>NC_059336.1:35756165-37145665 GCF_018350155.1 Leopardus geoffroyi | reverse complement strand
TATGAACTAAACATATTTTCTCCTCACTCCCATTATATGATGGTACAAGAGAAATAAGGTTAATCGTAATAAATAGGAATAATGGAAGACACATAGCAGCCATTTGTCTACTCTCTCTGGGGAAACTTCCAAGGATCTGGAGATGCAGAATATTACTTGATTAGACACTCATTCTGTTCTCTGGAGACTGCTTACACATTGTTCTCCAACATCCTTGGATCTCCTTCCAGGATATTCTTATTTTTCCATTATATTCTTTGGTCAAATTTAATGGGCACTAGGGAATATGCTGCCCTTTGGGCCTGTGCAACTTTTTGTCAGCCTGCTTCCTGACCATAAATGATTGGGAGACCAGAGTTGTTTTAAACTTCAGTAGTCGCAGACACTTTTAGACAGGATTTACAAATCTTTGGCAGTAAAATTTTCTCAACAATTCAGTAGGCCTCTAATTCACATGCTTCCAGTAAGTTCTGTATATCAGTATATTTAAAAGAACTGTAAGTATTCTAAAATGCCTATTTCCTTGCCTTCTCAGCATATACCATCTAGCTTTTTATTTATTGAGATTAGTGGCTCTAGTTAGAAGGTGACATTAACAAACAAACAAACAAACAAACAAACAAACTCTTTGCTCTGAAAGATCTTATTGGTAAAATTGTCCATAAAAAACCCTTTAAATCCTAACCTATGTGGTTAGGGATTTCAAATCCAGCTTTTCTCACAGTGCAGGGCTCCCAATTTCTACACTATCTCCTTCAATTCTACATATGCACCAGTCAGTTCTCTCTGAAATCACCCCTTTCAAATCTTTGACCCCTTGGCAAATCTAGATACAGATAAGCGATAGAAAAACTAAGGTTCTGTTTTTCAGTGTCTTTCCTGAGTTTCTGACTTAGAACCAAATGGTCTGGTACCAAGTAAGCTTTCTCAGATGATAGTTTTACCAAATATTTTATTCCCTAGAAACATGGATCCCCATGTTTGTAGTCTCTGATATTTCATTACTACAAACCACCAGTCATTAAACCAAAACTACATATTTTAGGTGTGTGTCTTAGTCATTGGGGGTTGCTGTAACAAAATACCACGGGCTAGGTGGCTTATATATTTTCTTTTGTTTTATGTAGGCTTCACACCCAGTGTGGGGCTTGAACTCATGACCCTGAGATTAAGGGTCACACACATTACTAACTGAGCCAGCCAGGTGCCCTAACTAGGTGGCTTAAACGAAAAGATTTATTTCTCACAGTTCTGGAGAATGGAAGTCTTAAGATTAGGGTGCCAGAATGGCTAGGTTCTGGTGAGACCCTCTTCTGGATCACAGACTTCTGTTTCTTGTGTTCTTACATGGCAGAGTGCACAGAGAGGAAGCAAGTGTTCTCCTGACTCATAATTATAAGGTCACTAATCCCATTCATGAGGGCTTTACCCTCATGACCTCATCTAATCCTAATTACTTCCCAATAGTTCCACTTCCTAATACTGTCACATTTGAGGATAGAGTTCTGACATACAAATTTGGGGGGACACAAAACATTAATAATTCTGACATTGGCATAGTGCTACCCTGTGTTGTTACAAAGTAATCCTAAAACCACAGTTTATTACCATGGCAGAGCTCTCTTACTCATGCTACATGTCCAGCAAAGATGTTCATTGCATACCACCCCATGGTGCCATAGCACAGAAAGAAAATACATGGAACACTCACTACTAGCTCTTAATGCTTGACCAGAGTGATACTCATCACTTCTATATATATATCATCAGTTAAAAAAACTCAGATGTGGTTTAGGCAAGGTGGGTAAGTGTGTGGAAATTGCATGAGCACCTCCTCTTTGATCACATTTGCATAAGGCATATCCTTATGGCATATGACATAGTTTACATCCTTCTAGAGCACAGCTCTACATATATTTTTTCAGTGCTAATTGCCTATTTAATATCAATTAGATGATACTGAGAATTTTACGCAAGAGTATCACTAATAAGGAGAGCAAAGAACTGTAGCAATTGTCTCTGTGAAGTAGGTGTCTGATTTTCAGGAAGTAGTGAAATAACTAACCATCAGGGCTTATTTCTGATTCTTTACCAAGATTTACAAAGCCTGTGTTGATACTTCCCACATCATCTCCCACACCATTTGGGGAGTGGGGGGAATAATATTCAAAATAATAACCAGTTCAGCATGGGGGCTAGCTGGTCAGAACAGATGTGGCCCTATCAGAATGGATGCTGTCTGTAAACACCTGCTGTGTTTATGCCAGCGTGTGTTGGTGGCTGTCATCCTGGCTGTCCTCCCAAGCACCAGCAGCATTCTTCAACGTGCCAGACTTCAGCATATCCACCTTGGCTTTGCACACACTGTGCCCCAGCATGAAGTTCTCGTGTTTATCTGGAGAAACTCTCCCGGTCCTCTTTCATGTCTGAGTTCCAATATGATTTCCCTGGGGAGGACTCACAGTTGCCTCCTCCCAGCTCTTTGTTTCCCCCTCCTGTTTTTGACAGAGTGCTGCATACGCTTTCTGTTATATTAATCATTGCACCATGCCACTATTAATAATTTTTACATCTTGTGACCTTCACTAGATTCTAAGCTCCTCTAAAAAAACATACTGGGGCATCTGGCTGGCGAGTCAGAGGATCATGCGACTCTTGATCTCAGGGTTGTGGGTTCAAGTCCCTTGTTGGGTGTCGAGATTACTAAAAAAAATAAATAAATAATAAGCGTGGCTGGGTGGCTCAGTCATTTGAGTGTCCAACTTTGGCTCAATTCATGACCTCACAGTTTGTGGGTTCAAGCCCTGAGCTGACTGCTCTGAGCCTGGAGCCTGCTTCAAATTCTGTATCTTCCTCTCTCACTGTCCCTTTCTCTCCCTCCCCCTCTCTCCTTCTCTCTCTTTTTCTCTCTCTCTCAAAAATAATAAATAAGCATTAAAAATTAAAAAAAATAGTAACAATAATGATAGATTATATTTATTGAGTATATACTATGTATATAGGTATATAGGTATACTATGTATATAGAATAGGTACTATTCTAAGTGCTTTATATGCATTAATAAATTTAATCCTCAAAAAACTTTTTTTTTTTAATTTTTTTTCAACGTTTATTTATTTTTTGGGGGACAGAGAGAGACAGAGCATGAATGGGGGAGGGGCAGAGAGAGAGGGAGACATAGAATCGGAAACAGGCTCCAAGCCATCAGCCCAGAGCCTGACGCGGGGCTCGAACTCACGGACCACGAGATCGTGACCTGGCTGAAGTCGGACGCTCAACCGACTGCGCCACCCAGGCGCCCCCTCAAAAAACTTTTTAATTATCTCCATTTTGAAGATGAAGAAACTAAGGTATAGTGAAGTGGATTACTTGTCCAGGGTTAATTTTGTCATTCTGAGCACCTAACACAGCCTCACACACATGAGGCTACTGAGTAAATGGATTCCTACTGCCTTTACACTTTTTCTGTCTTTTCCCCCATTTATCATATGAACTTTATCCTATTATCATGTCTCCTCCATGTGACACTGCTCCCAAGATCTGCCCACTTTAGAAACTCTTGCTACAGGTTATATCCTATTATTAAATTTAAGTTTCAGTCTTGATATCTGGCCTTCTCAGTGAAGCTCTTTTAGTACAAAACCACGTCTTCTATTTTGAATACTGCTTATTACAGAACCCACCAGAAATTAGGAGTTCCAAACAGTGCTTGTTAACTGATCATTTAGGAATGATTTGAATGTCTCACTTTTTTGTTTGGGTAGCACCAATAGTATATATATAATCCCTATGCAGAACTCATGGTGACAGTGGAATTTTATACAAGCTGGAAAAATATGGTAATTGGTTTTGTACCTCATTCCCCTGAAAGTAATATTGGGAATGAGCCTCTGGGCCTCACACAGAGGGCAGCAGATATACTCCCATAATACAAATCACTTCTTGATATGTTGCAGGAAGATTCTGGAAAATCTGATAATCATTTGGATTTCAAAAGGGAATGAAGAGTATGGATACATAAAGTAAGATTAGTGCAATCCATAGAAACCGAAGCCTAATAAACAGTGGCCTAAAAACATAGAAGTGTATATTTTTCCTTCCCATTTCTAACTTTTGGACATAATTGAGTCTTAAATTATAGTATGATGCTCCATCATGTCAGAGACTCAAGACTTTTCTGTTTCTTTTTGTTGGTGTTGTTCTATTGTATATGGATGCGATTCACAAGGTCAAAGGTGACAATGGGAACTGTGGGAGTTTCCATTTTTCCTGACACATCCCAGCTGGCATGCTAGAAGGCAGGTCAGAAGATACGCCACAAATGGGCACATACTGCTTCCAGTTCCATGTCCAGACAGAGCTGAGTCCCATGGCCACTTAGCCACAAGAGAGGTTGGGAAGTGTAGTTTTTATCCAGGAAGTCATTCACCTAGCTAAAATGGGGTGTCTGTCACTGAGGAAGAAGGTGAAAACAGTAGGGAGAAAGTGGTAGAGTTCAGATTCATCAGGAAAGGCATCTCTTTTTGCTCAAGGCTGATTGTGTCCATCTGAATATGTTGGTGTCTCCTCCAATGTAACTAGGTCGAACAGAACTATATCTCAAGCTTCCTTCTTGTAAGCTTTGACATTCAAACTGTTATAAATATTTTGTTAATCTTTGCTTTATTTTATTGCAAGATACGTTAGAAAATGCACTATTGAAGTGAACAACTTAAAAAAATAAAATTCAAAGTAGGTTGGTGATTTGTTGCATAATTGATAAAGAACTAAATTGAATTACCACTCTAGATTTTTAACCATTGGAATGCTTTCTGCTATTCTACACTGTCAAATAATCTGGATATTTTTAGTGGGGCCAGTAAATGTATATACTGTCCTGAATTCCACAATGAGACTGGTGTTATTATGCTCAACTGTGAGGATTATTATTATTTTCCATATGTTAAAGCCTCAATCTGTGTTTTTAATAATGTCTCATGTGCAAATCTTTCTTTCCAAAGCAAAAATTAGCACTCAAATGCCACTAAATACATCCTCTTAAATGCCTATAGGGACAGCATATCCACACTCAGGCAGACCCCAGTTGTTGACTTGCAAGGAACACATGCATAAAATTTTATCAATCACTTCTCCATCCCAGCAGAACATATGGCTTTTCCCACCATTCTCTTGATGGCTCTTGAAGCAGTGCTGGGGCTAGGTCTCTGGGTTTTTTATACAAAATGACAAATATATCTTCACAATGAAAACTGATCCGCTGGTCTCCTCCTATAAGCTACTAGGAAGATTCAGACTTTACTAAAACACTACCAGAGGCATGAGAATATATCACAGAGATGAATTCCAGAAGATTTCACGTGTATGTTTATTAAGCTCCTACTCTTGCAGAAACTATTATTTATCAGACACTGTGCTAAACGGCTGATATACATTATCCTGAGTCATTATAACAGTATTAAAGGAGAGGTGTTGTTACTGTCTTTCACAGATGAAGAAATGATGACTCAGAAAGGCTAAGCAAATTTCAAATGCCCTAACTTAGATAGTAAGGAGTGGAATCAGTGCCTTTCATTCTGTTCAACTCTATCCTATGCATATCCTATGGACTCTTGCATCCAGGAAATATAAACAAAGTATGTGGCTTTCCACCTTAACAGATTATGTAACTGAGTACCCTTCAGTAATAAAAGTCACAATTTCTTTTGCAAAAAAACCTGTAATTACGTGTTAAATTATTATTATTCCCCATCTTGCATGGGATTTGCCAGCCACTTATTACCAGCTATGTAAACAGTACTTCTTAGAGACATTATATACACTATATAGAATTGTGTTTTAAAAACAAGATATTTCAATGGAAAGAAATATGTGGCCCTGAAACTTAGAATATAATGTTAATGTATTTGAAAGAACAGAGACATATATAGCAATACATAATAATGATCAAAGGATGAACTAGAGAGAGTAAGGAATTAAATACACTTTTCTAATTTCAGTATGTTCCATGGTAAGCATGTATTAAATTAATAAATGGAGAGAATAAAATGCATCATTTACAGAAGATAAGGACCTAGAAATAAATCTATCACAGACATGTAAGCATTAACAAAGAAGCTTTCAGAATTTCATGGCATCACAAAAAAAATTGGATGGAATCTCTGCCATTATCTAGCAGACTCTTTGCTCATCAGTTTCATAGATTTTCTGACCATTTTGTTGACTTCTAGCAGATTTTAGGTCTTGCTTGTTCCATTGAATAGAATGTAAAGGAAAATAGGGAAATCCAAGAAGCTAGGACTTTAGGGTGCACCTAAACAGCCACCTCATCAGGAAAACAGGCAGGAAACAGATGAAATGAGAATTACCAGCCTCATTATCAGAGAATAAGAATGAATTCTAGATCTAAGAATCAGGATGGATGGAGGCTGGGGTCATGATTCTTCTAAGGGATACTAGCAAAAAAACCCAAAACGATCATTTTATGAGCTAGGGCACCTCAAAATGAAATGTATTGGGAGCCCTTGCTTAGGGAAACTGAAACAGAGTAGAATGCACCAGGCTGTTTTGCTGTGAGCTCACTCACCTTGTTTGTGTGCTTCCCTGGACCTGTGTACGTTGGGGTTTAGTTCACAGACTTGTGTGATGTTGTACAAATCACTTGACCTTTTGTGCCTCTTCCTTTGTTTTGAAAATGATTAGCCAGACCCATCTATAAGATCCTTTCCATCTATAAGAGCCCACTGTCTCATCCCTAATAGCTTCTTCCCCACATATCACATTGAGAAACATATCCTCTCTGTGTTTAATTTTAAAATGTAAGCACCATCAAGTCAAATTATAGATGCTTGAGCACACAACCTTCAAAATACTGAATTTCTGAAGCATACTAAATTTCTGTAACCTTCTTACACTTAGCTGGTGTGGTCAGTAAGGACTCTGTCCGGTGACAGTGGTTGTTTCTGACAGAAGGTGGCTGGGTTCTGCAATGCAGAAGAGAATATCTGAGAATCCAGTGGGTGGAGGGGCCAACTGTTCCTGGGACAATGCTTCACCGGTTTTCAGTGGCTCACACAGTGAAAGGAAACCTCTAGCATTTCATAGGATAAGACAGGACAATAATTATGGTGACTAAAATAGCACCAGGCTGAGCTGACGATTTGGAAGATGGTGCCCATTCAAAGTGAAAGAGAGGTAAAAGACACTGGCCAGAAAGGGTAGGGAGGCAGTTTCCCTGAAAGACCTGAAAATGAGCAGCAGGGAAGATAAAAGGATAGGAGCTATGCACAATAGCATATTCTTCTCCTAACCACCTAATTCTCCAGCTCTGTATTCATCACTGTCAGGCTCTGCAGAGCCCTCAATGAGGGCTTTATGTTGAGCCTCATTATCGGCTCAAAGATAGAGGGCACGCCATGCAAATGAAGCCAAACCCAAGATAGGCTGTTAAAATACTGCAATTTGTCAGCATTTAGATAAACAAATGAAGGGCATACTGTGTGTGGGAGGTGGACCCCCGGGAGCTTTCAGGGTATTTTGACACTTGTTGTGAGAAATATCTCCAAGTTCCCCACACTGGCTCCCTCCTTATCATTTAAAGGGAGGAAAAAGAGTTGCTAATTTACTTATGACCAAGATAGTGGGGAGACTGGGGGGGTCTCTGCTTTCATCCATTGGTACTTAGGTTGTTGATTAATGTCCTTCTCATTAGTCTCAGCTTTCCTTTCCATTTGCTGCTTGCACAGCCTGTAGGAGAAGGGGACTGTTAAGCCTCTAGGAGTGGTTTTGGGGAGAAACACACGCATGTGCCCACACACACACACCAGATAATGAACTTTTTGGTAAAGTGGATCTGTGGCTAACCATAGCAACATGGAATTGTTCTTATCAAACCAAGAGGATGGTGAAGTAAAGTTTAAAACTCCTGTCTTCCAAAGAGTGTTGCCTTGATTCTCCCAGTAACTTTGTCTTATTGATTAAAGAAAAATAAAATGATCCGTGTTAATTGTTCAGAGCTTACAGGCTGTGCCCCTTCTGTCAGCTGGAAGGGAAAGTGCCTCAAAGCAAGGCAGAGAGGAGGGGACAAAGCTGCCTTTGGTGATCTAGTCTATTCTCTAGTTTCTTAAAGGACTTTTAATGATGCTCTGGTGACAGCACCTTAGAAATCAGATCGAATCCATTGTAGCAAATTTTCAAAAGCAAGATTATGTGACAATGGGGTCGCCATCCCCTCTGTAAGCACGCTCTGCCACAAGGCTGCCTGCCTAAGCTTATCCACAGCTGTTGCCCAGGCTAAAGCTGTCAAGGCGCATCCCCACCCACCCCACCCTGGAGCCGAACCTTGGTGGCATGAGCCCCCCCATCCATCTCAATCCCTCCCACAAAACGAGAGTCACTAAAATCTCATTTGTGCCTCTTTGCCACTCAGGCCTCCACACAAACCTTTCTGTTCTTTGGAGGAGAATGATGTGGACTTAATTAAGTGTGGTAACTTATGTGTAAGGCTGTATTGATGGAGGAAATGTGGTACAGATGTGGTGTGAAATGATGGTGAATTACTCTTGTGAAGAATACAAATCAGGGTGAGTGCCCATTATCTGAGGCCAAAAGAAGTTACTGGGCACTCAATTATCACCCTCTTTGTTGCTGCAGTACACCAGATGGTTACAACACTGAAGAGTTTTCTATTATCATAACATTTTCCTAGAGTGCCTTTTCTTCTTCTCCAATTCACCATAAGATGATTACCTTCTTATGGGGAGTTGATTGTTGGGAAGGGTGCTGGGGGTCACGTACAGATTCAGTGGGGAGTAGCAGAAAAGGGGGCAGCAGACTGTGTCCTTAGCACAAGAGCTTGTTGATAGACTCTGCTGTGATTCGGGCTGCCCCATAATAGCTCACGTGAAATAACTGCTTGGTCTCCTCCTCCCTCTGAATCCACCACTCCCCTTCTGCCCCCAAATCCAGAAGATGGTGTTCGAGTGTGACCGGCTGCTCTGCCTTCTGTCAAAGCATTTCCAGCCAAGTGAGCAGTTTTTCTTTTAAGGAACTGAGTGGTCCTCAATAAAATTAATTCCTGTTCATTGGCAGCATTGAGGTGTCAGGTGAGAACAAAAGTAAACGAGCTTGTGAATATAGGGCCAGTCATTAACTCAGGGCACCCAGCTCTATCATCTGCCCAGCCCTCCTTGGCTCCAGAGAGGGGGGGAAAAACAACAAACTCCGTGGTAAATAAATAAATAAATAAAACTCCACACCATGAAAATCTCTGAAGCAGCAAGCCCAGAGTTAAGGCTTGCAGTACTTCAGACAAATGGAATGATCCTGAGCCCTGAAGAATCTTCCTTACAAAGAAAAAATGATGGCATGTTGAAAGCACAGGTTGCTTTTTTGTTCATTGCTGGATCACCATTTAGAAAAAACGAATATCCAGAGAAGTCCAAATGATGCTTCTAGACATGGATTCCAGATCAGTTGACTTCAGAACTCATGGGAGGAGAATATCTCATCCTTTCCTTCCCCACCAGCCTATGCCCTGGGGTTCCTACTGTCTCTCTTAGTCCTTTGAACATGCCTCTTATCTCTGGGGAGTTTCAACATGGAGAGATTGCATTTTGTAAAAGGGTCAAGGACCTTGCAGACCTCTCTGAAGTTAACCGTTGTTATGGTTGCATCTATTTGCTAAACACAATGATGGTGCTATGAGTAGTAATGCCTCTATGACTTTCCTGCTTAAGACAAAAGCACAACCCTAGTGGTGTCTGCTTGAAACCTGATCATGTGGTTTTCAAGACTGGCACCCACATCCTACTTTGGGGTTAGCCAAATAAAACTATATTTTGGTTTAGTGCTGCTAGCACTGAGGAAATGATAGGTATGATCTCTGGTTCAGAGTTTATGTTTACTTAAACTGCGGCCACCGTAAGACACACGACCATTTTTCATGACTGAACAAAAGCCTTCCCTTCTTCACCCCTCCCCTACTGCTTCCTCCTAAGGAAGCAGTACTGCTTGCCTCTCCTCCTAAGTGTTTTCCTATTTAAAGTGAACAACTTCATGAGTCCTTGGCTCTTCAAAAGAGAAATCCAAATGATATCAAGTCATAGCCTAAAAGTCAACCCTGAACACTGAAGGATAGTTATTATTCACAAACACATAAATCCACTAACATGGATTGCATAGATTCAATTTCAACTTTGTCTTCAATAAATGAAACAAGAGGTATGAGCAAATGAATAATCAGGTGGTGATAATGTCTGGTTTTATAAACATGCAGCAGAAAGACCTATTTTTTTTTTTTTTGGCTGCAACTAGAAAAGAATATATGTGCATAATCTTAGGCCCAGTCACCAAATTTCCATGATCAGATGCTTCCTTCACTTAATTCCAAAGCAGAGTCTAAATATCTTTGAATATCTTTTGTACAACATATACACCCTACATAATCTACCAAAGATTGGGAGAAGTTAGTCTTAAAAAGGTACAAATTAAAGGTGATTAAAGACTGCACTGACCACTATTGCTAGATAGATCCTTGAGATTGCAGCCTGAGTTATATGTAATTCTATTCTCTATAATAGCTATAATCTTTATTGTATATAAGAGATTTTCAAAATTTGCAATGAGAAAAGAATGTTCTATGCCATTGGACAAGCCCATGATTTCCACTTTTAAACAGGTCGTTATTATCTTGGATATCATCCCTTGGTTTATTTTCTAAACTCAGTAATGGGTGGCACAAGAGAACTGTTTACTTCTATCACAAGCATAGAGCAGAGATCCACGGATCTAGAGAACCAGGCAGGGGTCAAAGACATTATATAGCAGTAGTCAGTGGAGAGGTTCAGCAGTGGCTGCATGCTGAAAAGACCACAAAAACTATTGTGAAGTCAATTAAGAATTCTTAAAACATATTCCCTACATCTTAAATTGTAATATTTATCATTCAAGAAAGGAAAAGAAATAACTTTATATCTTCTGTGATAGATTAGATTAGTATTTAGAAATTTACTCCTTTCCCCTTGCTTCCATGGGAATAAAATAGCTCCTTGCTCCATTGATGTTGGTTTTGCCATGGGATTTACTTTGGTCCATAGGATGTTAACAGATGTGACAGAGAAAAGGCTTAATATATGCATACATTTCCCCTTTTCTACTTATGCTTCAGCTGGCATCATAAGGAATGCATGCCCAAGCTTGCTTGCTAGTCCTTTGAGAAGAAGAGCTGTGTGAAACAGCAGAGTTGTGCCAGCCACATCTAGCCTAGATCAGCCAACTACCAGTCATCCCCTTGTTGTATAAACAATCCAAGCCAATATTTGTAGGGCTGCCCTGATGAGCCCAGTCAGCCTGCAGACACATGCACAATAATGCATGCTTGTTTCTGTAGGTCACTAATATCATGGTTGTTTGTTATACAGATAATTTTAACAATAGGAAACTGATACATCTTCTTAGAAATGTTTGTGTTATTAGACGGAGTTATTTAGTGCTCTAGCTCTCAACCTTAGCTTGAGATTCTGATTTAATTAATTTAATTGATCTAATTAGGGATATTGGTATTTTTAAAAGTCCTCAAGTGATTTTAATGCACAGCCAGAGTTGAGAGTCATTGAAACATACAAAGAAGTGATCATACGTAAGGGGTTATCATTGATAGTGAGATGGTTGTGAAAACCAAGGCAGAACCTAGGGCTCTGACAGTCTAATGGGGGGAAGAAGATAATTCATATTACTTGCCCAGAATGGATTTCAGCCTTGGATGTACATTGGAATTATGTGGAAAACTTTAAAAATACTGAATACTGAGGTCTTCCCTCAGAGATTCTGATTTAATTGGTCTGCAGTGTAACTTGAACATCAAAAGTTTTCAGAGTTCCTCAAGGAATTCTAATATGAAGCTAGGTTTGAGAACTGTTGTCATAGGTGGAACAAAGTGTTTTCAGGATCATTCAAATAGTGGGTACCCACTCATGAGGGCTAGGATTTCAAGGCAAGACTTTAGTCCTAGAGCAGTCAAAACATGAAGAATGTTCACAGTCCAAAAGAAGCAGAGAGTTGATGGTGGTGAACAGAGCTAAAAGAGAGTTTGAGTCTGGATTGACAATATTGCTAAGGGTGTAGGCAAGGATTGGTAAGTAACCCTTCTACAGAGATAAGTTTGGTAGTCTAAATAAGTCAGTGGAGGGAATGTGGCATGGAGGTATCTTTGGGGACACATAACCTAGAAAAATGCACTATCAGGCCTAGACAATTGTTATGAGGGCAGTTTTTAAAAAGAGGCTGAGAATCTGGATTTTTATGTTAAGTCTCTTGGTTTTTAATTACCAGTAGCTAAAAAAGTACTTTATAAGTATTGGACAAATTAAGTAAAAAATGACCTTGAAATAAATTTGGGCTACCAGCTCCTAGTTTATGTACTCAAGGTTGCATGTTCCAGCTGTTCAGTGTAATTTTTATTTCAACCTTGCCCTTTCATCATGGTGATCCAAGCAAGTCTGAAGCAAAAACACTAAGTGAAGGGGCATTCACTGAGATTAGTACTAGAGCTTAAATGAGTCTTATGCCCTGCCAGAATCCATGCAATATCTGGTAGGACTTCTGTGAAAAGCTTTCACGATGTGTGGTCCAAAAGTAGAGAAAGACTGTATTCTGAGTTTAGCCATAGCTCAGGGCTCCACTGCCTTTCTACATGTTAAGAATGTCTTCTAGGTAGTGATATGCTCCTCTTTTAAATTTTTTTTAATGTTTTGATTTTTGAGAGACAGAGACACAGAGCATGAGTAGGGGAGGGGCAGAGAGAGAGGGAGACACAGAATCCAAAGCAGGCTCCAGGTTCTGAGGTGTCAGCACAGAGCCCAGTGCGGGGCCTGAACTCACGAGCTGTGAGATCATGACCTGAGACAAAGTCAGATGCTTAACCAACTGAGCCACCCAGGTGCTCCAACATGCTCCTGTTTTAACACACTGGACTGCTTTCAGTTTGTTTTGATTAAGATTCACAGGAATGTTATTTATCTAGAACTGGAAAATGCAGTGTGTATACAGTGACCTTTGATTTTTGAGCCAAAAATCAAAACACATAATTGACCAGAGGTTTCTTCTGTCACTTCTGAATGTGAGAAATACTCTGGGAGAGCCCATCTGAATGCCAACAATTTGGAGATTCTGGGATGGTTTTATAGGAACAGGAGAGATTATTTGAAATCCAGAATCATGATGGCTATGCATATATGTGCTCACAGGGAATTTATACCTTAGGTACTAAAGATTTCAGAGTAACTATTTCTCACACTTCCCTTTGTGAAATGCTTTTTTTCTTCCAGTTTCCAGATATAGGAACCAATTTTTCTTATAAAGTTTCCCTTTCTCTATCCTTTTCTTTTTTCCATCCATACCACCAACCTATATGTTTCTGGCTTTGAAATTATAATCACTGCTGTCAGAAGAAGAGCTTTTTATAAGAGAACATATTTAAATAATTTTTTTAATGTTTAGTTTTGAGACAGAGACAGAGTGCAAGCAGGGGAGGGGCAGAGAGGGAGACACAGAATCTGAAGCAGGCTCCAGGCTCTGAGCTGTCAGCACAGAGACCGACACAGGGCTCAAACTCACCGATGGTGAGATCATGACTTGAGCCGAAGTCAGACGCTCAACAGACTGAGCCACCCAGGCGCCCCTAGAACATGTTTTATCCTACCAGGCACATAAGGGGTTATTTGTTCCTGATAAAGTAAAAGGTGGAAAGGGTTGGACATTGTCCCTTTTCAGTTCCAATGCCTTCTTAAACTTGATTCCTTTCTCATCCAGAGTCTGCTGACTGGAGCTCCAGAGCATCTTCAAATTGGAAGATTAGAGCCACTAACTCCAGGCTTCAACCAATTCCTAGGTTTTTGTTTTTGTTTTTGTTTTGTAAAGGACCCAAAGGTACACACACATCCCAAATCTGACATTGACATGTAGCTTAAAGGTAAATACCACTTTGCAATTCTCTTTATTCCTTCACTGAATTAATATTAAGGATGTGCCTGTTATGTGACAGGCACTGTGCTAGGCAACAAACATATAATGGTGGGCAGACTAGAGATGGTTCCTGTCTTTATGAAACTTGCAGCTATGAAGACAGCAGACATTAATAAATACTAGTGAGAAACCATGAGTAAAAATTAATAACAACCTAAGTAAATATAAAGTTGCATTTGACTTAAGTGCTGAAAGGAAAGGGGCTAAGAGATTTGATCTGGTCAGGAAAAGTGAGGGAGATTTTTACTGAGGATGTAGCCACTGAACTGAGATTTGAGGGATAAGTAAGAGTCAACCAAGTAAGGCAGAGAAAACCCCTCTGGGAGCGTGGAACACCACATGGAAGACTGTGTTGAGAAGGAGCATTAGGGAACAGGAAAAAAATATCTACAGGTATGGCTGGCCCATATGGAGCACTATACGCCTGAGGGGTGGGTGGAGACCAGTCAGAGAAGGGCTCTGTGGGCTGTTAATATGTCCTGTTTGCCTAGAAACCAATAGAAAGATAAGTAAATGAGTTTGAAGCTACTGGTGATGGGCCTCTTCTGTACTACCCTAAAGAAGGGTAGGTTGGGGGTTGCAGTTAGAATGGGTACAAAGGGGTTTTCAGTTCTCCAGAGAAAATAATACCTAAAAGTAATGGTTATAATTTTGAAAAGATATTAACAGATTTGAGATTTATTAGCAAATAAAATTGGAGTTGGTTTGGAGAGGGGATTAAGGGAGAGAGCAGGCTCAAGGGTGATTTGCATAATGGGATGAATGTTGGTATCTTGATCTGGGAAGTAAAACCCAGAGGAAGATAAGATTATGAGATCCTGAGGTTACTTTTAGGCCAGTTGAATTTAGGATGTCTTTGAGACATTTAGAAATTAGAAAGTGAGTAGTTGTCTAAAAGTTTAAGGATGTTGACTGGAGATTAGACTCTAGCTCATACAGTGGGTGATTAAAGGAGGGCATACAGGTAAGACCCTTTAAGAATATTATGGAATAAGAGAAGAGAGCTAGGGTTGTATCTTGTTATCAAACATTTATTGAGTGGGTAAAACAAGAGATTCCCATACTGAAGGTACAGAAGGGGTTCCATGAAGGAAGGAGGAAAACTAGCCACAGCTCGGGAAGCCACAGGTTGATAGCATGCCAAAAAGAAAAAAGGAGTCACTGGTATCAAATGGTGATGACACGAGAAGGAAGATGAAGATTTGGGAATATTCTTTGGTTTTAGTAAGGAGGTCTTGGGTCACACTGACAAGAACTATTTTGGTGGAATCTTAGGGCAAAACATATTGAAATGAATTGGCAATTTTCTCTGGATATTTTCCAGTCCCTCTCCTTCTTATGCAAACACAGGGGGAGTCATTTAAAGCAAATGTATCTAGTTTGGTTCTTTAGTAAATGGAAATTGGAACCAAAGATCAATATCATTTGACACAGAGTGGTCATGAGCCAGTCTTCAAACGTTTGCTTAATTCCAACTAACCTGTGATTCAACTTCTTCCTACCACTAGTTTTCTGCAGTGTGTTAGAATGCAATATTATCCTTTAAAAATTACTTTTACATGGGCAATAAGAGAAGGGGATAATATACTTGATTTTTTTTTTTTACAGAGAAATTGTCAACATTAAAACTTGGATGGCAGCTTTAGCAAATGCCTAGGGACAAGTATTTCTTCCTAGTTCTTTAATGAGCTTAAAAAAATACCTTGGTTATCAAACAGAAAAAGAAATAACTGGAATTTGTGTTGAAGGTAGTCCAGTGAGTGGGTAAATAAATGATGTAAATTTTTAAAATGTCAGTATTAGAAATTGGTGAATTGTACAGATAGGAAGTTGATCCAATGCCCCAAGCTATTATTTTGCAAATAATAACCAGAGCCTACAATTGCTCACTCTTCTTTCAGATTTACTTTTCTAGGAAAGGAAATATTATTTTTTCCATGTACACTTAAACCATCAAATTAATTTAAAAAAGGTCTTTTGATGGCCCAAGTTTATTTTAAACAACTTAGAGAAAAATATTTTAAGTTTTTCTGTTTATACAGGAAAACATCATTTTGCCAAAAGCAGCTGAATCAAAATGACAAAGTTTAAGATTAAAAACAAGTATATTTAAAATATTTCCAGTGGAATACAGGTTTGGAGAAAAGTGTTTGTTAACTGCTGACATCTGATGTGATGCTAGAAAAAAGGATGCTTGGAGAGACCCAGAGCCTCTTTAAAGTACATCTTGCATTATCATATAAGTCATAGTCATTTATTCACTCAGTGATCACGTATTTTGAGTATCTACATATTTCCACAAAATGTTATAGATATTAGACAACAACAGTGAATTTATGGACAGATCCATGCCCTCATTGAGTTTATATTCTAGTGGAGAGGAAAAATAATAAATGTGTAGTCTCAATAGAAGGCAATGAGAAGTTTTATGGAGAAAACTAGATACAGTGGGAGAAAGAAGAGTAACAGTGGGTGTTAATGCAGTTAAGTTGGTAAAGGAAGCTTTCTGTGAGGTGGTTATGTGGAGGTCTGAAAACTTGAAGGAGCAAGTTTTTATAATTATGAGACTAAAAGAGCATTTTATAAAGTACAAAGACCCTGGAGCATGCATGGTGTGTGCCCCACAAAGCAAAGCCTTGCCAGCTCTATATTCTCCCAAACCTTGAGGACATAGGAATGGGTTTACTCCAGCGCCTCCCTGAAGATGCTCTCATTAGCAGTGGCATCCAAAGAAGAAAAATCTGCCTTCTATTATTGTCTCATCTTGGTGAGTTTAGTTTGCAAATTTTCTGTGGTTTCATTAAACTGAACCAGAAGGAGTTTCTGAATAGATCTATTGCTTTGGAAAACTGAATTAGAAGCCAGCTTGAAGTCTGGCTCCTTGGGGGAACATCCAACCTCCCCAGCTTACCTCTGGCAAAACTGACTTTATTTGCTTCCCTTACCGAAGACAGACCCAGGAACCTACCATGTCCAAAGGCACATTATGGTGGTTCAG
Source organism: Leopardus geoffroyi (assembly GCF_018350155.1). Lineage (NCBI taxonomy): Eukaryota > Metazoa > Chordata > Mammalia > Carnivora > Felidae > Leopardus > Leopardus geoffroyi. The sequence continues at coordinate 37,128,647 of NC_059336.1, read as the reverse complement.
CCCATGGTACACAAGCACACCAAGGTGCATGTACTAGCTCATCAAACCCAAAGGCTTCAGTGAATACCATACCATACAGAGCAAGGGCAAGACAAGATTTTTGGCACAGTGATATCTACAGCCTAAGGGGTGATTCATCTATTTATATAGACTGGTGATAAACCTATATGGTCTTCTTTGGATTTTAAACTTTGGTGAAGGGACCATATGGGTGATATTTGACTAAACTGACCTGCATCCCCAATTGCAGGGGAAGCTGTGGTGGCATTCTCTTAATGTACATTTACATCCCTTATTCTGGACACCCAGTTGGCTTCCCTGAAGCCCCATTCTACCCAATGTGATATTATGTGTGGCCCATACATTATTTAAAAGAAAACAACAACAACAACTACTACTACTACTCATAATTGCAAAATTGAGGGAATTCACAGCAAACCTGGATTTCTTTGCACTCTTGAAAAACTCTGGCAATAACAGCATCACATTCCCTGTTGGAAACAATTGGCTGGGCCTTAACAGATGATTTCCTTATGTGGGGCAGGTGCCTTCCATTGCTCATGAGTCCTCATCATCCCTTGTTATATCTTATTTGCTCACATTACTTAGTTTCATTTCCTGTTTGGCCTCTATAGACTTTAATTCTTATGATTCCTCCTTTTAGTCATTATCTTGTTCTTGTCACTCAGGTTCTTTTTCCTCAGTGTTGAGGATAGCAAAAGGAATGATGTCATCATGGTGGATACATCCAGTGGCCACTACAATCTGGTACATAAAGCTGAAAGTGAATCAAAGGATTCTCTCTTTCTTCATCCTAATATTGTGGTAATTTGATGGAATGATGATAGGCATAAAAGCAGTTAGTCAATAGTGAGAGAAAGTTTAAGATGGTGTGAGTCTTACAATGGGAGATCAACTATCCTAAAGAGAACAGATGGGGCTTTCTCAATATTTGAGAGTCTAAAAGCAGGAGCCTGGTTTTATGTCTACTTTGGATAATGATTTTTCAAGCTATTTTGGCAAAAGAAAAATTCAAACAAAGGATTCAGCCACCTGTGTCTTCCCTAGACTGTAAGCTCTTGAGGGCAATGGCCACATGTCTTTTGTTCACCAGTGTTCGCCCAGTGGTAAGTCCATAGCACATTGGAGACCCTCAGTAGACTGGAAAAATTAAAGCTGCAGTGCCATGATATGTGAGCTCTCCTTGTAACATATGTCCCTAGCTAGGTCAGCCTCAAGGACTCCCAGACAACTGAGTCAGAACCACACCTTACAATTTTTTGAGTGGCTATAGAAATTCCATTTGGATTGAAGCTGCCCAAAATGGTTATAGCACACAGGGAAGAAGAAAGATTTTACAATAGAGGCCAACTATTCATGCATCAAAACATCATTCCCCTCTTGTTCAGCCTTGAAACATCTTCCTTTAATTAATTACTCCTGCATTTGTTTCCTAAGGCTGATGAACAGCTGGCTTGTACTTGAAGTTACACAAAGAGCTGGGTTTAGGAGTACATTTTAGTATCCGCTACTTCATCTAATAGCTCTGGGGCATATTTCAAACATCTTGTTATTGAGCCTGCCTATATTATTACCGCCTGTGACCTTCCCTTTGGTAGCTGCCAGGGCTGATTGGAACTCATCTGCTTCTTTCTGAGCAGGGTTATGGGAGGAAGGAAGCTGGAGAGATGTGAATAAGATCTAGATCTGGTACACACTTTGAAGAATACCCAAAGTTTCTTTGAAAATGATTAAGCCATGGCAGGATAATTTGGGATAGAAATTGTGATATTTTTCTTCCTATATTTCTTCCTGCACTGTAAACAGGTAGCCATGCTGTGCAGTTCCATGTCTCAAGACTTTTTGGCAGGCTGAAAGCAGAATTTTATAGGAAGATCATGATTCTTCCTGTCCTTGAGCCTAGGTGTCCTGGGTGGAGGGGAGCAGCCAGTAATACAGGCCTTTGAGGATGACAAGGTTCACAACTGGTGCAATGTCACTTCTACTACATTCTGTTCGTTAACGTGAATCAGAAGGCCAGCCTGGATTCAACAGGTATTAAAGTAGACCTTGCCTCTTGATGGGAGGCACATTGCAAGTGGCATGAAAATGGAAGATTGGGGCCATTTTGCAATCAGCTTATTCCTTGGAGCCTTTGCAAATTTGTTGAGGCCAGAACGCCTGTATCAGATTGACCACAGGTGCTTCTGGCTTTGAGCTTATCTCTAAGCAGTGATTACAAGAGGACTGGACCTACAAATTAAACACAAATACCTGGAGGACAAGAGCTTTTTTCTTTCTTCCTGCACCATTTGCATAACTTAATATCATACTAATCATCTTATTGATAATTCTTTTTGTTCAGTTGGAGATGGAAAATTGATGCTCACAAACCTAGGACATTATGTATGTAGTTAGTATTTATCTAGAATTACTTTTTTTTTTTTTTTTTAATTGCCTGGTATTTGGACTTAAGAAATATGCTATCTGTGTTCTGGGACTTAAGAAGCCATGAACTTATGTAGAAATTTTGGCCAGTAAAACTCAGGAATACATTTCTTTATAATTTCTTTAAAATAGTCTTAATCCCTATATCCCTGTCCTGTTGAGCTATTGAAACTCATTCATAGCCATTACTGGGGTTCTTATACCCGCCTGTGGGAATTCAAATATCTGTGGAAAGAAGAGAGGAAAGGTCTCTGGGCTCTATCTTGTCACAATTCAAGCCACAATTCATGTGGTTCCTTGGAATTGAACAGAGCTGAGCCTGATATAGGGAGCAGATATCTTCAAGAGGTCCTGTCCACTTGTGCTGTCTTGGAACTATTCCACTTCCATGAGCACAAGCCCAGGCCAGGCTGCTGGAGGATAAGAGAGCACATGGCACAGGCTGAGTCTTCTCTGCTAGGCCACCCCACACCAGCTAGCACCCAGCCCACTTCCTGCTGACCTTAATCATTTGCAGGAGCCCCGCTGCCATCAGCCAAGCCTAGCCCAAACCAGCAGAACTCCCCAGGCCACTATAGACTTAAGACAATAATAAATGGTGGTTGTTTTAAACCACTAAGTTTTATGGTAATTTGTTACACAAGATCAGTATATCAATAGTTAATTAATACACTAGAAGAATCAGTGTATCAGGTTTCTGCAAGGAGGAGAGACTTCGAAGATTTGGTCAAGAGGGGAGGACTGGGTAATTATTCCAGGCAGGGGAAAGAGCTTTTCCTGATTTGGTTTCAGCCTTTCAATTTATCAATCACAGTTCTCTTAGATAGATGTCATCTTCTTTCTTAGGCTCTTTTTCCCACGTCATTCAACCTCCTCCTGGATTCTGAGGAAATCAGAGCAACTGTAAGCAAGGGACCCCAGCCACCACAAGAACCCTAGGCCTCCTGGGCCAACCTCAGCAACTTCCTTTCCCTTCAACTAAACTCAGGGGACAGGAACACTTGGACCCTTTTGGCAGATTTATATAGTGTTCACCAGGCCCAGGAATCTCCTTGAGTGCCCAATAAAACAAGGTATTTTTGCTCTTGTTTTATTCCCAGGACCTAGACTTTCATTACAAAATAAAATTTAGAAATAAAAATAAAGCTTCCTTCACTCCTGGGGCTTCTACCCTCTTTGCCTATGAGCTGCCCTGCCCTTCTGGTTCTCAGGCTCTTGGTCTGTAACTCTCAGGATTTCCAACTTCCTGCCTCTTCCCCAAACTGATGCCACTTTCCCAGGCACTGGGAGTCACGTCTGAAAGGGTCAGTCCCCGGAATTCCTTGTGGTAACAGCGGGGAGACAGCCACTCCTGTCTGTTAATTGGCACAGGAAATGAGCAAAGTTGAATGTGGTTCTCCTGTGATTAGAAACCTTTTAAAACAACAAGCATGGCTGAATCTTTCCTTCAAAGAAGGTTTAGAGTGGGTCGAGAAACCTGAGAAGTATCTAGGTGATTTAATGAAAAAGTTAGATTGGAGTCTTTTCATTTTGTAGAGTGAAAATGTAAAACAAAACAAGAAGTGAAACATTCCTAAATGTTAGAGACTCATGAGTCTCCCTCACACTTCTCTCTGGTGTTGCTAAAATAAATCATACAGAACACATCCCATTTAGTTTCCTTTCCCATTCATCCTCCTTTCCCTCATGTCTTCATAGCAGGCCTTTTAAGGATCTGAGAGTCTTTTTAAGTGCTGCCTCCTCCCGATTTTGCTCTCTGACAGATGTTGATTTTAATGATTCCCCCTTCTTAGGTTTCAAAACCATCAGGGTGTTTGTTCTTGTAACTAAAAATTAAACTGGAATAAAACTTGTTTTATTTCAGAGAGATCTAGGGAGGGTTGAGAAGGCCTACCTACAATGTTATTAAGATATGAAGAAAATAATATGTGCACAGAGGCATGCACCCTACCTTTTACCACCTTCGGTAGAATCCACTCACACTTTTGCTTATACAGCTATACACTTATATTTTCTCTTTGTTCCCTAAGTGCTTAACTCAGTCCTGAGCACAGAGTAAGCACTTAATACACTTTTGCTGATGTGAATTGAAGGCCTGGGGTATTTCCTACAGATTAAGCAATTTTGACACCATAATCCCTAAATAATTCCCAGGAAGTGCCTTGCACAATGGTTTCTATTGCAGGCACATTAGGACTCTTGATTCCTGTCTTTTTTGCTGTTTGTTTCTGGTTCATGTGTCAAGCCACTCACTCACTACCTCTTGGTTCAGTTCTTTAGATAGTCAGAGGAAAATGAGTGATAAGTCCGGGGCAGGACATTTTTATTCTCCGTGTCTCAGAAACTAGATTGCAAAGCAGAGAATTTGTCCTCTTTGCTGAGTAATATAATGATTATCACCCACAAATATTTGGAGAGGGATGGTCAAATGCAGCAAGAAGAGATGAAGGTACTTTCAATAGAAATGAAACAGTTCCAATTCTGAGGCCTACTCTGAGCATGGGGAAATGTGGGTGAAATATTATAGCAGCAACAGGAATGCTTATTGAACTGTGAAAAGCATTTGCTACATAAAGAGGGCCTTAATTCCTTTGATGTTATCAGGGAGGGATGTATTAGGTTCTGCAAAAGCAAGTGGCAATGATCAGCAAATGCATTTTTAAAATGTTCTTCTCCTTTAATATCAGATGACTATAACTTAATCTCTAGTTTGAGGGTTATTCTTCTTACCCCTCCCCCCAAAAGAGGGTGTGGTCAGGGCAATTAAGAAGACCAATTAAGAGGGCCATTTTAATTTCTAGAATGAGTCACCATCTTATTCTTACTATTCTGTTGCTTTTGTATTTATGAGAAACATAAATTGAGACGTTGGGATCTCTGAACTAACAAAGAATTGTGTATAAATTACAACTCTATTAATTGAAATAGAAGACTATGGCATTTGATAATCAGATACAAAAATGTCCATAATAATTTGTATTTACTTTCCAAACAGTTCTGTAGAACCAAGTTGGAAATCCTTTAAGAAATTATATTATAAAAATAAAGGCATGGAAAATCACATTTGATTTTGAAAGGGCAAAAACTTTTTTAAGTAAAAAATGTATTCCCTTTTTCATTCTTTAATATGGGCTAAAGATAAAGAGTCACTGGGGGAAAAGTCAAGCATTTTACTTATTCCCAGTTTCAATTGGTAAAATTCAAAATGGTGCTTAGTGTGGCAGCTAAAAGGAAAATTGATTTAATAGGTTAAAATTAACAGTTGGACAGAACTTGCACCATGAGCGATATGGAAAGATCATGACAATACCAAGATAGCTAGTTTCAGACTGTAGATTTGCTCTCAAAAAGAGCATCTTATCTGTATTTACACCTTGGTAGGTGGACACTAAAGGGATGCCAGGAATGTGCTTTAGCTGGAATGCTCTGCTAACCAGGGGATTTGGAGAAAAAAGCAATTCCTATTTCTATACCTTTCTTTTGCAACTGTTTACAAATACCATGAAGCTGTGATGTCTGTGTGTCTTATTGATGTGGCTGTAGGATGCAGATTCTGTTCATAAATCCACCCACCCCCTGCCCTCTAAGCCATGTTGTTTAGGTCAGAGCCTGATTCTTGTCCAGTCTATCACTGACTCGCGTTGGAAATTGACACAGAATATATCCCAAACATAGGCATTTGTCTGGAGTCACCTTAATACCATAAATTATATCTGCTTACATTCAGGCTTAGCATCCCCTGTCAGTTTCCGTTGGAAGTTTCAACTCCCCCCTGATTCTGACCCACCCGGTTAATGCATGATCCTCCTTCCCCAAAGCCTGGGAGAATGAGGAAAGACAGGCATTTGATAAAAGCCCATTACCATTCAAGAGAGGGGGAAAAAGAGAGAACAGAGCTGGAGCCACCCCATACCACGACCAGCAGTTGTTGGGTTTAAAATTTCACGTTGGCCTCTTTCTTATTAGACAGCCTAAGCTGGCATCAAGGGGCTATCGACTGTCAAAACAGCAGCCAGAGAAACAATCGACAAAGCCATCCCTTGAGAATGTTGAGTAAACTGGGGAAAATACTGTCAAAGGAGTTAATGTGCAAGCTGGCACCCAATGCCAGACCCAGCGTGAGAACCACTTACGTGGTAATTGTCCCTCCCGGTGTCCCTCGGCTCTGTCAAACACTGCCCCAGGCTTGCCTTTCAGCACAGGAACTGATCTCTTTTTGACAAACTGAAATACACACCCACCCTAAAACCCTACCAGCTGAGGGTGGGGAATGCAGGTGGGAAAGCAAGCAATTCTCTAGCAACCGGTGGGGGGTTCAGTTTCTCCAGACTCCCCTAGGGTCGGGCAAGCTGGGCCAACTGTTTCTGGGAACGCTTGGGTGATATTTATGTGCAGCCCTGGACTCAAGGGGGAGATAAAGCCAGACACCAGCTGAATCTCACAAAAACCCTTACACCCAATCCATTTGTAGTCGGAGCTCCTCAGTACCAAAGTCCCGCACCCTCCTCTGTGGCATTTAGAATAATATGCTTCCCCAAAAAGAGAAAGATCCTGTAGTCAGAACCAAAGAGTGCATTGCAGCACCAACTCTTAGGGCCTGGTGGCAGGGCTCGCTGAAACAGTGTGAAATACTTTAAGTAATAGAGAAAAAGTGTCACTGTAGTGTCACTGTAATTACAAAGGTCAGAAATATGCAATTTGAAATAATGGGATTGAATAGGAAGACAGTAATCCCAAGAGAGGGCTGGGGTTTTATTTGTTTTTTGGGGGGGGGTGTTTTTGTTTTTGTTTTATATCAAGAGAGACACCTGTCTCAAATTCGAGCGGATGCCTAGACTGCAGAATCCCTTAACATTTTGGAAATCATATCAGTTCACTACTCTGCCAAGTTCTCCAGTCACCCAAAAGAATGAGCAAATAGGGTTTATAAATATAAATAAATACAACTTGTGAAAAAAAGCCACTTGGAAATGATTTTGAACAGGCAGCATATGTATGAACATAAAAAAGTAACTAAGACACCCAAAACAAAAATAAATACAGGTTATAAATAGGCCAATCAAAAAAAATGTCTAATAAATGTGGATAGTTAATTCAGTCATTACTAATTTAAAAACTTTAAGTAAAAAGAGCAGTGCCATATTTTTTTGCTCTAATCAGCAAATTTAAAAATGATAATGCCAAATGCAATTCATAAAATAAGATTAATGGAAATTTGTATTGCTGCAAGCCATTGGAAAAGCAATTTGATTATAGGAGTCCAAAATGTTAAAAATACTTGTGTAGTTGTACCCAGTCATTCTGCTATGAAGAAGGGTCTTCCCTCAAGCCCCTGCCATTGAACAGTGTGGAACCACGTGTACAGGTGGCCCCTCTGTGTCTAGACCACTCATAATCCTGACCTTCCATCTTCCAGTCAAAAGATGCCGGTTCATAATTCATTCACTTACTTCTGTGGAAATCTAGACTTTGTGTAGGGTGGGTGCAGACAGGGGCTGATACGTGGCTTTTATTCTCCTTATATTTTGCCCAAGTATCATTCTACTCACCTTTTTGTTGTTGTTCACTTTTTCCTCTTTTGAGGTTGTTAGGGACTCAATATCATTGGCGATGCAGGTTCCTTTTTAATTTCTTTTTCTTTCTTCTTCTTCTTTTTTTAAATGTGTGATAACCAAAGAGAAATTAGAGGGAAAATGCCTTTATTTTATCAAAAGTATTTTCACATTGCTTTTTTTTAGATTTTCTAAATTTTTGACACAGATCATTATTTTTGCCATTAGGAAAAAAGTCCAATTTAAATTACTTCACAATATGAATAACTTTACAATTTGTATTTAGGGTAAAAACGAAGGTAGTAATTATGTAGATTTTTAAAGACTTTTCCAAATAACAATTGAGAAAGAAATTAATTATGGCAAGGCATGAGCTGTATCTATCAATGCTCAGATAATTAAAGTTATTTCAGAAGTTCAGTAAAAATGCTTTCATTGAAGATGAAGTCTGAAATGCCACTGGGGCTCACATTGCTATTTTCTTATTCATGTTATAAAGGTTCTAAAGAAAGCCTTTCTTTAAAAAATTGCCTTGTAGATAAGGAAAATCAATTAGAACGGATTTCAATAGTTCATCTTCTATAAAACAGCATCATGCAGTGTTCCATCCAGAAATATTTTTCATCTCCTGTGAAGGTATGAAAATCGCATGGTGGCTTTAGTGTAGTTTTGTTAAGAAATGAAATCAGCACAGGGGCGCCTGGGTGGCTCAGTCGGTTGAGTGACCGACTTCGGCTCAGGTCGTGGCTCAGGTCGTGATCTCACGGTTTGTGAGTTTGAGCCCCGTGTCAGGCTCTGTGCTGACAGCTTGGAGCCTGGACCTGCTTAAGATTCTGTGTCTCCCTCTCTCTCGGCCCCTCCCCCACTCGTGCTCTGTCTCTGTCTCAAGAAATAAATAAACGTTAAAAAATTAAAAAAAAAAAAAAAAGAAATGAAATCACCACAACATCGTTCATTTTTGCTTTAGTACAAAATAGCAATGGTAATCTCCATATGTATTAAGGCTGACCTTACTGGTTCAAACACTGAAGTCTCACACCCCAGGATACTCTCAGTCCCAAATTGTTCTTATCTATCCCAGAGCTGAGTGGCTCAAAATAATAGCCATCTTATTATTATATCTAATGACTCTGTAGTTAGGAATTCACTAAATTTCTGCTCCATATGATGATGCCCCCTGGTGTCACTCTTGGTATTGGTCTTGGTGGTTGGGCTGGTCCGGAGGGTCTAGGACAGCTTTAGTCCCTTGCATGGCATGGTGTATCAGTGAGGATGTCTCAAAGGTTGATCTCTACTGGGCCCCTATCCCTCTCTGTATAGTGTCTCGTCCTCTCCAGGTATTCTTTTCAGCAGGGTACTGAAACTCCTTACCTGGTGGCTCAGCGTTCAGGGTGGCTCAGGGCTCTGAGTTCTGACAGACAGGAAGTAGAAGCCAATGGACAGGAAGCTAGTCTTTTAAATCTGGGCCTGAAAACTGCTAGTGTCACTTCCCATGTATTGTGTTGGTCAGAGTAGTCACAAACCCCGGGAAGGGAACAGAAAGAACATAGGATATATTTCTCAGTGAGAGGAGTGTGAAAGAACTTAAGATTGACTTTAAACTACAACACGGATACTGTGTTTTAACATAGTAACTGCAAGCTGTAGTTTAACTTGTCAAAATAAAATAAGATAAAATAAATTATTCTCATTTTGTAGTTGAAAAAACTGAGCCTTAGAGAAGCTGAATAATTTTCTCAGATCACACAACTAATATCAGAGCTCTGGTAAAGCTTAGGTTGATCTATGAAAATTATGCCATTTTCTTTATGCTACATTGGCCACAGAGAAGCATTTCATTGTGTATTCACAGATGGGAAACCTCTGCATATTGAGTACACGGAGGTATGGTATACATCCATGGGAAAGGAAGACGATGAGTAGAAACTCCTCTCCCATGCTTGTGATAGACAGATGGGAGAATTGTCTAGCAAAGATTTTAATTCCCCATCTACCAAGGCACATGGGGTGTAACAAACAGACCATTGGGCTATCTCATGAGGTGTCAGGTTACTCATGAGGCCTGCCAAAGAGTACACGGAAGGTTACAACCATTAGTCCTGTGTCTGATTCTGCTGTATAACAAAGCACCCCAGAACTTAATTGCCTGAACAACTCTTCCAGTCTCAGCAGCCCAGGCTAACTGTGGCAGGGCTTCCTCATGTGTCTACATTCACCTGCCGGCTTAACAGGTCTGGGATGGGCTTCCTTCAGATGTCTTGTGGTTGGCAGGCATTTGCCAGGGGCTGGCCAACTATTGGCTGGTAAGCCTTGCTTCTTTTCCACATGACTTTTTAACCGCCAACAAGTGAAATAAGGTTTGTTCATGCGAAAGCTTCAGGGTGTCAAGCATAACAGTGTGCAAGGCTTCCTGGGATGGAGGCTCAGAACTCACACAACATTGTTTCCTTTGTATCCTATTGGCCAAAGCAAGTCAGAAGCCCAGCTGTTTCAAGCAGTGGCAAAATAGACTTTGCTTCTCTTGATAAGAGAGGTGCAAAATCCCATTGAAAGAGTGTGGATACAAAGAGAATAACTGCAGGCATCTTTGCAATTCTAAGACAAGATGAATTGGTTGATATCCTGTACACTATTTAACAGCCAGTTGCAGACCCCCACAACTCTGATGAAATGTCTTAAATGAAATTGTGGGCATTGTGAATTCAACAAGAAACCCTATCCAAATAATTAAGCTATAACAAAATCAATAATTCCAAAGGGTATTCTGAAGTGCTTCTCATCCTCACTACCCACAATTTTAACTTATTGTGGTCCACTGTAAGGATTAAACTGCATGTGTAAGGAAGAGCCTCCCCCCGCCCTCCCCCCCGACACCACCACCCCGGGCTGTTTACAGCTGGACCCTACTAGAAATTAAGTAATATCTCTTAGATACACACATCAATATTCTACAGTAAAACGAGGAAAAGAAAGAAAAAAGCCACATGAATTAAAACTGTACAGCAGGAATGCAGCAACAAACTTTGATTCCCCAAAACAGTCTAAGAATATTCCTTATGTTTTAGCAACTACTATAGGATTCATATTTGAACTTGAACAGCAAAGTAGATCTGTTGAGTGCATTGTAAGTGCCAAGTATAGTACTGGGCATTTGATATATTTCATATCATTTAATGCTCACTGTGAATTTATCATTCATCAATGAACATTAGCATCTGCATTATTCACGTAAGGTGACTGGAACTTAAAATGTATGGTAGATTAGATTGCTCAAGATTTCTCTTTGTCTATTAAGAGTGGAGTCACCGTCCCTTGAATCTTGGCTCCACCGTGTGACTTGCTTTCGTCCAAGGATATTAGTAAATGTGATTGATGCATGCAAAAGATTGAAACATACTTCGACATTAGGGCCTTTTTCCTACTACCCTTGAGATCCTAGGGCACCATATGAATAAGCCTGAGCTGCCCTGCTGGAAGATGGGAGACTACATGGCAGAAATCCAAGGTGAACACCAGCTGAGAGTCCATCAGCCCCTGGCCAATCACCTGTTAACTTCCAGGCATGTGACAGAGGTCATCCTAGATCATGCATCCTCCAGCCAACTTCCAGCTGTCCGGAGCTAGTGGAAGCAGAGCTGGGAGTCAAGCCCATGTTCTCACATTCCAAAGCCTATATCCTTAATAGTGATACTGTACTGACTTCTCTAAAATGTATAGTGTTTCTCAGAAGGTTTATAAGGCTTATAGTTGTTAAAGTATCCACAAAGACTGCCTGGCATACAAGGAAGTACAGGCAGAAATTTCTCTTGTGTATGAACCCCAAGTGTCTTTACACACACCAAGGACTTATGGAGTAACCCTCAGGATAATAGAAACTCGTGAAGATTTTAAACAGGTTTTTAAATGAACCGTAAAAAAGTAAAATTGCAAGTAGCAGGGACATAGATTTTGGAAAGGGGAAGAATAGAGGCAGAGAAACCAGAGGCAACACTCTAGGGGTGAATTAATGAAGTCGTAAGTCAAGACAGCAACAATGAGATTGAGAGCGGAGGCATTAGTAGGGGAATCTGTGTGACATGATTGTTTAATCCTTTGCTTTAACTAGGCACTCACTTCAACTACCCTGGACTTGAACTCCCATGGGGATCCCAACTTACACAAATGCTGAGATGAAATTTATTTGAAATTCTGAAGGAGAGAAAAAGAAGAAGACACAGAGAGAAATGAAATATAGGAGCCATCTGGTCTCATTTGAAAATCCTTGGTCTGAAATCAGGAAATAGGAGTTTTGATCCCTCTCTGACATCACTTACTTTGGACCTTGAATAAGTCACTTAACTGCAACCTTCTGGCCTCAGTTTTCATCTCTGTCCAAAGGGAATCCTTTGAAGGATGGTGCTTGTTAAGGTTAAAAGCATTAATAAATTCAGTGTATTACCAATTTGTAAAATGGTTTTCTCTATGAGCACTTCCCATGCCAAGGTACTTAAGAGAGCAGAAACAGTTAAATGGAATTTACCAGAACTCTTTTCATTAATTTCACACATCCTGCTAACCCTTAGATTAATTAGAAATCCAGATTCTCTCTAGTGTCTTTTGGGAATTTAGTCTGAAGGCTCAATAGCCTGATCTTTAGGGAACTGACATCTAGGAGAAATTTTGCGGGCCCCGTAATGTAGTGACCAGGAGATTTAGAAGTGAATGGTCCACTGTCAAGTCAAGATATGAATTCTTGGTTTGAAATCCTAAACCCATCTCTTAATAGTTGCATAATTGTGGGCAGACTTCTTAACTAGTCTGCATCAGTTTCCTCATCTGTAAAGCGGGGATATGATAATACCTATTTTATAGGGTTGCTGTGAAAATTAAATGAACTTTCCTGTATGTATGGTGCCTAAAACATTGTCTGGCACACTGTAAATACTATATAAAAAGGTTACCAGTTAGCGTTATTGCTTATTAGTGTGAACTGGAACCTCTTCCTTCCCCTATGAGTTTAGAAAATCAAGATAAATCCTTTATCATTAGCCTCAGTTTCTCTCTCTTGCTGCCTAGTACTGCTGGTTCTCAGTTGTCCCTGTGCTTGCTTCTTTGGATGCTATCATAGCAGCACCATATCAGGTGACATGGTTCAAGTCTTATTTTTACAGTAAAGTCAATTCCAATGATTCAGAAATCATTATGGCCAAAGACATATTTCAGTCAAAGCAGCAGAATTTCTTGGACCACTTCAGGGTTTGTCACATAGATCTGGTTACTGCAGATCTATGGGTTTCAAATATTTTTCAAGTATTTTTACTTCCTAAACAGCAGAATCTGTCAAATATAACATATATCCTATATTGAAGGAATCCTAGTTTCCTTCATTACATTAGTCCAGCACCCTCATTTATAGATGACGTCCAAATAGATTAAGTGACTCTGGTCATACAGCTGTTTGGTGGCAAAACCACAAAGGTGCTCAGGTACTGGTTAGTTAGAAGCCAAACCAGCATGTGTAGAGCTTCAAAGGAAAAGGCTATAAGAGCTTGTTCCCTACTCAGAAATCACTCAGCTACATTAAGGACATGAGAAACAGCAGTGAGTGGAAAGGAAGTGATGGGTGAAGACAGGTCTCTGTAGAGAGCTGTTGGGCCGTGGGGCTCAGTCCCACCTCTGGGTATATAGCAGTACCTCTGATTGCTGCCTCCTTCCTTTGGGTGTGATTTTCTCATTTTTAGGCCATTATCATCAGTGAAAGTGTATAGTTCACTCTTGACAGGCACTCTGCTCAGATTCAAACTATGTTCTTAGCTCCTTTTATAACTGTGGCTAGACAAATGCAAAGCAGTCCACTATTCTGCTTCTTTTCCCTTCTCTAGTGGGCATTCTGTCTCTCCACAAAGCCTGACTGACAGAGTTTCTTCTGAATTTACTAACTTCACTTTTTTTCTTAAGCCCACAGTAACTAACCAGGATACTTTTTATTTGATCTGACACAGTAAGTGCCCACTTTACGTTTCCTTTTGGATCAATACTTATCACCAGACACTTTCCCATACAAAATATCTTGCACAGTAGCCTCCCCTGTATGTCTTAAATGTCACATACTTTTGAGTATTGTTTACTTTAAAATGCAAATCCCTGTCACACTAACCAAATTACTCTTCATAGAATGAGTCACCCTAATCGTTTCTAATTGCTGAGTGGTGGATATATTGGGGGCAGTGTGCAGATGTTTGGATATATGTCATAATGGTAAGGATGGTGGATGAGAAAAGAAATGTGTCCATTATTGGGTGAGTGATGTTGGAATTCTGCCCTAGGTAGAAAGCTCAGAGTCCAGGGGGAAGATAAATATCCTAGATTTCCAGGGCAAGGCAGGAGAGAGGAGGGTTCATAAACAAGCATAGAATCTGTGAGAGGTGAGATTCATACTTGAATTAAGACCTCCACTTATATCATGACCATACCTGGGGATTTAAACATTTTTTTTAAGTTTATTTATTTATTTTCAGAGAGAAGGAGACAGCGTGAGTGGGGTAGGGACAGAGAGAATCCCAAGCAAGCTCTGCATTTTCAGCACAGAGCCCAATGTGGGTCTTGAACTCGCAGACCGTGAAATCATCTGAGCCAAAATCAAGAGTCAGATGTTTAACCAACTGAGGTGCTCAGGTGCCTCCATACTTGGGGTTTTAGAGTCTTTTCATGCACTCCCCACTGCTTAGCTACCATCAACTCCCATCACTGACATGGGTATAGCCATATTCTTCCAACAACAAAAAAAAAAAAAAAAAAAAAAAAGAAAAGAAAAAAGAAAAGAAAGGTAGGTGAGTAGGTCATTACTCTAATCATTCCTATCCAATAATGTGGAAGAGAACAACAACAAAAAAATCAATAGACAGGGAAGAAAGCCAAAATGAGTTTCCTTAAAGGTTAAATCAGATCTGTCTCCTAAGAGTAAACAGGCTATTATTGATGGAGGGCTGGGATTTCATTGTGTTTTAAATTAACTTGATCCCAATAAAGATGGAAGTCTTGGAGCCAGCTATCTCCAAATGCAGGTGCACTTGGGAAGTCCATTCTCTTTGGATATTACCACCATCTTCTGAGAACACTGTGTTGACCGAGTATAACTAGAAATCAGAGTCTCCATCCATATTTAATCTGACAGGCTCAAACAGCAGTCAGGGGAATCACAGGGGTTTAGAGGAAAACTTCCTTCACAAGTCTGAGGTCTGATGGGATGCCATGTGAAGTTATATGATACAGCTACCTGAGGAAGGGAATTTAAAAAGCAGAAAAGAAGACTTCTAGGAAACATGGCCTCCCAAAGATGTTCTCTTCTCTCTATTTATCAAGGAAGTCTTCCTTGTGTGCACTAACCTGGGACATATCTCTGCTCTCTGCTCACTTTCGCATCTATTTTCATTTTGAAATTAACCTCTTAACATCTTTCCATTGAAGGAAGCAAAACAAAGTCCAAACTGTAATATGGAAAACGTGAGTTAGAAATGGCCTTTATGGCTATTGTGGCATTTTCATAGCTACTTTTTAAAGGGTAATTCTTCTTTTTCTTCATTGTTTATACAGTATTTCTTGAGCTCTGTTGATACCTCACTGTCTGTACCTCTCTGTTATCAGGGTGCTCTGATTGGGTTAGGGTCATGCAGTTTTTATAACATTGCCTGTGAAATTATCAGGCAGGGACATCAAGAAGGCCTGTGTTGCCATAGCAGCAAATCTGTGTCAGCCCAGCTAAACACCCATGATTCTCAGAGTAATAATGGACCTAATTAACTTTAGCACAAACTCAGGGTCAGAAACCCATCCATCCTCATGTGCTATGTTACCTGGAGGTTACCATCTTTTTCAATAATGCATTCAGATGTTGAGGGTTGAATTATATGGTACATGTAAAGCATTAAGAATAGAGCCACTAAATCATAATCGTAGTGATAGCTTTCTCTGTTCCAGATTCTGTATTTATTGCTTGTGATGGATCATGACAATATTCACAACTACACAGTGAGGTGAGGTGCCCCCATTATTCCCATTATACAGATGAGGAAGTTGAGGCTTAGTGTGGTCAAATGATTTGCCCTTGGCTGTAGAGCTAGAAAGTGGTAAATGTCAATACCTATAGCATAATGCCAGGGTCCTATTTGTGTAATAGTTTGCTCTTCATCATCTGATGCACCTAGGCCCACTCACCCGTTTGCCTTCTCATACGACTTCAGTGATTTCAAACCACATTGTCTCTTACTTTTATATACTTCCCTTCTTCCTCAAGCTTTCCCTTTTCCTGCACCCCCCCCAACTCTCAAATCCTCCTGAAAAGGATAATAATCAATAAACGATAATGCTCAGGCAGAGACCAGTTAAGCGTGGTACACAAGGAAGGTCCTGAAGGACTCCTGCAGCTCCAGTAATGGACCCCTTACTAGCTGATTTGTTGGGGTATGGCTCCACAGGAAGGACTGGGCGAGCAGGGTGCTAAATTCTTGGGTGAGGCATGGGGCAATGACTTATCAACTGGTGTGGAAGTGCCAATATTGTGGACACCAGTACGTTCCTACATGTTTGTATGTTTTGAATTATAGCCCTGTCTCCTATAAGTCCTTGATCTGAGTTTCTATTCAAGTATCACTTGCCTTGGTTTCCCCAGATTCAAAAAGTCTGGGCTTAGTTTTCACTCTAATCTGTTCTCTTCTTGCTCTCATCTCACCACCTTAGAACATGGACATTTCCATGTCGTCTTTTGTATCAGACTCTGTGATATGTGAGGGCAGGCTCCAAGTAGAATCTGCCTTTGCATCCTTCTTGCCTGATACACTGTTGAGTGAATAAATGAATCTCTGCCTCTGGTACTATCACCATTTCTTACAGGTTTTGAATTCCCTACTGGATTTACAGAACCTTGAGTGCGGGAACTTGAGTTCATGTCTCTACTTCCTGGTGCCCACCATTCTCTTACAAAGGTAGCACCCTCAATATTGTGTTTGTGGTTGGTGGGGAGGCCATAATAATAATAAACCAATGTTAATTTTCATGTTGTGATGCATTCTATGTGCTACAACATATAGAAGTTGAAATTCAGATATCCTATATATAAACGTATGCAGTGTGCATTTAGACATATTATCATATGCATGCTGATCATAAGTACAGTCACATGTGTACACACACATACACTTACTTTTTGAAAAACAAACCTCTGAAGGCAGATACTTTTTATCTCCACTTCGTAGGAAAAACTGGAACCAAAGGGCAGACACTCGCATTCTTTTATTCATTTCAACAACTATGTGCATGCCTTTAGTGTGCTGCTCATTGTCACTGGCACTGGGTAGTTAGTATCCAAAGGTGAACAATTCAGTGTTTCATGCCTTTTTTTTTTTTTTTTTGAGCTTTTGGCAAGTGGTAGAGATATGATTACACATTGTGATAATGGTAGGAAGAGAAAAGGAATGCTATGAGGGAGAGTAACAAGGAGGCTATAATTTTCATTTGAAGGGGTTAAGGACATATTTCCATGAAATGACAGCCTAATTAGGAAGGATCTGGGCTAGAATTTGGGTCTAAATCTGTTGGGCTGATTATGGACAAAATGACATTTGGCTGTGTCATTCTGTAGAAGAAATGCATTCTTAAAATTTTTTAAATAAACAATTATTTTAATTGTTTTAATTTTACTATTCACAGAATATTAGAGTAGGAAGTAACTACTCAAGTGTTCCCTATGTAGGGGTCACTTGGTTAGCAACCATTATATGTGGTGATCCAAAAATTAATTGAATGCTTTCAGTGGTCAAGAGCTCACTATCTCAAAATATAACCTATTGCACTTTCAGTAACATGCATGATTTATTACACTCTCACAATGTGCTCAAAGCTGCTTTCTCATTATTTCCATCCAGTTGATCTGGAAAGGCACTAGATACAAAGAATCCACTTTTTCCCATGATATTCTCCATGATTCTCCTGATTTGCCGGCCTAATGATTTCAGAGATCCCTTCTTTATTTTATCCCTGGAGAAGTGTCACAACTGCCACTGTGGTTTACTGCAACCATCATCTTATACTCCATGGGTCTCCCTCTTAAAATGGTGCAACCAGAACTGAACAAAGTGGCATCCGGCCAGCAAACAGTGTCAGAATTTTCTTCCTATTATCTAGCCACTTCCTTTCTCCAGAGTCATAGTCTGATAACAAATGGATGACAAAACTCTGTCAGTGTTTCATATTCCTATTATTCATGTGTTCTGTTTTTCACTCGTTTGATTACAAACTCCTTGAGGGAAGCTCCTACCATAGGGTTTGAACATAAGAATCATACCACAAATGTTTTTCAAAAGAAGTTTTTGAAACAGAGAAAGCCTCTCTGTTTACACCAGAAGATCTGTCTGAATTGACTCCTTAAAAATCACCAGGTAGAAATCAGAAGATTCCATCATGAATATCCAAATAACTTAATGCTATTATCTGGATTGGAACCATTTGGAACATTTACCTGATTGCGGAATCTTGGTGTTTCCTACAGAGGGTATCTAACAGTCATGTGTTAGTGATCCCTAAAGCTTTTTCTTCTTATTCAAGGACAACTTTTAAATTCCCTTTATTTTTTTATTCCATTAAAATCTTTTTCCATTGTTATGTCTGGTTCACTGTTTTGCCTTGCCTTCAATCAGTTTCTCCATGTTTACTGTGCTCCCAAGTTCTAGCTCATTTACCATCATTTGGTCTTACAGGAACAAATGCTGGTTGGAGTTCTTTGCTTAAACAGTCCTATTTTCCTTTAAAAAACCAATCCATTTGGACTTTATTCTGAAGTCAAGCTGGGGATTTTCTCTCTGCCAGGCTCCTCTGCCAACATGTGGAGAATATGATCTTGTCTACTGTGTAAATGCTATTTCCTAAAACCAACAAGAATAGCTGCAGGGTGAGAGTGAAAGGAGAATGGAACCATCTAAAAGGCAGGCAGGACAGTCACAAAGAAGCTTGCATTTATACACTACTGATAACGTGCCAGCTCCTCTTCTAAGTGCTTTGTGCCTATTCATTTAATCTTCATGGTAATTCAGTGAGAGAAGCCTGAATACTATCCCCATTCTACAGATGACTAAACTGAAGTTCAGAGAGGTTAAATAACTTACCCAAGATGGTAAGAGGTGGAGATGGGAAGCAAAAGCCTAGCAGGTCTAGTTTACTCTTACTAAGGCTATTCTAGTACTGCCTACCAGGACTCCTAGCAATCTTGGAAGTCACTCAGTCCTGTTACCCTATACAGTCTTGTTCTGACTAGACTGATCAACCCAGACATAAAATTGAATGGAAATGGAACAAAGATACCCTAATCTCTTCTAGGAGAATTCATGGTTAGATTGGCAATAGACCTGTAATGTGGTTAGGAGTCATGAATTCTGACTTCTGTCCCTATGTCTGAACCTTTCCTCCAAAGTCTTAGATTAGAAGCTCAGATTAACATCTCTTTCCTCTCTGGAATGCTATTCTTACAATAAGAAAAACAGTGTTAGAGCATGAAAGGTTATTACCCATCATCTCCAGCCCTGTGTTTCCCACCATGTAGAACAAACATGCTACTAAAAAAAGTTAGAGTCACTTAGTGAGGTGGTTGCTCACCTTTCATTGGTGGTCGGGCATCCTGCTAATTGTCATGAGGAAAGTCTCTGTGTGGTGCTAGGATTTCTTCAACACATCTCTACCACTTCTCCCTTTTGAGGAAAGAGAGAACAGTGTCTAGATTGAGAGTCTTTGGCAGACCACAGTATTCATTGTAATGGTTTATGTTGACTGCCAGAAGAGACCTCTAGCAGCTCTAAAACCTATGCTTAGTAAGGGCATAGATTAAAGAAACCTTTATGTGTTGCTTTCGTCTTTCTATTGAACATGTTACCATCCTGTAGTGCCAACTTTAAGATGTTTCTTTGGCTTGGTAGAAAATCATACTGGTTTCCCATTTGTGTATATGGCATGAAGTTTCTTTATAAAATTAATTAATTTGAGTAAAATTAAAGGCATGATCTTTACTATTGTTAGATTCAACATCTAATGGCAATGATAGATGTTAGTTTTCATCTAGTGAGGATGTAAGAATCTTCTGCCTGGTAGAAAAGATAACCCCAAAGGTAATTGTTTGCATGGAAATATAGGCAGTCTTTTGGTCCCACTGAGAGTCAAACCCAGAATCTTGTGTGTAAAGCAGATGTGATAGTCACTACGACATGGAACCTTAAGGTGACTATTTGATTGCCCTGTGGGATATTAACCAGTTTTATGTCTAACCTAGACATCTTAATCTATCTTTGTCAAATGCCTATTATAACCTCTGATTCTCTATTTCTCTTTGAAACTAATTTTCCATGGTCCAGGACCCCACATAATGGAGTTGAAATCATTGACATGTGTTCATTCTGTATTTGTAAGTGAGCCATGTTTTAAATTTTTGAAAACAAAACAAAACAATTATTCTTTGACAATACTGAGCAAGTAAAATTCAGCAATTATTTCTTAACCATGTCTAGTATGCCAGACATACAAATAAACGTAATTAAAAACTGTGGTAAGTGCTTTGGAGGTGTAAAGTGACCTTGGTTTTTATTTCAGGGTCAAAGAAATGAAAGAAAGGAAGTTAGAAATGTATAAGTAATTATATTTGTCATTCATAGACCATAGTAAAATTGTGAAGGTAACATGTGGTTGGTTGAAATTCTGAAGTACATGGTTATCTCCCTTTAAACATGGATTCCTAGAGACTCAAGGAGGCCAATCCATTTACCCTAAGCCCACAGCTCCGGAACAGTTATCATCTGATCTGTCCACCACACAATTGCAGCATTGCCCTTCTCTGAGACAAGATCCAGGGTTCCCCCATGCCTGGGGCAACTCTGTATTCTCCTTGGCCATATGGTTGCAGGTATGTGGTTGGAGAAGAGAACAGGTAGACTGGGAAAAGGAGGGAAGCTATCTATGTAAATGACTGAAATTGACTACTGCAATACCCCTTTCTTTCCTCATAGAGGTATAGAGCTGATTCCTGGCAGTGTTCCACTGGGGCTCAAATTATTTTATGATAAGCTTGAATAGAAATTCTCAAACTTCCTTCTGCCTCCTCCGTACCCACATGCAAAGAACAATTCCATCAGGCACATCTTTTTAATAACAGGGTTTAATTTCAGAAATTCTGGGGTAAAGAGGAAGCTCAGGCAAGTGGGAAGAAGGGGCCACATCCCATGATTCTTTCATATTGAATTTCCACTTTGAGACTCTCAGGGCAGATGTTTAACTGCACAGACCCATGGACTAAAACTTATACTCCTCTACATGTTAGGAGGATGTTGACTTTTGTCTTTAACACCTTCTTACCTTCACTGTCAGGTCTTTCCACCACTATCTTGACACCCCTTCCCTCTTGGAAATCAGTACTTCACAAGAAAAACATATCCCAGTTAGTTATCACATTTGATTAAACACCTCACCCTGAAGTGTAAATATTTCAGTGGCTCCTCCTTTCACAGATATATTTGCACCCCTTGGCTTCATAGCAGCCTTCTCAAACAGTGGAATTTCAGCAATCAGGAAAAGCCAGATAAGGTGGATATTTTGGGAAGGAGGATTTCCCCAAAGTCTATTCCTCAAATCAAATTGCTTTAGGACAATTATGACAGTGATTTATTGACGTAAAAGGGCTATTACTTTGTTCTTGCTACATAAAATATCTGTGTTTGCTTAGCTTAGCTGATTTCCTGGTATATCTGAAATACACTTACAGAACT
This sequence comes from Leopardus geoffroyi, assembly GCF_018350155.1. Taxonomy (NCBI): domain Eukaryota; kingdom Metazoa; phylum Chordata; class Mammalia; order Carnivora; family Felidae; genus Leopardus; species Leopardus geoffroyi. Next base: position 37,106,872 of record NC_059336.1, on the reverse strand, counting down.
CCATAGAAGAATGTTTGTCTTTTTTTACCCTTTCTTTTTCTATATTGCTTACACTAAGCTTCTTCCCCTTGGGAAGAAATTTTAAATATATTTCACAGCTGCTTTGAAAACAGCTGTATAAATGTAAGACATTAATAGGGAAAGCCAAAATACGCACTAGGGCAAAATAAGACCAAAGTTATTAAACCATAACCTAAAGATAGTCAAAGTAAAATATACATATGTGTTGAGTTCAAAACATATGTGATTTAATTAAAATCTGACTTGTGTTTAAAAAGAATGGCTAAGCAAGACAATAAGTGTGACACTTAAAAAATCTTAAATCATTCACACACACAAATACGTGCATGCACACAATCATTTCCTGAACCCTAAAGCTAAGGAGGCCTGAGTGTGAAAACAGAATAAGGTCTTCAGTGCACAAAGCTAGTGAGTTGAAGGAAACATATCATGACAGTCCCTGCCTACGCACCATGTATGTATCACACATCATTTATTCATAGCAGTATCAGTTAGTTATCCTGTTCCAATCTGTGCAAGATTATCTACTTTATCACCATGAGCAGTGTGCAGATAACACAGTAGGTTCCTGATGGCTGACTGCATCCACTTGTTTCCTATTCATTCATGGGACAAGGGGATTATAAAACTGTATGTAGGAAATGCAGCATTTGTCCTGCATAAACTTCTTTATCTTTATTTGCCCCATTGTTTGCTATATTTTTTTAGTCTACTGGCAGCCAAGGGTCACATTGCCATGAAGATAAATTTCATATTGGACCCACTGGGAGCTGATGTCAGTACAAATCTGTTCCAGGACAGATTCAAAATTATGGCAAAGAGGAAGTTTCAGTATTTTATGTCTGTATTATATTGTCCTGTTTTCCTGATAATGGAGCCAGGGAAGACTTGGAACCAGGGGCTATGTTTCTGCCTTGCTCATCTCCCAACAATGGATAAATACACTGGGCCTTCCCTGTGGGCCAGACTTCAGTCTTATTATCTGTGAAATGTGCTGTGATCCTCAGGCACTGTGATCCTGCATCCTTACCTGCAGGTTCAGTTATGCCCATGCCCTGGGTGACTTGAGGTTAGAACAGTTGCATTTCATCCAGGGTTTTGCTGCCAGTGAAGGTTGGGCTCGCTGTGTTGACAGTGGTGCTTCCTGTCCATTATCAGCTTGTTTGACATTTGATGTGTGTCCATTTTGTATTTCCACTGGAAGCCAAATGTCATAGCTCAAAGATAACATTTTGCCCCTTATTTCCTCCCATTTCAGAATGAATTCAGGTTTTCTGTATGGGTAAGCTCCATTCAGAGTCTGGGGGGAATTCCAAAGTCAAGAGTGTTCTGTTTGTGAAGTAATTCTAGTAACGTGTGGAATTTTCATCATGAGGTTTTTTTTTTTTTTTTTTTCTCTTGCAAAGACTAAATGTTTAAGAAAAATGCAGGAAACTGGAAATTAGAATCAATTCCCTTCATAACAACAGCAGGATATCAGCTTTAAAATATGTTCTTTAGCTGGTGTAATAATTACAGTAATAGAAATTTGGGTAGTGCCTATGGAATACACAGCTTGACCTGGCGGTGGCTTGATGTACAATCCTAACACAGTAAGAGGTCGTGTTTCAAGGGCTGTTTCCCATGGTGGTGTTTGGAATTCAGAACACACGAGTTCTGATTAAATCCATGGTACAAAAAAGGGTCCTAGGTTGGGCTCTACAATCCATAACATGCAAAATGTATTCTACCTACAGCAATTACAAAATAAATAGTAAAAAGTATTTTAGAGTAGAAGTGCCTGGGTGGGTCAGTTGGTTGGGCGTCCTACTTCGGCTCAGGTCATGACCTTGCGGTTTGTAAGTTCGAGCCCCATGTTAGGCTCTGTGCTGGTAGCTCGGAGCCTGGAGCCTGCTTCAGATTCTGTGTCTCCTCCTCTCTCTGCCCCTCCCATGGACATGCTCTGTCTCTCTCTGTCTCTCAATAATAAATAAACATTAAAAAAATTTTTTTTAAAGAAGTATTATGGAGTAGTATAAAATAGACTCTTTAGCCACAAGGTCATTTTTAAACATGAATTTATTATGCCAAAGACTGATTTTCTTTTTTAAATTGATATCTACTCCAACCTCTCCTCTTAGTTATTCACTTAATTCAGCAAATAATTATTGAGGACCTGTTACGTGCCAGGTACTATTGTAGGGTGCAGTGGACAAAACTGATGAAAATCTCTGCCCTTGTGTAGCTGACATTCATCAAAGCAGAGAAAGGAGTGAGGAAATGTCAATTTTTTGGTGGCAATTTTAGGTTCTCATACTGAGAAAGTATGATTTGCATCAGGTCCTGAAGCAAGTGACTGAGGAGGTAACCAATCCGTCCGGTTTCGGTGGGAGCCAATTCTTAGGCAAAAGCCACAGCAAGTGCAAAGGCCTTTGGACAGGTTGGATTTGTTTAAACTGAAGTGAGAAAATGCTTGTTGGCTCCTGTTTACAAGGAAGGAGATGAAACTGTCTGATTAGAGAGCCCAGGCTACGGAACATCCCAAGATGTGGAATATTTTAAGCTGTCTCCAGTCTCTGGTTGACTGCTGAGCATCTAACTATTCTCTTAGAGACAAGCAGCAGCGCAAAAGCTGGGGGGACAGGTGGGGGAATTTATTTTATTTATGTTTTATTTTTTCATTTTATTTAATTCCAATATAGTTAACATATAGTGTAATAATGGTTTCAGGAGTAGAATTTAGTGATTCATATCTTACATATAACACCCAGTGCTAATCCCAACAAGTGCTCTCCTTAATGCCCATCACCCATTTAGTCCACCCCCCCCCGTCCTCCCCTCCAGCAACCCTCAGTTTGTTCTCTGTATTTAAGAGTGTCTTATGGTTTACCTCCCTCTCTGTTTTTATCTTATTTCTCCTTCCCTTCCCCAGTGTTCATCTGTTTTGTTTCTTAAAGGGTAGGGAATTTATATTCATCTCTGTCTTGGATACTTTGATTTATGCACAAAACAGCACCTAGAAATGCTTGCAATGTATAATCCTTTAGTTAATTTATATGCATGTATTTTATAGTGTTTTTTGTGGTACAGATGTTTGAGAAACTTTTATTGTGAAATGTAACATACATACAGAAAACAATGATATATGTTCACTGATTTATCACAAAGTAAACAACCTTGTAACCACCCTCCAGGTGTCAATAAGCAGACACTGCCAGTTCCCCTTCTGCCTGCTTTGAATGCTGTCCCTTCCTCCCCTGTAAAGACAAACCAGTCTTCTGACTTTAAAATGACCAGTTCCTTGCCTTTTTGTTTTAAAGAAAGAATGGTAAAGAGACCCCCATGTAATCACAATCATTCAGTCCTAATAGTTAGTTATCAATGACAGGTCAATCATGTTTCATATAATCCCCATCTCTTGCTCTCATCATCCCCTCCCAGTTAAGTCATTTAATTAATTTATTTGTTTTTATTGAGATATAATCTACGTGAGGTAAAATGAACAGATCTAAGATATACAGTTCCATGAGCTTTGACAGTTGTTTATGCATGTATAAACTGATATAAACATAGAGCATTACAAGTTTGTTTTGTGACTGTGTGAGCTCTCTTTAATTCCTAGGAACTCAGAAGCACAAGGGATGATTTCAGTCCCCCACTACGTACATGTAAAAATCCTGAAGCAGCTAGCTGGCAGCCAGATGTGGTCACAGAAGTATGCTTATATTGATCTTTCTAAACCCTTTCTAAATGCAGACTGTTATCAGCTACCCCACTCCTCTCCCATGGCCCCTCCCTCCTTTTCCTTCTGTCGGCAAAATAGTTTGTTATGGATTGGTGATAAAAATCAGTGTCCACTGAAAGACATGTCAAGACCACCGCCATGTGAGACCTTCAAAGCATACCGGGCCACATTATGCCACAGTGTGAAGGGACGTGCCTGTCAGGGGGTCACAGCCCATGTCCGCCAACTCACTTCTCCTATTTCTCATGAGTAGAGGGTTTTTGCCCCTAATCCAACCAGAAGGTTCTCTGCTGAACCCTTTCCTGGGTGAAGGAACATATAGGGCTTATGATGTATAGGCTCAGGAAGGTAAGGATGGCATGGACAGTAGGTTGTGTCTCTGGTTAATACCTCTCTTGGGTGATCCCTTCAGTGATGTGGCCTTCCTCGTGACCTTGACCAGATTCATCTTCTACTTCTCATTGCTCCCTTTTCCCTGTGTCACTCATATGGCTTTCTCTTGGGTGGTGAGTAATGATAAGCCATAAACATGTTAATCTCTTCTACTCACAGGAAGCTCATGAAGGCAAAATGTCTTTATTTCATATTTCTCAAGGGATCTTGTAACATCATTTGCATATGGCTGATGCTCAACATCTACCTGCTAATAAATGATGTTTACAAATGAGTCAGAAATTCATGACTTCATGATATAATTATACTTCATGATATAATTATATTAGACATTAATTGCATATTTTGCATGCTCAACAGTATTAATCCCACATCCATGTCTTAGTTTAAAAAGCAACAACAACAACAACAAAACAAATTAAGCAAACACACAAACAGGTCTTGGAGTTTTTTGGAGTATCCTTAACAATTGACTGTGTTTAAATTTTATATGGATTTTTTTCACCCTTTTCTTAATACAGTGTATGTCAGCCAAACAGTATCTACTTTATCCAGAGGCTTATATTAAACTGCTATTTTAAGAAAACAAAAGTAGAGTATGTTTTTCAAAGCTGGCCTGTGTTATTCGTAAGTAAAAGTGATACACTTCTTATTAGACAATGACATTATAAAGTCAAAATGCCACTGAATGTACGTGCAGGTTTTCAGTGGGCCTAAACATAATATAAGGCCAGTGATAAGCAATGCATAGTTCTAAAACTCCTAGAGTCTAAATTTTCCACATGAAGTGTTTGGTGTTATGGTGTTTCTTTGGTGTTATGGTGTTCCTTTGTTCCTTTTTACAAGAGGAAAATAGACATAAAAGATGCATAATAAACAGGGCTTTGATCAGAATTTCTAAGATTAAGAATGAAGCCTTGTGTGGCCCTTCCACATTGATGCCAGTTCCAGGCCTGCTCCCCAATCTCCGGGATGCATAAGAATCCCTGAAGATCTGAAAATATAAGTAGGTTTGGGTGGGGCCCAAGACTCTGCATTTTTTTTTTAATTTTTTTTTCAACGTTTATTTATTTTTGGGACAGAGAGAGACAGAGCATGAACGGGGGAGGGGCAGAGAGAGAGGGAAACACAGAATCGGAAGCAGGCTCCAGGCTCTGAGCCATCAGCCCAGAGCCCGACACGGGGCTCGAACTCACGGACCGCGATATCGTGACCTGGCTGAAGTCGGACGCTTAACCGACTGCGCCACCCAGGCGCCCCAAGACTCTGCATTTTTAACAACCCCTCAGGTGAAGCCAAAGCTACCAGTTCCATGAACTACACTTGGAGTAGCAATGAGTTAAAGCAAGTTACCTCCTACTGCTAGAATTTTTCAGGTAGTGGGCTGGATGGAGTAGGAGAGAGGAGGTTGGAGAAGGCAGGGAGGGTTGGTTAGGGTAAAGGTAAATTGCTTTTTGTTTCCTGCAGTAATTTCTGCAGGCTTTCATGGGAAAGTGAATTCAAGGTATGGGATTCCTGTCTTTTAAGCACCGTCTCCTGGATATAAACTGTCCCAAGTGAATTTTCAAAGACTTGCCCAAAGTTTTGCTCTCTTGACTCTCATGGAAATTAACTGTGGCCTTTCCAGTTTGTGCTTTGAAAGAGCTTCTCTCTTCATTTTTGTGGGAACCTGCATCATAATAACAGTGTTTCTCAGTAGGAGCAACATGAAAGCAAATTAACCCTTTAAATTACAGGGAGCAGAGAGCAGTAAATTCACCCTGCTCTGAAGCAGCATCCTTTTCTCCTTTTCATGCTGCACAGAGCTCCTTTTAAGGCAATGAAATGTCTGTTGGCAAGTGAAGGCCAATGGGTCTTGCTTCCAGGAAACTTGAATCTTTCCACATGGTTGTTCTTGACCAAAATAAGGTCAAATGGAGGGATATGGAAGTGGGTCCTATCGCTTAGGGCATAGAAAGACAAACCGTACCAAGAGAAAAGGATCTAACTTTTGTTGATCCCCTGGCCTCTTCCAGACCTTCTACATATAGTACGTCATTTAGTTTTACTCCATCCCTGTGAGCTGGGCCTGATTCTTTATTACATTCTCAGAAAATTGAGATCCGTTGAAATTAAGTCCATTGCTTATAGTTCCACATTAATTAAATTTCAGATCTGGGGAAGGTACTCTCTATGATTCTAGAAATATTGTAATTTTTTCTCAGACTCATAGACTGAGGGTGTTCTGCTAATTCGTAGGCAGAACCACTGCTTGTGTGCTGTGCCTAGCACCCAGGTCCTCAATCACTAACTGCTATATAAATGAATGAACACATCCAGATCACTTAAATTCATACACCCCAGCAAGAAACCACATTAATTTTGATGGCTATTTCCCATTTAATGTATGGAAATGTATCACAAAAACAACACGTGCATGGGATCTTTGATGAAAGCAGATAGTGAGACACGTGCGTTAGACCCTCCTGTCCTCCTTCAACACTCACACGGTGGTTTGCTGTATCTCTTTTGAAAGTTCAGAGTGGCTGATTATCCAAAAAATCAGGGCCACTATAAGAGGAGCTAGACAAAGTTTCTAGTATTGTCAGTTCTCAGGTGCCATATTTTGCTAGAGGAGTTTCAATCAGTTTCTTTGCAGCAAAGTAAAGAAAGGATTCTGGGTGAAAGAAAAGTCCAGGACAGTGATAAGGGCATCAGTTATTATTATGCATACCATAGGAAGTTCTTTGCCCTATGTGACCCCAACAGGAAAAAAAAAATAAATGAAGAAATAAGTCATAGAACCCAGACGTATTAGAAAACATAACATGGAATGTGTCTTCTGCAATAAGAAGTGAAGTCACCATTCCTGCTTTGTTGAGCCTGGTACAGATTTCTCTCTAGTAACAAATATTACTGCCCGAGATGATAAAAAGAAATATGACTCCTCGGTGAATAAGCTAGGAACACACACACACACACACACACACACGAACACAGAAACAACAGAAAACAAGTACCATCAGCTTCATAGAAAATGAGGAATTTCAGGCAATATTTTGGTAATAATGTCACAAAGAGATATTCCAGTGTCCTCATATACTCAGTCATGTTTTCCACACTCATGAAAGAAAATGGCTCAAAATGTTTTGCAGGGAAGCAACAGTCATAAAAACATTGACATTATCTTCTAAAATGATGAGTATGGGTAATTTTTTAAATTTTTATTTATTTATTGTAGAGAGAGAGAGAAAGAAAGAGAGTGATCATGAGTGGGGAGGGACAGAGAGAGAGGGAGACAGAGAATTTCTAGCAGGCTCCGCACTGTCAGCACAGAGCCTGCCGCGGGGCTTGAACTCACAAACTGTGAGATCATGACCTGAGCTGAAATCCAGAGTTGGATGCTTAACTAACTGAGCCACCCAGGCACCGGGAGTATGGATATTCTTAAAAACAAAGAGCAGAGGTGTTTGACTTGTTACATGTAAAGACACATCTCATGAATTGAACTTCACCTATTTCATTGTTTGGCACTTAGTAGTCCCTCAGTTTCTATTTGTGGGATTTAGGAAAGAAGAGCCAAGAAGTTCTTGTTCTGAAAACCAAAGGACTGGGCCAGTAAGGGAAGAGCTACAGCTATCATGAAAAACGAATCCCCAAACACTGAAGACACATAGTTTATTGTCCTAGTGGCAATAAATAGATGAAAATAAGCAGATGGTGACTTCACTTCTTATTGCAGAAGACAGTTATGTTTTCTAATATTTTGGAGTTTCCTGACTTGTTTTTTCATTTAATTTTTTTCTTCCTCTTGGGGTCAGGTAGGGCAGGGACCCTCCTATGGCACTCCATTGCAGTGGTGGAAATATCACTTGAAAATTCTTTTGTTTATCTTTGTCGTCTTAGTGTGATGCATTTCAATCTCTCTCCTTCCTGTCCTTTTCCATTCTCTCCCATGGGAATATATGATGGTTGTTCATTTTTTGTTAACATAGGCTAGGAACAATGCTCCAGAAGTAGAAGCACCTGAGGATACATGGTTTCTATGATCAGCATCTACTGGCCACAGGATAAAAATACCCAGGCTGCCTGCATGCACTGAAGGTTAAAAACAACCTGTCTGTTTTGATTGGTGAGAAAGTTTTATAAATGTAATGCTGTCTTGGGTTTCACAAAAGCAAACACTAGGACTTGTCATCCATCCTTTTCATTTCTCCTGTTAGGGCAGCACATCTTCCCTCTCCTCCTTTCCTCTCCTAAGCTGAGTGACATTTTGGGGGGCAGAGCTCTTCCTGTGGTCACTTTCCCAGGATTTTCAAGTGGTATTTCTGTCACTGTAGTGGAACATCATGACCTGTTTATTTTTATAGCTCTGTCACTACAAGAAAAGAGATCTTCAGTGCTTTCAAATTTTTTTTTAATCAAGGTTCTAGTTATTCTCTTATTGACTCAGTCCTTCAGTTTTCAGAGCAAGTATTTCTTTAAAAATAAGTTTATTTATTTGAGAGAAAGAAAGCATGTATGCATGCATGCATAAGTGGGGGTGGAGCAGAGAGAGAGGGAGAGTGAGAATCCCAGGCAGGCCCTGCATTATCAGCACAGAGCCTGACACAGGGCTTGATCTCATAAACCATAGGATCATAACCTCAACTGAAATCAAGAGTCTGATTCTTAACCAACTGAACCACCTAGGCATTCCCAGAGCAAGCCTTTTTTGGCTCTTCTTTCCTAAATCTCACAAAACAATTTCCTACAGAAAGCAAGATTTGTGAATGTAAGAATATGGAAGAGCCACCCAGGCACCCAAAGAGCAGGAAAAAGATCTTATTTTGCCTTAAATTCCACACTTCTATAGGAGAGAATACTCTGGGGATGGCTGGAGGTGGGAGTTACTTAGCTCCTCCCATAATCTCTTAAAGTAACCCCAATTAAACACAATCTCAGTAAGAATAGTATGCTCACAATGCTACACTGCTTCAAGTCACTAGGAGCAAGAGTGCATTTTGACTGTGTCAAGACAGTTAACTGGTTTTAGATGAACAACTCTGGGGTAGGGGGCTTCTGCTGCTCTGCCTTACCCCTGGAAGGATAGAGGATCTAAGGGGATGAGGGGGTGAGCCTCAGGTAAATAAGATAGAGCCAAAAATGTAAACACAAATAGTGGAAGCTGAAATGAGCCAGGGTAGCAAGGACTAGAAAGTTCATTTTGACTTGAAGAAAGTAAGCGAGGTCTGAAGACACTAAAACTGCAACCAGAAACAACCGCCTTAAAAAACCATTTGGAATTTTATTAAAACAGAAACATTGAATATATCATAATCTTCCAACTTATTATACCAAAGTCACCTACTGCCCAGTTGAGGCTGATAGGAATAGATTTGATAAAGAAAACTCAAGAAAAAATTGTATATGGTATTTCAGTGGAATGTGGTAATAGGCTTTTTATGTGAAAGCATCGAGTTAAAGGGGGCAGTCCTGCATCATCTTTGATTGGATACATCTGCAATATAACTTTAAATTTTAAAATATAGTATAAACACAGTTTCTTCTAAAATGGTTTTTAGGCTTTAATTTTCAAGAAAGCATGAGTAAATTACTTTGTATAAAGCATGAATGAACCATGACTACTGCTACAATCTTTGAACATCATCTATGCTAAAGCTTTCTGAGAGACAGTACAGGTGGGCTGCTAAGTTAGGACCGTACAACAGAAAGACTCCCACTAAAATGCCATCATACAGCTGCAATATTAGAAATATCAGGAGAATCAGTAACTAATTTTAGTCCTACTTTCAAAGCTTAAGTGCTTTAGAAAATTTACCAATTTTTGAATCTCTGAATAATTCTTCCAAGTAAATAGACAAAAGAACATCAACACGTAATTGAAGTTTGAATGTCTCCTAAGATAAAAACAGTACTATAGTATATAACTCCTTTGGTTTCCTAGAGCACTTTCACCTATATTGGTTTATCTCTTCTTCAGGACCACTCTTTGGGGTGTGTGTGTGTGTGTGTGTGTGTGTGTATGTATGTATGAGATGGGGCCTCCTTTAGAGAAGTATAACTCCAATTCTTCTGATGTCCCCAAATCATTTTTTTCCACAAAGGATGGTGAGTCCCTCTACATGAGGTATAACATAAGAAGAGATCACCTGTCCCAGTGGTTCCCAAAACTTATTTACATTCTGAAATTGCCTGGGAAACTTCAAAAAATGGGGCATCCTATGCTTTTCCCCCTAGAGATTGTGATTTATTGGTCTGGATGCGGTGTAGGCTTTGGCACTTTAAAAAGATCCCTATGTCATTCTAATATGCAGACAAACACAGTAGCCATCAAGCTAGACTCTTTGGATCTCCTTTCCCTCACCTGTAAAGTGGATGTGTGGGTGGAGTTGAAAGGGCTTGAAGGTGTGGAGTAATAATTACAGCATTTCCTGAAGTAGATTCTGGGGAATGCTGGTCTTCTCTGATCCTCATGAAAAACCAAAACGGCTTCTCTGATAAAATCACTTTGGGAACCAATGTGTAAACTACATTAGTTGAATGAATAATAATTGTCTTAATGAATGAACCAATCAATCTATCAAGAGTGCTGGTTCATATTCTACCTTTACCACCCACTAGCTATGAATCACTGGATATGACTTACCTCACTGGGACTCAGTTTTCTCATCTGTAAATAAAAGGGGTGACCAGATGTCTTATGCTTCTAACATCCCATAACTCCATAACCAGAAAATTTCTGAGATCCCTTTTATTTTAGGATTGCATGAGTCAAAAGGAACCAATGATCTTATCTAACTCACTCAAGACTACAGAATTGGGGGAGGGTGCTTAATTGGTCTAATTTTACAGTGAATCATCATTAGGCCCTGAAGCAATATAGCTGCAGACTGTGATTCTTCTCTCTAGTGGTTAAGACTCATTTTATTCCTAAAAGCTTTTTAAAATATTATCTTCCTTACTGTTGCAAATAAAGACAGCTGAGCCTCAGACAGGCTGATTCATAGCTACTATTTCTCAGGCTCATAACTACAGACGACAATCGACACAGGCCTTCCTTTGCCTTTAGCTTTCTTTCTGCCAGCAGACTGTCTGGACCTTGCCCGGGCTGTCTCTGGGCATTAATGAATGCTGCATTCACCCCGCTGGAAATCCAAAGTGACTAATGGGTAGACTATTTGGGATGCCTGCAGTCTCATTCAATGTCCTCTTATGCCATCTATCCCCTTTCCCTCATTTAGCCTGGAAATGGGAAGGGCACATAAAATGCAGCAAGGCCAATAGGAATTTACTGACAGGGAGGAGAAAAGTACTAAAGGCTGCCTCGTCCTAGAGACCATCTATGTATCGATAGCTTACCAATAGAACAGTTCGGATAAATAGAGTTTCCTCTGAGCTGACCCTCCAAGGAAGTCTTGCAAATCATCCAAATACCTGTAAGTTAAACAGTTACTGTGAAAATAAAGGATTGCCCTTGATGCTTCGGTTCAGCAACTAGCAAACTATGGCCCACAGACCATTTCTGTAAATAAAGCTTTATGGGCACACAGCCATAATCATTTGTTTATACATTGTCTATAGTTTTTGTTCTAAAATGGCAGAGTTGAGTAGTTATAACAGAGACTGTATGAACTTCAGGGCTTAGAATATTTACTATCTGACTGTTTTAGATTTATACATGTTGTTTGATATAAGCACATTTTTCATTCACTCATTCCTTTATTCCCTCACTCTGTATACAATTTAATAATGAAAGCAATTAAATAAATAATATAAAAATATAAAGAAGCATAAAATAATTTCCTGTCCTTTCAAAACATACCTAGACATCAATTGTCATCTTGTTGCAATTATTGACGCACAAAATCCTTTAGAAATTCACCCCTGCATACACTGTCACACACATGGCTTCCAGGAGGGAAAGAAAAGCATGCATGTGACCTGATCATGTATTCCACCTTATTAAGTCAATCAGATAGGATATATATAAATTATAAAATGATGAAACTTAAAGCTAAAGAGGTGATTATTTCTAGTCCATCCTCTCTAGTCAATGTCACGAAACTAGAGTTGGTAATAAATCTAAGTTTTATAATATGCAAGAATCTTGGCTCTTGTGCTATCATTATAATATAAACATATATATGTACATGTACAAATAAACAACCCATAATACATAAATATTTGTGGTATATTTCTAAGTGTTTCAACATGCTAGCTTATTTTTCAATGTCTCCCTCTTAGGACAACTGTTGCCAGAATACAGTTTCTCCTTTTGTAGTTCTGGCATGGACAAAACAAGTAAATACAAGAGAAGTTTTATCTGGGATTTCCTCACTTGAGAGGGAGGAAAAGATTCTAATAAGAACTTAGTTCTAAAGAAATACTAAAACACACCCTTGTTCAACTAACTCAATCCTGTATATTTCTATCCTGAAGCTATAAGATATATTGGAGTCAGGGTTGGTTTCGATAAGATTGATTTTGATTTTGAAGCAAACTTTTCTTCCCCCAAGACAATAGCAGGTCAAAGCCACCTAACTGTATACAAAAACAAAAACAAAACAAAACAAAAAAACAGAAGCCAGAACGAATTCAGAATTAAATATGAATTGCCAACAGTTATAGACTGCTTTAAGCAATGCTGTTTCTACAAATCATTCCCAGGAAATATTTAAGTGTGTACATGGAGAATGTAATTCCACTAACAACTAACACAATGGATGATTTCTTAGTCTCAGTACAACCTTAATAATGATGACGATAATGATAATAGTATTATTCTATTCCTGGGATACTACTTCTTGGCATCTGAAACTCTCAGTACACATTTGCTGAGGACCAATATTTTCCCTTTTCTAAGTCAGCCCCATATTAGGATTTCATGAGCTAGAAGATCAGATTACTCCTGCTTACAAAAAGCTGCTGGAAAGTGCAAACTAAAGTGCTGGAATTTTAGTGCCATATTTTAGTGGAGCGAGTGCATGGCAGGGGAAGATTAATTAGATTTAAGACAGAAGGAGAGTCCAATTTAATTTTGCCCCATTACTTGACTTGCCTGGAAATTATACTTAGTGTGTGGGATTCTTCCCCCTGAGGGGAATAGCACCAGAGCCTTCTCTCTGCCCTGTCAGGCTTTGGGGAGACATGCACAGTTCTCCTTCTGCTCATCCTGCTCTGTGCCTTCTGGGGTTTGTTTGTGCCAGAAATGCTCTGGAAGCCAGTGGGAGTTCTTTTCTGGCACAAGATTTTCAAGATGAGAAATGAGCCTCTATACTTATGATACGTTGGCATGAATCGAAAATTCTCAGGGAGGCTTAGGGTCCAATTCTGTGTCAGGAAGGAAAAGCAGAGAGAAGCATATAGTCACATTTTCAACCATTTGAAGAAATGTTTGCTTTTGCAAATTAACCCTGGATTAACCAAATAAGGACTTCCTGGGCTGAATCAGGAAGTGTTCCAGACAAAGCACTGTGCCAGGAATGCACCTTGCTCTTTCCCCCCCTCAAGATTTTTCACATTTATTAGCCCTTGAAAAGCCCTGTCGTAACCTATTGAAATTCTTTAAGCCCCACTCCAACTCATTAGTCCTCCATAGTTCTTTTCAATCTCAATCCTCTAAATTTTTAGAGCTTTAGAGCATATAGTGTGTTCTGTAGAACTTGACAGTGAAACTCCACCACTTTCCACACCTTCCAAGTTACTTTGAAAGCCATAAGCAAAACTCTGTGATGGGGCAGAGACATATTGACTGCCTACTACCACCAGAGGGTGTGAGCATTTGGAAAAGTTGTCTCATGAATCAACCACTTACATTTGCTAGACAACATTCTCATGGTATATCATGTTCTTAGACTGTTTCCCATAGTAGAGCATAAGCTTTTGAGAACCAGAAGTAGTCGTCTTCAACATCTTGATTGTGTTAAGATCTATAATTTCAGTTCTGGTCTGCTTTTCCTTTCAGTGACCCCAAGTCTTCACAGCTAACTCTAATGTCAGTTCTCGCCCATGGTCCAGTTCCTGAGCTAGTCTAGAGAACCCTGGAAACACCATGTGTTCCTGAATCTAGGATGTCATAAATTTTAAGATAGACCATCAATTTAGTAATAATAATAAAAAACGCTATGTTAAGTGTATCCATTGACTAAAAATGCACTGCAATTTCAAAAGCAATATGGCTTAAAAAGTAATTGTTACTGTAGGACTGATAAATAAGATTTACCAGTAGTATCAGCCCCAAATCCAGTGGAACTTAGAACTGGGTTGCATTGATAATAGATGGATTTGTGCTTGTGATTACCCAGAGTGGCAATAATTCTGCCCACTGAAATAGGAAGCTCTGTTTTAAGCATCACAGCAAATAATTCTTGGTCTTGCTCTTATTAATCTTGCTTCCCTATAAAGCTGGGTTTCTCTCTGAACCCTGACCTGATTTACTAGGATGTTGTGCCTTGTCAGCTTATCCTGATCTTGTCCCTTTTCCCCTATTGGTCTTATATTTCCCTCTAATACAATCAAGAGAACTTATACAAAAGGGTGAAGCTCTTCAAAATAATTTCCTGTCTATCTAAGGGTATCAAAGGCCCCAATTCATCAGTGCTGAGGTCGGTCAACTGTCTAGGACCTTCAGGTTTTCCCAACTGCCTAAATCAGTAGTTTTCAACCCAGGGCTGCACATGAAGACTCATTGAAATAGCTTTTTAAAGACATCACTGCCTAAGCCCCACTCCCAAGATTCTGATTTTTTGTTCTAGACTAGAGCCTATAACTCATGCTGATTTTTTTTCCTAACTACCCCAGGCAATTCTAGATGCAACCGTGATTCCTTTGGACAATAATTGTGTATAAGGCACAATGCATATAAAACTTAGGTCCTTGAAGTTGACCCTAACAAGCTGATGCAAGAATATAAAAAAACACTGTAACTGACAAATATCAAATGAATAAAAGAATATTTCTTTCTTCTGCAAAATATCTCAGTTCTATATAACAACAAATACCATACCTTTAAGTTCAAAATTGTGCATCTAATTCTGACACTGCAGATTCAGGGACTCAAATCTCTTCTTCTTTCTTACATATCCTATCTTTAGATACAGGATTCTAGTGACTGTCAGAGCTTTGTTTAAAATTATTTAGCATCAGTGAGCAATGACTATAAGCCACATATCAAGAACTTTTCATGTATCTGGATTTAAGGTCACCTTATCAACAGCCCATTTCACTTAGAATTTCCTTTTAAAACTCAGTTGATAGAGGAATATATATCAGGAGATTATAAAGTGTTACAGAATGTTATGATATTATTCAATTATTATTTAAAGGAACAGAATTTAAAATGTGATTATTGTAGTGAACCAAAGAGTTGATTGGCACTAACTCTGAGTAATGAAAGATTGGTGACTACAACTGACTTCATTAAAAATTATTGTTGAGAGACTCATACCATTTTAATAATTTAAAAAAATTAGCTGTCAACGTGTTGATCATCTTAAAATCTCATTAGGAGCCATATCTCAGGATTTAAGGTATAAATCCTCTCAATGGTAAATAGATTCATGGTGGGGACCATTTATTTTATCAGTGTTTAAACTCCCTTATATAACTTCCAAGAGTAATGCTACAGCCTGCTGAAGTTTATTCCTGAGGATTAGAAAAGAGGCTTCAATTCTCTACTACCATTTTGATCCACACCTTTTCCTCCAGTCAGAAGATGGGATCTGTTTCCCTACCCTTTGAATCTAGGCTGGCCTTGTGATTTGCTTTAGCCAAAGAGAAAAGTAAAAATTACCTATGATCCTACCACCCCCCAAATTTTTTTTTATTTATCTGCTTAGATTTCATTCTATATTTATAGAAATCTGTCTCTCTCCATACACAGGAGCATATATTTTTCCAAATGGCAGCACACTGTATGTGTTTTACAAGCTCTCCCCATCCTTTTTAAAAATCCATATATAACAAGGTATTGTAAAACATTTTTCATTTCAGTACATTTACCTCAGCACAATCATTTCTAAAAACTTCATTGTATTCCATTCTATGACACCATAATTTATTGACCTAATGCCTCTGTGGCTGGACATTTATAATGTATGCTCAAATAAAAAATAAATGGAAAAATAAGTGGAAAAAACATGAATTTTTGGCTCACTTGACTCTATCGCCTTAAATGTTCAACAGTAGTTTCATATTATATTTGGTTCAGTCCTTTCATTTTTGTATAAATAACTCTGGAATATGTTTGTGCCACAAGATTGCGCATTTAGGCACAATTTCTTAGGCAAGTTTCGAAGAATTGAGACTAGTAGATAAAAGTGTATGAACATTTTAAAGACATTTCACAATTGCTTCTAAAATTTAAACCACTCTCAGTTTCCATTAAGAGTATATACAAGTTGTGAAATACATAAGGTTTTATATTTCTTGAGAGATTTTACTTATAAGTTACATTTTTTTTCTTAAGAATTTTATTTAAAATTTCTATTTCATTGACATGTGTTCATAATGTCTTAACAGTGTATCTATATTATTTGTGCAATGTTTCCTTACCCCTTCATGATGTTGGTTATTGGTACCTTCTTTCCTTTTTTCTCTTTTAATTTTTCCATTAATTTGTCAGATGTTTTTAAATTTTGTCTTTTAAAGAAACCAAATTTCAGTAATGTTGATCTTCTCCATCATGTTCTTATCAATTTTATTGCTTTATTTTACTTTGTGAAACTTTATTAGCCCTTGTAATAAATGCCTAGTTCATTAATTTTCAGCCTCTATACTTTTCTTTACTGATTTTTTTTCTGCCTGTAGTTCTATCAGCTACTTAGAGATATGACAAAACCCTGAGTAGTTATTTTGGGGTGGCTTGATCTTCCAGTTCCTGAGAGTTGTGTGAAGTCTCCTATTGGATCTTTCATCAGTTCTCTTCTCTATGTCTTCTTGTGGTTCCATTAATTTCTGATTTATATATTTTGAATCTTCATCATCAGGTACATGGATATGTAAAATAATTACATCTTCCTAGAAGTTGAACTTGTTATGAAGTGTTCTCTAACTATGTCTTTTGCCTTGAATCTGTTATTTAATATTAAAATAGTTACACCAACTATCTTTTGTTTCTTATTCACTTAATGTGTATATTTTTCATACTTTCACTTTCATCTATTCTATTCTTGGATCCAGGACCACATACGGATGTGCACTGTATAACTTTAGGAATATTATCCTCATAAACTATGATATTAATGCCTCTCCTCCAGGAATTATGCTAAGCCAGATTTCATTGGGATTTCCTTTAATCCAAGTTAATGCTCCTTACTTTTGACTGTTTAATCAATCTGTTTATATTTAAATAATTACTAATGTAAAATATACCATCTTAATATTCTTTCTTTCCTACTTGTTCTGCTTTGTTTCTTTCCCTGCTTGTAATATTTTGGTTTATTTTTTATTCTAATTTTTCCTGATAGCCATATAGAAATGATACCCTAGAGATTAAAATATGAACAGTCACCTAAGTATAAAATTAATCAAAATTTCTATTAACTTCTAAAAAATACAAGGCCCTTAAAATATTTTATTTCCCTTTTATCCATTCCAAGTTAATCTTTCATTTTAATTTAATTTGACATTTAATAAATTATTACTATGTCTAATTACTGTTTTTTTGTATATTTTGTTAAATTTACCCACATATTCATTATGTTCTCTGCTCTTCATTACCTCATGCACTTTAGATTTCTCTGGATTCAACTTGCTTCTGCTTTCAGAACATTTGTTAATAGTTCCTTTACTGTGGGTGTGCTAGTGGCAAATGTTCTGAATTTTTGCTTGTCTGAAAATTATCTTAATTCCTTCTTCATATAAAAGATATTTATATAGGGTATAGATTTTCAGGTTAACAGTTAACTTCTTAAGCACATTAAAGACATCATTCCATTGCTTATTAGTTTTCATTGCTACTATGAATTCATCTGTCAGTCCTTTTTTAAAATCTGCTTTTCTATTGTTTATTCCAGGACTTTTTCCCCCTTTGTCATGATTATATGTAAATAACATTTTATTTACCTTACTAAAGATATGCTAGGCTTCTCTAATCTCTAAATTAGAAATGTCAGTAGTTCTGGAAATTCCTAGTTATCATCTATTCAAATATTATTGCTCTTTCGTACCCTCATTCATTTCTTAACTTCAACAATTCCAACAGTAGACCTTCTCAATGTCTGCCTTGCCTCTTGGCTTCCTTTCTGTATTTCATCTGCTGTCTCTTCATGCTCCATCCTGGATAATTTCTTCAAAAGTTTCTTCTAATTCTCATTATCTCCTGGATTATATCTAATCTGTTTTTAAATCCATACTTTAAACTTATAATTATTTATCAGATTTTTAAATTCTAGGAATGCAAATTTTAAAAATATGCTGCATCACTTTTTATTTCTTGTGAATATTTTCAAACTTACTTCTTTAATCAAGCAAATGTAATTGTTTTATAATTTTTCCAGTAATTCCAGTAACATTTTTGTCATTTTTCTTTCTATTTTTATTTTTAATTTCCTGCCAGTTCTTGCTCCTGATTTTTAGTTTCCTTGGATGCTTAGAAATCTTTGACTTTGTATTCTCATTTTACTTGAAATTTATTTTTATAGAAGTATTTTGAAGCCTATGATAATGATATCTTTCTCTAGTCAGGGTTTGCATTACTTCTTCCATCTGCTTATTGTTATTATGAAGGCTAGTACTACTTTAATGAGCTTAATCTCGTGTGTGTGTGTGTGTGTGTGTGTGTGTGTGTGTGTGTGTGTATGGTGTTTTGTTTTTTTTTTTTTTTTTCATAAGGGAACACCCAGTGATTGCAAATCTGTTGGCAAATCCATGCAAGAGCCACCTTATTTTTGCCTTACCATTTTCTGATGCTGCATTCCTCAGATTCCCAACTGAATTTGATGATTGCACAACCTACAAGAGCTCTGGGTTTGATTTCTCTCCTCTCCTTTCCTCCAAGGCTAAATTTCTCAAAATGAAAGTTGACATTTGTCAGTTTTGGCAACTGCCTTCAGTGTAAAATCAAACTTTGCTTTTTGCCTATCTCTTGAGTTACATCTTTTTCCTACAATTTTGGCCTTGTAAATCTTTACTATGTTCTATCAGTTCTTTCACACTTCATAAAAATGATCTTTAAATATTTTATCCATAATTTTTATTGTATTCAGCAGAAAGACTGATATGAGTATAACTAACCTCATATTAGAAACAGAAGTACTACAATTATGTTCTTCATAAGTTAACATTATTAGTCTCTTATCTTCTTGCCATAAATACTTCTCCAGGTGGTTTTTTGCACATCTTTACTTTTATAGTTGTTTAGCAGTGGAATAGATCGCTGCTTCGTGAGTGAATGAACTGTGAAGCCCATGAGAAAATCACTCACTGATAGGCTTTAAGAAAGATTATAAAAAAGATTCCTACAATAAAAGATTGAACTAAATTACAACACTGTCTAAAGTGCTATCTAAATCAACAAATGTGGGGATTCTCTTTTCTCCCTTAAAATATGTTTTCAACAAATTATGTTTTCTTGTTAATACATTCTGAAAAAGGATCCACCTATTACCCCTCTATTGAATCAATATTTCTGCTTGATTATATTTGTCATTTTTTAATATTTGTCTTAGATTTTTTACATGGGTAAGCCTTCCTCCTTAGCTATGTTTTAAAATAAGGAATTGCTTTTACATATACCTTTTTAAATATCTCCAAATCTCTGTCCATTTTTTTCTTGCATGTTAGTAGGTATCTAGAAAATGCTCAATTTTATTTGAGTTGAAAACAATTTATAATAAGACATTGATTTTCTATGTGCTTTAGATGCATTATATAATCCTCCTGACAATTTTATGAGCTCTAAGTTGTTATTATTTCCATTTTATAGATGGCAAAGTTAAGGAATATGAAGTACCTAGACCAAAATTAGGAAGTGGTGGAACCTGGGTGTGCTTTCAGGATGTCCGACTGCAGGACTCCCATTTGTAACCACTGCACGATATGAAATTGTGGAAAGTGATTAACAGCTTATAAATAATTTCAGGATAATAAAAAGAGAAACAATGAAAATACAGTGAGTAGTCACGAGCTAGAAGGAACCAGCCTTTTTGGCAATGGGATGAAAACAGTATCCTATATTCCTTGCAGTCAATACTCTGTTCTCTGTGTGTGTGTGTGTGTATGTGTGTGTGTGTGTGTGTGTGTGTGTGTGTGTGTGTATGTGTGTGTTGATGGTTATGTTTGTTTCTTTTAACAATTTTTCTTTGAAAAATTATGTTTCCTCATTCCCTTGTCCTCACCATGTGAAAATAGTCATGCAGGAAGACCCAGTGCCCCTCCCTGGCTGCTGCAGTCCCACTTCCTCTCCCTCCCTGGTTTTTCGGTGCAGTTCCAGCCCTTCAGCATGCTCTAACCTTGACAGCACTGACGTCAAGAATTGAGGGAGTATGCTGAGCCAGACCCAAGCAGGCGGGTTTTGGCTACCAACATTTCCTCTAGAAGCTGGCCTCTTTCTGGCTTAGGCATTCTTCCCCTTCCTGGCCTTATTCCTCCTTGCCAACCAGCCCTCTTCTCTGCTTATACATCATGTGAACCTTTATTAAGCTTGTGATGTTCTTGCCATCTGTATAGTCAGCATCTATGTTAAGAGTTCTGTCACTCTAGGAGGTTTAAAGAGATGGCAACCTACCCCTCTCTACAAACATCAGAGTACCATTTTGTTGCACATCCACAAGCCAAGGTTTGCCATGATTTTTCTCGACCACAGGCATATTCCAGTGAGACCCTGATTGGCAGAGAATGAGTGAAGGGTCAGTGTGGGTGCTCTACCATCCCAAATTACCACTAGCAGTGTGTTCCTATCATTCAGGGATACCCCAGAGCCCAAACTGAGGAACAGTGTAGCAACTTTGATGTCCAAATCATACACCATCCTTTCAAAGTGGGACTTGGTGGATACCCAAAAGATCAAAGCCCTGTAGATTTAGGATAGTTCATGAAAACAGCAGACTAGCTACTTCCGGATTTGGGCAGAGGGTAGGAGGACTTGGTAGGGGAGAGAAAAGGTATTGTTCAGGATCCTACAATGTGCATTGTTTTGTACCACCACCTTGCATTATCCTTTCTTACTCTTTAATCTTGCTGAAAAATTCGAGAAGGTTATAAGTGACTATGTGAAGGGCAATATTATTATCATTATTATTTCTTCTTTTTCCTGCAAAGGCTAATTCAGCACCAACTGTATAATCTCATAAACTATGGGATGTTAGACCAGCTGGTTTCTTTACATCTAATTCAACCCCCTACTTGACAAGTGAGAAAAAATCCAGCTCAGAGAAAATAAATGACTTTGCCAGAGTCACATGATTTCCTTATGGCAGTGTAGGTAGATAGGAGCATCCACACCTGTGGACTCCAGACCCAACAGGTGCTTGTTGTAGGTCTGATATCAGAAGGATTAAGCATGTGAAGGACTGCAGGCCCTAAAATGCTGTTTCCTTCCCACAGTGACTGTGGACGAATAGCACTTCACTGGTAGGCCATGGTGGCTTTTTGTAAGTCTGCCTATCTATCCTTGAAGTGGATAACTGGGGAAATAATGTCTTTGTGTCCCTCATACCTTTTCAGTATGGTCTAGAAAAATTCACCCAGAATTTGTTCAAGTGTCTGCTTCTCAGAGAAGCCTTGTCTAATGAATCTTCTGAAACAGCAGTGTTTGTGCCCTGCCTAGTCCTCTTCCCCTCAACACTCAATAATTGGCTTATGCTGCTTAATTTTTCTCCATAGCACCAAGTATCACCTCACATGGCATAGATTTGTTTATTTTTTGTTTTTGTTTCTTTTTCTTAAATGACAGAAAGAACCCAAAATAGGGAAGATGCTTGTGAAGAACTGAGAAAATTTTCCTGCTACTGCTATGGTTGTCTAGTGTTGATTTAAAATACTATAGGGAAAAAAAAGTTCTGATGAGAAGAGGGTAGGTATGGGGAAAGAGAGAATAAACGTAAAGCAGAACGTAAAGCAACAATGTAAGGTAAAAGGGGACATCGGACTTGCTCACTAGGAAAGATCTGAATGGGTAACCAAAGAACAGAGACAAGGAAATAGAACATTAAACAGAGGGCAACTATATCAGCTATTTATTGCTACAATCATGCTGTATAACAAACCACCCCCAAACTCTGACTCAAAACAGTAAGATTTATTGAGGCTAGGCTCAGATGGGCCCATTTACATTTCTGGAGGTCAGTTAGCTTTTGGCTGATTTAAAATGGTCTCATTTAGGACAACTGGGTAACATGTCTCTGTCCCTCCTGTCCCAACTTCCAGCAGGTTATTCAAGGCATGTTGTCTCACGGCCGTGATAGAGGGAACAGAGTGAGCAAGAGAAAACATGCAAGTCACTTAGGGTATAGACAGAATGCACACAACATAATCCACAACTGGCCCAGGCAAGTAACAGGGACGGAATCGAGGGGTAGGGATATAGACCCCATCTCTTAAAAGGGAGAGCTTCAAACAGTGTACATAGAGGGAGAGGTAAAGAATTGGGTTTTGATTACAGTTTACCAGAGCAACCCTGGAGCTCTTGTGGCACAGAGTGGGGAAAATCTCTGGTTCTCTGTAGTTCCTATCCTTGAAGGTAGGAATGCTCCCCAGGGTACCTGGATTTTTGAAAACTCTGATTGTGCATTTAACTAAATATGCTGTATGTATGTATAAACAGAGTTTTCAAAAATTTAAGTTCCCTGGGGAGTATTCTACACACACACGCGCACGCGCGCACACACACACACACACACACACACACACACACACGTTATTTCCTTTAACACTATCTTACAGCCCCTCATTCAAGTGTATTCTCCAAAGATGTTGAGTGGGTTTCAAGCCCAGTGAAATGGTATCATAAGGAAAATGTAACTTGGATCTATTCTGGCAACACCACAGAATAACATGAGGAACCAATGTATATACAGGTGAAGGGCACTCTATCATCTCAGTCTCCAGAACTCTTCTGGGGTCTAGAAGCATTTGCTTTCCTCTTAGGTTCCCTGCTCCTGAACCTCCAACAACCTATAACAAGCCTATTTATTTATTAAAGAGACTGTGACTATATTGACCCAGAATCCCAGATGTCCTTTCAAGACTTTGGGGAACAGACCCAGTCATTCTTTCCCTACTCCAGTGAAGTGGCTGGCATCAGGGTACACCCTGGATGTCCTTCTGGTATCCTTATAATCAGGCCAGAACCCAGATAGACCCCACCATCCAGACATTGGCATTCTTTAATAGTCCTCAGCTTGGTGTAGGGCTCATCATTATTTAGAAAGGAAAAAACTTCGTGTGGACACCTCTGTCTCCTCTCTGTAAGCGTATTATTCTAGGTGCAAAATAAACTATAAAAAAATGAAAACCAAAGGCTTGCTCATCCCCTATGACTCTAGAGGGGAATTCCAATCACACAGAGAACACCCTGTCCCTTCCTCCCACCTTTTCCACCCAACAGAGGAGGAGGAACTAGCCTTGGGGAGGGAATTGTTTTCCTGTTCCACTGTCTGTAAGCACATTTTCCAGATCATTCCTGACTTTTCAATTTCAGAAAGGTCCACTCTAAATGAGGCTTAGTGTTGGACCAGATTCATGATGTACTTCCTACTTCTCATAGGTAAAATGTTTATCAGCCTGAAGGGAAATGGCAAATGCACAGGGCAATAGAGAGAACATGCACAATGTTGGCTGATAAACAGAGTTTTGTTCATGGCAGCTTTGGGGGCAAGCAGTTATTTTCCATGGGCTGTTATCAACAGGAAATCTAACTGTAGTTAATGCAGCAGGAGATTTTGGCTAGTCTCTTGAAATGAACTTTTGAGAGCCCTTAAGATAACTGTCACTCACCTTCCAGACTCATTAATCATTGGCAAGCTGAAGCTATCCAGTTAGGAGGAAATGAAGAGGGGGGTGTTGAATACATGTCAAACAAATCACACTCTCAAGCTAGCACCAAAGTCAAGAAACTCCATGAGAGACAAAATGTAAGCTAATGTGTGCCAGATTAATACTAGCACAGTGACTGTGGCTAGGAAAGAAGAAGGAATTGAAGAGTAAATAAATACCATGGTTCTGAGATCAAAAACTTGAAACCGTAACTCTCACTTCTCTTCCCTTTACTCCCATCTCCAAAGAGAATATATTACCCTCCCTGTCTGGGGGAAATAGAGTGGGAAGGTGAGGGAGACACAAAAAGAGATAAAGCTATAGAATCCTGTGTTCCTAACTTCCTTAGAGACCAAGGTAGATCTTGAAAGACTTAATTTTTCCCCATTAACTTTTATGAAGCCTGACTTGGCTGTAATGTTTCTTAAATGCCAGCCAGTTTCCAGCCAGGATTTTCCAAGTGCATCTAATTGCCCACTTTATCACAGGCACTATCAGGTAAATGGCATTTCACCTCCGCTGGGCCTGCCTAAGGTTGACACCCAGGACTTGTCAGGCAATGGATCACAGAGCCAGTGTGGGGCCCCTTGCACTGCATTCCTGCATGAGGGTGACAGTAAATTATGACATCTGCCAGGAAGATCGGAACATGGCTGTGCTACCGGATGCATCTAAGCTACACAACCAGGAAGGCTTTTAGGATGTAATTGGAAATGCATCTGAGAGCTCTTAAAGGGACAAAGAGCCTCTTTCTCTGGCAACAGTGGATCAGAGATAAACCCTGGACATTTGCTTTTCTCTTTGATGACATTTAATGACCTATTTTTATGTTTGCATACATAATGCTACCTGGCAATTATAAAGTGCCCCAGAATTCAAATTGTGCTTCTGTCCATCCTCTCCAGACCCTTAAAGACACTCGAACAGAAAAGTTCATCATGCCCGTAAGTTTAGGATAAAGAAACTGTGGTGGAGCCATGCTAGGTGACTTGGCTTGGGTCAAAAGAAATTGATAGAAAGTGTGCCATTGCAGAGGTCTCAAATGTAGGTCTTCAAACCCCTCAAAACAGCCTTCTTCAGTTTATCAAGACATTTTCTACCTTCTTCCTTTCTAAAAGTCTTTTTGTTAATTGTAACTTTAGAAGTACGGGTTATATATTTGTGCACGTATGCCTTTTAAACTTAAATTTTTACAGGACTAACACTGAAATGTGATATCGAAAAAGACAAAACAGACAGAAACAAAACACCAAAACCAAAATGGAAAAAAAAAATCATCTCTTAACTAATTAAACTAGATTTTTTAAAAGGAGCTCATGAGAAGAATAAATGAGGATAAATGACGGAAGCATGAAATTATGAATGCAAACAATAATTTATTAAAATTTTCAGTGGAATAAGTTGATGTTACAGACAAATTCTACACAAGATGGGAAGGGTAAAGATGTGACTTGAGACATTTTGGGACTTGGGAACTTCTTTGAGTTTGCATCAAAGACTTAAGGAGGCAGCAGAGCGAAGAATCTAAGCCTGACATCATTTGAGATACAGTGCAGAAGACGTTTTTCATTTCAGTGAATTTTTATAAGACAAATACCCAGCTCTTAAACATACAAATAAAAAAGGAGGTGGTTATAAGTGTAGATACCATAAATGCTGATCTAAAATGGTGACTATATACAAATTGTCCATTAGCATCCCTGCTTGTAAATGAGAGACTTTTGCCTTATCAAGGCTACACAGAAATTTTATGGTGCAAAGAGACCAAGATTTGGTTTGATTCTCAACATGGTGACTTATTTTGTGATGACCCTGTGCAAGTCCTATAACTTCTCTGTGCTGAATTCTCTGATATTAAAATATAAGTGGGAATATCTAGTTTGTGGGGCAATAATGATTAAATGAAAAATTGGGTGTAAGAGCACTTTGTAAACTAATAAAATGCTATTATTTTCATCTGAAAAGAACCTAGTATTTATTGAAAGTTATGCTATACCCTTCAGGATTGAAAGAAAAACGTCAGTACTGATTTTATTCCACATTAAGTCACCATTTATTGGGTACTTGGCATATGCAAGGTTCTGGTGCCCTCTAAATAGAATATGACATGGTTATGAATACTAGAATGTTAAATTCGTCTAGGTCAAAACTACCATATATGTATGTATGCATTTCCATTCCTTTCTTCCAACGTTTATTGAATAATTTATTAAATAAATTTATTTAATAAATAAATAAATTCCCAGTCCACAAACTGCCTTAAGAAATTTACAGTGGCTGATGTGTGTATGCATATGTGCACATATGCACAAATAAGCAGATATTACATTGTGACATGTATTATGACAAAATAACCTTATGAGTCTGTCTTATGATAAAATTTTCTGGAAGGAAGTTTCCAAAAAGTTTAATATACACACTTAGTTCTACACCTGGAACTATTTATACATAAATACCATTTTTTTAATAATAATAGTTCAACATATGATGGCTGGGATAATGTTTTTGCTCACTGTAGTTTTTGGCAATATCAGAGGTAAGTAAAGAGATGGATAACTTAAGTGACCAGGAAATGAAAAGCTGACATGTCATCATAAGCAGGAATGACTGGTAGAATGAGGCTGGTTCGCCATAATTAGAAGCAGTAAAATTCTAGAAAAAAATATGAATGGATGTGGCATCTTCTTCTTTTTTTTTTTTTTTTAATTTTTTTTTTCAACGTTTATTTATTTTTGGGACAGAGAGAGACAGAGCATGAACGGGGGAGGGGCAGAGAGAGAGGGAGACACAGAATCGGAAACAGGCTCCAGGCTCCGAGCCATCAGCCCAGAGCCTGACGCGGGGCTCGAACTCACAGACCGTGAGATCGTGACCTGGCTGAAGTCGGACGCTTAGCCGACTGCGCCACCCAGGCGCCCCGGATGTGGCATCTTCTAACCTTCTTACGTCACAGTCAATATTTCAAAAACACTAATACTACCTATACTCAAATGCCTGGTGGATGTATTGAAGTAAAGAGATATTTTGGCTTTTTTGTTTGCTTGTTTGTTTTTAATGATTCAGTGGTTTCCTTGACATTCACTCTCAAGTTTGAATTCTGAAGTAAGTAACTGAAACCTCCTTTTTTCTCTCTTCTATTAGTTAAACCTTTCCAGAAAGAGATGTTATCATTGTTTCTGACATAGACAGAAACTACATAATAAATATAATTTGTGTAAATCAAGTAAAAGATAGTTATAAATATATTTAATAAGTAATCTGTTTTGTACTTTATTATAAACATTCATTTGTTTGAAATTTTACTAAATAATTACTTGTCTGCATTCTTAAGATACATCATGGGCATTATTTTCATGTTAAACATGGGCTTCCCTAAAAAATCCTGTGAATCCTGTCATTTAGGAGCCTGGAATTTCATTGCCAACATTCCACTCCAGTCCACAACTGCTGATGTCCTTCATTACAGTTGTTAACACATCACGAAAAACACAATAACATAACCAGAATGGACTCTTCAGTTTTTCAAGTGGTTTAAAAAACATTGTCCTTTGATTCTTTTATGAGGATTCCATAATTTCTTGGGGTTTTCCAGCTGCTTTTTGATCACTGGTCCTGCCAGCCTCTCTTCCCAGACAAAAACTGGGACACTTGATGGTGGTTGTGGTGAATTAATAAGGAGAAAAAATAAACTGAAGGCCCTTTTCCCATGTGTTTTTTTTAACTTTGCAAATCTGTTCACTGTACAGTTAATTTGGAGCTTGCAATGCAGGAACTCTGTCTGGCTCTTCTAATTCATCATTCCCTTCTGATGTTATTTCATCCTTAGAGAGTCCACAAGTGGAACTCACAGCAGGCAAATGAATAGATGGTCCTCTCTCCAGGTTCCCACATTCTTCTAGGACATCTGGGTAGCTGGATGCAAAGGCAAAGCAAAACTTTCTAGGATTTCTACCATCCAATCCCATAGGTTTGATATCTAAATTAGTGGTAGGCAAACATTTTCTGTAAATAGCCAGATAGTATATGTTTTTGGTTTTGCAGGCCATATGGTCTCTGTCACAATTACTCAACTCTGCGGTCATAGCATGAAAGCAGCCATAGATAATACATCAACGAATATATGTGGCTGTGTTCCAATAAAGCTTTATTTATGGACACTACAAATTGAGTTTCCTATAATTTCATGTGTCTTAAAATATTCTTCTTGTGTTGATTTTTTTCCCAACAATTTAAGTCTGTGAAAGCGTTCATAGCTTGTGGGGCCATGCAAAACAGACAGTGGCTAAATCTGGCCCACATGCAGTAGTGTGCTAACCCCTGATTTAAATTATCAGTTCTTCAAATTTATGTCTCAAGCCAGTGCTTACCTTTTGGATCTCACAGTTCATATCTCTACGTATCTGTCCCTCGAACACCTTCAGCGCCCAGAATGGAAATTGTGATTCTCTTCTCCCATTGCTTTGTTTGCCCAGGTTTTATCCATCTGAGAAAAATAATTTCACACCTACAGCTAGAAAACTGCTAACCATTCTTGAGTTTTCTTTTATTGTACTCCATATCCAGTCCATCACTAAATTCTGTGCATTGTACTTCCACAACTGACCTCAGATCTGCTTGACTCTCTCCTTGTGCTCCAAGCTACTCCCTCCTATTAACTGGATTCCTTTAATAACTCCCTTATTGAAATCTCTCCTTCTCTGTCTTTCCTGTTAGCTAAGTCATTGGAAAATGAGTTGTTTTCACTGTTTCTGAGGTGTATAGAAATTGTGTCATCAATACTGACAGTATGTTAGGCAAATTAGAAGTGTCTACATCTCCCTTCTCTCAGTGCATTTTGCTGTACAAAATCTGAAGTGAGCTTGCTAAATCATTAGTCATGAAATCACTATGATGGCTGTCCTTTTCTCTGAAAAATAATCCACACTTCTAATTGAATTCTTCAAGGTTCTACCTGAGACAGATTCTACTTTCTCCTCCATCTCTTTACCACCTCTGATCAATCTCACCCTTGTTCACTCAGCACACTGGCCTTCTTTCTGATCCTGTCCTTTCCTGGCTCCACACTTTTTCCTCACTCTTCTCTCTAAGGTAATTTTTTCCTAGTTCTTTGCTTGGCTGGCTTACCTTCATCCTTTAAGTTACAACTTAATTATTACTTCTCCAACTGTCCACTTCACCCAAAGTAGGCATCTCCATCTTCTTAGCCTTGATGACTTTCTTTATAGCCTATATCCCAGTATTTAACAGTTTTGATTGTCCTTTTTAAAAAAAAAAAAAACAGTTCACTGTCTGTCTTCCATATAGAATGTAAGTGATATAAGGGTAGATACTTATCTATGGGGTTCACTATATCCAAAGGCTCAGTCAAGTACATAGCAGCTGCTAAATAAATGACTTAGTAAATGAATCTGTCAATTTAAACCTGTAGCATCACTGTTAGGTGTATGTCAAAAAGGTTTTTTTATGTTTTATTTTAGGGAGAGAGAGCACGAGTGGGGGAGAGGGGTGAGGGGAGAGATAGAGAATATCAATCTAAGCAGGCTCCATGCTCAGCACAGAGCCTGATGCAGGGCTCAATCCCACAATCCTGGGATCATAACCTGAGCTGAAATTAAGGGTCGGATGCTCAACTGACTGAGTCACCCAGGCGCCCCAAGTGTATGCCAGTTTTTAGTTGATATATAAGTGACATTTGGAGAAATGGATCATGGCATGTTTTCATTTTATTTTTAAAGGTTTTATGCATTTTTCAATTTATCTACCAAAAAAATGAGTACTTTTGTTAGTAGAAGCAACAGAAATGAAAATATTAAATGGAAATCCCATCCTGCTAAATTTTTTGTCTGTAGTTATCTAATTCATGTTCTTGAAATCTGCATAGTTACACTGGAACATAGAAAATATTCAATGTCTAAGGTAAGTAGAGAAGAGTAGTACACTACCAGGAGGCTGTCATAGAAAAACCATTAAGGATCAATTTATCCCTCAAGTGGAGCTCTGGGGAAGACATGGGAGGACTTTGGTTGAGTAACTACGTCTTCTCTGTTGAATCACATCTCTCTCTGATTCTAACTGCTTTTTCAAAAACATCATTTATTTTTTTTTTCAACGTTTTTATTTATTTTTGGGACAGAGAGAGACAGAGCATGAACGGGGGAGGGGCAGAGAGAGAGGGAGACACAGAATCGGAAACAGGCTCCAGGCTCTGAGCCATCAGCCCAGAGCCCGACGTGGGGCTCGAACTCACGGACCGCGAGATCGTGACCTGGCTGAAGTTGGACGCTTAACCGAATGCGCCACCCAGGCGCCCCACAAAAACATCATTTAATTTGAAGGATGATTAAGAAGTGATTTTTAAAAATGTGCATGGATAGGGGCTATGGCATTGGTTGAAATACTGTGTCTTTGTGGCCTATATAATGTGAACCTCTGAGCCCCGATTTCCTTCTCAGAGTCCAAGGATAATTTCTCATTATACTCTTATTTTGAAGACTTGGAATATATTTGTAAGCACCTGGCATGAAATACGACACAGACAAGGTATATATAAAAATAAAGTCTCAGTTTGTGTGTCATAAATACTAGATTTTAAAGGAGCAAGCTCCATGAAATGGAGATGTCTTGTATGTTTGTAATAAAAAGAAAAAGAAATTTGGCCTGGGGAGGATTTGGGCTATTGTAAGTTCCTGAGATAATTTTTTTTCCCACTATGTTCAGAATCCTTACAGATATATAAGATAGTATTTACCACATTATGCTGCAATAACCAACAGCTTCTGAAATCCAGCAACAAAAGTTTATAAATGTTTATTTCCTGTTTATTTTATATTTAGGTTGTGGTAGCTGCACATTAACTGTGACCCTGCTCCACATACATTCTTCATCCCAGAACCTAAGGAGAAGAAGCAGCCTTTCCTTGCTACATATCTTTCTCATTACAGAAGAAAATGAAGACGGTTGAATCGTACATGACTCAAAACTTCAGACATGGTATGTGTTACTTCGCTCACATTCCACTGATGAAAGCAAGTCACACAGGCAGAGTGGTATCACTGAGCCAGGGAAGTCGTTCCTCCAAGGGAAGTCCCTGAAGTTCACATGGCAACACATAAGAGATTTATGATTCTCCTACAAGAGGGGGCTGAATAATTGGTTATAATAAAACAATAGACTTCCCCCCCCCCTAAAATTTAAAGGAAAAAAATAATTAGAATGCCCTCTAGAGTTGGGTGGACATATTTCCTCCACCTGAAATAAAACATTGCTTTGTGGAGCCAATGGGATATTTAGCATAATAGAAAATGCTGATTTTTTAAAAGAGCAAATGAAATGGCACAGTCTAAGAATACAGTTTCCAGTGACTGATATGGCCTTAGCATGACTGGTCAAATAGGTGGATTTAATGTTAGATGGACAGATCTGGGCAATACTGATTATCACTCTCCCAGGGCAGCAGGCAAATTCACAGAACCACAGTAAGGATGATTGCATTGACCTCAGACTAAAGGATTTACAGTCTCCCTTAGTCCAACTACAATATATTGATTAAATACTCTGCCAGAGTTTATTAGATTCAGGCTACCCCGAGTTGTCTGTATTATTAGCGAGCAGACTGAATATTCTACTTATATACTCAGTCATCAGTAAACAATGGGAAACCCTCTTCCCCCCTCCCCATATTGTTTTTCCACCATAAAAATAACATATTTCAGCTCTCCAAGAAACTAGCACTTTCATTCTCATTTTTAAATTGAGAAACTGATATTCAGGGAGTGAGTCTTGTCCTCCGACTCTCAGCTGGTAAGAGAAAGACCAGGAAGGTGCCCTGGATTCTTCATGAAGACCAGTGTACTAGTATGGCTTAGCATTTGAGTTTCCATGTAATTCCACAGTGGTGGAAACCTAAACAGTTTTATTATGAAGAATTAACAGATTTTTGCACAGAGAAGAATTAATAAAATAGTTTCTTCCTTCCAGAGCTTAACACACTCATTTATAATTGTTTTTGTTGTTGATATGGTTTGTTTTTTATTTTTAATTTTTTTAAATGTTTATTTTTAAGAGAGAGAGAGACAGAGTGCAAGGTGGGGGGGGGCAGTGCAGAAAGAGAGGGAGACACAGAATCTGAAGCAGGCTCCAGGCTCAGAGCTGTCAGCACAGAGCCCGATACGGGGCTTGAACCCACAGATTGAACCAAAGTTGGAAGCTTAACCAACTGAGGCACCCAGGCACCCCTATGTTGTTTGTTTTTTAAAAAATACTTCCACTTGTGTGGATAATGCAGTCACTTTAGGCCGAGCTGGTTCAAACCCTTAATTAAAAATGGGCAATTATTAAAATGACAATTGAAACCTAACTGACTTCTTAATCAAGTTTAATAGTAGTTTACAAAGCAAATTAATGATTTTCTTCAGTAAAAACATTTGAATCAGTTGTGCACATGGATACAATGGTAAAATTCATTTTATGTAGAAGTATGTATTTTTAGGCTTGAACAACCAGAAAAGCAGGAGAATACATGTGGGGTATTTGTCTTTTTATGCATACAGAAAAAAAAATAGCAAGGATTATATCTGAAAACTAAAGGTCTCTCTCCCTTGTTTTTAGCAACCCAGTTAACTTTGCTAGAGTCACTCATTTCTCATGTAGACTTCCGGACATAAGCCTATACATCAGTGTTAACTATTGCTGTGATACCTGCTGAAGAGTGCTAAAAGAGGGTAGGGATTAGGCAAGCATTTCAATTTTTCCAAATGTTGCCATCAAGGGCTGGGAAACAGGGGAGCATGAATAAAAGAAAAAGACCTAAGAAACAGAGCAGTGTTCTGAAGCATTTCTATGCCATTCTGGGTCTCTTGTCACATTATTTGGTATTTTCATTGGGCTCAAAAAAATTGGGGGCAAAATATTTCTTTTCCAAAATGTTACGGAGCTACAGATTTAAAAAGGGGAGCCAATAGTATCCATGGAGAGAACAAGGAATATGTAAGGCTACCTTTCTGTTGAGAATTGAGAATAAGATTTTAAAAAGAAAGAAAAGGCTACTTTCATTCTCAGAGGGCTCGTCTCTGAGATGAGTAGAGATGAATTTAAGCTTATCCATTCTTTCATAGAAGGAATATTTATTGAACACCTAATATGTGTCTGATGCTGATGACGTGAAAGTAAGCAACATAAATATGACTCCTATGGCCTTAGATATTCCCCAGATTCAATTAGTCAACAGCCACATGATGAATAGCCCATTTGCTGAAAGCCTACTGAAACACTATCTTGCAAAAAGACCATTCATTCAAATTATACATTCATCAAAAATTACTTTTAATTAACAATTGCTATGTAGAATGTGATAGATTATGAAAATGACAACCAGGAAAATGTAAATAAAAATAACAATGAGATAGCACTACACGTTTATTTGAATGCTGGCAAGATTCTGAAGCGAACAGAACTCTCATTCATTGGTGATGTGATGCAAAGTGATACAACTTTGGCAGTTTCTTCCAAAGCTAAATACACTTTCCTGTCTTCTTGATGTGGGACCTAGTTATGTGACTTGCTTTCTTCAATGGAATGTAAACTTTCATAATGTATAAACAGAAGTATTAGGCTATAAGGTCGGCTTTAATTCTCTTTACTTTCTCTGAGCATGGCACAGCTGAAAAGGTCTTCTCCTTCAGCCTTGGTTCCAGAGTGAGAAGACAGAGGAGAGCAATATTAAATCAGCTGACATAAAATACGAGCAAGGCATAAAAATGTCTATGATTGTAAGCCACTGAATTATGGGGAGTATTTGTTACCTCAGCAATGCTGACTGATACAACCTTCCATCTGCATATAAAATAGTAAAGAAGAGGTCATAAATCCAAAATGTACCATACCAAATCTGCATTCAACTGTGTCTATTAAAAAATATTGGGGCGCCTGGGTGGCGCAGCCGGTTAAGCGTCCGACTTCAGCCAGGTCACGATCTCGCGGTCCGGGAGTTCGAGCCCCGCGTCAGGCTCTGGGCTGATGGCTCAGAGCCTGGAGCCTGTTTCCGATTCTGTGTCTCCCTCTCTCTCTGCCCCTCCCCCGTTCATGCTCTGTCTATCTCTGTCCCAAAAATAAATAAACGTTGAAAAAAAAATATGTAGAAAGTCAGTGACTTGGATTTAAAATGGTGTGTGTGTGTGGTATGTGATGTGTTATTCTATAGGATCCTATTCTTCACTTTGGAACACTGACTTTTCCTTACCATTTCTTGTATGTATGTATGTATTTTCTCTTTATTTTTTATGATATACAGATCACATCACCATGGCAAATTAGTAAAAAAAGTGATGATATGAATAATGATATAATAAGTAATAAATATTACTATTATACTTTGTAAAAAATAAAGTACAACGAAATTACCTAGATTTGGTAGCAATTCACAGATGATACTAGATAAAGCAAAAATAACTTCTCATCTTAAGAGCCCAAGATTTCTCGAATGATCAATGTGCATATGCATATGGCAGGCAAGTTGGCTTTCAGCAAATTGGTTGCTTGGTGCGTGGGTTTTTTCAGTCAGTTGGTATCCTTCCCCATTTTTGCTGCCCTAGAACTTATATTCTAGATTCAGGAGGAACTGAGCTTAGTCCAAGGATTTTAAGCAGTAAGGAAATATTTGATGTGTTCAACTGTATATTTTTTACTTATATAATTTTTACTTATATAATCTCTAGAACTATCTCTAAGAGAACCTAACCTACATTCACAACGAGTGACCCTAAGAAATGGAAACATGAGTCAAATGTGAGTGGCTATACTAAAAGAATTTAAATGAAATTAAGTCATCAAATCTGTCAGGGACCTGATCAATATGATAACACTGCCATACTAGAGAAAGAAGTCTTCCTTCTCTTACCCTTAACTTAGTAATGTGGCAATGAAGTGGAAAAGGTCCAGGCCCACAAGTAGGAAATAGATGGAAGTCAGCCTGGACTAACCATATAAGTTCCGTAATGTAAAGAATGCAAAAAATGCTGTCAGCAAGGCTGACGTGCTTGGGATTATATTGCTGGAGATCCAGAATGAGCATCTAATGTTTCTATCAGGGATATTGCCTGACGATATCGTGCCTTCACTCTAGACTCTAGAGGAGGGGAAACTTGAGATGTGGCTTAAGTTGTAATAAACGATGTCTTTTCTGGTCAGTATGAATTCTAGATTACTATCTGATAACTGCACACTTCCTAGAATTCATAGGCCAGTGGTCCAGAATGAGTAAACACTGAATCTCTGAAGAAAATGACAAGAGAAACATGGGATTTTCTTTGATTAATGATAAGGGTCAAATATCTCCTTACTGTGTGGTGACAGCACACAGACACAGTACATAAAGAGAAGTCTTAGAAAGGCAAGACCTGACCTGAGCTTGAGAATGTTACAAAAGCAAGGAAGTTTGCCACTTTCCTGGGAAGCTTGAAGGGCTACAGTAGATGGCCACTTCTCAACACCTCTGGCCAATCATAACTTTAAACACCTACATGAAAAATGTATCACCCTTGAGAGATTGTTTGGGACTGGAGTACATATCCCCTAAAATCAAGGTCTCCCATGTGCTCAATTCAGACTGTCAAAACAGTTTGAGATTTAAGTATCAGCATGGACGCTTGCATGGACAACCCAAGGTGACTATGGAATAACAAAATTTTTCTGGGTTATATGGACATTTTGAACATCTGATGCTATCATTTATGGGTTTATGCTCAGTGGCTAAGAAACATATGAGAAAAGGAAAAGTTTGGATTAAGAATGTTCAGAAGCCACAAATTCCAAATAGGAGTTTGGTACACCCCTACCTCTCTTAATTTAAAGACAAATGTAAGGATATGTATCAGTGTTCTCAAACTTCTAAGAATAATATCGATCTTGGAAATTTCAAATATTAAATTCTCCCAAAAAAACTATTTTCGGGTTATCTCTACTTGGCTGGTGCAATAAGTATGGCACTAGTCCACCCATGTGATTATCTAGCAGTGAGACAGGCTCATAAATCTTGGCCACTGGTAACATTTGCTGTGAATTTTGTTTCCACAGATCACTGAGCTTGTCTTTCTCGCACTGTAGAACGAGGCTAAACCTTCACAATGATTTCTGAAGTTTTAAGAGAAAAGACTACAAAGATGAACCCATGTTGCATAAAGGCTGACAAGTCTGTTTCTATAATATCCTGAATAAATTTTTAAACCTGAGAGGAACAGCAGGGTTATGGGCTACCTGAGAGAAAGAGGCAGTCAAGACTGAATCACAGTGACTTAGAGATGGGAATGAGCTCAGGCCAATCACATAATACTTGCTATTGTGCTCTGGCTTAGTCACAGCCAAATTCAGGAAGCACATTCCATTAGACTAAATAAAGCCTCGATCATGTGTAAAATTTCCAGCTTGAATAGGCAGCCATCCTATCACTCATCAGGCTAGATGCATTTAATGGGTGTAATTTCTTCCTCATATTTCTATGCATTTATTGTTTCATTTTTATTATAGGAATTTGGACATATTATTAAGTTTATTATTTTGTGTTAAGCCTAGGCTTAAGTAAATACTGTTCTTCAGGGTGTACATGAAAATATGTTTCCTTTAGATTGTCAAAAGAATGGGGCAATCTGATTCAACTTAACTATGAGATTAGAAGAAAGGAAAAGTGAAAAAAACAAAAACAAAACACAAAACTTATCCAGCACCAAACCAATGTTTGAGAGCTTATACACATTATTTTAGAGGGGGATTGTAAAAGGTAAATTCCTCAATTCCAGAAGTTCTGATTCTGTAGACTCAAGATGGAATTTAGAAAAAAAAATGTTTTAAGAAAGTTTCACAAGTGATTTTTATTTGGTGAACACTGCCTTGGGCCTCTGTAAACTGCATTAAACTTAATTTGCTTAAGTCCTTACATTGCTTAGAGTAAAAGGAAAGATAGAAGATGAATGTTCTTTTTATTCTATGCAGGCCAATTATCTGAAAAGCTTAATGTCAGAAATTATCCTTGCAACATTTTAATTTCAAGACTGAACTTCATTTTTCAGACCTGCTGAACTGCACAGCTCTAAGGACTATATGAGCCAGGCTTCAGCTGGCTGCTGACCAGAGCTTCAGTATGAAGCAAGTGCTCATTAAGCACAACGAAGTTCAGGTGAGTGTAATTACACACACACACACACACACACACACACACACACACACACACACACACATATGCTGGAAGATGTTCTATGTATATTTTGTTTTCTGGCAGATTTTCCAAAGTAATGGTATGCCCCAAACAAAAGCCTAGAAAATATGCCCCAAAGTAGAGATTTAGACCTTCAATAACAGGAGATAGGAGGTGACTTAGTTATTTGGGGGGTTGGAGGGAAGTCAGGTTGAAGCTGTTTCTATTAAAAATTCTCCAGAACTCCCCCAGAAGAGGGCTCTGAGACAAAGATTTAAAAGTAAGTTGTACCAGAGGAGATTTCAGGAAGCACTGATAGAGGAGTGAGGAGCAGTGAGACTAGCAATGCAAGGCAGCCAATAAGGATGCTTTATCAAGCAAGTGATTGTGGACAACTGGGGCTCAGTTCTAACTGGAGAACTCTGGGAGACAGTGTAGAACACATGCTTCAGGATTAGCTTCCTCAAAGGTAGCAGGAGCTGGCATATTGAACACTAACTCCCATCAGTCATTGGTTGAAGGCTGCTCCAGGGGAATACTCATTCCCAAGTACTTCCAGTTTCCCTCTTGCACAGGCAAATCAAGCTTCAGAGCAAGTCCTCTGGCCAAGGTGCAGTCTCTGTAATTTGGGATTCCAGCATGTATACTGAGATGTAAGGGCCAAGAATGCAGGAGGAGGACTGAAAGCATCAGCTAGAGAGATCTGGAAAAATTAAATCTTTGAAGCCAGCTACTCTTCCTAAGATAAAGAACAATGGAAAAAAGGACTTGATAGGCAAGAGGCAAGCCTTATTATGTTTGTCTGTTTTATAAAAACACCAAACCAGGTTAAAGGGCAGGGAGCTACTGGCTGTCCTGATTACCAATCCATGAATAGGTATAAAATTATCACAGTGATGGACTAGAGCTATGGTACCAGTTTACTTGGATTTCCACTTTAGAGTCCTTCTGCCATAACTGGTGAAATGTCAAATTTTCCTTATACCCCAAAGTAGGGAATAGCCTCAGCAGAAATTTTTAAAGCACCTCTTGTTTGAATTCCCTAGCTATGTTAAATGTTTTTGCCTCATTTAAGTGTAGGTTTCATGGTGTAATCTCAGGTGTCTGAGCTTCACCAGGAATATAAATAAAGTGAGCAGAAATTCTAAAACTGAATGACATGTAACAAAATGCTGTTCACCTAGAATTAGTAATTTGTTTTCTAAATGAATATGGATTTATATGCCTCTTATTCAGTTGCTTATGTAAAAATTACGAATTTCTCATTTTAAACAAAGTAAAATTATTTTTTATGAATTTAACTTTCTGCCTCCAAAATATAGAATAATTGAATATGTAAAAAGTATCATATTTGAAGGAACACTAGTTTTTTAGACCACCAGGAGAAATCTCATGTGGTTTCATATAGCATTTAGGAAACCACCAACTTTGGCTGACCGAGAAAGTGAATAAGAATCTTGTGTTATTTTAAATATGTTCAGTACCTTCTCCCAAAATGTTGAAGGAGTGTCCACAGCTGCACAAACTACAGCTTTGCAAAGAATTAAAACCACCCCTTTGTTCATGAAGGTCAAACAATTACAGTGCTTATAGACATGATGCCCTAAAGCTATATGAATGGAATCATAGAGGGATTTTTTTCCACTGGAGATTTGCAAACTCATCAGATGGAGACAGTGTAGAAAGTAGCTTGCCAGATTTAGATTTCATTCTGCCTCTGGTCTATTCTGAAATTCAGAAGACTTCCTCTTGTGTGCTCTGTGGATCAGAGCAAGCTTCTCTCTCTCTCTCTCTCTCTCTCTCTCTCTCTCTCTCTCTCAGTCTCCCTCCCTTATACACACACACAAGGCATGATTGTTTGTGTCTTTAAATTCAATTTATTCCCACTTCCACATTTTGCCTTACAGCAATATTTACAAATTGTAGAATGATTTCCTGACTATAGTCATCCCTGGGACTACTTTCCAAAGTAACTTAGCTTAAATCTACCAGGTTGGCACTGGGACAATTACATTGAAAGATATCCTAAATTGAGTGTCACTTTCTCTGTTTTTTTATGGTATGGTCTCTGACACATAAGAGACTCTGCTGTCATTACAAACTATTGTCAAAAACATATTTTCGAAGAGAAAAAGAACTTAAATACCAATATTGTAATTTGAATAGGGGCATAATTTAGCATCTTGGATTTATACTGCTTATTTGGGTACTTTCTCTATTTCCCTCTGGTAACCATCAGCACTCTAGAGTCAAGACTGTTTCTTGGTTTGGCTTTTTTTCCCTTTGCTCTTTTGTTTTGTTTCTTTAATTCTATGTGTGAGTAAAATTACATTGCATTTGTCTTACTCTGACTTATTTCACTTAGCAATATCCTTTCTATCTCTATCTGTGTTGTTGCAAATGACAAAATTTCATTCCTTTTTATGGCTGAATAATATCCCATTGTAAATATACCACATCTTCTTTATCCATTCAACTATCAATGGACACTTGGGCTGCTTCCATATTTTGTAAATAATGCTGCAATAAACATAGGGGTGCAGATACCCCTTTAAATTAGTGTTTCTCTATCTTGGGGGTAAATACCTAGTAATGTGATTACTGGATCATAGAGTAGTCTTATCTATAACTTTTTGAGGAACCTCCATACTGTTGTGCTGCTTGTGGTTTTGATTTTAGCCATTCTGACAGGTGTGAGGCCATATTTCATTGTAATTTTGATCTGCATCTCCCTGATGCTGAGTGATGCTGAGCATCTTTTCATGGGTCTGTTGGCCAAATGTAAATCTTCTTTGGAAAAATATCTGCTCATGTCTTCTGCCCATTTTTTAGTTGGATTATTTGTGTTTGGGGTGTTCATTTTTATCAGTATTTTATACATTTTGGATACTAACCCTTTATTGGATATGCCACTTGGAAATATCCCATTCAGTAGGTTATCTTTCAGTTTTGTTGATTGTTTCCTTTGCTGTGCAGAAGGTTTTTATTTTGATATAGTTCCAATAGTTTATTTTTGCTTTTATTTCCCTTGCCTCAGGAGACATATACATTGCTATGGCCAATGTCAGAAAAATTACTGCCTGTGCTGTCTGCTAGGATTTTTTATGGTTTCAGGTCTCACACTTAGGTATTTAATTCATTTTGAGTTTATTTTTGTGTATGGTATAAGAAAGTGGACTAGTTTCATTTTTTGCATGTAACTTTCAGTTTTCCCAACACCATTTGTTAAAGAGACTGTATTTTTCCCATTGGATATTCTTTCCTGCTCTGTCAAAGATTAATTGACCATATAATTGTGGGTTTGTTTCTGGGTTTTCTATTCTGTTCTATTGATCTATGTGTCTGTTTTTGTGTCAGTACCATACTGTTTTGGTTACTAAGCTTTGTAATATAACTTGGAATCTGGAATTGTGATACCTCAGCTTTGCTTTTCTTTTTCAAGATTACTTTGGCTACTCGAGGTCTTTTGTGGTTCCATACACATTTTAAGACTTTTTTAGTTCTGTGAAAGATGCTAGTGGTATTTCAACAGGGATTACATTAAATCTGTAGATTGCTTTGGGTAGTGTGGACATTTTAACGATATTTGTTCTTTCAATCTGTAAGCATGGAATGTCTTTTCATTTCTTTGTGTTATCTTCAACCTCTTTTTAAAAATATAATTTATTGTTAAATTGGCTAACATACAGTATCCAAAGTGTGCTCTAGGTTTTTGGGGTAGATTCCCGTGGTTCATCACTTACATACAACACCCAGTGCTCATCCCAACAAATGCCCTCCTCAATGCCCATCACCCATTTTCCCCTCACCCCCCCCATCACCCCTTAATTTGTTCTCTGTATTTAAGAGTCTCTTATGGTTTGCTTACCGCCCTCTCTGTTTGTAACTATTTTTCCCCTCCCCTTTCTCCATGGTCTTCTGTTAAGTTTCTCAAGATCCATATATGAGTGAAAACATATGATATCTGTCTTTCTCTGACTGACTTATTTCACTCAGCATAATACCTTCCAGTTCCATCCACATTGCTGCAAATGGCATGATTTCATTATTTCTCATTTCCAAGTAGTATTCCACTGTATATATGAACCACATCTTCTTTATCCATTCATCAGTTGATGTACATTAGCCTATTGTTGAAAGTGCTGCTATAAACATTGGGGTACATGTGCCCCTATGAATCAGCACTCCTTTATCCTTTGGATAAATTCCTAGTAGTTCTATTGCTGGGTCATAGGGTAGTTCTATTTTTAATTTTTTGAGGTGAGGAACCTCCACAAAGTTTTCCAGAGCAGCTGCACCAGTTTGCATTCCCACCAACAGTGCAAGAGGGTTCCCATTTCTCCACATCCTCACCAGCATCTGTTGTTTCCTGAGTTGCTAATTTTAGCCACTCTGACTGTATCTTCAGCCTCTTTCATCAGTGTCTTATAGTGTTCAGAGTACAAGTCTTTTACCTCCTGGTTAGGTTTATTCCTAGTTATCTTGTCATTTTTCGTGCAATTGAAAATGAGATTGTTGGGGCGCCTGGGTGGTTCAGTCGGTTGAGCGACTGACTGGCTCAGGTCATGATCTCACAGCTCGTGAGTTTGAGCCCCTTGTTGGGCTGTGTGCTGACAGCTCGGAGCCTGGAGCCTGCTTTGGGTTCTGTGTCTCCCTCTCTCTCTGCCTCTAACCTACTCTCATTCTGTCTCTGTCTCTCAAAAATAAACATTTAAAAAAAGAAAATGAGATTGTTTTCTTAATCTCTCTTTCTGCTGCTTCATTATTAGTGCATTCATTTATCAGTTCTAGTGGTTTTTTGGTGGAGTCTTTAGGGTTTTCTATATACACTATCATATCATCTACAAATAGTGAAAGTTTTACTTCTTTCTTACTCATTTAGATGCCTTTTTATTTCTTTTTGTTGTCTGATTGCCATGGCTTGGATTTCTGGTACTATGTTGAATAAAAGTGGTGAAAGCGGACATCCTTATCTTGTTCCTGACTTTTGGGGGAAAACTTTGTTTTTCCCTATTGTGTATGATGTTTGCTGTGGGATTTTCACATAGGCCTTTGTTATGTTTAGGTATGTTCCCTCTAGACCTACTCTGCAGAGGGTTTTCATCATGAGTAGATGCTTTATCAAGTACTTTTTCTGCATCTGTTGAAATAATCATAGGATTCTTATCCTTTTTCCTATTGATATGATGTATCATGTTGATTGATTTGCAAATACTGAACTACCTTAGCAATTCAGGAAGAAATGCCACTTGATTGTGGTGAATGATTTTTTTTAATGGATCACTGGAATCGGTTTGTTTGTATTTTGTTGAGGATTTTTGCATGTATGTTCATCAGAGATATTGGCCTGTAGTTGTTTTGTGTATATGTGGTGTCTTTCTCTGGCTTTGGTATCAGGATAATACTGGCCTCATAGAATTTGGAAGTTTTCCTTCCTCTTCAATTTTTTAGAATAATTTGAGAATAGATATTCACTCTTCTTTAAATGTTTGGTAGACTTCACCTGAGAAGTCATCTGGCCCTGGACTTTTGGGAGTTTTTTTATTCTTGATTCAATTTCTTTGCTGGTAATCAGTATTGCTCCAATTTTCTATTTCTTCCTGTTTCAGTTTTGGTAGGTTATATGTTTCGGTGGAATTATCCATTTCTTCTAGGTTGTCCAATTTGTTGGCATATATTTTTTTCATAATATTCTATTACAACTGTATTTTTGTGGTGGTAGTTATTTTTTCTCCTCTTTCATTTGTGATTTTGTTTGAGTCCTTTCTCTCTTTCTCTTTTTCATTAGTCTGATTAAAGGTTTATCATTTTTGATCTTTTCAAAGAAACAGCTCCTGGTCTCACAGATCTGTTATATTGGATTTTTCTAAGTTTATCATTTCTTTCTGCTCTCATCTTTATTATTTCTTTCCTTCTTCTGGTTTGGGGTTTTGTCTGTTGTTCTTTTTCTAAGCTTCTTTACATACAACATTTGGTTGTTCACTTGAGATTTTTCTTGCTTTTGAGGTGGGCCTGTATTGCTATAAACTTCCCTCTTAGAATGGCTTTTGTTGCATCCCAAGGGTTTTAGACCACTGTGTTTTCATTTGTTTCCCTGTAATTTTTGATTTGTTCTTTAATTTCTTGGTTGACCCTTTCATTGTTTAGTAGCATGTTATTTAACCTCCTTGTATTTGTACTCTTTCAAGTTGTTTTCTTGTGCTTGATTTCTAATTTCAGTGTTGTGGTCAGAAAAGATGTATGGTATGACCTCAGTCTTTTTTAACCAGTTGAGACTTGTTTTACGGCCTAATATGTGGTCTATTCTGGAGAATGTTCCATGTGCACTTGAAAAGAATATGTATTCTGCTGTTTCAGAATAAAATGTTGTGAATATATCTGTTAAGTCCATCTGCTCCAGTGTGTCATTCAAAGCCACAGTTTCCTTATTGACTTTATTTGGAATGATCTGTCCATTGATGTAAGTGGGTAACTTACACTTTTTCAAATGTGTCTCCCTTTGGATACAGAAGTGGAGAATGATGAGGGAAATGCAGAGCAAGAAAGGGAAAAGAAAGAGTAAAGTAAAACAAAAACAGGCATCACTGAGGGTTCCGAGTGAGAGAGTGAAAGGATAAACAATCTTCTTGGTCTTAGTACCCTCCCCTGTGAAATGTTGGTTGACTAGGACAGTCTCTAAGAATTTAAATAGTTCTAAATATTTTAATTTTTTAAAATGTGTTTATTTCTGAGAGAGAGAGCATGAGCAGGAAAAGAACAGAGAGAGCGTGAGACAGAGTCTGAAGCAGGCTCCAGGCTCTGAGCTGTCCACACAGAGCCCATCGCGGGGCTCCAACTCCTAAACTGCGAGATCATGACCTGAGCCAAAGTCAGACACTTAACCAACTGAGCCACCCAGGTGCCCCAATAATTCTAAATAATATTAACAGTTTCTCAGTTCTTTGCTTTTAAAGTGAGAATGTGATTTTAGCCACCAGCCAATGAAATATCTCAAAATGACTATTGTTTGGATAAAAATAACT
Organism: Leopardus geoffroyi; assembly: GCF_018350155.1. Classification (NCBI taxonomy): domain Eukaryota; kingdom Metazoa; phylum Chordata; class Mammalia; order Carnivora; family Felidae; genus Leopardus; species Leopardus geoffroyi. The sequence continues at coordinate 37,062,573 of NC_059336.1, read as the reverse complement.
CCTTGTAAACTGATTTGTGAGAACTGCCTTACAGCTTTTTGGCATTTTTTTTTATGTACGAAGATAAAATTATCAGATGTTCAAGCTTTATTACCAAGTGGCAGAAACCAGGCTCCAGGTCATTCTGGTTACTTTAGGGTTGCATAGGCCATGATGCCTGCTGATCCTGTCACTGCTCACAAGTTCAGGTATTACCTGCACATAGACAGTCTCCAGGGTGAGTTTGCTGCAATGGATCTGGGATTTGAACCAAGAACTTAAGATTTCTCGGCCTCATGATGCCTTTATTCACCCTCAACATAGCCCTGCTAATAAAAATACTTTATACTGGATAGAGATTCTTTGTACAATAATTTGCTTAGTTTGTTTTAATCATTGTTTTAGAGTCCAGATCAAGTTATGTTATTCCCATTTCACAGATGAAGAAAGACAAGCCCTGGAAGATTTTTTTTTTTATTTTTTATGACCAGTTAGCCAGTGGGAGAAACTCATAGGGGAATACTAACATATTATCTTCTTAAAGTTACCAAAAGCTACTAAAATAGAAGTGCTCAGGAAACAGAGCATATGCATCCATACATACTGAGCTGGTTCTGATGCAATAGTAATCATTGCTACAATCTTAAAGGTTCACATTTCTCTGCCTTGGTTTGGACTCAGAATTTCTTCCATGTAGCCAAACAAGTTCCGATAATGCTAGCATTATAAGCTTTTGAGGCTCAGATATGGAGCACTTCCATACTCAAAATACTAGGAGCTCCTCTGACTTAAGCAAATCTTCCTTGTTGTCACAGGTCCTTCTCTACTCCACATCTGTTAGTAGTAAATAAAAATGTAACTATACCTCAACTAATGGCCACTTGATGAGTCTAGGCTTCCAAAACACAAAGACAAAAAAACAGATTACCAATTTTTATATTAAAAATGTCAGCATCAGGTGATTTAAAATGAAATTTAGGCCTTTCTTGTTTCCTCCAGATTTTGTTGTTTGGAGTAGGATAGGTAATAGGAAAAAACTTTATGGAATATAGGAGGTGGTTCTAGATGTAAAGAAGAAAAAGTGTCTCCTAATTTCAAGGCCAAATGACAACAGAAAAGCTGTATTGTTTGTCTTGTTGATCCTTCCAACTGTGCTAGAAATCCCAAGGGGAGTGTCAGCCCAAGCAAATTAAGCTAGTGTATCCACTGTTTCACAGAGTCCAAGTTGGAGTCAGCATCCTGCCAAATGAATATGTCTCGTTAGAGGGGTTTGCATGAATGTACCATCCTCATGTGGTTTGGGTCACCTCAGTGGCCAACCACCACTCCTACATACTAGCAAAGTACAGACACCCACCAGACCACACCATAACATCCCCTGGACAAAGGACAGGGGAAATATGTCAGAACTATACGTTTTCGGTTAATTTGTCGTGTAAATTAAATGTATGGCTCATAAGTATGTCAAAAATGGATAAATGTTTACTGGTGGTTTCAGCTCAGTCTCAGGCAACCTAACTGGAGATAAAAAGAACAATTTTTAAAACTCATCCAGACAGAAATTTGAATATTAATTTGTAAAATAATTATTTGTAGACAGGATAAATTTCCCTTTTGTTGAACCATTCTTATACATTTTATATGGGATTTGATTTGTCCAGATCTGGTTTAAATGCATTCTTTACAAAAAAGATCTATGACACAAATTTCTTTTGGGTCTTAGAGGAAATAATTTATATTTAACTTGAGTCATAAAACCAAAGCTCCAATGAATTGGAAATGCAATAAAACTTGTTCCTGTTCCAAAATATGTCTGGAAATCAGGAAGCAAAAGTAGATTTCAGTTGATTGTTGAAAACAAAATACCTTGATATAGATTGAGAGAAATCTCATCATGTTTGGTTGTTGAATAATGAATTCCTTATTATCTATAAATGTACAGCATATCTCTCAAAGACAGAACAGGATAAATACAAGACAGACTAGAACAACATCTGGGTAGAGATACCAAAAGAACAAACTCAATGTCCACAGCATCTTATCACAGGCTAAAAGAGCATGATTAGGTGAGAAAAGGCATTCCATTTGGGATATTCTAGAGAAATGCAATCTTTACGTTGCTTACACTCTTTAGAGACTTTTTTAAAAAGCAGGGTAACAAGCTGAGGCCATATTTTAGAAATGTTCCTTGAAAGAGCAGTAATTTACATGGGAAAGAAGTCCTAGGTGGCATTTATTTGGTCACTCAGTCCTGTGTGCATCAAAGCACATAGAATGAGCAAAAAACAACAAAAAAACAACAACATTAAATGAATAAACTGTGTCTTACCACTATGAGTGTTTTTTTTTTTTTTTTTTTGTGAGAAAAAAGAGAAATTCTCCTCAAAGGAGATAGTCCAAGCAACTTAAAGGAAAGAAAACAAGGTTCAAAGCAGCAATACATTAAGTACTTCAAAAGTAGTAATAAGATTGACTTTAGGGCTTGACTTTGCTTTTGTGAAGGGCAAAGTGATATTTGTGTTAGAAAAAGCCAAAAGAAAGCCATGAGAGTCAGAATTATTACATGTGAAAGGAAATGGGTAACAATAGGTTTAAATAGATTTAGAGAACTCAGGAGCAGGGAAATTTGGTGTTTAATTTCAGGAACTAGGAGTCTCAGAAAATGGATGAGATATCACAAAGAAAAGGGAATAATGTAGCATCCAACTGATGGTGGGGGGGAGGGAAGATGGAAAAACTTCTTTCCTTCACTTAAAAAAAATTTTTTTTTACATTTATTTATTTTTGAGAGAGAGAGAAGGAGACACAGAATCCGAAGCAGGCTCTGAGCTGACAGCACAGAGCCCAACGTGGGGCTTGAACTCACAAACCGTGAGATCATGACCTGAGCTGAAGTCGGACGCTTAACTGACTGAGCCACCCATGCACCCTTTTCCTTCACTTTTTAAAGGTATTACCCTCTTAAAGTTCCCTTAGAATGACCATCCTATTTAAGATTATCACTCATCCTAGCCTTCTTCCCTTTACATTCTTTACCCGGCCTTGTCCGGCCCTAATTTTTTTTTCTTTTTTGATAGTATAATACCTTCTAATGTATTATATTAGTTTTTCACTTATTTTCTTTATTGGATGTCATCATTTCCCTACCTAGAGTGGAAGCCCACTGAAGGCAGAGAGTTGCTTATTCAATGATGTAACTCAGGCATCTGGAGCTGCCTGTCATACAGCAAGCACTTGAAACACATTTGTTGAATGCATGAAGGAGTGAGCAATATAGTATTCAAGAGGCAAGGTTGCATACTGAACTTGAACTGTGAGATTTCCTATTATAAAATAGGGACACTTGATAGTGATACATAGAGGATAGAAGCCCTGCATTACATCTTCTCTTAGAGCCAACCTAACTTTACAGGAAAGTGGCAAACATTATAGACAGAAGATTGCATTAAGTGTCATAAAGAAAGAATATGAGAACTGGGAGTTTATGACATGGCAGCTAAAGGTTAAACTTAGGAATCTGCCTTTGTGGTGGGTGTTCTAAGCTGTATAGATTTCTAATAGACCTCTTTCCAATAAACAAAACAAAACAAAACACAGACCCATCAAATTTGGGAAACTTCTTCATAGCACCTGGTATCCACAACTTTTATCAGTTAGTATAGCACAAATACAGTGGTATTAAATCTTGATAAAATTTAGTTTTAGGAATACCTGATGACTTATTGCGTTAGGCTCTCCTCAGATTTTATAAGACCTCTAATATAAATATGTGTTTAACAACCCCATTTACACCACTTCTTAGTCATTAGCAAACAACAGATCAGTCAAACCAATAAAGATGTTACTGCATGTCCCCTGTAAACTGGAATGGTGGATTTGGATACATATATGATTCTTATCATCAGAAGCTGAGTTGGGTCAGTGTCCCACCCATATCTCCTTGGCACTCACAGCTGACATATTATCTGAAGGCCTCTGACTGTAATCAGCTACCTCTTTTGGCTGGAGAGCACTCTCTGGTAGACAGAACATACTTGGTCTGTACATTCCCAGAAGTACCAGGGAGTTAGCTGCTTCACACCAGGCACCCCTCAATGATTGACAAAAGTTGGAGGATAAATGTCCCATTTCCTCACCCCTAGGGTGGAACAATTCTGACGTGTGCTCTGCAGATTCTCCCAGAGGTCCTCAGTGGAATCACGTTCTAGTTGCTGGCAGTGGTTCACCTCAGTAATGTGCCTCAAACTTCCTGCCTACTAGTCCCTATCTCACTTCTTCATTCCTTTGTCAGTGCTCCCTGGAATCGCATCCTTAATACTCAAAACCTCATCTGAGGTTCTGCCTTTGGGGAATCCCAACCTGAGACAAACTCACAGCCTATTTATGAAGATAGAACAATAGATCTTGAAAGCAAACACCACCAGTAATTAAATGTTGGACTGTGACAGGAATTAACTGCCATGAAAGAAGAGGATAAATTAGGCTGAAGATGACAGATATATTTTGTACTTTGGGGAGGAAATGGGATATTTTGCCAGACTGTGGAGTACATAGTGGCTTTACAGCTGGATATGAGTGGTAAGAGGTATTAAGAGTCAAGAAAAGAGCCTAGAGTGAGGGATTGAGTGGGGACAGGTTGTTTCAGAAACAAGTCTGATGAAAATTGGCCCAGATACCTATTGCTAAGCAGAAGATACCATCATAAACTATCCTCTGTTATTTCTTGTATGGCCAAGATACAGGTTTAGAGTTTAGAAATAAATGATCCCTCTACTCCCACCCCTCTGTGGCAAATCTCCAGGAATCACAATTTGTGTGTAGTGAATACTATTGGTGTACTCACCTGGGTCTGTATTACTGACTGGGGTATTAATTCCCTAGCTATTGCTGGTTACTACTTGCTCTCCACTGCCCCCTTCTCTGAAGTAGTACCTTTGGCTGAGTGGGAGCCTCCTTGGCCTGGGAGATTGCTCATTGCTTCTCACAATGACTTCCTGCAATAGATGATTGACATGAATGAGAAGGGGGTACAAAATGCTGGACCCCCAAGCCTCTAGGTAGTGCATCTCATATTCCAGGGCCCCCATAGGATCAGGCAAGATGATAGGATCAGGGTAAGATGGCTTACCCTGCTTCTCTGACCCACTGCTCATTAAAGGCACACCTTCAGTAAATCACATGCAACCAAATCCCTTCTCAGGCTCTGCTTAGGAACCTGATCCAAGATCCCACATGTATGATAGGAGAAATCCTTCTTCATAAGCCCACTGGGAAAGGCCTTATGGCTCACTTAGTCCTTTTCAGACCCCTGTTGGCTCTCTACGGAAGATGAATGACTTTCCACCTTTTTGAAGTAACTACTTAGTCAGCTGCAGACTTTCTCATAATCTGCCATTAACCTAAGCAGAATGCACTGCCTAAAATGACCCCATCCATTCAAAGTCTAGCAGGCTACCGACTGATAAGGTGGACGTGACCTCTGGCAGAAACAAATTTCCAATAATAGTAGCACAAAGACATCGGAACTGTTTTTTGGGCCAAACTACTCCACCCACACACAGTGGAAATAATGAGCAGGTGACTTTCTGAGATGCCTAAAAATGGATCCTGCAGGAAGGCTTGGAAGAAAAGAACCATAAAACTTTTACATACCAAATCTCAGGATCAATTTAAGGGACTGATGTGTGGGAGGCCCTTGTCCCAGGTCCTAAGTGCATTGCCTGAGCCCTCCATCAAACTAAAAACAAAGCAAAACAAAGCACAGTCCCACTGTGCCTAATACTCCCCAGATGACTTTAAATGAATACACACGGATTATTAGAACATGTTTTTCTTTCCTGTTTTTGTTTTTTTCTTTTAAAAGGGCATTCTTCAAACTCATTGTGACACTGTAGCGCCTGTTGTTACTATGTTGTATAATAGGATGTCTCTGCCTCTGCCACTATGGGTTTTTGTTCAATGAACAGAAATGTGCTTCAACATTACCCTTAGCAGGCTAAAACAGGAAGTTTATCTGTAGCTAAAATATACGTACATGGGTACTTACTGCATTTCTAATCCAAGAAGCAATGGTTTGGCCCCTTGAGGGTGAGAATGTATTTGAGACCCCAGCACCAAATAATAGGCCATTTACATACGAAACATTCAGAGAAGTGTGTTATATAAAACAACCCAACAATTCAGCTCTAGGAATATGTTATCAAAAGACTTACGTCAGAGCAGCATTATTTGTAAGACCCCCAGACTGGAAACTACCCAAACGCTAATCAACATTAAACTGTTATATTTGCATACAACAGTTTACCCTACAGAGTGGGTATGAACAGTGTCCACATGTATCTTACTGTCTGAATGAATTTCAAAACAATGTTGATCAAAAGGAGACAGATATAAATAAACAGTAAAATAGGAACAAACTAATCGGTAGTTTTACACTTCTGGATAGTGGTTTACTCTTAAGGGAATGGGAGATAGGAACTGGGAGCATGACAGGGTGGCACTTGGGCACCAATAATGTTCTGTTTATTGTTGTGAGTGCTGGTTACATAGGTGTGTTCACGTTGGAAAAAATCATCAAACTGCATAGGTACAACTTTTACACCTCTGTGTGTGTTATTCTTCACAAAAATTAGAAGTTTGTGTCAAATGAACTGAATATTCTGTTATTTTGGGTCATTCAGACTTCTCTTTCATAAATATCAATAATCAAATGCCAAGTGGTTAAACAAAAAATGAGTTAACTAGATTCCTGTTTTAGTTTACACTAAGAAACACTGGTGAACCAACATAAATGATTCATAGGATTCAGGGAAAAATAGGACAACAGAGTAATTGGGTCGGGGGGGGGGAGCAAGGATAACATTAAATTACAGGTCTTTAAGTTGGGAGGAGACTTGGAGAATAACTAACATAGCCCACGCATTTTACAGATAAGAAAACTGACCTCAGGAGGTCAAATAATAGGCCCAAGGTCACATGTGTGGTTAGCAACAGCCCTCAGAGGAGGTCCAAGGTCCTTTTTCTCTAGACCACACGGTGTCCTTGTTTTCCAAACCTTCTAAGAAAGTTTGTGAATACATTTAAAATGTCTGTTTTCACAGTTTTTAAAAATTGACTCATTTATCCCCTATTGGTGCAACATGTAGGATATGATCTGACTCAACACCCTGTGCTCCGGTCTGTCAACAGCCAACAAGTCAGCAGACTACTGGTATTTCTGCTTCAACTTAATAGTTGATTTTAATTAACTCATGGTTTCTGTGCTCACTAAAACCCTTTATTTAGCTCACCCCAACATGCTTAAAATCAACAAATATTCCTAGCAACTAAGACAGTTGAGGCACTCAGGGTTACTTTTCAAAAGCAGTAACATTTTCACAGTTCTTGAGGGAATCACAAAGTCCTAGAGGAAAATATGTCTCCGAAGTTTACTACAGAGATTCACAACCTTAACTTCTTTCAATTACTAAGTGTAGAGAGTTTTAAGCACTGTGATCCTGTAGCCCTCATAGACTTCCCAAGTCAGATTCTCTAGGGACAGGATCTGGGCATCTGAATATTTTAAAATCCCATGGGTGCAAATCATGGTTGGAAAAGGCTGCTCCATTGCTCCTCTATGGTATAGCTCTCACCATTCTCTCTGTGATCACTCAAATATGTGAATATTTAACAAGTGAAGCAGTAACTGGCAAATGGCTGTCTCAACTGAACCAAACTAGAGTGTCTATTCTTTCCCAAAGTTCACTGATTACATACCACAGGTTGGTATATTGCCTCCTTGACTGACTGCATCTAGCCAACAGACCAATTAGTGTTTTATGGATTAGTACTGTACATTTATTAACAATCCACCAAACTATACTCCTTTGGGAAGCTTATAGTAGTAGCATCAGTAAGGATCATACACAAATTAAAAGGAAAGAAAAAGCAGGATATGAGAATGGTCAAATTAACAGTAAGAGATTCAGCCAGGACTCAGAGTCCAAAGTCAGAGTGGCCTGGGAAGGTCAGAGAAGGCTATGTATGTGAATGAAATGCAAATGGATTGTCAAACTGAAAGTCATCATATTTGAATTTTTGTTACAGAGACATTTCTGCTTATATAAGTAAATGAATGTTACCTTATATAACTAAATCAGTGTTACTACCACAATATAGAATAATTTTAATTCTATATCTGAGAGGTATAAAATACTGACATAATTAGTCATCAATAATTACTGCCTTCACTGCATTGAGTCCACTATACAGAAGTTTTAAATATAACTGAAATTTTTTTAATGACTCTAAGAATTTTATATATAGTGGGATGGCAGATGATTAAGTAGATTCTGTAATATGGTGCCAAGATAAAATTCAAAAACAAGGGCTAAAGATGTACAAAGGAAAGATCCTGTCCCAGAGAGACCTGGTCATGTGAAGTAACTCCTAAGTCAAGTCTCAGGATAATCAGGAAAAGGCAAAATGAAAAAAAAAAGGGGGGGGGGGAGAGGCATCTACTTATGCATAGGCACAAACCCTAGAGCACAGAATTAGGAGGATGCTATTGAGTTTACACATTGTCAGAAAGTTCAATATGATATGAACAGGGCTCATGAGTTCAGAAAACTCATCTCCTTAGCTCATAATTCCCATCTTATGTTATCTCTCATCTACACTGGACACATATGTGTTTTATGAGTTTCTTTTGGACAGGTACCATGTCTACCTGGTTTGCAAATATATCCCATAGCTTACTGTGTGGGAGATTCTCAATACATACTTCTGAATGAATTTTTTCCAGCTGCATTCTATTGTAATTGAGGAAACAGAAGTCCAGGGAGATACAGTGGACAGTCTAAAATCACATACAGTTTAGGGGGCAAAGCAGATATTAAAACAATCTTGGGATCCACTACTATGTCTAACTCTGCCACAACAACTCCCATTCAAATCCTGAATTGTAGGACTCTCTTCAGCTTTCTGTGAGTGTATCCAAAGAATATTGACAATGGAAAATTTATTTGAATTTTGATTTCTTAAGGTAGGTATTGGCTATTGGCATTATTGAATTCACCGTAGAAAATGTCTCTAATGAATACATGATTCGGGAATATTATAATAACCAAACCCATCTTGAAGAGGGAGGAAAGCAGGAAAGTAGGAGGATACTAGGCTCACCTCAGCCCACAAACACAACTAGATAACCATCAGATCATTATTAATACCCCAGAAATCAATCTGAAGATTGGCAGAACAAACTCCCAAACTAAAGGTAGAGAAGAGGCCATATCACAGAAGGTAGGAAATGCAGAAATGCAGTTTGGGAGAGAAATCGATCATGACCACTGTGGTGGGGAGAGAGCCATGGTTGTGGATAGTAGCGAGAGACAAACTAAAACACAGGGGAACATAATGAAAAAACAAATCCCTGTTGAAAATGGCTTGGAAAGTAAGAGGGCCTGATTTCATGAGTTCTTGTAACCAGTAGGGCTTAAAGCCTGAAGTTTTTAAATATCTGTGTGCTTGGCTCCAGAAGAACTAGGAAGACACTAGCAGAGGTCTTGAAGAGAAGGCAGGGCAAACAGCCCATGGACATACGGCATGGAAACAGTGATCTGAAGAGCACCTAGGGCACACAGTGGGGTGTTAGCTGCTTATCTTGAAGCATGTCCCAGAGAGGCAGCCTTCATAGAGAGACTCTCCTAAGAACAAAGGAAATGGAAGGCACCATTTCCCTCCTCTGCCCCTCAGCATAAGCACAGGGCCACCTGCAGGAACCAGTGCAGCATCAACACTTACTACGTAACTTGCTTACTTCAAGCCCTGCTCCCCCAGACCCCCTGCTCCAGAAGCACCATGCTTCCCAGTCATGCTTGCCTCAGTCCCAGTACAGCAGGTACCCTCCCCCAGAAGACCAGCCAAAATCCTTGCCAACACCACATCTCCTGGTCTGGAAGTTTTGTAAAGCCTCAGTTCTGGTGGCAGCAGTGGTGACAGGTCTCATTTCACAAGCAGACTACAGCACACCTAGTTAAAATGTGCCACATTCATGCCAGGGACCAAACATTTCTCAAAACAGGCAGAAAGCCTCTGCAGACAACTGGCCTGAAGGATAAAGCAGCCAGGATACAACAGCAGAGCTCACACAGTACACATTGGAGACACTCCCAGAAGTACTTGCTGGGGAATAAGAGGTACCACACTCCAGTGAACTCCAGAACTTCTTCCTCATAAAACCATTCCCCTCAAGAACAGGAGATGTAGCTGATTTTCCCAACACACAGAAACAGTCACAGAGAGTTAGACAAAATGAGAAGACAAATTTGTCCTAAGTGAATAGGAGACGGCCACAGCCAGAGATTTAAGTGAAACAGATACAGGTAACATACCTGATGGAGAAATTAAAGCAGTGATCATAAGGATACCCATTGGACTTAAGAAGAGAGTGGAGTACATCAGTGAGGCCATTAACACAGAGATAATAACACAGCAGAGAGAAAGGACTCAATAAATGAAATAAGAAAAACATATTTGATGGAATAAACAGAAGGCTGGATGAAGCAGAGGAATGAATTAATGACCTAGAAACCAGAGTAATGGAAAGTAATCAAGCTGAAAACAGAAGAAAGAAAGTCAGTGACTCCATTAAATATAGTAACATTCATATTATAGGAGTCAAAAGAAGAAGAGAGAGAAAAGGAGGCAAAGAATTTATTTGAAGAAATAATAGCTAAACACTTCCCTAATCTGGGAAAGGCAACAGTTATCCAAATCTACCAGACACAGACGACCCCCTACAAAATAAAAATAAAACAAATTTTTAGAAAGATTCACACCAAGATATATTGTAATTAAAATGACAAAATATAATGATAAAAAATATTAAAAGCAGCCAAAGAAGACAGTTACATACAAAGGAAACTCTGCATGGCTATCAGCAGGTTTTTCAGCAGAAACCTTCCAAGCCAGAAAGGAATTGCATGATATATTCAAAGTGCTGAATGGGAAAAATATGCAGCCAAGAATACTATATCCATCAAGGCTATCACTCAGAAGGAGATCAACAGTTTCTCAAACAAAAACTAAAGGAATTTATGACCACTAAACTAGCCCTGCAAGAAATATTAAAGGGGACTCTTTGACTGGAAAGGAGAGACCAAAAGTGACAGTATAAAGGTAGAAAACACAAAACCAATAAAAATGAATATTTCTATAAAATATCATTCAAGGAACTCATAAAATAAAAGGATGCTAAATAAGAAACATGGGGAGGAGAGGAGTAAAGAATGGGTGAAACTTAAGCTATTGTCAACCTAATGTACACGGCTATATGTGGAAGATGATATATATAAACCTAATGGTAATCACAAATCAAAAGCCACTACTAAATATGCAAAGAATAAAGAGAAAGAAATCCAAATATATCACTAAAGAAAACCAGCAAACCATGAAAGACAGAAAGACAGGGATCAGAGAAAGTCTTCAGAAATAACCACAAAATGAATAATAAATTGGCAATAAATACATATCTATCAATAATTACTTTGAATGTAAATGAACTAAACACTCCAATCAAAATATACAGAGTGACAGGATGAATAAAACACAAGATTAATCTATATGCTACCTACAAGAGACTCATTTTTGACCTAAAGACACATGCAGATTGACAGTGAGGGAATGGGGAACAATTTACCATGCAAAAGGATGTAAAAAGAAAGGCAGAGTATCAATACTTATATTGGAAAAAACAGACTTTAAAACAATGATTGTAACAAGAGACAAATAAGGACAGTATATAATAAAAAAGGGGACAATCCAACAAAACAAGATAGCAATTGTAAATATTTACGCACCCAACATGAAAACACCCAAATGTATAAAACAGTCAATAACAAACACAAAGGAACTAATCAATAATGCAGTAATAGTAGGGGAATTAAACACCCTACTAACATCAATGGACAGATCATATAAACAGAAAATCAAGAAACAATGGCTTTGAATGACACACTGGACCAGATGGATTTAACAGAAATATTCAGAACATTCCACCCAAATACAACAGAATACACATTCTTTTCAAATGCACATGGAATATTCTCCAGAATAGATCACATATTAGACCACACACACACATAAAGCCTCAACAAATTCAAGAAGATAGAGGTCATACCATTCATTTTTTCTGACCCAGTGCTATGAAACTAGAAGTCAAACACACACACACACGCACACACACACACACACACACAAAACCTGGAAACAACACAAATACATGGAAGTTAAGTACAAGCTACTAAAAACAATGAATGGGTCAACCAGGAAATCAAGAAGAAAATTAGAAAGTACACGAAAACAAATGAAAATGAAAATACAATGGTTCAAAACCTTTGGGTTGCGGCAAAAGTGGGAGTAAATTAAGAGCAATACAGGCCTACTTCAAGAAGCAAGAAAAATCTCAAGAACCTAACCTTATGTCTAAAGGAGCTACAAAAAGAACAGCAAACAAACCTAAAATGAGCAGAAGAAAGGAAATAAAAATTAGAGCAGAAATAAATGATATAGAAATTAAATAAACAATAGATCAATGAAACCAGGATCTGATTCTCTGAAAAAAAAAAAATAAATGAAATTGATAAACCTCCAGCCAGACTTATCAAAAAAAAGAAAAAGGACGAAAATAAACAAAATCAAATGATAGGGGAGAAATAACACCCAACATCACAGAAATGCAAACAATTATAAGAGAATATTATGAAACACTATATGCCAATGAATTGGATAACTTAGAAGAAATGGATAAATTCATAGAAACATATAACCTACCAAAACTACAACAGGAAGATATAAAGAATTGGAACACTGACTACCAGCAAGGAAATTAAATCAGTAATCAAAAAATTCCCATAAAAATTCCAGGGCCAGATGACTTCACAGGTGATTTTTACCAAACATTTAAAGAGTTAATACCTATTCTTCTTGAACTATTCTGAAAAATAGAAGAGGAAAGAATACTTCCAAATTCATTCTATAAGGTCAGTATTATCCTGATACCAAAGTCAGAGAAAGACATCACAACCCACCCCCAAAAATCTACATGCCACTATCGCTGATGAACATACATGCAAAAATCCTGAACAAAATACTAGCAAACTGAATCCAATGATACATTAAAAAAATAATTCATTTCAACCAAGTGGGATTCCTTCCTGAGTTGCTAGGATGCTTCCGTATTTGCAAATCAATCAACATATCAATAAGAGACAGGATAAGAATCATATGATTATTTCAACAGATTCAGAAAAAGCATTTGATAAAGTACAGCATCCATTCATGATGAAAACCCTCTGCAAAGTAGGACTAGAGGGAACATACCTCAACATAACTAATACCCAGACATTAATGATATATTTCTCTCAGATCCATTGTGTCCTGGAAATAACACTGCAAAATAAGAAAGCTGACAGGAATCTTCAATTGGTGTTTAAAATTCTCAGTGTTTAACTTAGTTCCTTTTCTTCTTGGTTCTGAATCTGGTATGCATAGCTGTATTATTTACAATTGGCCCCTCCCACCCCCAAATATTTTAAAGCGATTTACAACAAAACCATCCATTACAGTCCTTCTGCTGCCTCCATCAGTGTGGCCACGCCCTGGTTACCAACACAAACCATGTGACCAGGCACTGTGGGGGTGCTGGCCATGTTCAGGCTCTATCTAGACTGGGATTGTAAAAGTAGACCCTCAAACAGCTCTTCAGAGCAGAGGGATGTACAAACACTATCCATGAATATAAAGGACTAAAGGGACTTATCAAAGGTATAAACTAGGAACCAGTGAGCAAAGGGGTAAATAAAGCTTACTAGGAGTGGAGGAGATATGGGGAGTCATTTGCCTATTCTTTAAATATTTAATAGGATTTTAAGTAGAGTGCCCCAAATACTCTGTAAACATGTTTGGATTTTTTTCTATAAGCTGTGAGGAGCTATTAAAGATAAATAAGCATGATTGTTTGGGGTAATAGCTCTGGCAGTAGGGACAACTGGTGAAGCCAGGATGAAAGGCAGAGTGAAGAGTTAAAGGTTTCTTTATGAGATGTACAGTCCTTGGCACTCATAGTGGCATCTGCATCACCTGGGATTTTGTTGGAAATACAGAATTTCACACTCCATCCCAGACTTACCAATTTATAATCTCTTGTTTTAGTGAAATATCTACTGTAAGCATCAGTACTCTAATTGACAATGTTGTGTATGCCCCGCTTGGCAAAGCTGCCTCTCAAAGAGTTGAGACTGGCCCAAACAAAACCTGAAGTTGATATATGGTCGGGGATAAACTCTGGAAGTGGAGGATTATTTAAAGATTCAAGGCCCCCAAGTGTACATGAAATAGGAGAACTTGCTCAGAAATGAAAGGGCCACAAAACTGCGTAGGCAGGACCAGGTTGTAACTGGATTTAGTCTCTGGACAGATTCCAAAAGGCAACTGATGGAGAAGAGAAACCTTCTATAGAACAACTGTCAAGGAGGCTATCAGTGAGAGGAAGGTTCAGGTGAGGTGAGAAGTGGGGGTTTGGGAGAACTAGTAGATCTAATTTGGGGAACAGAAAGCAGGAAATTTCAGACTTATAATGGAGGAATGATTTATAAGTTTGAGTGACAGATTTCATGCATGGAGTGAGAAAGAGATGCTGAAGGTGACACTTAGGTTTCCAACCTACTGGATTGCAGGGAGGTCATATCAACTACATGTAAAGTTAAATACCTGAAACTCAGTTTTATGTAACTGATGAATCAAACTGTAGGATATTTCGTTTAGAAAGTGCACACAGTTTGCACCAGGTTAATTTTATGTGGGAATCTTTAAGAATGAGCAGAAATATCTATTTTGTTGAGCATTTTCTAATATGAAGCATGATTTCTCAAACCTTTAAGTACCCAATATGAACTTCATAACAACCTCATGCAGAAGGGGTTCCAAAGATTTCACAAATGAGGAAACAGGAATGTAAAGGGTTAAAGTAAAAAATTAGTGTGAAAGCCAAGATGTGGACCTGATTAGTGATGTCACAGCCCATCATTATTACTATGTTGAGCTACACTCATTCCTACCCCACACACGTTGGTCCTGTGGCCTCACTTACAGGGTATTTCTAAGTTCCAACAGGTACCCATTTTTTCTATACCAAAAGTGATAGACAATATTTCAGTTCTTTGGAACAGAGTATATCTCTAAATTCCAGGAATTATCTTTATGAATGAAAAGCATTAAAGGGGAATATTTCTTAGAAATAACAAGCCAGCTTGACCTATTGAGATAGAGTCAATTCCTGATTATCTGTGTTAATTAGTGACAGTTTTAGCAGGGGCACTGAAATCCTCCAATATCCCACACACTTGACTCTGATCTTCCAGATGATTAATCTCTTACTACCCTCTAATTTAGATCCCAGGCATTTTCAAAGGTAGCCTAGATGAAAAAGGGAAAACATGAAGTGATATAAAGATAAAAAGGT
Organism: Leopardus geoffroyi; assembly: GCF_018350155.1. Lineage (NCBI taxonomy): Eukaryota > Metazoa > Chordata > Mammalia > Carnivora > Felidae > Leopardus > Leopardus geoffroyi. Next base: position 37,047,095 of record NC_059336.1, on the reverse strand, counting down.
TCGGATAATAAAAATATTGAGTAAATACAAGGTATGGTACTTGGAACCAGCGTTCCTAGTTCATATCCACTTGCCAGCCATGTATCCATGAGCTAATCACCTACTGTCTGTGCATCAGTTTCTCCATCTGTAAATTGGGGTCAGTGGTAGTATGTACTTCAAATATTGTTGGAGGGAATGACATCATTCAGGAGGAGCACATGGTAAATAGAGAATGATACAATAATCATCAGATCAATAATCAAACCAACACATAAAACTTAAATTGAAAATGGCTCTTTTATGAACTGTCTGCCAGACTACAGCCTATCTGTCTCTATCTCCATCCGCTCAGTCATGGGTTGAAAGATGAAGCCCAGGTTGGCAGGAGAAATCTCCATTCAGTTTTCTTTAAATAAGCTCCAGAGGGCTTTTTTCTCCTGGCCACTACTGTTTACTCTGGCACTCAAAGTTAGCAGCAAGAACTATTAGCAAAACCCCCCAAATCACATGGATATCAATACAATAAAAATCTTCCAAGATTCCATATCCTGCCTATGCTGCAAATCCAGAAACATCCACTGACCTCCTTTTTGCACTGACTGATGACAATGCAGATATTTCAGGCTGCAGTTCCCTGTTCACTGCAGTCTGTCTGAGGTTGTTTTACCCCTAGACTATTTTTGCTCATATGGTTGCTCTTAGCCACAGACATTCAAATAGAAACCAGAGAGATCCAAATCCTTGGGAGGAACCTATAAACAAATGCAGGAAGAAGCATCCAGTCTGACCATGGCGCCCATAAAAGTTTCTGTAGACAGAATATAAGGGGCTGGATTCCCAAAAGCTACATTTGAGAACTTGCCTAAATCTTTCTTAGAAACCTAGCTACTTCACAAGGATGGAAGGATGGAAATTGACAGGAGCAGGTTGGGGAAAGCTTATTCGTTGTGTGTGTGTGTATACAAAAGATTTCCCTTTTGGGGGCTCAGAAGAGCTGAGGGCAGCTGGGTATCTGCCATTTTGTCCCTAGGTTCTAAAACATAGAGAAAAACATCAGCCAAGTTAAGGTATATTTCAATTAAGAAAGGAAAATGGTAAAAATAGATTTTTAAAATATTTAAGAGTGTGCATGCACATGCAGGTGTGCAAATGGGGGAGGCACAGAGGGAGAAGGAGAGCAAGAATCCCAAGCAGCTTCCATGCTATCAGCATGGAGCCTGATACAGGCTCGATCCCACTAACTCATGAGATCACAACCTGAGCTGAAATCAAGAGCTGGACTCTTAACCGACTGAGCCACCCAGGTGCCCCAAAATAGACTCTAAATACCATGAGCAGTATCTGTTTGGGGATCAACAAGTAACACCAAACCCAACTTATAAGTATCCAAACACCATTAACCACTAAAAAAACTCTCTAATTCTGTAGGACCCTGAAATGTAGTATTCAACCATGTATAAGGCCTTCCAAATTTCTATTCTTTCTGTCAGAGTGTCAGGTTCTTTCTCTTCTACTCCCCACACCATCCTGATTGATCTACCATCCACCAGGAAATTGACACAAAATAAGGAAAGGAGGGGACCCAAACCATGAGGGTGCTCTTGCAAAATTCTCTGATTTGAGTATAAATTCAACTTACTAGCAGTTTCATTTATCACAACCCTAGGCCACATTAACTAATTGGCATGTTATCACCTTTGAAGGATTTTGAGCCATAAATCCCCAATGCTTCAGTGCTAGAGAGAAACAGAACAAGCAATATTATCTGAAGCCCTATTGTCCTAACTTAATGAGAACATTGAGCCACTGGATCTAAATACATAAAACAAGCAAACAAAAATATCTTTCCCCAAAGCAATAAGAAAACTAGAAAGAATTCTTACTTTCACAAGTGGCCAAATCTTTAAATGTGTGCCTATTAAATACATCTTCTAAGACTACCTGGAAAATAATGTGCAGCTTGCCAAAACAAAATCAGCTTACAGAACATTTTCACCTTTTCGCCTTCCAACAAATTTCTTGTTTTCCCATCCAAACAATAAGCTTATTGTTTACACTGAAGTACAGTACATGACTAGTCATGTTAGGAAATGAATGAATTGTTGTCCTGTCAACAGTTTTTTTTTTCCCCACATACCTATTATATCTAGGAATTCCTTCTGAAGTTAGAAACTTTGAAGAAAATATACACTGCTTTCATCTGTTTTCATTATCCTGAGTTCCACTGGCATATAGACTAGGGTTGCTTAGCAATGTGAACTTAGTCATAGTTGTAGTATTTGTACAGGTTTCTGAGTATATACTGTTGTATCCTTGTCAAAGTCTGGTGAGAATTTTGGTCCATGATGCTTTCCGTGTTTTATTTAAGCTCAGGTTAAACGCATGAATGCTCTATACAGGTTCAGTTTACTTAGTGGCACACGAATATATGGAGACACAGTAAGGACTGAGGCCTGAAACGGGACACTCTAAAATCCTTCCTTTCCCTTTCCTCTCTCACAGCCCCTTGAAACTCAGGAGCCTATTGGTGAAGAGGAGCTAGCAGATGTCCATCCCTGTATGATCTGGATGACATTCCCTTTTTAATTAACCCAGAAAAAGTGAACATAAATAAGATCTTTTCACTGTAAGTCAGAAAAAAAGTTCAGTTCAGTAACATGCAGATGTGAGACAAAAACTCAATATTCTGTCAATCACAGCACAAACAGAAAAGCACTCATGTCTTCCTATCCTGTTCAACAGCCATAAAGAAAAAGTCTATCAGAGAAAGTGATGCATGCAGTTGGATGAAATAAGTTCCATGCAGTATCCATTTCCAGCCTCCTCCAAGGCCATGCCTACACTGACAAACACCTAAACTTTGCCTTCATATGTTCAACTTAAGTGCCCACAAAACTCTTATCATATGGACCAACCAGCTTTCAGCTTCACCCTTCATTTCTATTTGCTTTTTATCCTATAGTCTTCCATTTCTTTATTTTTCTTAATTGTGGAAGGGGTGACATAGTATGAAAAATAAAGTTTATCTTTAGTTCCTTAGTGTGCTCAGAATTCTAGGGCCAAATAAAATTTTGCCTAAGACACCTATATTCATGGATGAATATGTTTCCTCAAAAGCTTGTTGATGTCTATGTACAAATGATTAATAATGATTCTTTAGGAAAAGTAAAATATTTCAATCTGATTGTTTCCTCTCATGGGCAAGAGACAGGAATGCACAGAAACTAAATATTTTTCTCCACCTTACTCTCCCATCTTTCCAACAGGCTAGCCAGGCATGTTCTCATGATGAAGGCAGATGTGCACCAGTGTAACCAGAAACATGTCAGTACAACTGACTTTCAAGGCTCTGCATGTGTCCCATCTGCTACCGTTTCAGTGGCCAAACTTAGTCACATGGCCACAGTCAAAATCAGGAGGCACATAAATAGACTCCATTACCTTATACATCAAAAGGTATGATTACAAGCAGAAGAGAATGGGAGTCATTAAGGCAGTGAATCTACATCAGTCATAGATGTATTCACAGTCACTGATGATAATATAGAGACCCAGAGATTGTGTCAGAGATGAAACTAGAACTCAGGTCTCTCGACTTATGGTTTACTCCTCTTTTTAAAACATTCACTGCCTTTATTAAAGAGCAAGGAAATGACTGACATAAGCATCCCATAATCAGCTTCAGTATTATCAAATATAACCCATACTCTCCAAAATAGTGCCTAAGAATACTGAATTTATGAAATACATGTGAACCAGAGGCACCTGGGTGGCTTAGTTGGTTAAGCATCCAACTCTTGATTTTGTCTGAGGTTATGATCTCACGGTTTGTGGGATCGAGCCCCACATCGGGCTCTGTGCTGACAGTGTGGAGCCTGGCACCTGCTTCGAGTTCGGTGTCTCCCTGTCTCTCTGCCCCTCCCCCACTCATGCTGTCTGTCTGTCTCTCTCTCTCTGAAAAATGAATAAACATTAAAAAAATTTAATAAAATAAAATATATGTGAACCAAACATAAAACCTTCATTCTCTGGTCTGGTGTTTTAGGAGTTAAAATATTATGCTATTAGCGCAATGTAGGCAAAGCAACTATTAGAAAAAGAGAACTATGAAGGCTGGAGACATACTCTATTAAGAGTTGCCAGATGTAGCAAATAAAAATACAGGATGCGGGATGCCTGGGTGGCTCAGTTGGTTGAACTTCTGACTCTTGATTTCAGATCAGGTCATGATCTATGGTTCATGACTCCAAGCCCTGAGTTGGGCTCTGCACTGGCAGCATGGAGGCTACTTAGGATTCTCTCTTTCCCTCTCTCTCTGCCCTTTAACCACTTGTGCTTGCTCTTTTTGTCAAGATAAATAAACAAACATTTAAAAAACATTTTAAAAAATACAAGATGCTAAATTAAACCAGAATTTCATAAATTGGGGGTGCCTGGGTGAGTCAGTTGGTAAACATATAACTCTTGATTTTGGCTCAGATCATGATCCCATAGTTCATGAGTTCCAACCCTGTGTTGGGCTCTGTGCTGCCTACTTGGGATTCTCTCTCTCCTTCTCTCTCTGCCCTTCCCCTGCTCATGCTCAAGCTGTCAAAATAAATATTGTTTAAAAATATTTAAAAAAATACAAGATGCTAGGTTAAATTAGAATTTCATAAATAGGGGCACCTGGGTGGCTCAGTTGGTTAAGTGTCTGACTCTTAATTTTCACTCAGGTCATGATCTCACAGTTATGAGATCCAGTTGCAAGTTGGGCTCCACACTGTGCATGAAGCCTGCTTGGGATTTTTTCCTTCTCTCTCCCTCTGCTCCTCCCCTGCTCACTCTCTCTCAAATTAAATAAAAAGTTAAAAAAAAAGAATTTCATAAATAACGATTTATGTTTTAGTATGTCTTATGCATTTTCTTTGGAATATACTTATAGTGAAAAAATTTCATTATTTATCTAAAATTCAAATTTAACTAAACATCCCTTATTTTACCTGGAAATCTTAACTCTATTAACAGATTAAAAATATATATAAATCATAACAATATATATGTGCATTATATTAATAATTCATTATCAATTTTTTTCAGAGGAGAATTACCATAAGTATTCAGAATAAAGGTACTTTTATAATGAAAATTATTGTCGTATTTGGCATATTAATAACTTCCAAAACAAGTTTTTCCACAAAATTACATAAATAAGAAAAAATAGGGGTGCCTAGGTGGTTCCATTAGTTAAGTGGCCAACTCTTGATCTGTGCAGGTCATGATCTCAAGGTTAGTGAGTTTGAGCACTGCGTCGGGGTTCTGTGCTGTCAGTGCAGAGCCTGCTTGGGATCTCTCTCTGCCGCTCCCCTGCTCACACTCTTTCTTTCCTTCTCTCTCTCTCTCTCTCTCTCTCTCTCAAAAATAGACATTAAAAAAAAAGAACAGTAGGATTTCATATGCATATATGGCAGTTGATTCCATAATAGGGTTTGAATGCATAGGAACAACAATAAATGTATTAAGATTCTGGAACCTTTGCTGTGCCTTTGATGGGCCAGAAAAGTGAAAACACAGAGAAGGAGTTATCTGGATTCCACAATCACTGTGGAAGAGGTTGCCCCAGATATAATAAGGAGATATGGGTTCATTGGCCTCAGTAATTTCTTCTCAGTGCCCTTCAGTGCTCCACTGGCAAGAAGATATCACTGAGTAGATTTAATTCCTTCTCTCTAGGAACTCCAAACACAATTTTTGTGAAGAAAAGAAGCATATGAGTAGCTGAGAGAGTCCAAAATTGTAAATATATATATGTATGTATGTATAGGTATGTATAGGTATATGTATAGGTATGTAGGTATGTGTATATATATGTAAAAATATATACATAAAGTAAAAAATATATATGTGTGTATATATATATATATATATATATATATATATATATATAAAGTAAAAAATTTAAAAATTAAATGTAAAAGATTTTTGTCAGTGTGAATCAGTACATGAGATGAAGAGTTAATAACTATCTGGTTCTATCAATAACTGTCAATGGGAAGGAATTAAAAAAACAAAAACCAACAACAACATAAAACTTCCTCTTAAATCTAGCCAAGCTGTTAAAGCTGGTTCCCATTAAATGTTTGTTAATTTAATTTATAAAAGCCAAAGCCCAATGGATGCTGTCTGCTGTACACAATAGGGGCTGTATGTGTACAGGCTGGCTTGCTGCCAGTATATAGTGTCATACAGACTGGTATCTTGTATGTAAACATTGCATGAATCTTTAATAATCAAAATTAAAAAAAAATCTTTATGGCTCCAATACTCTTGTAATGCAAAGTAAATACTGAACTTCCTGTGTTGACATTGTGGGGCTTCTTACTGGCACATGGTTGTGAGCAGATGTTTGTTTCACCATTTTCATAGGTCAAAGTTTTTACTTCCGTTAGGGAGAGAGAGGAAGTTCCCTCTAAAGGACAATCGTCTCTGTGTTATATGCTTTATTGTCACTGGGCTGGAATATTACATTTAATAAAGCTCCTTATATTATAGAATGCTTGTTTCTAAGTTAAATATTGAATATGTAGAACTTTTGGATACATAAATATCTTAAGGATATATAATTAAGCATTTAATTTTTCTCTGAACTTCCTACCAACCAAGTTGAAATTTTTAAAGAGAGAATATTTATTCTCTTCTCCTGGCTTCTATTCAGCCCATAATTATCTCCCACACAGCTTTTATCCCTTTCCCTACCCTACAGTCAGACAATGTGAGAAGCAGACATTGTTTTTTTCACTCTGCCAATTAGGAAGTCTTTGGTGGGCATCTTCTAAATGCTCTACACTGTGCTAGATAGAATGGAGGATAAAGAACAAGTGTAAGACATGTCCTGGTCTCTAGCAATTTACAGTCCACTAACAATATCCCCACAATGGCTTTGTGTTGGGGTTTTGTCACTTATATAAAAGCCTCCTACTGGCTATATAATGGCCAGTAATCAATGTGGATCCCCCTGGATGCCTGTGGTGCAAAACACTGAGATACAGGGTAATCTCATCCATCTTTCTAAAAGAATTATTTATTGGAGGCACCTGGGTGACTCAGTTAAGCTTCTAACTCTTGATTTCAGCTCAGGTCATGATCTCACAGCTCATGAGTTCAAGCCCTGCTCACTGGCAGCACAGACTTTGGGATTCTCTTGCTCTGTCTTTCCTGCTCATGCTCTCCCTCTCTCTTTCGCAAAATAAATAAATAAAGCTTAAAAAATATTTTTTTTATTAAGTGCTCATCATGACCCACTGCAAACATATTTAATCTTGAGTGTGGCTGTGTTTGTGTGTGTGCAAGAAAGAAAAAGGGAGAAATTTAACTTATATAGCTTCAACATTAACTTTAAAAATATCAATCTGAAAGGGTCAATGCAGCACCCAATGATCCACAACTGGATGTCTACTTTACCAAAGGATGGGGGCAGTTAAGGGTTTAAAAATCAGAATGGATGTTTGATACAACATTGAACAAACAACAGGTTAACTGACTGTTGTTGTTACTTGTTTTGCTCAGTTTTGTTTTCCAATGTTAACTGGTTGCCATGATATTCTGTGGATGTCATTTAATTCACAGTCCAGGACGTCACTTAGGCATGGGGAGAATGTGGTTTGTTGATGAAAAACTTATCTGTGTGCAATATTCATGTGGACTTCATTCCTATCAAAATAAGATGCTTTATTTAGCCAATGAGTTGGGATTTTTAAAAAAAAAATTCCTTTGTGCTAAAGTCATCCCTATATCTCATTTCAAAACCAACCCAAATATATTAGAACCAAAGAGAAGCATTCAATCAGCACTTTGTCAAACTCTAGAATGTTGATTTGTTAAAACTAACATGTTTTTACTTTGTTTTCTTATACATACCTCTTAGTTTCATCCAGCCAAGTACTTTTCCATTTGAACAGATGGCAGAACCAAGAGGGTTTGACAAATGTGGCTATTCACACCTACAGTATGGCTTCAAGTGGGTGAAAATTGGCAGCTAAAGTCTGTGAGGAACATTTGTGGATTTGGTATCTGAAGACCAAGTTGCAGTGTCGGTTCTGTTTCTTGCCTGATTGACACTGGATAGACCCTTCAATGTCTACTGGGTGTCAATCCTGTCTTTCAGATAAAGATGATACACAAGGCTTGCAGTATTATGGGGGAGGGTTGGATAAGAGATGGTATACAGAAGTGTTTTATATAGGGGAATGCTGCAGTATGGTTTCTGCAACTCCATAAAAAGAGGGGGGAACCACCTGCGAAGTCTTCTGAAGATATCACTCAGAGTAAACTTTGTTCTCTCTTGAGTACCAGATCTTGGTCAGTCACTTTGCCTTGTAGTTGCCCTGATGACAGAACCATTGGGAATTTTTCTGCTAAGCCCTCAAGAAGAGCCAGAATGTACCACAATAAACTTGAAGAGTATTTCTGATTGAAAAAAATGGTAAGAAATATTGATGGTTTAGAGAATTTAAGTCAAAATAAAAACTCACAAGTAAATGTTCTATGAGCTTAAAAATACCGGGTGCCTTATTTTTTAAATAACATATAGTAAGATAATTAACATGAAAGTTGAAATTAAGTATCCATAGAAAAGGTGGAAATTTTTAGCAAATGTACTAAACAATTAGACTAATAAAAATCACTGTAAATAGAGGTGGAGCACTGAAATTAAAATCAGAAATGAAAGAGGAGAAATAATAACAAACACTGAAGAAATACAATTGTAACAATATTATGAAAATTTATATGCCAACAAATTGGGCAACCTAGAAGAAATAAATTCCTAGAAACATATAACCTCCCAAAATTGAATCCCGAAGAAATAGAAAATTTGAACAGCTTGATTGCCAGCAATGAAACTGAATTAGTAATCAAAAAAACTCCAAACTAAAGTCTAGGACCAAATGGCATTCCAGGCGAATTCTACCAAACACTTAAAGAAGAGTTAATACCTATTCTTCTCAAATTATTCCAGAAAAAAAAATAGAAGGAAAGTTTCCAAATTAATTCTATAAAGCCAGCATTATCCTGATACCAAAACCAGATACAGACACCACTAAAAAAAGAGAACTATGTGCCAATATCTCTGATGAACGTAGATGCAAAAATCCTCAACAAAATACTAGCAAGACAGATTCAACAATACATTAAAAAAAGATTATTCAAGGGGCACCTGGGTGGCTCAGCTGGTTAAGCATCTTGACTCTTGGTTTCAGCTCAAGTCATGATCTCACAGTTTGTGGGTTCAGGCCCCCATAGGGCTCTAGGGCTCTGCACTGACAGCACGGAGCCTGCTTGGGATTTTCTCTCTCTCTCTCTCTCTCTCTCTCTCTCTGTCTTTCTCCCCCACTTGCTCCCTATCTCTCTCACTCTCTCAAAACAAACAAACAAACAAACAAATAAATAAATAAATAAATTATCATTTAACACGATTGAGTGGGATTTATTCCCAGGATGCAAGGGATGGTTTAATATTTGCAAATCAATCCACATGATACATCACATCAAGAGGAGAAAGAATAAAAACCATATGATCATTTCAAGAGATCCAGAAAAAGTATTTGACAAACATCCATTCATGATGAAAAACCTCTGCAAAGTAGGTCTAGAAGGAATATACCCCAATGTAACAAAGGCTTTATATGAAAAACCCACAACAAACATCATATGCAGTGGGAAAAAACTGAGAGCTTTCCCCTAAGGTCTGGAACAAGACAAGGATGTCCACTCTCACCACTTTTATTCAACATAGTACTAGAAGTCCTCGCCACAGAAACTAGACAACATAAAGAGATAAAAGACATCCAAACGAGTAAGGAAGAAGTAAAACTTTCACTATTTGCAGATGACATACTTCTATATATAGAAAACCCAAAAGATTCCACCAAAAAAATTACAAAATACTAGAAATAATAAATGAACTCATTAAGTCACAAGATACAAATCAAATATACAGGAATCAGTTGCATTTCTATACACTAATAATGAAGCAGCAGAGAGAGAAATTAACAATCCCATTTACAATTATACCAAAAATGATAAAATACCAAGGAATAAACATAACCAAAGAGTTGAAAGACCTGTACTGTGAAAACTATAAAACATCAATGAAATAAATTGAAAATGATACAAATAAATGAAAATATATTCCATACTCATGGGTTTAGAGAACAAATATTGTTAAAATATCTGTACTACTCAAAGGAATATGCAGACTTAATGCAATCCTTATAAAAATGCCAACAGACTTTTTTCACAGAACTAGATTAAATAATCCAAAAATTTGTATGGAACAACAAAGGATCTCCAATTGCCAAAGTAATCTTATAAAAGAACAACAAAACTGGACGTATCATAATCCCAGATTTCAAGATATACTATAAAGCTGTGGTGATTAAAACAGTATGGTACTGGCACAAAAACAGATACATGGATCAACAGAACAGAATGAAGATCCTCAAAATAAACCCAGGATTATGTGGTCAATTAATCTATGACAAAGGAGGAAAGACTATGCAAGGGAAAAAAGGCAGTCTGTTCAACAAATGGTGCTGGGAAAACTGTAAAGTTACATGCAAAAGAATGAAACTGAATCACTTTCTTATACCATACACATAAACTCAAAATGAATTAAAGACCTAAATGTGAGACCTAAAACCATAAAAATCCGAGAAGAGAGCACAGGCAGTAATTTCTCTGAAAGTGGCTGTAGCAACATATTTTTGTATATGTCTCCTGAAACAAGGGAAACAAAAGCAAAAATAAACTACTGGGTCTACATCAAAATAAAAATCTGGGTATTTACCCAAAGAATATGAAACACTAATTTGAAAAGATATATGCACCCCTATGTTTATTACAGCATTATTTACAAGAGCCAAATTGCAGAAGCAGCCCAAGTGTCCCATCAATAGACAAATGGATAAAGAAGATGGGGGGTGTGTGTGTGATATTGAATATTACTCAGCTATAAAAAAGAATGAAATCTTGCCATTTGCAACAACATGGATGGAGCTATAGAGAGTATAATGCTCAGTGAAATAAGTCAGAAAAAGAGGAATACCATATGATTTCACTCATGTAGAATTTAAGAAACAAAACAAGTGAACAAAGAAAAAAAAAGAGAAAAATCAAAAAACAGACTCTTAACTATAGAGAACAAACTGATGGTTACCAGAGGGGAGGTAGATGGGGGGTGAAGTAGATGAAGGGGATTAAGAGTACACTTATCATTAGGAGCACTGAGTAATGTATAGAATGCTGAATCACTACATTACACACCCAAAACTAATATAACATTGTATGTTAATTATACTGGAATTTAAAAATAATAAAAAATTTTAAAAACATCATAATTAATCATTTTTTTCCTGAACTTCCTACCAGTCAAGCTGAAATTTAAAAAAAAGAAATGATGTAATTCTCATTATAAAACATCACAATATAAAATATCAGTGTAAAACAACTTTTATTTCTGGGAACAAATTATAAAGAGGATTTATTCTTTTTTAATGAGATATAATTGACATATAACATTGTATTAGTTTTAGGTATACAACATAATGGCTTGATATGTGCATACTGCAAAATGATTACCACACCAAATTTAGTTAACATCTGTCACCTCACATAGTTCTATTTTTTTCCTGTGATGAGAACTTCTAAGATCTCTCTTAGCAACTTAAAAATAAAGTGCTGTTAACTATAGTTAACATGCTATACATTACATCCACAGAACTTACTGATCTTATAACTGGAAATTTGTACCTTTTGACTCCTTCCTTCCTCCCTTCCCCCCACCCTTTTGTTCTTTCTAGAACCCTAATATAATGCTACAATTCTCAAGCTTTGGAGTACATGCCCCTAGGAATGTGTTGATATGCCAAGGGTGTACCTAAAGCCACAGAGGACTAAGAGCAATTGGGGTAAATGACTTAACAATTTGGGGTGAAATTCACCTATGTTTATATTAGTATAAACATGTCTTATCAAACAGGAGCAAAATTTTCACTTGCCTTCATAATAAAAACATGTCTAGAAATGTTCTCTTCCAGATAGCCTATACCCCAAGGCTATACTCCTCTGCTAGTGGAGTCCTTTTGCAGAGTTTTCTGATGTTCTGACATAATGACAGTATCATAATAACAGTTTTAGAGAAAATACCAACATATATATATGTCCCTAAAAGTCCAGGGCAGAATATTAAAACATGATTCATAAAGGTGCATATTCCCAGAACCAAAACAGGGAAGCTTATTTTTGGCCAAGCTGCCTGTGGTCTAACTCTTAAGGAAGCAAGTTAATCTCAAAATGTGGTCCTCAGAGCACTTGCATCAGAAAACCCTGGGAATGCTTATTAAGATGAAAATTTAGGGTTGCCTGGGTGGCTCAGTCAGTTAAGTGTCCAACTCTTGATTTCATGGTCTCATGGTTGTAAGATTGAGTCCTGTGTATGTGGAACCAGTACTCCACACTGAGTATGGAGCCTACTTGGGATTCTCTCTCTCCCTCTCCTCTGCCCCTCCCCCGCTTGGGCTCGCTCTCTCTCTCTCTCTCAAAATAAGTTAATAAACATTGTGTGTGTGTGTGTGTGTGTGTGTGTCTCTGTGTGTGTGTGTGTGTGTATTCATTCATGCCCCAAAGGATGATCACTTCTGAAGCAGAGGCCCAGGAATCTTCATAGGAGCTTATTAGAGAATTGATACATAAACACATTAAAAGTTGAAAACAATTTAAAATGGTTGGAGGGATGGAATTAAATTTCCCTAGTCCAGCTTTTCTGTATCTTGCTTTTCTCAGCTGGCCTTTTTGCAACAGCCTGGTGCAGCTAAACCCCTAACAATTTAGAGCTGAGTGAAGGGAGAACCAGAACCATATATTTTGAATACCAAGACTCTACGTGGAAAGTTTATTATTCTACTGGAGACCCTGAGAGCCTGACATACAGCCTCACTCATCTGGAGAAGCAGTAACATTCACCTGAGAAGGATTATCAGGGTCACCAAAAAGAAGGTCAAACAAAGAGGGTCTAATACCGCCTTTCAATCTGCTCAAGTGCCTGAACAAATATTTGAATGGAGACCACACCTCAGACCATCTTTTCCTTTCACAAAAATCAAATTCCCCAGGTTGTTAAGAGATAGCATACTAAAATATGGTTCTATAGTCTATCTTACTTCCTCAGAACAGATTTTCTCAGTCTTTAATTTATTAATTGGCAGAGTTTTGAAGAGGAAGGTAAAAATGCAAATATCTTTTTCTTGAACTTACTGGACCAGAGACTCTGTGTTGGACAGAATCTTCTAAGACCAAGTTTCTGTATCCCAAAGATACTCAAAGTAGGATTCAGGAATCAACAAGGATCCACATCAGCATCCCCCAGGAGCTTGTCAGAAATGCAGAATCTCAAGCCCCTATCCCAGCACTACTGAAACAGAGTCTGAAGCTTAACAAAATCCTCAGCAGATCTGTATGTACATCAGAGTCTGAGAAGCAAGGCTAGAGAACACATTTGGAGAACCAGTGCCAAAGACAATGACAGAAATGGTTGTAACCTGGAAAACTTTAAGAATCAGTCTTACAGTTCATTCACCTTGGCTTCTGAAAAACTCTGGTATTATTTCCAAAGAACATCTGCTCTGGCGCAGGGAATTTTCACTACAAAAACTACATCTGAAGGCTATATGTAAAGCAAATCCTTCTACAATTGAGAAAAGCCAAGATTTATGCTATGGATTGTATCTTTCTTGGCCTATGGACAGTTTTAATTTGCATCAAACCTGCCTCATGCAGATAAGAGATGCTGAAAGAATTAGAACTTTGTCTGCCATCTGAATCTACTCCTCTGGAGAGAAATAGCCCATTTCCCAGCTGCAGCTGGGAACATATCATCCCATTTTAGCTGACAGATTATCAGAGATTTTCCAAATTACTATTCCCAAGCCACTCTGAGTCCCAAGCACATACTCTGAATCAGGTGCATGTGAAATACAAACAGGGCTTGAATTGGAAAGAAAAAGCTGAAGCTCAAGCCTTAACAAGCAAAATGCACATGTTAATAAAACCCATGCACGGCTTCAAGTCCATGTAAGGTATGGATCAACCAGCAATAGCAAGGTTCCCATCGGAATCTTCCCAGCATACAGTCATGACTCATGCCCAGAGCCATCTTGTCCTTGTAAGAATAGCATAAATCATCATCCAATATTAAAAATGATGCCAAAAGTGCATTTTATTCAAATGCATTCCTTAAAATAATTGCTGAGAAAATAATGCAAGAGTGTTCAACTGACAACTGACTCTTTAGCGTTCACATCTGGAGGGAAAAATATGTCATGGAGTAGTTAAGTGGATTTTAGAGATGCTGGAAATTCCTAAACCCACAAAAGTCCAAGTACATGAGTTTGTTTTATTCTTTTGAAGAGGAAACTTCTATGCCTTAGTCACACCTACAAACAGTACAAAGAGGTCTCCTACATTTTGTAATGCAAACCTTTCCTTTCCTTTTCTTCTTGTCTTTCTTCTTTCATATTTTAGCCAACAGCATCAGAAAAAAAAGTATTTGTCATGGATTCCTATAAGCTCTCTCCCTTCCCTCTCTCACACATTCTTTCCACCAACATTCACACAAGCTCAGAAGTCTTTCACAATTATAATAAACCATCTTTGACTCTGCTTTTCCTCCTGCTACCCCTCTCTTAGGCTATTCTAATTAATGTACATTTACTACTCCACTCCTCACCTTCTATATGGTATGAATACCCCCAGAAACAGCCTCTCAGACAGGGATTCAAGGCTGTGATCCTAGAAAAACTGATAGGGGAGTAGAAAAGTATGAGGAAGGGCAGAAAGTTCATAGAGGGGATATTATCCAACCAGTCACCACGGGGGCAACTTAAGGTAAGTCCCCCTGGGGGTCTCTGAGAGATAGCATAGAGTTATCTCAATAGAAAGGCAAAGGAGGGGCGCCTGGGTGGCGCAGTCGGTAAAGCGTCCGACTTCAGCCAGGTCACGATATCACGGTCCGGGAGTTCGAGCCCCGCGTCGGGCTCTGGGCTGATGGCTCAGAGCCTGGAGCCTGTTTCTGATTCTGTGTCTCCCTCTCTCTCTGCCCCTCCCCCGTTCATGCTCCGTGTCTCTCTCTGTCCCAAAAATAAATAAACGTTGAAAAAAAAAAAATTAAAAAAAAAAAAAAAAAAAAAAAAGAAAGGCAAAGGACTAGGGTATTTAGGTATCAAACTTTTTTCTGTCATTGTTTGAGGTCTGTTTCTGGGGACTTTGACTCTGTCATTTTGGCTTGCTCTGTGCTTAGGCTAAGGGTGCTCTTTAGCCAAAATGATGAATGAATGAATGAATGAATGAATGAGTGAGTGAATGAAAGAATGAAAGGCCTCAAGCAAAGCAACCTTTGGAATATAGAAGTGACTACCAAAGGGATATAGGCAGGCTATCAATACCCGCTACACCTCTGTTCATTTCTCCACTCAAGCCCCTGTAAGAGCTTTAACTAAGTATCAGTGTGGCTAAAGTGCTTAGACTAATTTCAGAAATTATACTACTTGTTAGTCAGTAAAGACTATCAGCCACTGCTTCCTTCTTGAAGCTCCAGGACAACACATCTTTCTGAGTCTTCTCCTTTCTCTCCTGCCACTCTTTTTAATTCTTTCTGGTCTATCTTCTTCCACCTAAACTTAAAATGTTAGGACCCTTTCCTTTCCTCTTCTCATCTTTCTCTTGATGAGTAAGTATATCTGTCCCTATGGCTTCACTTACCATTTATATCACAACAACTTACAAACTTGTATCTCTGGTAGCTCAGACCTCCTGACCAATGATGTTGATGGCCTACATGATATCTGACATCTCAAAATTGCTTCGAAGTAGGCACCAGACTTCATCTTCCATCCCTCTTTTCCCCTGGAAGGAAAAAAAAATGTTCCTCATCTACTGTTTTCTATCTCTGTGAATAATACCACCTTCTACTCAGTTGGGCAAGCTGGGAAACTAGCAGTCAGCCTTGACACATGCCTATCTCCTGCCTCTGCAATCTTCATTTAATTATTGGACTTTATCCACTTGATCCCACCAGTAATTTATTCCTTAAATCCATCCACTCCTGTCCAATTCCTGGTCCATCCTTACCTCTTAATATAGCATCCAACTGGTTTCCTCAGATCTGTTCTTCACCATACAGCTTGAGGGAGCTTTTAACAATGCAACTCTGATTGTGTCACTGCCCATGGGATCTGGCTCTTGTCTGCTTCACCTGTCCCATCCAGTACTACTTTCTACCTAGCTTTCTTTCCTGTTCCACCTATGCTTATCTCACTTCTGTTTTGATATCTTATCTCTCTTTTTGCCTCTGACACTGGAATCTTAATAACTCTTGTTCCCTTGACCTTAAAGCCACTTCTCCCAGTATGTCTTTCCATTAACTAACTTCTACTCATCCTTCAAATAGAAGCTTAAACACAACTGCCTCAAAGAATCCTCTCATGCTTTTCCTGATTCCTCCAAGAAAAGAGTTGGTTCCCTTAGTATTCCATTGTTTAGAAAATCTCACTGAAGCTCTTAATTCTTATAATCATAATTAAATATTTGTGTAATGTGTGTTGCCTGTCTCAGTGTAAGCTCCCTGAGAACAGGTAATGTGCCAATTTAATTCACAGCTAAATACCAAGCACCCACAATAATGCCTGGCATGTAAGATTATGGTCATTACTCAAATAAGTTTTTACTAAGACTATTGACAATTCCAAAAATCTGACTAAGTTTAGCTTGGGTTACATTTTCTCTTTGGTTTTATATTCTACACCCCTGTTTCCACTTACAGGATGTTGAACATCATTGTAAAAATAATCGAAAGGTATCTATATTAGTTTGCTAGGGCTACTGTAACAAAGTACACGAACTAGGTGGCTTAAACAACAGAAATGTGCTGCCTCACAGTTCTGGAAGCTAGAAATCTGAAATCAGGGTGTTAATAGGGTCAGGTTCTTCTGAGGGCTGTGAGGAAAGGATCTGTTCCAAGTCTCTCTCCTTGGCTTGTAGATGACCATTTTCACATTTACACAGCATCTCACTATATGTATCTCTGTGTCCAAATTCCGCCTTTTTATAAGGACATCAGTCATAATGAATTGGGGCCCACCCCAATGACCTCATCTTAGCTAATTACATCTGCAATGATCTTATTTCCAAATAAGATCACATTCTGAGTTCCTAAGGGTTAGGACTTCAACATATGAATATGAGGAGGGGGGAAGCACACAATTTAACCCATGACAATATCCAAGGATTTTAAGCAGGGGAGATAAACAATTAGATTCACATTACTGAAAAGTCATGTTCTCTACAGACAGCATGAAGAAAAGATTGGAGGGGGCAAGACTGAGGCCTGGGAAGGCTAAGGGCCTATTATAATGCTTCCAGCAATGCCTATCAGCCTAGTTTCTTTATTAGCATTACCCAGAGTCAAAACTCTGCTCCAATAAGTGGCAGCAGTATGACTTTCACTACACTGGGGTCAGTTTTCTTATCTGTGAAATGACTATAATTTTAGCATCACATAGTTTATAAAGCTGAAGGAAAGAACCAAAATTAAATTGGCCTGTGACCTGACTTAGAAACCTGTATTTCCCCCCAGTTTCCCCCAAGTTTTCAGCATAACACTCAAAAAAAAGTTCAAGTTTTTAAGACAAAATCAGCCATTGAGATAACTTGTGATTTAATTTGCTTATATGATTATCTTTTGTGTGAAAGAAGAAACATGTAGGTATTATTCTAACATTTCAGTTTTCCATTAATATGTGGGCATACTATAGGACTATCTAATAGAAAAGTGGATCTTAGATCTTTATAAAGATAAGAAGTATTAGAATGAAATCCAAAGACTCATCACATTTAAAACATCTTCTTCTCTACCTCTGTTGCACTCTAATTCATTCCTTTCTTTCTTTTCATTTCCAATACATACCCTAATTCCCACCCATATTTTTATCACTACAAATAATGCAACTCTGGGCCTTGTCCCTAGAGAAGAATTGTCCAACTTATTTTTTCCCTCCCAGTCCTTGGCAAGTCTGCTGGGTGACCCACTCGGACACCTCAGAGGGTGGTGCCTCCCACCCCCTCAAGCCACAAGCAACAAAGCCTTAGTCATTTCATGCTCTTGGCTTTGTCATCATTTTGATTTTTTTTACATTACTTTGTCATTAACTCATCTCACTTATGTAAAGAGAACAAGCCAGAGATAGTTAAAGATGTCTCTGGTGTTCTCAAACCAACCAACCAATCAACCAACCAACCAACCAAACAAACAGATAGCATTTCTATTGCCCAATGTCCAGAAAACAATGTCTTGCCAAGACAGAATTTTGAATCACAGGACAATGTAATTTATTCATTCCATGAACTGGACTATGCAGCAAGCCAAATTCAGGCCATTCTTTTGAACAACATTTTAATAATTTTAAGGGTCAACTATCATTCTACCTTCCAAAAAGCAAAGGAAAATGGGACTGTCTTATGTAGAAAGGAGACATAATCTGAAGTTACTGGGATGACACACATATGCTAACATTAGGTGTTAGGATCCTTTTCATTTTCTGTAAGGCTAATTCATCACCTCTGTCTCCCTTAGAGATGTACATTTTGTAAGATATGAATGTGTGATACAATTTTTGTGTGTAAGAGAAGGCTAATTTATGTTTTCCTTGTTTAATAGAATTTGAAGATAAGAGTGATAAATAGAAAAGCTACATTGTAGGGGATCCTGGGTGGATCAGTTGGCTGAGTGTCTGACTCTTGATTTCGGCTCAGGTAATGATCTCATGTTTTGTGGGATTGAGACCTATGTCAGGCTCAGTGCTGATAGCACAGAGCCTGCTTGAGATTCTCTCTCTCCCTCTCTCTCTTCCCCTCCCTGACCACTCTCTTTCTCTCTCAAAATAAATAAAACAACAACAAAAAAAGAAAAGCTATATCATAGGTACCTGTTTTGTTAAGAGGAAAATAAATACCATCTTACAATTCCATCAGAAAGTGGGAAAAGATTGATTCACCATTTTGAGGAACAAAAGAAATTTTCATTTGAAGGGAAAGAGAATAAGGATGTCCACCCAAACATTTCTCAATCTTAAATGTGTTTCCAGTTAATAAACAAACAAACAAACAAAACCCTAGGATCTTATGTGAGCAACGGTAACATTGTACTGATAAAAGTGCTATCAAGAGCAGTCCATGTAAAGAGCCCTGGTGGGAAAAATTAACTCCTGGGTCTGTAAAATCCCATAGAACTAGATGAAATAGCCATGGGTACAGTTTGAATTAAGGCTTTTACTGTTCTTGTCATTGTTCTTCTGATTTTTTCACATTTTGACATGGCCAAAGCTTGTGGAATAAAAACTAAACCCAGACAGTATCTTCTGTGAATCCCTACCCTTCCCATGCATGATTATTAAGTTGGAATGATTAAAAATGTCAACTAAGTACCCCAAGAAATTTTAACTAAAATATTTAAATCACAGATCTCTACAGACCCAGTGTTTGGAGAAACTAAAATTAGTTTACTTCCAGTGAACTATTCTTTATAGTAGCTATTCTCTCTCAATTCTCATTATCATTCTATTCTATACTACCCTAATTTGCAGACAATGTCTTTGGGTTTCAGAAAAGCCCAAGTTTGTATGTGATCCCATTAGCCCTCTGAGTCATTTTGTACCGAATTTACTCCTACCTGTTCCCCACTAAGGAAACCTTCAGTAGGTTGCAGTGAATGGCTTTTATACCCATCAGTGAGTCATCACACAGGCAACTGACCAAGAATTCAATCTGGGTGGATAGAGGACTCTAGCTATACAGAATAATATAGACTTTTGAAAATAACCAATTTACTTTCTTGTGTTTGGAGAAGTCCATAAACTATTGTAATAGTTTATGAGGACTTGAGCTGGACATATGCAACCAAGACATATACTAATTTTAACAATAATTTACTGAGCCTTTGAGTGGATAATGTTGTTATCCCCGCCAATGCCCTTTACTGGACTGGTACACCTGCCTTCAGCTGCTGCAGTTGTTGGTTGCTAATGGCTCACAACTGCCCCCTTTTCCAGATAATTTCTCTTGGCAAAATAGCAGCTATTTACCCAGGAGGCTACATCCTAGTCCCACCCCAGGGGCAGGCCATGCTAGTGACTGGTTTACATGAAGAATGCAAAAGGTTAAAAGCCAGTAATATCAAGGTAGGAACAACTACATGATGTAACTCACACTACAGAGCTCTCCACTGGATCAAGCTAAAGGCAGAGTCCAATAGAAACTATGAAACTATGTCCTGGCTTACTTAGCGCCTTCTCCTACCTAACTTGTTTCCTTCACTCCCTCCCTTTTCTCTTAAGACTACTCCAGTAAGTCATGTGAGCCTGAATCCCTTTTTCAGACTTTGCTTCTAAAGAGGACCTAAGTCAAGCCAGAGTTCTAGATGTATTATGGATACATTGCTTTCATATATTTATTTCATTTAATTTGCAGGATGGGCCATATAATGGAGACCAGGCTTTACCCCAGGTTTTTTTTTCTGGCTCCTAAAAATAGTCAATTTTTATTATGCTAAACTGCTGCCTTAGACATTTATAGTAACAACTTCATCATATATCACCAATAAAATTAATAATGTAGTTACAAACTTCAGAATTTGAATGAATGTGTCTTCTCCATGTTAACATGTCCAACAATGAACAGATGTTTCATAGTGTTTCCTTGACATAAAGTGATATTTTTCCATTAGGGTAAAAGGAGAAGGAAAAAGAACAGAGAAGGAAAAGAAATGAAAAAACGAAGAAACAACAAAGGAGGGAGGAAGGAAGGAACGAAGGAAAGGAGAAAGAGAAAAGGAGATAAAGGCAAACAGACAAATACAGAGAAAGAAAAGACCACAATAGATACTTGTTTTAATAGACTTTTAGCTTCTTAGGTGACCCCTGGTCTTGTTCCTTGGCTAAAAATGCAGTGCTGGTCATTTCTCCTTTCTAATTCTTTTCAGCGTGGAACAGTTGGAATAGCTTTAATCATGGGCTGAACTTCAGTGCAGCTCTTGGCTGAGAATCACTTTTCTACTAAGAACTGTGAGGAGTTTCCAGGGAGGGCTTGTAAACTAGTTATCTCTATTGATGACCACATCTGTGTGCACATCTGTGGTACAGAAACACGCCATGTAATAAAGTGTATCTTGTGTTCTGTGACTTTCTGCCATGTGGCTTGCCTTTCCCACCACATTCAAGACGCCCTTTTCTTATTAAAAAGAATCAGTATAGAGGAGTGATACCCCACCCACAGGGTGAGAAGGAGTCTCTTCTGTTTTTCATTTTGTGTCCAAGCAAGGCAAATATGGAATTCATTTTGAGATTTCTTAAGACTTCTAAAATGAGCTCACTCTGAAGACAATGAATATGTAGAATGCCTACTATGTGCCTGACATGGCAAGAGAACTAAGTATTTTGTATCAACTCAATGGAACCTCACAACAACCACTGCACTAGGCACCCTGGTCCCCATTTACAGGGGGAAACTGAGAGTCAAAAGGGTAAAATTATTTATCTAAGGTCAAGCATCTAGAAGATGGAGAAACTCAGCTTCAAAGTCAGGTCTGAAGGATACCTCAGCCCAAGGTCTGCTTTATTACAGAAGTATGGGCAGTGACTTCTCAGGTACTTACCACTGTCTGAATAAGAGAACACTTTTTCACCTTGAAGAAGTGTTATTTTTCTTTGAAATCCACTCTGCTCAATTCCACAAATTCTACAGACATCTACCAGCCTTCCAAAGAATATGAAGAGAATCACTATGTCATATAGAATGTTCCCAAACCACAAGACTGGGTAAGGAAAGCTGGAAGAAAAGGAAACAGGGAAATGGCCTGCTAAACAAGGATTACTCAAGATGACTACAAGCAAAAGAGAAATAAATGCCTTCAGAGAAGACCTTTTTTTGAGCTCATGGGGCTGAAGAAACTAGAAATGAATGTGGTCGCTCCCAAGGAATTTGGGCCCCCAATGCTGTAATTTGGTCTTCCCAGGAATCTGATATCCATCACTGCTTTTAGTAAATATGGGGAGAAGATGACTTAAAGGAGCTTAAAAATAAACTTTATTTTTAAAGAAGAGCAGCAAGCATGTCAATCAGTCAACTAAAAAAAGTATTATGAGTTTGAAATTTAATCATCAATAGAGGGGAGAACTAAATTATTTCCAAGTTTGCTTTCAATAATACTTTAAGGTTTTAGTATGCATCAGATAGAAAAGGTACCTGATAGATGGCAATAGATTATATGAGGTTATAAACATTTGTAGAGAAGCTCAATGACCTTGTAAACCTAGAATATTGGCAAATGCTATTTATGTTATTTCTTGAACAGAAATTACTTTACATTCCTTGATATAAATTACATTTTAAGTAACATGACTTTCTCTCTTCCAATTCCAAAAATAAGGGATATGATTCATGGGCTAAAGTGCCCTAGTTAATAAGTTAATGGAAAGAAATAGTGAATAAATTTTTACAGACATATAGAGTTAGTACAGGCATTGTTGAAAGATGATAGATAGCCATTTTGGCAGATGCTCAAAAGTTTCCACTGTTTGTAATTACTGGTCAGGTAGATTGTAATTAGAAGATGTGCTCCTGGTATATTCTAGAAACAGATGAATGCTTTATTATACAACATCTGTACTCCATGCTTTCTACATAAAAATAAAGTATAATTGCAGTATCTGTTGCTTGTTTGCTTTATCATTCTGAATCTAATTTTAAGTAAGCTTTGGAAAAGGATCAGGACATTTTAAATTGCTGAAACCTTCTGTCCATCAATAAGGATAATAATGTATGACAACAGTGAAACCTTTACCAGCTACTTGTGAGCTCTCTAGCTCAAATGACTAACCTATATCCATGAACAGTAGGCAGAACCACTTGGGTTTATCTAGGAGACCATCATAGAACTGGATATGGGAATCACTGGGACATTAAAAGACATATGTTAGAAAAATGGCTACAGAGTGTTCCCCTGGCTTTGTTCTAGGAACATCCAAGACACACGCCATGCATATCCCTGGGCTTCCACAGCTAGAGTTCACAGACATAACAGTGCTCTACATTTAAGCCTCACAGCCACTTTTACAGGAATGTACTGATATTTTCTTTACTTTCCAGATAGAAGATGAAGGCACAGACAGATTAAAAGACATATCCATGATAGTATAACAGGGAAGTGGCAGAACCAGGATTTGAACTAGCCAGTCTGACCTCATGGTCCATACTCTTTACCACTTCTTATCACTGCTTAGACTCTACAGACCTGGACATTTGAAAGATACTGCTCACAACTTAAATAGAAAGCCAGGGACAAATTATCTCCTCACTGAATCACAGCACCTGCCAACTAGAGGAGATGGATGCAATACCACCTATAACAAGAGAGTGCCTTTAGGATTACAGGAAAACACCCAAGTTAAATTGAAGCAAAGAAATCAGTATGCAAAGGGGAATATGAGGTTATGTTTCCTTACAGCAAATTTAGAAGCGTTAGTGAGAACCACATTTCAGAAAGAAGAATAAATGCTTTGAAAAATTTTCTATCTCTTTAAAATTATATATTTGGAAGCATCTTGGTATCTCCAGCAATTCAAAGAAACGTGATGGCCAATTCGTTTCCAAGATGTCAGTTGGGACCAAGTCAAAATTATCAAAATGTCCTAACTTGCTTTTTTAGCCCTTAGTTCAGATCTCACCTGTATCAGTTGAGGGGAGAAAACACAGGTAAATTTCCCACCCTGGATCCTCACTAGCACTGCTACCAACTGGGTGAGGACTGCTAAACTCAACTCTAGTGTGGGTTTCATGGCAACATAAGGACGAAGATAAGGTTGCTGTCTATAGGCTGACACACTGATGGGAAGGGAAGAAATTTAACTGGTGATATGAGAGCTGGAGCCCGGATGTAAGGTTTCTGTAATGAGAGTTTCTGTTCTTCCTCTGGAAAAATTGAGCATTGTCAGAGAATGCTGGAATGAATGTAGCATATCTTTCCCTAGGAAATTTAACATTCATTAATTTATTTATACAAAAGCAACATAATTATTAGGGAAAACTACAGGGATAATTTTTCTTATCCTCTTGTTCCCCATACCTGTTACTATTAATAGAGTTGCAGTCTAGAATGGGAACAAATTGAATCAGAATCAAAGTAAGAATTTTGAAGATGAAAGTGGCAAACATTAAAAGATAAAATAATAATACCCAGTTGCTCCTTTCTCTTTCTCACATCAATATGCTTTTCTTTTTTTTTTTAAGTCTTTATTTATTTTGAGAGAGACAGCATGAGCAGGGGAGGGGCAGAGAGAGAGAGAGAGAAAGAGAGAGAGAAGCCCAAACAGGCTCTGCACTGTCAGCGCAGTGCATGGGGCTCAGTGTCACAAACTGTGAGATCATGACCTGAGCTGAAATCAAGAGTTAAGCACTTAACTGACTGAACCACCCAGGTACTGCGCATCAATATGCTTTTCTGACATACAGAGGAATGCCCACCTTCATTCCCTCCCAGGTCTAACTAGCTTATATGTAGATAAAGAAAATCTTATTTTATCCAGCTTTATTGAGATATAATTAACAAATAAAATTGTAAGACATTTAAAGTGTACAATGTGATGATTTAATATAGGTACACTGAGAAAGAATTTCTGCCATCTAGTTACCTAATACACCTATCCCCTTGCATATTTAGTTGAGTGTTTTATTTATTTATTTATCTATTTATTTATCTATTTATTTATCTATTTATTTATTTATTTATTTATTTATTTATTTATTTATTTATTTTGGTGAGTATATTTAGGTTCTGCTCTCTTAGCAAATTTTTCTTCCTTTTTTTTTTATTTTAGAAACAGCGAGAGAGAGAGAAAGAGAGAGAGCATGTGTGAGTGGGGGAGAGGGTCAGAGGGATAGAGAGCAGAGAAAATATTAAGCAGGCTCCACACTCAGAGAGGAGCCCAATGTGGAGCTCAATCCCACAACCCTGGGATCATGACCTGAGCTGAAATTAATAGTCAGATGCTCAAAACACTGAGCCATGCAGGTGCCCCTTAGTAAATTTCAATTATGCAATATAGTGTTATCAACCATATAATGTAATGTTTTAGTCACCACATTATACATTAGATCCTCAGAACTTATAACTCAAAGTATGCAACCTCTCCCTATTTTCCCTGCCTCCCAGACCCTGGTTAACTACCACTCTACTCTTTCCCTGTTTCCTACATGGTTTGTTCATTTTCTTATTTGGGCATATGTCTCAAGAGCCAGTTATGAGCCCTTAGTGGAGACAAGTTACATTCCACATTTAAATGATATAATACAGAATTTGCCTTTCTCTGTCTGATTTATTTCACTTAGTTTAATGTCCTTCAAATTTTTCCATGTTGTCACAAATAACAAGATTTCCTTCTTTTTTGAGAATGAATAGTATTTCATTATATATGTAAATGTATAATATATTTAATACAATATATAACATATACATTTTTCTTTTTTCTTTACCCAAACACTTTAGTTGTTTCCATACCTTGACTATTGTGAGTTATGCTGGAATGAACATGGAATCAGAAATATCTCTTCAAGATAGTGGTTTCATTTAGTTTTTCTTTGGATATATATCCAGAAGTAGGACTGCTGGAAGGACAGTCTTATTTAGGGGAGTGGAAACAACTCCTATGATACTCAAATCATTCTTGACATAGTTCCACTTCCACACAAGGTTCAGTGGGTGTCTGATTCTATAACATTGGCCTCCCAAAAGTTAGCCCATTCTCCAAGTGTCTGAATTAGTGAACCTGTTTTTTTTTTTTGCCTTGTTTTTAAAATACCTGATTACAGAACCATATAGCTCTTTACTCAACACCATAAAAATAGTGTTCCTTGTGTTGTTCCTCATACTACTTTGTCCAGACAACTTTTAAATGAATCAAATCATGGTATTTCCACTAAATATTTCTTTAGGAATAATTTCTGCACTATGGAATGTTTTAACTGTCTGATATTTAGCTTATATTTTAATTTGCTCCATTTCATAAATAAATCTTGTCCAGAACCAGTAGAAGCAAAGAATGAACTATTCCTGATAATTTCCACTTCACCTCAAGGTATAGACACCCTATCTTTACGTCTGTCAAACCACATCCCATAATTTGTCTCAGCTTTAAAACACATCTACTTCCAGGTCTCCTCAAATCACCATTTTGATCTACCAGTAGTTGCCTCTGTTTTTCACTCTTGGAAAAGCCCTGAAAAAGCTGTGAAATAAAATAAGCAGAGGCTTTAATTATTTCAGTTCTGGTGGGACTGTCCAATGGATTTCATGTAGATACATAAACCCTGCCAGAAGCATGAGACTCATTTCCATGTGTTTGCCTGCTGAACCAAGTCCTCAATGTTACTTGATAATCATTTGCTTTCCTCCAAGTATTGGGCAAAACATGAAGCTTCATATATCTTCAAATATAAAAATCAAGAAGCACATAACTGTGCCTTTCAGCTGGAGAAGTGAATTTTGCAAAGTTTCAGTGATTTTTTTTCTACCAGCCTGTGAATTTTAAATAACACATACAGTGTTTTTTTCTACATGTCATTTCTCACATTTCTCCCTATATCCCTAAGTAGAGCAAGCTAGGGGGATACAAGAAATAAAATATTTACTTAAAGTCAAGCAGAAATTTCTTGTCTACTACATAAGAAAACACATTTCCAAATGAAGGTTTAAAAAGCCCTCATAGTGTTATTGAATACCATTTCCTGCCATGAGAACCAATACAGAATGAAAATAAGAATAAATTCCTTAGTAGCCAGTCCTATAATTGAATGACAAAATGAACAAACACTGAATGCCCATGTAGAAACTGTATATGCAAGCACTTTTAGCTATATTCTGGCTCAATGAGAAATCAGTTTGTCCACTTAAAATAACCAAGGACAAGCTGGGTGGTTGATACATGGATGAGAGTATCTTAAGTAAAACCAGGAGCCACAGAAAACAGGATAAATAGTGTAGCAGGCAGGTCCTGTTTTGGGGGGCATGTGAGAGTTGTCTTTATCCTCAGAATCCGGATAGAGAATCTACAATATGAAATGGCAGGCCAGGAATTGGGGGACTCAAACTCTGGTGCATCTTTAAAAGATAAAAATAATCTTTACTGCAATCTTTCTAGATTCTAACTCAAGAAACTCATCAACTTTCTTTCTTTAGTTAAATAAATCATGCTTTGGCCATTCTTCTGCTTATTTCTGATAATAGGAAGAGTTTCTTTTACGTGAAAAGAACATTTAACAACTGTATGTGTTTAGCAAAACCTATAAACTAATCTGAATCTGCTTCCCTATCTATAAAATGAAAATAATCATTTGAGGATTAAAGGAGACGGGGCGCCTGGGTGGCGCAGTCGGTTAAGCGTCCGACTTCAGCCAGGTCACGATCTCGCGGTCCGTGAGTTCGAGCCCTGCGTCAGGCTCTGGGCTGATGGCTCAGAGCCTGGAGCCTGTTTCCGATTCTGTGTCTCCCTCTCTCTGCCCCTCCCCCGTTCATGCTCTGTCTCTCTCTGTCCCAAAAATAAATAAACGTTGAAAAAAAAATTAAAAAAAAAAAGGAGATAAGGATGTGAAATGAATTGGAAACTCATAGAAATAATTATTTTTGCTATACATATCGTCATTATTTGTTAAGTACAGAATGACAATTTTGTTATTTGTTTAAAAGAAACAACTCATTTAAAAAACAGTAAAATACTGCGGAGGTGAGTGGCTACAAAGCTTTAAGAAGTAATTGTTTTCATTTTCTCCTAATATGAAGCTTTCTCTGAACCCCCTCTCTTTCCAAAATCTGGCTTTAGAGTAGAGACATAGTGTTGAATGTCTTCAGAGA
This sequence comes from Leopardus geoffroyi, assembly GCF_018350155.1. Lineage (NCBI taxonomy): Eukaryota > Metazoa > Chordata > Mammalia > Carnivora > Felidae > Leopardus > Leopardus geoffroyi. The sequence goes on along the minus strand of NC_059336.1, from coordinate 37,019,128 downwards.
TAAAGTATTGAGGACAGGTCAGCAAAGGAGCCTTTTAGATTGGTAGATTGCAAAGGACAGCTTGTTCCAAACAGAGGCCTGAGGGCAGATGAGAGAGAAAAAAGGAAACAAAGGAAGCAGTTAGGGACAAGTCTGGGCCCAGCCAAAGGGGAGGAAAGAGGAAGGCATGTTGGAGGAGGCCCACTGGTTCCTCATTCTATCTAAGGACGGAGTAAATGAAGGAGCATCATCTTCATTGCAGCCTCTAGTTGCAAAGTACTGCCTATGTGCAGGGTTCCTTCCTACAAAGAAAGTTTCCCATGATAATGACAAATTCCATTTCAACATATATGGGTTCATGCTTCCTTTAGTCCCTTCACAGCCTCAAATGCATTTAGGGACCATTCTTACATTACAGACTAACAAATTTAGTCATGTCGAACATAGTTATTTTTCAAGGAAAGAAATATCTTCCAGCTGCCTGGGAGTGAGTTTGCCCTTGAGGACAAAGATGGCATAAGAGGAAAAATCCAAAACTCCAAGAGGAGGAAATCAGAAAGAGAACAAGGGAGCCGAGAAATGGCTACATTTCCAATTACAGCTAAAATTCCCAAAACTTACAGATATAGCATTAGTTCATCACTTGAGCACAGAGTTGGGCAGCTACTGAAGACCCAATTAGCATGAGGGTCTCTAAACACATTTCCACATAAAAGTTGGACAGTGATCCTATGGGGTCCATCACTGTTTCACTTTCAGTCCATTTTATCCACAATGCCCACTTATACAAAGACTAGAGGGCGGAGAAGAGGCGAAGCACACTCTGTGATTAGCTTCTCTCTCTCTCTTTCTCTCTCTCCCTCAACACCTCTCACTATCAGAACCTTCCCCCTGCCAATCCTTTCTTCACTAATGAGGATGCAATTTCCTGATGTCCTAGGCAGAGGCAGGCCAATGGTCTTACTTCCACATGGTTTCAGGAAACACATTAATAGTTACCTGGCTTTCACCATATCCCCTTGGAAATCCCCCAGTGTGACTTTTGCCAACTAAAGTTATATAAAGGAAATAAAAGTGGTTTCTTTTGAAATAGGCCATTATTCTTAATTATTCTCACAGGTGATATGAGACTATATCTCTGTCTACAGACATGAATCCACTTCCTCAAAACCCACCTGTGAGCACAGTCATCTCATTTCCAAGCAACGATTAGTTTCTGGTCAGTATCTGGTACCAAAGGTCTGTGGATCTGCCATGGCATCATCATTAAGCTATTAGGTATGTCTTCAACCACAACAGTCATATAAAAGAACTTTAAGTTTTTTCCCTTGAGATATTTTTATTCCTTTCTTTTCCCTACAAGATTCATTTTTTTTTTAATTTAGGCATATGTCTCAGTAGAGCTAGTTATGAAACATTAGTGGAGATGAGTTATCTTATTCTGCCAAGTATATGTCCTCTTTTCTTACGGTAACAAGATTCTGACAACCCTGTGAGAAACCATTTCAATTTTATTCTTATTCCATGTGACTTGGAGAAGGCATATGACCTAAGTCTGGCCAATCAGCATCTACACAGAACCTAACTATTATTGGTTCAGGGAAAGCATGTGACTAAGGTCAGAGCAATCAGTTAATCTTAGCACTTTTGCTGGAAAAACCTATAAGAAGCTCTCTCTCTTCTACTGAGTTACTGAAGGGAGAAAATGTACACATGAAGGTGCTAAAAGCTTAACTGCAATCATAGAGGGAAAGTCTGTTTGAGAATGGAGCCAACACATAAGAAAACAGAGGTGACAGGAGACCGAATACTGATAGCATTGTCAGTTAGTAGATCCAGCCATGCCTGAAGCCAATCTACCTCTGATCTTTTCAGTTCTAAGCCAGTGTGTCTTCTTTTTGACTTCTGAGTTAGGTTTTTAGCCAATCTATGTTAGGTTTTCTGCCACTTGCCACCAAATATTTTGTTTTAAAATCTTCCCTTCTGTGCCAGTACTTCACATCCATCTAAGATCTTATCAGCAGTGTTCTCACTTTGCCACTTAAAGTTATGCCTAGAAACCAGGTGACAGTAATGAAAATGACCCACAGGCTATGACATTCATCACTAGCTAAACCTTAGCTTCCAATAAATAGAGGAAGTTGGATTATAATGAAAGCACAGAAACTCATTTCCAGTGTGAATAATCTTTGGGACCACTTCATTCCTCTTTAATCCAGAAAGAGACAAGAGTGTCTTCTCATTTGCTCTGATAGATTAGCCAAAAACACAACAGACTGAGACTATGAAATTACTAGTACTATAGAAAATACTACCAATAAATAAGAGCAGAACAAGAAAATGAATATGCTATTAGCTGGATCTTTATAAATCACCACTGAGTGTTTGGAGTTAAGTTTGATTATAATTGGTGAAGAATTTCCTTGTGGTAAAAGTGAGACTAGGGTAGCCAAGAAGCAGTTGGAAGTTACACAGATTTGTTCTTGGCTTTACAATGGGTGTGGAAAGAGCAGACAGAACTAAAAACACAACTGGAACTCTGGCCCAGTTCCTGAATATTAGCATAGAGGGGTGTGCTTTCCATGCAGAGGGTGTCATCAAGTAACCAAAAGAAAAAAAAACTTGGGGAGAATAGAGAGTGTGGGGGGAGGTGTCCCTTTCACTGTAGCTCTTCTCTAATGTCAAGGAGACTGGCTGGGAATCAACAAAGATCCTCTAAGAATGCCTCTATTTCTTGGTTTTTGGCCAGTTACTCAGAGCAGATGTGAAATGTTTGCTGTGATTAGGAAATATTTTGCATGTGAGAATGTGGATGCTATAATTTTCAACTCAGCCAAGAAGACTTAATAAATGGTGAAATTTTACATCTTTGGGGAGGAGCAAAATATTTTTTAAAAAGTGTTGGTTAAAATAAACACCAAATTCCCAAGGAGAGACTCCAAACTCTTATGATGTGCAGCACTGATCATTTTATTACTGTGGAAAAATTTACTCAGATGGTGCAGCCCACTTCATCCTTTTGTTAATGTCCTCATTCTCCCATTATCAATGGCATATGAGTACTCATCTTTTACTATCTGAGCTTTTGTTATTGAATGAACCAGAAATTGATGACAAAATATGTCCTTGTTAGCAAACAGTAAATTAAAAAGTGATCTGATGTCATTAAAAAATGAGAAGCCTTTTATTTTACAAATGAAACCAAGTTATCATTGGCAAGAATACTATGCATATTAGGAATACACTTGCATTCTGGTTCCCTAGTATAGCCATCTGTCTGACCTTCAAAGTCACTTTATTTCTCTAAACTTCAGTTTCCTGTTGTGTCAAGGGAGAGAGTTGGGCTACATCAGCATTTCCCAGAGTGTGGATTGTAGAAACTAGTTCTGTGGGATGTTAATGAATTGTCAAAGCAAAGGTAGGAATTCACTGTTTAAACAAGACAAAGAAAGGATTTCAAGACCAAAGAAATAATGTGTGTGAAAGTATAGAGATACAAAAAGCTTTTTACTAATTTGTTAAACAAATATTTACTGAAAACCTATTATATGCCAGGTGTTGAGTGTGCTAGAAGTTGGGGATTCAGTGGCAAATAAGGATGATGAGAAACTTGCCTTCAAAGAGTTTATATTCTTGAGAGATTTATGATTAAGCTATTAAGATGAAATCAAATATACTGAATATTATGATTTTAAAAACAAGCAAAGGCTCTTATAGAAGATGAGGATAAGAGAAGTAAGAGAGGGCTTTTTGGAGGAAGTTATGTTTGAATCCAAAACTAAAGGATAAATAGTAGTGATCCAGGGAAATAGTGTAGAAGATGAATATTCCAAGCAAAAGGGACACTACCGGTAAGAACATGGGGCTGAAGAAGAAAAGAGAGAGTCTGAAGAACTTGAAATTAAAATATACTATGGCTAAATTTGATGTGAGAGGGTGAAAGTGGCAGGAAATGAGCTTTGAGGAGTAAATGGGAGAAGATCATCTTATATCTCATTAGCAATGCACAGTGGTTTGGATTTTATCATACAGAAAATAAATAATGCTAAAGGTTTAAGCAGCTAAGAAAAATGACCATATTTTTATGTTAGAATGCTGACAGCAGCAGCAATGAGAAGATTTTATTGGAGAGGAACAAGACTAGAAAAAATTATACTAGTTGGGATACTCTTGCTTCTGGCTGTGGCAATGCAGACGGAGAAAAGAGGACAAAGGTGAAACTCATGTAAGAGGTAGAGTTGGAAGGTTTGTGCCCGATTAGATGTTGGCAGTGAATAGAGGGGAAGGTACACAGTTTGGCTCACAAGGTGAATAGTGATACCATAAACCAGAATAGCAATTATGTGACAAAGAGGAGGAAGAGAAAAAGGAAACCGAAAAATGAAGTTGAGTTCTGTTAGGGCATGTCCATCTTTTTATTTCACTGGGTATTTAAATGGAATTATTTGGATACATCAGTCTAGAACATGAGGAAGTGGACTGAAATCTGAATATAAAGTTAAATAAATGTCTTTAGTTCATGGGTGACCATGATATCTTAGAGTGGCTGAGATCACCCAGAGTCTGTGAGGAGTAAAATGAGAAGAAAGATAAGACAAAAACAAACATTGAGGGAATAAGCATATGAAACTATACCTACAAAGAGAACAGAGAAGGACAGGCAGAGAGAGAGTTATTTTTAAGTTATTAGTGATGTTAGGGCGCCTGGGTGGCTCAGTTGATTGTGTCCAACTCTTGATTTTGGCTCAGGTCATGATCTCACAGTTCATGGATCAAGCCCCACATCAGGCTCTGTGCTGATAGTGCAGAATCTGCTTGGGATTCTCTCTCTCCCTCTTGCTCTGCCCCTCCCCCACTCACCCTCTAACTCTCTCTCAAAATAAATAAACATTAAAAATATATAAATAAATTATTAGTGATGTTATAGGGATGTTCAAATAAAGTAGACAAGATTGTATTTTGTTGAAATTTATTTATGATTTCTAATCAAATGTTATAGTATTAGAAAAAATTTATCTAAATTCTACCTCTGGAATATAGTCAATATTTATTATATTTTAGGATTTTTTTCATGGCACAAGTAATCTCAAATAGTGAATTAGTTTTAAAACTATTTTGTTTCTAATTCTTGAAGACAGTGTCAGAAACATACACATAATTCCACCTTTATGACCCAAATAGATGAAATGCATAGATTTTCTATTAAATTTCTCATGGCCTACACTGCAGAGATGCCTTTTAACTGACAAAAACACAATTACATACACACACCGTAAAAACAGGCTTTTTCTACCATCTCTCACCATCTTCCTGAGTTGGCTATATGAATAGCAACCTAGAAACTGCCTAAACAACTAAGTAGAGAAATTACAGTTAATCAAGGAACAAATCACTGCATCCAGAAATCAAACCAAACACATGTTAAAAAGAAAGAAAGAAAGAAAGAAAGAAAGAAAGAAAGAAAGAAAGAAGAGAGAAAGAAAGAAAGAAAGAGAGAAAGAAAGAAAGAAAGAAGAAAGAGAAAGAAAGAAAGAGAGAAAGAAAGAAAGAAAGAAAGAAGAGAGAAAGAAAGAAAGAAAGAAAGAAGAAAGAAAGAAAGAAAGAAAGAAAGAAGAAAGAAGAGAGAAAGAAAGAAAGAAAGAAAGAGAGAAATAAAGAAAGAGAGAAAGAGAGAAAGAAAGAAAATACTAAGATTTTTCCCCCCAAGTGTTGAACATACTTAGTTTCACTGGGGTCATAACAATGAGTTTCCAAATTTTGGAACCCATTGGACCCTTAGCCTGTCTGATTTTCTGACTAAGCTACAGTCTTCTGGAGTTGATTTCATCAGTGGCTGGTGAAGCATGACTCTGTTTTTTTTTTTTTTTTTTTTATAAGCTTTTCTTCTTAAAACAACATTTTGATGAGCTAAGCATAAATTAATCAGAAACATATGGATTAAATTGACTCCAAAATACATATGGGTTTAAAAAATAAGAAAAGTACTCAGGGCAAAACACACTTAGGGTTTTATAATCCCACTATGTTAGAAAACTATAGCAAGGGGATTCCAAAATATGACCTTCCCTTATCTCTGTCATGGTCAGCAAAGTTTTTGTTATCTTCTTATAGAAGAAGGAAGTCAAGAAGTAGATGAGCGCTGTGAGATTGCTCAGCCTTACAACCCACTTTCTAAGGCCGGACATTGTGGTTTCAGTCTGTCTGCTGCTGACTCTGAGGAAAAGTGGGGCGCTGAGAGAGATCTCTTAGTAGGACACTGGGGTCTAGCACCACCCCTCTAGCTTTATCCTCTCCTTTGAAGACAAAACATCCTCATTTTCCACTTCTGGGGCAAGTCTTCTCTAGTATAATTTGTTGTTCCAAATCAACATGTAAATTTAATGAATTTATTATCTCTCCTTCTTATTTCTCGGCCTCCCATCTTCCAGGAACAAAATCCTTATTCCTCTTAATTCCTTATATCCTATCAGTCATCAAATCCTTCCAAATTGTCCTTTGAAATTCATACTCTCTGCATCCTGACTGCTATCACCCTCATCCAACCCCTCATCACCTCACACCTGGATTACAAGGGCAGCCACGAAGCTGACCCTTACTGATTCCTCCTAACCTCTAGGCCATCCCACACACTACCATCAGTCTACTGTTTAACCCATGCTTTCATCATATGACCCTGCTCCTTCTCCTCTTTTTCTTTTACTATATGTGAAATTTAAGCTCTTCTGTCTGCCTCCCAAGTTTCCTCATAACACAGATATACTCTACCTCTGAAAGCATGTTTTCTATTATTGTTCCATACCCACCACCTCCCAAAGCTTGGCATTAGCCATATGCTATATTCAGTTTATGTTTCAATTTATATTCTCAAATATCATCTCCTAACTACTTATTTCCTCACTTATATTTACCATTCTTCTACATGTTTATGGCATGATAACTATATCATAAAATGCAGGCAAACTCACCAATGTGATATTTAAGTGAATACCTGAATGGTAAGAGGACTTATCTCACAAAGAGTGGCAGGAAATAGCATGTGCAAGTGCCCTATAATGTTCTGTGAGTGGGGAAAGGGGTAGGAACATATTTGTGTGTTTAAGAAATTGTAAAGAAAGAAAGTACATATGAAGAAATTGTGTTTTAACTTTTCTTTTAACATTTGTTCATTTTTGAAAGGCAGAGAGAGCACAAGCAGGGGAGGGGCGGAGAAAGAAGGAGACACAGAATCAGAAGCAGGCTCCAGGTTCTGAGTGGTCAGCACAGAGCCCAAGGCAGGGCTCAAACCCAGGAACCGTGAGATCATGACCTGAGCCAAAGTCAGATGCTTAACTGACTGAGCTACCCAGGCACCCCAGAAATTGTAATTTAAAATGTAAAAGGCCACTGCAGCTGACATGAAGCTTAAAAGGAGGGAATGAATATGAGATGAATATGAGATGAAGTTGGACAATAGTCAGCAGGAATATCACGAATGGCTTTAGCAGCTATGCTAAAGAGTGGATGTTCTTCTAAATTCAAGCTGCTCTAAGGTTGTTTACATTAAAGAGGACAGGTCATTTATTGGAAGATAACTCTGGCTTCTTTGTGAAGAATAAATGGCAGTAAATACAACAGTATAAAGGTTGCTTTATTTTTTTAAAATCTTTTTTAATGTTTATTTCTTTTTGAGACAGAGACAGAGCATGAACGGGGGAGGGTCAGAGAGAGAGGGAGACACAGAATCCGAAGCAGGCTCCAGGCTCTGAGCTGTCAGCACAGAGCCCGACGCAGGGCTCAAACTCATGAACAGTGAGATCATGACCTGAGTCAAAGTCAGAGGCTCAACCATCTGAGCCACCCAGGAGCCCCTAAAGGTTGCTTTAAAGAAATAGACAAGAGAGAAAGGTGGCTCAGACTTGGAGGTAGCAATGAAGTCAGAGAATTTCAAAAAAACATTCTGGAAGAACTGGCAGGATATGCTCAAGAACTGAATGTAAGATGTATGAGAAATTGACAAATCAAGAATGACTCCTATGTTTCAGGCTTGAGGAATTGAGTGCATTTCCTAATATAGAGAAGACTGAGTAAAGAGAATAGGGTACACTGAACCAAGATTTTAGTTTTGGATTTAACTCGAGGCAAAATGGATTAACTAATTTTGGCCCATCTCCACTTCCTTAAAAACAAGAAGAATAACTGGAGAAAACAGTTTAAAATCTCTTTTATCGGCATTATAGAACTATTGAGTCAGTGAAGATATGGAGGGTACACAATCCAAAAAAAAAAAAAAAAAATGAAGAAGAAGAAGAAAGAAAGAAGAAAGAAGATGACAAAACATGAACAAGGAGGAGGAGGAAGAGGTCATCCAGAAACATGATCCAGGCATTTGGTTTCCTCAAGGAATTTTCTCATTTTGATAGTGGACAAAAAGAGGCTGAAAAGAGCAGAGATTTTGCTAGATTTATATTGCTAGGAGGACAAATACTGTAGCACATTGCATGCCAAGAAGATCTTTGGTAAATACCCTAGTCTTTTGATTGGTACCTCAAAGACCAGACCTAGGAAAGAAAGTTGAATTGCAAGTATCCCAAACGTCATAGAGACTGATTAAAATCATGTCAAACCCCAGTTGGATTAAAGTGATTTGGAATTGTTAACAACCCTAAGAAATGCCTATCAGAATTTCTTGGAGAAAGATAAAAATGAGCCAGGGCTCCAAAATACCCTTAAAAGTTATCAAATGCAATATTTTCTATTAAAAAAAAACTGGCATACTGAAAACCTGAGAGGAATCAAAACCTGAGAGGAAATACAGATGATAGAAACAAACTCAGAGGATATCATGACTATGAAGATACCAGACATGAAATTAACTATTAATGATATAATCAGGAATTTTTTTTAAAGAAGAAAAATTTTGGAATAGAATACTTATCTTTTTTAAAATTAAAACTATGGAACTGAAAAAATATGATAATGGATATTAAGAACATGATTAATGGGGCACCTGGGTGGCTCAGTTGGTTAAGTGTCCAACTTGAGCTTAGGTCATGATGTCATGGTTGGTGGGTTTGAGCCCCACGTAGGGCTCTGTACTGACAGCTGAGAGCCTGGAGCCTGCTTCAGATTCTGTGTCTCCCTCTCTCAAAAATAAACAAACATTAAAAAAATTTAAAAAAGAACATGATTAATAATTTTAATAACTGTAAAAAGGTGAAGAGAAAATTAGGAAAATGGAATAGATCAGGAATAAATACACATAACTAAAACTTTTTTTTTTCAAGTTTATTTATTTTTCACAGAGACAGAGTGGGAGCATGAGCTGGGGAGGGGCAGAGAGAGAGGGAAACACAGAATCCGAAGCAGACTCCAGTCTCCAAGCTGCCAGCACAGAGCCCAATGCGGGGCTCGAACTCATGAACCATGAGATCATGACCTGGGCTGAAGTCAGACACTTAACCAACTGAGCTACCCAGGTGACCCACATAACTAAAACTTGAGAAGTTAACAAGAAGTGCATAGGGCATGTGTGTGGCTCAGTCGGTTGAGTGTTCAACTTTGGCTCAGGTCATGATCTCACCATTCTTGAGTTCGAGCCCCACATCTGACAGCTCAGAGCCTGGAGCCTGCTTCAGATTCTCTCTCTCTCTCTTTTTCTCTGTTCCTCCCCTGCTCATGCTTGCTTGCTCACTCTCTCTCAAAAATAAATGAATATTAAAATTTTTTTTAATTAACAAGAAGTACCAAAAAGAATGTAAAAATAATATGGGAAATATTGAACATACAAGTATTTGGAACATACAAGTATCTGGAATCCAGAAGGGAGAAAGATAATGTGACAGAATAATGTTTCAAAGATAAATAGCTAAGAGTTTTCCAAAGTGACAAAAGAGATTAAGCAACACAATCAAGGCACAAAATACTAGTAAACAAATCACAGACACATTTTAAAAAGATAAATCATCAGGACTAAAATTTAGACTTCATATAACATTTAAAAAATCAATATTGGGGTGCCTGGCTGGCTCAGTTGGTTAAGCATCTGGCTCTTAGTTTTGGCTCAGGTCATGATCTCATGGTTTGTGAGTTTGAGCCCTGCGTTGGGCTCCTTGCTGACAGTGCAGAGCCTGCTTAGGATTCTCTCTCCCTCCCTCCCTCCCTCCCTCATTCTCTCACTCTCAATGTAACTAAGTAAACTTAAAAAAATCAATATATATAATTTACCACATTAATAGAATAAAGGAGAAAGTAATATAACATTTAAATAGATGTAGAAAAACATTTGATATAAATGACAAGTTTATAATAAAAATTTTGTTAATATGCAGACCCAAAATATCAGAAAGTAGTGAGCAGACTTACACATGATTAGTAACCTGACTTCATCCTATGAAAACACTGTACCCCCAAATTTTAGAAATCACATCTTTCTCAAATGTTTATAGAAATTTTCCAAAATGACACACATTGTACTATATAGAAAACCTCACCAAATTTCAAATTGAAATAATATGGAGGATATATTCTAATTATAGTGGAATTAAGCTAGAGGTCATAGAAAAAAGATAACTAGAAAGTCTCTTTTTTGAAATTAAGGAATACATCTCTAATCCATGGGTAAAATAAGAAACAATTAAAATTAGAAAATATTTTTAACTGAACTAAGAGTTAACTCCCAAACAACACAGAGATTAGGAGTGCCAACTCCTGCACGGTCACAAATCCACATATAACTTTTACTTCCCAAAAAATAACTACTAATGGCCTACTGTTGTCCAGAAGCCTTACCAATAACATAAATAATCGATTAACATATTTTGTATGTTAAATGTATTATATGCCATATTCTTATGATAAAGCAAGCTACAGAAAAGGTTACTAAGAAAATCATAAGGAAGAGAAAATACGTTAACAGTACTGTACTGTATTTATGGAAACAAATGCACATATAAGTGGACCTGTGCAGCTCAAACCCCTGTTGTTCAAGGGTCAATTGTTTAATATATATAGTACATATTAAAACTTATAAGATACAACTAAAATCATAGTTTAAGGAAAGTTTATAGCCTTAAATGCATATATTTAAAAAGAAAAATGGCTGAAAGTCAATAATCTAAGTATCCATATATCAAGAAGTTAGGAAGCTATACTACAAAGCTGTAATCATCAAGACAGTATGGTACTGGCACAAGAACAAACACTCACACCAATGGAAAAGAATAGAGAACCCAGAAATGGACCCACAAACATATAGCCAACTAATCTTTGACAAAGCAGGAAAGAATACCCAATGGAAGAAAGATAGTCTCTTCATCAAATGGTGCTGGGAAAATTGGACAGCGACATGCAGAAAAATGAACCTGGACAAGTTTCTTACACCATACACAAAAATAAACTCAAAATGGATGAAATTCCTAAATATAAGACAGGAAGCCACCAAAATCCTTGAGGAGAAAGCAGGAAAAAACCTCTTTGATCTTGGCTGCAGCACCTTCTTACTCAACATGTCTCCAGAGGCAAGGGAAACAAAAGCAAAAATGAACTACTGGGACCTCATCAAAATAAAAATCTTCTGCACAGCGAAGGAAACAATCAGCAAAACTAAAAGGCAACTGACAGAATGGGAGAAGATATTTGCACATCAGATAAAGAGTTAGTATCCAAAATCTATAAAGAACTTATCAAACTCAACACCCAAAAAACAAATAATCCAGTAAAAAATGGGCAAAAGACATCAATAGACACTTCTCCAAAGAAGACATCCAGATGGCAAACCAACACATGAAAAAATGCTCAACATCACTCATCATCAGGGAAATACAAATCAAAACCACAATGATATACCACCTTACCCCTGTCAGAATGGCTAACATTAACAACTCAGGCAATAACACATGTTGGTGAGGATGTGGAGAAAGAGGATCTCTTTTGCATTGTTGGTGGCAATGCAAGCTGGTGCAGTCACTCTGGAAAACAGTATGGAGGTTCCTCAAGAAAACTAAAAATAGAACTACCCTATGACCTAGCAATTGCACTACTAGGCATTTATCCAAGGGATACAGGTGTGCTGTTTCAAAGGGACACATGCACCCCCATGTTTATAGCAGCACTATCAACAACAGCCCAAGTATGGAAAGAGCCCAAATGTCCCTCGATGGATGAATGGATAAAGAAGATGTGGTATATATATACAATGGAGTATTACTCAGCAATCAAAAAGAATGAAATCTTGCCATTTGCAACTACGTGGATGGAACTGGAGGGGATTATGCTAAGTGAAATTAGTCAGAGAAAGACAAAAATCATATGACGTCACTCATATGAGGACTTTAAGAGAGAAAACAGATGAACATAAGGGAAGGGAAACAAAAATAATATAAAAACAGGGAGGGGGACAAAACAGAAGAGACTCATAAATATGGAGAACAAACTGAGGGTTACTGGAGGGGTTGTGGGAGGGGGGATGGGCTAAATGGGTAAGGGGCACTAAGGAAACTACTCCTGAAATCATTGTTGCACTATATGCTAACTAATTTGGATGTGAATTTAAAAAAATAAAAAAATTACAAAAAAATTATAAAAAAAAATAGGAAAAAGAAAAACATAGTGAATACAAAGAACATAGAAAAAGGAAATAATATGCATAAAAAAAAGAAATGAATTTGTCCTAACTTTCCATAAAGTATGCTGTTCCTAGTCTTCTGATCACTTACAAACAGGATCCAAGAACCTTGTATGGAAGGATTCATACAGTGATTCCCCCTAGATCTTCTCTATCTTTCAGGAAAAAAAATGCATGACCATGAACAGGATATTTTGTTGGCTTTATTTTTACTCAAAATTGCCTTTTCTTTACTCATAGGTGAAAAGACTCTGAACCCAAGGCTCTTAAGACTCAGGAAAAGAATTAAATGCTAGATTTATTAGCAAATGTCAATGCTGGGTTCCTAGAACATTCTAGGGTACCTCAGCCAATTCTCAAAATGTGGGATGGACCTGTGTATGCCAAGAACTCAGAGTTCTCTCCTTGAATGTAATAATGTAATAGTGAAGTAATTAGAATGTCCCCCACAAAGAACCTCAGCAGTTAATTATTCTCTAGAAACCAAAAGATAAGCAACATTCTAAACTCTGTAACACCCTAGAATTCCAGTCAACTTTGAGCTATATAGTCCCAACATCTGATAAAGTACCTGGCAGAAAGTGGGCCCTCATTAATTCCCTGTTGAATTAATGTCATATATCAGTGAACAGGAAATATAAGCTAGGAAGTAGCACAGCCCATATGAACTCAAAACTGTAAATTCAAAATCAAGTTATGTTTCAACTTACAATGTCATAGTATTGTTTACTAGGTTTTGAACAAAATACAACTAGTCATATTTTCATACCAGGGGTAATAAGTCTGTTGCCCCATAAAGATCTAACCTGTCTTCAAGTTCATGTTCTGCCAATTCATGATATTAAGGTTAGTATAGTTTCACTTAAACTGCTGAATATACTGAATTGAGTTCAGAATTCTTTCAAACTCCATTTTCCCAGATCCCAGAATACACTTCAGAATCAAGACTGACTGTCATCATTTTTTGCTTCACCCAGACTAATAAGCCAATCCTTTCTATAGTAACCAAAAAAGGAATAGAAAGAAGTACAACAGGTCATAAAAGTTAGCACAATTAGATATATATGTTGACATGTAAAAACAACTGGCAGTAAAGTGATTAGTATAAATTTTAGTACCACAATTTTTGGAGGAGTTGCACAACTTTATCACAACCTCACTATTTGTGAACAATGTAGCCATTGCTGGTCTGTGGCAACGAATAAGCTTCATAGCACCCAAACACCATCAGAGGTTCTATATTTACCTTACATCTGCCAACAACCCATGTTCTCTCATTTTCTGTGTAAAAGAGCTCCATGTGGGCCAGATTTAATTTGATGCAGAAATACTATGTCACTTCCAATAAAAGCAAAAAGGAAAGAGAGATTCGCACAATAACTTATCAAGGATGGCAGCTCATGCTGGTATTTGGAATAGTTTGGGGGTATTGTTTTGTTTACTGAACAGTCAAGTTGAAAGGAAGGTGCACAGCCTGATTAGAATGGCCTCTGCAGATCTGTTTTCCAAATAGAAAACATATGCCCCTCTGGGGAGAGAAACATATGTCCCTTAGGGGAGAGCTCTTCATTCCCAGCTACAAGTGAATTTGAAAACAGTTTGACTCTGGTAAGAAGAATATAATACAGCATCTTTCCTTACGTGAGGTAGGTCCAGAGCAAACTTCTAATGACCAAAGTAAAATACATACCAATTGTGACCAAAGGCTTTTACCTAATGCAGAAGCCAAGGGGAGCCTCAGACACCATTATATTCAATCCCCTTGTAGATTTCTCTAGGTGCAGATACTGACGACTAAGGAGATTATTGGATTAGACCTAAAACCACATGGCAAATCCATGGCCAAGTTGGAGTCCCAATGCTGGTGTCTTGATTTATAATGTAGCCCTCAATATTATATTATTCCAACATCAGAATAAATTTTCAAAACTTCATTTGGAGTAAAAATTGAGGAAAAATTAACTGTAATACTTGATATGGTAACAAGACTGGAAAGATATAGAGATAAGTCATTTCTCATTCAATCAGAGAAAATCCTTATATATGAGTCAAATTAATATTTTTCTATGATTCATATAAGACTCCAGGAGCAAGTAAGATGAACTGTCTCTCATTTTCCAGTAGGGCATTTTCATTATTTTCCATTCAAACATGTAAGGAAGTAATATTCAAAATTAACTTAATTATTTTTTTTCTGGCCAAATGCAGGACTGTCATCTTACATAAATATATATTAGAAAAACACAAAAAAATATTAACTTAATGATAAAATAGCTAGTCATGATCTCTTTTCTGTATGCAACTTCTACACACACATGTATTTTTTCATGAATTGTGATTTTTTAATGAAAAATTATGATTTGAAGTTGTTTAAATAGTCCCAATTCTGAAATGAGAAAACTCTTCTTGGAAGCTTTAGACATCAGAAAAGCAACTCTATTGCTTAAAACCCATCCTTTTGTAAGCACCTTCAAGCCTTGAAAAATCTGAATCTTTCTCTAGATGTAGAAGCTGATAAACATCCTAAGATTTTTTTTTATTGCATCATTACAAAAAAAAAAAAAAATCTGGGGCAAGCAGACATTTAAAATAAAGCTCTGTTACTAGAAAACAGACAGTCTCCATCCTCATTCTGAGTAATGTCTGCCTCCCTTCAGTTCAACAACCCACAAAGAAAGTAATAGACAAAGACATGCCAGATGAAAACTATCACACTCCAAAAGGATACCTAGTGAAGAAACCCAGCGATCACTGCCCAAAGACTGACTTCTGAAAATATGTTAGGAAATGGGGTACTATTTTATTTCATTGTATTTGTTTTTCTCCATTTAAAATTTGCATGGTAGCCTATTTATTTAATGAAGATTTTACCTTCATTAAAATTGTTTGCTTGGGTTCCGTCATGGACACAGTCTGGGCTTTCCTCAGTTTAGATCCTGTAGAGATTAATGTTGACTCGAAAACAAGCTTTCTTTGGCCCTACCTCTGTTGGGTTCAGTCTTTGTCTCTGCCAGTACCCCCGGCCCATACTGATGATATCACTGTGAATCACTAAGAAGCCTGCATACACATGGCTCAGACATAATAATGATGTTGCTCATGACAACACCATTGTTAATAATCTGACCACACAGTGATATGAAACATCACCTGGCTCTGTATTTTAACAATTAAAGCTTTCATTCTTCCTAAGCACAGACCATCTAGGATTAGACTGCACCTATTTTTGCTTTCTTTATCTTATCTCTATCTTTATTATACATTCTTGGCCAGTGTATGAGGAGAAAACCTTTTGGACATCTCATACCCTTTGGTTGACCTCTTCTGACTAAATGAACATGTCTAGGACAAACACAGCTTATGTTTGACACCATTTCCCCTTGAGGTATGAAGTTGTATCCGGATGAGGAAAGAGAAGTAAAAACTAAACTTCGCAAATTTTCTCTTGGAGATGTACGGAATTGCTCTGAGATTTATGTTAAATTTTACCTAATAGCGATATTGATACAATATTTTCTTTAAAAGTTTCAAAGGAATAATTGCTCTCTATAGATGTTATTTCTACATTATTTGTATTTCCATGGATTTACAAACTGGAAATTCAACTAGCATTTTCCAAAAGTCATATAAGTGAATGCATAGAGGTATGTGGATGATGACTATATAGAGTGTTTTCCAAGGCTTTAATGAAATATTACACTTAATAAACAAAATATGAGAAATTAATATTAAACCGATATTTAAACACAAGAATGAACTTAAAGCTTAATAGCATTACAGGAGACTCTGTACAGAGTCCCAAGACTTAAGCCAATGATTATATCATTTAAGCTTTCAGTTGAGTGACAGATTCAGAGGTGAACACAGGGAAAATCACAGGCCCAGTATCTTTGAGAATCAACTGGCTGTGTGTAGACAAAACTCTGTTGCTTGGCCTCAGATTATGGTCTTTTCTACCAGACAGAACTAACTATTCATCTACCAAGTATAATTTGAAATCAGTAGATAATATCTACAATCAATAAACTAATTTCAGAACACACATATTTAAGAACATATATCTAAAAAGCACAAGAAATAGTTAAAAGAGTTGCGAATGGCATGCTAATGAGTGGGAAACTGGTATTTTTCTTTATTAATCATTTAAAAAATGTTTTCATCTGTGTACATATATCACCGTAATTAAAATATAAAGTGAAAAATTAAATTATGTATTAAAAACAAACACATGATTGCTATTGCTAGGTGAAGGAAATGGATGGGACAATGTGAAGAATTTAGTATAAACAATTCCTCAGCACAATTAGATGAGAGAAACCATTCATTCTTTCTCACATTCGTCAAACAATTAAGAAGCAATTACTATGTGATTACTATGTGCCATGTTTGGACTAGATGCTGTGAGAATACACAGATGAGTCTGTCATAGTCTTTCTTCTCAAAGACCTTGCAATCAAGTGTGAAGAGAAGGAAATGTGACTATAACATAAAAAATCAAAAATTTTAACTGACATTAAATAAAAACTTTAAAAAAATTAAAATAGAAAAAACAAAAAAAATTAAAATTTTCTGTGACAACTTACTTAAAAAAAAAAAAAGATAGAGGAAAGACCCATTGATATTTGTTGGCAAAACGAAGACAAAGTTCACAAAAAATCATGTGGATTCATCCTTTACAATAACAACAGTATCTAATATGTTATAGTATTTCCTATGTGATGGGGCTAGAATTTAGATTAGTAGGGAAGAGAGGGAGGTATTTCAAATTGGAAGAGAAACATGAGGAAAGGTGAAAATGTATGTAAACACATGACACTGTGTGTGAATGAGAAGGGAAACCACTAGGCAAAAAAGTTAGTACTAGAATCAATGGGAGAGGATTTAAAATGCCATACAATGAAACTCAAAGGCAATCGACGACGGAATGGGAAAAGATATTTGCAAATGACATATGAGACAAAGGGCTAGTATCCACAATCTATAAACAATTCACCAAACTCCACACCCAAAAAACAAATAATCCAGTGAAGAAATGGGCAGAAAACATGAATAGACACTTCTATAAAGAAGACATCCAGATGGCCAACAGGCACATGAAAAGATGCTCAACATCGCTTCTCATCAGGGAAATACAAATCAAAACCACACTCAGATATCATCTCACGCCAGTCAGAGTGGCTAAAATGAACAAATCAGGAGACTATAGATGCTGGAGAGGATGTGGAGAAACGGGAACCCTCTTGCACTGTTGGTGGGAATGCAAACTGGTGCAGCCGCTCTGGAAAACAGTGTGGAGGTTCCTCAAAAAATTAAAAATAGATCTACCCTATGACCCAGCAGTAGCACTGCTAGGAATTTACCCAAGGAATACAGGAGTGCTGATGCACAGGGGCACTTGTACCCCAATGTTTATAGCAGCACTCTCAACAAGAGCCAAATCATGGAAAGAGCCTAAATGTCCATCAACTGACGAATGGATAAAGAAGTTGTGGCTTATATATACAATGGAATACTACTTGGCAACGAGAAAGAATGAAATATGGCCTTTTTTAGCAACGTGGATGGAACTGGAGAGTGTTATGCTAAGTGAAATAAGCCATACAGAGAAAGACAGATACCATATGTTTTCACTCTTATGTGAAACTAAGTTTCCTGAGAAACTTAACAGAAGACCATGGGGGAGGGGAAGGGGAAAAAAAGTTAGAGAGGGAGGGAGGCAAACCATAAGAGACTCTTAAAAACTGAGAATAAACTGGGGGTTGTTGGGGGTGGGAGGGAGGGGAAAGTGGGTGATGGGCATTGAGGAGGGCATCTGTTGGGATGAGCACTGGGTATTGTATGGGAACCAATTTGATAAATTTCATATTTATAAATAAATAAATAAATAAATAAATAAATAAACAAAAAATAAATAAAATGCCATACAATGATGCTTATTCTTTATTTTTAATGATTTTCAAAAAGGGAAATGATACTTGCCAACTCTGGTGACCCTGTGAAGAAGGGACTGGAGAGTGAGAACCTGGAGGTAGCAGTAGGGAAGCTGCTACAAAAGTAACTGGGAGCACAGCCACATGAACCAGGGCATTGACAGTAGGATGAAAGGAAAGAAATACATTAAGTGGCAGTGTGTGTCAATGGAAAAATCAATTAAATTTAGCAACCAATTAAATACAAGAGGTAAAAATAAGGAATCTAATATATGTTTTTGGTTTGGACAAATGAATTAATGGTGGTGTCAGTAACTGGGCAGAAAACACAGAGATAAGGGATCGTGGAGGGACTATAATTGATTCCATTCAGGACATCTGGGCTGCAGACACTATCAAAACAAGCAATGTGAAGGCTGACATTGACAAGTGGCAAATATTCCTGTTTACATAGAACAAAAACTTGAATCATGGATAGACATTTATTAAAATCTTACTAAATATGCAAAGTATTGAGAAAGGTCCTATGGGTGGGCAAAATAGCTTAGAGTATAGACTCTGCCCTTAGGTGCTTTATAATGCAGGTAAATATAAATTATGAAAATATAAGAATTATTCTGAGAAAATTTTATGGGAGAGATAGAAATAAAAACTAGGTGTTGATAGATAAGGTAGAGCAAAGGGGAAAAGAGGCAGGAGTCTCAAGTAAAAGCACTGAGGGGCTTCTGAGAAAGGGGCTTTGGTGAGGCCAAGAATGGTGGACTGGTGGAAGCATGTGTACAAGGAGAAGGAATAAGCACAGGCTGGTATGTTGGACTTAGCTTTTGAATATTTAAAAAAAATGTTTATTTATATTTATTTTGAGAGAGAGAGAGAGAGAGAGAGAGAGAGAGAGAGAGGAAATGGGGGAGCAACAGAGAGAGAGAGACAGAGAATCCCAAGCACGCTCCACACGGTCAGTACGGAGCCCGACGTGGGGCTGAATCTCACGAACCGTGAGATCCCAACCTGAGCAGAAATCAGGAGTTGGATGCTTAACGGACTGCACCACCCAGGCGCCCCACTTTTGAATTTTTTTAATATCAAGCAAATTCCCTAAATATGAGAGAAGCAACAAAATAGTACTTTGGGAAGATTTTCTGACAATTAAGTAAAATGAACACAGTGTTGCCAGCCTGACAATTTGAAATATGCTTACATTGCTTTTTCTTTTTTTCATTCTTGCAAAAATGTTTCATGAGTGGCTACTATATATGATCTCCTATGGATGAGCACAAAACTGGATCAGAACAGAACAGCTTATTCCAGAATTTAACATTTGAATGAGACATATTGTTGAATCCTGGAAACAGAGGAGTCTGGAATCAGCATTTATCTTTCCGTTTAGGCTTCGTCACTTAATAACTGCATGACTTTGGGCAAGTCACCAAACTGCCTAAATGTTTTTACCATTGTTATTTTATATATTTTTGTTTTGATGTTAGGCATTCTTAATAGTATCGTTTTATGTTCTTTGCCTTTTTACCTTCTCTCTCTCCTGCTTGTCACAAAGTTAGAATTTTTATTATAATAAAATTGGATCATATTGGCAGATTTTTATACAACTTGCTTTCTTCTATGGAAAAAATTTTTGAAAGCTGTCCTAATGTACAACTAATTCATATCTAAAGTCCTTTTTTCCTAATACTGGATGTATTTATTGAATATTCTGTTATATCTTCATCCATCTTTCAGGTTTTTGCCTTATAACAAAGCTGCACAAAATATCCTTGCCTAGAAATATCTTTATTTCCTAGAGCTTCCTTCTGTGGGAAAGATCTTTACAAGTAGGAATGCTGGGCATATATATTTTTAATTTCATTAGGTTTTGCCAATCTGCTTTCCAAAAAGCTTGCAGCAATTTATAGGTTATATAACAATGGTTTATTGCTTATAGGTTTATAGAGCAATGGTTCTCAAAGGTTCATGTTCATCATAATGTCCTGGAAAGTTTGTTAAAAACACAGCTATCTGGACCTCACCTCTAGTGATATGACCACCTATATTCAGTGATAATGTTATTTTTAATTGTTGGCAGTATAAGAAATATAAAATAATATCTTATTATACTTGAATTTGCATTGTAATGACTACTACTAAGTGTGAGCATCTTTTCAAATGTTTTTGGCCATTTGTATACACTTTTCTGTATGTTGTTTCCAATGTCCTTTGTCTGCCTTTTTTCTATTAAGTTGCTTATTTTTTCCTAAAGTTTTGTCTCATAGAACATTAGCTATTTCCCCAGTCTCCTCATGTGCCCAATCATTTGGAGGGCCTTAATTGTCTTTCTCCCTTCTTGTTAGCCCAACACTTGAGGGAGATGTAGGTCCAAAGGTCTTTCCTACAAGAAGAATGGGTAAGCACCACTTCAAAGTAGAAATTCAGCATGCTTAAAATAGTATGACTGAAGTATCTTTTCCCATGTGCCTTGCCTTGTCACCTCACAAAGGGAAAATAGCTAAGATCTATCTGTAGATATTCCATCTTATATTCAAACTTAAGTGATGAAATAAGGTATTTCTCTGTTTATTAGATACAGCTAAAATATCTGTAACAGGAGAAAAAATTTTATAGGTTTCCTGATTCATGTAAAGAGAAATTCTTTAATAAGGAGTCAACAATTTAAACAGGTCCTATCACAGACTAACTTCTGTCATTTTGGAGAAGGTACATTTTCTTATACATATTTTCAGTCATTATAGTATGTAGGGTAATATTTTGAGCTTACTACATGCTCAGTTAGTGACCATATCTTGTATTATCTTTATAGCTAACTATATACACATATAAATCTTTATAACTTTATACACATACATATACACATACACAGAGGTTATGACTCAGCCCACTGAATGTTAAATCTTTGCTTTTATAAAATGGGGTTTACTATATTTGTATTTTAAAATTGGACAGTCTTTCCTTCATACCACACCATGCATCAAAGATGATTCTCCAATCTGAAGGCTGTTTCCCCAAATAATCATTTCAAACTAAGAACATTCTGGGAAAAAGTCAAGGCAGGGTGTTTGGAAATGGATTTCCAAACCTCTAAAGTGATTCAGACTGTGTTTTGTCCTCAGGGATATACTGGGATACAGTTGGAGGCTTTCATTGTCTCAGTCATAATTCCCACCCCCGAGGTTGACCATCACTGAATTGCGGCTCCATATTATGACGAGGGCATAACCCAAGTTTAGGAGCTGCCAGCAGTTTGTGGCACAAATGTCTGGTCACCAAGGGCAGAAATCCCCAGCCATCTGGGGGCTTGTGGTTCAATGGGATATGTACTTGCCAATACTGCTCTAAAGTGATTTTTACTTTGAACAACTTGTTGAGCACTATCAGTATGCTACTGGTATAGAAGTAGGAGTGTTTGTTTTGGTTGTTACTTGCTTTGTTTTTAGTCTGGGAATAAATTCAGGGCCACACAGTCTACAGTTTGCAAGATTAAATGCTTGCAGGTAGGTTGTAATAGATTGCAAAAATGGCCAAAATACTTTGCAGTCTCTCCCGTCAAGAGATAGAGCCTATTACCTCACTGTTTGAAACTCAGTTTGTCTCTCTTACTTGCTTTGGATAATAAAATACAGAAAAGTGATGTTGTATGAATTCCAAGCCTAGGACACAAGAGGCCTTGCAGTTTCTGTTCTTGTGCCCTTAAAACCCAGAGTCTTCCATGGGGAAAAGCTCATGTAGCCTGCTGGATGATGAGTTGGCCCAGAAATATATACTGCCCAGGTGACTGCCTGCCAACCCCAGAAACAGAACTACCTTGCTAAATGGCAGTTGACCACAGATGGGTAGGTAGGACTAAGCCCATCAAATTACTGACCCTAAAATGTTGAACTGAGTAATTATTTGTGCTTTTAAGCCATTATGTTTTGGGGTTGTTACATGACAAAAAACCAACTAATACACAGGTACATACATTCATATATATAAACAGGGTAGTAAAGAGTGGCAAGGACTGTGGTAAACTGTGGTAACAGGTCTGTCTAGAGGAATTCAAATACAGATTTTTAAGAACTCTGCTTGCCATAGGAAACACATCTGGAAGCTGCCTGCCAGCCAAGAGTGTTTGTCTTCTGAGCTAGCCAATTCCCTTACTCTCACGAATGAGACAATTGGTCCAGAAAGTGACTTACTCAAATTGCTATGGCTAGTTTATGCCAGAACAGAAATAAGAGTCCAGGTCTTCTGGTATCCTATGTAGAACATTTTCTTTAATAAAAGGCTGGCTTTTCCTATCTGAAACAGGCATAACTTGAAGGTAAGAAAGGACAGCATAGAGCTAAGATTGTTCAACTCTTTATAAAGGGGTCTTTAAATTTTATTTTATGGATATTGTTTCAATGATAAAGAATGGATCCTATAATTTAATTTTAATAAAAAATTCTTAGAAATATTTATAGAGCTTAAAATTTTCTGTCCAATGAACACTTCACCCTAATTAATTATGTTTTTGTATATTCTGGAAACCAAAACAAAAAACAAAGTTCTCAAATCTTAAAATTGAGGGAAAATGGTCCTGTTACATAACTCTTTGAGAAACTTACTCCAGTCAGGTTACGCAAGAGGATAATAAAACCCATACTGCATGTCCTCTAAACACATAATACCGCCTTTTTGTAGATGTGCAAATTACTACCCTTAAAAGGAGTTTCACCATTGATGACATAAATCATATTCTAAAGGATAAACAGATGTTTCAACAGGTATCTGGCACTTGACTATAAAAAAAGTGGGCTAGAGAGTCCATTTTCATTCATTTCCCTTCTATGAAGTTTTCATAAATCAAATTATTTCTCACATAGTATGTTTATTTGGTATTTCTTCACAGAATTTTACCTAAATTTACCCTTGATGAAAAGCCTCTCTTGCAGAAAGCCACCAAATAAGAGTTAGCAAATAGGTTAAATTTAAACTCTTTTTCCTGTCTGTGTTTTGCCCATCCTGAAAAGGTAATGTTGTTAGTCTCAGTGAAGCCCAAGAGTCAAAACATTTAAATTAAATTTTAAAAATCAACATGGCGTTGGCATCCTTCTGTGTGTTTAACATCTGTGCATTGTGAAGATATTTTAAAATGCCTTTTGGAATGTGTGTGTAAGCAAGTACACCTAAGTTCACAATGGAGACATGGGAAGCACTGTGAAGGAAAATGGGGTGGGAGGCATGAAGCAGAGAAAAAGAGCACAACCCAATTCCCATTACTTAATAGAACACATTGTGAGTCCAGAGCCTTGTGGGAGCCAATCACCAGCTGACAAAATTAGATTCTGAATCATGCTTTGTAATTCTTTCTAATGCCAGCCAGAGATGAGAGCCTTCCCTGGGAACTGGTTCCTCCCAGGACCTACCCCCCACCCAGCATTCCTTATCAGCCCCTAGCCAGCTGCCAGCTCTTAAGGTTGCTAGACAGAGGATTTAATTCTCAATGTTGCACATTAATATTCAAATTCCTTCTTATCCATAGACTGTGACTTAAGTATGAACTTTTTTTTCCATCTCCACCCTCTTTCCTGCATGAATTTCCTTTCATAGATTTTACCCAGAAACTTTTGAATTGAGTGGACATAGAAAGGAGAGTCATTTACAAAATTTGTACTGAGTCTGTTCTTCTGCAGTATAGGCATGTTCCCAGAGCAATGCTTCTTATTTCCCAATTACAAAATCTAATCTTATTAAACAACCTTTAAAATACATCTCCACCCCCAAATCTTTACCCCTCTAGCAAGTGTTCAGCTGATGTCTAAAGTTATTGGCAAGTAAACTGGAATTTGTTACAGTGGAAAATAGAGTTATCAAAATGTAGCCAGATATCTCATATTGCTTTGGATGGCCCTGGTTTTCACATGAAGGCCTTAAGAATATGTAGTTTAGGCAAAACTTCTCAAATGAACCCAACAACAAAAATATATCTGCTGGTTTATGAAGAATCACAAAACTGAAAAATATGCATTGTGAAAGATGTGAAGGCATATACTACTTTGTGTCAGAAAGTATATTTTTTTTAGTTTTTTTTTTATTATTTAAATTCTAGTTAACATACAGTGCCATACTGGTTTCAGGAGTAGAATTCAGTAATTCATCACTTACATACAACACCCAGTGCTCATAACAAGTTCCCTCCTTAATATCCATCACCCACCTAGCGCATCTTCTACCACTTCCCTCCATCAACCCTCAGTTTCTCTATCTTTAAGAGTCTCTTGTGATCTGTAGGGGCACTTGGGTGGCTCAGCTGGTTAAGCGTCCGACTTCGGCTCAGATCATGATCTCACGGTTTGTGAGTTTGAGCCCCACGTTGGGCTCTGTGCTGACAGCTCGGAGCCTGGAGCCTGCTTCAGATTCTGTGTCTCCTTCTCTCTCTGACCCTCCCCCACTTGTGCTCTGCCTCTCTCTCTATCAAAAAAAAATAAATGTAAAAAAAAATAAAAAATAAGTCTCTTGTGATCTGTTTCTCTCTCTTCTCACCACCCCCCTTTCCATATGTTCATCTGTTTTGTTTCTTAAATTCCAAGAGTATTTTGGCTTCAACTATCTTACTAACTAAAAGAAAACATGATAGTATATTAGATTATTTAATGCAGTGTTCATTATCTGTGCAAAGCACCTTGATGTTCCACTTTACTTTGTAACCACTTTACTTTTCTACCACTTTACTTTGCCCAGTGTAGAGAAGTCCCCTTTGCTGCACTGAATAAACATGTATCAGTGGCAAACTGCATAAAGCACTTAAAGGATATAGGAGGATGCCTTCATGGATTTTTTATTATAGGGAGTCAGGTAGATCTTTTCCAAATTCTCATCTAAAGCATCCACTAATTTTATGATTTTAGGTAAGTAATTTAAACCTAAGCTTCAGTTCTCTCATCTATAAACCAACCACCTCAAATAGTCATTGTTAGTCTTAAAGAAACCCATACATGTACACCAGTTTTAACACACTGCCCAAAACACAGTAAGCAATAAATAAATGTTATCTAATATTGTTAGCTATTCTGATGAGGAAACAAACTTATCTTTCAGAAAACTAACAATTTTAGATCATATGCTGGAGCCCAGAGTCAGATTTTAGAAACATTATAAAGCCAATGGGTTCAATCATCAGTATATCCTCAAATGTCCTTAAGATATATATGCCTTTCCTTGTCTGAGAGATATAATTCAGGTAACATGCCCTCGGGGTTATGGAAATTGACAGACATGGCCTATTACAGAGACAAATTTATTCTCAACTACCTACATTTTAGCAAAACCCACCTGAATGTGTGCCAGACTCAAGGCTCCACTTTCTCTCCCGTTAGTATGATAAAATAAATTAAGCAAGAATGATGACTGGGACCAATGGGTTTTGTATTATCGCTTACAAGAAACAGAGGACATCTTAAATATCCCCCAGGATGTTATGCCTCAATTCTAAGTACAGAATAATGTCAGGAAATTTAGGGACCTATATGATTTTAGGGGAAGAATCAGGTGCCCATGAAACCACCCTGAAGGGTAGACATCCATGCATCCATTCCACTTATATAAAGTAGAACTGATATCTCATTTTTAAAAATAGAGGCTAATACAGAAACCTAATGGTCTAAAACCAGAATGGATAGGATTATCTCACTTTTCTTAACATAATCCTTCCCTAACTTGGTGGGTGATGAGAACTAAAGATCACCCTATAGCTAATCAAAGCAACATTTGATAAAATTAACTAAAGCAACAGAATCAAAGCAACATTTGAGAAAAATAGCCAATTTTCCTTTGTTATCAGTATATGATAAAATGGCCCCAGATATGGTCTTCTGTTTTTTTAATGGTATCAGCATATGAAAATTTTCATTGAATTTAATTATGTGGCTTGAAATGCTTAGTATTATATGAAAGTTAACCTTGGAAACTTTCTATATTCCAATTAAAGCTTATAATTTTGTAAGGCTTAATAATTACCTTTGGTAACAGCATTAGAAGCAAAATGAATTTGCTTCTTGTCACTCATTTAACCATAAGATGACATCTGATCTTCAGTCTCCTTCAAACTTCCTGACTACACTATACTCTTCCTTAAATCCAATTATTGATCTATTCCCATGCCTGCACCTATGCAATTGAATGTGGCTGCAGAAAAACACATGACTATGATAACTGTTCTTAGTTTAATAATGAGTAACCTTATGTGGTACCTCAATGCTGTCCAGCAAACATACTGTATTTCCCTAGTCCATTCACTCTCCCACTCTTCAAAGAACTGTTTGATCCCTTCTCTCTCCTTAAATATCTAATACTTCCTCATCTTCTCTGGTAGCTAATACCCTTGCTTCTACTTCCTCGAGATTATAGAAGCAATCAGCTTAAACTCCACGAGCTCTCACCGCCATGCCTACTCTCTGACTTCTTAGTACTACAGTAAACTGTCATGTGCCCATTTAAGGCCAACTCCTCCATTCTCATCTGCTAGAGGATGTTGCTCTGGTGATTCTCCCTTCTTTCTGCTGCATTATCAATGGTTCCTCTTCTATGGATGATTCCTATCACCATAATCAGGCCCTTAATATTTCTCATCATTACACAACAAAACTGTCTATTAATCCCACTTCTCCCTTCAGAAAAGACCCTTTCTCCCTTTACAGAAAACCTTCCAGAAAGAGGTATCTATATTCCTACTGTCGAATTTATCTTGTTCCATTCTCTTCCGAACCCTCTCTACTCAAGATTTTTCCCAACTACTCTACTAAATGTGAAGGTTATCAATGGCATAAAGTTTGCTAAACACAGTAGTTAATTCTCATCTAATTCAGTCAACAGCATTTGATTATTCTCCTCCCTGAAAGAACTTATACATCTGGCTTCCAGGACATCAAACTCACTTGATTTTCTTCCATCAGATTTTCTGGTTCCTCTTGGTCTTCCTAAACTCTAATCAGTGTCCTTCTTAGGTTAAGTCCTTAGGACACTTCTCTATTTTATTCACTTTCTTGGTAATCTCATCAAGACTCATAGCTTTACACATTTCTAAGCATGGATCTCTCCCCAGAACACTATTTTCATACATCTACCATCCTACTAAGCTTCTTCATTGATGTCTAATATGTATCAGAATGGAACATGTCCAGAAATTAAATATCTATATTTACCCCACCCACACCTTACCCTTTCACTTTCTCCACCTCAGTAAATATAAATTCCACCCTTCAAGTTGTTCAGATTTTTTAAAACCCAAAAAACAGAAAACAAAAATCTGCAGTCATCCTTACTTTGTTTTATTCCTACCCCATATTTTATCTATCAGCAAATTCTATCTGCTCTTCAAATTAAGAGAATCCTACATATCTCATCACTTCTATCACAGATATCCAGATATCTTCCATTTTCTCGTCTCTACCCTTCCCCTAAATTAACTCCCTTGATCCCTGTCAGTTAGGTTCAACCATGGGAAGCATTGACAAGAGCTTGAGAGAATGGAGATAGTTCAGGGGAGTCATATTCCTGGTCCCCATCACGCAGTCCTCCTAGGCTCATGAGTCTCTAATTTAAGGTTCCTGTTCCTCCCAAGGCAGCCTACTTGATGCCATTTTCTCCTTCTGGGTTCCAGTAACAGTCATCCCAATCCCTTCTGACCAGGGATGATAACAAATTCTCTGGTAATTACAACAGTTCATCACACTATCCCTTTTAGTTTCCCTATAACCCACTTACATCTTTGTAAATAGTCATATTGTGAATAAACCTTCTTTATCTTTTTAAGTTTATTTATTTTGAGAGAGATAGCAAGTGAGCAAGCATGAGTGAGGGAGGGGTGGAGAGAGCAGAAGAGAAAGAATCCCAAGCAGGCTCTGTGCTGTCAGTGAAGAGCCTGATGTAAGGGCTTGATCTCACGAACTGTGGGATCATGACCTGAGCTGAAATTAAGAGGTGGACACTTAATACTTAACCACCCAGGCACCCCAGACTTTCTTAAATTATCCTAATTTGAATATGGCACTTGCTTCCTGATTGAGAACTTGAATGACAGTAGTTACTATCAAAAGTAACTCAAAAAGTGCCTGAGTGGTTCAGTCAGTTGAGTGCCTGACTTTGGCTCAGGTCATGATCTCACAGTTCGTGAGTTTAAGCCCCTCATCAGGCTCACTGCTGTCAGTGCAGAGCCTGCTTTGGATTCTCTGTCCTCCTCTTTTTCTGCACCTCCCATGCTTGTGCTCACTCTCTCTCTCTCTCTCTCAAAAGTAAAAACAAAACATTAAAAAAATTAGGGGTTCCTGAGTGGCTCAGTGAGTTAAGCATCCAACTCTTGGTTTTGGCTCAGGTAATGATCACGGTTCATGGGTTTAAGCCCCACATTGGGCTCTGTGCTACCAGCACGGAGCCTACTTGGGATTCTTTCTCTCCCTCTCTCTTCCCCTCCCCTGCTCACTATTTTTCTCTCAAACATATACACACATACATACACACACACATACATACATAAAGTAACCCAAGAAACAGACTTTCAAAGTGAGATTCTGTGATTGGATTAACAAAGGAAAAAATGAGACATGAGGAATCCAGAGCAACAGTAGCAAGATTTCTCCAGTTAACATGGTATGCAGTGCAAATGTAAGGCAAGGTATTAGGAAATCAAGTGACTGCAACACTTTGTCATTGTGTCAACACTAGTGATTATAAAGACTATAATAAAGGAAACTTTATTTTTATTATGGCTCAAGAGAATAAACATGAGAATGATAAAAATCATAAACTGTATGTATAAAATTAAGAAAATGAGAGAAATCAAAAGACCTTTATGGCAGAAACTTTTATCCCCTATAGTCACAGAGCAAATATGGTTGACGGTTATAAGAGCTGAATAATTTCAGTGCCTTTTACATGTTCAACTCTACCAGGTCTCTTATGGTAAAGTAAAGGTAATATTGGGGAAGGATTAGAACCATTATGTATAGCATGGGGATAATTGGGTAAATACGGGTGAGGCTAAGAATCTTTAAATTCCAAATTATCCTGAGTTTCCTTACCAATAAAGGTAAAACAGTGTACCAAAATATTCATCATATTCCTGAGAAAATTACAGAGGTATGCTTGAGAAATGCAGAAGTGATCATTTCTGTTATATGTCTTTTAATTCACCTTTTTTGTTTAATAAAAAAAGAAAAGAAAACAATACCAAGTGGCTCTGGTAGAATGAAAGTAGATTATCAAAATTTAGTCATCAAAATTTATGAGAATCATAAATACAGTTACAAAATGGTTAATCTCTACTACAACAAATCAACACAAGGTGTGGCACCTGATATGCAGCTATTGATCTCATATTTTCCTTCCCTTTACAATCAAGAAGGTTAACACTTGTCCCAGTGTTATATTAACTCCCCTGTTCTCTATCATAATATAGTCTCTAGGGAATGTGATTAACCTAAAATCCTATAAAACCTTATGCCAATCCAATTCATTGATCACATTATATTGATTGGACCTGGTTAGCATGAAGTACCATGTTCCTTTGACACCTTAGGAAGACATAGGTACTCCAGATGGTGAGAGAGAAACTTTGCCAAAGTTCAACAGCCTACCACTTTGGAGTTTTATAGGAGCTCAGCAGTAGGAGTCTTGGCAGGATATCCCTTCTAAAGTGAGAGACAAATTTCTGCACCTTGCACAACTTATCATAAAGAGAGAGTCACAGTACTTGGGAGACTTGTTTGGATTTTGAAGGTAATATGTAACACAACTGGGTTTGCTGATTTGAATCATTTACTTGATAACCCATAGGACCGTCAATTTCAAATGGGGCTCAGGGCACAAAAAAAGGTTCTGCAGCTAATATAGGCTTTGGTATAAACTTCCTTACCACTTGGGCCTATGACCCCGCCCAACCAATAATAGTATAGTTGTCTGTAGTAGATTTGTTGAATGTATCCTCTGGAAAATCCCCAAATATAGAATCTTATACAGATACCTAGGGTTTTGGAGTAAAGACATGCTCTCCATTGTTGATAACTGTTTTCTATTTGAAAAGCTATTTTTAGAGAGAGAAGCCAAGATGGCAGAACAGCATGGGAGTTTTTTGTGTGTCTCGTCCATGAAATACAGCCAGATCAACACTAAACCATCCTGCACACCTACAAAACTGATTTTAGGACTAATACAACAATCTGCAGAACTGAACCACAGAACTCAGCAGGTGTGTGGCACAGAGAGGTAAACTAGGGGATAGAGAAGCCACGGAGGGCAGGGAGATGTTTTTGCTTGTGAATAGAGGACAGAGAATGGGAAAAGCACTCCCCCAAAAGCAGTTGGAGAGAAAGTGGAAAAGCTGAAACAGCTGTAGAGACTGAACTAAAAACAGAGAAATGAGAGCGTTTAAAATTCCATTAAGACTCTATAAACAGGGGGAGTGCAGAGTCTGAAACTCCGCTGCTCCATACCTGACAGTGCTCTGGTGAAGAAGGGTGCATCCCCAGGAGCACAGTGAAATCCAGGGGTCCTTGGGCCACATGTAGAGAGGCAGTTCCCCTTCTGGGAGGACATTTGGTAGAGGCTGTGCAGCACCCCCATAGGCAAAGGCCCCACTGGACCCCGGAGAACAACCATATTCGCTGGTGCTGGAACAAGGTTGTTAAGGGTGAAGCCTGGTGCCAGATGTGTGTTGTGATTTTCCATAATCCCTGTAGCTCCTGCTACACAATCGTGTGAACTTTTTCTGCTGTAGGCTGGCACCCGGTCGCACTCTCTGACATCAGCAGCAGCACAGTCCTGCGAATGTTCCTGGGTGTGGCCAGCACCCAGCATTGCCTAGTGAGACCCTCCTGCAGGGGGCAGAAAAGGTAAAAGCCGCAGTCCCTCAGAAGTAAGGGGTCAGGAAAAACAGCTGCATCTGAGATAAAACTCAGGAGGGAGGTGTGCCTGGCAACTTGACAGCTTGGTCATGGACCGTGTAAAAGCGGGGAGTGGACAGAAGCCAGAGACAAAGGACAGGTGTGCAACTGCTGATCAGGAAGCAGAGTTCTGATACTAGAGACTGGGTAGCTAGGTGATGCCATTTTCACCCCTCCTGCACGTGTGTATACACAACTACAAGTGCCACAACAATCCACCCCAGTAAGCAAAGAAGCGCCATCTAGTGGAGAATGGAGCCATTACACTAAGCCCCGCCTGACTGGGCTAACCTCACTCTTCAGTAACACTACACATCTCTGCCTGCTTAGTTTGCAGACTATAAAGCGCTTCATAGTTTGACTTCTAGGGGAAAACGATATAATTTAAATCGTATTTCAGTCTGTTTGCTGGTCCATCTATTCAATGTTTTTCTTTTCTATTTCATTTCTTTTCTTTTTCTTAAATACAGAAAGAGAAAAATTTTATTTTTATGTTCAATTTTTACTATTTTTAAAAAAATTTTTCTACATTTTTTACTTTTTTGTAAATTTTTCAAATTTTATTTTACTTCTATCATTTCATTTCATTCTATTTCATTGTATTCATTTTTTCAAATTTTCAAACATTTTTCTTTTTTTTTTTGGTTTGTTTTTCCTTTTCCCCTTATTTCTCTAATCTATCAATCCCCTTTTAAAACCTGGACCAAAACACACCTAAAATCTAACATCTTTTATTTGATTTGTGTGTGTGTGTTTAATTTTTTAATTTTAATTTTTTTAATTTAATTTTTTTTTACCTCAATTCCTTTTCTTCCTTCAAAATGATGAAATGAAGGAATTCACCCCAAAAGAAAGAGCAGGAAGAAATGACAGCCAGGGACTTAACCAACACAGATACAAGCAAGATGTCTGAACCAGAATTTATAATCATGATAATAACAATACTAGCTGGGGTCAAAAATATATTAGAATCCCTTTCTGCAGAGATAAAAGAAGTAAATGTTAGTCAGGATAAAATTTTTAAAAATGCTATAACAGGGGCGCCTGGGTGGCGCAGTCGGTTAAGCGTCCGACTTCAGCCAGGTCACGATCTCGCGGTCCGTGAGTTCGAGCCCCGCGTCGGGCTCTGGGCTGATGGCTCAGAGCCTGGAGCCTGTTTCCGATTCTGTGTCTTCCTCTCTCTCTGCCCCTCCCCCGTTCATGCTCTGTCTCTCTCTGTCCCAAAAATAAATAAACGTTAAAAAAAATTTTTTTTAAAATAAAAATAAAAATGCTATAACAGCTGCAATCTCAAATGGATGCCATGGCGGCAAGGATAAATGAGGCAGAGCAGCGAATCAGTGAGATAGAGGACAAACTTATAGAGAATGAAGCAGAAAAAAAGTGGGAGACTAGGCAAAATAGCACAATTTAAGAATTAGAGAAATCAGTGACTCATTAAAAAGGAACAACATCAGAATCATAGAGGTCCCAGAAGATGAAGAGAGAGAAAAAGGGGTAGAAGGGTTATGTGAGCAAATCATAGCAGAAAACTTTCCTAACCTGGGGAAAGACACAGACATCAAAATCCAGGAAACACAAGACTCCCATTAGATTCAACAAAAACCAACCATCAACAAGGCATATCATAGTCAAATTCAAAAAATACTCAGGCAAGGAAAGAATCCTGAAAGCAGCAAGGGGGAAAAATGTCCTTAACCTACAAGGGAAGACAGATCAGGTTTGCAGCAGACCTATCCTCAGAAACTTGGCAGACCAGTAAGGAGTGGCAGGATAAATTCAATGTGCGGAATCAGAAAAATATGCAGTCAAGAATTCTTTATCCAGCAAGGCTGTCATTCAAAATAGAAGGATAGATTAAAAGTTGCCCAAACAAACAAAAATTAAAGGAGTTCATGACCACTAAACCAGCTCTGTGAGAAATTTTAAGGGGGACTCTCTGAGTGGAGAAAAGACAGAAAAAAATCCATGAATAAATAAATAAATGAATGAATGAATAAATGAATGAATGAACGAATGAATAAATAAATAAATAAATAAATAAATACCAAAAGCAACAAAGACTAGAAAGGACCAGAAAACACCACCAGACGCTCCAACTCTACAAGAAATATAATGGCAATAAATTCATATCTTTCAGCATTCACTCTAAACATCAATGGACTAAATGCCCAGTCAAAAGATATAGGGTAACAGAATGGATAAGAAAACAAGATCCATCTATATGCTGTTTAGAAGAGACCCACTTTAGAACTAAAGACACCTTCGGATTGAAATTAAGGGGGTGGAGAACCATCAATCATGCTAATGGTCAACAAAAAAAAGCTGGAGTAGCCATACTTATATCAGACAATCTAGACTTTAAAATAAAGACTGTAACAAGAAATGAAGAAGGGCATTATATCATAATTAAGGGGTCTATCCACCAAGAAAACCTAACAACTATAAATATTTATGCTCCAAATATGGGAGTAACCAAATATATACATCAATTAATCATAAACATACAGAAACTCATTGATAATAATACCATAATAACAGGGGACTTCAACACTCCACTTACAGCAATGCACAGATCATCTAAACAGAAAATCAACAAGTAAACAATGGCTTTGAATGACACAGTGGACCAGATGGACTTAACAGATATATTCAGAACATTTCATCCTAATGCAGCAGAATATACATTCTTCTCCAGTGCATATGGAACGTTCTCCAGAATAGATCACAAACTGGGACACAAATGTGCCCTCAACAGGTACAGAAAGATCAAGATCATACTGTGCATATTTTCAGACTACAACCCTATGAAATTTGAAATCAACCCCAAGAAAAAATTTGGAAAGACAACAAACTTGGAGACTAAAGAACATCCTACTAAAGAATGAATTGGCTAACCAAGAAGTTAAAGAGGAAATTAAAAAGTACATGGAAGCCAATGAAAATGATAACACCACAACCCAAAACCTCTGGGATGCAGCAAAGGTGGTCATAAGAGGGAAGTATACGGCAATCCAGGCCTCCCTAAAGAAGGAAGAAAGGTCTCAGATACACAACTTAACCTTACACCTTAAAGAGCTGGAAAAAGAATAGCAAATGAAACCCAAAACCAGCATAAGACAAATAATAAAGATTAGAGCAGAAATCAATGCTATTAAAATGAAACAACAACAACAACAACAACAACAACAACAACAACAAACATTAGAACAGCTCAATGAAACCAGAAGCTGATTCTTTGAAAGAATTAACAAAATTGATAAACCAGTAGCCAGTTTGATCAAAAAGATAAAGGACCCAAATAAAATCAAGAATGAAAGAAGAGAGATCACAACCAACAGACCAAAAATATAAACAATAATAAGAGAATATTATAAGCAACTATACGCCAATAAAATGGGCAATCTAGAAGAAATGGACAAATTCCTAGAAACATACACACTACAAAAACTGAAACAGGAAGAAATAGAAAATTTGAACATACTTATAACCATTAAAGAAATCAAATTAGTAATCAAAAGTCTCCCAAAAAACAAGAGTCCAGGGCCAGATGGCTTTCCAGGGGAATTCTACCAAACATTTAAGGAAGAGTTAACACCTATTCTCTTGAAGCTGTTCTGAAAAATAGAAATGGAAGGAAAACTTCCAAACTTCCTATGAAGCCAGCATTACCTTGATTCCAAAACCAGACAGAGACCCCACTAAAAAGGATAACTATAGACCAATTTCCCTGATGAACATGGATGCAAAAATCCTCAAGAAGATATTAGCCAACCAGATACAACAATACATTTAAAAAGTTATTCACCATGACCAAGTGAGATTTATACCTGGGATGCAGGGCTGGTTCAATATCCACAAAACAATCAATGTGATTCATCATATCAATAAAAGAAAGGACAAGAACCACATGATCCTCTCAATAGATGCAGAAAAGCATTTGACAAAATACAGTATCCTTTGATAAAAACCCTCAAGAAAGCAGGGATAGAAGGATCATATCTCAAGATCATAAAAGCCATATATGAAAAACCCAATGCTAATATCATCCTCAATGGGGAAAAACTGAGAGCTTTCCCACTAAGGTCAGGAACAAGACAGGAATGTCCACTCTTGCCACTTACTCAACACAGTATTGGAAGCCTTAGCCTCAGCAATCAGAAAACACAAAGAAATAAAAGGCATCCAGATTGGCCAGGAGGAGGTCAAACTTTCACTTTTCATAGATGACATGATATTTGATATGCAAAATCCAAAATATTCCACCAAAAAACTGCTAGAACTGATCCATGAATTCATCAAAGTTGCAGGATATAAAATCAATGCACAGAAATTGGTTGCATTCCTATACAGCAACAATGAAGCAACAGAAAGAGAAATCAAGGAATTGATCCCATTTACAATTACACCAAAAACCATAAAATATCTAGGAATAAGTCTAACCAAATAGATGAAAAATCTATACACTGAAAACTATAGAAAGCTTATGAAAGAAATTGAAGATGACACAAAAAAATTGAGAAATATTCCATGATCCTGAATAGGAAGAATATTGTTAAAATGTCAATATTACCCAAAGCAATATACATATTCAATGCAATACCTATCAAAATAACAGCAGTGTTCTTCACAGAGCTAGAACAAGCAATCCTAAAATTGTATGGAACAAGAAAAGACCCCAAATAGCCAAAGAACTCTTGAAAAAGAAAACCAAAGCAGGAGGCATCACAATCCCGGACATCAAGCTGTATTTCAAAGCTGTATCATCAAGACAGTACGGTACTGGCACAAAAACAGACACTCAGATCAATGGAACAGAATAGAGAACCCAGAAATGGACCCACAAACATATGGCCAACTAATCTTTGACAAAGCAGGAAAGAATGCCCAATGGAAGAAAGATAGTCTCTTAGCAAATGATGCTGGGAAAACTGGACAACGACATGTAGAAAAACGAACCTGGACAAGTTTCTTACACCATACACAAAAATGAACTCAAAATGAATCAAAGACCTAAACATAAGACAGGAAACCATCAACATCCTAGAGGAGAAAGCAGGCAAAAACCTCTTTGACCTCAGCTGCAGCAACTTCTTCCTCAAAAGGTATCCAGAAGCAAGGGAAACAAAAGCAAAGATGAACTACTGGGACCTCGTCAAAATAAAAAGCTTCTGCGCAGCGAAGGAAACAATCAGCAAAACTAAAAGGCAACTGACAGAATGGGAGAAGATATTTGCAAACTGCATACCAGATAAAGGGTTAGTATCCAAAATCTATAAAGAACTTATCAAACTCAGCACCCAAAAAACAAATAATCCAGTGAAGAAATGCTCAACATCACTCATCATCAGGGAAATACAAATAAAAACCACCATGAGATACCACCTCACATCTGTAAGAATTGCTAATGTTAACAACTTGGGCAACAACAGATGTTGGTGAGGATGCGGAGAGAGAGAGGATCTCTTTTGCACTGCTGGTGGGAATGCAAACTGGTGCAGCCGCTCTAGAAAATAGTATGGAGGTTCCTCAAAAAATTAAAAATAGAACTACCCTTTGACCCAGCAATTTCACTACTAGGTATTTATCCAAGGGATACAGGTATGCTGTTTCAAAGGGGCACATGCACCCCAGTGTTTATAGCAGCACTATCATCAATAGCCAAATATGGAAAGAGCCCAAATGTCCATCGATGGATGAATGTATAATGAAGATGTGGTGTGTGTGTGTGTGTGTGTGTGTGTGTGTGTACTCCAGTGTGTGTGGAGTATTACTCAGCAATCAAAAATAATGAAATCTTGCCATTTGCCACTACATGGATGGAACTGGAGGGTATTTTGCTAAGCAAAATTAGTCAGAGAAAGACAAATATCATATGACTTCACTCATATGAGGACTTAAAGACATAGAACAGATGAACACAAGGGAAGGGAAGCAAAAATAATATAAAAACAGGTAGAAGGTACAAAACATAAGAGACTCTTAAATATGGAGAACAAATAGACGGTTACTGGAGGGGTTGTGGAAGGGGTTGGGATAAATGGGTAAGGGGCATTAAGGAATCTACTCCTTAAATCATTGTTGCATGGTATGCTAACTAACTTGGACATAAATTACAAAAATATAAATAAAACATAAAAAATAATGGAAAGCTGATTTTATATTGCTAGTGGGTCTGTATACAAAATGGAGATAGAAGTTGTAAATCAGCAGCATAGTTTTTCTCTCACAAAAGCTGATCTGGCTACTACCACTATGGAGTGTGACCAAAAAAAGAGGCAAATGCTGACAATCAATATTGCATCATCCCTGAAAACCCATTCATCCACTTGGTGGCACTTGACTGCATTGGGTATCTTCTGTCATGGAGAGGAGAGACACAGTCTCAAAAAGATAGAAATATTCATGATACTGATTTGCCTTCCCTACCCATAAGGTTCTATAAGCACAGGCATTTGTGGACTTACA
This sequence comes from Leopardus geoffroyi, assembly GCF_018350155.1. Classification (NCBI taxonomy): domain Eukaryota; kingdom Metazoa; phylum Chordata; class Mammalia; order Carnivora; family Felidae; genus Leopardus; species Leopardus geoffroyi. The sequence continues at coordinate 36,981,245 of NC_059336.1, read as the reverse complement.
GAATACCTTCTTCATTACTAGAGCATCCTGTACAATGTTGCTTCCAACTAGGAGATTGATTTTATAGCAAAGCTCACACTCATAGAATCACCACATGCCCATCATCCAGAAGGGGTTGGCTTGATAGAAGCCTGGAATATCCAGCTAAAAGAACAATAACAAAACCAGCTGGAAGTTAATATCCTAGAATATTGAGTGCTCTACCAAAGATGGAATATATGCTTTAAACATATGGCCAATACATGTTGATGTTTTTTTTTTAACTTAGCCTAAATGTATACATTTAGGAGCCAAATAGTGGAGTGACCCCTTTCACTATTATACCAATAACCCACTTATTGGGTTTGAAATTGAAATTTTCTTCCTTTCCATTCCCACAACCTAAGGTTCACTGTGTTTAGAGATCCTGGTGTCTGAAAGAGGAATGCTTCTACTGGAAAATAAGATCATGGATTCACTGATTTAAAAAATGAGAATTCTCCCTGCTCATTTGGTTCCTAGTACATAGAACCAATAGTCAGAGAAGTACTCTATACTAGCCAAGGTGATCCATCCTAATCACCCAGGGGAAAATGAGTTATTGCTACATAATGAGAGCAAGAATATTGTTTTAGGAACCCATGCATTTGGTGGGTTACCTTTTCATACTTCTTTGACCATAAGTCCTTTTTTTAAAAAAAAAATTATGTTTATCTTTGAGAGACAGAGAGACACAGAGTATGAATGGGGTAGGAGGGGCAGAGAGAGAGGGAGACACAGAATGCGAAGTAGGCTCCAGGCTCTGAGCTGTCAGCACAGAGCCTGATGCGGGGCTCAAACCCATGAACCATGAGATCATGACCTTTGCCAAAGTCAGATGCTCAACCAACTGAGCCACCCAAGTGCCCCTACCAAAAGTCCTTAACCAGTGGAAAACTGTGGCAACCCAAAAAAAAGGCAAGACAATCAAGGGCTCAGATCTTACCTGAATTAAGTTTTGTGTCATTCTACCAGGTAGAAAACACTGACCATATAGTGCTAGCCAACAGAAAGGAGAAGTATGCAATGTTCTGTGGAAGACTATTGTGATTACCAATTTTGGCTCAAGATCAAATACAGAAACATAGCCTGTAGTAGCTATGTTCTATGTCATTTAATTTTTTTTCTCTTCTCTCTCCCTACCACCTGATATGAATAATACAAGTGGTGCTTATTATTATAGATGGTAGGTAGGAAGATTACTGCATGGACAACATCCACAATGATGTGGTATCTTATGGGATTTCATGCATTTCCTAGGTTGAAGACCACAAACTTTTCACACAGAAGAAAGAAAAGAGAAGCTGGAGGACAAGAGTAGACTGTGGTGAATAACTTCTACTTGTCTCTCCAGATCTACTTTTCATCTGCTTTCTGCTCCAGGAGCCTGACCTTGTAAGGACATTGATGGTTCCCTTGCCCTGTAGCTCCTGACTGAGTTTAGTCAAAGGATAGACTTTGACAGGATATTGGATGGATGGAAGAAAGTGAGGTCTTGATGTCTATTGCTGTGGCTCACCCTGTGAAGTCCCTGCTCAGAGGGACTTTCTCTACACAACTTTTTCCTGTTCTGGATCTCTTTTCTTCCCTTATCCTTTTTGGCTTAGACACAGTAAGAGTTACTCACCCTGGATTACTACACCATCTCTTTTGGTTCCCCAATATGCCATCTACACTTTATAATTAATCCCTTTGTGAAACAAACAAAATTCTATGAATTATCAAAATTAAAGTTTGCTACCTGTTTCTTGTTGGGGACTTGACCAAAACTTTTCACTAGTCTAAACCACCATCATCACTACCAGAATTACTATAATAACCTCCTAACAGGTCCCACTTCTTTTGCCCTTATCTGCCTCTATACTGTTCTCAACACAACCACCAGAATGATCTTTTTAAAGCATACATGAGTTCAAGACACTTGGCTATTAAAAATCTTCCAAATGGCTTCCTGATTCACCTAGAATAAAAGCTTTTTGTTGACCCACAAGGTCCTACATGATCTCCTCACTCCTTACCTCCTATTCCCACCTTCATTCACTTTGCCTAGCCAGTAAGAGCTCTGCCAACGGTTCTTACCATGTGTCATTTGCTTCTTATGGAAAGCTTATCCCCCATATATCCATATGGCTCCCTCCCTCACTTCCTTCATGCCCCCACTCAAGTAGCATCTTTCCAAGGTGATAAAAAGTGAAAAAATCCTTGAGCACATTATCTAAAACTTGTAAACCTCCTCCAACATGACTTATTCTCCCTTCCTACTTAATTTTTCACCTAAGCCACCCTTAATCTTATTTATTTTACCCATCTTTTTTCCTCTTTCTCCCCTTCTAGGATATAAACACAGAGTGCAGGAATTGTTGCTCAGAACTACTAACTCAACATCTAGAAATGTGCCTGTCATATAATAGGGGTTCAACCAATATTACCTGAACCAATTTATTCATTCATTTCCAGTTTACTCAGAGTAAAAGCCATGGTATTTTGGCTCAAATACTGAGTTCCTAATCAATCTGAATTAAATTATCAAGTATCTTGGCTTGTGAGCCATTAAATAACATACAGGCATTTACTTCTTTTCAGAAGAGAAATAGCATTACCGTATTTGATTACATAAATTAGGGACAAGACTTTTCACCCCATCACATATTTTCCAAAGATCATTATCTCCCTTCCAGAAGATGATTTGCAGTACAGTTTAGGCGGATAAAGTGATTGTGCCTGATTGTAACTTCATAAAAGAAAGTCAAGATTATTTTAAGCAAAGGCAGCATTCTTTAAATTTGTCTAAAGTCCCTAAATTGACAACTTGAAATGACAGTGTGAATTAAGAAGTGATATGGAAAACTAAGCCTCATTACTCTACTATCACAGTGTTATAGATATCAAAATCTTGTAAGTTAACTTGAAGTAAACATCCTTAATTTATACTTGAGCTGAATTTGAAGACTTGGAAGGGAGAGAGCAAGTCTTCTATGATCATTAAGCCTACTGTCCTATTAAAGAAAGTGAATGAAATGCTCAAAAATAAATGACTGTCAGAGATGTGGAGCTTAAAAACATACCAGACTAGATATTTTGATTAATTTTTTATAAATATAGTTGACACACACTACATTAATTTCAGGTGTACAACATAGCGATTCAAAGAGTTTATGTTATGCTATGTTTACCATAAATGCAGCTACCATATGTCACCATACAATGCTATTACAGTATCATTGACTATATATGCCCTATGCTGTATCTTTTATTCCTGTGACTTATTCATTCCAGGATGAATGGATGTTTTAATTAAAAACATCAGCTTGTAACCTAGTTTGTTCTTGTTGCCAAAAGTCCCGTAGAGAAAACTCTATATACCTATGTTTACTAATAGCAGCAAAGGATTGTGGCATCAGGGTTATTTAAATATTTCAATTTTGCTCTTGACTAGCTGCTAAAGGATGAATATGCTTCTGCAGGGAGAACTAGATTGTTGAGGAACTGGCCCTGACTATGCAAACATCACAACTTCTATAAAGTGAAGCCTGTAACTCTACCCATAACTTTCTCCTTCTTAGATTCAGTTTACATCATAGGAAACCTTAGTAAGTTTCATTTTTACTTTAAAAAAAAACATAAAGTGAAATGTATCAGTCCACCAAACACTTCCTGGAAGTGTAATACATCAGGAATCATATTTTAAATACTGACCTTATGTCATTTACTTTATTATGTGGGCCATATCCTTTTGCTGTTTAGTGTTTTCCTAGCATTGTAAGATAAGTATGTGTATTTTCAATGGCTTTTCTCAGCTAAATAGTTTTATTTACAAGGTGACCTTTAGAATAGAAAAATGACCATACTGCATATTGAATTATTCACATGTCACAGATACTCAGTGAGCCTGGGAGAGTTGACAGTTCTCTTGGGTCTCCAACAAGGACTTCAATCTAACAAGTAAAAATATACTCTCATTTGCCAAAAACCCATTACAGCATATACCAGGAATTTCATGACTATAATATGGGAAATGCAAATGTCTGAGATAATACATACAATTTGATTACAACACATGGAAGATCGCCAGTTTAAAAAGGTATCTGTAATCAATGAAGTATCTGTTAATATGGATAAAATTTTGATTTTGTGATTCAGAAAAGATGAAATTATTTTTCTTGAGCGTGTTGTATAAGTCCCTGATGCATTAATTTCATGTTTTTCAACACAACAACACTATAATAAAGGCATGTATTTCCAATGCCTACAAAGAGGAAAGAGACAAAAAACACTGCTCCATTGATGAAGGTACACGGGATTTTCAATTTGATACAGTGGTATGATTATCTTTGGTTTTACAATTGGTTATACTATTTGCCAAATGTAACTGTATGTGATAAGCCAGGTACTAGAACATTTTTTCAACTCCCACTAAATCACTCTACCAGTTGAACCACACATCACTAGTAATTATTATAGCCATTGTAATGAGAAATTTTATAGACAAGCACTTGGAAATCTAGTACTTCAGAAACATAAGGGTTTTCATTTCTCTGCTTTTTTCATCTTACGATGTGAATGTACAGTTTTTGAATTTCCCTTTTCAGGTACTTTCTGATAACTGACTCAACCCTCTATGTCTATCTTCTGGTGGTGGGTCACGTTTTGGGATAGGAGGATTAGGAAGTATATATGTGTGGCAGGGGTAATTTTCCGAAGATCCTATTGTAGAATTCATCCAAAAAAGGGTGGGGTTACTGAAATTAAAATTAAAAAAACTTTTGAAAAAGGTGGAGAAAAGGAAGAAATGCTTTCTTTGAAAACTAAAGATAAGAAAGAAACTTAATGCTGTGACTGGGCAGAGCTCTGTGTTAAAATACCTATTGTCGATACCTTATACAAAGATGAAACAATGCTTAGGCGTTCTCAGGAAGCTGGATAAGTTTTCCCAATCCTCCCCATATCCCTGCCCCATGTTTAAATGTTAACAGTACCTTGGTTTCCAGGATCCAAACTACAGACCTGAATATTTATGATTTATTTTATTATCCATTTTTGTTCAACGGTCTTTTTAGCTTTCTCTTAAAAAATCTCTCAAAGAATTGCATGGCCATTAAGCAGTTCTTTAAAATGGCCGTTTTATTAATGCAATGCAAAGAAACAGATGGATTAATTTTCCTTTGAAATAAATTTGGTTTAAAAGTACTCAAGGAAAAATATGTATTTGGTCCAATATATTTCAGTTTTGCTAAAAGATTTACAGCTGAGAAACATACAAAGGCATTAGCCAATTTGAAAATCTAATATCTTTCCATGGGAGTTAACTTCCCTCTTCCAGTTAATATTTGAAGGAAACTAAAGAGAATTTTGATCTTTACCAAAATATAAAAATATAACTTTAAATCAAATATAGTGTGCATACTTCATAAATACTGGCACCCTTCCATGATAAACACAGGTTTAATGAACATCCATTAAGAGATAAACACTGTACTACTCACTGGAATATTAATATGAATATAACTCAAACCCTACCTTTAAGGCAATTTTAATTTCACAGATTTTTAAGATACAGAAACATGTCCAAATTGTACCTATCTTCCAATACTTAATCATGAGAAACAGTTGCAAGCCAGTTGCTCCAAAATGCTTATCTGATCATGACTGTTAACTATTTCAGTTGGAAAAACCATTAGAATTACTCAGGGCAGCTACTGATGCCCTCTCTGGATAAGTCAGTCCAAGAACCATCTTTCTTTACAAATATGGGTGTCTCTGTGTGAGTGTGTCTAGGCCTTACATAATTTGAATTCTAGCCTCATTACTCCACCTCCACTCAGGTGTGTATAAGGATAAAGAATAAATTAAAATCTGAAGGCAAAGAGTGGTGGTTCTCAAACTTTGGTATGTAACAAAATCACCTACAGAGTTAATATAGAACACAGAGGCCCAGGTCCCCTAAAGTAGGGTGGGGTCTGGCTCTTTGAGAATCACTGACCTACAGCTGATCTCTATTCCTAGCCTGAAATTGAGCTCCAACATATTCATGATTAAAATATTAAATTTATACATCTATAGTATAGATTTATAGTATATCTACACTGATGTTCATACAATATAAAAATTGAATAAGGAAGACTTCACTTGAAAGCAGTGATTTGAAAACAAGCCGAGGATTTAACTGGTCATAAACTTAACAGGAGGTAATAGTGTGGTGCCTCTGAGCAGAAGATATAATGAAGTTGTCTGCTGCATTAAGCGGCATGCAGTATGTATAAGAACCTAATATCTCATAAAAGAAGGGGCTCATAACATTGGGAAGAGACATATAGTACGTAAAATTGAAGAAACTGGCTTTTGGGGAAAGAATATATCACTTTGGAGCCACTCTTCCCAGTATTCCTTGAGATAAGCTCCAGATATGTATTTTTTAAACGTGAAACGGAAGAATGAAAAAATATGTCAAACTAATAGAAAATATGGGAATATAAGTGAACAGGTTCGCAATGGAAAATAATCTCCAAACCTACAAATATTTGACTGCTTAAAAAGGTAAAACTTTGGTGAATGAAAAAACCACTATTTGGAAAATTAAATGCCATCAATAATGAAATACATGATGGATTGTTATGCTTCCATAACCCCATCTCCTCCCCGCTCAAACTACTTGGTTTCTTTTTTTTCTATCAAAATTCTCAGAAGGGCAATCTAGTTTTTCTGCTCTTACTTCTATCAACCTCCAAGCCACAAAAATCCTCTTTACTAGTCACACTCCAGGAGTAATTCTCAAATTTCATCTTACAATATGCAAATTGAGGGGTCCCATCCCTGAGTTTCTGATTTAGTGATTCTGAGTCAAGCTTGTGATTCTGCATTTCTAACAGGTTTCTAGATAATTGGATGCTACTGATCTAGTGGACTACACTTTGAAAATCACTGTCTTACAGAAATTCTCTTGCTATGGCAATAGAGCTTTAATAACTAGTAAAATCACTGGATTTCAACCCTTGTTTTACTTAATATCTCAGCATTGTCTGTCATATTTTCCCACTCCCAATTTTTTTAAAGTCTGTCTTCCTGGGTTTTGATGACATTTATTTTGAATTCAGTTGTTTGTAACTCAGAATTCTCATCTATATACCTGGCATATGTCTTCTATAATGTAAGCTCTATTTATCATGTCACCTTAGCTTTTATTGCCTTCCCTCCTCAATCCTTGTGTGGCACCCACACTGGCTTCTCTCCAAACCTTGACAATTAATGTGGTATTATACTTCTGTGCCTTTGCCTGGGTAGTTTTCCTCTTCTCTGCCTGACAAATTCCCTATTTACCCTTCAAGTCTCTGCTCAAATGACCCACACTTTGAGAAAGGATTCTGCTAGATGGAATTTTGTCTCTTAGATTTTCCCAGCATTTTACATATAAATTATTATAGCACCTAAGGTATTTAAGTCTATGTATTTATACCAAACCCATTAAAATATTAATTCATGACAGAACTACTTCATATGCAAGGGTCTAGCACAGTGTTGATTCAAGGAAATTGCCAGTGTTTAATGAAAGAATCAGTGGGCCCAAACCACCAAGTTAGTGGTAAACATTGCTTAGATCCAATATTAAAGGCTGAATTATTTACAGACTCATTCTATTTCTTCACTACAGAACACATTTCTGTCAGCTTATTATAGGATCTGATCAGGACATGAATGATTAACTTATTTTGCAATGTATCTGGCACATCAATGCCAACAAAAATGTATTTAATAAACTCATATAAAATGAGAATGATGAAACAGATAACCTTTTCCTCTTAATTTGTTAGAGTGTACATACTATTAATTTCACATTAACATCAACTTCTAACAGACCAAAATGAGAAATTAGGGGGGTAAAATTACGAGAGATTTATAACTCAGCTATAGGACACATTTTTTTTTTTCAACGTTTATTTATTTTTGGGACAGAGAGAGACACAGCATGAATGGGGGAGGGGCAGAGAGAGAGGGAGACACAGAATCGGAAACAGGCTCCAGGCTCTGAGCCATCAGCCCAGAGCCCGACGCGGGGCTCGAACTCACGGACTGCGAGATCGTGACCTGGCTGAAGTCGGACGCTTAACCGACCGCGCCACCCAGGCGCCCCAGGACACATTTTGAAAAACATATTAATCTGAGGTAATTTTCCACAAGAGTAATTCAAATAAATTTTTAAAAGCCTCAGTTTTTTCAAACATCCCAACCTTGGGATCATTTAAACATACTTCATGTTCCCACAGGAAAAGAAAATGCACACACACACACACACACACACACACACACGTAAGTAATTCAAATTTTCTCATCATTGTTCTAATTAAAAAGAAAAAACTTCCTAGAAGTATCATATTAAAATACGTGTCACTTGGGGCGCCTGGGTGGCGCAGTCGGTTAAGCGTCCGGCTTCAGCCAGGTCACGATCTCGCAGTCCGTGAGTTCGAGCCCCGCGTCGGTCTCTGGGCTGATGGCTCAGAGCCTGGAGCCTGTTACCGATTCTGTGTTTCCCTCTCTCTCTGCCCCTCCCCCGTTCATGCTCTGTCTCTCTCTGTCCCAAAAATAAATAAACGTTGAAAAAAAATTTTTTTTAATTAAAATAAAATAAAATAAAATACATGTCACTTATTAATAAGTTAATGATAACTCAAACTGAAAAGAAATTGCACTTTCAAGACAAACAATGAGAAATAATTTTAAGTTATACAGTAGACATAGAAATAAATGTCTTAAAATGTGGACAAAAGGTGTATTCAATTTTGCTTAGAAAGCTATCGTTAAAACTTATCACTGTTTAAAAAATACTTTTAAGTTTACTTTATGTTTTTCTTTAAATTTTTTAATGTTAATTTATTTTTTAGAGAGACAGAGACAGAATGCGAGTGGGTTAGGGGCAGAGACAGAGGGAGACACAGAATCCGAAGCAGGCTCCAGTCTCCAAGCTGTCAGCAAAGAGCCTGACGCGGGGCTTGAACTCATGAGCTGTGAGATCATGACCCGAGCTGAAGTTGGACACTCAACCGACTGAGCCACCCAGGTACCCCAGTTTACTGTATGTTTTTAAAAAAAATAATCTGCTTCAGGTATTACGTTGAAATGTTGATTATAAAACTCTTGCCTAGTGTATCAGGATTCAATTCATAGCAATTATTTTTGTTTAATTTAATTTTTTAAATATAGTTTATTGTCAGATTGGTTTCCATACAACAGCCAGTGCTCATCCCAACAAGTGCCCTCCTCCCTGCCCATCATCCACTTTCCCCTCTCCCCCACCCCCCATCTACCCTTAGTTTGTTCTCAGTCCTTAAGAGTCTCTTATGGTTTGCTTCCCTTCCTCTCTGTAACTTTTTTTTTCCCCCTTCCCCTCCCCCATGGTCTTCTGTCCACATGTGAGTGAAAACATGATATCTGTCTTTCTCTGCCTGGCTTATTTCACTTAGCATAATATCCTCCAGTTCCATGCATGTTGCTGCAAATGGCCAGATTTCATTCTTTCTCATTGCCAAGTAGTATTCCATTGTATATATAAACCATTCGTCAGTTGATGGACATTTAGGCTCTTTCCATAATTTGGCTATTGTTGAAAGTGCTGCTATAAACATTGGGATACATGTGCCCCTATGTATCAGCACTCCTGTATCATTTGGGTAGATTCCTTAGCAGTGCTATTGCTGGGTCATAGGGTAGTTCTATTTTTAATTTTTTGAGGTACCTCCACTGTTTTCCAGAGCGGCTGCACCAGTTTGCATTCCCACCAAGCAGCATAGCATTTGTTTTGGGGCATCCATTATTTACAAGATTTCAGAAAGATTTCAGCATAGATGAGTAAGAAAAAATGTTGACACCAATATGCATATTTGGAAGGGAGCAATTTTCTTGAGGAACTTCAGCTGTTTATATTTTCACATAAGCATATTCCTGAGTGCAGAACAAAGATTTGAAAGAAACCCAACAAATAACCAGCAAAGGATTCTTACACCCTGACAAAGGACATAATGGTGATGATTACTTTCCTTAATAAGGGGACATCCTCAACTTTTAATTCAAATATTTTAAGTAGCCAGTTCCACACTGACTTCTCATATTTTGTATGAAATATTTTGTTGTGTTTATTTGGATATAAATAATGAGTTCTTATGTTCCTGTTCTAAATTATTTCTACTTTGACAATCTTAATGAACTTATTTTTTATTTGAGTACAGTTGACACATAGTATTAATTTCCGGTGTACAGCAGGGTGATTCAACTTCTCCGTACATTATGCTGTGCTCACCACAGTGTAGCTACTATCGGTAGTTATACATACAACACTATTACAATATCATTGACTATATTCCTTATTCTGTGCCTTTTCCTCTCATGACTTATTCATTCCATAACTGGAAGCCTCTATTAATCTCAATGAACTTCTTGATCAAAACTGACCTCACACCTTTTCTCAACTGTATTCCAGCATGTAGCGAACTGAAGGGTATTTCCTTATTTGCCAGTTTTGTGGATCTGTGAATCACTTGAACATCATAGCCCCAATTTTCTCTTTGGTTCTTTAATTCTTCTGTTTGTTCAAAGCATTATTGAGGTATATTTGAGATACAAAACTGCACTTACTTAATGTATACAATTGATGACATATGGATACATCAGTGATACCATCACCACAATCAAGGTGCTTTAATTTTTTATTTAGTGTTGAGTTTATTTCCCTCTGTTTTCTTCTTGGGTTTTCTTCAGTTTTGTTTATTGATTGTCTTTCTCAATGGCTCTTACCCATGTACCCTCTTCCCTACATCACCTCTGGGTACTTATTTTGTTCACATCTCACAAAGGGCCAAGCTATCAAGAAAGAAAACTGATTTCTCTTGGTTTCATTTCTTTGCCTGCTTTCTCTTAAAGCGCTTTCTTAGAGAAAACTAACTCTTTCCATGGGCTCCTCCTTTCCTAAGCAAGAAACTGAATGAGGGTTCCATTGGTTCCATCAGGAACATAGTGCCTAATTAACTGCTTGCTCTCTTCTGACTCCACAGACCTCTAGAGCCTTCTTCGTCTCCATCTCAGCTAGGAGACACTGGAGATTTACATTGCTCCTTACCCAATATTACCACATTTTACTGATCTGTGGCAGCTAGCCCAGAAACAGGGATTGCCAGAGAAGAAGGCATGGAGGATGTGTCTGTCTAATGCTTTTACAATAACTCTGCTCAGTTGTCAGGAATTACCCTGCCACACCTTCCCCTGACCAGCCATGGCTGCACATTACCCTTCTATATTCCATAACCATCCACACTAACTTTGATCATTCAGTTACTCTTTAGCCCTGTCTCTTGTCATTCTTAGCAACAATTCCATGGTAAAGTTGATAAACAAGTATTCCTTACCAATGTCTGTTTAATGTTATGTATGCAAATTCCAGCCAGCATTACTTTATTTTTTCCAAGTAAATTTTAAATGGCCAGAACTAATAGACTTCTTTGATCCCATCCACTAAATCCTCATTACCCACAGTGTGGTTCAAAGGCCAGCAACATCAGTGTCACCTGGGAGCTTGTGAGAAATGCTGATTCTGAGGCCCTACCATAGACTTTCTGAGTCAGAATCTGAATTTTAGCAAACTAGCTGATTTGTGTGCACATTAAATTTGAAAGACACCACCCTAAACTTCTCCAAGAATGCCTTTGGGTTAAATCTAATAGTAGTAACTAGGTCCTTTCCTGGAAGCACTTATTTTTAATATTTTTATTTATTTTTGAGAGAGAAAGAGAGAGACAAAGCATGAGTGTGGGAGGGGCACAGGGAGAGAGAGACACAGAATCTGAAGCAGGCTCAGGCTTTGAGCTGTTAGCACAGAGCCGAATGTGGGGCTCGAACCCACAAACCACAAGATCATGACCTGAGCATAAGTTGGATGCTTAACCGGCTGGGCCACCCAGGTGCCCCACTGGAAGCACTTTTAAACTTACAATTCTGAAAGCATTTTTCACTAATTCTACTACATTTTCTTGGCTTTAGAATATTCTACAATGTCTTCTCTTTCTCCTGGGGTCTTAGCAGTGCTTCTCAAACTATGGTTCCAAATTAACACATATTTAAGGTTCTATTTAAAATGCATACATCTTGACCCATCCCAGTGAACTACATATAAAATCTCTAAAGATAAGGTTGAGTAATCTGCATTTTAACAAACAGGGCAGTTGAATCTTATATACATTAGTGTTTGCTAAAAATTGCCTTCAGGAAATCAATAGACAGCATAACAGGATTTGGCTTTCTTGGGCAGTTGCCATTTGCTTGCTCCCCAATTCTTCCATCTTTTCTCTTTCCCTTTCAGTTTTCACAGGAAAAAAGACCCTCCTAAGTATTTTCCAAAATTAAATAAATAAAAAGTTCCATTTTATTTTGCTCATTTTCTTTAACACATCACCCATCTGTTTCTACTTCTTCTGTCTTAGAATTCCCATCTTTTCTTTTATCACCCTGTTCCATACATTCATATATCCACTTTGTTATTTCCTGTGAACCTCTCTCTGATCTTCCAGATGCACACAGCGCAATGATTTACTCAGTAAGGTCTATGGCAGCTGGTGATGATTGCTTCATTGTACAGCAAGAAAAAATGGATTCAGGAAAATGCATTGCCCAAAACGAGGCAATTGGGCTTCTATCCAAACAAAATCTGACTGAATGTCCCATTCACATTCCCATTCGTGAATGTCCCATTTTCTCTTCTATTTTTTTTTTTACGTGTAAACCTACAAACCAGGAGCATTAGCTTCACCTGAGAGCTTATTAGAAATGAAGAATATCAGGACCCACCCCAGACCCACTGAATCAGATCCTAAATTGCAGTAAGATCTCCACTTAATTTTTTGTACATATTAAAGTTTGAAAAGAGTTTATACTGCATATAGCACTATCAAAGGTAACAAAGAATCATCAATTTATGGATCCATTAACAAAATTTAAATAAGAGTAAAATACTTCTCATTTGTATCAGACTCCAATATTTGAAAGAAGATACATTTATCTTTGATGTGCTGTAGCTGAAACTGCTGTTTTTCAATTATATAGGTTCGAACATCCTGTAAACGTGTTGAAATATTTTCATTTAAGAAACAACAGTGATCATCCCAATGGGTGCTTTCTCTAGGCCTAACTCCTAGATGATTGAATCTACTATGAAAGGCAATGGTAATGTAGAGTAAGGATTATAGATTATTGGATTGAAAAGGATCTTAGAAGTCACAGAAACCCAAATCCCTAATTTTTAAAAGGTGGGAACTCGCTCTTGGATCCCAAACCCCTCTATCTAACTCTCTAATAGCAGTATATTCCTAGGTAGCCTTCTGACATATCCCACTGAAACTGTTCAAACTGGGCCCATTTTATAGCCCCACCTCCTGTCTCTTCCATTCTTCCTTGCCAGTATCAACTAAGCAACCCAAGTCAAAATCAGAAGATCATCCTATGTTTTTATTTTTCTACCCTCCAACATCAAATCAGCTACCAGGACCTTTTTACACTTTGACACATACATACCTCTAGGTTTTGCCCCTCTATCCATCCCACTGTTCACTTGGATTATCACATTTTCCTAAAAGTTCTCCATGTCTTCTATCTTCTATTGCTCCAAAACACCTGTCATCATACTGCTGTTCAAGAGAACTTTCTAAACACCAATTCTGAATACTTCGATCTCTCATATGTCTCTTCCACAGTATGTTCTTCACCTAGAATATTGATCTTCAAATATTCTTGATGGAGATTATAACTGATGCTGTTGATGCCATGCCTCACACCATTTGGCCCAACTCTGTTTCTACCTGTGACTTGGAAGCTAGTACCCAGCATGCTGACACAAGTTCCTACCACAGGCACTATGGCCTCATCTCACTCCATGAGGACTTTCCCCAAGTCCCTCTATCCCTGGATAGAGGGATCTTGCATAGGTACATTTAGAAGCAGTTTGGATAAGCTAGTAATTAAATGCCTTCCATGGGTAAACTTCAACAAATGAGGGACATGAGTCAGTGAGAAGTATTCCAACAGTTCTAGTTCTCAGTGAGCAATTCTGAGGTACACTCACATGGTTATTTAGACATACCCCAACGGGATTGAGCACTAGCTATCCACCTTGCCCACACCATTTATCAGCATTTCTCTCTTCCCTGTTTCACTTCCTCTCTCTCTTTCATGTGTTTTACCTGAAATCATCTCCCACACAAACTACCTTCCCAGTCCTTGTATCAGAATTTGTTAATGAGAGGGGAAAAAAACTTCGGCAAGTATCAACAACACATGCATATGTATGTATGTATATATGTGTGTATACATGTACATACATATGTATATTCATTTGCTGATAAATTATATACATATACCACCATACTAATATATCATAGGTATGGTAAAATGAAGTCAATAAATAGAAATATGAAAGAAATATAAAATAACACACTATTTCCAAATAGCTTGCTACCTAAAATTATTTCATATTATGAATAGCTAAAGAAACAGTGCCCACTAAAGGTATGGCATGAGCTATATTTTTAATAATAGTAGCTTTAAGTCCATATTTCAAATAGCCTTCTTGATTATTTCTATTTTTTGGCTTTTTTTGGGGGGGTGGATATCTACTTCTTGCCATACTTGATTATTTCACTGTTTATAATCTCATGACAGGATGGATGAAGCAAACATTCTAAGAGTAGGACAGAAGTCAGTGCTACTGGCACTGCTGTTTTCTTATCATTGCTAAACTGGTATTATCTTGAATGTGATGGTTCCTTTCATGAATCCTTTTCAATGTACCTGTTCACTTTATTAGGAGAAGTTCAATGAAAACCCAATAATTAAATCCATGATTACACCCAACCCAGTGTACTTAACTAATCGTATATTAAAATAGACTAAGAATAAACAAGAGAGGATGTCACTGACCACCACATTGCTCTGTTAGGCTCCCATACCTTCTACAAGCTTCCTCCAAGATTACGTGTAGCATTTGATTTTATGTTACCCAGACTGAATTCAGGTGTTATAATACAGGCATATATTAAATAGTTGTCAAGTTCAATTTCTTTATTTTTTAAGATAAAAAATATATAAGTCAGAAACTCCACTTTGGACACTATTCACATAGACTCTCTGCTCTAGAAAGGTAAAACTTAAACTCTACAGAATGACTCTTGGATCTTCATGATTTGTCTTCTGCTTATTATATCCAGCTTTATCTTGATTCACCACTTCTTATTCTGTGATCCAACATCACAGACGACTTAAGTTTCTAAAATCAACCTTGATATTTTATATCATTGGACATTTGTAAACTCTTTTCTTTATGTCTGTTTGCATTTTCATTATTTTATCAACCTAAAATATCATAGTATCTACCACATTCTATAGGAAATACCTCTAGTGTTTCATAATTCTACCTCTTGGCTTACCACCTATGGCAGGTGAATTTGAAGGGAGACTTCCAAGTAAGCTCATTCTACCTCATCCTACATTGTCCCACTTCAAGTATGCCAGAAGGCATCTTTTAGTTCTCTGCCCTGGAGATTTTGCTATTCTGGCTCCCATGAGCATCATAGTCCCTGGAGGAAGGTCTCTACCAATGGAGACAGAAGCCAATGGTATAAGTGCTCCAGTTTCCTGTATCTCAAGTGGACCATTTTGGAAAGCATTGTATTTCTCAGGAAGTCCTAATGGAACCAAGCCCACTGCCCATAGGGGAACCCTTGTTAAGCTACCCTGACAGTGGCTTTCCCCCTTCTCTGTCTTGCCTACCCTCATTAATGCTTCATGGGTCCTACTCCCAAAAACCCAACTTGCACCCAAATCCTTGTTTCAGGTTCTGCTCCTGGTACAAAAGAAACAGGCACACATTCATCTATAAAAGTATCCTTGAAACCCTGAACCCCTCCCTCCCCACAAGTAGACTGATGTATCTGTGTTCTCTTTGCTACTCTCCAACCTTGTATATATATATCATGTTTTTTTTTTTCACTCACCACAAACAGATATAATTGTTGATTATCACACAGATTCTAAGGTAGCTCCTCTGGCCCCCTGCAAGCAGGCCATCCACCCACATAGAATGTCACATATACTCACACATGTCTGTTCACCCTGGCTCTGCTGCTTATCTGATGTGGCATTCTGGAGCTCTTGATGTCACTCTACTTCATGGGCACTGTGGTTTTCCTTGACACTGACACTGGCCCAAATCTAGTCTTCCTGGTACAACTCTCACTCGACTCAGCTTTCCTTCATGTTGCTCCACCAGGCAGAGCAACCAGGCTGATACCAGACTGATACCCATGGTTGATCCCTCAAGTGTCCTTGCTCATATCTTGGGCCTCCAGGCCACCACAGCTCCAAGATGCCAGTGGCAGATTGGTAAAGTCTCAAAGTTTTTCCCATTCAGTGATACAATTGTTCTATTTTAATTTCACTAAGATACTCTCATTCTTTTAAAAAGTTAGACAAGGGATAGGTTCAATCAAAAGCTGCCCTTCTCCATTTAAAATTACTACTCTACTTAATCTCCCTAAATGACTAATAGTTTATCACTAAGACAAATTCAGTTTTCCTCCACTATCCCTATGCCCATTAACCTGCATGGCTTAATCAAGTTATTTAACTTCTCCTGACTTTATAGTGTTCATTTGTAAAATGGGAGTAATGGTTACTTACATACTGAAAGACAATATACATAACAACAACTCTTGAGTTTAACTCTTGAGTTTTCTTAGAACTCTAGGCTAGAGTTTCTCATTATTGCCACCTAACTGTATGATTTTAAGCTATTATTCTAATACCATATCAAATACATACTCTCTCTTACACGCACCCTCTCTCTCTCTCACACACACACACACACAGAGGCAATATCCTCCTCTACTCCTTGACTGATGCTGTCATCCTTTGAAGGATATTTCAGCTATATACCTGAAATGGATCCACAAATATAATTGCTGACATCGATTTGTTCCCCCCAAAAAGCCTATTATAATGGTGCAAGTGTGTAGCACTCAATAACGGATGTGACAATTGCGGATATAAATTCAAACTCTGGCATGCCAGTGTTACAGCATCCTCATATTTAGACTTCAAACAAGACTTCCCTGTTGTACAAAGCAAAGGAAGAGGAAAACATAGACCACTCAGCATGACTGCACTGGCTCCAGCAGGTCAGAAGGCTGCTTCTTCAGAGGATGAAAATACTCATGCTTCCTGTGTTTCAGGAAGAACCTGGGTCCATCTTGGCAACATAAAGCTCCTTGGTGCTTAAAAACAAGTATGCCTCACATCCATATCATCAGTTCTGAAATTGGGAGTGGGGGTTAAAAACCTTGGATTCCACTGAGAGAAGGAGACATTAAGAGAAGTAAACCATAAACTATGAAAACATTAAATAGTTAGGGAGCAGGAATTAGGATGAGCTTTTCATTTACTCATCCTGGATCATTTACTTATGCTTGTTTTGGGATCTTTTTGCTCCGGAATCATGGGAGATAAGAAAGGCTTGATCTAACCTTGAACTCAGGGCGAAAATATTGGTGTTGCAGAATGACTGCATATGTGAAATTTATTGTGAAGCAAACCATCAACACACAACTATTCCATATAAAGCACAAAGGACATAAAGAAAATAAAAAGGGGGATAGGATAGGGTGGGATGGTCATTAGTTACTTATTTAGAACATTCTTATTGTGAACAATTTCAATATACAAAAGGAAAAACAATATATAATGAATCATCATGCTCCATGTTCCCACAGCCTCAACAATTACCAGCCTGGGGGCACCTGGTGGCTCAGTCGGTTAAGTGTCCAACTCTTGATTTTGTCTCAGGTCATGATCTCACAGTTCCTGAGACTGAGCCTCACATCAGGCTCCATGCCAACAACGCGGAGCCTGTTTGGGATTCTTTCACTCCCTCTCTCTCTCCCCCTCCCCTGATCATTTTCTCTCAAAATAAATAAATAAAGACTAAAACAATTTACTAGCCTGGTATGAACATTTCTAGAGTTATAGATACTTAGGCTACACAAAGCTCAGCCAAGCCTGACAGCAGTGCATTTGGCATTTTTTGGCACATGATTCTCTTTTTTTTCTTTTCCTGCCATTTGTAGCCACTATAAATCCACCAAAGGGAAAAGTGGGCCAAAGCTATGTGGGTGTGTGGGTGTTTTCCCATGCATTCTATTTGTTTTTATTCATATAGTCCGGTCCCCAGGGAAATTTTTTTTTTTTAATTTAGTTTCACTCTTGAAGATCCAAAGAATTCAGCATTTTACAAGCTCTGGGTTGTTAATCCTTATAGCTACTTCCCTATGACGTCAGTAAGTGGGAAGTGTTATTATCCCCATTTCACAGATTAAGAAACTGAGGACTTTTATGAGTATATGTCTCATCCGGAGCCAAAATGTGCTGGCAAGAGAATCAAGGACTTCCAATAAAGCTATTTAGCCTTTAGATGAGCACTGTCCAACAGAAATATAGTATGAGTGACATGTGATTTAAAAATTTCCAGTAGCCATATTACAAAAAAGTAGTAACAGGTGAAATTACCTTTAATATAATTCTTTATTTAGCCTATATCCAAAATATTATCATTCTAACAGTATTTTAAAAACTATTAATGAGATAGTTTAAATTCTTGTATTTATACTAAATCTTCAAAATAAATGTGTATTGGACATTTAAAGCACATCTCAGTTTGGATTCACCACATCTCAAGTGCTCAATAGTCATAGGTGCCTACTAGCTCTCATAATGGGCAACAGAACTCTACACCATAAGCTCTTCTCTCACTGGGCCATGCTCCCTCCCACTAGACAGCTTAATCAATATAGGCCCTGTCTTTTGTTGACTGTTTAGGATGCCTTCAATTTTGTTTGAATATCACTTTGGTTTGGGTTAATTTAACCAAATTATACACATGAATTAAAGCCCTTAGAAAGTAATATGAAATCCAACTCTAGGAGCAAAATGGGGGGAAGTCTCACAAATTTAGAATATTTAGGATATAATATATATTATAATTCCAGTTCCTATAGTTTAGAGGGTTTAATAGAATTAGGAGTAGAATAGAATTAGGAATGTGCTTGTGGCAGGCAAGCAAATCAATTGCTTGTTATAGTATAAGGGCTGTGAAGCTATGATTTTTGGCATCAGTTAACAGGCAAATATTTAAAACATCTTTTTCTGTTGAAAACTCCAATAAATTCCACAAATTACAATAGCGATATAGTTACTAAATAATACAATTTTAGGGGAAAAAAATAACCCGTTTAGCTCACTCCTTAATGGTATTCACATAGGGAAAGCTTTGCCTCTTCTAGTTAGCAAGTACTTGCATTCCCCATGGTAGGGGGTTGCCCTTTGAACACTGACCTTTATACACCACAAGAAACCACAAGCAGATTCATCTGAATCTCTTCCTTCTTTCACTGGCAGTCCCTGAATTTGGTGGTGACATTAAACAAAACATCTGAAATCTCAAAGTATTTCACAAAGTCAAAAATCCATGGCAACTTAAGGAGAAGTTAGCATCTGGATTAGAGGGAGACAAAGCAACATTTCCACAGGCAAAAAACGTAACTATAGCCATTATTCCACAAGTGTTGCCACTATGATGAAGGAAAGCCTGAAGTGAAACAAATCCAGTTTGCAATCATCAAAATACATGACTTACTAGCACGTGACTCTAGGGTTAAGGAAACCATTACACAAGAAATTAAAGGTTTATAAGGTAATGAATGCCAATAGCAGGTTTAAAACTATTTGTGATGGCTAACAGTAACCATCGAAGTATCTCAATACTAGGGTATACATTAAATCTTAAGTTATTTCAGAGAATTTTTTTGAGGTAGATGGTTTAGAAGAGTTTCCCCTATAAATGTTCTATACTGAAAGCCAATAAAGGAATTTCACTCTATTTTTATGTCTGTCTATTCATCCATCCCTCTATGTACATATCTACCTATGTATGTTCATTCCTAAATAAATAAATCATAACACTATAGTATAATGCAGATTAACAGATTATGAAAATGTTAACATATATAAATAATACTGAAAAAAAGTCCACCCCATTTGCTGAATAAAGACCCATTCAATAGATAGAAAGAATGTAGTAGGTGATAGGTAATTATTCCTCATTAATACTACTACTACTACTACTACTAATAATAATAAAGGAAATCCTGCTATTTGCAACATGGGTGAACTTTGAGGGCATTATGCTAAGTGAAATAAGTCCGATAAGGAAAGACAAATACTGCATGATCTCACTTCTATGTGGAACCTCAAAAACCTAAGATGATAGAAAGAGAGAGTAGATGGTGGTTGCCATGGGGTGGGGGAAATGTGTAGATGTTGGTCAGAAGGCATAAACTTCAGTTTGAAGATGAATAAGTTGCAAGGCTCTAATATACAGCAGGGTGACTGTAGTTAACAACACTATATTGTATCCTTGAAAGTTGCTGCGAGAGTAGATACTAAATGTTATCAACACCACAACAAAAATGAATAGTAATTAGGTGTTAACTAACCTTATTATGGTAACCATTTAGCAATAAATATATCCATGTTTCAAATCATCACATTGTACACCTTCAACTTACACAATGTTATATGTCAATTTATCTTAATATAGCTGGGGGTGAAGGAGATCCATTCAAGAGACAAATTTTCAAAACAGCTTTATCTTGGTCAAGGCTATTTTAAAATTCTTCAAAAACTATAAAATATCTCCAGAATTCACATCCATTTGAAATATCTAGTAATGAATTATATAACTATACTTACTTGAAAATTTCAATAAAGGCTAATCAATCAAGGAGTCTGCCTTTTTGCTTTTGGATTCAGAGTGATTATCATTGCTTTAGCTCTGATTCCCTAAACTTCTCCCACAAACCTTTTACCTGGTTAAAGACTCTCCTTTTCCAAACAAATTCATTTGACTTTACAAGAATTCTGGCATTAAGTGAAAAAATGGGCACCCACAAGAAACATGTAACATGCATTTATTCACACATATTAGAGTAACCTGGATATATCACCAAGCCAAGTGGTAAAGCCAATGGAAATCTCAACTCTCCTAGTAGGAAGTCAGCCAATGAGACAGGAATAAATGATTCTCCCTTATATAATTCTTGCTTTATTTCCAGAGGATCAGATCATCAAATCTCTAGAATTGCTCCTTTGAGAATTTCCCTGACTCCCATTTGGACAAACTCTGGCCTCTCAGAAACTGTCTTAAAAGTCACCCTGATAAATAAATAGCTAAATGATTAAAAATTGTTCTGTTCTAGATGAGCACACTAGAAATAGTAGTAAATTACCAACCACATCATCGGATTATTTAATGTTCTTTCACATTTGTGCCTTGTGAAAGAAGAGAAGGGAAAGGAGAAGGGAAGAGAAGGGAAGGGAAGGGAAGGGAAGGGAAGACAAGGGAAGGGAAGGGAAGGGAAGGGAAGGGAAGGGAAGGGAAAGGAAAGGAAAGGAAAGGGAAAAGGAAAGGGAAAAGGAGAAGGAAAAGGAAAAGGAAAAGGAGAAAGGATAGGAAAGGAAGCCTTTATTTCCTGTCTCTTGGATAATATACGTAATACTTATTTGTATTTTATCATGCTAAAGCAACTCATCATGTTCTTTGAGCACATATATTACTATAAAGCCGGGCAAGTTTTAAAGCATCACACATTTATTAGGTATATGAAGTGTGACAATGGTGAATAAAAAATCCCTGAATCCTAAAGAAATTTTTGACCAAGAAAATATTTGCTTTCATATGAGCTTCCTTTTCTACCACAGACATTTCATAATCTGAAGATGGAAAATCAAGATGCCATTTGTTGAGGTTGGATATCAAACACACAGGCTCTGCAGCCCTTAGGCAGTTTACTTGGTGGCCCCACATCACATCTGGGTTGCAAATCTCCCTCCAGCATAGCCCTTATATTCAGGCCACCAGGTTTACACAAAGAGACCGCCCAGCTGCTAGCTGGTAAAAGGCTCCCAGGGTCTCATGTAGTCCCTGAGAGCTGCGTAATTCAGTGCAGAAGCCGTCCATGCAATTACATGTCCCTGTAGATTACAGGGTAATTACATCAAGGAGATGAAAAATAATTGCTTGTAACTTGCACTGTGGCTGAGAAGGCATAAATAATCACATGTGCACTATGTAATGATGTGTGATCATTTTGCCACTACTGTGTCACAGCTACCACATATTTAGAAGACCAAGTGACTAAAGATGAGAAAAAGCACTGGAGGTTATTTGTAAACTGAAATGTAAAGAACTGAAGACCTGACAGCTACACCTTGCCTTTCCAGAGGATTGCCCCAGGAAAAATTTTCTAAGACCCCCCAACCTGCATTCACAATGGGAGTAAAAAGTGAGTAGTGTATTAAGTGTTGCTTGATTTGCACATTTCAGTTTGACTTGTGCCATCTGGCCCCTATTTCCCAGGCTCCAACATTTGATATCTAGAAAGGTATAAATAAAACTATGCAAGTTGTTAAAAATTCTACCTATTGCAGAATTGGTATTTGAGAGATTGAGTCATCTTACATGTTTAATTCATAACATCCTAGATATTATTTACTAAGATTAAGTCCTAATTCTCTTTAGTAAACAATTCCTCAGTCTCATTCATTGTTTTAAATCAAGAAAAGAAACATTCTAACCCCAAACAACATAAAGTTTTAAGTAGCTTTGCTGTATAATTTATGCCTGGTTCATTAACAACTATAAATTACTTAATGTATTTAGGAATAAAGTGAAAAAAATGTGTATGTCTTTGCATGACTCCTTCCAGAGTAGTGTTGTTTGATCTCTTTGCTTAATCAGATCTTGTTTCAATAATTGATGAAGCCTGGGAATAACTCAAGTATTAAATTAGATGCTTTAAAATCCCATATTGAAGTCCATTTTGATAAGATATTACATTTATTCTATAAAATAATGATATTTCCATTGGAGAATACAACATTCTGCTCATTTTAGAAGTGGCAATAAAAATTCCTGCAAGAAACTCAAGCTTAATCTCTTTCTAATGGGGACTGGCATAGAAAACCAATGTTAGTAAGCAAGGTAGCTTGAATTAAGAAGAAAACATTCTTAATTCATTCTTAATTCATTCTCAATTCATTCTTAATTCAAAACTACACAGATGGGAAGAAATAAGAGTTACCATCTAAACAAAATCTAAACATTTGAATGTATTCTTTAGTGTAGGCACTTACAATCCCTTTTGCACCACCAGTCTTTTGGCAATCTGGTGAAGTCAATGGTCTCCCCTAAAAATAATGTCTTTAAAAGTATTAGATAAAATAGGAATACAAAGGAAACGAATTATATGAATGTAATTAAAAAAATATTTGTGATGTAGTAAAACACAGTTTTTTTTTTGTTAATGAATTAATATGTGACTGTTAAATGGGTCTATTAGCTGCTGTATTTTCAAAGTAGTGAAGAACATAATATGAGGTTCTAAAATCTTATTAATAACTCTCATGCAATATGACAATAATCCATATCCTAGTATTGTGGTTTGTTGTTCACATTCATTACTGAAAGAAATGCTCAATTTTGAATAGAACTTACAAAGAATAAGATGTAATTTCCCCCTCGCAATATATAGATCCCTTGAGCCCTATTCACAGACCCTTTTGGAGGGTGAGGGTTGCTTTGGTTGCTACATTAAAGGTCCCTGATTTTATACCAGTTTCTAAGAAATATTAAAAACATAGCTCTTTAATGTTGTCATTTTATTCTTACCATCCCTGAGATTAAAAGAAATGGCATAATGGGTTATTTGTTTGTTTTACAAAGAAACTGGGATTAGAAAAACATTTAATGAATTATCAATTTATAAAACTCTTCTGTTATTCAAGATAAGGGCACATCTGGTGTATGAAGCCTACTTTTCACAAGTATAAATTGTGTAAATATGGGGTGATAAAACAGTACAGGGAACAAATTCATTTCCTCAACCCTTCATTACTTTATCTACAAAATAAAGTAACTGGTCTAGATGATCCTCATCTGATATGCTAATACTAAATCTGTGCTGATCTGAAATTGAGACTGTGATGGAACTATTTGCTCATTGCTATCTTCCCCACACCATCAGGCTGCTTATTTAACCACCTTAGTGTTCCCTTCAATTCCAGTACAGCTTGGCATTATAAAATCATTATAGATATTCCTATTCTCATTTCCATTATTGCAAGTATGTAGCTGCAATGCCAACATTTGAACTTCCCCAACTCCCTAAAAGATATTAAATGCTCATATAGCCAAGCCATGTTAGTAGGGGAGGGAAAATTCCTATTCCCATATATAAATACCCCCCCCCATGGGATATTTCTCCTGAAACTTCTAAGTGCCTATCTCTTGATGATTATGCCATTATTATTTATTGAGCTGTGAAAAGTGGTTCTCAGTACACATAGCAGAAAGGAACAAGCTTGCAATTTTAATAAGGCCCATAAGATAATTAAGACATACAATCTCTTCTCTAATGCCAGGCCAGGAAGACTTTTCAATCTGTAATATGAATGACTAAATGCTTTCATGTTTGAATTTATACATGGCTATAAAATGTATTTTGACTTTTTTTTAGTCTGCCCTTTCATTTGTCTTAATTTCCCCCAGGCAAAAATGAAACATCCCACATCTTGTTCCACTAAAAGTGGGGATGTTCAATTGGGCTGCAACTCCATCTATTTCTTTCTTTCAAATGTATCCTGAACATTGTTCTTGGTCACTCATCTGCTCATGAAAAAAATAACACCAAACTACATCTTAGAATAGCTCCATATATTTGTGCAGTCCTTCCTCCAAATAAGGTAGGTCCATGCTCCTGTGAAGTAAGCAAGAGTGAGAATGACTAATTTCATTTTATAGATTCAATCTTGTAGTAAACATATTTCTGGAGTTCCTACAGTGGTGGATTCATTGAGGTACATAAAATATGGACACCCTTCCCTCAAGGAAGATGCATCTAGTATGGAGCATAACACACAAATATGAATGCAATGCAAGGACCTCTGTTAATTACCTCCTGTTAAAAGTCAAGAATTGATATTAAGGAAGTGCTTAAGGAAGGCATGGGAAAAGGAGACAGTTTTAGTGTTGAAGGATCAGAGAAACTCCCTGGAGGTAATTAAACTTGAAAAAGGCTTTGAAAACAAGGAGAACTTCATCAGGCAGAGTCTGACATGAACAAGATTAAATGGGGGTGGGGGGGAAGGGGTGTCTGTGACTGACACAGAAAACCCATTTGAGATCCTTGAACCAATGATTTCTGTTAATATACTCCTAGTGGGCCATTTCCCTGTACATAGAATCAAGATGACTACAGAATAATCCAAGATGTAGATACCATTTAGAAGCTGCATTAGCAACTAATTTAAATTATGGTCCATAGGAAAATCTGAACTGTTGAAGTATTAGAGTGGAAAAAAGAATAGGTAGTACAAGACGTGAAAAAGCAAAGTTATTCAAGAGCATTATCATACAGTAACTACCTCAGAAAATGTAAAATAAGATTCTGAAAAACTAGTGATAGGTCCAAGTAAAACTATCTAGTGTTAATCATAATCAATATATAAATTTATGCTCCTAACCATGGAGATACTTTGTACCAAGATAGGTGGCCTCAGTGATATCACAGTGGGCATGCTCCATGAAGAAGATAGGTTTTAATTTTAGTCTTCAAAGATGTTGGGTGGCAGGGAGTGTAATTCTCCCAATGGGGAAAAAAAAAGACAACCAATAACTGGATGACAAAAAGCAGGAAAGTAATGGTCCAAATATGAAATCAAATTTTTTCATGAGATAGCATAGTTTGGAGCACCCAAGTTAGCATAAGAAGTGGGACTGTATTACCTCTTGGCACTATAAACATTCTTCAAATAGCAATTCCAAATATGTTTAAGACCTTGTACTAGTAGAAAAGAACTGTAATTATAACTCATTACTTGGCTCTACAATGAACAAGAATTACATTATAATCATGTGTTATTAGATTTCTCCTGTGAGACTCGACTTACATAAAAAGCAGAGAAGACTTGACTGTGGTTACAGAACATAAATGTTATCAAACTTAACAACTATTTTTCAGGAGATAAGAAGTAGAAGTGATGGTAAGAGGAGGCAGAAAGGGTGAGTACAAAAAATAGCATATCTTACATGTAGAGAATGAAAGAAATTCATGGTGATGGAAGAAGAAAAAGATTTAAGTATATAAATTAAAAATACATGAAGTTATTCAATGGAATTAAATAAGGATTAAATATCAATCAAACTAAAAAAGAATTGGGACAGAGAGTTGGAGAAATATAAAGGAGCCGTATACTCATTTTTCATATAAAAACATAGATAAACTAAATAATTTAGGAATTTGTGGTGGGACTACATTATTTAAAATTATGAACATAACCAGGAGCACTTGAACAGAAATATTAAAAGAGATTTCCTCTGGAGAATAAAATAAGGAGAGGAGTTAATTTGAAGAGTGGAAGCAGTTTCTTTTCATAATGAAACCTATTCTATTTGCTTGTTATATGTAATTTGACAAAATTAATTATAAATTAATATAAATGACATTTAAAAATTACAAAATGGAGAAGGGTGAAGAAAGGGAACTCCAAAAAGAGCAAAATATCTATTCAGCTTTCAAAGCACAGAGGATCATTTGGGAAGGGAGTAGAAGAAATAAGTAAAAGAAGGCCGGATAATTTTCTGCCAATGCAATGACCTTTTCTGCTGAGGGAAAAAATCAAAGTGAAGCCAAGGAGTGAGGTGGTGGAAGGGAGAAGTATAATGGGAATAATCGGAGTATGAGTAGACAGAAAGCACTTAAAACTGCAAAGTTTGTAGGTCTAAATGATTTGGTCTAAGACAGAAATCTGTTTCTGATAATAGTGCATGAACAAAAAACTCAAACTATGATGCTTGAAGGGGTCTTGAACGCTGGTAGACTACTACACAGATCTCCTAAAAAGTATCCATCCTCTTCTTTAAAGCCTTCAGCACATATTACCTTTTAAATAGAATAAAAGACTTTCCAAATCAGGAATTTCTTCCCAATTTTTAAATCACGCCCTACTGAAACCTAAGCAGACAGGAAAATC
Source organism: Leopardus geoffroyi (assembly GCF_018350155.1). Taxonomy (NCBI): domain Eukaryota; kingdom Metazoa; phylum Chordata; class Mammalia; order Carnivora; family Felidae; genus Leopardus; species Leopardus geoffroyi. Next base: position 36,954,062 of record NC_059336.1, on the reverse strand, counting down.
TCTTCCCAGAAGTGGATTTGCTGGGTTAAGGAGAAGAGACATTTGTAATTTTGACAGCTATTGCTAAATGTCTGTCTATAGGGACTGTATCAATTTACCATTCCTTTTGCAAAGTAGAGAAACAAGCTTGTTTGTCAGTTTTATCAATATAGATTTTGATTTTTTGGAAACTATTCATTTCAATATTGTAATTGAGAAATATTCAAAGCATCCTGAATGTCCACTAATAGGGGAATGGTAAAAAACATACCATACAATGGAATAATATGTCACTATAAAAAATAATGAGAAGATTTTATCTCCATTGAGATAGAATGATTCTTAAGATACAGTTAATGAAAAATCAAAGTTCAGAAAATATGCACACTATTCTATGTACTGTGTAAACAGGGGAAGGGATATTAAGGATCTTCATGCATATCTATCAGTATATGCCTATATATTCTGGAAAGATGTACAAAAACTAAAAGCAGTGGTTACCCATGGAAAGGTGGAGGGTGAGAGGTAAGAAGAAGGGTGCAAGAGGGAGTGAGACTGTATATCTTTAATTAAAAAATTTTTTGAATATGGGACACCTGGGTGTCTCAGTCGGTTAAGCGACTAACTTCAGCTCAGGTCATGATCTCACAGTTTGTGGCTTTGAGCCCCGCCTTGGGCTCTGTGCTGACACTCTGAGCCTGGAGCCTGCTTTGGATTCTGTGTCTCCCTCTCTCTCTCTGCCCCTCCCCAACTTGTACTCTGTTTCTCTCTCTCTCTCAAAACTAAACATTAAAAAAATTTTTGAATCTCATAAATGCATTACTGTTTATAAAAAAAAACATAAAAACAGAAAATACAAAAGATCAATTATCAGTTTTATTAAGCTACATACACTTTATATGGTAAGTTATACAGTGTTTCTGTTCATAAAATATTCAAATTTTCAGTTTGTTTTTTTCTAAACAAGGACTTTGTTATACCTAATAAGAATGGGATCCATGGGGCGCCTGGGTGGCTCAGTGGGTTAAGCAGCCGACTTCGGCTCAGGTCTCGCGTGATCTCACGGTCTGTGAGTTCGAGCCCCGCATCAGGCTCTGTGCTGACAGCTCAGAGCCTGGAGCCCGTTTCGGATTCTGTGTCTCCCTCTCTCTGATCCTCCCCCATTCATGCTCTGTCTCTGTCTCAAAAATAAATAAACGTTAAAAAAGAAAAAAAGAATGGGATCCAAAATGACTTGGTATATAGATCTTTCAACAAAGACAAGCTTTCAAATGTCAAATACTATGAGTGAGTATATATGGTTATAAGTTCAGATCTTTAAAAGTCATTAATTTTAATAAACACAATATAATTCATCATATATATTAATAGCTCTAAAAATGGAAAAACACTAAAAATTTACCAAAATCCAAAATATCTTCTGATAAACATACACAACAAAATTGCAACAGATGGACATTTTCCTAGGCTAATAAGGCATTTTATCACAGTCCAGAAGATAACATCATACTTGTAATACAGGAAATCACTAAAGACACTCTCAGAAACGTCAGGGAAAATATGATGATGTCTATTATCACCACAAATGTTTAACATTCTACTGGAGGTAGTACCAATATAATTATATGAGAGAAAACTTAGCAGCATAAAATTGAAATCAAAAATCATCACACTTTTCAGATAACTTGACCAACTAAATAATATCTGAAATTTAAAGATTCAACTAAAAAGGTAATTCAATAAGGTAGTGTCATTTTATGGAAATTAATACTTTCTTTTTTTAATTGTTTAACATTTATTCATTTTTGAGAGATAGAGAGAGAGTGTGAGGGGGGAGGGACAGAGAGAGAGACACACATACACATACACACAGAATCCGAAGCAGGCTCCAGGCTCTAGGCTCTGAGCTGTCAGCACAGAGCCCGATGCGGGAATCGAACCCATGAACTGTGAGACCATGACCTGAGCTGAGGTTGGACACCCAACCGACTGAGCCACTCAGGCATTCCTGGAAATACTTTCATATTCACAAATAGCAACCATTTAAGAAATCTGATGGAAAGATCCTATGGATAACAGTAACAAAATAGGTAAGCTAGCTAGGAAAAAATACTTAATAAATTAGCAAAATCTTTTATGAAGACTTGATTTCTATATACCCATTTGTACAATTCTTTAGGCTTTATCATTTATTTTATTTATGAATCAGAAGAAATCATATGCAGATGAAGATAGAAAACAAAAAGAAAACATAGATAAGAATTATTATATGGGCACTGATATTAATAGGATGAAAAATTCATCTTGATTGAATGCCCTTATTTAAGAAAGCAAAAAATAATTAAAAACCAGCAGGGAGAATCATGAAAAATTCCTGAAATTTAAATGGCAGAACTGCAAATTAGAAAGAAATAATTTTCCTTATCTATGAAGCTTCAAGGTGTTTGGTGAACTTTGCCATCTCTCTTTTTTTAAATTTTTTAAATTTGTTTTTAATTAATTTATTTTTAATTTTAGAGAAAGAGAGAGTGCATGTATATGCAGGGCAGGGGAGGGGCAGAGGGAGAGAGAATCATAAGCAGGATCCACTCAGTGCAGAGCCCAACCCAGGACTGGATCCCACGAGATTAGGATCGTGACTCGAGCAGAAATCAAGAGTAGAATGCTCAACCAACTGAGCCACCCAGGCTCCCCTGAACTTTGCCATCTCTGTCTTGTCAACATCCTAAGGGTTTGTTAACTGAGACTAAATTGATAGACAACACTATTACTATCTACTGTCATCTATTAAGCCATTGTTCTGTACCATGGCCCTAGGTTCCTGAAGATTTTACGTATTTTTCTTCACAAAATACTTACAATACTCAACATAAATACCAAGAAACCATTATTTTCATTTTGTAGAAATGGCACATGAGGTTCAGAAAGACAAATCTCTTGACCAAGTTGTATACATGATACAAGGAAGAGTCTGATTTCCTATCTGGGACCAGCCTCAAACAGCACACCTATCTTCTTTCCACTTTAGCATACTAAATTGTTTTCAATTTTAGTCAGCTTCCAATCACTCCTTCACACATTCATTTTTTTTAAACCAGAAGCTGAAAACTATAGTAAGCAGATTTAAGATCCCTCCCATTGCCTTCCAGGCAATTGTGTTACCCAGAAGTGTAAGAGGTAATAAAAAAAAAAAAAAAAAAAAAAAAAAAAAAAAAAGGCCTAGAAATTCTACAATCCTGATAATAATTCCCCTGTGATAACATTTCCTCCATTTTCCAAAAGTAACAACAAAAACAGAAAATTGCACACTGACCGCTTTAATCAATTAAAAAAATAAATTAGAACCCTTCAGCATATGCTAGATCCATAAGCTAGTTACATCTCTGTTGACAGTCTCTTTTTTTTTATAATTATTTATTCTTAGGGCAATGCTGTTTATATTGGAAGTATTACTGTTTATTTTAAATATAGCAAGTGACCTAAAAATCACTATGTTTTCCCCCTTATGAAAGACAGAATCCCCATCATATCAATAGCATATCTTTTTTTCTTAAACTCAAGATTTTCATTTTTAATTGTTTTTTTAATATAATTTATTGTCAGATTGGTTTCCATACAACAACCAGTGCTCATCCCAACAAGTGCCCTCCTCCATGCCCATCACCTACTTTCCCCTCTCCCCCACTCCCCATCATATCTTAAACCAAAAGGAGCACTTTGGATTGGAGCCAAAAGCACCTTCACAAGAAAAACTCTTTGATCAATTAGGAAATGATTATTTGTGCTTTTATATTTTTCTTGTATCAAATATCTTAGATGGAGCTGAACTCTGTTAAGCATTTACAGACTATGTTTATAGGTAGTACATTTAATATGCAATAATATTTGATTTGTTTTTTATTCTCCTCAGCCCCTTTAACCTCTAGACCGTAATGACTTCCATATGACTAGCCAAGTCTATTTTTAGATTGTTAATTATCCATCCCTATTTTTAGACCTCATCTTTCTTTTAGTTGATGATTATTATAAGACCTAAAGTGCCTTCTCAAATTTTAACTATTTTGTTTTTCTGCCAGATTAGAGGCCAATTCTGTCACAGAATACTAGTTTCCCTCCCCAATACCAACTTCTTCCACTTTTATTTTTCTCCCAACAAACCAGTCAGGACAATATGATTCAATATATTTGTCAAAGAGCGCTATGTTATTTAATATTTTAGATAAATACCAAACAAGATACACATTTTCAAAGGGCTTTTGGCTGTGTGGATACCACTAAGTTGGAGAAGAGTAAAATTGCCTATTATAACTGTGAAATTTGGGTTGAAAATCAAGTTTTGCACATGTACAACAACCTATTTAGGATTCTCATTTCTTGCCCTAAAGATATTTTTCTTATTTTAGAATACAAATGTGCAGCAAGATTTTCATTTGAGATCAATAAGGTGCTCCAATTTCTGGGGTCCCTGGGTGGCTCGGTTGGTCAAACGTCCGACTTTGGCTCAGGTCATGATCTCACAGTTCATGGGTTCGAGCCCTGCATTGGGCTCTGTGCTGACAGCTCAGAGTCTGGAGCCTGCTTCAGATTCTGTCTCCCTCTCTCTGTGCCCCTTCCCCACTCACGTTGTCTCCCTCTGTCTCAAAAATAAATAAACATTAAAAAAATTTTTTTTGAATAAGGTGCTCCAATTTCAGGCTTTAGAGACTGTGGCTCTTGTCTTTGAAAATTCCCAAGTATAATAACATCTCAAATTGGTGAGCTTTAATCTGTTCTTCATTACATGAAATTGTCAGGTTGTTTTCCTTCCCTTTCCTGATGCCTGTATGAGTTTATGCATGTGTATTTAAAGAACAACAGAGATTTAAAAAAAACCTTAGGATTTATGCAAATAGCTAAGGATGAAATCCAGAATATCTTCTTTCAAGTACCTAGTACATATTGTAAATTAAAAGTCAGATACACACATAGTCACCAAAATTTTGTTCTACGATTCATGCTGTATCCTAATTAAGTAACTTTTAGAAATTAGTCTATATACAAAGAGGAAAACAGCAAAGAATGGGCTTTGCTCTAAACACACCCTATGTTACATTGCAACCTTAAATATGTCTTGTCAAAGTGATTCCAATTGTCTATCTAGAGTGCCATTTGCTCTGTTTGCCGGGGGCTGGAAGAGTAGGGGTAAGCATTGGGAACAACTGTGTAAGTGGGGAATTAGGCACCACTGTGGTTAATAAAACACTTGTGTTGACTGTTTTTGTCACTGTATTTGAGGTTTTTACCTAAATACCATATCCCTTGAAATGTGAAGGTAATTCACCAGACTCCTCAACAAGAATGAAATGTGTGACAAGGTTTCAAAAATTCTAAAAGAACTCACAAATAGGAGGAATTACTTTCAGACCCTTTATAACTATAAAATTCAAAATTTCAGTACACTGACAAAGGATATTTAGACATAAGGACATTAACATGGTCAAGATTTGAAGCAAGAATGTTTGCTTCTGCAATTGGCTAATTCATCCTTGGCTTTTTAGAGAAATAGGTCTCACTGGAAGAAAACAATCATGTTGTGTCTATGTCCTTTTAATAAGATATTCATCCCATAGGACGATACCTCTTTAAGAAAAGTATTTTGTGGTCACATGATCTTATGTGCCTTATATGGCATACTTCAGATGGTGTAGACTACAATATAAATCTTAAATGTTTCTTTTAAAAACATTCCCTATGTAAGTCTTCATACAAAAGAGCATATTACACACACAACACAATTACAAGTTATATGTCACCTGGCAAAACCATCTTTCCAGGACCGATCTGAATTAAAAACTTGATAAAGCAATAATCTAAAAAATGAAGGAAAGCAGAAGAGGAGTTGAGAAATCTTAGTTGTTTGACATTGATATGGGAAAAACAGTCTTCATTTTATAAATTTAAGATTTCCAGTGCAAAATGTTTTAGAGTGAAATATTTATTACCATATCTTACTAAAAATGAAAATTTAAATCTTCTCCTTGACAAAATCCCTAGAAAATGATACAGATACCAACAAGGAAAATTTAGTATTGTATTCCTATCCTATCTTTTTCATTTAAAAAATAATAAATATGACAAGCAGTGGGTTTATATCTAAATCTAATTTGCAAGAACAAAATATATAAACATGACTCTAAACTTTCTTAGATTTTAGCTTCTCTATCTATACCACAAAGATAACCACCATGGGCTAATCAGCTTCACTGTCACTTATATATTTTCTGCCAGTGTCTCACTGTGTAAAATCCCTAGTTAGAGGAATATTAATTTATGTATCCACTCATTTAGAAAACATTTAGTAATATTCAATAATCCAATAATCAGCACAAGTGTTTCCTTCAGCCTAGCAGGAACCACTGGATGAATTCAGGCAAATTCAGAAAAAGATTAGGGGAGCTTTTGGAGCAATATACTACTTCTATTAAGGAACAGAAGAATACTATATAATCTATGCAAATAATTCTATCAGCAACCATTACTTGAGCAGCTTCTATGTCCTTGATATTTTATCAAAACCTCTAATGCTCACAATAATCCTATAGGTATATATTATTATTATTTCCTTTTTACCATAATAACACTAATGTGTAGGGCCTATCCAGAATAGGACAATGACAAGATTTGAACTTAGGACCATCTGTCCTCAAGTCTGTGTCTTTTCTATTACACAACACTATTTCTGTAAAAGTAAATGTGCTACATTTTACTGGTCACGTGCTTTATATTACTTTACTAGGTGCTTTCATTATTTTATTGCATTTAATCCTTCCAACAACCCTGAGTTATGAGCAATATCATCATGCCCATATTTGTTATAGGTGATGAAACAGAAGCTATGGCCCAAGGTCACAAAGGAAGAAGAGAAGGATTTGAACATAGGTATCTGACTATGCAATTAGCTGTTATATTACTGCCTTTCCAACAATGGACATAAAACTAACGTATCAACATGATGATAACGCCAATATGAGGTTGGAAATGTGACTTTGGGGTGCTAAATGATCTTATAAGAAACCCTCTTCCTGTCTCCAAGAAGGACACGGTAGCATCTACTGTTTGACATAGCAAATCCAAATGCACCTATCTAGTATGCAAGATTTGCCACCATGCCACACGTCACCCCCACTCCTATCAGCTTCATTTCCCAAGAATTTCCAAAGATCCAGTCTATGCAAGATGCAAGATGATTGAACAGTGTCCTGGGGCAAAACATTTCATAGACACAATTTGGAAAAAGCTCAGTTCTACAAACTTGTGGGGTGTTTTTTGGGGGTGGGGGTGTTATTTTTTATAGACAGCAGTATTTCTGAAGGGATCTTTAATACACTGTGTGGTATGAACCTCTGACTTCTAGAAGCAATATGAAAATTTCTCAATTCAATCCCCAAATTTTATGTGAGGATAGGAAATTTAAGTGATAGGAACACCTATGGAACCTTCACAGAATGTTTATTTCTGCAGGTAAAAGCTGCTCTCTGTGTCCACAGTTACCTATTCATGCTCCGGAACCCCCAAATTCTCCCTCTCTCTTCCCATTCTCTATTCATGGAATGCTTTTCTCCTTTCTTTCACCCCAGGCCTTTCAGCCCTTGCTAAATCTCACTCAAAAGATCTCTTAGAGAACACCTTCTCTGATGTATATATCTCCAGGCTTCCTATTTGATTCCCACAGCACTCAGATTTTTTATGTAAAAGGTTGTGTCCTGTAACTAACACAGGCATAAACGTCTTTAATCAAAGAAATTCTATATGAATTTAAGAAACATCATTTGGCTATTTTAAAAAACAATTTGCTATGCTTCTCTGGTGACAGCTCCAGAGGGTAAACACTAGACTTCAGGTTCTTTCCTTGGAGTGGCATCTTGTCTTCCAATGTTTTATCCTCAGCTCTGGCTGAGAGCTTGACACAAAAGAAGGGCTGACCATACCTGCTACAACTTTAAAAAGCAAACTGTTTCTTAGGAGAGAGAGAACTATACCTAAATAACTATGATATGAGGCAGCAAGTGATACCAGAAGAGAGATCTAGCTCTTGCTTTGTTTTACACTGTGTTGTGTTATTTTAGGTTAGGTTTCTCTAGAAAGCAGAGCCTGAGAGAAAATAGTTTATTTGGAGAAATGATACCAAGCTGAAGACTGGGAAGCTTCAATACACAGTGCACAGATCATCACTCAGACCACCTGGGCTCATCACCACTAGGAAATGTTGAAGAGCCCTGTAGAATGACCTTCAGAATTACCTGCCTTTGGGGTGCATTAGCTCTTGTTTGCCATCGGCTAACGGTTGGCCATGATTTGTAACCCACTGGCGCTTCCAGGCAATGCGTGTTTTGAGAAGCCTGAGGTTCTTGCCCCAGGGCAGAAAGAAATATGTGATGCAGCTATGGTGAATACCATCAAATTAATCCTGCATAAAAGCAGATACTTCAGAAATGATCAAAGAACATGATGGATAGGGGGTTTGAGAGAACGCCCAAGAGATAGGTGGGTTTGTGTCTGGTCCACTTTCACTCAATGAAGTATGGCCCCTTTGCAAGGCCTGCCTCTGTAATGCTGAGGGCAGGAGGAAGAGTATTAACTAGACATGTGGAGGTAGAAGATCTTCCAATGAAAGCCTCTAAGAAGGAGAAACATTATTTCAGAATAACATTCAGCAAAGAATTTGCCAAATAAGTTGGCAGATGCAAATATTTGTGTATCATTGATTCTATGTTAGGTAACACCCAATACACTTTTACTAAAAAAGTACATGATCTCACAAGGACGTGCTATTTTATCACCAAGGAAGCAAATGCAGCCCTCATGGAGATTTGTATAAAATTACAGACATCAATTAATTTTTTCAAATGAAGAAAATAAGTTAACCTACCAAAGTACCTCTGCAGATGGAGAAATTATCATGAACTCTGTTACATAACACAGATTCTAGTGACTTTTATTAACAAAGAAAGAGCAAACACTCCTGTCTTAAGTTTAGATTCTCTCTAGATGTCACAAAATATCTGGTATGTAGTAAGAGTTCTGGAATGGCAATTTCTTGTACTTCGAATGGAATCAAGTGATAAAATGTCCCCCATCCATAGCTCCAAAAAGGAAAGACAGAAAAACATGAACTTTTTTCCATTTAAAGGCAAGAGAAAATGAGAGAGAAATACTCAAGGAGAGAAACATCAGAGAAACAGATCAGAGCTTGCAAGGACCCAAAAGTTAGAAAGAAAAGAAAACTTGCTGCTTATCCTTAATCACAAGTGACTTATTTAAATAGACAAAATGACAGGCTGACCTCCATCTATTTTAACTGCCAAATCCTATCAGCAGGGTGTGATTACCTCCCAAGACCACCTTCTGAGGGGGGGTTCTCAAGCCTGCCCTGAGAATCCCTGACATTCCTTCCTCCATCCAGAAATCCGGAATTCTTCTAAGGAAACATTTGTGGCCATTAAACCAATTGGAGTTGAACCCATGTCCTGGAGGTTGACAGGACAATTTATTAATGTGCTATATAACCAGGTCTGGATTTAAAAAAGATCTCACAGATTTTTTTTTTTTAAGTTTTACAAGATACTATTATCCCCAAGATCTATATCTGAAGGAAGAGAAATAGTTTCTGGCTTAGAATTTCCTGTTTTTAATTTAAAGAAACTCGTGTTTTATTTCAAATATAGAATTAGAAGAAATTAAGCCCCAGGAAAAGTTGACTAAAACTATGCCTCATGAGTTAAAAGGATTTCTAGAAACTAGTATGAAACAGCAGACATACTTTATGTAACTATATAACCAAAAAGAGCTAAATGAAACTATTCTTTCCAAAAAAGCCACAATCTTATGTGCCAGGTTCATGGAACAGTTTTCCAGGTAAAATGAACCATAGTTCATGTTCATGCACATACATGCATGTATGTGTTTCTTATCTGGGAGAAGAGAATTTATTGTAATGCCTCATAGTCCCAAAAATTAGAATCGAGAATGTAGATATAAATGTCTATGGAGAATTATGAAGTAAATAAACCTGCAGCTTATTGAATAGTCAGAATTTTGTTCTATGCATTCAGCTGCAGCACTTTCCAGTACAAAATCCAAACCAAGACAAATGATTTTATTTATTAATGCAAATTTTTAAAGACATAGATCTTTTCATATCAATCTAAGAGGTGTTTTAATTATCAAGAAGCTTGCTCTGAAGATCAGAAATCATTTTCTGAATCATCTAAACATAGATGCTTAAACTCTTTCCTGTAAATGCAATTCTAGGATTCCCAGGCATTAATTGGATAATTGAAATCTCTTACATTGGTGATTCAGGCTACCTTTTATGTTTCCAGCTGTTCTCAAGAGCAAGAAAAAGCTCTTAGGCTATGATATAATGCCACTCTATTGCTTTAGTCTTGCCTAAAATATATTACCCATGGACCATCATGATTTTTCCCTTAAGCATACAATTTAGCATTCCAGGCATTAATCTCTGTTGGATTAACAAAGAAAACACTTCATATTAAAGCAATGAAAAGTTGTTTATGTTCAAAATGATGAAAAGGAAATTCTCCAATATTTTAACTTTCCATGTCCCTGGTGAATAAAGAAAATATCCCAAGATAAAATGACATTTCAATTATCCTAAGCAAAAAGAGAGGAGGGAACACACACACAGACACACAGACACACACACACACACACACACACACACACGGGAAACCACAATATATCCTATGTGGACCTGAGGGTGTTTTCTTTGTTCTTTTTAGTTCAAGATGAAACAGCTGTTCATTGTTTAAAATAGCATTTCACATTTAGATCTTTTTCGCGTCAAAAGGAAACCATCTTATCCTTCCAGTTTGCTAACATTAGAGAGGAGTAAACACTCATTTCCTACATATATTATTTATAATGCAGACTTGTGAACTTTCGCATCCAGCATCAGACTGACCTCTCTCCCACTAGGTTTTGAACCTTCCTTCCCCTGACCCCATCAACAACCAGAGTAACCTGAAGGTCATCTTTTCCTTTAATTCATTTTTTTTAACACATGTTTCCTCATTACAATCCAGCAGCTCTGACTAATCCAAGAGTTGCTCCTATAAAAGGTGGGAATGGCAGTTATTTTATGACATTATATCAGTGGGCTGAGATGAGTGTTTCAAAAGAAATTTCTTAATGGCGGTTAAATCTTTACAAGGGTTTCATGTTTCCACTCCTTCACTCAGAGTCCAGGTTTCTTTAAGTACCTGCCAATTCGATTTGAAAACCAGTTTGTTCTTTGGGAAAAATAATACAAAAAAAAAAAAAAAACCACTTTTATAACTAGCAGTTCTAAAGCTGTTTAATCTAAGGAAGCTTGAAACATGCTCACAGATCCTTAAAGTAAAAAGACAGAAAGACATATCTCTTTCTAAGGGGTACGATAAAATAAATCCTCTGCCCTTAATTTAGGGAAGATTTTGAAACCTGTCTCACTAAAACTGAATGGTCCACTTCGGTTCATTGTAAGCTCCACCCTGCCCAACTCCTTTATTGATAAAAAGTTAACTGCCTATTAAATTAAAATGCCAAACATTCCTTAAATATAGTTTGCAGCTATTAAGGAGAAACCCAAGAATTTTTCTTCTTACATATTCAAATGATATTGCAGAAAGCCCATAATGGTACTGTTGTATTGTGTTTTTCTAGAAATACAAATAGTTTCAAGACTTGTATCCAAATGATAAAATCCCTTTAATGAGATATACAAGCTAGCAAATAATTATACAATTCAGAGAACAAAATTTAAAATTTGGCTAATTTCAATCCATTAATTTACAGATAAGGAAAATGAGGCCCAGAGAGATTAAAGGCCTGGTCCACTGTACATTAATAAGATTTTGCTCTTTGTTGACTGAATTATGTGATTGTTCTATCACTTTGTTGAATAAAAGAGGCTGGGATGCTGGAAATAAGCCAGCATAATCAGAATTATCAATTTTTAAAAAATTAACATTGAGTTTGAACCAGTGGTTATTTGTCCTAGCCCAGTTAAAACCAAAACACCTAAATGACGAGGGTTTTTGGTTTTGTTTTCCAATTAGTTATTTTGGTTCATGGAAGATCTCCTCAAACTCACAGTTCTTCCAGTATTTTAAAGGGTAAGATTTTGTCCATTATTCCATATTTCCTGCCAGCTTTTGAATATTCATTCAAATGTAGCTTTCATATCCTCTAAGTTCCTCTATAAAGCCATTTTTTTTGCAACAAGTGATATGAATTTTATCTCCAGTCATTTTAGGAGTTTGTAAAACGTGAATATAATAACAGTCAAAAGAGAATGGGAAATTCATTTCAAAAATGATTTGTACCCTTTCTCTCTTCCCTGTCTCTAAATACCACTGTTCTCTTCTGGCTACTAGTGCAGGGCATTTATTCTCTGTTTTTCATTTTGCCCACTAAGAAAATGGGGAAGAATCTAAAAGAATGGGCCATGTCTGAGATCCAGCTGGTTCCCACCCTATGGAGACCCTGTCTCGCCCACGCAAGTGGCACTCCATAACCTTATTTCCACTGACATTTTTTTTTTTTACATCTTAGAAAAACTGAGCACGAGGAAGTATGTGCTCCCCCAGGATCTTGAATTTACCCAATCAGGCCTTACTCAGCAGCTCAGTGTCTTAACGACCCTGGCAAAATGACATGGGTCATATTTTCACATGGATGAACTGTTCCTGAACAATTTCTCTAGTGTATGAAGCACAAACAGGCTTTTCTTCAACATCAGGCATGCATGTCTTCCCCGCCTCTTGCTTTTTAACAAACATATGTATTGTGACCAGTGCAAAAGAAATTCTATTCCCCATTAATGTTTGAGTTTCTCTCCTACTCACTCCCTTTTCTACCCCCTTCAGATGTCTCCCTCCCTCCCTCCCTCCCTCCCTCCCTCTCTCTCTCTCTCATCTCTCGACATTTCAAGATATCAAAAAAGTACAGGACCTCTGTCCAGAATTTTTTTTTTTTGCCTGTAGAAATAGATAAAGTTGTGTGGCCAATTTATATTCCCCTGTACTCTTTCTACATTGGAATTTGGGGAAAGAAGTATCAAGTATCATTTTTCATAGACATTTTGGCACTTAAAAATCTGCACCTTCTTCCTTGCTGGAAGAGATCATTGCTGTTAGGGGCCACTCTGTTTCATGAGATGCCTAGTTTGGGACTGGAATTGGGCCCACTGTAAACTAAAATTTTAGATATAACTATACCATAACTGTTGCTAGTTCTGCTTTCAAAAGAGAATGGCATCTTCAAAGCGCTGTATCTACCACTTGGTATCTAAGTTATATAACAGCCTATATTGCACTATTGCACACAGTAGACAATCCATAAATATTGTAGAATGAATGAAAAAGTGAATTAGGAATTAGACCAGTAGGAATTTCATTTTTTCTTATTTTTTCTTTTAGTCACACCCCCTGATTATTCTTCATAAATTCATATAACTGTAAAACATTCCTTCACAGGGAAAAAGGAAAAGATAGTGTAAAATATTTCCCATGTATCAGACTCTTTATTCTTAAAAGCAATGAAAATGAAATATTTTCCATGATGTCACACAGACAATGTGTTTCAAAATAACATCAATCAGGAGTTGAGTACATGTACTTGGTGGTTCAACTTGGCTGTCATTGAGTAGCTCTATTCATAAACTCTCATCTTGAGAGTCCTAATGTTAGCATTAATAATAGGCAACTGGGTCACAGAATCATTTATCTGAATGGGAGAAAAATATAGTTATCAACTATATGATAACTTTTTCATTCCTTCTCCAAAGATAATTCTTATGAAAAGATTGAGGGATCACAAAGGCTCATTTCTGAGAAAGAAGTGACAAAGTGTGAAATCCAAGTGATGATACTAGAAAAAAAGAGTGTCAAGAAATCTATTTCCTTCCTTTGTGGATATACTATACTCATCAGTGTGTTCTGTTTGAATTGTGTCTGGGGCTTATTTTCTGAATATGGGCATGCATCTGTTTTGAAACAATCCCTTGATAGGTTTCCCATCATCAGTTTAATGACCCAAATTTTATGACTCTCTCGGGCCCTGGAACATCGGGAGGTGCTTTAATATCAGTTGTGAAAAAGAAGAAAAGATCAAATTTCTGTTGGCTCGAAACAAAGAAATGCTTTAATGGTATATCCTGTTTTCTTAATACCAATCCTATCAATGACAGACTTTTGAGTTTTCCAGAAAAAAAAAGTGTGAGTACAATCTAATCCTTCCTCAATGGTAAAAACAAAATGATTGTTGGAAAGCCAAGATAACTACTGGACCATTCGAGAAGCCGATGAATTCTGCCCCACATTTTTTCAGAACAAAGGGGTACAGTCTGTCTGGGGGACCATGTCAAATAATGCAAGAATCTTTAAGGTGCCTGTCCTGACATATGCAGATCAAGAAAAAAGTCCACTTCAAAGTTTATGCAGTTCTAGTAGTTTATTAATGCTTCCTTTTACTAATAAAATGAATTTGAATCTCAACTTCAGTCATACAGGTAGTTTTAAATTGTCGGAGGAGTTCAGAAGTTAATGTAATAGTAACAACTGCTTATTTATATCTCTGAACTAGACATCTCTTAGCCACAATGTCCAGAAGGTTCATACTGAATCAAGGAAATGCAGCAGTAGTTTTATAAGTGCAACAAAAATTCTAAAGGATGGTAACACAGGTGTTTTGTTTTACCCTGCAAACTACCCCCTCACACATTAAACACAAAATATCTCCAGAGCTCCCTCTTGTCAAATGAAATGGAAACTTCTCACTGCCTGAGATCATTATCATCCAAGTTCTCCAACACAGTCACACAGAAACTAAGTCACTTTCTAGAATTTTGCAAAATCTGGCTCACAAATTGTCTAGATCCTACAGAAGTCACTTCCAAAGAGAAGTAGAAAAGGAAAAGCAGGTGCTTGAGCCCTTATTCCGTAATACTTGCAGCTAAACACCTACTGGGATGCCAGAATAACTAAGAAGTCCCTCTTGAGAAAGTCACCCTGTTCTCCTGTCTCCTTATCTATAAAATGATGAACAGACCACTAGGTTATAAATTCAGAGCAGCTTATGCATACAGACACCAGCAACAGGAATTTGTTTACCATACAGTTAGTTTCATTTCCTGTCAAAAGTTATGAAAGTGACTATCAAGCAAATCTGGAAAATTATTTGGCTGAATTCTTAAAAACATTGACTACCTTAAACCCTTCTGCAAGCCTTATTTATTTAAATCCCCCCCATGAAATATTACAGCATAATATGTCTGTTGATTAAAAGCAAACAACCAAACAAGCAACTTGGGCAATTCCTTTTCAGGTGTCACATTTTTTTAAATATTCTGTATATTAATCAGTCTTCAAATATGGATTTGGACTTTGGAAGTGACCAAACATTATTAAGTATCAATCGTGTAAATAGGATGGGTGATGAAAGTGGGCAGTGCAAATTTAGATCAAAAATGAAGTGTGACTATAAATATAACAAGACTGCTTTTCCTCTGCCAATCACAAGCCAAGCCTGGGGGCAATTCCAAGGTTGAAGCTATGGATGAGAGGGTGATCTGACAGGGACAGCTGTCATCAGTCATCCTGTTGACCTTCAGGGTTAATTCACCTGATCTGGCTGGCTGACTAAGGGTCATCTCCACTCGCCCTCACTACCCCATGGGCATCCCTTTTGAAACTCCTTGACTGATAATAAAAAAAAAAGGCAAAGAGAGCCCTTCTTTCATCAGGAATAACAATTAATGCTTTCAACAAATGTTTATTGAACCTCTTCTACATATCAAACATTGTCTAATATATGCTGTGAATAGCACACATTAGAGGCCTAAGTTCTGGGTAAGGACATAAAGAATAAAAAAATTTAACAAAAATTTTAAACGGCCATACATGTAATGAAGAAAAATATGGGACATCAGATAAAGACATCACATTAGAAGGTTAGAACAGGGCTCTCTGAGAAGGCAATATTTCCACTAAGATCTGAATGATGAATTGTGGAGGGGTGCTTGGGTGGCTCAGTCGGTTAAGCATCCAACTTCATCTCAGGTCATGATCTCATGGTCTGTGAGTTCAAGCCCCACGTTGGGCTCTGTGCTGACAGCTCAGAGCCTGGAGCCTGCTTCAGATTCTGTGTCTCCCTCTCTCTCTCTGCCCCTTCCCCTGCTCACACTCTGTCTCTCTCTCTCAAAAATAAATAAAATATTTTAAACATTTTTTGAATGATGAGTTGTGGGGAGGATTTCCAAGCTGAGGCAATGGTAAACCACATTCTAAGATAGGAGATAAGCCAGGCGGTTTCTTTGAATTTCATAATCAAGTACCATATGCCTAAGTATAATGAGCAAGGCCCAGTACACATCCAAGTAATTGTATTCTTCTGCCACAAGCATCAAGTCATTGGCATGCTCAAGCATTTTGACCAAAAGCAGCATCTGAGCAATAGATACAGATCTTCCAAAGGTGACCACCTGGAAAGACACTACACTACCTTAGATCGAAATGATTTCAAGGAAACAAGATATTCCCTTAGAGTCATAGCAATAGAAGTTTAACACACTTTTTTAAGAAGATGACAGTGGCCAGTATTTAATTTGGGATTTTTTTTTCTAGGCCTAAACATTACTTCCTGCTCAGGCAAGCTTGAGAAGATGGGATCAAGGGAGTTTTGTGGTCCAGTGAGCAAAGGATGGGAAAATCAGAAAGATTCTGAGTTATAATCCCAGTTGAGCTACCAGGTGACCTTTAGGCAAGTCATTCGACCTCCCTGTGCCTCATGCTCCCAGCTGGAAAATTGGATAAGACCAGCAGGATATCACTGAAAACCAGATGCTGTACTGAACCCAAGCTTTCCCAGCTAAATAAATTACCACCAAAGAGATGGGCAGTCGGGGGGCGGGTGGGGGGGTAGTTAAGGGAGTCGAATATATCAGCCTATGTGAAATGCCCAATTAATGACATTTGGTCCCTCTTTATATTTAAAAGTTATTAATTTCTCCCATATATATATCAAATTGATAAAATGAGTAATTCAGATGAGAGTACTATTTCCTGAGATACTTAGAAGTGTCACGATAGCTTACATTTACTTTGCAATAGCATACTTGCAGGTTAATAATTGTTACAATCCCAGTCTTGCCTCATTACACCTTCCCATGACAAGTCACGCCAGTGTCAATGACACACAGCTAGAACAACAAAGAGAAGACCGAAACAGGAGTTTATTTCCCCATTTTTCAAACAAAATAAACGTGCAGTTTCTATGTGAAACAGAACAATGATGTTTTGTTAAGTATTAATAAGATATTTAAATGGAGAGTAAAAATTTCATCATTCATTAGAATATTCTGTCTCTATCAATAATGAGTAACATTGTGCTTATAAAGACCAATCAGAAAACACAAAAATATTTAAACCCAAGGACTTTTTTCAGTTTAAATTAAAACACCTTTATTAAGTCTTATGGGAAAAATATATATGCATATATATTCATTTAAGTTAAACCATTTACTGCATAGAAGAATATTGACACGGAATCTGACACTGCTTTCCCTCTATAATATAATATTTCAGTATATTTGAGAAGTAACAACATACTGATATAACTTGAAATTGGACCACAGGTGGTAGGTAACATAGGCTTCAAGCATCATCTGCATAGAAACCTGCTCAAAACAGGTGTATATCATTCCAAATATCTGCATATTTAGGAATATCTGGGTCTCTGGCCTATATTTTCATTTTCCACTTGGATATTTTTGATGTCACATGAACATACATAGAGAGGAAATTAATTAAGCAAACTAAAGACATTAAAAGCATTACTACAGGTGCCAGCATTTGCCTAACATTACACCAAAGGATTACACACATAGGATGCATGTGAAATGAAAAATCACTTATTAAAACCCCATTAAGTGCTCTCCTCTCTACTCCAAAATTTAACACGCAACAGTCCCTTTCCTCTGGGAGACTTGTGGGGGAGCAGTGATGCCTTCTCAGATCGAACTGCCTGTGAGTAAGACAGCTTTTGTGTGCTTGCTTTCCTTTTACCTCAGATTAGTGATGTTCCAGACAGATGTGAAGGTTGCTTTGTTTTTTCTCTTTTTTTAAGTAAACATTGAGGTCGTTTTAAATTTTTTTAAAATTTACATTCAAGATAGTTATCATATAGTGCAACAATGATTTCAGGAGTACATTCCTTAATGCCCCTTACCCATTTAGCCCATCCTCCCTCCCACAACCCCTCCAGTAACCCTATGTTTGCTCTCTACATTTAAGAGTCTCTTATGTTTTGTCCCCCTCCCTGTTTTTATATTATTTTTGCTTCCTTTGTGTTCATCTTTTCTGTGTCTTTAAGTCCTCATATGAGTGAAGTCGTATATTTATCTTTCTCTGACTAATTTTGCTTAGCATAATACCCTCCAGTTCCATCCATGTAGTTGCACTGATGTCTTTTCTTTTATCTTATTCTAATAAAATCATTTTTTCACCTAAGAACAAGTTTTCATTTCCTTAAAATCCATGGAAAATACTCTTTATGATGGATGAGCGGCTGAAGCTTAGGCAGGTGAGTGACCTCGGTATGGTTGTGACCTCAGAGATTCATTCTCACTCATCTACAAGATGGAGAAGGTAATAATAATCTCAAAAGACTATGATAAAGATCATCAAAATAAAAGTGTTTGCCAATTATACCATGCTATCGGAATGTTATTTCTTATTGTTACTGAGTGTTGTTTACCTTCATGAGTTTGCCTTGAGGGAGTTCCCCAACTAGGCAGCTATTTACCCACATATTACCACCAGATAGATGCCTGACTGGAACTGAATCAGTTACTTTAGATCAACCAACCAGGCATCTGCTGAGATGCCCAAATCCTGGGAGAGCTGACTGAGGGACCACAGAGTTCACATGGCAGGAGTCACAGCTGTCTGTGTATGCATTGGCTACATCCCATCATTCCTCAATCTGTAATTATTAGCTATAAGCTTTACATTCAGGAAACCACAGGAAGTAAGTAACTGGCATTATTTAATATGTATCAAATCAAGTGTTGTATTTTCTTCCCCTGTTCACTTTCAGCAGGACATTATCTGTTTTGTTCCTAAGCATGAGTAAAGATTTGGAACAACTCTAGCCAAAAAAAATTTTTAAATGATAATAATAAGAGAGAGAGAGAGAGAGAGAAGGAGAGAGAGATACAGAGAGGAAGAGAAGGAGAATGAAGTTGAGAGAAAGAGCAAAGTAAATTTTGGAAGAGGAAAGGGTAGGGAAAGAGAAGAGCCAATCCCTGCAAAATCACAAGCAGGTACACAAAATGTATACTTGGAAGATTGTATACAAATATATAAATCAACTATCAGTCATGTTCATAAATCAAAGTCACTGTCAGTAATTATTATACAACACTATTGATGGTGCTTTAAAACAGAGAAATTATTATGAAATAACTAACAACCTTACAAAGTAAGTATTAGAGATCTTTTGAAATGGATGTTCTAAAGACTAATTATATCTAAGTTTTTAACAGCCAGAAATTAAGCAGGGCTTGGAAGGAAAAAACGAGTATGTTATATTTTATCATGCAGCTAAATGATGTTTTTTCATGCCATTTTTCTTTGCCTATTACTGAGGTGTCCTCTTTTTTTGAAATGTTCATAACTCTCTCTATTCTCTTAGCTCTAAACTCATTATCACCAAAGCAGGTACATATGCTGGCCAACCTTTGATCTGTGGTAAATAACACCAAATACATAAATTCATTTTCAATGAGTAACTGTTAAAAATCAATGAAATATGGAAATATCA
Source organism: Leopardus geoffroyi (assembly GCF_018350155.1). Classification (NCBI taxonomy): domain Eukaryota; kingdom Metazoa; phylum Chordata; class Mammalia; order Carnivora; family Felidae; genus Leopardus; species Leopardus geoffroyi. Next base: position 36,934,220 of record NC_059336.1, on the reverse strand, counting down.
TTATCATAGAAATTTCTGCGTAACACATGGATTTTAAAACCTTGGCCTGGTGTCATTTAACAGTTGGACACAGCTTCAACAGAATGAAGACATGTGGACATATATTTCTTTGAAATATGTGAGTGTGGATATGGATGTGCAACATACATTTATTTTTTTTCATTTATTATTTTTATATGGTGCCCAAATAATTGGCTTAAAACCTTATAAAACTATTTAACATCACTTAGAAGATGAAGTCAATCTTTTCCTTCTCTTTTATAACTAATAATTCTTGAAACTTAGTTTGCACATATGGACAACCCTAGTCATAGGGTTACCCATAAAATTATATGATAGAACTTAGGAAATTCCCATCATGCTTTATTCAGTTTAGTATCAAAAATGTTGAAGAGTTTCCCCACCCTAAAATCCCCACAGTAGTGTTGGTAAAGAATAATGTTTTCCACTTGGCATGCCTACAAAATTCTGACATTTAGTTGAACATTTTTACTATATAAAGGTTTTGATGAAACAATATAAAGTATTTCAGGGGTGCTCAGTAGAGCCTCTTAGGTTAATAATATGCATTTTAAAGCCTTCCAAAATAATAACAGACATTTTATGAAATAGACTGCTCTTAAAGCCTGCCTGGTCTATTGGGTTAATGTGAAGGATATTTGCAAAATAAAAGCAACTGGTTTTCTTTAGAAAGAACTTGTGTTAGCTGGTTTATATCCAATACACCCTTAATTATTAATGTAAGCTTTTAATGCCAAGTTGATCACTCATTAACTCAAAATAAGTATTAAAATAAGTCACATAAAGTTCATAAATGCAAGGTACCTAAAATTAAAATGCATGGTGGAAATATATGGGAAGAGACATAGCTTTCATCTGTAAAATTTGGTCTGTTTCAGTGGCAAAGCTTCTAGAATTAGTTTATTTCACAGGCAGGCTACTAGGTAGGTAACTAGATCAGCAGCACATATTAACTGATATAATATGATACACAAAACTCAACCTCAAATATTACCTTTGATATATCACAGCATTCTGTGTTTTCTAAAACAGTACATTTTACATTTGGAGGCTTGCCAAATTCTCTGAACTTCATCTAGTACTTAATGTGGCTTTTAACCATGACTTACATTCCTGAATACATATTCCAAAATTTACTGTCTGCCTTATGCTCTCTGTGGTAACAACTGCTCATTTGTGCTGACTCATATTCAATACTTGGTCTATAATGGCTAACATTATTTTCTTACCTATGCAATTATTATCTTATATTTGTGTATTTATTTTTTAAAACACTCCCTTAATTTCTAAAACTTTAAAGTAATATGATATTCTAGACTTTTATTTTCATTCCTGGTCCCAATAGCCAAGAAGATTCGATTTGCATTTTTCTCCACCACATCCCATGACTCCTCATCCACACTTCTTATAAATACAACTATTTCTCATGAAAGAGAATTATAATATAGGACATTGTACTTGGCCTGGATCCGCCACCACCAAAAGATGCATTATGTACTTCAGGCTTATGAAAACGTTAACTTTCAGCCATTTGGGAACAGCAATGAAAAACAAAGTCCACTGTGCGATCTATATCCCCAATCTTGTCTGCAGACCCAGCTGTCTAACGATCTTACACCTCCACCTGGATGTCCTAATGACATCTCAAGCTTAAATATCTGAAACTGATCCCCCATCCCTGTCACACTTGTCCCATTTTCTGTCTCCTACACCTCAGTGAATGGAACCACAAGCTATCTGTTTGTTGCATATGAAAACAGGGCAGAATCACCCAAGTTTTCTGACATTCAGTCAATAGTGATTCCAAATGCTTATAACTGTACAATACCCTTGACTCTCTCCCTTCACCCCTGTCTCTCTTGTTATGCTTCTCAATTCAGAAACTCTTCATCTCTGCTGAATTCCAGTCAATCTCACCATAGCTGCCAGAGTGAACTATTAATATGTAAATCTGCGTCTATCACTTCCTCTGTGGATCCTTTAGAGGCTTCCTGTTGTTATCATAAAAACCAAGCTCTTTGGCATGACATGGAAGACTCAGTAAATTTGTTCTTACCTGCCTCCCTAATCTGATCTATCAACAGTCTCATACCCCCATCCAATCCTTTAGAGCCTTCATTCTAACCTTACCATCTTCAAATTGACAGTCTCTCCTCACACCTCTTTCCTGTCACATCTAGTGGTTTTTCTTCTTAATGTTTTTATATTCTTTCACCTAATTAATTCTATTTATTCTTAGAAATTCACTTCAGACATCGCTTCCTTCTAGAAACCTCCCTGGACTTGGACCCAGTGTGAAGGAATGTGTCAAGGACCCGGATCCCCTTCTGCTTACCTTCCAGCATTTTCATTCACTATTTGCAGTTAAAACTATATGACAATTGTTTCACTTCTTTGAACCACATGTCCATTTGCCTATCGTCACACCTTCACATAATCAAACTATAAATTCTTTGAGGTCAGGGACACTGGCCACCAATTCTTTACATGTAAATTAAACCTAGTGCAGTTTCGTGCAAATGGTAGATGTTCAGTAAGTGGTGTTTACATAGACAAATGAAGTTATTTGGTTAATTTTTGACTATATACACTACCCCCCTCCCTTTTCTATGTGTCTTTTCCCACCGGAGTTTTTCAAGGTTTTTAATGACTGGCTACATTAGCAAAAATAATTTGATGTCACTTTCTACTTTATTTGGCCAATTCTTCAAAGGAGCATCAGGGAACAGGGAGAAGCTAAAAGAGAGAAAGAGAGTAAAGGGAAATTCAGGTAAGTCACAAACTATCTAATAGCTTTTTGTGTTAATGGCCTTCAAAAATGTCGGAAAGTTTTTTTGTCTTTTTTTAATGTTTATTTATTTTTGAGAGAGCAAGCGAACAAGAGAAAGAGAGAGAGAAACAGAGCGTGAACAGGGGAGGAGCAGAGAGATAGCGAGACACAGAATCCAAAGCAGGCTCCAGTCTCCAAGCTGTCAGCACAGAGCCCGACACGGGACTTGAACTCACAAACTATGAGATCATGACCTGAGCCGAAGTAGGATACTTAACCTACTGAGCCACTCAGGCGCACATGATGTCGTTAAGTTTTATAGTCATAATTTCACTTTCCAAAATCTGTGACATTGGGGCTAGATTCTAGGATAAAAGAAATTGGCAGAAAACCTACACCACATCACTTAAAATGTTCTGTCAAAATTCCTACCTCTTGGCAAATGTCCAAGTACTAGCTACCTTCTGTTTGCCCCTCCAGATTCACATTCTGTTCTTCTCCACTCTGTATTATATATAGTCCCTAATCCAGTAGCTTCCAGTTGAGTTCACCCATGAGGAACCCAAGGAGGAAATGGGTAGAACAAAGATGAGGGGAGATGCTGAATCTCCTGTCTCCCTCTCTGCAAGGTCACCACCACGGGCAGCTAAAGGCAACTAATCCTGTCAGGGCAGCTTTCTGTCTAGGGCCCACTCCTTGTAATGGTAACAGCTCTTTCTCCTCATCCCTTCAAGAGTAAGTAACAGATTACTAACCCCAGGTTACTTCCCTCTGCCTTGTGGTTATCCTCCACTCCACCTACACCTTTCTAAATAGTCCATTTGTATAAATCTTCCTCAAATTATTGTTCATTCAAGCATGCCTTCTATTTCCCATTGGGACTCTTACTGATATACACCCTTCTCCTTACTCTTTAAATGATTCCTTATTTTACTGACATTATCATTTGAATTATGCTTCTGGATTAAGGCAGTAATCCTGAGGTAAAGAAGGCAATATGTGAAAGGGATGTGCATTAACTCGTTAGGATCCACTGACTGTATTAATAGATGTGTTACAATTCCTGAGGAAAATGGCACTATTTACAAGGAAGAAGGAAGCATACACATTGTTCCTGTCTTAGGATGCTAGAGTCAAAGTAGCTACAGAAAGATACTGGGAATTTAGAATGGATGAAAATTAAGATGACAGGAAAACAAACCAAACAGGGTGTGTGTCTGTGTGTGTGTGTGTGATGTGAGTGATGCTATTATCTGAGAGGCCTTTTAAAGATGTAAAGGTTTTAGGTCAAGCAGTTACCACTCCATACCTGACCTGACTCTACCATATCTATACTGTGCCAGTCATCCCTGTTCCAGCCTATAGCAGGTGCTGCCATTTCTGTGTCGCTGATGTCCTGCCCACACCAGGTAAGCCTGAGGCCTCACCTTCCTCATCTGGGTGGGCCCATCTACCTTCACCAAGATAGGCCCTAGGGGGAAAGAGAGTTTTTCAGATTGTAGAAAACTCAGTTTGCTTTGGCCCATAATAGCAGTTTAAGTATGATTTTCTTCTTCTATTTCCAGGAATAAAATGTGATCTGATCTCAGGATATAACTGAAACCTCCTGGTGGCAAGTGTCAGCCCAGGTACAGCCTTACAGTTTTGGCAGAATGCCTATGGGCTGGCATCCAACGAACTCTGGGCCAAATGAACTATGACCTAAATGGTTTAAATGTTTATATTTGGGTTTCTTTTTTTGGGGGGGGCGGGGGTTATGAAAACTTTATTTTTAATTGGAGAGTAAGGAAAAAGGAAAAAAGGGTGGTTTGAGGAAGTATGCTTAATATGAACATTTTAAAAACCTATTTCTAGAATTAGTTCTCTATTTCATATGATATTAGTCAAATGTAATTATACTCTTCCTCTGTAAAATAAAATAACTCCCTTGTAGACTTGTGAATACTAAATGTTGGTTTCTTTATTTTCATTTCAAACATCTAATTCTAAAATTCAAAATGACCCACCCAAAAACAGGTTAATTCTTTCTCATTATTGTTTCAATACTAGATTTCTGCCTATCTAGATACCTGTAGTTTTGTTTGATCCACCCACCCCCAATATCTGATAGTCTATAAAAACCAAAGTATTATACAGTTGTGTAAAATTGAGCTCTGTCTAAAGCCTACTGGTACCAATATCTACAAGGAGGCCAAGGAGTTGCTTTATAAAACATCTTAGGTTTAATTAAGCTCTTCTCACACTTGACATTGTGGAAGTGAGCAGTTTCATTTTTTTCTGAGCAGGGACCTTAGAGTTAGCCAAGAAGCAAGTTTTCTTATGTGAACCCCACAAGAAATATTAGTGTAGAGGATGACCACTCAGCTACTTGGCATTAAGTCACTCTCTTGAAGATACTGCCAAAAAGGGTTTAAATTGTATTGGTGGTTTTTGTGAGTTGGACCCTGGTCAACTGAGCTCTTGACTCAAACCACCAACTCATTTCACATAATTGACTGCACAGCCCTCAGTCTGCAACATTTTTCCAAGACTTACCTTGTTGAGGCGGGATTTGAATCAGTGCCCTCAGGGCAACAGGCTTCAAAGTACACCATTAATAACTACTGCATTCCATTCACACTAGATAAGGGCTTATGGGTTGGGGGGAATTCACAGGTTTTATCTATTTGGGTTGGCATCACTGTTCAGCCAAGCCTGTTAGCCAGTTCATTTCACCCCAAGCCACAAGTCTACCTTTGGGAAAAAATCTTTCAAGAAGTAAACATGAGGGCAGATGTCACAAAAAAAGAAGTTGCCAGTATTTCAGTAAAGGTGAGACTGAATATAGCAAATTAAAAGGCCTTTCATTGTTTCCATATTCAGGGTATATTTGTTCTATTGAACCATCTTTATAATAAACATCCTGGAATATTACTTCTTTATTCAAAATTTATACAAGAATTGATCAAAATTTTTTTATTTTAATATTTGAAAGTTCTTAGGGGAACAAGATTCCTGTAAACATCTGAGTCAGTTAGATGCATTTTATTTATATAAGAATTAATCAGGCATAATCATAAAAAGAAAGGATAATTGATAAAAGAAGGGTCTTTGTTATTTCTGACAGTACCAAACTCTTGAGTAATCTACCAGTGTTAAGAAACACAAGAAATCAATCTTAAGTGACAGGATCTTTTATTTATTATATGATTTTCTTACATTTATGTGATTTAAATTGATGAAACATTTAATTTTTTTTTCAATTTTGAGCACATCTCACAGTAGTCAACATCTAAGAACATCTTTTTTTCAGCAGTGAATTTGAGTGTTCTCTTGGTAAATTTTTGGACTGTCCTCAACTTGAATTTAATTTCACATTCAGCTCCACTCTGAGCAAACACAGATATGCCAAAAGGCTTTTATGAATCGTTTTTAAAAATTTTTTCATTAGAAATGTATAAAAGTATAACTAAATAGATTTTGATCTTTTTTGATGATTGAGGTATCTTCTCAGCAACTGTATGTTTATTAGGCAAAACATGACTCATAATTTCTTAGTCACCCTGAGTTGTATGGAAAAAAAACATACCAGGAAAAAATATTACTTTTAAGATTGATTCCAATATTAACTAAAAATGAGAATATCAAAAAGGTTACCAAAAATAAAGAGTAATTTAAAAAAACTAAACTATGACCTAAACGGTTTAATTGTTTATAGGGCTTTTTGAGGAGGGAGGAGGGCAGGTAGCCTATGAAAATTATCTTTATTTTCATTTGGGGAGGAAGGAAAGGGAAAGGAGGTTGATTCGAAGCAGGAAGCACGCTTAATAGGAGCATTTTAAAAACTTAATTCTAGAACTAGTTCTGTATCTTATGTGATGAAATTTTAAGAATATTTTCCAATAATCTGCTCTGTTAACCCCATTTTTTCCTTGGTTTTGGAGGCATTAGAAATTATCATCCACAGTCCTTCTGATTTGCAAAGCTTGTATTTTTAGTTTATAAATTAAAACTCTGCATAAACCATCCATGTTTTCTACTCTGGAATATTCAAATGGCAATATTCCTACAAAATGTTCCATTGCTAAGAGAAAATAGATTCAATTCGATCCCCTTGCCTTCTATGTGTACTTCAACAAATAATTTTTAATAGATTTGACTCATTAACTAGTCTGATGATCTTGTACTATAGTATCATTAGTTACATAATGAAGTGCTCAATTTAGGACTCCTCATTAGATTAACCAAACTGTGATGCCTTAAGATTAGATTAGGGAAATGTCAGCACATATTAATTTATTTAATTTTAGAATTATATATCAGAGACCAAAGCAATTTGCAGGGTCAAATTGTCTTTCCACATATCAGATTCATGATCTTTTGGGTTCACAGATCAAGTTCCCTTCTTCCCATGTGCCACGTGAAAACCATCAAATGCTGTTTAGCTTACACAATGTGTTATACACAGAAAAGTCTGCTCCTTCAGTGGGTACAAAGAAGGTAATTCAATCTTAAATTTCTACTGCTGTCATAAGTGTTTATGACATCACCAAGACCTAGCAGATGAATTGTAGCTTTGTCTTCCTTCTGCTAACATGCACTATTAGAGATGGACCGTCAACATCTAAGAAGTCATTTTAACCCCTCCTTTACAAAAATTGCTGCTGATAAAAATTCCGTGAATTGTCAGGATAGTGGAACAAATGACTGCTAGTCCTCTAATGACTCTAGCAATGCAGTAAAGCAAAACCCTGTTAACTCTCAGAGTTCACACACAATTATGCTTTTCATTCCCACACCTCAAAAGCTTTTACAAGTTAGTGAACATTTTAAAATCACCTCCCTATGCCTGACCCTGAACACCCAGTTCAAGTCTTAATTCCTGGATAAAGACAGGGCAGTCTTGAGGGAAGGAATAGGGTTGGACATGGAGAAAAAGATAGCTCAAATGCTATCCCCACCACTTACTAGCCAAGGCGGATATTACTGGCCTCCTATTTCTTCCCTCTGCCATTTGTGTGAGAGCTAAGGGCTTTGGATGAGAATGGTTTTGACCATTGTTCAAGGGATGATCCTTGACCATTTAAAAATAGTTAACAAAAATATGGGGCACCTGGGTGACTCAGTTGATTAAGCATCCAACTCTTGATTTTGGCTCAGGTCATGATCATGTTGACAATGTGGGGCCTGCTTGAGATTCTCTCTCTCTCTCTCTCTCTCTCTCTCTTTGTCTCCCTCTCTCTGTCTCTTCCCTGTGCATGCTCTCTCTCTCTCTCTCTCTCTCTCTCTCTCAAAATAAATAAATAAACTTAAAAAAATAAAGCAATCAACAAAAGGAATGAAATCTTGCCATTTGCAATGACATGGATGGAGCGAGAATGTATTATGCTAAGCAAAATAAGTCAATCAGAAATACCATATGATTTCACTCATACGTGAAGTTTAATAAACAAAACATATGGGAACATATAGGAAGGGGCAGTGAAGAAGAGATAAACAAATCACAAGAGACTCTTACAGATAGAGAACAAACTGAGGGTTGACAGAGGGAGGTGGGTGGGAGATAGGCTAGATGGGTGATGGGTATTAAGGAGGGCACTTGTGATGAGCACTGGGTGTTGTATGTAAGTAATGAATCACTGAATTCTACTCCTGAACCCAATATTGCACTCTATGTTAACTACAATTTTAAAAAAAGTCAATATAAGCCCACTACTATCAAGTCTTTTAGGAGATAACCCAGCCTAAGCCAATTAGCACACGGTTTTCTTATAGACATAGTGACTGATTCATAAGTAGACAAGTGACCTAAGTTTGTTGTAGCCTAGTAAAGCTTTTGATTGTTTCCTCTTCTTAAGGGTAGTGTGGTATACTGTTCAGAAGCCTGGAACTTCTGCAACTACCATAAGATAAGGCACTTGGAAGACAAAACCAATGCAAGGAGAAGGGCTGAATGTAAAAAATCTTGAAGGAAAGGAACTGAGGGCCTTATCAAACCACACCTGAAGCTTATGCTAGCTCACTATTTTCAATTACATGAGCTAATCACTTGCATTAAGACAGTTGGAGTTGGGCTTTCTTTTGCTTCCAATCAAAGCATTATAGCGGATTTCACTAGTCCCATAATCTTCAGCTTCAGTGCCCTCATTTGTAAAGTGAAGGTGACCACTGAGACAAGGAAACTGAAGGGACCCCGTGAAAGAATGCTTTTTTGCTGCCTCTATTCTTGCTACAACTTACACCCTCACTCTACACACTCCTTACGGTACAGATAATGTATGTTACAGCTTATAAAGGTCAAGGAGTTAATGATTTCTTTGCTGTTTTCCCCACAACAGATAACATTTAAGGGGTGACCACGGGAGGTCATGATGTATGTTTTCCAAGACCACTGACTCCAGACACCTTGACGTCAAGACCACTGGCTCTAAGGTATAAGTGACTTATGGAGGACACCTAAACACTTGTCTTTGCTTTAATCAGTCCCTGGATGCCCAGAGAGGACACATACACAAGACCTCAATAAAAACTCCAGACCCCAAGGGCAAAGATGAGACTCACTCTTCTTTCATTTCCAAGTCTCCTGGACATTCTGTGTGTATCTACATTCTGTCTACATCTTCAATAAAGTGCTCACTTCCTATTGGTTTGCATTTGATTTCTATCTTATGTAAAGCCAAGGACCCTCTTGGCTGGTCCTGTGGGGCCCCCTGTGGGTCCTCAGACTCAGCTAGCCTGCATCACCAGCAAGTACCCTTTAGAACACTTTTGAGGAATAAATGAATTGACACACATAAAACACTTGGCACATGGTAGCTCTTTTTCTACCAGTGGCCCCAAAGAAGTACTCATTTTTCTTAAAACACTTGTTTTAAGATAATATATGCATTCTACATATTTATCATGCTGCACAGACACTTTGAGTTTTGTTGTTAATCTTTTAGCATTATGGATTCTTAACATGGGGATGGAGACTGACCTTCAATGATCCCTTTGAGAACCAAAAGAGAGCTACAGACCCTATTAGGGAAGAGACAACAGCAAATATGTCACATATGCATTGATGAAGACAACAGCTGCCATAATATATAAGGAGAGATGCCCTATAGTTAGAAGACTAACAGATTGGACAAATTTATGAAACTCTTTCATTTGATATCCACTCCCCAAAAATATTATGACCGCTTTGAACAAGTTATCCATCCTTTTACGTAATTCTGAAGTTTCCTTACCTAATGCTATAGTCTCTTCTCTCCCATTCAGTGCTACAAGTTTTCTGCTACCTAAGTGACCCTGGTTCCCATCCCCTACGAATCACAAAACCTCCCCTCCCTTGCTGACAAAAATAATTTTTTATGAATAATCTTAGTTCAATATGTATATTTAAAAAGGATTTGATTTTGATATGCTAAGATGCCAAAGGACTTAATGTTAATTTCAGGCAGTGTATATTACTCTCTCTTCTTCCTACATGCAGTTTGTTATTAGTAAACCACTACTTTGTGTTAACATTCAAAAGTTCAGATTAAGAACACTTGAATAAATTTTATACTATCTGTATCATTTAGGCTTTTCTGCTTCACAAACTACCTGAAATTTAGTGACTTAGAACAATAATCATTTCTTTGCCTCAATGTTCTGATGGTCAGCAATTTGGGCTAACATCAGCTGACTGACTCTCTTGCTTTCAGCTGGGCTCCCTCATGTGCCCATGTTGTTGGATATTAAGGGTTGCTGATCTAGGATGGCCTCAGCTGGTACTCAGATCTGTGTCATGTGGTCTTTCATTCTCCAGCAGTCTAAGTTGACCTTGTCCTCATAATGGCATTGGGGGTCCAAAAAAGAACATAGGTGTGCATAAGGCTTCTGGAGGCCTGGTCTGGCACAATGTCATTTCTACCATATTCTGTTGATCCAGTCAAGGCACACAGCCAGCTCAGATAAGAGGATCAGGAAATACCTTGACGTTTTGACATACAGAGCAATAGAGGCACATTGCAAAGGGGTGTGGATACAGAAAGGGGAATAACTCTGACCATTGTTGCCATTAAGCTCTGACACCTCTCTCTCCCTTTCTACACTTTAAATCCTCAAGAACTGTGTCATGTTACTTGTACCCTCAGTATTTGTCACTATGCTTCCCACATAATGTACTTCCCACAACTTTACCCTAAGTCCCCCAAAACACTTGGTGTTGGTGATTGTTTTAATCCATCTGGGTAGCTATAACAGACTGGCATAGACTGGGAGGCTTATAAGCAACATAAATTCATTGCTCACAGTTCTGGAGGCTAGAAAGTCCAAGATAAAGGCACCAGCAGATTCCATGTATGGTAGGAGCTTGCTTCGAGGTTCACAGAGGTGATCATCTCTCGGTGATCTCACATGGCAGAAGTGGCAAAGCAACTCTTCAAGGTCTCTTTCTTAAGAGTATTAATCCCATTCATGAGGGTCTGCCCTCATGGCCTAGTCACCTAGAAAAGGTCCCATCTCCTAATACCATATGCTAGGGGATATGATTTCAACATATGAATTTTGAGGAGACACATTCAGTCTATAGCAGTAACTTTGACCATCATATCCATTTATAACATATCTAGTCAACCAGAAGATGTATTCATTCATGTGGAAATAAAGCCACAGTCACTGTAAATGGTTGGGTTAATCAGTTACAAAGTAATACTTGTCACTGCACAACCCTGACCTCACTATAGAATCAGTTGTGGTGCTTTGAAAACTATGGATGCCCACCAGGGACCATTAAATCAGAACATCTGAGGCTGGGGCCTATACATATTTAAAAGCTCCCCAGGTAATTCTATTGCACAGCTGTGGTTGAGAATGACTGATTTAACTATCAAACCACCTACCCCATAGGACTGTAGTTCTCAAAATTGAGTGTGCATCAGAATCACCTAGAAATCTTGTTAAATACAGATTGCAGGGCTCTATGTCCCAAGTTTCTGACTGAGTAGATCTGTCTGGTTTGGGACCCAGGTGATGCTGAAGATACTGGTCAAGGGACCTCACTGTGAGAATCATTGTTGTAAAGGAATATGGCCCACTGGCATTTTAAAACTACACCATTTCATAGATATTTTTGTCCCCATTACTGCCAAGTTGGCAGAAGTTCCTAATTTATAGACCTATAGTAATTCCAGAAGAGGAAAGGATGATTTCTTCTACACCTGCCAATGTTTGGGTCCCACATCCAGTGATTCAGATTAAATTGGTTAGTGATTCTGATTAAACTGGGACCAAGGCATTGCATAGGTTAGAAGTTGTCCCAGGTGATTCTAATATGCTGCCAGGATTAAGAACTACTGGCTTAAGTCATTTTCAAAGTATTTTCCCAGAATCAGCATCAACACCACCTGAGAACTTGTTACAAATGCAAACTTTCAGGCTCCGCCCATACCTACTGAATCAGAAACTCTGGGGGTGGTGCCCAGCAATCTGTTTTAACAAGTCCTTCAGGTGATTCTGGTAAATGTTAAAGTTTAAGAACCTCTATATTAGCGTATACTAACAATGCAAGGAAGCCAAATTAGTACCAAATGAGTAATATGGATTCCAAGCCCCATACATGTTCTGAGAAAGTCACACTAGGGAGTTCACAGGAGTTAGGCCACAGAGAAATAATAAAATCTGAGCTAATAGAAGATGGACTTCCAATTCACCTAGCTAAAAGAAACACATGATTAAGTAGACATGGCCATCAGAATCCGTAGGTGGTCCTGGGGCAGTGAGTTGACCACACTAAAGGGTGCTGGTGGTTTACACAGCAAAGCAGGGAGTCCTAATTCCACATTGGAATACAGCCTGTTCCAGAATTTCATTAAAGGATGGAAAGCTGCATGATGGGAACAGTTCCAATTCCCAGCCCAAAGCAGCAAATAACCTTCAGAATCTCTGTTACCTCCAGAGAGTTGGAAACAAAATCATTGATGGAGAGGTGAATTCTCCTGCTATGGGAAAAAGGCGGAAGGAATGGCTCATTGTGAGAACATGATACTACCCTCTTTCAGAGAAAATAGATAATGCCAGGGGCACTATTTCCTTTCCTCATTCAACAAACCTTATTGAGTGCTTCCCATATGCTAGAGATCATGTTAGTCACTGGGAATACATCTGGGAACAAAACACAATCTCTGCCCTGAAGGAACTAGCCTGGTCAGGGAGGAAGAGTCAAAGGCACCCACAAAATGCACATTACTTTAAGGTGTTTCATCATATCCAGGAAACCACAATTTTGCTAGCACTATCTTTAAAAAAGAAAGAATTCTGTTCAGATTTAGATATCTGAACCCTATCTTTCATCCCTCCTCCTCTCAGAGGGTTCCCACAGGGAGGAACACACAATGAACAATTGCTAAAATGGGGAAAAATGCATGAGAATGCAGCCAACACTGCCCAGTGCAGGGTTCTCTGGTGATAAATGGATTCAAGGGCCTAGATTCCTTTACAAGGATCTAGATGAGTGTTCCCATTCTATTTCCTTTAATCTAGAAATGCTGACTTTGCAAAGAAAGCACCAAGCCAGCTAGTCAATCAGCTATAGGACAAAGGAGCTGAAAGCCTCCACTGCCCAGGGTGGAAAACAAAAAGAAAAAAATCACCAAATTAGCCTAGACTACCTTTCTGAAGGTTAAGTCAGTCAGTCACAGCAAAGGCCAGGCTGCCAGATGGGAGAAGAACATAGAGGAAGTGAAATTATGATTATTCATCTCTAAGGAATAAGCTATCTTTTGAAATTAACCCTTTGAAAGAGAGGCAGTGGAATAGAAGATTGAACTATGGACTTCTGCCTTTTAAAGCACAATAACACTGCCTCATAGTAAAAAGTATTCCAATCAATAGCTGGGGTTATAAAAACAAATCACCTTTAGTACTCTTCCTTTCCTTAAAAAGAATAAGTAAGGGGATGAAGAGAGGTGGATCTTACACAAGGAATAAGGGTAAAGGCCCTCCTAACATTTTAAACTATTTAGCCCATCACACAAAGTTGTATCAATCCATATACAGGTTATTAACCCAGAGCTCTTATCAAGGAAATTAATTCAAAATATCTCCCTTTTAAAAATCGCTTCATTGTGTTTACTTGATTGTGTGCAATCTCTTGGTTTTAGTTGCTATGTTCATGTTGGGTCCATTTTCAGCCCATACTTCTTCCCTGAAATCCAGACTTACATAATAAATTGCCTCTTCAATACTTCAGTTGGATGTAATAGACACTTCAAACCTACCCAGTCTAGAAGTTCAGAATCCCTCTCACTGGAACCAGCTTTTTTGTAAATACCAGTTCTAATCATCCAGTGGTTTCCCATATCACTTACCACAGAATCCTACAAAGCTCCACATGAGCTGGACCCCACAACCTAATTGATCTTAATCTCTATCTATCTTTTCCTTGCCTAAGCCAGCCCAGCCATAGTAGCAGTTTCTGCTGTTCCTGGGATATGTCAACACCCCCAACTTATATCTTTTGTTCTTCTTTTTCTCTCTTCTCCCAAAGATCCACATGACTTCCTTCTTCACTACATTAGGTCTCAGCTCAAATGTCATCTAAGCAGAAAAAGCACTTCTTAACCATCCTAAAATAGCTCTTCCCTGAATCTCAATCCTTTATCTTGACTTATTTTCATTGTACTCTTTACTATATATTACATGTATTTATTGAAATATAGTGTATTTCACCCAACCAACACATAGAGTCCATAACAATGGGGCTTTGTCTGCCTTGTTCTTCTATCTCTGAGTGCCTTGAACAGCAGCTGGCATATAGTAGATACTCTGTAAATACTAGCTATATTATATGGTGATTGATCCACTCACTTCTTTACAAATTGGACCTGTGGCATTTAAGAAACAGTCTTGAATTGGAACAGTTCTCCTGTGTGTACATAGCCTATAGCTTTATGTAGTAGGGAACACATGATAAATTAAAGAGCCCTTTGGCTCTATGGCTCTTACAAACTTTGAGCTTAACCCACAATTTGTTTGATTCTTCTCTACACACTCACCTCCTTCCTGACCCCCTGGTCAAGTGGTCTAAGAATAGTACCCGTATCTTTGAGCCCCTCAAAACTCCGAGATTTGTGGTCTGGGAAATTACTGCCCTGCTGTTCCAGATATGAGATTCAGACTCTTCCACATGTGTGAAACAGCATAAATGAAAAAGTATTAGACTATCTGCGACATTTTTATGGTTGGTGGGAAAACCAGAACATAATAAATTTGGAACTACCAAGGGAATCCAGGTTGAATACTCATCATAATTCTAAGAAATAAATGTTTATTTCTACTTGCAACAAACTGAATAAACTATTTGAAAACAATACTGCTAAAGAGAAGTAATAAAACTAAGAAATCATGGACTTAAATAAAATTTGCTAGCAATGGGTTTGCTAAAAGGATAGCATTTTCATCTTTAATGGCTGCTTTCTTGGGGTCTCTTCTTAGCTTCCTAGCAAAACAGTTGGAATATTTGTGACCAGTCTCCTCAAAATTCCTTTTCAGAATTTCCAAGGATCTAGAGTGTGCTCACCTTTAATTCAATAATTTGAGTTTCTATTTAAACTGGAACATCGTTTGCAAACTCGCTGGAAAGAAATATCCAAACTCATGGTCACCCCATGAGTCTCTCTGGTAAAATACAAAAATAGTAAACTCAAAAGCACTTTTTTTGCCAAACCCTCTCAACATGTATCTTGTCAGCCCCTATAAGGTGACTCCAATCTCACTTTTAAGACTATACTCTCCATGCACTTTTGTCACTTGCTCAGTCTCCCATGAAGAATGAGTTCCAATGACACTAATCTCTGTAGGGAAGGAAAAAAATAATCCTGAAGGCCTTCATTAGGTTCCCCTTCCCTTTCGACTGTCAAATCTCATCACCTCCCCCCTTCATTACTGCCTGTCAGAACGGTAAGTGATAACCAGTTTGATTTTCACCAAACATATTTAAATTTCACTCTCTGGCATTTTAGTAGCAAGGGTCTGGGCAGAGACCAGACCTTTGTTTTATCTTACTATCACTTAAAATCAAAACATGACGTTTCATCCACAGTTAGAATTGAAGACATCCATGGCCTAATGCCTTTTCCCTAATACAGAGACACACTCCATATTCTCACCTGAATTTCTTTTAGCAAAGTCACGTATAGGAAGAAACTCAGGTTACCTGAGTCCTACATCTAAGTTTCATAAAGCCTTTTACCCGTTATTCTTTTCTTCCAATTCCAAAAGCTAAAAAGAACTTTTCCAGGGCTATTTTTTTCTCTAAAGTAATATGTACTTTTCTAGTATATTATCTCACATTCTACAGGACCCTTTGAATGTATAGGAGTAAAAACATCACAGAGTTCCCCAAAAGTACAACCAGATATCAATGGGACCAAGTTTTACATGCCCTTGAACATCCCACTCATCAAACTAAGCAATATCTATTAAGCACCTACCACAGGCAAAGCTCTGGTAACGGCAGTGGTGGATAGAAGACTCTGTCAAGCATCATAAGGCAGATTCTTATTTCCTTATAGCATCAACCTCAGGCTAGCAGTGAGCTAAGGTGTCTTTGCTTATTTAGGAGGTGTGATTTGAGCGATAGCCAAAAAACACCATAGGCAAAATTGACTTCCTTACCCAGGTAACAGATTTGGGAACATCAGGAGATTAGTCAGGCCTTCAACTTGAGTTCTATAATTCTCATTCAAAGTACCAGTGTCCCTGTGCAGTGGAGAAGATGGAAGTAAACCACTCTAATGCCCCTGTCAATCAGAGACATACATTTCCCTAATGAGAGAGATGACCGTGAAAGTCCTAAGACCTTGGAAACAGCATGAGAGCCACTCCCTTCCTCTCCTTGCCTCACAAGGGGGAAAAGTAAAGATAGACATTATCAAGAGGGTTGAAGCTCTGGAAATGCAGCCACTGTCAAATCAAATTATTACCTCCCACTATGACTTCCCACCAGAGTCACATCCCATAAACACCCAGTTCAGGTGGATTCGAATCAGTCACTGTTTGTGATTTCCTTCTTTTTTCTTTTTCAACCTGTTTTGGGAAGAAAATAAAAACGGGATAGAGGCTGTTTCAAACTGTACACCCTCTCTAGCTACCATCTAGACAAACACTATATTTTTCAATGACTGTGAAACCTAGTTCTCAGTTGGCTCCTTTGCATCTTGATCTTTGCAAACTTTTGATGTTCTCTCTTATCTTGAGAATAGCCCCACCTTTTCCTGGTTCAGGCAAGCTTATTGAGGTCACCCAACTTCAAAGTTCCTCTCTGCAGCTCAAATGGTGAAGTTCTCCTGTGTGAGTGTCTAGGGGATGCCTATGGAAGGAGAAATAATACTCTTCTGTAAAGTGATCTAGACCAATGACAATGCTGCAGTCTTTTTTGCCATGAATACCAATGGTGATTTCAGCATCACAGGCAGCCCTGATAACGTCTCTAAAAGGCATCAGTGTTCTGTGAGATGCTTCCCAGGTATCCTGTTACAAGATCTAAAGGGTCTCTGAACTGAATACAGTTGCCCAGTTTGTCATAGGCCATGCCAGAAATGCTAATAGATTTCAGATACATTCCCTGGATAGCAGAGGGGGAACTTTGTTTCAAATCCATCCAACAAGAAGTTAGATGCAGGAATGCCTGCCTGTTCCGCACCAACTTTCCCTTCCCTTTGCCTAGTTGAGATCACAACATGCCTCCTGCCTTTGACTGCCTAATGTAAAGACATCTAATTGTGCTTATAAGTAAATCACTTCACATGCAGCCACCCCAAGCTAAGGATTTTAGCAATAATCCCTTTCCACTGGATCTCACCAAGAGGCCTTAAAGTTATTCAAGGGAACTAATTTCTCTGATATCTACCCACTTCAAACTGGACAAGTCTAAACACACAAGGTATGAAACAGAGAAGAGCCTCATGAAAACAGATTGTAAATCTTTAAGGGGAGAAAGAGCCTAGTAGAATCAGACAACCAAAAAGTCACTGCCTCTAAAGAAAAACAAGGGTCATCTAGGTTGCCTGCAGGTCTAGCACTGTGGCAATGTCAGGCACTCTGTACAAAATGGGTCTTTTGCAAATCTTCTTAAAGTTAGAAACAGAAGGAATACCCTTTTTCATTTCTCAAAAAAATGTGCTTCTTTGGCTGAAAGGCCAAAAGATATCTTTCCACTCATATAATTAAACCTTCACTTCTAGTTAACTATTGTTTTACTTCCCTGTTTTCTTGTGTTTTAGTCACCAACCTCAGGAGATGGTCTGATGTAGTGGTTAAGTAGATTCAAGTCCGAGATTATCAATTACCAGCTGTATGACTTTGGCAAGGCCACCTACATTCCCTGTGCTTTAGTTTCTCATCTCTCATCTCTTATTTTTCTCAGGAAAAATAAGACTAGTACCTACATCATGCCATAGTTTGAGGGCTAAATGTGATAGTCTGGGTAAAGCATTTAGCCTGGTGCCTGTTACACAGTAAAAGCTCATTAAGTACTAGCTAATATGATTATTCTAAAGTGAAGGGCAGAAGTCATCAAAGCATAGCAAGGACAAATTATCTTAGACACTATTAATATACAGAGATACTTGCCTTGGTCCAAAGCATTTTGGTCTGACTCCTCTGGAGGCCAAACATGATAATGGAGGAGCCTCCATTAGAGGTAAAGGATGCCCACAAGAGGACTGGAGGACAGTGTGTGTTTTCACTGGCAGGATGCTAACTAGCCAAACCTCAGGAAAGTCACAACACCCACTTGGCAAAGTAGATGCTGTCTCTTTTATTGAAAACATCCTAGGAGTATAACAGTTAAAATGTATTTTGTTTCCATAGTTTGAACTTGTAATTCTGTTGACCAGGAGTTGTCAGAGAGAGGATTAGTAAGTACAATAATGCTTAACAAAGTTGAACTGATGAAAGAAGAACTTCAACAAGTAGCCCTGTTTGTGAACAGAAAAATAAAACTTTTAATTGGGACAAAGCAGGCACTTCCCAAAAGGTCCTAGGGCCTGGCAGGCATACTTCCCACAATTTAGTACCCGAATGTTTTCCAGAGTCACCCACACACCAGAGAGACACCACAGGTCTCAGTTTGTTTTGTCGCAATGAAAGATCAACAATGGTGGAAATTCTCAAATCTGCCAATGTGTAAGGCAAGCACAAACACTGTATGGATGAAATGAGGGAAAGCCTAGTAGGTTCCTAGGATTAATGCAGAATTGTGGTGCTGGGCTGCAGGGCCACGGCCTTCTGAACTGGCAAAGGAAGGAGAGTGCCAGAAAGGAGTGGGCTTTTCTGATGTCAGTGACATAGCCTATAACTGGCTGGTGCGGTCCACTAAATGCTATTTAGAAAGTAATGGAGGTAAGGCTGCATTTCCCATGGGTTTATATACAGGGGACAATGACAGAATGCATTGTATGGTCTGTATCTACACAGGGTTGAGCTGGCACACCATTATAATGATGAAATATCCAGAGAAGGACCACATTGGTAATCAATCATCTTACCCCACTGAGAGACAGGTAAGCAGACAAGCAGCTACAAGAGGGATTCAAGTGTATCATAACCTGTGAGTACAAGTTCACAAATACATACAAAACTGTCCAGCAGTGGACCTAAAGGAAGGAAAATTAAACACAGAGGGTGGCAACAGATCATGTAAGTGAAAGTACTTTAGACTTGATACTCAGATAATACCAATTTTTAATATTTAAATGGGGAAGGGGTACCACTTGTTTACCCAACATCAACTAAATCTCTTGGTCATACCAAAGTTGTCTGAAGGTAACACATGGCTTTCCATCTTTTATTTTCCACTTCTTAGGGTAAAAGATTAACCATGTGATCCAACTATCCTGCTCATACAGACATTGCCATACTGCTTTGCCACATCTACCTTCTCTACTCCCACCACCACCTCCCCTCCCACCACCATCTCCACCATCGCTGTCACTATCTCTCCCACTGTCACCTCCACTTCTTCCACCCTTTCCGTCTTCACTGTAACCACCTCTACCCCTACCATGACTTCTACTTCCACCTCTACTATTGCCAGCAGCAGCTCTAACAGCTCCACTACTATCGTCCTCAATCCATTCCCACCATAACTTCCATCACTATCATCACCACCTTCACCATCACTATTTCCACCTCCCCTCCATCTCTACCAATACCACTGCCACAACCATCTGTCTCCACTGATACCACCACCACCAGCACTACTAATTCAACCACCCAGTACCACCTCCTCCTCTTTTACTACCTCCATCGTCAATATGTCCACCTCCACTCTCATCACCACCACCTCCCCTTCACAGACTCCACCACTATCGATACCTCCTCCACTGCTCCTACTTTCACCCAAACCAACTTTACTACCTCCACCACCACCACCATCACCACCTCCTACTATGTCCATTACAGTTCCTACCAACTCCAGGGACACCTCTACTTCCATCACATCCACTACTACTTCCTCCACCAACTTCTCCATCACCACATCCATTTCCACCACTTTCACCACCTCTACCGTCATCACTACCACTCATAACTGTATGTAGCATCCACCAGCATCAAAACTACCTTCACTATGCCCATCACCTCCAACACCACTGTCACCACCTCTATAATCACCAACTCTGTTATAACCACTGCTACCATACTGAGGTATCTGTAAGCTAGGAGCTAAGTTTTTTTTTTTTTTTTATAACCACTACTACTATTTAATTCTCACAGAAACTCCATGAGATGTATATTCTTATTCTAACTTTAAAAATGAAAGTCAGGGGCACCTGAGTGGCTCAGTCGGTTAAGTGTCTGATTTCGGCTCAGGACATGATCTCGTGGTTCCTGAGTTCCAGCCCCACATCGGGCTCTGTGCTGACAGCTCAGAGCCTGGAGTCTGGTTCAGATTCAGTGTCTCCCTCTCTCTCTGCCCCTCCCCACTCATACTCTGTCTCTGTCTCTGTCTCTCTCTCTTAAAAATAAACATTAAAATTTAAAAAAGATAAAAAAATAAAAATGAAAGAAAGTTATGCCACTTTTTCCAAATCACACAAATAAAAAGTATATTTAAATTTCTATTCCAGGAGTGTCTAATTCCATGCTCCTATGTTCTACTGAATTGTGGACTATTCTCTAAGGAGAAAGTAAGTATAAACAGAGTAAGTATACTTTCTCTGCACACCTACAAGGACAAAACAAAATGCAGTAAGTGTTAAGTACAGAGATAGAAGTACGTGACTCATGGATGGCCATCCTCTTCCCATACCAAGTACAGATTTAGCCTATGACCATGATAAGCTTATCAATATGAGGTAGCCCTGAAGAGTGGATAGATATGCCATCTAAAGAATTGAAGCTATCAAAACATCTGGTTTTACAAAAGTTAATGTCTCTCCATTTCTTTAAGTGAAGATTTATTACAATTAAGCTAATGGACATTTTGAAATAGAAAGCAAATTTCAGAAATAAACATCAAAATACATGTTGCCTATTGACATATACTTTTAAGTCTACATACTGGATACTGAAAATGAATTGCTCATTTCCTTAATATGGTGTGGTCTTAGTTAATATTGCTTTAGAATATCTATATAAATTAGAAGAAAGGTAAGCATCATTATTGCTTCCTTATCCCATAATACTGAACCGACTTTAGAAATTAAAAAAAAAAAAGCCATCATATATCTTAGCCAACAGTCTCAGGATATCTTTCAAATGATAAACCAGCCCATAACCTCTTAATCCTAAAACCCAGGCAAAAATCACTGCTTGAAGTAGTAGAAAGAATCTGAACTTCAGAATCTGACTTTTAATCACAATTTTTTTACTTATTAGTTCTGCTACTCTGAGCAGTTTTACTTAATCCTTAATTTCACAACTGGTAGGCTTAGGCCCACTGTCATGTCACATACTGGCTACAGGTATGCCAAGATACTGATGCCATTAGCCATACAGGAGAGCACTATATCCACTCTCATGCATTCAACTTCTTACTAAAATATGAATGATTCTCAAATTTACATCTCCATTATTGGCTTCACTACTGAGCTCCAGAGCCAAATTTCAAATTTCCTTCTGGACATAGTCATCCAGATAACACATCAGCATCTCAACTTTTCCATCCACCACTAATCTCAACAAGCCTAACTTCCTCCTGTCTCTTATCTTAACAGTATCATCATCCCATTAGCTGGTCAGAACACAACTTCTATCCTTACCTTTTGCCACACCATACACCATGTTATCGTACCATAATGGCAAATCTTGGGACTCTCCTTTTACGATACCTCAAACATCCTTTATACCCCTACTGCCCTAGTTCAGCCTCACATTAGTTTTCCTTCACATATTTAATATTAGCTTTCTCGATGGTCAACATGCCTTGGATCCCACTTGACCCCAATTAATTCTATAGTTTGTTTAGCATTTAAGTTTTTAATGAGTGAATCCTAAAATATAGAATTAGTCATGTGTTGTGTTTGAATATAATCCTTCACTCTTTGTTATATCCATACCCTTTAAAATGTGACTTTGTAGCTCTTCCATCAAGAGTGAAAGAACAGCAAAACAAACAAAAAAGTGGGACTACATCAAACTAAAAAGTGAAGAAAACAATCAACAAAATGAAAAGGGAACACAAAGAATGGGAGAAAATATTTGCAAACCATATATCTGATAATAATAGGGGTTAAAATTTAAAATCCAGTTTAAAAATAAGCAAAAGACCTGAATAAATACTTTTTCAAAGAAGAAATACAAATGGTCAACAGGTGCGTGAAACAGTACTCCATCTTAATCATTAGGGAACTGCAAATAAAAACCACAATGAGACTCACACCTATTAGGATAGCTTTTAGCAAAAAGATGATAGCAAGTATTTAATAAGATGTGGAGAGAAGGGAATCCTTGGGTCATGTTGGTGGGAATGAAAACTGGTAGAGCCACTATGGGAAAACAGTATGGAGGTTCCTGAAAAAAAAAATGGAACTACTATATGATCCAGCAATCCCACTTCTGGGTATATATCTGGAAAGAAATGAAATCAGCATCTCAAAGAAGTGTCTAAACTCCCATGTTCACTGCAGCATTATTCACAACAGGAAAGATATGAAAAACCGAAATGTCTGTAAATGGATGAATGGATAAAGAAAATGTGTTATGTATACACACAAGATGGAATATTATTCCTGCCATTTGCAAAAACATGGATGAATCTAGAGAACAGTAAAATAAGCTGGAGAAAAACAATATTATATGATCTCCTTTATATGTGGAATCCTTAAAAAAATGTGGAACTCATAGAAACAGAGCACAACAGTGGTTATCAAAGACTGGGGGTGGAATGTGGATGGAATGGGGGCTAGGAAGATGCTGGTCAAAGGACAACAAGCTTTCATTTATAACATGAATAAGTTCCGAAGATCTAATGTATAGCATGGTGACTACAATCAGTAACATGGTATTATATATTTCAAGTTTACTAAGAAAATAAAACTTAGGTGTTCTCATCACACAAAAATATATAAATATGTGAAGGGACAACTGTGTTACTTAACTTTATTGTGGTCATCATTTCACAATGTGTATGTATATCAAACATCACACTGTACACTTTAAGAACATATTTATTTGTTAATTACACCCCCCCCCCCATAAATCTGGGAGAAAAAAAGGAGGGAAAGGCTGTTTTGCCATCCTTTTAATAGTGAAGACTTGTGACTTGCTTTGGCAAAAAATAAAAGATAAAAATAAATACATGAGGCAAAAACATCTGTGTGTAAAATCTAAGCCTGGGTATTACAAACCCTTACTTGCTTCCATTCTCTATTTAGAAATCCTTTACTTTTGGAGTGAATAAAGCCACACTGCCCTGCTGGAAGATAAGGGACCAGGAAGAGAAGATAGAAACTTCCCCAGCTGATGCCATCTTAGACCTCTCTGTCCCCAGCCAACTCAACAGATGATCACAGATAAATAAGCAAACCCAGCCAAAACCAGAAGAACCATCCAGCAGAGCACAGCCCAAAATACAGACCCTCAGAATCAAAAGCTAAGTAATAGCTGACTTTTTTAAAGACACTAAAAGTTTTTTGGTTTATATCAATCAGGAAAACCTTATTGATACATTTACCCCTTTGGTAGTGAGCTTGTGATTCACCTCCACTGAGGAGAAAACAGACTAAAATCAGTATGATATAAAAGCACTCCATTCCTACACAAGATATGTTCCAATTTGTCCTTTAAAATCTATCTCCTATTTTTCCATTCCTATTCTCACACAGCCACTACTAGACCAACTGCTAATCTTCAATCATTTTCCACATCATTTTCTCAATTTTTGCATGTATGCTTATCCTTATTAATTTAGCATTTTTCTCTAAATTTATTCACACCTAACATTGCTTCCTACATAAGCTCCCTTCTAGGCAATGTTATCTAAGTAACAATAACTGACAGACTAGTCACTTTTTTGTGAATATATAAAAAATAATTCATAACTATTAAATGAACATATAAACATAAAAATGAAAAGATTTTCATCCAAGTCCTACACAGCATGTTCACTAGAACATGATAAGCATTCTACTTTCTTTCAAAGTTTTTACATGTCTGGATTATTGTGATGCAGTGTATGATAGAGACAATTTTTCATTTGGTGTGCAATAAGTTATTAAATGGTTCTGAATTTCAGGTGGAACCAGGGTTTTAAGAAGCTTGAAATAAAAACCAAGGAATTCCTCTCTATGTGGACTAGAAAAAATCTACAAGGAATTTGTTTCCCGTGGGAACTCTTACAACAGGGGTATAACAGACTTAACGTTAGGGGAGAGTAGAAACAAGGGACCAGTTAGGGAACAATTTCACTAGTCGAAGAAAGAGCTGATGTGAGAAGTAAATTAGAAAAGAGGTAAAAATTGCCTATACTGAACTTAACTGGACAGGGGAGGGGAAACTTAGTTTTGATATTTTTAAAATGGATCTGGGAAAGGAACCATGTGTGAAAGATAATGAAGATAATTCTACTAATTGTTGAGTTAAAGGACTAAAAAAATGAAGGAGGTGAAGATCATTCTGAAATTTGGTTGTGATATAAATGTATTGACAAAGTTAAGGGGAGCAAGCGATTGAGTAGACACTGAAGTAGAAAAGAGGTAGATGATAGTGAAGATGTTGAGCTTTATCTTAGATGTGATTTTTGCATCAGGATTTAAGCCTAGGATTTAACAAACAAGAGGATGGAGGAAACAGTTTTTGAGAAGCATTGATAAGGCAACTCCAAAGAGATTGATATAGCTAGGATGGCGTACCAAGTGGTCTTGGTCTTATTTTATTTTGTCTGATTTGTTTACATGATTTTGAATTTCTTCTTATCATCAACTTTTGAATGAAAAAACAGTTTTTTAAATTTCATTTTTGTTTATATCTCCAATCTATCCCAAATCTATGAGGAGGAAATACATGTTTGTTAGTGTGAGCTGCTGAGAATCTGAAGTTGTCTGTTATACAGTATTACTGCAGCAAAACCTGGCTCATATACTGCTTCTTGGAAGGAATTAACAGTTCATTGAAAATGGGTGTTAAAAAAATAGAGGCAAAGTTTACTTTGAAATTCAGAAACTAGGTGACTAAGAATAGACGTGTCGCTCCTATTACATATTCATGTGCTAGGTAAACACTTATGTTTTTCTTTTCATTTATTCTTTATGTACAACTTTTTACTTCATTTACAATGGTAAATAAAACTATTATTTGGGGAAGAGTTCTGAACATTTGTGCAACAAATACCCTGTGAAAATATGAAAACAATGGATGCTTTCTTGGAAAAAAGAACCACCAAAAACATTTCACGAATCATCACAAACCCTAATCTCAGAAAAGCAGTAAGAAGGAAATCTAAAAAAAAAAAAAAAAAAAAAAAAAGGCTTTTGTTAATATTCTCCTTACTGGATGTTGGAACTTTCTTTACCTTTCTTTATATCATCTGACTACAGCACTTAGATTGTGATCAGAGAAGAGTGGGTCTCATGTATTCTGAGCAGAGCTATAAAAAGTGTCTTCATTACAGTTTGAAAGGACTGGCCAAGATCATTGTTTGGGAGAATGATTTAATATATATAAAGCATTTCATCTAAAATCAGTAGTGTGTAGATAATGGCACTCATTAATTTTCAATCATTCACAGAAAAGTATATTGGGGGATAAAGAAAGCTTTAGAGAAAAAAATTGCTTAAGTTGCCTTCCTAAACAAATGGAATATGGAAATTATTTCTAATGGAAAATTTTTGTTTGATACAAACTTACAGAAGTATATGTATTCCAGATTGGCAATTTTCCATTCAAGAATATCCTCTAAAAAGGAGACAGTGTTAATATAAAAGATAAAAAGATTTACCTCCTTGAACTCATAAGTAGACAGCAGAGCCTCCCACAGAACTCCGTACAGTCTTCTCACACACATCCTATTAGACACAGACATTACTGTTAGACACACCTGAAAGGGATACAAAGATTGAGCCAAACCAAGGAAAAGTGGTAATCTGCACCAACATCTCCTCAACTAATTCCAGGTTGACACTATCCAACAAGTTTTCACTTGTTCTTTTGACCCTGAGAATCTACATATAATAATTTTTACTTGAAGCAGGGGGAGGTTACATCTGAAGCAATATGAGAAATTTCTCAAAGCAGCAAAAATAAAATTGTTCTTTGCCTTGGCCTGCCACAATTACTTCATTGCTATGACATATGACATCATAGTTAGTCCTCAGACTCGGGGGTGTTTCTAATGAGCTAGAGTTGGAAGGGTCCCAGTGGAATGCAATGAACCAAAAGGCCCACTGTTCTTTCAAATTCCAACATGATATTAGGAGGGAAAACAAAGGGCTCTTCAAGAGCCAGAGGTCAACCTGTTAAGTGGTATCAAAAGGTGGAAATAATGAAGGGGAATGGCGAGACAGTTTCAGAGCATAGCAACAGACAATTGTTACCTATCTCTACTGTTTTATTACTTCTACTTCATGAATAAAGGTAATAAATATGATATTTTCAATGTATTCTGATAACCTAGTGTTTTATCATAGATCTTTGACACAGAACTGTATCAAAAGAAAAATTATTATAGTTTCCAAAGTGTGTGTGTATGTATGTGTATGTATACATAATGCAAAAAAATACTTTCAATTTTAAAAACTACACATAGGGAGGAAATGAAAACAAAGATATAAATGTTTACCCAGTCCATGAGTTAGGTCCCTTTCTGCTCCTGGGCACAAAGGACCCTCAGAGGGACAGCCACCTTCCCTAGGGCCCATGTGAACCATTAACTTCATATTCCCTTCTGGGAATGTATCTAATTATTTAGCCAATTTATCACCAAGACAGCCCCAGTGTCTCACCCCAACATCAATATACCAGAGGTCACAGCAACTAATAGAAGCCTCTCCATAAGCCAAACGTCAGAAATGGACATGGGTATCTCATTCCTAGTCCTGCCACTCACCCCTAATGTTCAGCTGGCCTAAAGAGCTTAGACAAGCTTCTTGTCTTACTAACCTCCAAACAAAAATGACCGATTATATGCAGTTTCTAAATATACTCACAAATTTCAGCACAGATCTGTTCAACACATACCCTTCTATCTATGAAGGGTTGGGGCAAAAGGAGGGTGGTGCTGTATGTTGCCTTTAAGCTTCTCAAACATGCTCCAAAACTGTTGTCTTGGGAAAGCCCATGAAAGGACCACAATTGTACTGGGAGAGTTTATTACAGCTGTATTAAAAAATGAAGCAGCAATAGAGATACACAACTAGGAGTATGTAAGAATTGAAAAAAACAGCTTTGATATAATAGACCTAGATGAAGACTTTTATAGCTAACAAACATAGAATATACCTTATTTTAATTTTCTATTATGGAGAATTTCTCAAACATACATAAAAACTTACAGAGCAATATAGTGAACTTCAATGTGGTCATTAAGCAGCTACAATGTTATTAATATTAACCAGCAAAATGTTCTCTATTTCTTACCAGTGACTTCTCCTAGCCTCTTCACTTTTCTTCCTTTTCCTTTACTTTATGGAGTCATAGAACACATACCTTTTAAACTCCTATGGTAGATTTACTGCAAAATGTCCCCAGTTTTTCACATATCTATCCATACCCTTGCCCTTTCCATGTTACTTCACTGCCCTCCCAACATAAGCAGCACAGACTTTAGCATGCAACTTATTTTAGCCAAAGTTATCTTAGCAGAAGGAGCAGATAATTAAAATAGTGCTTCTGCCTTCTCTCTTTGTTTCCCCATCCCCATGAGAAAATGCCTGAGCTAGCTAACTGGAGGTTGAAAGTCCCAGTGATCCTAGCCGAGGCTACCCTAAATTATCCAACAGCCAGCCAATTTCCAGATCATCAAATAAACCTAGCCAAAATCAGCAGAACTTTCTAGCCAACCATCCCCAGACTGTGAGCAGTAAGTGCTATAATTATAAGCAACTGAGGACTTGTAGTTGTTTCACAGCATTATTCTGACAATAGATACCTGACACAGAGCCTATGGATTATTTATAAATATTATGTATTTCTGGTCAAGAAGCAAAAAGAAGCACACAAAAGACAACAGCACCCCCCCCATACACATAGAAATTAGATAGATACATAGACAATATTTTTAGTCAATCAAAACAAATACTAGCTAACAAATTATGCATTAATGTAAAGTAAGTGAAAACAGAGAGAACAAAGGCTGACAGTGCCAGCTTTTGAGCTCTGACCTGGACAGAGATTCTGGTGGTGTAAATTTACCACCTAGAGGGAAATGTAGCCAAAACACACCAGAGACCAGAGCCAAGAAGGCCACTGCATGAGTTAGGGAACTAGTGCAGGGCTCCTGGAGCATGAACATTGGCTGAGAAAAGCAGCCACTGCAACCACCAATATATAGTCAACTGATTGCAATAAGAGTACCAAGACTTTTCAATGCTGGGACAATGAATGAGAAAACTGGACTCCTAAACTCATACCATATATAAACACACTCAAAATAGATCAAAGATCTAAATGTAAGATCTGAAACTATAAAATTCTTGGAAGGCAACATTGATGTAAATCTTCATACCCTTTATAATACATTTGTTTCTTAGGTATGACACAAAAAGCATAAGCAATCAAAAAATAAACTAAATAAGTGGACTTCATCAAAATTAAAAACTTTTGTGCTTCAAAAGACATCAAGAAAGTGAAAAGATAACCTACAGAATGGCAGAAAATATTTGCAAATCATAAGCTGAGAAGGGTCTAGCATCCAGAGTAAAGAATGAAGAATTTTTTTACAAGTCAGCAATAAAATTGAACCCAATTTAAAAATGAGCAAAAGACTTGAATGGACATTTCTCCAATGAAGATACATAAATGATCATAATACATGAAATGATATTCAATATCACAGTCATTGGCTCAGTTGTTAAGCATCTGACTTTGGCTCAGGTCATGATCTCATGGTTTGTGATTTCCAATCCCACATCTGGTGTGCTGGAGCCCCACTTGGGTGAGCTCATGCCCCACTTTGGGTGAACACGAGCCCTACTTTAGGTTAGCCCCTCTTCTCTCTGTCTCTCTCCCCCTCCCTCCCTCCCTCTCTCTCTCTCTTTCTCTCTCCCCCTTGTGAGATTCTCTCTCTGCCCCTGACTTGTGCCCTCTCTCTCTTAAAAAAAAAAAAAAGGAAAATGCAAATCCAAACTACAATGTGATGTATCTTCACATCCACTAGGATGGCTGTTAATAAAAAAAGAGACAATAACAACTATTATCTAGGATGTGGAGAAACTGGAACCTTCATGCATTGCTGGTGGGAACGTAAAATAGTGCAGCCTCTTCAGAAAACAGTTTGGCAGTTTCTCAAAAAGTTAAATATAAAGATACCATATGACCCAGCAATTCTATTCCTAAGTGTACATGCAAGAGAACTAAAAATATGTGTTGACACAAACTCTTATACACAAATG
This sequence comes from Leopardus geoffroyi, assembly GCF_018350155.1. NCBI lineage: Eukaryota > Metazoa > Chordata > Mammalia > Carnivora > Felidae > Leopardus > Leopardus geoffroyi. Next base: position 36,904,433 of record NC_059336.1, on the reverse strand, counting down.
TTTGCAGAGGTATTATTCATAATAGCCACAAAGTATACACAACTCAAATGCCCATATGAATAAACAAAATATGGTATATCCATATAAAAAAATATTCTACCATAAAAAGTAATGAAGTACTGATTCAAACTCCAACATGGATGAACCTTGAAAATATAGTAAGTAAAAGGAGCTAGACAACAAAAAGCCACTTATTGTACAATTCTAATTATATGAATTGTCTAGAGCAAGCAAACACATAGAGATAGAAGGTAAATTTGTGGTTTCTAGGGGTTGAAGGAGTAAGGAATGAGAAGTGACTGCTAATGAGTACATGATTTTTTTGAGGGTGATGAAAATGTTCTAGAATGAGACAGTAGTGATAGTTGCACAACTTTGGGAATATACTAAAAATATTATAGACTTTAATAGGGTGTGTTTTATGATACATGAATTATATTTCATTAACAATAATAATAGAGACACATAGGGGACAGATTCAGTAGATTTACCAGTATCTAATGGGAGTTCCAGAAGAATGAAGAGGAAAAAGCAGAGCATTAATAAACAAGTGAGAACTTTCCAGTTTGAAGGGTTACACGAAACTTCAAATTAAAATAATATGCTGAGTGTAGAACTGGATTGATAAAATAAACCCATATATGAACTTACCCTGGTGAGAATGAAAGAAAAAAACAAAACCTAAAGTTGCCAGAGAAACTATAAATTACCTAGAAAAGAATACAAAGATATTCTTTGCCTCTAAAAAGCTCCAATAGCTATTTAAAAAATAATGGAGCATTATCGTTACATTATTCAGGGGAAAGCATTTTCAATTGGAACTCTATAGTAAAGCTACAATCCAACAAATGAGGTTCCAGAAAATTGCATTTGTCTATTTCAAAGAAAAATCAGTGAATTCCCAAAAGTCAAAATTTATGCAGGACACATTATTTGGCTACATTAAAATAAATTATATATTCACAACAAACAGAAATTTTTTCAAGGAAACTACTTTAGAACTGACTTTAAAAATTTCCTAATTCCTCTAACAGGAAATCAGAACTAAAATTAAACAATATTTAAAATGAATGACGAGAAGAATATAAGTGACCAAAAATAGCACTTTTAATTATTTATTATTCTATTCTTCTAAATACTCCCCACGTAACTCAAGATAATTTTATGTACCTTAGATCATATTTACTTCAATTCTATATTATTTTTTGTACTCATTTCTATTTTTATTATCTATTTCTATTTTTTTTTTCCACTTTTTCATCTTTCTGCACCAACTTACTATTCTACATTTCTATTTCTCTCCTATTGTCTATTTCTCTTCTGTATTCCTATTTCTATTCTGCATTACTATTTTTTGTTTTAGCTGTATACACCATACACTGATGCTCAGATATAAATAAGAAAAATTTTATTTATTTATAATACCTCATGTCTCCTCCGATTCTCTTGCTAGTATTTGATATTCCTGCTATTGTTGTGATTCAGTTCCTCTTTTCATTTTCCTGGAGTGCCCCCACCCCTTGTCCTCCTGAGGTTCTCTCCTGTCTGTAGTACCTTGGTCCATCCCAAGATACAGCCAGCCATTTGCTGAGTTCTCATATTCCAGAAGGGAACTTAAATGATTATGAGGATTTTATGTTCCTCAACACTCTCCATCACAGCTCTATGTACCTTGCCAGGATGGATGCATCAGGACTGATTACCATGCTGTTCTGTGACCAACACCCCTCTTTTCATCCTTAGGCTCCATTAATGGGTCTAGCTAATTTTGTCACAATTAGGAAAAAATTATCTCTACTTCAAGGCTAAGAAAAGAGTCATGTAGCAAGTGGCATCTGATTCTTTTAAAAAGGTAAACAGTTGAAAAAGAGTGGATGTAATGACGGTGCATTCAGTTTATAAAAATTCATCAAGCTGTATATGATTTATGCACGTTTCTGTACATATAATTTGCTGTAGTAAAATAATTATTTTAATAAGTAGTTTTAAAGTCTGTTATAATTTTTAAAATTTAAAAATAATAAAATAGAATTAAAAGCTTTAAAAAAACTAAATGAAAAAGTTAAAGTTTCTATCTACAGATAGAAAATGTTACAAGGGTTTCAGCTTAGGTTAGGAAGTACAAGGGCTCTATGTAATTTCCTTTGTTCAACCTTTCTGAATTTTCTAGATTTTGGGTAATTAGAAAGCACTGCTTTATGTTTCATATTATATTATTATTATACTACTTTGCATTATTATATTAATACTATCTGTCTATATACTAAATTATCTCTAGTAACCTCTTTCTCCTCTCTGAATAGCATTTTTGAACAGAAAAGTGATAAGAAGGATCTTGGGCACATAATCCACTATGTGTCTTTATCTATACCCCATATTTTCTCTTGTCCCCACTGTTATTTTTTTTCCTTCTTCATCTGAATCTTCATCACTGTCTTCACCTCCCTGTATTTCACCATTTACCTGAAATGAACTCTTTAACCCTATCTCCTGTGCTGTTTCAAAAATTCCTTATTTTACTCAGTAAATCTTTAACATATAAAGGAAAAAAGCTTATAAAAGTTTTCATAACAGCTGAATTAAGCTATTAAATAAAAGATGTCTTCAGGTTAATCACAATAATGAACGGGGATCATCTGAATAGGGAGAAGTCTCAAAACATTTTTCATTTTGATTCAGCCTTAATATTTTCCTTTTATCAGATATCAACTTTGAGATAAACCTTTTAGAAGCTGGTCCATTGTTTACAACTAACCCAGAACAGTTTTAAACAATTCCCCTTTATCTGATGGAGTAAAGATTGTCGGAGATGAGCCCCAGCTGGGGCCCAAATTAGAGTAATTAAGAAGCAAAAGCCAAAGTACTTTCCTATAATGTGTTTATTTTATTAGAAGATTAAACAGTATTACTGGTACAGAATTTGTCATACTTATAGAAACAGAAAGAGAGGGCATTGCTTAAGTGCTATGTGTAACAGATATTAAAGTTAGAGCCCTAGAAAACAAGACTGGGCCATCAGACAGTAAGAGATATACTAAAAAAGACATGTAATGTTACTATTATGATAAGAATGAAGGCATTACCATATAAGGAAATGGCTCATTAAAACTATCACAAAATATTTGTCGTGCTTATAAAAGTCAATTAGAAATCAAAATTTTTAAAAACCCTACAACATTCAATACTGTTTACATCAGTATCTCCTGACTCAACATGCATGCAATATTATATTTAGGTACTAAAATTTAGCAAATCCATCTTTGAATTTATTTCAAATGCTCTTCACAAATGTGTTTAATTATAGGTTTTTTCTTGTTCAGTTTTTATCTTCATTCCAGTATAGTTAACATACAGTGTTATATTAGTTTTATATGTCCACACTAGTGATTCAACAATTCTGTATATTACTCAGTGTTCCTCATAAGTATATTCTTAATCCCCTTCACCCATTTCACCCATGCCCCCTTCCCTCTCATAACCAACAGTTTGTTCTCTATAGTTAAGAGTCTGTATCTTGGTTTGTCTCTCTCTTTATTTTTTCCTTTGTTCACCTGTTTCTTAAATTCCATTATTGAGTTAAATCATATGGTATTTGTCTTTCTCTGATTGACTTATTTCACTTGCATTGTACTCTCTAGCTCCATCCAGGTCACTGCAAATGGCAAGATTTCATGTTTTTTAAATGTTTACTTATTTTTGAGAGAGAGAGAGAGAGAGAGAGGGAGGGAGGGAGGGAGAGGGGGAGGGAGGGAGGGAAAGGAGCATGCACACACATGAGTAAGGGAGAGGCAAAGGGAGTGAGACAGGAATTGAAGCGGGCTCCACACTGATAGCACAGAGCCCAACGTGGGGCTCAAACTCACAGAACCGTGAGATCATGACCTGAGCTGAAGTCAGATGCTTAACCGACTGACCCACCCAGGCACCCCAAGATTTCATTGTTTTTTATGGCTGAATAATATTCCATTGCGTGTGTGTGTGTGTGTGTGTGTGTGTGTGTGTGACATCTTTATCCATTCATCTGTTGATGGATACATGAGCTGCTTCCATAATTTGGCTATTGTAAATAATGCTGCAATAAACATAGTGCTGCATATATCCTTTGGATTAGTATTTTTTGTATTATTTGGGTAAAAATACCAAATAGTGTGATTATGGATCATACAGTAGTTCTATTTTTAACTTTTTGAGGAAACTCCATACTGTTTTCCACATGGCTCTCTAGTTTGCATTTCCGCCAAAAGTGCACAAGCGTTCCTTTTTCTCCACATCCTAGCTAATACTTGTTTTTTGTGGTTTTGATTTTTGTCATTCTGACAGGGATGAGCTTTGATTTGTATTTCTCTGGTGATGAGTGATTTGAGCATCTTTTCACGTCTGTTGACCATCTCTATGTCTTCTTTGGAGAAATGTCTGTTCATGTCTTCTGCCTACTTTTTAATTAGATTATTTGCTTTTTGGGTGTTGAGTTCTATAAGTTCTTTATATATTTTGGATACTAACCTTGGTCATTTTCAAATATCTTCTCCCATTCCATAGGATACCTTTTAGCTTTGTTGATTGTTTTTTGCTGTGCAGAAGCTGCTTATTTTGATATAGCCCCAATAGTTTCTTTTTGTTTTTGTTCCTCTTCCTCGGGGAACTATCTAGAAAAATGTTGCTACAGCCCATGTCAGAGAAATTACTACCAGTGCTGTTTTCTAGGATTTTTATGGTTTAAGGTCTCACATTTTAGGTTTTTAAGCCATTTGAGTTTATTTTGTGTACAGTTTAAGAGAGTGGTCCAGTTTCATTCTTTTACACGTTGCTGTCCAGTTTTTCCAACGCTATTTGAAGAGACTGTATTTTTCCCACTGAATATTCCTCCCTGCTTTGCTGAAGAGTAATTGGCCATATAATTGTGGGTTTCTTTCTGGATTTTCTGTTCTGTTCCATTGAGCTATGTGTCTATTTTTTCTTTCAGTACCATACTGCTTTCATTTCATTACTATAGCTTCGTAATATAACCTGTGATGCCTCCTGCTTTGCTTTCATTTTTCAAGATTTCTTAGCTATTCAGGGTCTGTTGTGGTTCCACGCAAATTTTAGAATAGTTTTTTTCTAGTTCTTTGAAAAATGTTGTTGGTATTTTGAAAATGCAGTCAGTTGCTAATGTATTATGAGTCCCTTAATAACAGAAGCTCTCTCTAACTTTAAAGTATTTTTCATAACTTCCACAATCCCTCTAACTTTAAAGTATTTTTCATAACTTCCACAATCCCCTATAAAGAGTAGAAACCTTGCCAAATATCAAATAACTTAAAATCTCTTTTCTGTACCAATGGTGAGTGCCAGTGATGACATTACTTTTAGTAAATTCTTCTTTCTTAATGCTGTATTGTATAGATTAAGTAAAACTAATTTATCCTGGTGATGCAAATACTGACAAACATTAGAGAACTTGATGTCAGAATAGACAGTGGATGGAAAAACAGTCCACATTATTAATTTTCATGGGAGTAATACAAACTTTTTCTTAATAAAATAGTAAGATAGTTGAACCATACTCTAAAAATTACAAAGTTCTTTGGTATTTATTAACTTATTGAATAAAAACATCCCTGAGAGATAAGCAGTATTACTCTTTTTGTTAAGTTACCTATCTTAGATCACATATCCTTAACAGCAAAGTAATGCTCATGGAAACAAACACATCATTAGAGAAATCACCCATTCCCCCTTTTTCACCTCCACTCCCACTCCCCAAAGGCAACATCATCATTTCTAATTCTGATCCTTCTAAATATTCCTCACATAAATATCTAAAAATAATGCTTATGCCACTATTTTGTTATGCCATCAGTTAATTCTGTGATGTAAATAACAAGAACTTGGCTCATTTACATTATCTCCCATCTCTCCCTCTCATCCTAATGTTTGATACATATGTGGTTATTACTGCAGTTGATACAATTGGTGCTTTATTTCTTCTCTGGAAGAGACCCTAGACAAAAGGGAAGAATAAGAAAGAACAAGAGAAAAGAAAAACTTTGTAGGTAGAAAAAGGAAGAATTGACTATTTGATGTTAAAAACATGAAGGACAGGTGCCTCTGTCAGTTAAGTGTCCAACTCTTGATCTTGGCTCAGGTCATGATCTCATGGTTCATGGAACTGAGCCCCACATTGGGCTCTGTGATGATGGTGTAGAGCCTGCTTGGGGTTCTCTCTCTCCCTCTCCCCCCGCCCATGCATGGAGGAATTTTTAAAAAGATGAAGGAATTAAAAGATGAAGGTCTTAAAGTCTCTGTGTTTCCTTTAAGTTTGGAGATGCAATCTAGATGTTTGGGTGTGGTCAGTAGTGTGAAGAGAATTCGACATTTATTAAGCTTCTATTCAGGGTATTGTGATAGATCCTCCTAGCCTTTATTGGGAATTTGAGGAAGACTTCCTGGAAAAAATTCCAAGCTTGTGATTGAAAGATAGATATGACTTAGGAAAATAGAGGGATGGAAAAAGGGAAAATGATATTCCAAGCAAAAGAGAGAGAGAGAGAGAGAGCGCTTAAGCAAAGGCCTAAAGTACAGGAAAGGTAGGGGTGAGAAAGCTTCAGATGGTAGATTCAACTGGAGAAGTGGTCAGTGGTCAGGCCAGGGGAGCTCTTTCACAATGTGCTATACATCTGTAAATGTATATGTTTATGAAGTGATGCCACTGAAGAATGATAAGCAGAAGAGAAACATGGCCTTTTTTTCCCTTCTGCATAGTTCACTCTGGCTAGAATGAATGTAGCAGAAAGGGGAAATGGAATCAGAGAAATCAGTCTGATGCTTCTGTTATGTTAATGGTGAAAAATAGTATGACAATAATTGAAGGAATAGAGTAGAAGGGACAGGTTCAAATACTATTTGAACATCAAATAGTCATGACTAGAGGACTGACTGATTTCATACAATGGGATGGGATGGATTTGACAGGAAAGAGAAAGATTTATGAGTAGCTCCCTGGTTTCTGGTTCATATAACCAGACAAACAGTGATTCTATTAACTGGGAAAGGGATTATGGAAGGAAAAGCAGGTCTAGAAGGGGTTGAGTGAGAGGCAGAGAAGTTGAAAGATCTGTCCAACATTCAAGATGAAATTTTGAGCAATTATTAATTCGAGCATATATAAATCAAAAGAGGAGTCAGCTACAATCTTGAGGTGGTGGTGAGTCATGAGAATGAGGCCCATTAGAAAAAGAAGGTTAGGACCAGAATTTTGAGGAATACCAAATGATAAGGATTGAAGCACAGATGATAAGCCCATAAAGTGTCTGAGAGAAGAACCAGGTGATAGTTCTTCTTCCATGCCAGAGAGACCATAATATTAAAGAGTCACAAAGATGGAATGGTCAGTAACATCAAGTGTCAGAGGGATGAAGAACACCATACTGAAATAATGACTTTTATTATGGCATGTTCAGGAGCACTGGGGAGAGGCAAAGCCAAGACAGTGTGAGGAAGAGGGATGAGAAGTGTCCCCAAAGTGAGAAAGAAGTAAATGAGGCTCTTTGACAAGTGGCTTGGCTAGGAAGGAAAAGAGAATGATGGCCAGTGTGGCTATATCAACAGATGGGTCTATTTCTCCAGGAAAAAAATAAATATAGTAGGCATATTATTTTGCTGAGAGTCAAGTAGATGCCTAATATTTCCCTATTTTGACAGTGAAATATAAAGTGAGGTCACCTCCTGGGAGTGAGAAGGGTTAGGTTGGGCAGAGGATTTGAAAAGAGTGGAAAATTTTTGGAACTCACTCATAGGAAATTAAGACAAAATCTAACAATTCAGAGTGGTCTTGGGGACCCTGTTAAGGTTAGAGGAAAAATTAGAAATTTAGCTTTGTTTCTCTTTTCTATTTCTCCTTCCTAAATCAGTCTTTGCAATTCTAACTTCCCATTATTCACTTCCCAACTAAATGAATGAAAACAGTGATGGTACTGTCACTACCAAATTGACAAAACATTGCACACCTTCTATTAAACATACATGTGGGAGCAAGCCAGGATTTGGCTGATCCAGCTATAGAGTGTAAGTCTACGAAAATTATTGACAACACTGTACTTTTGCCTTCCTACCTGAAAAACAGAAATAATATCACTTAGCTCTTAAGACTACATGAATTAATAGAGATGATATGTGGACAGGCCTAGAATACTGCTTGGTCTATAGTAGACTATTCATAAGTTTCACTTCATCCCATAAAGAGGGAAATATAATGATAATGTGTTAAAATGGGTAGAAGACAAGATAATATATTAGATGATAAAATAATATAAAATAGGGCAAAGGAATAGAAAGGAGATTGCTAAGTAGGTTCTCATTGCAAGGAAAAACACATGAGAAAGCAAGACATAGATGGAGATAGATGTTTCTAAAGAAAGATGCTCATAGTACAAAAGTGTGGAGGAGGGCAAGGGAAATACTCAAGCACCATTAATCACAATCCTTGATGTTAATCCCTCTGGGGTTCAGGAGGAAAGAAACAGGCAGAAAAAGCATGTGTCGTTGTGTATATCATTCAAAAAAGCAGCTGCTAGTCAAATCTGGAAAGTCAAGGCTCTTAAAAAAATACTGGAGCCAAACAAGATCCCAGAAATAGCATATTTGTAGAAAACCACTCATTGCTTCTGGGAAAATAGATTTAGGGTTGAATTGAGGATAACATTGCACAATGCCGACTTGAAGAAAAAGGAAACAGAACTTGACTGGGTTTATCTGAAGGTTGCTGTCATTTATTCATTCAGCAAATAATTACCGAATACCTAGTGTGTGCAGAACATTATGTCTTCTGTAAAAAAAAAAAAAAAATACTTCTTCTTAAACATATTAAGGTTCATCAAAATACATATTGGCTTTATGGATGCAGAAAACTACACAACTTTTGGAGCAAAGAAACTGAGCCTAATGTGAAATAATCTTGAACTGGAAAACTTGGAGAGATATGAAAATCATTTCATCTCTGTCACCAATTAGTCATAACACCTCAGTTAAGCCTCTGTGCCTTTGAACCATAGTCTCCCTGAGTCACAAATGCAGTTGAGTGTCTATCAACATCTTATGACATCTATGCAGATTAAATATAAACAAGCTTCTCTTTGGTCAATACTATTAATGATCTATAAGGTCTTTTCTAAATGAGATTAATTATGAGGAGGGTAAAATAAAGGAGAAATTGGTTACTGATTAAATATACTTTCTTGGGTACATTAATTATGATTGTTCATTTCTTCCTTGCATCATCCAACATAGCACTGCTGACATAATAAATGTCCATTAATTATCTGATGAATTAAAGATTATGACTGTCATTTAAAGACAAAAGAGGTTTCTATGAGAACAAACTTGACCAACCTTACACATTATTTAGCATCATCTCCCTCCAGTGAGATTTATCAGGTTACTGAGAATGAAAATCATAATCTTAGTTGAATCTAGGTTCCAATCATGTTTTTATTTATTTTTTATTTTTGTTTTTTTGCCATGTTAAAAGAAGTTATTTTAATAATTTTAGTCTATGCCTTTTTTTTAAATATATGAAATTTATTGTCAAATTGGTTTCCATACAATACCCAGTGCTCATCCCAAAAGATGCTCTCTTCAATACCCATCAACCACACTCCCCTCTACTGATGCATAGGGGCACTTGTACCCCAATGTTTATACCAATCATGTTTTTAAAAGAACATCATATCAAGTGAGTAAAGTTTGCTGATGGCTCTGATTTATTGTTACCGATAGTGAATGAAAGGAAGATGCAAAGGAAATCTGGATGGATTTACACATATTAGGGGATAGAAAATACATTGACCCACGAAGTTTGGCTTACTGAAAGATCAGGTACATTAGGCATTTAAACAGGAAGGGGATGGTGAGACCATGGAGATGACCCAAACACACTGTCTGAGGATATTAGTAGCAGAACAAGAATAGTGTACAGGAGAGAAGGAAGAAAGACCAAAGGAAAGACTGTCAGTATAAGAATGGAAGTTAGAAAGACTGAAAAGTCATTCTTTAATTCACTGGATAGAATATCTTGGCTACTAAAATCCTCTCCAGCATCTCTTAAGGGATTATAGCTCTTCAACTAATGTAGTTCACTCTTTGTTGACGGTTCATGGAAAAGAAAGATGTGCAATGTTAAAGCAAAGGCACTACAGTTTGCTGGCTAGTACAGGTAGGATTATTGGATGACAACAGCATCGGGTTGTTGGAAGACTCAAGTTAGAGATAAAATGTGAATCATTACAAGACATACTTTGTTAAAAGCCTGATTCTTCCTTGCAAGTATTTCCAGCTAATCAAACATATCAACTCACCTAGTGTCTTTGTTTATTAAAGGTCAACTCATCCACTAATGCTTGGATTTGGCCAGTGGCCATTGCGGAGCCACTCAGCCAAAGTTGTGAAAGAGAAAGACAGTGATGTTGAGGTGTTATTTGTCCAAATGATTCCCCTGAGGACTGCACTGGATTGGCTACATCCCTTGCAGCAATGCCAAAGGTCATTGCTTCTCTCCACGTGGACCTCTCCCCGCATCTCTGTGCTTCCAAGGCCTAGGAATGGTAACAGCTGGGTTATTAGAAGCTCCAGGATACTGTACCATTTCTTGTCATTATCCTCAGCCTGTCCACAACATTTAGAATAGTCCCTTTATTAAATCCTTTGTCTGATTATCTATAACAGGTTAACAAATCACCCTAAAAGGTAAGAGCTTAAAATTGTAATCGTGTCTTAGCTTTCATAGCTCCTGTTGGTCAAGAATTTGAGAAGAGTTTGGCAAAGGAGCTATTAGGGTCTCTCATGTGGTTGCATTTGGGACTAGATGATACAGTTCCATGGTAGTGGCTTACTCACATGGCAGGCAGATTGATGCTATTAGTTGAGGGACTCAATTTCTCCCCATTTAGGTCTTTCTGTGGTGCTTTTTGAATGTGACACCTGGATTTTCCCATTGTGTGTGTGTGTATGTGAGAGAGAGAGAGAGAGAAAGAGAGAGAGATGGAGACAGAAAGAGAGAGAGATGGAGACAGAAAGAAAAAGAGTGTCATATTGCCTTTTATGGCCTCATTTCTGAATTCATATGGCATTACTTTTGCATTCTGTTGATCAAGGTATTTAAAAATATCCACCCAATTCAAGTTGAGAGAACACAGATTCTACCTCTTGATGGAAGTATGCCAACTTCACATGAAAGGAAAGCATGGGGGATTGAATACACACGCACACACACACACACACACACACACACGCACACACACACACACACACACACACACACAACCAGTGTGCCCATCTAAATACAATCTGCTACCTGCTCTCTGATTTATCCTGATTTCACCCTGACATCTCTTTTCTGCAGTATTCTGAGAGACATAGTTCAGATGATTTTAGGGTCCTCCAGACTGTAGGAATGTTATGAGAATCAAATAATTGCCTAAACACCAGCAGGATCAAATGGAAGGGACATACTGAGTGGAGAGCAGGAAACTGAAACTCTCTGGATGCAGCAGGTTCCTAGAAGACAACTCTACTTGCTAGTGAGAAAACACTGTCCAGTGAGGGGTACATTTTCACGTAGTAACTTCTCTCCACATGGAGGTAGTAATGGCCACTCAGGCATGTGACTAGTTTCAAGCAAGCCTGTGAGGTCAACAAAACTGTGAAGAAGATCAGGGATCAAGAGAATATACTGTTGAACCAAACAGACCCAGATTTTTAATCTAGTTTTGTTCCTTTTTGCTGTACATCTTGGGAAAGTTGCTAAATTTATTGAACATCAGTTTTCTCACCCTTTGAATAAAGATGTGAGAAAGACATCTACTTGAGCCAGGCAGGATCTAACCAGAAAAACAGAAACCACTTTACATATTTATAAGAGAAGTAAGTTAATAAAGATCTTTGGTCCAGAGATGATGGAGAAGCTGAGAGTCAACAAAAGATATTGAAGTGACTCAGAAATTATCAACTACTGGAAGCCATTCCCACCCTTAGGCTGGAGGGATAAATGAAGAGGGCCCCCTGGGGAAGCTGGAAACCCTATGAACCTATATGCAGAAGCAAGAGCTTAAGGAGAAAAATATCCATTCTTAATACTTGTCAACTTTAAATTCACTCTCTTTTCTCCTTTAGCCCTTCCCAAGCAATAATATCCATGAATCAAAGGTTTGCAACAGGACTCATTTTTTTTTCTGATCCACTTTAACAAAAGTTCATAACTTTCAAAAATAAAAGTATTTCTAATGCATATTAAAACAACTACATAGGGGCACCTGGGCGGCTAGTCGGTTAAGCATCCGACTTCAGCTCAGGTCATGATCTCACAGTTCATGGGTTCGAGCCCCACATTGGGCTCTGTGCTGACAGTTTAGAGCCTGGAGCCTGTTTCGGATTCTGTGTCCCCCTCTCTCTCTGCCCCCCCCCGTTCACGCTCTGTCTCTGTCTCAAGAATAAATAAACATAAAAAATTTATAAAAACAAAAACAACTATATAATTTTAATATGTAAACATTTGTCCCAACTTTGGGAAGTATTGATACATTTAACAAGTTTAGCATTTGTTTCTTGTAATAAGCATGCATCCATTAATAGGTAGCGAGATTAACCAAACTAGATGGAATCAGAATTAGAATGTGAGCCTCAGAGTACAGAGCTCAGTTCTCCAGATCAAGTCACCTCACTAGGCTTCATCTGCCTGTGTTTAACAGTATGCACACAGAAGTCTAAGCAAGGTTTGTCCTTAGCATATGTGTACACAAGCAAGAATCTGAGACTCAACCAATAATCATTACCAATTCATTTCTCTTTACACTGACTAGATATCATACATCCAACAAAATAGATGTTTTAAAATAGCCCTTGGGAAACGTGAGTGCTCACTCAGTTGAGTGTCTGGTTCTTGATTTTGGCTCAGGTGATGATCCCAGAATTGTGGGATCAAGTCCTGTATCAGGCTTCCACACTGAGCGTGGAGCCTGCTTGGGATTCATTCATTCATTCATTCATTCATTCATTCATTCATTCATTCTCTCTCTCTCTCCCTCCCTCCCTTTGCCTCTCCCTCTCTCCCTCTCTCTCAAGTAAAAAATTTAAACATACATACATACATACATAAAATAACCCTTACATTTCTTATGCGTTATTTTCCATTGGCATGTCAGTGCTATCACATCTCTAACAAACACAAACATGCTAAAGAGCTCCCATCACCTTAAATGAAGCACAAAGTAGCATCCAACTAGTTAAATACTACAGAGAAGATAATGCCTCAGACGGGAATAAAACTATACAAAAGTATAACAACCTGAATGTCATTCTGAGACAGAAATTCATCTGTAGGTAGAGACTTCAAGATTGTATTCATTAGAAAAGAAAAAAAAAAGGTCAGCATTACATGGAATGAAAAGTGGCCTTTCCATGGAGACTCCTGAACCCAATTTATCTTGCTTCACTAAGACAGGAAACGCACTACAATGTTCAGGATGGGAGAAAATGACAATTTAATGATTATGGAACATCTTTCACTTTCCATGGTAAGTGAACAATCTCAACATCAAAGGCAGAGCTGGTAGCCTTTTGGAAAATGGAATGCCATTTTGCTTTCCTTTTCACTTTTTACTACATCAATGAACTTTAGCATCTTCTCTGGCTTTATTTTTCCATTTTCATTTAGCTTTGACACAAAACAGACCTGACTTTAAGTGTACTATGCAAAGTAACAATTTATGTTGGAAACTATAAATGGATGGGACAGAACCACTTTTGTATCTGTTACATTTTAATTACTTTAAATATATCCAGCTGAACAAAGTTCAGACCTTCAGTATTACAGGTGAGAGTAGCTTAACATGATAGACATCCTATTTCACCAACCTCCTCATAAAGAGAAATACACAAACTGCCATCTCTAGACACACCATGTTCCCACCCACTGATTCTTCTACCTTTCATGTTATCAAGCACTATCAAATTTTAGAGCTGCTTTTATAGCAGCAGTTCTTTATATTTTCCCCCAACCATCAGTTGCTAATTTTAGGGAGGGGAAAAAAGCCCCAATACTGAACTCAGGGAACGAATTCATTTAAGACAACTATGGATTTCCATTATCTTTGCTTTTCTAATATTGTACAGCAAAACAACAATACAAATCTTGTTTAAGTAAAAATTTTCATACAATGGAATTTTAGGGTTAATAAGCATTTCTCTAGATTAAAATCTTGGCTATAACTTGCTACCAGTGATCCTGATAAGAGTGCATATGACACACTGGCACTAATTAAGACAATGATGGGGCATCTGGGAGGCTCAGTCGGTTAAGTGTCCAACTTCAGCTCAGAGCATGATCTCATGGTTTGTGGGCTCAAGCCCTAAATCAGGCTCTCTGCTGTCAGCAAAAAGCCCACTTTAGATCTTCTGTCCTCCTCTCTCTCTGCCCCTCTCCCACTCGCGCTCTCTCTCTGTCTCTCTCTGTCTCTCTCTCAAAAATAAATATTATGCTAAGTGAAATTAGTCAAAGAAAGACAAATATCATATGACTTCACTCATATGAGGACTTTAAGAGACAAAACAGATGAATATAAGGGAAAGGAAACAAAAATAATATAAAAACAGGGACGGGGACAAAACATAAGAGACTCTTAAATATGAAGAACAAACAGAGGGCTACTGGAGGGGTTGTGGGAGAGGGGTGGGCTAAATGGATAAGGGGCATTAAGGAATCTACTCCTGAAATCATTGTTGCACTATATGCTAACTAATTTGGATGTATATTAAAAAGAAATTAAAAATAAACAAAAAAACATTTTTTAAAAACAATGAATTGAAATTTAGGGGAGAGGACACAATTCTGTTGTTTTGTTTTTTACCAAAACAAATCTCACATCTCCACAGGTTTTACAAATACTGGTATCGTACAGAATTAAATTTTGCCTAAGAATGAAACCAAAGCACAATGAATATTGTGGAATTCATGAGGAAAGCATGGTAATTGCCTATTTTACAGATGTTCAAGTCCCAAATGTTTGAGCCCTCAACTTGTCCCATCTATTATTCCATCTCCTTCTGTTGATCCCTGAAACCACCAACTATCAAAAATTAGGAGGGAAGATGAATGTTTCCCCAGATTCCAGAAAAAAAGATGGTAGACTTCCTCCCCCTTCCTTTGACCCTATGTATTATGAAATTGGGATCTACTTTTAAGTGAGAAAAGAGAGCTGCTTATTTTGCTCATTTTCCTTTTTGGAGTTATGAACAATTTGATGTTGAGATATTAAAGTGATGTTAAAGTATCTTCACTGGGCATTTGCTTTTGGGATTAGAATGCCTTTTAGTTTAGGAAGCCCTTTGACTCATTTCCTAAGGGTAGCAAGAAAGAGGAATTGGGGAGCTGACTGCTTACCTGATGTTCTAGGATTTTAGAGGAAGGAAAAGAATGAGTACTCCAAGGTTTTCTTCTACACTGTCCAAGACAGCTTGCCAGAGTAGAAAAGTAGATGGAAATTTGAATATGGTGTATCCATCAGCTTTTACTGTGACAATGCTACCTAACAAACATCTCAGTGCCTTACATCAAATAGTTAATTCATTTACACAGATATTCAGGTAAGGTGTGGTTTAGAAGGAGTTATCCGGGATTCTCTGGGCCAGGCTAGACACCCAGATTTGGGTCAGGTCCAGGTTTGCTCCACACATCTTCCTTTAGGGACCTAGGAAGAAGGAACAACTACCATCTGAGGCAAGATCTCCAAGAGGGAGAGACAGAACTCCAAGAGGGCTGATGGAAACTTGTCAAGCCTCATAAAGCCTCAGTTTGGAACTACATACTATAACCTCTGTCACATCCCATTGGGCAAGTCATATGGCCAAAACCAAACTCAGTAGAGGAAAAACACTCTACCCTACAGAGAATCCATGAAAACGGCCAGAGGGAAGCAAGAATTATGAACAAATAATACAGCCTAGCATGCTTGATTTGGGGATCTGTTTCTATCATGCCATTTTGTTCTTGATATTCATAGATGGGGTCCAGAAGGTCATAGGACCTGAAGGAATTGTTCATGGAGTCTGTATGCTTATTCTATAAGGCATTTAAATGCCTTCCCCAAAGGCTCTTCCTCAAAACAGGCAAGGAAGCTCAGCTTTAGACACAACTAACTTTAAGACTGAATGCATATAGTAGGCTGAAAAATCTACCCCCTCCCCTCCCACCAATATACCAGGTCCTAAACTTTGGAACTTATAAATATTACCTTATTTGGAAAAAGGATCTTTGCAGATGTAATTAAGGATTTTAAGATGGAGATAGTACCACAAATTATCCAGGTTGGCCCTTAATGCAATCACATGTGCTTTTGTAAGAAAGAGGCAGATACACACAGAGGAGGTAGCAATGTGAAGACAGAGGCAGAGATTGGAGTATTGTGGCCACAATCCAAGAAATGCCAGCAGCCACCAGAAGTTGAAAGAGGCAGGAACAGATTCTCCCCTAGAGCCTCTGGAAAAAGAAAAGCCCTGTAGACATCTTGATTTTGGTCCAGGAAAACTGATTTTGTTTTTCTGGTCTTCAGAACTATGAGAGAATAAATTTCTGTTGTTTTAAGCCACCAAGTGTGTGGTAATTTATTACAGCAGTCATAGGAAACTAATACAATGCCTTCCTCCAATTTTTTCCTTCTTTAAAGAAATTTTAATGTTGAAAGATGAAATATGCAGGTAAATAAAATTGCTAAGAGAGAGGTAAAACAGAAATAATGCCCTAAAGTTCACAGTTTGATCACAGGCCAATGGTTAATGAGCTGTGAAAATGAGCTAGTAATCTCTGCCCATTTCATTCTGGGCAATTTTTTACATCTCTACATTACATATAAGCTGACTGATCCCTTGTTAGAATTACCAGCAAGGAAACCCAAGAGAGGATCAGAGATTAAAAAAAAAAATTGAGGATATAGAGAAAAAGTAACCCTTGTACACCACTGGTGGGAATGTAAATTGGTGCAAACACTATGGAAAACAGTATGCAGGTTCCTCGAAAAAATTAAAAATAGAAATAACTTATGATCCAGTAATTCTACTCCTGGGTATTATCCAAAGAAAATGAAAACACTAATTCAAAAAGATATACATACCCCTAATGTTTACTGCAACATTATTTACAATAGCCAAGATATGGAAGCAACCTAAATGTCCACTGATAGATGAATAGGTAAAGAGGGTGTGATCTCTCTCTCTCTCTCTCTCTCTCTCTCTCTCTCTCTCTCACACACACACACACACACATACACACACAAATGGAATATTACTTAGCCATAAAAAAGAATGAAATCCTGCCATTAATGACAACATGGATGGACTTAGAGGGTATTATACTAAATGAGTCAGACAGAGAAGGACAAATACCATATGATTTCACTTTTATATGGAATCTAAAAAAACAAAACAAATGAATAAACAAAAAACAGAAATAGACTCATAAATACAGAAAACAACTGGTGATTACCAGAAGGGAAGTGGGTGAGGGGATGGGCAAAATAGGGGAAGGCGATTAAGAGGTACAAACTTTCAGTTATAAAATAAATAAGTTAATAGGGATGAAAAGTACAGCATAGTGACTATAGTCAATAATATTATAATAACTTTGTATGGTGAGAAATGGCAACTATACTTATGGTGGTGAGCTTGCATAATGTATAGGATTGTTGAATCACTACATCATACACCTGAAACTAATATAACATTGTGTATCAACTATACTTCAATTTTTCAAAAAAGGAAAAAATATGATCATCCCACAATGACCACTTAAACCTAGAACGGGTAAAATTAAAAATACTGATAATATCAAGTATTAACAAGCATGTGGAACAATGGAAACCGTCATTGACTACCTGTGAACAACCACCCTGGAAATCAATTTGGGAGTTGTTTTTGAAGTTAAACATAATCAAGCAATTCCACCCTCTATGTGTTTACTCAAGAGAAATCAAAACATATGTCTACAAAAAGATCTGTACATAAAAGTTCATAGAACCTTAATTTACAATATCCCCAAACTGGAAACAACAAATATCCATTAACAGAAGACAGTGATGCAAAGGAACTAAATACTGATATGTGCAACAAAACAGAAGATTTGACTCCATTTCCTAAAGGATTCTTAACGCTTCCCACGGTGTCCACTTTCAAAGAAAATGTTAAGCTGGAGTATATAAGTTTGGATTTTTACATAATATTGCATGAAGGAGGTGAAATGTAAAAGTAATTATACTGTATGATTTCATTTGCATGAAATTCTAGGAAATGCAAATTTAATCTATGGAGATAGAAATCAGATCAGTGGTTGCCTAGGGCAGGTGTTAGGAGTGACTGAAAAGAGACAACAGAAACTTTCTGGACTGATAAAAATGCTATATTTCTTAATTGATAGGAAAGTTGTATACATCAGCCTAACTCATCAAACTCTACACTTATATGGCATTTTTTGTATGTAAGTTATACTTCAGTAAGGTGATTTTTAAGTACCTTTCTGAAAATACTGAGACTAAATATTAGTCAAATGAGTTTGAAAGCAGAGCTCCCTGATCCTATCAGCTTGATTTGATTCAAGAATCCTACCCTTCATCCTAATAAAAAGCTCAATCTGACTGGCAGGGAGAGAATAAACAAACAAATAAGACAGAGGTATCTCAGGGTTCCAGAGCATTCTGGGTCCAAGCTGGCTCTAGAACTGGCCCCTGTAAAGACAGCTACATGTGGTGGTTATAGCAAAGAGGGTAGAGCAGAGTGACTGAGGTGGGCAGGGACCTGAGGCTCCAGCTCCAGGCCTCACCACCCAGCCTCCACCAGCAATGCTGTCATTAAGCTACTTCCCCTAGTGTGGAATGCCTTTGAAGACATTTCCTGCAAAACTTTCAAGTTCCAAAGGGAAAAACAGTTTTAATACCAAGCCAGTGTGTGCTCGCCAATATATAATTGTATTGCCTTCTTTTCCTGATGGATTTGAAAGTCTCCCATGGTTTCCTCATTTAAAGAAAAGGTTAGTCTGAGGCATAAGTTTGGATGTTTACATTTGTTTTTACAGTGTTATTTGACTATTTCAGACATAATTAACCACCTTCATCTTCATCCTGAAATACTTGAGAAATCGTTGTATAATTAATTAAAGGTCTCTATGTTAGACCACTGTCTCTTTAATATAGCTCATTTGATTCCTAAAGTTTGAATTAATTTGATTATATTTTGGGTACTTTCCTATGGTCTAGTTCTCCAATTGGATCAACTGTTCTTTTCATCAACTGCTCTTTGGGGGGAGTTTTAAATTTCTACTCTATGCTTGCTTTAAGGAGAAAGGAAGTTCTGAAAGTTACCAGCCAACAGTATAAACTATCTGAAAAGTACACTGTGCATTTCAAAAAGGCTTGCATGTACTTCAGATAGAGGTACACTATTGTACATCAACTAGAACCCTAAGAGATACATGGAGTTGATCATTAAAAGGGCAGTCATCAAAGCTTTCCATAAATTTTGACATGGAAATTAACACACAGGTATTTGTTGCTCCATGCTCTCTCTTCTTCAATCACACTAAATCACATTTTATGAAGTGAGCCCTCTAATCCTTTATTTATCGCACAGTAGACAAGCTGTGGAACAACTATCATGACAATGGTAAGACAGTCTTCTTCTAAATTCTATTCTTTGCAGTTGTGAGTCAGAGTTTTCTGTTGTCATATATACTCAAGAGAAGCCATAATTAAGGATCCCTAGAAGAAATTTCCAGAAAGAAATAGAAGGAAAAATGAAAACCAAAATGCTGTTTTGAAGCAACCATGCAAAGAAACATGAAAAAAAAGGCAGTTAGAAACTTTATGCAGAGGGAGAGGCTACTCTAGAAGGCATTCAGGTTACAAGTGTAAATTAGACATACTTTTTTCATATATACAAAGTGAAGAGATATATATTCAATATACTTCACAGTAGCTCTACTATTATTCTTCACCTGGAGAAAAGACTAAAATTACAGCTAATATTTTATGTGTGTTTATTTTATATATGTCATCTTATTCCCAAAAAAATTACCACCACTGAAAACCAAAAGCAAATGGCAAAAAAAAAAAAAAAAAAACCTCAGAGATACTTCTCCCAAAGCTTATGTCTTAATATTTAAGACTGGCAAAGGCAATCTTTTATGAGAGAAGTTGATCCCAGACTTAAACCTTTTTCAGTCTTGCTAAAACACAGATCGCTGGGCCCAGGAATTTCTTATTCAATAGGTTTGCCATCTAAAAAGTTCCCAAGTGATGCTAATGCTGTATGACCCCAAGGACCACAACACTTTGAAAAGCACTGTGGTAGGGGTGCCTGAGTGGCTCAGTTGATTAAGCATCCAACTCTTGATAGCAGCTCAGGTCATGATCCCAGGGTCATGGATGGGATTGAGCTCCATGTCAGGCTCTGTGCGGAGCATGGAGTCTCCTTAAGATTCTCTCTCCTTCTCTCCCACTCACTCTCTTTCTCAAAATAAATAAATAACCATTTTAAAAAAGCACTGAGGGGGGCACCTGGGTGGCTCAGTCGGTTAAGCGGCCTACTTCAGCTCAGGTCATGATCTCGCGATCTCACGGTCTGTGAGTTCGAGCCCCGCGTCGGGCTCTGGGCTGATGGCTCAGAGCCTGGAGCCTGCTTCCGATTCTGTGTCTCCCTCTCTCTCTGCCCCTCCCCCATTCATGCTCTGTCTCTCTCTGTCTCAAAAATAAATAAAAATTAAAAAAAAAAAGCACTGAGGTAGAGAGAGGTTAATGACCTTGTTTTCCCAATGCTAATTTCTCCATCCCTACATCTCTTCCCACACATGGCAATATACCCTTCTATGTAAGGAAAACAACAACCTCCAGTCTGAAACAAAGATGAATTACTGAATATAGGGATGGGGGCTCGATTGTTGGAGCCCTCCAGTTCTACAGGAAACAATCTTGACCTCTGGAGGTTGCAGATCTATGAAAGGGAAACCTATAAACCTCCACCAATCTCTACACCTTCAAATGATGTAAAGCATACCACCCAAGAAAACCCAAGAAAGACAGACAGAAAGAAAAAACCTGGAATGTGCCACTGCAGTGAAATTCTGAACATCACAAAGAAAACTGTACAGGAAGATGGATATTATTTGGGGAACTTACAGATAAAATTCTGGGTGGCTCTGTGCCAGAAAAAATAACCTGTTACAATCAAAAACAAGTTAAATCAAACTGTCTGTGCTTAATTGAGGTGACTGAAAGTTTCTTTTCAACAAACATGGTGCTTTCAGCATGTGAGAATGAAACTGTCCAGTCTCTTGAAACTAAGTGAAATCCCTACCTCTTCTGTCCTTCAAGCAAGAGAATGTAAGGCTTTCTCTGGGTGACACTAAGGCAGAAGGATGCTTCAAAGTAAGGAGGCAAATTCCAAGGGATTCTAAATGTCACCCAATTCATACACAAGGAAATATCTACTTGTAGCCAACCAATATCAAATATTCTTTGGCAGTTACAAGGGTTAGTTCCATGAAAATGCTGCAGAAACAGCAGCATACAGGTGATTGCAAAACCTGGTGGTGACATCCTTCTAACACACATGCACACATAATTGTTAAGGAATGTCTGAGAAAGCCAACTGAATTGGGAAAACAACCTCCAAGAAAATATAAGAAGACCTGAAACATCTAGGCAGATGATCAATACCTATCACTCAAAGATCTTGATCGCCTTCCTCACATTTCATTTCTCTTTAATACTTTCAAGTCCTCCATCATTTTAATCCAATGACATCTATGCAAAGGGGGAGAGTCAGAGACAATAAAAGATGTGCAGGAGGAGTGTAAAGCCCAATGACCCCTGGAATCAACGTTGAGACCACATCTCCCTCGAGGCTTCCATTCATGCCACACCCCCTAGTTTGTGAGCACATGCATGAACAGGCAGACAAACATGAGGGGCCATAAATAAGCTAATACAACTTTCTGGAGGAAATGGAGGGGGCTGAGAGAAAGCTATGTGTCTTCGAAATCAGAGAATCAAACAAACACAACTCTTCTGCCAATGCTTGCTTTCCCTGCTGGCTGTCAGAAGTTGCACCTCAGGCCTGAACTTGCCTAGACAAGGGTGGCTTTTGGTGGCTCAGCCTGTGTCCACAGGATTTGTCTATTAGTCACAAATTTGGTCTCCATGTATGTCTGAGAAAGAGCCATGATTCATCTTGACAACTGTCAGTACATTACCTCAAATGGGAACAGGGAGAGATGAGCAACCTGGTGCTGGAAACGAACAAAAAAGAGCTACTGTCACTTCCCATAACACTTTCAAGGTTTGGGCTAGAAGAGTTTATGTGGCAAGAACACTAGGGCAGGAGCAGCCCAGCAGAAAGTGGCCGTGTCAGCACACTTTCAAAGCCCTGTCATTCAGATATAAGAACAAACAACATTAGCTCAGGAGACCTGGAATGCATTCTCAAGAATGAAATGTTATGTTTTTTTATATTATTCTTTCTTCTCCAAACAGCTCTTATATTTCAAACAAATTTATTTTTGCTTCATAATCAATTTCATAATTCTGCACACCCAACTCTAATATTATACTTAGAAAAAACTTATACCTATGACCCACAAATACCACACTTAGGAATATTTCCAAGAGAATTGTAACATATGTTCACTAGAAAACAGGCAGTAGAATGTTCAGAGCAGCATTATTCCTCATAGTCCCAAAGTGGAAATTGCCCAAACACACACCAACAGTGTAATGGATAAATGAATTGTGTATATTCATACAATGGACTACTACACAGCAGTGAGAATGATATAGATGAATCCCAAAAGCATAATGTTAAGTGAAAGAAGCCAGACCCTAAAAAGTAATATTGTATGATTCATTTTATGTAAAGAAGTCGGTAAAGAAGTTGTACTTGGTCAAGGAAGGAACAGAAGAAAGAGTTCCAAGGAACTGGAAAAGGATTGTTTCTTTATCTAGGTGTTGGTTTCATGTGTATTCAGCTTGTAAAATGCATCAAGCTGTCTGCCTATGATATCTTCACTTTCCCAAATGCAAATCTCACTTTAATAAAAAGTGAACACCAGGGCACCCGGGTGGCTCAGTTGGTTGAGTGTCTGCCTTTGGCTCAGGTCATGATCTCATGGTTTGTGAGTACAAGCCCCACATTGGGCCTGTTGCTGTTAGGGCAGAGCCTGCCTTGAATCTTCTGTCCCCTTCTCTCTCTTCCCCTCCCCCACTCATGCTCACTCACATGCACTCTCTCTCACTGTCTCTTTCTCAAAATTAAATAAACCTAAAAATTCTTTTTAAAAAGTGAACACACATACGCACCAAAAAATACCTACGAGGCCGTCACTCTCAAGATTTCTAAATTTTAGAATATGAACATAGTGAGCAGTGCAAATAAAAAAAGTACTGTAAGAATTCACCACATAAATCAGCCTGTCCCAATTGTCTTATCAGTATAAAAGAGAAAAATGTCATGTAGCATAAAGGGTTAGTCCCCCGCATTATTGTCCTTAAGTATCTGACACCAGTGAAAGTGCATCTTATCACACAAATTTCAGGATGTGACGCACAGACGCATCCATGAAATGAAGGAGGGACTATGTGGTATACAGTGCCTTCCTCCCAGGCGTTCCCAAGGAAAAGAAAATACATTTCTTATCATTTCTCTTCCATCCTTAGATCCCACTCCAAAGATAAAACATAATCAGAGGAGACATCTTATCAATAGAAAATTCATTTTGCCTAGACCCATAACAAATGGGTCAACTGAAACCCATAAATCATTGCTTAAACCTTAGCCAAAGTTGATCAGAAATCTTTCCCAAAAAGGAAAGCTTTCTTCTCTTAAAACTGCAGCATCCTCTGGATAACAATAAAACTCTATAACTGAACATTTGAACTGGAGTATATTTCTGAAGAGCTAGCAAATGGAGTTGCTAAAAGGCCTGTAACTCCTCTGATAAGGAGTTCCAGAAACAGTGAATCACATGCATTATTCTAAGTTCATATGAGTAAAAACCATTAAAAGACTAAAACATGCATCAAGATTTTCAGTTTAAACATATTAAACAGAAAAACCTCTAAATTATTTCATAATCAACATTCAACTGTAAATACTACCTGGATATGGGCACTAAGAATTAAGGACTTTTTTAGTCCTAAGTGCAGTTCTTAGCTGGATGGGGAAGTTTGGTGGGGAAAACATCTTAAAGTTCTTTAGTATTTTAGCTCTTGATCAAGGCAAAACAAATGCAAATCATATACACGGAGACCATGTCAGTGAGTACTGTCTTCCAATACTGCCCAGTTACTGTCATAAGAAATAGCTACAAAGGAACTAAGAGAATGTCAATACCAACTTTCTTGTTCTCTAGATGAAATGGGACCTAGTTGGCTCAATGACTTACCCAAGATCACTCAGTAAAGAGTGGCAGGGCAAAAATCACAGCTGAGTCTCCCAACCTCCAGTCAATCTCAATTCCACTGCAGGACATTGCCCCACCTGTAAGCCTCTGAACTATTTTAACAGACCAGTGGTCCACGGCAGTCTCCACTCAAGGGAAAATGGAAAATAATTCTGCCAGAAATAGACAGAGGGAGAACCACTACTCCCCCATCCAGCAAACCAATGTACTTCTTAGAAGCACAGACCTCATTATGTACTAAAGATGGAGATTTCAGGAACATAGCAAAGAACTGGTTTTAAAAAAACAGAGATTAATATATATATTTTTAATTTCCACTCCCCAGCCTTGGGATTCTGAAACAAGTATCTTGAAAGATAGAAAACATATACAGATAGGAGTAAAATGGCATAACCCAGAACATACAACGATGAAGGAGAACCCCTTCAGCTAACTATAGTTATGAGCATGTTTCTCATGCTTTTTTTCTCCTCTTGTCCACATGTCCAACAAGTGACTCAGCTTCCTTACTCACGGGGAAAGGACTGTTAGCAAATGGCACTCAAACATGGGGGCTTGAAAGAAGATCCCACACTCTGGAAGATGTGTTAAAGACATTTCATGACAAGATCAAGTGGCTTTCTCCTCCATAGTTTATCAAGACTGATAATAAAGCAAATGCAGTCTGTCTGAGTCTGTCTGTCTCTCTCTTTCACACACATATACTATAGAGTGAGAGAAAGAAAGAATGACTTGTTCATGTGTCCTATTTTATGCACTTTAATTATTTTTGACCTTGGAATAAGGAGCCAGAATTCTGTGATTATTTTTTAAATGAACAGAAATCCATGTTAGAGCCTCTTACTCCAAAATCACTGCTGCAAGTAAATAACATGTCACACAATTACAAATTCAACGTATTCCTTTAATGTTCTCATTTCCACCAAGACAGACAAATCATTGCTACTTAGAAACCTCCCTGTCTTTAGGTTTAAACCAATATAATTAAATCAAATTAATTTGATAATTATATTACAGTAAAACAGCAGAGGCTAACAGTTTTAATAGAGAAAATATAGTGGGTATCCATAACTTTTATTTTTAGTTAGCATTGTTCTCACAAGAGTTATTGTTCAGGAGCAAGTCTCCTGACTCATTTCACAAGACATATTACAGGAAATTATTTTAAAGTTTCCTAAGGCTTATTTTATCAGTTACCTATTGCCATAATTATATAAAGGAATAACTATTTGTGTAACTTATGATTCTGCAGGTCAGTAATTTAGGCAGATGGATTCTGCTTCTTATCTTGGCTGGGCTTCATGATGCTCTGTGGTCCTTATGGGTCATCCAGGTAGCTCTGAGTATGGGGGTATTGGCTAGCTGTTGGGTGAGGCAATGGGGGTGATTAGGCCATGGGACTGTCATTCTCCAGTGGATTAGCTGCATAGAATCATGCAAGGCTTTTTAAGGCCAAGACTTTGAAGTAGCATTTCATCTATTCCTCTGCTTTCTATTGGTCAAAGCAAATCACAAGGCCATCCCAGAGTTGCAAAGTCTAATTTCCCAGAGTGTGGATATAGGGGAGCTATTAATTCAGGCCAACAATACAATCTCTCACATTTTAGTTTCAGACAATGTACTTTATTCAACAAATTATATCCAGTTACTTAAATAGCCTTGGAAAGAAGAATTGAGCAGCCTCACAGTTCAAATATTTTCTAATTATTTTCCACATGAGTTGGTACATAATCATAATCATGTAAATAAAAGATGCTTTTCCATGGAGCCTGGGTGGCCCAGTGGGTTGACTCTTAATTTCATCTCAGGTCATGATCTCAGGGTCATGGGATCGAGCCCAGCATAGGGCTCCACAGTGAGTGTGAAGCCTGCTTGGGATTCTCTCTCCCTCTCTTTCTCTGCCCCTCCCCAGCTTGCTGTCTCTAAAAAAAAAAAGAAAGAAAAAGATGCTTCTTCTAGAAGCATCACATTAGCAGACGCTGAGATTGCTGAGAGTGGAAAATCTTTGCAAACCAGTTTTATTTTCAGGGTTTCTAGTAGAGAGCACTCAGTAGTCGCTACATACATGTCTATTGAAAGTTTTTATGTGAAATAAGTGGCAGAATCCTCTAAGCTAAACTCATATTCTATTTTCATATCCTATTCATATTGATATTCTATTTTCTACTTGTACCTTCCTAGTAGGCCTCCTAATCCAAACATACATATTACTAATTTGTAATTAGAAGCTAATCTATTTGTCAATATATTAAATGTATTACATTAAATGAGTGCATTATGCATAGACAAATCTTAAGGTTTTTCTGTTTCGTTATTTTTTTCGACTTTGTCAAAGTCTCTGTGTTTTGACAATAATGTCATGCTCCCCACTCTTCCATCATCCCTAAATATTTCCTACATATACTATAATGCAGTGACTCTAAACCTGTCTGCATATTGGAAACACCCGGAAGCTTTAAAAATACTGATGCTGAGCCCAACCACTGACTTTCTGATTTGGTTGGTCTGTGAGGCAGCCCGAGAACTGACGTTTTTAAGGCTCCCAGGTGACTGCAATGTGCAGCCAAAGTCCTGAACTGTTGGTCTCACAGCTCTTCACACATTACTTAGGAAAGACTTTTATGACACCACTCCCATCTCTAAGCCCTTGTCATACGCTCTAGTATCACCCTTCTCCTTTCCTTCCTAGAAATTGTCAGAACTGACAGCTGGGATCTTATATTTAGTTATGTCTTTATTTGATTATTTCCCAGGAAACACTTCTGGTTTTGCTCTGGAGAGCAACACCTTCAAGTATAATGGTAGCTAGCACATAGTAGGCATTCAAAAACCACTTGTTGAAATATATAGAAACACTGATTGCATTATAAGGCCCCAATGCTCTATGAACATGCAATCTGTGAATTATAGCTTAGAATTGTAGACCTAGGAGAGGGGTTCTTAAACTTTAGCCCAAACCAGGATCACCTAAAGGGCTTACTAACACACAACTTGTTGGGCCTCATCCCCAGAGTTTCTGATTCAGTAGTTCTGGGAATAGACCTGAGAATTTGCATTTCCAACAAGTTCCCAGTTGACACTGCTGCTATTAATCACAGGACCATGGCCCACAGACTTTTATACAGAGATGGCAAAGCACAGTGACAAAAAGTATGGCCTTTGTATCATGTGACTGCCTGGTTCAAGTCCCAGGTTTGCTACTGATTAGCTGTATGGCAATGGGAAAGATGCTTAACCTCCTAAGTGCCTCAGCTTGTTCATCTGTAAAATGGAAAAAAAAATATATCAAACCTTACCTCTTTTATTTGTTGTAAGGATTAAATAAGTTCATATTTGTAAAATGCTCGGAATAGGGCTTGACAGAGAGGAGGCACTATATAATTTAAATATATACATGCATTATGCTTTTAATGGAGGCATAGTGATAATATTCCTGCAAACATACTTAAAATGTTAGTTCTACATTTGAAAATTAAAACAAACCACGCATAAATGAAGAATCACTATGGCATCCAAATCTCAAAGTGTGATACACCAAATTAATAATCATCATAATAAATGCCATTAAGTGATCATCCAGCCTGTGCTAATGCTTACAAGTATATCTTACTTTATCTTTCCAAATATGAAGGCATTATTGGACTCAACATATAAAGAAACTGAGGCTCAGAAAGACATTTGAATAACTGAGCCAGCAAATCCTAGAATTAAGGTATTAAGAATTTCTCTAGAAGTGGACAACAAGGAAAAAAAAAAAACTAGATGATGTATAATTCAGGACTCTCAATAACAAAGAAAATCCTTAAATTGGCTAACTCATGTGTCTAAAAATTCCAAGATACACTGTTTAAACTACAGCTGGATCTAAGGGTTAAAATGATATATTTATTCTGGATTCCATGTTCTCTTTCATTTTCTATTGCTCTTACTTTTTTCCTCCTTCTCCTCTTCTTCAATTTCCCTCCCTCTTGGGCTCTTGTTTCTTTGTGTTAGCCTCATTAAGCCCTCTGCAAGGTGATCCCCAACAGATCGAGGCTAACACCATCTTCGTGGTTAACAATCCCATAGAGTTTTCCTCTTCACAATTCAAGCAAAATTTCAGGAATTAAATCTCAATGAGCTAAGCTGAATCATATGCCTGTCATAAACGAATCACTATTGCTGATGGTATAGAACATGCTAATTTATCTGGCCTGGACCACATGTCTACCCTTAGTGCTGTGGAAATATTCCTCTCAACTGGACCAAAAGGATGGATAGTTGAAGTCTGACTCTCCAAAGGAAAATCAAAGAAGTGTCAGCAAAAGAAGGAAAACAGATGCTGATTTCTGAATCAACTATTCCTCATGAGGGCTATTGCTCTCCTGGGCTGGAAGTCAGAGCACTTGGGTCTATTTTCCTATGTATTACCAAGTTATATTGACTTTTTCAGGCCTATCAATCTATCTTGGCTTTATTTTCCTCATTACTGAAGAAGTGGGCTTGGAATTCCAGGCTTCCTCTAATCAGCAATTCAAAGATTTTCATGGGCACATGTCTTGTCAACCCAACTTGAATATGACTAGTAAAACCTAATCATTTTTTTAAATTCTCATTGAAATAAAGAACCTAAACAGACCTGGGAATCAGGCAGCCAAGGAAGTAAAATTTGATGTCCTAGCTCCAACTATACCATTTAGAAATGGTTCTTCAGTTTGAGATGTTTTATGAAACTACTGCAAAGTTTGCAATATAGTCAAAGATAGAGAGGTGAATGTGTGAGTGGAATAATGGTAGTAACAATGGCATCGTGTTCCTATTCAGTACATGAGTGCTAAGCAAAAACTAGGGACACCAAACTATCAGTATAAAGAAGGGGTAAAAGAGACCAGGGTAAAGATGGGTCAGTTAAGAAAAAGCTTCTCGGAGAAAGTGGTGTTTGAGCTGAGTCCTAAAGGGTGGGGAATTGTCATATAAATGGAAATAGAGGGGATATTTCTGGAAAATGGAATGACATGAGCCATGTGGCATGGAAGTGCACAGCATGTCCAGAATTAGGTATTTGTGGGGTTGAAGGGTTGGGGAGAGATGCAACTGAAGGGTAAGCTAAGGAAAAACTGTGGACAGCTTAGCATGCCATGTTAGGAAGCTTAGGCTATATTCTGTAATGGGGGATGATAAGACAAAAGGCACGAAGGCAAGAAAGCAGGTAGCTAGCAAGAAGATCAGGTCAGTCACTAGGCACAGAGTGTCCAATATAACCCTCACTACAGTCCGTCAGGCCATTATCCCTATTTTACAGATGAGAAAACAGAGGCTTGGTTGGGATTGAATAATACGTCCAATCACTGGTGCACTAGAAGTGTGCTGATTGAGCTGGAGCTTCTACCTAGATTATCTGATGAGTTCAAGCTACTAATTCTTCCACTCTGCTCTTGACATCCTACCTTCCACCTGTAAGTACTGAAGTTAGCTCTCCATAAGTAGGAATTCAGATGTGATTGACCAAAATAGCTCTCTTCTTAGTGTCATCCATAATATTCCCAGTGTTTTTAGCAGTTAACTATGGCATTCTTCTCCAATCAGCCCAATAGGAATTATTTTTAACTCATGATAATGTGATGTTTGCAAAACTTGGTTAGTTACTAAGAGAGGAACACTTGGCAATTTCACAAAGTGTCTAACTGGTTACTTCTGCAAACAAGTCACTGAGTGAGGTTTCTGGAAAGAGGGCAGGCTGTCCCAGAGAACAAGTATAATTCCAAATATAGAAATATATTTAAATCAACTAACTTTTGTAATTGGACCAATGGACATAGGCCACCATGTAAGCTTGCCACAAAACATTAGAGAAAAAATTTCCCAACTCTGTCAAGCTCATAATTGCTTAGACTGCCTAGGAATTAGCAGATTTAAATTCAGACGTAGGAGTTAAAGATGAAAATCCTGTCATAGCCTTGTGCATCATATTGATTGACCATCAGTTTTGAAAATTAGCCTAACAGACTCATTTCTACTTTTCCTTTGATTAGAAATTAAAATCAAGGGAAAAAATAGGTAATTCAATTTTCCTTACACAATATCGTCTTGTCATCTACAATTTGTGCTGTCAAGCCAAGTAATACCAGGTTTCATTATGAGTGTACATCTTTCTCATTTCAAAACACAACCATCAGAAGACTTTCTGAAGCTATTCTTTAAAATTTTTTAATGTTAGAGGGAGGGAGGGAGGGAGGGAGGGAGAGAGAGAGAGAAGTGCAGAGAGAGAGGGAGACACAGAACCCAAAGCGGGCTCCAGGCTCTAGGCTCTGAGCTGTCAGCACAGAGCCCAGTGTGGAGCTTGAACCCGTGAACTGTGAAATCATAACCTGAGCTGAAGTTGGGACGCTCAACTGACTGAGCCACCCAGGTGCTCCTGAAGCCATTCTTTAAAAAGAGAGTCCTTCAATTAATGTGTTGATTCTGTATTTCTTGAAAGAATTGCAACTATCACCATAGTAAAATTTGATGTCCTAGTTCCAAGGATACCATTTAGAAACTGTTCTTCAGCTTGAGACTTTTTATGAAACCACTGCAAAGTTTGCAATATAGTCAAAGTATAAGAACCTATAAAGGATTATGTAATCACTATGTCTTGTATACGAAGTGTTGGTTTTGGATTGCTAACAAATGTTCAAACTCCCTTAGGAAAAAAAAAAGAAAAAGAAAAACAAATTGTGGGGCCAAAAGGATGAGTGGATTGAGTGTCAGCGTTTATGTTCAAGCAGTGTGGATTGGCTCCAGCCTGAGGTTAACTTAGAATTAAAATGGAACTGGTGGTCTTAACTTGGCAGACAAGAGGTTATAACAAATCTATGACCACATACATACAGACACCACGGTCGCCAGCTAAACCACACACATGTGGCACACTCAGAGTGCTTCAGCTTCAACAAAACTGAGATCCTTTTTCTTCCCTTTTTAGAAAACAGAGAAAACCTTATCCCTTCACACAGCAGCTAAAGGAATCTATATCATAGTCAGCAGATTAAATTGTCTTCTACCCAGAATTTAAGTTAACATCATTAATAGCTGAAGAAAGTTCATCCTTGGTAGAAAGCAAACTATTTCTCATCAACCAATCATTTGTCTGCCTAGCAAAGTAACAGGGAGTATCCAAAAAAAAAAAAAAAAAAAAAAAAAAAGAAAAATGCAGTAACTTCCTGCATGTTCACAATGAAGATCTCTCTGCTTTTCTTGAATCTAATGAATGAGCATGTTTCACACCCTCTGGGTATTCATTTTGGGAAGTCAGACTCACTGGCCACCACCAAAGTAATCAAGATTCAAGACACCACTAATTAAAGCTTCAAAGAGGCAAACCACACATACACATTGGTGGATTGCTGAGCATCCCCCAGAAGTTTAGAGAAGAAAAAATCCCACTATGAATGAGAGGCCAACGTAAAGGGTGGAGACAAGATCTATCATGGTGGGCTGCCAACATGTTCATGTGGTGGGTCCCAAGTTATGGTGGACCTTGAGAATTGTATCCAGAGTACAAATAACTGTAACATGGAGAAGAAAGTGGGCTCCAACTTTTAACAAAGCTGAATGGGATATCACACCCTACCAAAATGAAGATGAGGGAATTATGAAATGTTTGAAAGGTGGTCTCACCTGTGTTCTGTCAAAATTCTATAGGGTTTAAGAGGCTCCCCTGGATCATGCAAAATATCAGTTATCTACTGCTGCATAACAAACCACCCCAAACTCAGTGCCCTAAAACACCAACCTAAATTATTACTTATAAGACTATGAGTCACTCAGGCAGCCTTGCTGATCCGGGCCAAACTCAACTGATCTTGGCTGGATTCATTCATGGTGAGTCAGCTGGAGGCAGGCTGGCTAAAATGATGTTAGTCTATGAATAGTTACAGGCTGGGCAATGCAGGTGATCAAGCCACACATCTTCCATCCTCCAGCAAGTTAGTCTTGACTAAGTCTCATGGTGTTAGCAATGTTCCAAAAGAGTGAGCAGAATCATGCAAATCCTCTTGAGGTGACTCAGGCTTTACTTTTGCCATATTTGATTGGCCAAAGCCAGTCACAAGACCAGGAGCAGAGAAATAAATTCAACCTCTTGATCAGAGTTGCTACAAAATCTCATTCCAATGGACAGGTTAAAGAAAAAAAGAAGACTTGAAGTCATTTTTGCAATCAATCTACTACATACTTCTAATCAGTGGCAATGTTAGGAGTGAACATTCCTATTCAAATTCCCAGACTCCTTCTGCTACCCCACACTAAGTTACACACACTCCAGCCCATATTTGATCTAACTGGCATCAAGAAACACATGGTTGCTTTTTGAATTATACTCTCTGACTTAGTATAAGCTCTCAGCAATTCATTGCTGTATGATCTTGTGGAAATTACTTAACCAATCTGTGACCTGTTATCTCATTTGTAAGATGGAGTTAAGAATAGAGCCTAGCTCACAAAGCTATTGTTGAGAACTAAATAAGATACATGAAGCTTTGAAAAAGAGACTGACACTTAAAGGGATAGAAATATCATAATTATCATCAATACTGACAAAATGAAATTCCGATCCATCCTTTTTTCCCCTATTCTTATCCCTTTCTATTGCAAGGTACTAGAACACAAAAATTTCTCCCATCCAACATCCAGTTGACCCTTTTCTCTTGTCCTGCATCTCTCCCACAACAGTATAAGATAGGCCAGCCTTCTCCTATGATGACAATTTTCTGCATAGAGACACTTGTGCATTTCAATTTCCAAGTCAATCTTCAGGCCTGGGGGCTGCCTGCCAAGAGCTTCCTGCCACTTCCCGTAGCCTGAACTCTTAAGAGTCTGGGGTTTGCCTTGTTAAAATGTGGTATAGGCTGGGATTCCTCAGGCCTGGGAGCTATGTCGGGGCCAAGACATTTGTGGCCTACACTGGCTCAGAAATCTGTCCTCATTTGCTGCCATGAAGAATCTGTGTGAGTCTGTATACAAACACTTTCGAGTGGGTGGATCTTATATAAGTACAAACTCACAGAAGTTCATGATTTGGGGAAAGACCACTATACACATGCTGCTCTGAGAGCAAAAGTAATCAGAAAGTCTTTTTCCGTATGTAGATTTTTCCAGAATAACCTTATCTTAAAATGATAAACATGGCCTCTAATAGAGTGGGTATAGAAATGAAGTTTTATTTGCCTTTTGCTCTTCACTAGAGCAATACAACAATTGCTATGAGTAACTACCTCATAAACACTGTCCATATAAATGTGTATACTGATATAAACACTTTTACCTTTATTTCTTACTTTTATCCTTAATATTCTTAATAATTTGAATAATTTTAATATTTTGATAAATACTCTCTCATTTTTTAACTCAAAGGGAACTTCAAAGAGATCATTCTTGACTCCTGCTACTCAAAATGTGGTCTGTTGATCAGTAGTATTAGCCTCACCCAAGAACCTGTTATACCTACCCCAGACCCACTGAACCAGAATCTGCATTTCAACAAGCCCTCTGATTCTGATGCATATTAAATTCTGAAGGGCATTAGGGTAGGCCAGCACTTCTCAAATATCAGAGAAGTATATAATCACCTAGACCACTTGGTAAAACAGATTGCTGGGCCCTACCCCTAGAGATTCTGATTCAATACCTCTGGGGAGAGACCCAAGATGCTACATTTTTAATAATTTCCCAGATGCTGCAGGTGCTAGTGGCTCAGGAACCACACTGTGTGTAGCAGGGACCAATGCCTTTGTTTCACAGCTGTGGAAAATAGGTGGGTATGGGTGCTAACTAAATTGTCCTGTGTCTCAGTGATGTAAAGATCAAGACCAGATTTGTCTCTGAGTTTCCTTCCAAGAGCACTTTCTTACATTTTTTTAATGTTTATTTATTATTTTGAGGAAGAAAGAGAGAGTGCGAACACGGGAGGGGCAGAAAGCGAGGAAGACACAGAATCCGAAGCAGGCTCCAGACTCTGAGGTGTCAGCACAGAGCCTGACGCGGGACTCGAACCCATGAACCATGAGATCATGACCCAAGCTGAAGTCGGACCTTAACTGGCTGAGCCACCCAGGCGCCACCCTCCCCCCCCCCCCACAGGAGCACTTTCTGATATGTGACACGGCTTTCAATGGGATTCTTGCTCTTTTTTTTTTTTCCTGCTTCCACACAACTTTCATATTCTCTGTCACCATATGACCGGCAGCATTCTTTTCAATTTCTAACAGATGATTCCATCTCCGTAACCTATTTCGAACATAAATTTCATTTTATCCTCTGATGTTTTCAAATCCTGGGAGAGGGCTGAAACATGTTGCTCACATACCATTTATTAAATCAAACCCTCTTCCTCCAGTTCTTTCTCTTGCATAAGTTCCCCTCCTTAGCTCCCTTGGACCTTCTTATTCCAGGCAGTCATTACCATCCTCAGAATTAGCTCTACTGCCCAGATTTCTAGCATCCACCCTCCAATTTCTGCCTACTTTTTCCTCCTAATACATTTCTCTTTTTTGCATCAGCCACACTAACAGCTATTTCTCCTGTACTTTATCTCCAAGCTACTCAGTCCCTCAGTAAACATGAAGTGGTGAGTGGAGGGAGGGAAGAAAATAACTTGACTTTGAGGAAAGCAGTTAAGAAGGCTGAGGAAAGCAAACAGTAACAAGAGCTGAGGCATTAAATCAATTTCCATTTGGACCTTTGCTAATACCGGCCACTCAGAATCAAAGAGATAAAAAGTCAAAATTGAACAGACCCCCCCCTATAAGAATATGTTATATGTCCAATAACAACTATTTAGGGATTTTTAATTAAAATATACAAAGAGTTTAAGTTTTTAAAAAAGGGCAGGATTTCAAAATCCTTTGATGTATGTGGGATGGATTACAAAACTGACCAAGAGGTTCTAATTGGTGAAGCGAGTGCCCCCTTCCTCCCTCAGTGCTGTTTCCTCTCCTAATAACATTTGATCCCCCAAAGGAAAAAAAAAACAACTTCATGAATAGAGTTGCCAGGTGTAGCAAATAAAGATACAAGACAACAAAATTTGAATTCCATATAAACAATAAGTTTTATTATAAAAATATCCCTGTATGTAAGTACTTATAAGAATGTACTATAAATATTGAGGCATACTTTTACTAGAAAATTATCTGTTGTTTATCTGAAATTCAGATGTAACTAGCAGCCATGTATTTTTCTGGCTTGTAATTTCAGAAAATTAAAAGCCATGCAAAATTTTACCAAAGTGCAAACAAACAACTAAAAGAGTAGGAGAAGGAATTTAAAATAAATATATCTGGCAAAAGATTGATGTAAAGAATGGGCAAAAGACATGAATAGACATTTCTCCAAAGAAGACATCCAGATGGCCAACTGACACATGAAAAAATGCTCAACATCACTCATCATCAGGGAAATAGAAATCAAAACCACAATGAGATACCACATTACACCTGTCACAATGGCTAACATTAACAACTCAGGCAACAACAGATGTTTGCGAGGATGCAGAGAAAGAGGATCTCTTTTGCATTGTTGGTGGCAATGCAAGCTGGTGCAGCCACTCTGGAAAACAGTATGGAGGTTCCTCAAGAAAACTAAAATTGGAACTACCCTACGACCCAGCAATTGCACTACTAGGCATTTATCCAGGGGATACAGGTGTGCTGTTTCGAAGGGACACATGTACTCCCATGTTTATAGCAGCACTATTAACAATAGCCAATGTATGTAAAGAGCCCGA
The DNA here is from genome assembly GCF_018350155.1 of Leopardus geoffroyi. Lineage (NCBI taxonomy): Eukaryota > Metazoa > Chordata > Mammalia > Carnivora > Felidae > Leopardus > Leopardus geoffroyi. The sequence continues at coordinate 36,868,221 of NC_059336.1, read as the reverse complement.
ATGTCCCTCGATGGACAAATGGATAAAGAAGATGTGGTGCGCCAGTCAGAGTGGCCAAAATGAACAAATCAGGAGACTATAGATGCTGGAGAGGATGTGGAGAAACGGGAACCCTCTTGCACTGTTGGTGGGAATGCAAATTGGTGCAGCCGCTCTGGAAAGCAGTGTGGAGGTTCCTCAGAAAATTAAAAATAGACCTACCCTATGACCCAGCAATAGCACTGTGAGGAATTTACCCAAGGGATACAGGAGTACTGATGCATAGGGGCACTTGTACCCCAATGTTTATAGCAGCACGCTCAACAATAGCCAAATTATGGAAAGAGCCTAAATGTCCATCAACTGATGAATGGATAAAGAAATTGTGGTTTATATACACAATGGAATACTACGTGGCAATGAGAAAAAATGAAATATGGCCTTTTGTAGCAACGTGGATGGAACTGGAGAATGTGATGCTAAGTGAAATAAGCCATACAGAGAAAGACAGACACCATATGGTTTCACTCTTATGTGGATCCTGAGAAACTTAACAGAAACCCATGGGGGAGGGGAAGGGAAAAAAAAAAAAAGAGGTTAGAGTGGGAGAGAGCCAAAGCATAAGAGACTATTAAAAACTGAGAACAAACTGAGGGTTGATGGGGGGTGGGAGGGAGGGGAGGGTGGGTGATGGGTATTGAGGAGGGCACCTTTTGGGATGAGCACTGGGTGTTGTATGGAAACCAATTTGACAATAAATTTCATATAATAAAAAAAAATAAAAATAAAAAAATAAAACAACAACAACAACAAAAAAAGAAGATGTGGTGTATACACACACACACACACACACACACACACACACAATGGAGTATTACTCGGCAGTCAAAAAGAATGAAATCTTGCCATTTGCAATTACGTGGATGGAACTGGAGGGGATTATGCTAAGTGAAATTAGTCAGAGAAAGACAAAAATCATATGACGTCACTCATATGAGGACTTTAAGAGAGAAAACAGATGAACATAAGGGAAGGGAAACAAAAATAATATAAAAACAGGGAGGGGGACAAAACAGAAGAGACTCATAAATATGGAGAACAAACTGAGGGTTATGGGAGGGGTTGTGGGAGGGGGGGTATGGGCTAAATGTGTAAGGGGCACTAAGGAATCTACTCCTGAAATCATTATTGCACTATATGCTAACTAATTTGGATGTAAATTTTAAAAAAATAAAAAATTAAATTAAAAAAAATGTCTCCAAATCAACAAGAAAGAGGCAACACAATTTTTTTTTAATGGGAAAAAAGACTGGATGTGCATTTCTCAAAAGAGTGGTATGTAAGTGGCCAGGTCAAAATGTGCTCAATTTCACAGTCAGGGAAATGAAAATTAAAACCCCAGTGAGATTCCATGTACACTGTCAGAATCAACAGATTACATCAAGTGTTGGTGAGAAATTAAAGTAAGTAGAACCTCCTCATCCTCTGATAGTGGAGTTTAAATCTGCAACCACGTTAGAAAACCATCTGGTAGTACAATTAAAACTGAATATATACATATCCTATGACCCTGCCATCTTACTCCTAGGTATATACCCAGCACATACATGTACATCTGTTCGCCAAAGACATGTTTGCAAATATTCATAAAGCAATAATCATAATAGCCCAAACTGGAAGTGGTATCTATCAAATATCTACCAAGAATAGAACAGATAACAAATAATGATATATTTAAATGATTTTACTATTTAACAATGAGAATGGACAATCTGAAATAACATGCTACAATATCGATCAGTCTCCTTTAAAAAAATTTTTAAGCCAGACGCAGAAAAGCATGCACTATTATTCATTTACATATCATGTAAAGTTTCAAAAACAGGAAAAATAGTCTTTGATGCAAAATCATAATAGTGGTTATCCTTGGACAGATAAGACTGGATGGGAGCAAGGGGACTTCAGAAGCTGGCCATGTTCCATTTCTTAATTTGAGTAATGGTTTGTAATTGCTTTGTGAGAGTCCTGGAGTTGCATACTTACAAACTGTATCCTTTGCCAAGTATACTTCAATAACATGTACATTAAAACCTCTGAAAGAAGTTACTGTGAAAAAGACTGCTACCCTCTTAACCCAATCATGTTTGTATAAGAGGAATCAGTATCATTATCATCAGAGCCATCATCACAATAATCATATGTCCCATTATGTGAGAATTTGCCATGAGCTAAGCTCAGTTCTAGATATTTTGTTCACACCACCTCATTTGACCTTTTTAATCCTCACAAGAACACTACAAGGTAACTATTATTCTTCCATTTTTACAGATAAAGAAACAGAAGCTAGCGGAGGATTGGTAGCTTGTTGAGGGAAACCGTTTTTAAGTGGCAGAGGCAAATTTTGAAACCAGGATCTGATTCTAAAGCAGGTGTCCTTTTCTCTGTAGGAAGCCATGCTGAATCTATAGGTAGAGACTGGAAATTCCAAAGGGGAGGAGGTTTAAATTTCTTCCCTAAACTGACTTTTTGAGTCCTAAGGTAACATAAACCCCCAATTTCAGTCCCCTTTTGTCCTAAGAAACACTCATGAAGGAAAAGTAAGTTTCCTTTTAGTATCCCAGTTATCTCCATAACCATTTAAGGAAAAATAATAGCCAAATTATAGAAAGAACCTAAATGTCCATCAACTGATGAATGGATAAAGAAGATGTAGTTTATATATACAATGGAATACCACTTGGCAATGAGAAAGAATGAAATCATGCCATTTGCAGCAACGTGGATGGAACTGGAAGGTATTATGCTGAGTGAAATAAGTCAGTCAGAGGAAGACAGATATATGTTTTCACTCATTTGTGGATCTTGAGAAACTTAACAAAAGACCATGGTGGGGAGGGAAGGGAGAAAAATAGTTACAGAGAGGGAGGGAGGCAAACCATAAGAGACTTTTAAATACAGAAAACATACTGAGGGTGGATGTGGGGTGGGGGAGAGGGAAAAATGGGTGATGGGCATGGAAGAGGAAAAGAAAACAAAAACAAAAAACAAAAACAAACAATAACAAAAAAGACTTTAACCCTCAAGCAACATATCCTCTTATATAGTCCCAACAAACATATTCACTTTATAAGTTTGCATTTATATGTCCATAACAAGTTTTTCTGGCCAATACTTTTCAAACTTTAGTGTCTTAAAAGCAAGAATCGGGGCGCCTGGGTGGCGCAGTCGGTTAAGCGTCCGACTTCAGCCAGGTCACGATCTCGCGGTCCGTGAGTTCGAGCCCCGCGTCGGGCTCTGGGCTGATGGCTCAGAGCCTGGAGCCTGTTTCCGATTCTGTGTCTCCCTCTCTCTCTGCCCCTCCCCCGTTCATGCTCTGTCTCTCTCTGTCCCAAAAATAAATAAACGTTGAAAAAAAATTAAAAAAAAAAAAAAAAAGCAAGAATCATCTGGGAAGCTTGTTTGAACAGATATCTGGGCCTCACCTCAAGATTCTGATTCAGTAGGTCTGAGGGGAGCCTGAGATGTTGCATTCCATACAAGCTCCCCAGTAATACTGATGCTGTTGGTCACTAGTACTTGGACTAGTACTACTTTATGCCAGGATAGACAACATGAAAGAGATGCATACAACTGCTTTGTTTAGGGACTGGTTCTTCTCTCTTTGCCACTGCCATTTACAGCTACTCTCTCAGGCTAGGTCCATGTGATAGTTGGAGAGATCAACTGGCCTTCCTACTCCTACCCCCAAGCTCTGTCCTGATCATCAGGGCCCTGTCTTTATCATCATTAGTGTCCCTGTCACCCATCTGTCTTGTCACAATGAGATTACTGGCCATGAAGATTACTGAGAGCCTGAATTCTGCCTGTCCTTTGCTCTCCTGTGAATTGCAGCCCTCCAGTATCCAAATTTGCTACAAGACATGCATATCTGCTGCATTTCAGTTTGCTTTGTTCCAAAGGTAAAAAAAAAAAATAAAAATAAAATTAAACGTTTATAGGAATTCAAGCCTTCTCTTAGAATTTTGTTGTGGTTTATTAATTTTGCTTTGCTTTTTTCCCCAATATTCTTTGAGAAGAGAACTCTCTATACTACATTGCAGATGAAGGACCCCAGGGATTCCTGAAGTAATTCTCAGCACCTCTTTTGTTTTCCACTCCTTTTCAGAAAGCCCAAGCAGTTTTTCTCCATGGATGCTCAGCTCAGGTCTCTCCCCAGAAATTTTGAGGTATTCTTAGTAGGACATCAGCTCTGTTGAGGGATGTGTATGATCAGCTTCCTTACATCAAGTAGTTTACCACATAATCTAGAAAGCACTGGGCTACAGGAAGCAAGACTCTGCCTCTGCCTTAATACCCCATGGCCAGTCTAAAAACTCAAGGTATTAAACTTGGTGGCAGGGAGTGAGGGGGAGGAGATGGATCACTAGATTTCTGATTTTGCTCCTAGCTGGCTATGTCACTCTTGGGAAGACCACTTAACTTCCTTTTCCCTTCAGTTGTAAAACATGGACTGTTTTAAATGACCCCCAAGGTCCTACCTTCTCTATGAGCCTGCAAACCATGAACCTATAGACAAGACCAAAGAAAAAACCCTCCTTTCTAACTTGGCACAAGTGGAAGTTTCACTCTAGGGAAGTAGACCCTCATGATGTGTAGGTCACTGAGAAATGTCACGCAAATAATAGGACAGGGAAAATGAAATCAAAGATGGAAAAGGCATGTGCAATGCACCACCAGAAGAGAAACCACTGCTTTTCTTTTTCCCCCTTTGAAGTCAATAGAGAAAGAAGCAATAAAATCCAAAATCCAGCAATATCAACAAGAAATCACTTAGTCTGTTTTCAAATTCTGTTGCTACAGTAGCAAAAGGAAGTAGCCAGCTCCTTCTCAGGGGCTCCTTGGTAGGGAGCATCCATCAAGTCACAGACACGCCCTCTATTCAAACTCAATTTGGCTAAAATGACTTTTTTATGAGAACTCATGAGAAAATGGTTGACTTCCAGCCCTTATGTTATCAGAGTTGTTTGACATTGAATTGCATGGGCCCAGACTATAAATCTTGACTTCAGGCTCACATACAAGGCATTTGATGTGTCTGGGAACCTGCTGAAGAAAGAAATTAGCTGTAAAACAAAGTAAAATGCCTGTTCCCATGGGAAGACTCTGCAGGACTGCTAATAGATCATGTGTTCATTTGGAAGACACTTGTTCCTTTGGTCAAACAGCAACTAATATTTTTGCTTTCCACTGCCTTGAACAGGAAATATGGTGCTAAGGGCCGATAGACAGGGCAAAGCATCAGATTAATTACATGGTCAGTAAACATTTGCTCACCCGTGTTTCCTAACAGTCTGAACACTTCCTGGTTAGAGATCAGTGATGCCACTGGCCTCTGTTAACTGCTTTACTCTTGCATAAATGTCTGGGAAGATGGGAGTACATTTTCAGGGAGCCCCACAATAAGAGGAGGATGGGGACCCAGGGGACCCAGGACTGTTGAAAGTAGCCCCTGCTTGCAACCTGTGCTGTGGCTGCCACAGTTCACTATCCTCACAAGGACAGAGCATCTGGAAACCTGAAGGGAGAGACTAAATAAGGTGATCTGATGACATTTGGAAATTCTCTTTCCATTTCAAGGCATGGATATTAAATGGAGGTTCAAATTCATTCTAAAGAAGAGAAAAAGCAGAGCGTTCTGGGAAAGATAAGTGGTAATCACATCAGAAGACCTGCCATCTACTCCACTCTACTTGGAAATCTCTTCTCTAGGGCATCGTAAAGGATGGACAAAATCAATGCCCACCTGGAGCTGCTCTTTAAAGCAATATTTTTCCACGTATGGCTCTGGACCAACAGCCTAGAAATGCCTTGGGAACTTGTTAGAAATGCAGAATCTCAGGCCCTGCCACAAACCTGCTCAATCAGAAAACCTTGCAGTGGGGCTTGCAATCTAAGCTATAACAAATTCTCCAGGTGGCTCTGATACCACTAAAGTCTGAGAATCCCTGCCATAAAAGGATTGTCTATACCTGCCATACAGATGCCATCTGGGCCCAAGATTCAGGCTCTCTGCTGTAATGTATAAGGTCCTTATGTTCTGGCCAGTCATAAATGCCAGTTTTACATACCACTGCTAGGCCTGGTTTATTCCTTCTTTGAGGACTTTGCCTGGAAACTTCCCATGTCTAACTCCTTAGCTCATTCATTTTTCCTGAAGAAAATGTGACATTTTTCATAAAGTAGTCCCCCACCACAGACACCCTTTTAAATATCTGCGAACAGACACTGTCCAGTACTGCCTATGTAACAACTTTCCAAGACTGGAGATAAATTAATGAGTTTCTTTCTAAGTTGATGGCCCATTCTCCCCCAATTAGAATGGGAACCAATTCTGTATGCCCACTATATGCTATATCCATATACACACCCTACACTTCTAAAAAGTGTAGCATTCATGCCTTCTCCTCCCACCTCTTCTCAAAACCTATTCTCATGTGTCAATTATACTTCAATAAAACTGGTGAAAAACTCTATTCTTACACATTCTAACTTATAAATCAATGTACATGGAAAGAAGACAAAACATTTATGTTAAGAAAAATGAAAATTCAAATTTCAGGCATCATTCAATAAGTAGTGTGGTCTTTTAGATGCTCAAGAGTGTTAAAAGAGGACCCTAAAATAGCACCCTTTGGGCATCTAAAAGGTTTTCCCTTTTGGATCTGTTTTCCAAAAGATATCTCTGATTTAGATGAAGTTCCCTTTTCCTTTACCAAAGCAGAAGAATGTCTTTACTCTAAGAAATGTTATCTGTTATTAGTTGATTAGAAAGTCATCAATATTCAGTGCCTAAACTAACTTACTCTCTAATTGTGTCTTTATGTTTTTCTCTCTCCGTATTTAACCTTCATATATCTTTCTCAAAGCCCAACAAAGAGGCAGAAACTTGAACATGAAGAGGTGTGCATCTAAACAACCCTTACATGACTCTGAAGATCCAGAAACCTGTTCACAATGTAGCAGATTATTTTACAGGTCTTTCCAAAAAAAAAAAAAAAAAAAAAAAGAGAGAGAGAGAGAGAGAGAGAGAGAGATGCCTGAATGGCATTACTTTTGCCTCCATAATGGCTTAAATGCTTCCAAAAGGCATTAGAGTCACTCATTCCCCACAGAGATGGAAGAATAACACAGATGACAGTGCATTTAGTAAGAGGCAGACAATGCCCGTGGTTGCTCCATTACTCTGTCATCAGAGATATCAGCACTAGGTTGGGCGCTGAGCATTAGCCCATGTAGCCTGATATGAGTTCATGGAGCTGGAATTCAAAACACTAACCAGCTGTGGGAACCCAGTGAGAAGCCTGTCACACTGAATGGTATCCAGATTAGAGCTGTGAGAATTTGGGAAAACCCTTCTTGCTAACTAAGTTTACTCCTTCAGTTTCTTTCTTATTTAAATTTTCAATGTTTGCTAGAATCCTGAAAGTATAGCCATACATTTGAATAATGGAAAAAGGCAACTCTAAAAAGATTTTTTGAGGCAATCATGGAAATTGTAATACTGACTGGATATTTGATGACCTTGTAATTATAATTTTTAGGTGTGATAATAACATTAGGTTTATGTAGCAAAATACCCGTAACTCTTTAGGGATGTATGCTGAGAGGAATGTAGGGGTGGAATGAAATGACGTCTGGAATTTGCTTTAAAATAATTCAGAAAAAAAAAAAGAGAGGGAAAGGAAAAGATAAAACAAGTATTGCGAATCCTCAGTATTTGCTGGATCTGGGCTAGGTTATGACAGATCAACAGAATATTCTCTCTCCTTGTAAAAGTATATTTGAAAATAAACATAATAAAATTTTATGATAAAAAAAGAAAAGAAATAATGTCAGAGCAAAGGCAAAGTTATTTCTTAAGTAATATAAAAATGTCTTTTCATCTAAGGATTTTCTCAAGGCCAGCCTCTGTCAAATAAATACTCCATAAAATCAAAAAATGAGAACGTTATATTCTCAGGTGCTCAGGTCTTAAAAACATCCTTCTGTGGTATATGCACCGGTAGGAGCAGGCAAAGAAGCTTAATTAAATGGACCAAAAATTGGAAATGATACATTGCTTTATTTGGTACTTGACCATCTATAGCAGTGGCCATAATGGGAATAGACCAAAATGGAGATTTGGGGTCCCAGGTTCTATGGTATTTTTTTTTTTCCTCATGAGTCCCTGTGTGACTTTCAATCAACATTTCTATTCTTTGGTTTCTTCATCTATAAACCACAGGGTTGCATAATATGAGAATAAGGTTTCTTTCAAGCCTGAAAGTGCAAATTCCAGATTATATTAGCAAATTTTCAGTAACATGGGAGATTTAAAAAAAAAAAAAGTCAAATTCTCAATATGACTTAGCAAATTGGGAGATAGCAAATTTATGAAGCCTCTATTTTATTCTCTGCAAAGGATATCCAAGTGTAGCAACCTTTGCTGTTCAGAAAATCTAACTGGCAAATGAAGCAATATGGAAAATAAACAGGTTCCAAAAGTGGTTTTAGCCACAGAATAATTCTATTAAGGAAAAAAATAACCTGTCAAATCAAATATTTTGTGCATTTGTTTTCCTAACTCAGAAAAAAAATGGATACAAATGACCTACCCTTATGCATCAAGAAAGTTCTAAAATAATTGTTTCCTTCACAATGTTTGAAAACTGTATTAAAACATGTACACTTCTGGTGAAATTAAACTTTGAAGTGGGAGGGCTGGCAGGGCAAAGACGAATTTATAAGGCCATTCATACCATTCATTCACTCATATTCTTCTCTGGAAAGATTGGCAAGTGTTGGTGTGGCAAATATATGACTGATTTCAGAAAGATGCCCTACGTGGAGTCAGCTCTTGATGTACAAAGCTAGAGTCCATTTTATTCTGGGGTCCTGCTTTCTACAACTTAGTGTCTTCCAGATATCTTTTGTTTCTGACTGCTTTATTTGAAATTTGAAGTTTGTGAACCACACATCATCAAACGTACAGCAGGGCTGGTCTCCCTTCCACAGGGACAGTTCCTAGTAGATCTCAAGAATTAAAAAAAAAAAAAAAGTTGATTATGTTACAATAAGATGCACATCATGAAATGCTTAGCATCCTAGGTTTCATGTTTCAGTCAGATTTACGTCCGCATTTAGCATCTTGCCCTTCTTTTTCCATTCAAATCATTCTATTCTTTTCTAAGAACCCGACGTGAAATACTGGGGAATGGTGTCTGGGCAAGGGGAAAAAAATATTATTCCTCCGAAAAACTCTGAAAAGGAGAAAGAATTTTACTCATTCCAGGGTGCTCTATTAACTGAGCTGTCATTTATTACCAAACATAAAAAAATGAAACAATGGCATCTATATTTGATATCTATCAAGAGTTTTGCAATGCTATTGCCAAAAAGGGGTCACTTTTCTTCTTAGAAAATTTTTAAAATAATTTTTCTGAATTTGGGGCACCTAGGTGGCACAGTTGGTTAAGTATCCAACTCTTGATTTCGGCTCCCATCATGGTCTCATGGTTTGTGAGTTTGAGCCCTGCATCAAGCTCCATGCTAGTGACAGTACAGAGCCTTTTTGGGATCCTCTCTCTCCCTTGCTCTCTGCCCCTCCCCCACTCATGCATGCCCTCTGTCTCTCTCAAGATAAATAAATAAACTTAAAAAAAAGAATTTTTCTAAATTCTATATTGCTACTTTCTGTCTGAGATCAGTTCTTTTACCCAATCAGAAAACATTTCTCCAGCTTTATAATGAACATTAACAAAAGGAAAAAAAATCAACATCTGTACATTTATTTTAAAGTAATCCTTGGGGCGCCTGGGTGGCTCAGTCAGTTGAGCTTCTGACTTTGGTTCAGGTCATGATCTCACGGTCTGTGAGTTTGAACCCCACGTCAGGCTCTCTGCTGATGGCTCAGAGCCTAGAGCCTGCTTCAGATTCTGTGTCTCCCTCTCTCTCTGACCCTCCCCCATTCATGCTCTGTCTCTCTCTGTCTCAAAAATAAATACACATTAAATAAATAAATAAATAAATAAAGTAATCCTTTAAGAATGGATGCAGTTCCATGGCCACAATTATATTTACTTCCATCTAATTCCTGTATTAGAGGTATCACATAAAAGTTTCAAGCTTCAGAAAAATTATTCATGCCACCTGATAGATGGTATTTCTTGATTCTTAGCAGTTTTACCATCACGTCTAAAATAAGGAAATAGTGCTAGCTTTGGGAGTTATCTAAATCTCACCGCTGCATCAGAATCACCTGAGGCGGGGGGCGGGCGGTGTTAAACCACAGACCTCACCTCCAGAATTTCTAATTCCAAAGCTCTGGATTAGAACCTTAGAAATTGCATTTCTAACAAGTTCCTGGATGATCCTGATACTGATGCTACTGGTCTAGGGACCATGCTTTGAGAACCAATGATCTAAATATACGCACTATAGGTGCTTGAATAACAGAAAACTATTAATTACTTCCTTCAGTTCTGTAGAGCCTTACGCCATCTAAACATTTTGACTGGTGGGTAGGTAAGAAAGGAGCCTCTATCTACCTACTTTGGAAACCAAAACCTGAACGTTCATAGTCCTCAGTATAAAAAAAAATCATAACAGATGAACATAAGGGAAGGGAAACAAAAATAATATAAAAACAGGGAGGCGGACAAAACAGAAGAGACTCATAAATATGGAGAACAAAGTGAGGGTTGTTGGAGGGGTTGTGGTAGGAGGGATGGGCTAAATGGGTAAGGGGCATTAAGGAACCTACTCCTGAAATCATTGTTTCACTATATGCTAATTTGGATATAAATTTAAAAAAATAAAAAATAAAATAAAATAAAAAAAATCATAGGTTTGGGCACAAGTTGTACAATCAACTCGAAATTAGGTAAGATATTGGTTAATTTTCAGTCTAAGGAAGCTCCTTTGGTCTCCACATAATCCCAGCCATGCAGGTACACATCAAGAACATTTTGGGGAGGTAGCAGTATTTTAGTGTTTTGAATTACTCCCCTCACCCTGTCATTAGCAGCACAATAAAACATCTAAAGAAATCTGAAATTTCAGGGTGTGATCTGAAGTTCCACCAGTGTGACCCAAGGAAGTAAGGTTCACAACCTCATCTATGGTGGTCGACCTCTGTGGATGATCAGTTCTGTCCTTACTACCTCTGGGTCCTTAGATGTCCTTGCTGGCCCAGGCCTCTGCTTTCGTCACTGGACCCTTTGGTTGTCCCTCATACTAAGGTGATGATGACAACAAGCATAAAGAAGTCTTTCAATAGTGATTTCCTGTATCTCACTTATCCCAGCTCAGAAAAATCTTGCCATTCAAATGAACTGGCGTCAGAGATACAGTGGGAAAAAGGAGGGATGGGGGAAGGGAATCCCTTTCAAAAGCTCTCCCTGTGAGAAAAGAAGACAAGAGCAGGAAGAGGAGGAGTCCAAGGCTGGCTATTTTTAAAATGAAATGCAGAGCCCTTTGGTCCTCTCTTCTGTTTCTCTCAAGCCCCCAGAACAACTTGTCAAAGGCATAAATCGCTGGGCAATTCATTCTGTCTGTATTCCTCTGTATTCTATTTAGCAATCAAGTGCAGCCAAAGCCATACGGACAGAAATATGGGCTTCTCCCTCAAAACCTGCAACCTCCTTTCACAAAGCTGTCTTCCATCAGGATCAAAATGTCACTTCCTAAATAATGTCACTCATAAAGGGATCCAAGAGGGAAGAGGAAAGAAAATTCATAATGGTTTGGGGTGGAAGTTGAGTCTTAACACAGGGGACGACAGGGATCTGGCTCCAGTAGGGAGTACAACTTATGCCCACAGTGGAAAACATGATGTCTCATGATGAAGTGGTCAGTTCACTGAAGATGCAGACAGAATTTTAGCAGCCCTACTGGCTCTCACCTTCAGAGGTGAGAGAGGGAATCACAATAATGACTGTGCCAAGCTAATTGAAGGAAAGAGAAAACTAACCCAGGTGTTGATACAGAAAAATCTAGGACAAGACAAAGGCAACTCTCAATTTACCTTCTGGCCTACTTACTCCTGTCTTAAAAGGGGTGTTATCTGTACCAGGAAAGGGAACTGAAGCCTGCGTTAACACTTGTTGCCTCTGTTTTATTTTTAGGCTTTTCGCTCAGAGAAAAGAGAGCAAGGCCAGTTGGACTTCAGGCCTCAGACCACACTTGGTTCTCTCAGGTTTCTCTGCACACAAAAAACTCAAAATAATTTTCCATCATGACCTGGCCAGGAAGTATACACAGCAGTCAGAGTGGCTGCTGAAAATGGGCATGTGAGCTTGGGTATCTGTCCCCAGTGGGGTCTGTATCATCATCCAATTTGATTTTCCTATCCAGTTGATATTTTTTTCCTGCTGAGACAATGCTTAGATTTAATAAAAATATCCATATATATGTGTGTATGTATGTGTGTATGTATATGTATATGTGCATGTATGCATGCGTATATACACATATGTATATGTACATACATATGTATATACATATATGTGTGTGTGTGTTATTTATATAAAATCAAGATGATGTGGCCAACCTAAGAAAAAGTGAATAGTTCCAAGACTCAAGACATTGTCCTTGGTGAAAACATTAGCACACTGATAAGTGTTAGCAGTGGGAGGCCAGCACAGGATACTTCCTGGAACACAGTTGCCTATGTTTTCTTCATCTTTGTGAAGGAAATGCAACTGTCACCTGGAATACCTGGGAAGTTGGGAATGCCCATGGCAACCAGTCTGATCTACTTCGTGAAGAAGACTCTAATCATGCTAGCCAAGGGCAAGTCTGCCAGGTGGCTCTGAACTCTAGGGAGCATGATTCAGCCAAAGACTTTAAACATACTGGTTCCCAAACTCCCCAGCCTGTCTCAGATCACCATCAGCATTGTTTGCCATAGATGAACTACTTAATATTTTCCTCACAACAATTTTTTTTCTTGCTTAAATCAAGTCACTGAAAAAAAACAATAAATCCTGTGGAATAACATGGAAGTAGAAACACTGAAACAGAAGCCTATGAGAAGCTCCAACAAAATATAAACAGAGATACTTGCTATCCTAGACTCTGAGTCTGAGACCTGCTCCTCTTCCATTAAAAGCAAGATTCACAGGAGTTACAGAGCTGATGGAGATGTATTAGTGGCAAATGGAGATTATTACTCAGAAGAAATGAAAGACTGGAAAAAATCTCACCATAGGATCCAAATTTATTTGTCATTGTGTCAGTGTCCCAAACGAATAATTTCAAATACCTAAGACAATGTTTTTCAAACTTTTTTTCAGCCATGACCCACTGAAGAAAGGGGCTATATGTCACAAACTGCACGTGTGCACATATACACATGCACCCTATGTATAAATACTTATCTTTATGAAGCATGATGCAGTCTGATACTTTTTGTCCTATTTTTCAAAAATGCTTGTTGTGACCTACAGGTGTGTTATTAGCCACACTTTTAAAAACACTGCTTTAAACTTTGGGAAATAGTGGTTACACTTTATGTCCTTAACCCATTCAACATAGAAATCTCCTCCACACTATCCACAGTTATCCAAATCACTGCTTGTTCAGCACACTCAATCAACTTTGTTAAAATACTCTTTTTTGGGCTCATTTTCTTTCCCACTAAAATGTAAAATCCTTTTGCCTGAGCCAAATTGACAGAGAGAATATCATATGTGCCTTATATTTTATTGCAAAAGATGCACCATGAATGATGAACAAATTTAATATTGCCACTACTGGATGTCTGGAAATTTTCATTTTTTTTCTTACTGATTTGGTCCCCACAAATAAAAAGGATACTATAATCAATGTATATCTGTCACTTATGTTGGTGATGGACATAAAAGAAGAAATAGTCATTTCCCCCTTCCTGCTAGAGCACCTCAAAGTGCCTACAAGTGAAAGCTTGTCTGTGACAGGAAGTGTCATGACTCAAAAGTGAGGCACACAGCAGACGTGCCAGGTTGGAAATGGCCGTTTCTGCACAGCCACTACTCTGACCATGTAGCCACATGTGGAGAAATTACACCATGCATCATTGCACCATTGGCCCTGCCAAAAGAAGGACTGGGACTGAAGCATATCCCGGAAAACAACAACTTTCATCTGACATAAAATCTTGGGATAAGATCGTATCACTTGTAGTTTTATCATTTAGAGAACAATCTTAGGGAGTTTCATCCGGGGATTCTGGTTTTCTGTTTTATGGAACAAATGCAGTGAAACTTTATTTTTAGATTCCTTTGATCAGACACCATTGTTCTTAATTCAAAACTCCAGGATAAAATTACATTATTTAAAGGGCAAGACAATGAAATTGATTACAATGCTGTCTTATCCCAAAATAACTTCAATAACAACTTGCATTTTTGAAATATAACTACATGCCATGGGATGAACTAAGCACTTTCTTAGCATTTAACTCATTTAATCCTAACATTAATCCTATGAGGTATTACTATTATTGCCATATTACAGAGAAGAAACTAAGGCTCAGGGATATGAAGTGAATTCCCCAAGGTCATGCAACTCAGTGTCAGCAACACTGAAGTATTTGAAAGCAACAGTCTTAAACTCTTTCTGTATTCCAATTCTACCACACAAAATTCAACAAAGACCATAGTATTAGGATATGGAAATAATAATATAGATCTTATACGAGGACTCAACTAGAAGTAAAATGATTCAATAAGCATAGAAGTGCAATGATTAAATGAATGAAACAGCTTTTACAAAAATCTCCATTCTCTGTATGCCACCACAGAACCCCTCCATCAGCGTCTGTTCCTTACTCTCCATCCCACACTAATAAAAATAAACATGACAACTTTCAAATGTTTTGGGAAAAGTGGTTCTCAAAGTGTATCCCCTGAAAACATGTGAGAGATGCAAATTCTCACACCCCTCTTGTTTTTAATGTAGGTTTGATTATTTTTTAGGTATGAAAAACCCAACAGATCAGGAGATCATTGCCATTGTAAAGATACTCTGGGGGGCACCTGGGTGGCTCAGTGAGTTAAGCGTCTGACTCCTGATTTTGGCTCAGGTCATGATCTCATGGTTTGTGAGTTCAAGCCCCATGCCAAGCTCCATGCTGATGATGCAGAGCCTGCTTGGGATTCTCTCTCTTCCTCTCTCCCTGCCCCTCCTCTGCTTGCGAGTACATGTGCACTCTCTTGCCCTCCCTCTCTCTTTCAAAATAAACAAATAAACTTTAAAAAAGAAAAAGAAAAAAATATTTTGTTACACTCACAGATCATAAAAGGAGGGAGCAGGATGACATGGGAGGCACCAGGGGCGGTCAGGAGACACAGTGGCAGGTAACAGGCTGGGTAAGAACTTTTAGTTTGGTTTCTGCTGGAAGGAACAGAAAAGGTGAGCTAAACTGGTTTAGGACTAGCTAGTTTAAATAATTTCAGCAGGCTCTGGAGCACGGGAATTTTCTCTAGTTGTCTGGTACCTAACCCTAGGATGATTAGTTAAAATCATGGATAAAGTGATGGGACTTGGGCTCTGGATTGAGTGGTTTGCATTTGAAAAACATGCTCAAGAGTGAGTTGTTTACTATCTAGGAAGTGGCTGACACCAGATGAAACAGTCTCTCCAGGGTCAGCAAAACCCCAGATGTCAAAGCATCAGAATACAGAAAATAGAAGACAGGGTTACTGACCACTCCAGACCTGCTGATTAAAAAACTGAGTTGTGGATCAGAAGTCTGTTTCACAAACCCTCCAGGTGAGTCTGGTGCACATTATAGTTTAAGATCCACAGTTTTAGTATTTACTGTATTTCACATAGCACAAGGAGCAGTAAGTACTTAGTACAGACCTGAATTTTTCCTTTTCTCAAAACTTAGCAACTTTAAGTATGGGTACCAAATGTATATCCATAGACTATTTCAAGAAACTATCTTTAAAGCATTAAATACACACCAAGACTTCTAATAATGCCATCTATCTTTATGTCCCCCAAACAGCTGTGTGTCTAAATTAGAATAAAGACAAAGTTTTCAATAATAAATAGTACAATGAGACACTCCAGTGTACCCTTTAAAACCCTGTGATGTCAAAGACAGCTTCGGGGCCAAGGGCATTAGATAGTCTTTGGAGTTTCACCCTAGAAAGCTCCATGTAATTTGTTTTTCTAGATTTTTCCACTAACTTCTGAAGGACCTGCTTCTATGTTTGGTCAACAACAAGAACTGTGGGTAGTTTTATGTATATTGGGAAGATTATAGAACCCAACTTGTTACTCCCAAAACTTTTAAGTCCATGTTTTGAAAACAGATTGATGTTGGAAAAGGAAAAAGAAGATTCATGACCCACTCCTAGCTGTGCTTTAATTAGTCATATGATCTTGGGCAAGTGAATAAATCTCTCTGGACTTTTGTTTTTCTCATCTGTGGTGCCAGGGTGCTGGATGAGAATATATTTCAAAGCAAATGTGATTCCGTCTATATTTAGAGGCAGAGAGAAACTTCTCATGAAAAATCCCTTGAAGGAGACAATGCTTTTTACCACAGTCAAATACTTTTCTACCTGCTCTGAGCTCTAAAATCTTCAGTAAAATTATTACTTGAGACAATCTTGTCTACATGTTTATCTATAAATAGGAGCTTTCATCTTGGCTACACATCAGAATCATGTGGGGGAGCTTTAAAAATGCCAATGTCTGGAACCAACTCCCAGAGACTGTTCTTGGCTGTGTCTTGGGCATTGGTATTTTTAAAAACTCACAGGTAACTCTAATGTGCAGCCAGTGTTGAGAGGCAGAGGCCCAAAACAAGTCCTGGAGAATTTTTTAAATTAGAAAAGAACACACGGTAGTTAGTTCTACAACTATCTGAACATGTGGTGGGGTAAGTGGGGAAGTCAATAAGTTTGGCCTCATCCCTGGAAAGAGAGGGACAATGGTCAGAAACTAATTTCATGAATGATTCTCTGAGATAAGGCATAAGAGTGGGTAATATTCTCCCTTCTTCTGGTGGAAAACAGAAGTTATTTAGCTTAAAGAGTTTTGAAGAAAGTACATTTGCTCAGATATTAGTGTTCTCATAAAGGGTGATGGCAGGGGGCCATGTAAGTTCCCATCTATGAGGGAATTTGCAGGTAGCAGATAGTCTAGAGGGTATGCCATAGCAGGAGAAACAGCCATGATTGTGTCTGTGAAACACCAACTGGAACACTTGGTTCTTCCTGAAATTCTGGCTGCAGGAAGAGAAAGAGGAGATTGACACAGGGCTGAATTCTTGAGCTATGGAGATGAAAACAAGTACGGTGTCCATGGCACCAATTCTTTACCCCTTTTGTATCCATATCCTTTATCAGGTAACCTTATAGTGTCCTCCCACTCTGTCTCTGAGCCATGTGACTTAGTTTGGTTAGTGGGATGCAAGCAGAGGGCTGAAAAATCACTCCCACTCTTAATCTTTACTTACATTTGTCATGTGAACATCCCACCCTAGATCTACTGACAGTCAATGGATCCCAAGGCATGTGAGCAAGGCCAGCTGAGGCAGACAGACTCTAAGGTAGCAACCAATGATTCCCACTTTCTGGTATTCATAGCCTTATGTAATTCCATCCCTTTTAGTGTGGGTGGACCTATAACTTGCTTCTAACCAACAGAATGTGGCAAAGATGACAGGATGTCATTCCTATATTAGTCATACAAGATTCCATCTCAGAACAGTCACTCACCCTCCTGCTGGCTTTGAAGAAGGAAACGCAAATATGTGAAATATGGAGAGGCCCATGTGGCAAGAAAGAAAATAAAACATGGGAGAGCTTTAGGAACCGAGGGCTTCACTTCTACAGCTGTAAGGAACTGAATTCTGCCAATAAAATGAGTGAATTTGAAGTACGCCCTTCCCCAGTCAAGCCTCCAGATGAAGACACAGCCTAGTCAGCACTATAATTGCAGTCTGGTAAGATCCTGAAGCAGAAAACATAGCTAAACCACACTCCAATGCCTAACCCACAGAAACTGAGATAATAAATGCACATTGCTTTAAGGCACTAAATTTGCTGAAGAACCACTCAGGTGACCCATAGCTTTGTGAGCTAAATAAATGCTAGATAAGCCAACCCCCATATATGTGTGCAAGCCCAGCCAAGACCACCAGAGTAACCAAGCTAAATCAAATATGGCCACAGACACAGAAGTAAGTCCAGCAAAATCTTCCAAGTCCAGTGCGGATCATCTGAACACCACAAACTCATAAGCTAACTATTTATTGCTGTATGTGAGTGGGTTTTGTTATTGTTACACAGTATTACTGTAGCAATAGAACTGATACAACGACAGTGAAATTTAGCTATTTCCTTAGTTCTCAGAGACAAGTGATGCTTCAGGAAACTGGAAATTACATGTAATATAATGTGATAAAAATAAAATTAATCATAACTTGGATATTATTATCAAATATCTCAATGGAGAATTCCTGAAATCTTTAGTCATCATACATAAGAGAAATATCTCTGCCCTGGGACAGTTTGGATACTGTATTATTTTATCATCCTTTGAGATCTGTTCATTCTGGTTCTCTCATATATGTATCACTAGAATGACCAATTCTTTATATCCAGTTTAAATTTATTTATTTATTTATTTTGATAGACAGTGAGAGAGAGTGCACAAGCAAGAAGGGGGAGGGAGGGGGCAGGAAGATAGGTGGGCAGGGAGAGGGAGAGGGAAAGGGAGAATCCCAAGCAGGTGCTGTGCCATCATCATGGAGCCCAAAGTGGGGCTTAATCTCACAAATTGTGAGATCATGATCTGAGATGAAATCAAGAGTCAGAAGCTTAACTGACTGAGCCACCCAGGTGCCCCCTATATCCAGTTTTTAATATTGCAGAGAAATAGCTATAATTCTAAAAATGTATGCTTCATGTGCACATACACACACAACCACTAACTGAATATTCAGAGTTCTTGCTACTGCTCTTCGTATATGTAATAGTGGTATATGCAATCAATGGTGTGCGCGTGTGTGTGTGTGTGTGTGTGTGTGTGTGCGTGTATAAAATCAATGCAGAGAAGTAGCTACAACTCCCAAAATTTATGCTTTATGTACACATACAAACACAACCACTAACTGAATATCCAGGGTTCTTGCTACAGTCCTTTGTATATGTAATCAATGGTACAATTTAAGGGTTTGGTTCTTCCAATATTTGTTCTAAAATTCTAGCCACTAGTACTAAGTATCAGGGACACTGATACAGTCATCTCAGACAGTGCAATGTTATTAACTCAGTTCTGAGGCCTCTATGCATCTCAGGCTCTTTCTCTCTCCAAAATAAATACACATATTCTCCGTTCTGGCAGCTAGAGATTTATACTATCCAGTCTTAGTGGATAAAGAAGAATTTTCAGGTTGAGTCTGCCCTGAAAAGGAATTTTATGGTATGTAGCAAAAACAAACCGAGAATGTTTCCAGTACTTAAATATTCAATATTCACCCAGATGCACCTTCCCTTAGAGTTAATCTAAATTGATTAAAGTCATCTCTATATAGGTTAAAGTAGCCATCCTGTGGAGATTACTCCCATAAAAAGAACAGTGTACAATGAAACATCACTATTGAGACAGGGGAAATTATGCAATAATTTTAATGTTTTGGGATTTTTTGTTTTTGGGGTTTTTTTTTGCACACCAATGAAAATGGCTAAAATAAAACCACAAGCAAAATTAAGTTTTGGCAAGGGTGTGCAGGAACTGGAGCTCTCACTGCTGGTTAGCATGTAAATCATATAGCCACTCTGGAAAACTTTTTGGCAGTATTTGCTAAATATGAATGCATACACACCTGAAAAACCAATAGTTTTCAATTCCAACAAGATTCATGCATATATTCACCACCACAGTCTTGTGCAAGAAATGTTCATAGTAGCACTATTCATAACAACCAAAACGGAGAACAACCAAAATATCAATGACATTTGAATCAGTAAATAAATTGTGGTTAATTTATACAATGGAATACTAAAGAAAAATACTAAAGAAAACTTATTCAGAATAAATAATTTTATTTATTGATGAATTTTATTAATGAATAAAATTATTCATTCTGAATAAATTTCAAAGCACATACATGAGTGTACCTCACAAACATGTTAAGTGAGTGAAACCAGACACAAAAGACTACATTCTATGTGATTCTATTTATGTCAAACACAGGCAAAATTAGTCTATAGTACTAGAAGTCAGGGTAGTGGTTGTCTTTGGGGGGAAAGGATGGTAGTAACTGGAGGGTAACACAGAAAAGGTCTGGGGTGTTGGTAATGTTTCTTTTATTAAGTTTGTTTTTTTGTTTATTCTGAGAGAGAGAGAGAGGGAGGGAGGGAGGGAGGGAGGGAGGGAGGGAGAGGTTATGCACAAGTGTGAGTATGGGAGGGTCAGAGAGAAAGGGAGAGAGAGAATCCCAATCAGGTTCCACACTGACATTGCAGACCCCAATATAGGGCTCTATCTCATGAACCAACCTGAGCCAAAATCAAGAGTTGGATGCTTAAGCCATTGAGGCACCCAGGCACACAACTAATGTTTCTTAATCTGAGTGTTGGTTAAATTAGTGTATTTCATTTTTGAAAATTCATCAAGCTGTATACTTACACTGTATTACTTTCCTGTATATGAGTTATACTTTAATAAAAAGTTTGTATTTTTTTGAGATATAGTTAACACACCCTATTATGTTATTTTCAGGTGTACAACATAATGATTCCACAACCCCATGTTATGCTATGTTCACCTCAACTATAGCTACCATCTGTCACATAAAATGCTATACAGTATCACTGACTATATTCCCTATGCTGTACCATTCATTCATTCATGCCGTACCATTCATGTACCTATGCTATAACTTATCCATCCTATAACTGGAAAACGGTACCTCCCACTACCCTTCACCCATTTTGCCCATTGCCTTTCAGGCACCACCACTTTGTTCTCTGTAATTACAAGTATGTTTCTGTTTTTGCTTTGATTTTTAGATTCCACATATAAGTGAAATTACATGCTATATGTTGGTCTTTCTCCGACTTATTCCTCTTAGCATAATACCCTCTAGGTCTATTCATGTTGTCACAAATGGCAAGATCTCATCCTTTTCATAGCTGAGTGATACTCCATTGTATGTATGTATGTATGTATGTATGTATGTATGTATGTATGTGTATACACACACACACACACATATCTTCTTTATCCATTCATCTAATAGTGGACACTTAGGTTGTTTCCATATCTTGGCTACTGTAAATAATTGTAACAATAAACATAGGGCTGCATATATCTTTTCAAGTTAGTGTTTCATTTTCTTTGGGTAAATACCCAGTTGTGGAATTACTGGATCATATGATATTTCTATTTTTAACTTTTTGAGGAACCTCCACACTGTTTTCCACAGTGGCTACACCAATTTACATTCCCATCAACAGCGCCTGAAGGTTCCTTTTTCTCCTCATCCTCACCAACACTTGTTATTTCTTGTAAAAAGTTTATATTTTTAAAAATTGCTTTATAATACCAGAATTCATCTAATTCAGTACAATCTACTACGATTCTCCTTTGGTAACTTTAAGTCCACCTAATCTAAGACTGATGAGTAAACTGCTGAAGCCCCTACAAAGTAGTAGAGAAAACCTTACTACCTCTCTTTCCTTTCCCCAAATCTACTTCTACACAAAAATCAAGAGATTGCTGCCCTTGATGATAGAGATTTGACAGGCCACCCACCATGTGGTCACCTTAACTTATGAAAAGAGCTTTGACGCTGCTTCAAGGGTTGTGGGTAAATCATTCTTATAGTATGATAACTCCTTATCTTTCAAAGATCCCCTTCCATTCAGTGTAGCACAGCAATCTGTCACCAGCTCCAAAACTTAGGCCAGAAAGCAACCCCCCAGGTCAGAAGGACACAGCAGGAAAAGAAAGCAAACCTGGACTGAATAGGAAACTGCTCATGTATCAATAAGCACTTGCCATAGCTTTGAACCTCCCCGCAACTCTGTGAGTCTGAGAAAATGGTCATTTTTCCCATTTCACAACTGAGGAACAGGATCATGACTTTGGCCAGTCACAGAGCTGAAGAGCGGCATAAACTTGGTTCAAAGCCCACACAACAACCTTCCATCCAATTCTCTTTGTCTTGCCAAATCTTCTCTTATGAGCCAAAGTAAGAATAATACCTACTCTGTTGGGATCACTCTTTGGAAACAGAGAGGTATCTTGAGAGCTAACTGCAGCAGACATTAGCAGCTATGTATTGCTCCCCTTTGCATTTAATTCCAGCATTTTTGAATTTATTGTCTTTTAATCATCCTTCTCTTACTTACATTTTTTTCTTCCTCTCTCTAGCAAGGACTTAGACCTGCCTATAGCACTCTAGGCATCATTGACTCCCTTCTGCAGGTCCTCAAGTTTAAGACACTGACATTACAAATCTGTTTTTCAGATGCTGTAAGTAGGAAACTGGTACCTATACTACCAAGCTGTAGCAAATGATTTTTCTACAGCATTTTAAATAACAGCTTTAACTCCATAGGTCATTGCAAAATATAGACAGCTTTCACACACAGATTCTCGTTAGAAGCTGCAGTACCCTTTAAGGCAAGAATGCAGTCTTCATATTTCTAACATGAGACGTAGTACATGGGGTGCTCTCAATAAATAAATCCTTATTAAACTAATATAGATGATTCTTCCAACTACTCTGTAAGGGAAGCACAGCAGCCATTCCCAGTTTGAAGATGGAAAACATGGCCAGAGAGGATGTAAGTCTTAGCTCATGAGTCAAAGGAATACTCAATCCACACATCTGTGTTCAGGCCTGTGTTCATTGCATGTGTATCAAAACACCACCAGTTCTAGCAATGAAATCGAATCATTTACAAGGCAATTGATTTCAAATGCCTGAAATGGCTTCCCGGGACCACTGAGCAGCATGCTCTGCAATCCAGCTGGAGAATCTATCTCACTGACCTCTTGCACCAAGGAATTCCTCTGGTTTCTATTTCTAACTTTTTCAATTATGCAACCCTGTTCCTAGGATGGGAGATTTGTTAACATGCTTGAGAATTTGTTGCCCTTCTCTTGAGTTAAGCCATCAATCATTAGACAAGAGACATTTCTCATCAGGGATCTAAGTCCTGGGCAGAACCTCTGGGTGGATATTGAACAGGCCAGTAGACTAGAACTTAAGGACAGCATCACCCATTATCCAGGAGGAAAAAGAAGTAAAGCAAAGTTTGTTCAAAGAGTGCCTGTCCTAACTATAAATTCAAAAAGCTTTATGAACATAAATCTCACTTACAACATTGAGACAAGTAGACAAACCAGTAGGTACCACAATAAGGAAATACATTTATAAGACCTGGTGTGAGGCTAGGAATTAGCATGTTGAACAAGCATTACAGCTATTTCTAACGTGAAAGCTCTACCCTTTAAGAAAAATTAGGTGAATAATATTCTACATCTAAGTCCGGAACTAAAAGCCAAGCCAAAAGCCCTGATAGCAAACATAAAGAAGACCTTTTGACAACTCAAATCCCTCAGTGTCGCCTTATATGACCATAGGAGAGTGAGTCTCCTTATTTTTCTCAGTAAAGTGTCCATCATTTCACTGTTCTTAAATCAATCTTAGCCTCATCTCCTGATTTGCTCTGTATATCATGGAGGAGAGCCCTGCAGCGTCTGTTTTTCAGGCTCCTCTACCAGCTATCTTCATCTAGGTTCTCTCAATCAGAGGCCCTGCAGGAGGCTACAGGACAGAAAAAAAGGGAAAGGCAGGGTATTTCCCCCATTCTTTTCTTTTGTAGGCAGTGTCTCAGGCATCAACTGTGCCTTCTCCATGGCTTTGGTTCCTGCCAGAGAAGCCTACTAGGGCTCTAGTTTTTGCTGTGTGGCCTCAGCTCCCAGTCTCAGAGACACAATCTGCCCCCTTGTACTTCTAGCTCCAGGGATGGTAATGGCACCCTGATTTTACTAATCTCTGGTGCACTTCTCCAGCAGCCTCTACTTGGCATCTCAGATTTTCCATCAACTATGTGTTCAACTCTCTGCTCTAATTTTCTCTCATTTCAAATTACGTTAGTTTCTGTTATCCTGAGTGATCCCCAACTGCTACCAACTGCTACGAGAGTACAATCATGCCATCCAGCTTGGACATCAACCGTAGGATCCCCACTGCAGCATCCCACAAAGAGGTGGTAAAGTCCTTACCTTTGACATCCAACACTTGCTGCTCACCAGCTGATTCTGGCTGCCTGGTTGGCCAAGCGAGGTCCTCTCCCTATTCTTATCTCTCCCAAAGCTCTGGAATCAGAAACAAAACAGCACTGAGTTTTGGCCTGTCTTCTTACACTGACTCATCCTATTCCTCATATCTCCAAAATCTGATCTCTGCTAGGAACTGATAAATGAATTGAAAGTATATAAAGGCTGAAGCTGTTACATTTTAATAGGGGCCTTCAACATTAAACACAGAATGGGGAATAAAGGGAATTTCAACAGAGGCAAAGGGATAAACATTTTAGTACAAGTGAAACCTTTATGAGGCACCTCAAAATTATGCTTTGGAAGGAGTAGCCTATTCTGATAAGCAAAGAAGGTGACCAGTCTAACCTGGGGCAGGGAGAGGGGAATGCTGATGGGAAGACAGAGAGAGACTATCCAGTCACTAAAGAGAAACTGACCTTAATTCAGTGCTTACTGCACAGAAGGCACAGTCCTAAATGCATTTGGTGTATTATCTCATTTAATTCTGACATCATGTGATATATATGGTTAATATATTTTTATAGGAAAACATAGAATAAGAAGTTTAACTTATTTGCCCAATATTATTTACTTGTTGAACAGAGGGGCAAGGATTCAGTACAAGACTATGGGACCCCCATGCTCCATCACCTTCTGAATGTGAGTCAAACAAGAGAGAAATAAAGTAAGAAGCAAACAGAGCTATCTTGGTATAAACGAGGGAACACAAAGCAGTACCTCTCCTTTTTCTTTTTTTCTGAAGTTTTCCTGATTTTGCATTTAAAGCACATACTTTTATGTTTGTTCCAGGAAAAGCCAATCACTCAGTGATGGGGACACTGCAGAGGTGACTGGCTTTAAGGGGGTGGGGGCACACAACATAATTAGCAACATGGGAGGGATTTGTTGTGTTAACACAGCCTGGTGGTGATTTTTTCAGGCGTGATGACTTTGCAAGGCTGGAGACATGCTTCCTCAGGAAGAGGGAGAGTGACAGAAACATTTCCTTTCCCTGGAGACAGGATTCAGCCGAAGCAGGGTCATGAGGGAAAGACTTCACCAGCACACAATTTAACCCATAGCCCTAGCAATGACAGTGTTATAATCTAAAGTATAGCTGACAAGTTCTATTCTCAGATGAGAATAATAATGCATGGAGAGATTTATGCAGCATTTACTCTGCATGAAAATAAGGAAGATACCAAAACAAAACAAAACAAACAAACAAAAACCTGGTAGTGACAGCAGAGTAAAGAAAGCTCTCTAGGAAACACGATGATTCTAGTTTATGTTAGTCTCTCAAATAAAAATGGTGGAGTGTTTGGTGGGGGGCGGGGGGAGGGGGGAGAGATGAATTCATCCAAACTCTGACAAACTGACAGCAAACGCAACTCAACTGGCATAAGACAAGTTAAAAATTGTATTGACTCAATACCCATGACTGGTTTCAGGAACTATTACATCTAGGAACTCAAACAATGTCCACAGAACACTCAGGAATCATATCTGTTCTTGGTGGACTCCTTTCAAAACAGACTGCCACCACAACTCAACATGGCACTCAACAGCTCTAGAACCTTCTTTGTAATGCCAGCAGACAGACAAGACCTTCTATATAGATCATATCCCTTCTATATCTCCTTCCATACCTCCTACATCTGCAGCAAAAGTGCTGGGATTTACTACAATTGGACAGATGTGGGTCACATGTTCATCTTTGATAAGGTGAATACCCTGGGATATGCGGTGGAGTCAGCTTTGCCCAAACTACATGACCTGGCTATGGAGGAAAAAAGGTCTTCAAGGAACATATGAATATGATTACCAGAAGAGAGAAGATACTGCACAGAAAAACAAAAGAAAGGTCCAGCAGATAGGCAAATTATATGTGTAAGGTATTATAAAAAGAGATGGGACAGGAGGCTATGCTAGTATTTTTTTAAAGTTTATTTATTTTTGAGAGAGACAGACAGACAGACAGAAGGGACAGAGAGGGAGACATAGAATGTGAAGCAGGCTCTAAGCTGTGAGCACAGAACCCGATGCAGGGCCCAAACCCACCAACCAATGAGATCATAATCCGAGCCAAAGTCAGACACTTAACTGACTGAGCCACCCAGGTGCCCCTGATAATTTTTTTAAAAATAAAGCTAGGAAAAGAGTATTGATTAAAAAAAAAAAAAAACCAAGAAGGGTTCATTTGTTTGTTCATTCATTCACTCACTCACTTATGTGATACTCGTTCATTTGAGTCTCTAGCAAGACCTGAATCCTTCCTCTATGCATCAAAGTGCTTCACCCTTACAACTAGCTCCCGTGGAGGCTTCCAACACAAAGTTCACATGCAATAAAATTTAATATTTTAAATTGAAGTTGTGAATAACAAGTAGTTAAAATGAGTGTTTTGGTGTGATATAAAGTGATTTCAGCCCTCCACATCCCTTCCCCATACTTACACTTACATTAACAGTAATATTAAGTAATATTCTTTTTTCAAGAAACATCCCCCAAATTAATTCGATTTATTTTTCTGCCAAGAACTAAAAATGTCAAATCTGTGAAATTTTTAAAATACTTTTTCATAACAGTTATTTTAATATCTAAATCTTCTGTTTTTCAATCATTCAGAAATGGAGATACATATTTCAAGCATGCTGGTCTTCATTGAGTCAGTGAAAGTGGAGTCAATGGCACAAGAAACGGGACAAAGAGGAAATATACATTCTCCATTCTGAATTTGTTCTGCATTTTTCTTTTGCACAATATCATTTGTGTCTCCAAACCCTAAGCAACTCAGGGCAGGAGTGCGTATATTTGTTTTGTCACTGTCACTGCCAGAGTTATGAACCACGGCATATGTGGCATATGTGGCATATGAACCACAAGCCGTATGAACCACTTCGGCTTGCTGAGTTCAAGAAACAATAAATCACAATAATGAGAAAGAGCAGTTTGATGGCGTGACTCAGTGGAAGCCGAGAGGACTTGTGGCAGTTGACCCCCAACTGTAAAACTCACGTTTCACATCAATTACAGAACTAGGTGTAGATTAGACAAGAAGGGAGGCCCACTTTCTTCTTTTTGATAGTACGATGATATTGTGATGCCTAGAAGAGAAGAGCACAGTATCGCAGTGTGTTTCTGCCTATACAGACAGGGAAGAGGGCAGTGCTGCCAAGTGAGGATGGCAGTGCCAACTTTGCCATAAACTTCTGCTGTCAGAGAACTGTGCAGCCAGGATCCATCATGGGGAATCACGCTCAGCTGAAAACATTTTTCCCTGCCACCTTACCTTGACCTCCTTCTGATTCACAAACAGCTAATTTTACCAATGATATGGGATTTGGAATGACTGTTTTCTGATAAAGGAAACTCTATACTGAACTGTATTTATTAATGTTCTTAAGCTGCTCTCAGAGTACAATCTTAGGCAGTTCCCAGTGAGAACACCACTCCTTTAAAATGAAGCATCAAGAATTACAAGAACTGGGGTACCCGGGTGGCTCAGTCAGTTGAGCGTCTGACTTCGGCTCGGGTCATGATCTCGCGGTTCGTGAGTTCGAGCCCCGCGTCAGGCTCTGTGCTGACAGCTCAGAGCCTGGAGCTACTTCAGATTCTGGGTCTCCCTCTCTCTCTGCCCCTCCCCTACTCATGCTCTGTCTCTCTGTCTCACAAATAAATAAACATTAAAAAAAAGAATTATAAGAACTCCCACTCTCCATTCAATAGATTTGCCTCACCCCTCCCTGCAATAGGTTTCTCTTGGGATGTTCTCTAATGAGTAGTAAGGGTGTTCATTGCCCAAAATGCTATGGGTTTGGGCCTCTTTCAATATATGGTAGAAGTGACCAGTATTTCTTTACTATGAGGATGGTAGTGGGAATATTTCACTTGAAGGAGGTACAAATTCAGAAAGACTGCATTTCTGTTCTGGCTACAGTATACATTAATCATGCTATCGCTAAATGATCTTTTAAACAGGACTGTCCTAAAAATTCATTTTGTCCCCTGATGGTAGGACTTAAAGTATTTTGACTTTGGCATTTTTTCCTGGTAGAAATTAGGCAAGAGAGAGGCTTCTCTCCCAGACAGAGGCTGTCTCTCTACTGCCCATATTGGTTCTGCAATTCCACTTTAGGAATGCTTCTGATTCCTTCAACTCTTCCAGATTATTCTATGCTGACCAGGAGTTGAAGAGTGATTTATGGCTTTTTCCTGAAGATGTGGGTATACTGCTTAGGTGGAGGAGTTGAAGTAAAAATTTGTCAAGACAGTGTATTCAAGGGCAGGAGAACTATCAGGGGATATAGGAAGGGTGCTGCAAAGCTAACTGGAATTAAAAAGACAGGAAGCCTTCTTTCTATAAATTAGGCAGAGTCCTAACCTCACAGATATCAACTATATGCCTGAAGCATTCAA
The DNA here is from genome assembly GCF_018350155.1 of Leopardus geoffroyi. NCBI lineage: Eukaryota > Metazoa > Chordata > Mammalia > Carnivora > Felidae > Leopardus > Leopardus geoffroyi. The sequence goes on along the minus strand of NC_059336.1, from coordinate 36,839,502 downwards.
CACAACACATTAATTAATCACTTCTGAGCCAAGCTTCAGGCTTCATAGTGCCATGTGATAATGTCCAAGAATCAAAACGACAACAGGAGCTGCTAAGTTTCAACAAAAGCATTCCCCCTACCTCTTGAGCATACAGATAAACTACATTTCCCAGACTCCCTTGAAGTTAGAATGACCTTGTAACCAAATCCTAACCAACGGAATGGAAGCAGAGGTGCTATGTGCCATTTCCAGCCTGGTTATAAGAATCTCCCAAGCAATTCTCCAAATTCTTTCTTCTCTCTTCTGCCATACAAACGCAGAGAATTCAGCCAAGAACTAAGATGATCTAGAAGAAGAGAAGCCACAGTGTAAAAGCCTGAGTCCCTGAATAACCCTGTGAAAGATCTGCTCATCAGCAATATCTATATTGTGCTTTTTATGAACAAAAATAAACTTGTATTGTGTTAAGCTGCTGAGATTGAGATGTTGGTGATGTTTGCTAGAACAAGCTAGTGTTCCTTAATCTGACCACCCCTTTCCCCAAAAAAGATTTAGAAAATAGAAAAAAAAATGCCTATAAAAAGATATTTGCAAGTGCCAGTAAGCCAAATCTGACCCGTGGACACAACAGACATTTTGAAGTATTTGATGTGCTACTTTCAAAATTATAAGGTGCTAAACACATGTCAGTGGTGGCTACTGTTATGCCAACCACCAATTACAGTGAAACCTACTTCCAAAATTCCAAAGATATGGTATAGGCCCAAAGAATTATCTTAATTCCTCTGAGGTCTTCCAAAAGCAGCCATGGTTTCAATGACCATCTAGAAATTAGAGTCAAGCATTAGTACTACACAAAATAAAATCAGTGGGTTCACAGGCGACAAAAGGAATTTACCAGCTGTACTTTATGTCCTAAGAAATTCACACTCATTATTAAGAAACAATATTGCAAACTGAGTATATCACCATTTGACAACCACCATAGTAATAACTGCTCCAGTCAAGAATCATCATTGGATACTAAAACTAGCGAGTAAAAGTTTGTTGAGAAAGTCTATCAGACAAAATCACCATTAGACAAAGACCACAGTAATAACTTTTGCTGGTGAAAACTTTAGTGGTGAAAATTTGAGGAGAAACTATATATTTGCATAGTCTCCAAATATGCCCTCCAAATATTGATCAGTTTATAATGGGAAAAGCAGTAACTTTATCATGGAGAAACCTAGCAGACACCACCTTAACCAAAAGGTCAAGGTTAACATCATCATCAATAAGACTTATCAGCATGATGTTCCTCCTGATATTGTGCATTGACAAAAACACATTCTGTGTGGCATTCTTGCCATGAATGCATAACCCAGCCTAATCAGGAGAATATAGCAGACAAACTCTGAGAGTCTAAAAAACAAGTAACAACCCTTATTAAAAGTGTCAAAGTGGGGTGCCTGGGTGGCTCAGTCGGTTAAGCATCTGACTTCAGCTCAGGTCACGATCTCATGGTCTGTGAATTCGAGCCCCACGTCGGGCTCTGGGCTGATGGCTCAGAGCCTGGAGCCTGCTTCGGATTCTGTGTCTCCCTCTCTGTCTGCCCCTCCCCCATTCATGCTCTGTCTCTCTCTGTCTCAAAAATAAATAAACGTTAAAAAAAATTAAAAAAAATAAATAAAAGTGTCAAAGTCACAAAGACGAGGCAATACTGAAGAAAAATCATATATCAGAGGCAATATGGGATCCTACTTTGGATCCCATACAGAAAAAGCATAAGGGGGGGAAACTGATTAAATTCTACTAAGATCTGTATTTAAGAGTGCTGTGCTCATGTTAATTTCCTGATCTTGACAATTGCACTATATTTCTGTAAACTGCTAACAAGGGGAAGCTGGATACAAGGGATACTGGAACTCTGTGCAATTTTTGTAACTTTTCTGTGAACCTAAAATTATTTCAAAAAGTATTTCAAGTATCTCCCTATAAGATATTTAACTACAAAAGGAAAAATAGTAACTTTACAGAGGAGATGCCTAGCAGATACCACCTTAGGTAAGTGACAAATGTTAATATCACCATTAATGGGACAAAATGAGTATCAAATGTCTCCTGATATGATGCACTGAGAAAAATTTAGCATCACTTATGTGATGCTATTGACAAAAACAAAATGTAGAACTTGAATTTAAACATGAGGAGACTACAAGGAAAATTCATGTTTATGGACATGCTGCAAAATGACTGGTTCATACTCTCTAAAAATGTCAAGGTGCACATTACATGAGAATATTATGAAAGATTATATACCAACAAATTGGAAAACCCAGAAGAAATGGATAAATTCCCAGAAATATATAAACTACCAAAACTGAATCAGAAAGAAATAGAACATTCGAATAGATCAATTACCAGTAATGTAATTAAATCAGTAATTTAAAAACTCCCAACAAACACAAGTCCGGGACCAAATGGCTTCACACATGAATTCTATGAAAGATTTAAAGGAAAGTTAATACCTATTCTTCTCAAACTATTCCAAAAAATAAAAAAGGAAGGAAAACTTCCAAATTCATCCTACAAGGACTGCATTACCCTGATACCAAAACCAGATAAATACACTACAAAAATATCTCTGGTGAACACAGGCCAATATCTCTGATGAACACAGATGCAAAAATCTTTAATAAAATATTAAAAAACTGAATTAAACAATACATTAAAAAAATTATTCACCACAGTCAAGTGGGATTTATTCCCAGAATTCAAGAGTGGTTCAATATTTGCAAATCAATGTGATACATCACATCAATAAGAGAAAGAATAAAAACCGTATGATTATTTCAATAGATGCAGAAAATGCATTTGACAAAATACAACATCTATTCATGATTTCCAAAAAAAAAAAAAAACCTCAGCAAAACAGGTTTGGAGGGAATATACCTCAGCATAATAAAGGCCATATATGAAAAACTCACAGCTAACATCATACTCAATGGGGGAAAAACTGATAGCTTTTCCCCTAAGATCAGGAACAAGACAAGGATGTCCACTCTTAGCACTTTTATTCATTATGGTATTGGAAGTCCTAGCCTAGCCTAGTCCACACCAATTAAGACAAGAAAAAGGAATAAAAGGCATTCAGATAGGTAAGGAAAAAGTAAAACTTTCACTACTTGCAGATGACATGACACCATATATAGAAAATCCTAAAGACGCCACCAAAAAACTACTATAACTGGTAAATGAATTCAGTAAGGTCATAGGACACACAAATCCATTACATTTCTGTACACTAAGAGAAATTAGTGGGTACCTGGGTGGCTCAGTTGGCTGAGTGTCCGACTTCAGCTCGGGTCATGATCTCATGGTGTGTGAATTTGAGCCCTGCATCAGGCTCTCTGCTGTCAGCACAGAGCCTGCTTCAGATCCTCTGTCCCCCTCTCTCCCTGCCCCTCCCCTGCTTGTGCTGTCTCTCTCAAAATAAATAAATAAACTTAAAAAAAATTAAGAAAGCAATCCCATTTATTATTGCACTAAAAATAAAATACCTAGCAATAAACTTAACCAAGGGGGTGAAAGACCTGTACCCTGAAAACTATAAACCAATACAGAAAAAAAATTGAAGATGAAGAAACAACTGGAAATATATTCCATGCTCATGGATTGAAAGAACAAATATTGTTAAAATGTCCATACTACCCAAAGCAATCTACAGATTTAATGTAATCTCTATCAAAATACCAACAGCATTTTTCTCAGAACTAGAACAATCTAAAATTTGTATGGAATCACAAAAGACCCTGAACAGCCAAATGAATTTTGATGAAGAAAAGCAAAGCTGGATGTATCACAATTAGAGACTTCAAGTTATACTACAAAACTGTAATAATCAAAACAGTACTGTACTGGCACAAAAAACAGACACATAGATCAATAGAACAGGATAGAAAGCTCAGAAACAGGGGCATCTGGGTGGCTCAGTTGGTTAGGCATCTGACTTTGGCTCAGGTCATGACCTCATGGTCTGTGAGTTCAAGCCCCACATTGCATTGGGCTCTGTGCTAACAGCTCAGAGCCTGGAGCCTGCTTTGGATTCTCTCTCTCTCTCTCTCTCTCTCACTCTCTCTCTCTCTCTCTCCCCCTCTCCCCTCTCTCTGCTCCTCCCCCACTCACACTTTGTCTCTCTCTCTCAGAAACAAATATTTTTAATAAAAAATAAAAGAGAGCCCAGAAACAAACCCACAATTATATGGTCAGGGAATCTTCAACAATAGAAGAATATGCAATGGAAAAAAGACAGTCTTTTCAACAAATGGCATTGGGAAAACTGGACAGCTACATGCAAAAAATGAAATTGGACCACTCTCATAACACCATACACAAAAACAAACTCAAAATGGATTAGAGACCTAAACGTGAGACATAAAACCATAAAAATCCTAGAAGACAACACAGGCAATAGTTTCTCCAATACAGACCATAGCAACATTTTTCTAGGTATGTCTCCCAGGGAGATAGGCAAGGGAAATAAAAATAAACTATTGGGACTACATCAAAGTAAAAAGCTTCTGCACAGTAAAGAAAACAATCAACAAGACTAAAATACAACCTACTGAGTGAGAGAAGATATTTGCAAACCACATACCTGATAAAGGGTTAGTATCCAAACAACATAAAGAACTTCTAAAACTCAACACCCAAAGAAATAAATAATCCAATTTTAAAAATGGGCAGAAGACATGAACAGACATTTTCCAAAGACTATACAGATGTCCAACAGACACATGAAAAGATGCTAAACATCACTCGTAATTACAGAAATGCAAATCAAAACTACAGTAAGGTATCACCTCACACCTGTCAGAGTGGCTAAAATAAAAAATGCAAGAAATACCAAGTGTTGGCGATGTGGAGAAAAAGGAACCCACATGCACTGCTGGTGGGAACGCAAACTGGTGCAGCCACTCTGGAAAACAGTATGGAAGTTACTCAAAAAATCAAAAATAGTACTACCCTACAATCCAATAGTCACACTACTAGGTACTTTTACCCAAGGAATACAAAAACACTAATTCAAAATGATATATGCACCACTATGTTTACTGAAGCATTATTTACAATAGCCAAATTATAGAAGCAGCTCAAGTGTCCATCAACAGATGAATGGATAAAGAAGATATGATATGTAAAAACAATGGAATATTATTGCACTTAGTAATTTTTATTATTATTCCACTCAATAATGTAGTATTATTAAAAAGAATTAAATCTTGCCATTTTCAATGACATGGATAGAGATACAGTATTATGCTAAGTGAAATAAATCAGTCAGAGAAAGACAAATACTGTATGATTTCGCTCATAGGTGGAATTTAAAAAACAAAGCAAGTGAACAAAGGGAAAAAAGAGACAGAGACAAACCAAGAAATAAACTCCTAACTGTAGAGAACACACTGATGGCTACCAGAGGGGAGGTGGGTGGGACGGGGGAAACAGATGAAGGGGATTAAGAGTACATTTCTCATGATGAACACTGAGTTAATGTACAGAATTGGTGAATCACTATATTGCACACCTAAAACCAATATACCACTGTATGTTAACTATACTGGAATTAAAATTTAAAAAAACTTTTAAAAAATAAAAATAAACAAAATGTCAAGGTGTGGAAAATAAAGACTGAAGGACCGCTTCAGATTAAAGATGTAAGAGGTATGGCAACTAAAGGCAACAAATGACCCTAGATTAAATCCTGGACCAGATTTCATTTTCTTTTGTTATATAGGAAATGAGACAACTGATGAAACTGAATAAAGTTTGCCAATTAGATAACAGATCTTTATCACCTTCAATATTGATTTTGATTATTGTTCTATGGTTATAAGAGAAAGTCCTTGTTTTTAGGAACTATCCAGTGAAGTGCTTGAAAATAAAACATCAATTAATCTCAAACAGTTCAGAAAACATTATCCACAGTCACACATACATATATATAAGGAGATATACATATACATACATTTGGGTGAAGGACTTATGGGAAATTTTTCCTAATGTTCTTATCAATATTCTATAAATCTCAAATTACACACAATTTGTGTGTTATACTCAATCTTACACTCAGGTTTGCCTTCCTTAACATTCCACACCATGTTCCTAGCCAAGGAAACCCATCACAATGACCTTGATAGTTTTCTACATCAGGTCGACCTCATTGTATATTTCTAATTCCTTCTTGTTGGTTATCAAGCCTACCCTCAAAACTGTAGGAAAAAAAACTAATTTTATCAAGAAGGAAGCATATACAGAGGAACAGACTTTAGGAACTTTCTTAGGGATGTTCTTGTTGAGAGAAAGAAACAGCCTGAAAGGTCAGAGGAGATCCTAGTAGGTGTAATTCATAGAAGCCAGGAAGTGTTCATTATTTCAAAGAGAAGTTGATCAAACTTAACTCATCTCTAGAATAGTTTGAAGACTGTGAAGAGAAAATACTTAATACCAACATACATTTAAATCTCAAATACCCAGTACATTGCTACACAAAATCAATGTGCCAGCTGTCAGTTCTATGCCTTATCAATTTGGTTCAATTTGTGTGTACTTCTATATTAAAATTTGTTTTTAAATATTTTTTTGCATTTTGGGAGTACTATTTACATTTTCAGTGATCTGAACATCAGGAAAAATACATATATTTAATATAAAAATGATCTCCAAAGACACATAATTTTGCCTGAACTTATTAAATGATTTTTTTCCCAACACTGAATTCCCAATAAAATATTTTTGATGAGGTCGTATTTTTTAAATTCTGGCAACTCTCTTACTAATATGAGATATGACAGGAGTATCTGGGTGGTTCAGTCAATCATCCAATTCTTGACTTCAGCTCAGGTCATGATCTCAAAGTTTGTGGGATTGATCCTTGTGTCAGGCTCTGCACTGACAGCATGGAGCCTGTTTGAGATTCTCTTCCTCTCTCCCTCCCTCCCTCCATCTCTGTGCTTCCCCACGCATGAGCGCTACTCTCTCTCCCCTTCTCTCAAATTAAATAAACATTTAAAAAATATATGAGATGTGACAAACATAATTATTGATCATAACTATTCAAATTGCAAAATATTTAATCATCATTTGAATAAATAATGTCAAGATTTTCATACCATGAGTCAGAATATTGAAGCTGAGAGTACAATGTCACTTACCTAGGACCAGATCTATACCTAAAACCAGAAACCTTCTAACCACTTCTCTTGCTCTGGAATAAATCTAGCTTACAAGCATGTTTTGGGCCTGTACAGTGTTCTCCTTCAAAAATTGAGTAAGTCTCAATATCTAAAAACTTAAGAGATTTACTACTTCTTTAGAAAAAATGGGAGGTGCATCAGTGCTGCAACTTTTGATAGAGTATGAGCTTTCCATTTTAGCACAGTCGCCACCATTCCAAATTGTTTTTTCATTCATTTATGATTCATGCCTGGCTGTGGTAGGCACTTACGTTTGTAAACCCTGTCTAGAATCTGCTAAAGAGGGTAAGGGAAAATACTACTCCTAAACATTTTGCAAACAATAAAAATTGGTGGAAAAGGCTTGAATTATTGGGAAATAAAGCAAAAGTACATCTTCCCGCACTTTTTTTTTTTCTTAAAAGGACCATCTTCTCATCCTGCTAATCTGTGATTTTGCATGACTTGCATCAGAGAAGCAAAAACTGCCCAGAAATTATTTTAAATTATAGTGCCTGGATAACGCTAGACTTTTCTTACCACCACCACTTACCTTCTCTAACAAAAGAGGAAAAAAAAATATGTTCTTCAGTAAATGAATAAATAAACCATGGTATATCCAGACAATGAAATATTCACCACTAAAAGGAAATGAGGTATCAAGGCATGAAAAAACATGGAGGAAATTTAAATGCATATTACAAAATGAAGAAAGACAATCTGAAAAATCTCTATACTTATGAAATGGCAAAACATGGAGAAAGTAAAAGGTTCAGTGGTTCCTATGGGTTAGAAGAGAAAGAGGTATGAATAGGAGGTGCACAGAGGATTTTTAGGGCAATGGAACCACTCTGTATATTATAATGGTGCAAACATGTCATTATACATTTGTCCAAACTCATAAAATGTACATTAAGAGTGAATCCTAACGATCTTTAAGTGATAATGATGTGTCAGTGTAGGTTCATGAATTGTAACAAATGTACCACTCAGGTGGGGAATGTGTGTGTGCAGGGGTTGTATGAAAAATCTCTGCACCTTCGTCTCAATTATGCCATGAACCTAAACTTTCTCTAAAAAATCAAGTCTATTTTATGGCATGATACTCTATGTAGAAAACCTGAAAGACTCCATTAAAAATTGGTAGAATACATGAATTCAGCAAAGTCACAGGATATAAAATCAACATATAGAAATCTGCTGCATTTCTATATACCAATAATGAAGCAGCAGAAAAAAAAATCAAGGCATCGATCCCATTTGTAATGGCACTAAAAATAATTAGATACCTAGGAATAAACTTAACAAAAGACATAAAAGATCTGTATTCTGAAAACTATAGAACATTTATGAAAGAAATTTAAGAGGACACAAAGAAATGGAAAAGCATTCAATGCTCATGGGTTAGAAAAACAAACATTGTCAAAATGTCTACACTACCCAAAGCAATCTACACATTTAATGCAATCCCCATCAAAACACCACCAGCATTTTTCACAGAGCTAGAACAAACATTCCTAAAATTTGTATGGAACCACAAAGACCCTGAATAGCCAAAGTAATCCTGAAAAAAGAAAAACAAAACTAGAGGCATCATGATTCCAGACTGCAAACTACATTATAAAGCTATAGTCATCGGGGTGCCTGGGTGGTTCGGTCAGTTAAGCATCTAACTCTGGATTTCTGCTCAGGTCATGAGCTCATGGTTCCTGAGATCGAGCCCAAGGTCAGGGTTCTGACAATGCAGAGCCTGCTAAGGATTCTCTCTCGCCCTCTCTCTGTCCCTCACCCAGTCATGCTGTCTCTCTTAAAATAAATAATTTTTTTTTAAAAGCTGCAGTCATTAAGACAGTGCAGTACTGGCATAAAAACAGACATATAGATAACTGAAACAAAACAGAAACTCCAGAAATGTACCTACAATATGATCAACTAATCTTTGAAAAAGCAAAAAAGAATATCCAGTGGAAAAAAGACAGTCTCTTCAACAATGGTGCTGGGAAAACTGGATAGTGACATGAAGAATGAAACTGGACCACTTTCTTAAACCACACACAAAAATAAATTAAAAATGAATGAAAGACCTAAATGTGAGAAAGGAAACCATCAGAATCCTAGAAGAGAACACAGGTAGAAACCTCTTTGACCTCAGCCACAGCACTTCTTTCTAGACATATTACCAAAGGCAAGGGAAACAAAAGAAAACATGAACTGTTGGGGCTTCATCAAGACAAAAAGCTTCCACATAGCAAAGGAAACAATCAACAAAACTAAAAGGTAGTTTATGGAATGGGAGAAGATATTTGTAAATGACATATCATATAAAGGGTTACTATCCAAAATGTATAAAGAACTTCTCAAACTCAACACTGAAAACAAATAATCCAGTTAAGACATGGGCAGAAGACATTTTTCCAAAGATGACATCTAGATAGCTAAGAGACACATGAAAGCTGCTCAACATCACTCATCATCAGGGAAATACAAATCAAAACCACGAGATACGACCTCACACCAGTCAGAATGGCTAAAATTAACAACAAGAAACAAAAGGTGTTAGTGAGGATACAGAGGGTAGGGAACTCTCTTGCACTGATGGTGGAATGCAAACTGGTGCAGCCACTCTAGAGGACAGTAAGAAGATTCCTCAAAAAGTTAAAAATAGAACTACCCTATGATCCAGCAATTGCACTATCAGGTATTTATCCCAAGGACAGAAAAAATACGGATTTGAAGGGGTACATGCACCCCAATGTTTACAGCAGCATTATCAACAATAGTCAAACCATGGAGAGAGAGCCCAAATTTCCACCAACTGATATATGGCCAAAGAAATTATGATGTACACACACACACACACACACACACACACACACACACACACACACACAATGGAACATTACTCAGCCATCAAAAAGAATGAAATCTTGCCATTTGCAATGATGTAGATTGAGCTAGAGTGTACTATGCAAAGCAAAATAGGTTAGAGAAAGCCAAATACCATAAAATTTCACTCATATGTGGAGTTTAAGAAACAAAACAGATGAACACATGGGAGAGGGGGAAAAGAGGGAAACCATAACAGACTTTTAACAATAGAGAACAAACTGAGGGTTGATGGAGGAAGGTGGTTGGGGGATGGACTAGATGGCCGACTGGTACTAGGGAAGGCACTTGTCATGATGAATACTGGGTGTTGCATGTCAGTAATGAATCAATCACTGAATTCTACTCCTGAAACCAATATTGTGCTATATGTTAAGTAGAATTTAAATAAAAATTTGAAAAGAAAAAAATAATAAAGTCTATTTTTAAAATTGGAAGGACACATCTGAAGAATGAAATTTCTTTCAAAAGATTTATCTTTTTTTATCACCACTTGTATTTTTTTCAACTTATTTAATTATCTTAGATCTTTTGCAACTGCTACATAACATCTAGCTGATCTCCTGAATTTGATTATTTCTGCCATTCTGAAATAAGTTTCAACTGGAAAATAGATAGTAGTTCCAATATAAGTGATATCAAAAGACATTCTTAAGACATTCATCTTTAGAAGTACACCCCAAATCACAGCAGTAAGAAAGAAAAGTCTTTACAGGAAGCATTCAACAAAGTCAGAAGAGGCTCCAGAAATGCATTTAGCTTTGAACAATTACAAAACCATTAGAAAAATTCTCTTGGTTCCTCATGTTATTGAATACCAAAAAACAACCAGTTTGAATGATTTGTGCTTTTCATAATCTTTTGCTCATGTTAGCCTGCGGTAAACATTCCTGTTACACATGGGCTAGAAAGGTTATCATGAGAAAAACACTGTGTAGCATCTTGCTACTCAAAGTGTGGTCCACGGACCAGCAGCACCTGCACCGCTAAAAAGTTCAACGTAAATACAGTTCCTCAAGCCATGACCCAAACCTCCCTGAATAGAGACATGCAGTGAAATCCCAATTCAGGTGATTGTTGTGCAAACCAGAGTTTCAAAGTGTCGCCCACAGTGGGCCTCTAGGCTAAAACTGAATTTTTCTGATCCCCATTTCTTACCAATAAAATGGGAACAAAATAAATTCAGGGCTTCACAGCGGCAGTGCGGACTCCTCACTACAGGGTGTCAGTGCAGGGTCTCGTGGCTGGGCCTCATGGCCGTGGTGGTGACTCGGTGGGGGCTCTTGACAGAGAGGCTGACCAACCTCACGCGGAGCCTCACCCCTGTGCGCCGATCATGGCGGAGGGGCTGACCAACCTCACGTGGGCCTCACCCGCTGCACGTGGCTCATGGAGGAGGGGCTGACTGACAGAGCCCGGAGTCATGGCAAAGGGCTGACTGATGGCCCAAAGAGGCATCTCCTGCAGCCTCTTCCAGGGAGGAGCCCCCACGAGGAATCCCCGCGGCAGCTGGGTTCACAATGCACCTCCGGGCTCAGAGGTCAAGTTGGAATGGGGCAGGAACCTCAGGGAAGCCCGAGTGAGACAGCCCATGCCCAATGAGATTGCTTCGATTAACCAGTCTAACAATTTGTTGTTTTCGGTCTTCATTACCCCTTGGATTGACTCACCCTGTGAACTTTAAAAAAATCTTGATGCCGAGCCAGGCCCTAGGCTAATTTCATCAGAATCTCTATGGTGGAACTAAGCATCGGTGTTTTTTAAAGTACCTCAGGGCATCCTAAAGTGCTGCCAAATGAGAATATTTCATAAATGTTCATGGAGAGGAGTGGTCTTAACAGGGGGTGATTTCTCCCTAGGGAGCATTTGGCAGTATATGAAGAGATTTTAGATTGTCACTGCAGGGAGTGGAGGTGGAGGTGATACTGGTGTCTAGAGGTAGAGGCCAGGGAGACAAGGCACAGGACACACCCCTACAACAAAGAAGCATCTAGCCAAAAATGTCAAGACTGCCAAGACATAGAAACCTCAGATTATATTATGTATAGAAAGTGGTTCTTAAATTTGAGTATACATCATAATCAGCTGGAGGGCTTGTTAAATTACAGATGGCTGGATCCCACCCCAGAGTTTCCGGTTCAGTAGGTCCAAAGAGGGACATGAGAACTTGCATTTCTAACAAGTTTCCAGGTGATGCTGATGCTGCAGATCCAAAGACTACACTTTGAGAACCAGTGATCTAGGATATTAGTCCTCAAACTTGCCCACAGACTGAAATGAGTGGGTGAATTTTTAACATCATCCCTACAGGTGGTGATGCAATTTATCTAGGGCATGGGCCAGATACTGGGATTTTTAAAGTTTTCTCATGTGATTCAGGTGTGGAGCCAAGGTTGAAGACACTTATCTAGGAAAATAGTGTAGACAGAAAAACAAAAAAGCCGGGACTGGGCCCCTTATTTTTAAGGATTAGATGGAGGAGGAAGGAGTTGGACAACACATGGCCAGTAAGGTAGATGGAAAACTAGAAGAGTGTGCTGTTGGGAAGCCAGATAGGACTCTTCAAGATGTGAGTGGTCTGAAACATCCAATATGCTGTATTCCCATGAAGGGCAGCTTATGCCTAGAGTTAAAAACTTTTTGAAAAATAACACTCTTTTCAACTGCTTCAGATTTCATATCTCTTGCTTAATTCTATTCAAGGACCCACCGGAAAGACTGCTCTTCAACAGTACTAAAGGCCACTGAATTGTATACTGTCAGCCCTTAAAGGGCCCAAGAGATCATAGAGTTTGGCTTCTTCATTTTGCCAGTGATAAAATAGGGGACCGTGAAAAAACACAGTGGCTTGGCCATAATCATACAGCCATGGTTGGCAGAGCTCAGGGAAGAACTCCAGCTTCCTGATTCTCCTGTTTATGGACTTTATACTCTGCAAAGAAAATCTTAGAAGTAAATATCTGGAACCAATGGCTCAAGATCAAAATACCTCCTCTGTTTTCAAGCTTTGCTCCATTGTTTGTCAGTTGGTGTGTGTCAAGAATTCTCATAGGCAGAGCCAGGCCAGGGTTGGGGTTTCCCTGCTGACTCCTCCAGGTGGAATGTGTTAAGCTAACAAGACAACACTTGTGTCAGGCAGGTAAAGGCCCACATCCGATGGATCAACGACCTGGAATCTCTCATTAAGTAATTTGTTTCCTTTGTACCAGGCCCAACTCTCAGGCTAGAGCCCTGGGCTCCCCATCAGGCCCATGCTTTGCAGTGATCTTGCTGTTCATAAGGTCATATCATTAATAGGTGAGCCCAGACCAGTGTGCTCTATAACAGACATCAATGAGCAGAGTTGAGTCTGATGTGAATCCCTCACAGGGCCTCTATTCCACAGGTGGGGTACAGAAGGTACTGGAAAGAGAGGCCTCTTTCTTCACTAAGATCCTCCTTGGGATGAAAGAATGGAGGGGTAGGAGCCTGGCTTACAGGATTGCAGAAGTGTACATAGCAGGTACCTCAATATTTTTTGGTAGCTTTCACCTCTAGGAGGGTGCCAGGCTTGCTAAATCCTAAAGAATAAACTACCCAAATGAAAAACTCTAGAGCCTCCCATTTATTGCACTGTAAGATAAAAATTCATCTACCTTTCTAGTAACCTGAAGATAAATAAAAGTTTGTGGGCACAAAATGAAATTATTTCTAATGAAAATTAGAAATAATTTGGGCTAGTGTCTTTTCAAGGCTCTACTAGTTTTCTTTAAACCAGCCCAAAACTTACAGGCTTAAAACAACAACCTTTTTTAAAAAACTAAGGTGAAATTTATATATAACATTATGTAAGCTTCAGGTGTACAACATTATAATTTGACATCTGCATGCACTACAGAGTGATCACCACTAAAAGTCTAGTTACCCTCTATCACCTTCCTCATCCCCTCTGGTAACCAACAACAACCATTTGTTTTGTTCATTATTCTGTAAATCACCTGGTAGTCCTGGTCTGGGCCAGCTTAGCTGATGTTTCTGGGCTCTCCTGTGCTTGTTCCTGTGGTCAGCTGATACATAGATGTTTGATTTGGGATAGCCTCACTCACATATCTGGTGGTTGGCTGCCTGTTGTTCGGGGCAACAGGGATGATTGAGCCAAGCGTCTCTCTTCCTCCAGCAGACAAACCCAAGGGCTCTTCTCTCTGGGGTTACAACATCCCAAACAACAGCAAGAAAAAGCTAGCCCCAATGTTCAAGCACCTTTCAAGTCTCTGCTTGCCTCACACTTGCTACTGTTCCATTGGCCAGAGCATGTGACATAGCTTATTAGAGCCAGAGGTGGCTCTAGAAGCCTATAAGCCATGCCCAGGAGTGTCCTATACATCCTTGTCCTCTAGATTTGAGTGGCATGGGTTGTTTAGTATTATTGGCAAAGTAGTTACCACTTCTAATTGCATGATGGTGGAGAGGGCATTCTGGAATGGGGGCAACAATAGATAAGTCACATCTTACTTATGTCTTTGAACATGTCAAGAACATCCCACATAACCATGCCCCAAATAGGAATAGAACTAAAAACGGAACACATAACAAAATCAAAAGCTTAAGCTTATTAAAAATATATAATAAAAAGACTTAAGTAACTTCAGTAAATTAAGAAATCCATAACAGAGAAAGTAAAGGTAGGATATTAATGTAACTGCAGTGTAAATGTTACATTGCTTTACCAAGTTCTGTGGCTTCTATATCTCCTGTTGACCTATTTTTCAGGTAGACAGAGAACTTTCTAATATACCTGAAAGATTTTTTTGAATCTTTTTCTACACTGTTGCTCACATGTTTTCTTTTATTATTGTGGCTTTTTTCCCCAGATGACTAATTTAAGAAAATTTTTCTGGGAGTACAAAATAGTTCCAAGGAGGGGCGCCTGGGTGGCACAGTCGGTTAAGCGTCCGACTTCAGCCAGGTCACGATCTCGCGGTCCGTGAGTTCGAGCCCCGCGTCGGGCTCTGGGCTGATAGCTCAGAGCCTGGAGCCTGTTTCTGGTTCTGTGTCTCCCTCTCTCTGCCCCTCCCCCGTTCATGCTCTGTCTCTCTCTGTCCCAAAAATAAATAAACGTTGAAAAAAAAAATAGTTCCAAGGAATAGAAAATTAGATGCCTGTTTTTTTTTTTTTTTCTTGAATTTACTTCTGGAGTTAAAGTAAAATGCAACCTGTTAGATAAATTTGGCTTTTTCCTCTTTAAAAATCTCCATAATTATTTCATTGTGTTAGATGTACCTTGAAATGTGGGGGGGAACTGTACTTATTTCTACTGTAAGATGCAATATGTATATTTTACCAGTTTATTTTATCCATTCCATGAATCTTGTCATGTTCATTGGAAATGCTACAGCTAATTCACCTCCATCTGATGAACAAGTACAACAATAGCTGACAAAAAACTGCAAGGACATAGACAAGTTGGTCAATATAAGGGGAAACACCTCATTCCTTGAGCAACAGAACTTGAAATTATGGCAAACTGGAAACATGGGATCCCATTTACATTGGTCTTGGCTGTCATCACATACTGAAATATAGGCTACTAGGACTCCTGGGAGTGAAACTCTTGAAACTCATCAGGGGGAAGGTGTGGAATGGATCCAAGCTGCCTGCATCCTAAGCCCACTTTACCAAGTATGAGAAAAACTAAGGAAAGGATTCTCCATATCTTTCCATCTAATTCTGACCAAGTCAGTGGAGTTACCTCCACTTCTACAGTCGACCCCAAAAGATTCAATGCAAACCTTCTCTCCCTACCCCGCTCCACTCCAAAGGCAGCCATTGCTCTCAACTCATTTCCCAGAATGAAAGTGAAGCAAAATCCTATGGATTAATAAGGTTTACAGAACTGTGGCCACATGCTGACCCAGGGTATATAGTTTTGTACAGAGTAGGAATTTGATACTCTTGAAAGATCCCAGTTCTTCAATAAATCTTTTCACTAGAATTGGACTCAAAATATCCACATGTAAAAAAGATGTAATCATATTTGCAACACATATTTGTGATTCCTAGAAGCATGTTTATGTTAGGCATAATCACAATGTATTCACATACATTCACGCATACATAATCCCATATCACAATGCCTCTAGTGAGCACTCTCCACCCCAATTTCCTTTAACAGACCGGTGTACCCATATACCAACTGCTCTGGATATTTTACAATTGTCCCCTTATTTGGATAATTACCCCTGGCCAAACCAGTTCCACATTGCTTTGAAATTTATAGTTCCTGCTCCTGGGGACTATGGAGAGATAGCCAGTGATTGACAGTGAGTTTAAAAAAGAAAAGAAAAGATGGGGCGCCTGGGTGGCTCAGTCGGTTAAGCGTCCGACTTCAGCTCAGGTCACGATCTCGCGGTCCGTGAGTTCGAGTCCCGCGTCGGGCTCTGGGCTGATGGCTCAGAGCCTGGAGCCTGCTTCTGATTCTGTGTCTCCCTCTCTCTCTGCCCCTCCCCATTCATGCTCTGTCTCTCTCTGTCTCAAAAATAAATAAAAACGTTAAAAAAAATTAAAAAAAAAGAAAAGAAAAAAATACCAGTATCCTTGCCTTAAGGTAGGACCAAGTGTAGTGCAATTCACACTTTAAAGCTCCCCCATAGGATGAGGTTCAAACTCAGCTGCAGATAGGACTACCCACTTCCTCAGTGCATTCCCTGGTCCCACTCCCTTTCTCCTAAGAGCCCTTCTCCAGTAAGTCATGTGTACTGAATCCCTGTCTCAGGTTCTGCCTCTAGGGAACTCAACATGAGGTAACACTTCATTACTGATCTCGAAAGTTTTCAGCAACTAGGATCCTGAAGTGGATGCTTGTTCTAACCCTACTTCTAACTTTCAAAGTAACTTAACATTGCATGTTTTCATTTTGAAAGCATTTGCTATTGACTATGTGCTTGATGAGATTTCCTCACCTCTCTTCATTTCAGCCTGTCACTCACATAAGCAGAAAGTTCCTTTTGTTTGAGGTACCTGACACACTAGTATGGAAGCTCAAAGCCCATTTGCCCTCTTTACAACAATGTACAGATTAGATTACCTACTCCCTGCCAGGAATTAAATCTAAAATATGATGCTTTACAGGGGGCGCCTGAGTGGCTCAGTCAGTTCAGTGTCTGTCTCTTGATTTTGGTGCAGGTCATGATTTCACAATTTGTGGGTTTAAGCCCTGCATTGGACTCTGTACTGAGAGTGTGGAGCCTGCTTGGGATTCTCTGTCTCTCCTTCTCTCTCTGCCCCTCCCCTGCTTGCTTGCTCTATCTCCCTCTCTCTCTCTCAAAATAAAAAAATAAACATTTATTTATTTATTTATTTATCTCTCCATATATATAGGTATATTTTTATTTTATTTTTTATTTTATTTATTTTTTTAATATGAAATTTATTGTCAAATTGGTTTCCATACAACACCCAGTGCTCATCCCAAAAGGTACCGTCCTCAATGCCCATCGCCCACTTTCCCCTCCCTCCCACCCCCCATCAACCCTCAGTTTATTCTCAGTTTTTAAGAGTCTCTTTTGCTTTGGCTCCCTCCGTCTCTAACTTTTTTTTAACAGAAGACCATGGGAGAGGGGAAGGAAAAAAAGAAGAAAAAAAAAAGGAGGAAAAAAGGAAAAAAAATAAACATTTTTTAAAATGATGCCTTAAAGACCATAGTCTCTCCTGAACTTGAAATTCATATATACACAATGGAATACTACATGGCAATGAGAAAGAATGAAATATGGCCTTTTGTAGCAACACGGATGGAACTAGAGAGTGTTATGCTAAGTGAAATAAGTCATACAGAGAAAGACAGATACCATATGTTTTCACTCTTATGTGGATCCTGAGAAACTTAACAGAAGTCCATGGGGGAGGGGAAGAAAAAAAAGAGGTTAGAGAGGGAGAGAGCCAAAGTATAAGAGACTCTTAAAAACTGAGAAAAAACTGAGGGTTTATGGGGGGTGGGAGAGAGGGGAGGGTGGATATCAAGGAGGGCACCTTTTGGGATGAGCACTGGGTGTTGTATGGAAACCAATTTGACAACAAATTTCATATTTAAAAAAAAGAAACTCATAGACAACTATCACAGGATTGTCTGGCCCTGGAAAACTTCTCCATAACCATTTTATGAAACCAATAAAGTTAACCCAGTCTTTGATAAGCTATCACAAAGGGACATATCAAATATTATCTTACCATTTTCCCCTGTATGCTCAAATGTTTTCTTATCTTGCTTCCCCTGTATTCAATACTCTTTTCTTTTCCCTCACACAACTTATTTTCCACCTTTGTATAGAGGTGTAGCCCTCTTGAATGCACTGGAGATGGAAAACTTTAAATAAAATGAAAAACCTAAGTAATCATGCCCATACTGCTTAACCACAGCTAAATTTCTATGCAGAATATTGTCTATTTCTTGGGATTCAAAATGTATGCAATAACAACCATGGCTAAGTTTCATGTTAACCTTTTTATCTCTTTTCATCAGATGTAGAAATGAACAAATTAGATATTATGAATGTTGGCTCATTTTTTTACTATAATGATTACACTTCTCCTAGTTAAAGTTCATTGAACACTTGCTATGTGCTAAAACTGTTCTAAATGCTTTTACATCTATGATCTCATGCAAATGGCGCAACTAGCTTATGGGTAAGGTACTGTTTTTCACATGTTTTTTGCAGATGAGAAAACTTTATATCCTAGGATTTCATAGGAATCCTATGCCATACTGATCTTCTCTCATATAATCTAATCTTTGAAGGAAAATCTCCCTTTAAAAATTCTCTCTGATACCAGCAATATAATATGGTATTTCTGTAGTAAGTTTGTTCTTTAAAAACAAATTATAGTACTAAAATAGCAACTTTTTTTTTTTCAACGTTTATTTATTTTTGGGACAGAGAGAGACAGAGCATGAATGGGGGAGGGGCAGAGAGAGAGGGAGACACAGAATCAGAAACAGGCTCCAGGCTCTGAGCCATCAGCCCAGAGCCTGACGCGGGGCTCGAACTCACGGACCGCGAGATCGTGACCTGGCTGAAGTCGGACGCTTAACCGACTGCGCCACCCAGGCGCCCCAATAGCAACTTTTAATATATGCATGATCTTTCATCTTAAGAGGGATGACCACTATTGTGAGTCCTCTGTATGGTTGGGGATACTGAAGCTTGGAGAAGTTGTATAACTTGCCCACTGTGGGGCAAGGGCAAGAACACAAATGAGTCCTGTCACCTTCTCTGTACAGCATATATGCTGCCCATGCTCACAAAGGGCTAAGCATGCAACATGTAGAAAAACCCAGACCACGTGCCCAAGCTTCATCCACACTTACCATGCTACAAATATCTGCCTCTTGGCCACTCCTCCGGCCTAAAATTGCATGTACCAGCAGTCATTCACCCTCAGGAGGATACATTGGGACAAGAGAACTATACAGGCCCTGGAAAGGACTTGCTCAGGGTAATTTGGCAGGGAATTCTAATCTTGACTACTTGGAGCATGATCTAAAAGGAAAAGTGTGGGTTCCCGGTGGGTGTATACCTGAGACCTGTGGACTTCTTGCCCCACGGAGAGAAATGCAATCAAGGAGAACCAGGGCATGGCTTGCAAGAGTACAGGGCTTGGTGCAGGGACTCCTGTGGCCCTACTCTAAGAATGGAATATTTGCTCCATAGCTAAGAAGTGATTGGTCCAAGGACGCCTGGGAGGGGTCAGTCGGTTAAGCGTCTGACTTCAGCTCAGGTCATGATCTTGTGGTTTGTGGGTTCAAGCCCTGCATCAGGCTCTGTGCTGACAGCGTGGAGCCTGGAGCCTGCTTTGGATTCTGTCTTCCTCTCTTTCTGCCCTGCTCATTCATTCTCTCTCTCTCTCTCTCTCAAATAAACATAAAAAAAAAAAAAAAAGAAAGAAATTATTGGGGCAGAGTTTGTCTTCAGATCCCTAGGAGCCCTAACCCTTCAATGCCACCATTCTACTAGAACTGAACCTCCTCTCATTTAAGATTTACTTCAGCACAAAAAAAAAAAAAAATGAGTCACAGAGCCATCCCACTGCTCTTCAGGCTTTAGACGAGACTATATCTGTATTTCTTGGAGGATTACATGGGCAAAGAAAGCTGGCCTTTCAAAAATTTTAAATAGTAGATGATCAATAGGCAATTCTTAGCAGAATTCTTTCCATATTTAGAATGCTTCTCTTAAGAGTTCAAGGCCCAAGCAAATGATTAACAAGAGTATACATGCCTGCCCACCTGGAGGCAAAGAAAAGAGAAGGCAGGAAGCAGATGTTCAAGGCCTTCACCTTAAGGCAAATTTAAAGGGTAGGAATGGGTATTGAGAACTAACACCTAGCATTGTGCTTGAAGCATACTAGATAAACAATGAAAATTTCATAAAGAAAATTATGCAGCATGAATTTGTGAGTATTTGACTCTCCTCTTTCTGGGATCAGAATTTGTCTGTTCTTGATAAGATGGACTTGATATAGCTTATCAATGTAGCCAATACCAACATGGTTACTTTCTGTACAACAGAACAAAAATTTCTCATTTCTAGGTCTTAAAGGAGGCTTGAGTTGAAGGTAAAGCCTCAGTATTCCCTGGAACTTTCTACCTTTAAACTTCTTCAACCATTTAAAGACTAGTTACCTCCCCATCTTTACTATATGAAATACTATCACAAGTTCCTTTCACCCCATTTCCCCCAACAACCATATAATTAACAACTTAAATACAGATCCAGGGATCTGAGGACCTACTACTTTCCTCTCTAAAATGCCAAATTTGTAATAGGATGAGAAGAAATCTGGTGATGAGTTCTTAATCTCTGGGAAAAATCATGTTCAATCATGAGGTGTGGTGCTGTGTGTGTGTGTGTGTGTGTGTGTGTGTAGAGAGAGAGAGAAAGAGAAATATAACAGTGAATGAAATTTAAATAAGTATAACTGATTCACTTCTAAAACTAAATAGAAAGATAAAGTTTTATGTTGGGGAAGGATAATGATACATACATGCACATAACCATTGAGAGATATATGGTTATAGGTATATAAATATATAAGACGATAACAGAAGCCAACTTATTTCCAGACATTCATAACAGAAAATCCCACTGATCTAAAAAAGACCCAAAAGCCCAAAATTTCAAAAATATGTTCTTTGTTCCTATACTTTGGATCCAGAATGCTTAAAATATGTTCAGTTGAAAGAGCTACATAGAGGGGAGCCTGGGTGGCTCAGTTGGTTAAGCGTCCGACTTCGGCTCATGTCACGATCTCATGGTTCGTGAGTTTGAGCCCCACGTCGGGCTCTGTGCTGATAGCTCAGAGCCTGGAGCCTGCTTCACATTCTGTGTCTCCCTCTCTCTGCCCCTTCCCTGCTCATGCTGTGTCTCTCTTTGTCTCAAAAAATAAAATAAACACTAAAAAAAATTTGAAAGAGCTACATAGAAATTGTAAGAAAATGGAAAACACAAATAAAGTCCATGAAAATGACCCCCCAAAATTACTAAATTGGGAAGTCTCAAATTTCCACTAGAGAGGTCATTTCCCATCCAAGTGGACAGTATCTGCTTATTACAATTAGACAACCATCATTAGAACTTCCAGCATTTCCAAGAAGTCAAAAACCGAAATCTTCTAATTACTACATGTTAACTAGTTCAAATTTTTGAATTGTGTAACTAAGAGCAGCACTGTATAGGTCAAACCATACATAATTACCTGCTTCATTTCTCTGTTAGCAATCAGGCATGGCCTCTGGAAGGCACCAAGAGATCTGGGCTACTTTAAGTTCAGTCTTGGTCATAACTTACTAATTGAAATATTGTACATACTAGACCATATGCCAACATGGAATCATCCAGGCCTCCCTCATAGACCAAAACATCCAAGCTCTGTGAAACTTTGGCTCCTATGAAGGCACATCTGGTGGTACTCCTTGAACAAACAGGCCTTTCAAGGAAGTCCTAATAATTTTCTTGATAGCAGCATTGCCCAACTGAACAAAAGTATGCACAGACTATCAATATACCAGTCCAAGATGATCCATTTAGGCGTCATCTGTATTTATTCCAAGAAAGTGTGAATGGCATCACCTACCCCAAACAGAGCATACCATAGTGCTGCTTGGCAAAAGCAAACATCCTTTCCATGAATATTTAACTAAAAGCATTGCTTATCAGTATTGGCACAACTAGGCTGATCCTATCTGTCTGTGTTCTGGAACATGCCCTACAAAGAAGATGGTCAGAATGTTTCTGACTTCATTTGTCTTCATAACCTGAAAATTTCTATTAAGCAGTTTTGAATTCAGATGATTCCCTCAAGTCTTCTTTCATGGGAACTAAATTCAAATATCCTTACCTGTGAAGACTTGACAAGTTTATCTGATTTACCTTATGCTAGAACCATTGGTGACAAAGGTGTTTTTAATAGGTATTCAGTATTAAGTAAAGCAACTCATCTTGCCTAGATGTTGAAGTGCAGTATTGATTGTGGGAAGGGTCTTTGGGAGTTGAAATTAAGGTCTAATGGTGGTGAATGGAAATAATACTTTTAAAAAAGAAAAAGCGGGGCGCCTGGATGGCTCGGTCGGTTGAGCGTCCGACTTCGGCTCAGGTCACGATCTCGCAGTCTGTGAGTTCGAGCCCCGCGTCGGGCTCTGTGCTGACAGCTCAGAGCCTGGAGCCTGTTTCAGATTCTGTATCTTCCTCTCTCTCTGCCCCTCCCCCACTCATGCCCTCTCTCTCTCTCTCTCTCTCTCTCTCTCTCTCTCTCTCTCTCTCTGTCAAAAATAAATGAACATTAAAAAAAAAAAAAGAAAAAAAAATAAAGATAACATCCAATCGGACCTACAAGCTATATGCCTAGTTTTATGCACACATTGAGGAATGTTCATCAGAAGTTTCCCTGCCCCAAATAATTCACTTCCTAACCTAGGAAAAGGTGCCTGGAAGACTCATCTTTAATCATTTGTGTGTGTGTGTGTGTGTGTGTGTGTGTGTGTGTTTAGTTGGTGGTTAGCATAGTTGCTGGTTGAGTGGTTAAGAGCTTGTTTGCATGGATATCCTGGAGTATGCCTATTGCTCTGGTGTCATAAATGATAGTGCCCCCCTTTCACTCTCAAAAATATCTCAGCTTGGCATTTTTCCAAAGAAAATGAAAATGCTAACTTGAAAAGATATCTGCATCCCCATGTTCATTGCAGCATTATTTATAATAGCCAAGACATGGAAACAATGTAAGTGTCTACAAAAAAAATGGATAAATAAATGTGAGATACACACACACATAATTATGGATATATGTGTGTATATGTATATGTATATATGTATATGTATATATAACAGAATATTATTCAACCAGAAAAAAATGAAACCTTGCCATTTATGACAACATGAATGGACCTTGAACGATTATGCTAAGTGAAATCAGTGAAACAGAGAAGGACAGATACCATCTGATATCACTTAAATGTAGAATATTAACAAAACAAAACAAGCTCATAGATAGAGGACAGACTAGTGGTTGCCAGGAATGAAGGGGGGGGGGCAGTGAGTGAAATATGTGAATGAAATCAAAAGGCACAGCATGGTGACTATAGTTAATAATACTCTATTGCATATTTGATATTTGCTAAGAAAGTACATCTTAAAAGTTCTTATCATGAAAAAAATTTATAACTATATATGGTGATGGATAATAATTAGACTTATTGTGAGGATCATTTGGCAATATACATAAATATTGAATCATTACACTATACACCTGAAGCTAGTATAATATGTCAATTATACCCTAATTAAAAAAAAGAAAGTTGAAGGGGAAAAAATGTCCCTTTATTGAAGAACAAACTCTACGGTTGTTCTAGGTGTAAGTTATTCTAGGTATAGGTATGACTTGCTCTTTTCCAGCTCTGAGACTTACATGAAACTCCCTCCCTCTACACCCTAAATTTCATCTGTAAAATGAGAACAGTAACAGCTACCTTTCAAGACTGTTGTGAAGATAAAGTTTGATAATACGTTTCAAATGTTTAACCTGGTACACGGTAAACACTCTATACACTTTAGCTAGTATTATTTAAATATCTGTCACCTGAGAAGAAATTTATCGTATGGGGTTGAACCATCATCACTGCAAATCACTCCATCCATCTTAAGATATTTTAGGTACATACCGTTGAATAAATACCCAGAAATAACTTCGTCACGGCTCCTACAACATAGGAACATTCAGCAACGAATATGAAATGTGTGATGGTGTCCCTCAAAGACTGGGCAGCCAGAATCTCAGGAGAGAGGGCAACCTTGTCTCGGGTCCCATAGAATAGAAGACAGGGAGATACTGCTTTCCCAAATCTGCTCTAATTTTTAAAGAAACAAAGCTGGGGGTTTGCAAGGCTTCCCTGCTCCTCTTCTGCCCCATCTCCTGCAGCTGTAAGGAATCAGCCTGTTTGTGTCTGACCCGGGGTCAGCTATGCACTGTGCATCAGCCACATGACTATCGAGTTCTGATTCTGCCCCCCACCCGCAATTCACCTTCTGGAGGATTTTCCCAGCTCCACATTTTCAAAATGAAGCCCCATGTTTCTCCTCCAGCGGTGGAGAACAAGGCCCAAATGTCATTTCAGCTACAGCAATAACAAATTCATGAGGGTCCAGCCCTTGCCATCTGTCTGAGGACTTTGTCAGGCCCTTTATTGGTCATGATGAATACCATTTCACCAACCACCTAAACAAATGAGAGTGAACCCATGGGTTTTCTGCAAAAGACAGAAGATCAAATGAAGAGTGGAACTGTCTGAATCCCCAGCACCCTGGCAGAAATAAAATTTATCACTTGGCATTTGCATAATTCAGTGAGATTCCTCATTTAAAAGCTGACAAGGGGAACTGAAACAGAGTGCTGATTGGAAACTAGATGGCAAATATTTAAATTTTAAATTATCATTTTCCAAAAAGTAACCACCTCTCCATAGTGTAGGGACTTTGGTATGAACTGGTGACTATGCATTTTATGTGTATAGATATATAAGTGGAATAGCTAACACATATTAAAGACATCCCATGTACCAGGAATTATGCCAAGCACTTTGCTGCATTTAATTCTCTTAACCACTTTATGAATTGTACCCATTTTATAGGTGAGGATTTGAGGCTCAGAGTTAGGCAGTAATTTGTCTGAGGTCATATAGCCAGATAAACCTAGTTATGAACTATAAGCCTGATCATCTGACTTCAGAATCCATGGTTTAATCACTGTCCTAACCACAGCCCCTTGCACATATACAAATACACACACATTTCCATTTCCTGTCCTGATGAGGACTGGTTTGTGGCACATCACCCCATCTCCCAAAGAGGTAATGGGAGTCCTAGCTGGGCATGGGGCAAGAAACCCACAGAGTATGGAGCTGAGGGAAAGGTGGAACAAACCAGAGTCAGACAAACAATAATCTACCGAAAGGCCAACCCACTGGACAAGCCTGAGAATTAAGCTGTGGGGTAGATAGAAGGAAGAAATGAAGAAACTAACCCCATGGTCAATTTAAAATCTTTATAAAATGGGGTGCGTGGGTGGCTCAGTTGGTTAAGTATGTGATTTCTGCTCAGGTCATGATCTCACAGTTAGTGAGTTCAAGCCCTGCATCAGGGTCTGCACTGATAGCTCAGAGTCTAGAGCCTGGTTCAGATTCTGTGTCTCCCCCCTCTCTCTCTGTCCCTCCCCCACTTGTGCTCTCTCTCTCAAAAGTAAATAAATATTTTAAAACATTTTTAATAAAATTAAATCTTTGTAATAATAACTGCTAACATTTATTAAGTGCTTAATGTGTGCCAGAAACTATTCTAAGCATTTTTGCATGAAATTATTCATTTGACTGTCAACACTGTCTCATGCCCATAAAAATGTCTCATGCCCTCATTTTATAGATGAGGAAACCGAGTCACAGAGGTGTCAAGGAACTGGCCTAAGAGCACAGAAATTATAGCTAACAGAGTTGGTATTTGAAAGTAAGAAGTCTAGCTTAGGAACACAAACTTATAACCATTTTGTACAGTTATGCTCTATGCTCTAATTTCTTGGGGGAACTCACAGTTTTTGTTGACATTTTTTATGAAATGAAAAAAAATCTCAGAAACAAGTTTATGATCTCTCGTGATAAATAAGTGCTATTTTTACCTTTAGGATACAAGAAATTGTCTACAACACTGGGTAAGAACAAGTTTTACAGCCCACAGTAGCCAAACCACTATTTAAGAGATTATGAAAGTCATATTGACTGCTACCTATATGCATGGCAATGAATCCTATTCCCAATCTATTTCTTTCCAGGTGACATCTGGAGCTCAAGTGAAGTCACAGTAGGTGCCATCTCATCATTACATATCAATATAGTTCTTCTGAAAAAACTGGGAACACTATCCAAAGCATAATAACCCTCATAAATAATCTATCAACTTGAGGACATTAAATGTAAAGAAAGGGTGACCTCTGACATTCCACTCCCTTTAATGGTGCTTCATTAGTCTTACAAATGGAGGCAAATTCATAATGGAGGGAATCAATTCTGCCACTTGGAAATAATAAAGATACATACATCAAACAACAGCTTTTCTTATTCTTTCTAATTAAGTGATCCATCCCAGAGGAGTGCTAAATTGGTCAGGGCAAATATAAATTACACTAAGCATGAGCATTTTAAGATCAATGTAGGGTCTTGATGTTTCCCCTGTGTTTTTCCTATACTTTTCCAAACACTGAACTACTTTTCTGACTATGCATCAAGAAACTAAATACCTAGGTTAAGTGGGCAAGAAGACACTCAGTCCCCCACTGGTCACCCCACAGGTGGCCAGACTGTCTGCCTGTCTTATTGAAGAAATAATCACAGTGATTAAAGCTGATATCATAGAAAAACACCTTAGCATTCAATCTGCAACTTCACCCTGCCCTTGGACTTCAAAAAACTAGCAAATATAATATCTGGCTTGGGGACTAGTGGATCAAATTTTAAGAAATTTTTTAAGTTTATTTATTTCTTTTGATAGAGAGCAGGGGAGGGGCAGAGAGCAAGAGAGAGAGAGAGAGAGAGAGAGAGAGGGAGGGAGAGAGAGAGAGAGAGAGAGAGAGAGAGAGAGAAAGAGAGAGAGAGAGAGAGAGAGAGAGAGAGAGAGAATCCCAAGTAGGCTCCACAGTATGAGTGCAAAGCCTCACACAGGGCTCGAACACAAACCATGAGATCATGACCTGAACTGAAACCAGGAGGTGGATACTTAACCACTGAGCCACCCAGGCACCCCAGTGGAGCAAATTTTAAGACATGTCTTATATCTTTTTCTAGGCTACCTTACCCTCCCTAAGATATCATCGTTGATGTCAAGAATTTATCACAAAGTCCATGGATAGGTTTTTGCCGTTGTCTAAGGCTTCACCTACCAATACAATGGAATTCTGGCAGCTAGAAAGTCAAGCCTGGCTCTTCTAAAAATCTTTGTCTAACTTCTAAATAACTCAGGGATTACATGCAATTTTGACTGATGAAAATCACCATGTTTCTCCCAGAAAAATGAAGCAGGGCTGAAAAGCAAACTAAGTGTATACAACTTTATTAAATGCATCTTTGCTTATGCAATATAAAAACTAATATTATTTTGTTTTAATATGACTAGAAGATCCTTATAATTCAAAAATGACCTATACCTTCAAAACTCATCAGAGAAGTGTACAAGAGCATTCTGAAACCATGGACAGAAAACAAAGAAAAGAACACTAGGTTCAGAGGCAAGATATTTTATTCAAACCCTAGTTCTGTCACTTTTTCATGTGTGACTGTATATCCACAAAGGGAGGGACCTCCAGCATTCATTTGAGGCTCAATGCCCAGGACAGTGCCTGCCATGAAAATAGACGTTCAATGAGTATATGAGCATAAATATGTGCCTGAATGAATGAGTTGACTAATATTGTTCTCTGGAACTCACATATCTTAACAAATTTTGAAGACTGGTGTATTAGGCTGAGTCCTCCAGAGCAAATCTGAGGAGAGGGTATTCATAAGTGATTTATTAAGAAAATCCTTAAAGTTCTTAAAGTTCAAAGAGCAACTGTTAAGTGAATGAGAGAAGCAGGCACAGAAGAGGACACACCAGGAAAGAGTGTGATGTCAGGTGACATCAAGCCTCAGCCTAATACTGTGGGGAATTCAAGCACACATCAAGGTAAGGAGCTAAGCTTTCCCGCCCTTCCTCATCAGTTATGGGGTACAGGCTGCACTGAGAGATGAAAAAGGGCAAGATTCTGAACATCACAGAGCAAAAACAAAACACATGGATGGTACATAAAACCACCAAAAATGATCCAAGTGAATCTGCTCAGGGCCTTGGCAAAGTCTACTAGTAGTCTGTGAGCTTTTGTGCTTCTATGAACCAACACTGAGGAATAAAACATCTAGAATTTTAACTTTGCAAAGGATATTCTCTCACATTTTTAGCGTTTGATTCTCAAAACACCACTGTGTGATGGATGCAACATAAGTAGTATTATCCATTTATGACAAGTAAGGGATCTTGGCCCAGAGAAGAAAAATGACTTGTTTCTGGGTAAACTAGATTAGCACAAATAAGATTAGCTATTATAGAACAGCAGCTAGGGGAGAGCCAAATTTGTTTGCTCAAGGTTATAGGCACTGGGGGAGACACTGGAGATTTTGATGCTTCTGTAGACCTAGAGAATGAATATGATAGGAGTTATGGCAGACAGATGAGAAAACATTCTAGATGAAAGAAAACCAGAGGAGGGAAATACACAGAATAACCATCAGAGTAGCAAAGAGAGGGGCCTCATGGAAATGGAGTGAGTAGGGGTGATGAGCCAATATTATGGTGGCCTTGAAAATACCAGTAATAGTAATTGAGATTTGATAAACTACTACCAGAAAAAAAAATCAAGTAGGAAAACCGAGTAAATTGCTGACAACAGAGTCCAAAGATGATGAAAATCTTCAGTAGTCTGGGGGCAAGGTGAATTGTCAGTTTCCCTGTGTGAATTGATGAAGGTCTGTCTAAAAGTGGTAGCAATAAGTAAGAGAACTCAGACATGAGAAATGCGGGAGAGACCACCAGTACTGACCCAGTAGATGGATGTGAGAGTTGAAGCAGAAGGAAGAGTTACAAAGTAATCCAGCCTTTTGGTCTAGGGGATGGAATCTCTAGATTCCTAAGCTGAATGGTGTCAGATTCACTTTCAATAGACTTAGACGGTGTTTTCACCTCCTTTTCTGGCCCGATTTACCACAGACTTGGAATGACTATCTACAACCTAAAGTGACAGGTGGTAGAGCACCTCACAGCCAGGGCTAGAACGAGAAACAAGGTATTCTGACAAATGGCCCTGCAGGTGCCCCCCCCCCCTTCACCAAAGAGCTAGACATGAACTCTACAGCAGCTATCATAAATGTTCAGCAAATCTCTAAGTTTGTATGTCAATTCCTGGTAGCATACGTGGCACCTTGCAAAGTTTCAATGAACAAACTTAAATGGGAAAATGAACCTGCTTTGTACATTATAATGGGAAATGCTCTTGTTATTATTGTTTGTGTTTTAGGTGGTAATATCTCATCCATATAACTTACAAGACACTTTAAAATTGCTCATTTTATTTTTAATATATCTGTTTTTGGATCCTCTTTTTGATGGCTAACGTTTCATCTTGTGAATCTCCCCATACCATTATATTGTGTTTAAGCACTGCATGAACATGCATTATATGGATAGACAATAATTTAACCATCTACCTTCTGTAGGATATTTAGGTTTGTTCCAGTATATTCTTATGAATAGTATAATAATATTGTCATCTCTTTTATGAATAACATTATTAATTAATGAAATATAGTATCAACAAACCGAGACTGACTCCTTAATATAACCTAAAGGCCTGAGAGATTATTTAAAGGGGAAAACTGTTACAAAATGTGTTATTTATTGGGTTGTCAATGAAGCACCTGCAACCATTTCCCAAAGCACCAGCCATAGCTATATTTACTCAAATTTTACACTCAATAAATTAAAAAATAGTCGTTATTCTGATTAGGAAGACAAATCCTTCAAAGAGAAGCTGTTGATACAAGCCTAGACTGCTTTGTATTTATACACAATGGAGCTTATGATCATCTGTTCACACTATTTCATCTAGTTATATACATAGAGAACAATGGTCATTGAATTTTCTGGTTGAAATGTCTCTGTTAACTGTCTTTTTTTTTTTTTAATTTCTTTTTTTCAACGTTTATTTATTTTTGGGACAGAGAGAGACAGAGCATGAACGGGGGAGGGTCAGAGAGAGAGGGAGACACAGAATCGGAAACAGGCTCCAGGCCCTGAGCCATCAGCCCAGAGCCTGACGCGGGGCTCGAACTCACGGACCGTGAGATCGTGACCTGGCTGAAGTCGGACTCTTAACCGACTGCGCCACCCAGGCGCCCCTGTTAACTGTCTTTAAGTCTACTCTAGCTGAAGAAACCTTGAGTCACCAAAAACAGAGTGAGCTCCTCCTTCAGGTAAAGACGTACCAGAATCATGCATGATCAGCTTAGTGCTACTCCTTTTAAAGAAAAATCCATGTCTTTTCATCTTCAAATTCAGGTTCATCCTACCCAATGATAGAATGATGGAATATGACAATCGTTCAATTAAAAAAAAAAAAACACTTTAAATCCCTATCCTATTTGAAATTGAAACCACTGAATTCTAGGATAATTAGCATCCAGTCTCCTTTCTCTTTCCTTTATGAGATACTCAGCCTCCTGTCTCAGGCTTAAACCCACTACTTTGATCCTTTTCATAGACAAAATTGAGAAGATTCAATGGGTCTATGTGTCTCATTTCAACTCAAGCCTTTATAATAATAAAGGGAAGGAGTCACTGTACTGTATCCCCAAGTTTAAAAGCATTTCTGTCATTTTGAGATTAAAAATAGATCAGACTTGACTGTACTTTAGCAGAGAAAATCTATTACTTATACATTCATAAGACAGCTTTTATTAAAATGAGAAAATATAATAAATTACCATTTCCATGTATCTTTTCATATACAGCTCAGGTCTGTGGTATGCAGGGAGGACTCGAGTGAGGTTACTAGATATGGGTAGCCTTTAAGAAGAGTACTATATATATCTAAATTCACAATCCAAGGTGGACAAAGTGAGTATTAGCAGGAAACCATCCCCTTATAGGTGTGGAATATTCCAAAACATGTATTAGTTAAATTTACTGATGGTGTGCAGATCAGTAGACCCTGGAAGGGAAAAGACAGCACACACAAACTTAGGTGACTATAAGGAAGGGGTTATTTACAGTAAGTGGCTAATGTTTAGAAGACCAACAAGAAATGGCAAGAGAGGGATCCTGTTTTTGGCTCCTAAACCAGAAAGGGCAAGAGTTGAAGGCCATTAGTGGAATGCTGAAGGATTTCTATAGGAGAGAGCTTCCTGACAAGGGCCATGGCCTTCCATAGCGGGATCAACCAATCCATGGTTAAAGGACAAGGAGACAGTCAGGAGAAAAAATACCCCATCATTATTCTTCAGTCCTCCCACTTCCTCCTCATTCCTTCCACTGACCAACCCAACTGGAAGTCAGAGTGGGTCCCCAGGGTTCAGAATTAGGTGGATAATACAGAAATGGACCTAAGAGGAAAGTGGAAGATACCCAGTATGCTGTGAAATGACAGGTTCTGCCTTAAGCAAAAGTGAGGTAAATGGTTTGTCCCTGATACCTCCTAAACCTTTGATACTCATCTCTTCCTAGTCTATCGCTGGTCAACTGCCACCACCAGAAGTTCACCATCATCCTATGCTGCCTCCATGACTATCTATGGCTCTCATATGTCCCCTACACAGGCTCGTCTTCCTTGAGTCACAGTCCATATTTCAGATGGACACAGTCCTTATATTTCCATCTTTCTACATCCTAATCCTTCAATGAAAGCTACTCCTTTCTAGGTGGCAAGCCAGCCAGTCTAATAAGTAATTCCATGCAAATGTATAATATCACTAATTGGGTAAAGTAATAGGTCCTAGAGCTAAAAGACTTAACAGAAATTATTTCTGACCCTGTCAGAATATTTGATATAATAATATCATATTGATATTATACATGATATAATAACATGAACATTTTGTAACAGGAGGCAACAAAGGCTGAACAATGTAAGGTAAACACAAAACTTACATGCAATCCCACTTAGGGAAAAAGACATTTTCAATAAAGACCTTCAGGAAACCCAGAAAATCCCAAAGTGTTATGCTCACCTTAGTTTGGTGGCATTCATACAGTATCAAGAATATTGAATATCAAGAATATTGAATCACACAGTGAGAAAACGTTTTTACACTCATCTCAACAATTTATCATATCACAGAGAAGGACTTGGTTTGGAGTTAGAACATCTTAATCCTTCTTTAAACACAGGCCACTCTCCCCTTTTAACAAAGAGAAGCAAGCATCAGATACTGACTTCATATTAAGGCAATTGTTCATGGACTTCATTTGAGATTTTATTTCCCTTGAACTTTTATTTTGTGTCATCTTCTATTACATAATAAATAATAATGACTTTAAATTTATGTTAATGACATTAAATTCTGTTTTGCACAATTTTAAGTTTAAAAAGTAATTGATTTAAAGAAAAATGTATATAAACAATAGTATGATTTTTTTCAAGGTCCTATTTTTTTTTTATTTTTTTTTTCAACGTTTATTTATTTTTTGGGACAGAGAGAGACAGAGCATGAACGGGGGAGGGGCAGAGAGAGAGGGAGACACAGAATTGGAAACAGGCTCCAGGCTCTGAGCCATCAGCCCAGAGCCTGACGCGGGGCTCGAACTCCCGGACCGCGAGATCATGACCTGGCTGAAGTCGGACGCTTAACCGACTGCGCCACCCAGGCGCCCCTCAAGGTCCTATTTTTTAAAAATGTTAAGTAAAGCAATGTAGTTTGGGAAAAATGACTTTATTCCAAAGAGTTTTTATCAATAATCTTATAATTTACACATGTATGAATCACAGATAATGTGTGTGTGTACGTGTATTTACAATAACAGGCAGAATTCTAACATGGGTCCAATATTCCCTGATTTGCATGCTCTGTATAATTCCTCCCTCTTGAGTGCAGGCAAAACCTGGAAATGTAATAAGATACCACTTCCATGATTATGTTATGTTATATAGCAAAAGAGATTTTACAGATTATAATTAAGGTCCCTATCAGTTGGCTTTCAGTTAATCAAAAGGGAGATTATCTCAGGTGAACCTGACCCAATCAGGTGAGCCCACAGAAGAGATAAGAAACAGCAACAGATGTTTTTCTGCTGGCCTAGAAGCAAACAGCCATGCTGTAAAAGCAGAGGACCATGTGGCAGACCTAAGAGCAGCATCTAGGCACTGAGTGGTCTACAGCCAAGAGCTAGCAAGAAACATAGATTTAAGTGCTATAGCCACAGAAAGACTCCATTGACAATCAGTGAACTTGGAAGAGGAACTTAGGTTTCAAACGAGATTCCAGTCCCAGCTGACACCTTCATTTCAGTGTGATAAGATCCTGACCAGACTTCTGACCCATAGACACTGGAAATAATAAATTTATGTTGTTTTAAGCTGTTAAATTTATTATAATTTGCTATACAGTAGTAGGGGAGATGCACACACACACACACACACACACAAATCCTTACAATGTAAAAGAATTTGGGAGAATTAATTGGAGGAAAGCCTTATGGGAGCCCTCAGATTATACAGAAACTATAGTACTACCTACACTATATAGGTAGTATTATATAGCCACCTACAAAAACTATTCATCATTCACATGCCAAGTGGGAATCATTGAATTTTCAAAGAACTCTCAGAAGTTTTCTAGACCAGTGTTTGTCACACTTCACTCTGCACACAAATCCCTTAAAATATTTTATGAAACCAC
Source organism: Leopardus geoffroyi (assembly GCF_018350155.1). Classification (NCBI taxonomy): domain Eukaryota; kingdom Metazoa; phylum Chordata; class Mammalia; order Carnivora; family Felidae; genus Leopardus; species Leopardus geoffroyi. The sequence goes on along the minus strand of NC_059336.1, from coordinate 36,805,428 downwards.
AGGCTCTGGTTCAGTATGTATGGTTTGGGGCCTGAGATTCTGCATTTCTACCAAGCTCCCATGTGATACCAATACTGTTCCTGTGAGTAACAGCTGTCCATATTCATCCCCTTTTTCCTAATAAAGCTTTATCTAAGCCACAGCAAATGGTTTCCTAACAGGTTTTAAAGATTATCAAAGTGATACAATCTCCTTCCTAGTACCAACATAGCCAAAACCTTTCTATTCTTTTTATTTATCTTTTTTTATTAAAAAAAAATGTTTTAACGTTTATTTATTTTTGAGACAGAGCATGAATGGGGGAGGGGCAGAGAGAGAGGAAGACACAGAATCTGAAACAGGGTCCAGACCCTGAGCTGTCAGCACAGAGCCTGACGCAGGGCTTGAAATCACAAACCGTGAGATCATGACCTGAGCCGAAGTCAGACGCCCAACCGACTGAGCCACCCAGGCACCGTAAAGCCTTTCTATTCATGGTCCCTTCAAAAAGTGAAAGTATATTGGGATTTGTGAATCTCAGAATTTAGGTAACCAAGACTGAAGTTAGCAGCCACTTCTCTGACATAGGGCAGGTCACCATGAGACCGGAAATCTTGTTGAAATGTACGCCCAAGATTTGCAGCCTAGTCTAACCTCTATTCAAACTTCTGAGACTGTGAAATTAGGCTGGAAGTCTCCACACTTATTATGAGATTCCTGGTATTTCCTGTTTCCAGTCAGACTGGCAATATCCTAAGCACAGTCTTTCTCGTGGTTTTTGGTACTTCCACTTACCATCCCAGCTAGAATCAAGAAGAATAAAGTAGCACACAAAAGATGTAATTCCAAAAAAACCATTGTGAGAAATTCATTTATGTAACCTCTAAAGAGGTTTCATTGGTCTTCATAGAAGACAGGTAAGTTCTTCAATTACACAAAATCATGTGCCTGGTTTTCCTTCCCATCCCCTGTCACTTTCTCATATATTTCATTTCATAAGATTGAGTTGAGTTCTAAATCTTGAGACCAGAAGGTAATTTTTAAGAGATTACCTGTCTGATTTATTTGTAGTAAACCAACCAGCATTGTATGCAAACCTGCTCACTGATTTCTCTGAAATTTCAGGTAAACTGATAATATCTCCCAAAGAGACTGGGTAGTCTTATTGATTAGTGAGAAAGTGTTCTTCCTTATGCTGAGAAGAAGCAGGAAAGAGCTGGAGGAGGAGGGATCTGGCCAAAAATCAGGAAAGAAGGAAACTGTGGTTAATAAAAGAGTTGAAGATACAGACTACAAAGATAATAGACTGCTCAGACAGCCAGACAAATCCTTGAATCAAGTTACCAATTCAAGTTGTAGACATTCGTCCAGACCAAAAGATGGAAAATAGTAAACATGATCTTCGCAGAAGTACAAAGCCACACTGTCTTCTGAAAATTGCCAAATATTTCATTGTTGAGGCCTAAATTACCCATATTGCTTGTTACGCATATTGCATTAGCACCAGCTAAATGCTGATGAAGCATTTAGCATCACACTTACAGAGACTGGCCTTACTGAATGTGTGGATTTTGTAGGAAGGGAGAGCTAAGAGATGAAAAGGAACTGCTTTTTGGATCTGGTGACAGATACAGAGTAAAGTTCCCATGACACTCACCAACACTGGATGATAGCAGCCTGGGAATTGGATATCAGGATTTTCTACCTGATGTACCTCTCTTAAGCACATCTTCCAGATTTGAGATCACAGGTTGGGTAGCCTAAAGCCAAGATAGGGTTAAACCTTGGTGCTGCTTTTGGGCAAAGCTCTTCCTCTGCTCTTGAAGCAACCGTGGCACTATGCACCAAAGCCACTCTCACTTCCCAGTTTCTAGGCTTTGCCTAGGGCAGCAGACCTAATGGCTTTAATGCAGAGGAATGTGTGGCAGGTGGGATGAATTTTCCCTTCAAGTCTCCACACTGCACTTTATAATAATATCACTTGTAGTACAGGAGTGGAAATAAATACACACACACACACACGCATTTATGAATGTATGTTCACTTGGTAAGCATAGACATGGATGAAGGCTGAAATGGCTCTTAGGAAATGGTCACCATACTAGCAAGGACAAGGCATTGAGGAAGAAGACTCAGAGTACAGAGAAGATGGGTAGATGGCCCTACAGGGCACTTGGGAGTGATAGAACTCCTATATTAGTTAGAAGTTCTGACACTTGAGACCAATAATCCAAACTGTTGACTACAAATTTCCCACATAACAATCATACCCAGTTACAAAAATTAAAGTTCCGTTGACAAGTCTAACTCAGAGTTCCCTGAGGTGGGTGCCTCTTATCCATCCATATACCAATATGCCTGGGTTACATTGTGCCCTATCCTGCTTACCTCTGCCAGTATCACTGGAACTAACCAGACTCCCCAAATCTCCATGCTTACCTCTGCTTTCACAATGTCAGTGAAGAAGGGAGGAGAAATAAAACCACTTAGAGCAGCCACAAGTCTCTGCCTCTAACTACTTTTGCTTCTATGGTTCTAATTAACCTCAGTGTAAAACCAACAACAAATTGCAATGAAAAGTTAGGGTACATTGGTTAGCAATTTGAAACTCCATACAAGATGGTCATACAGGATCAACAGAAGGAAAGGAAGGAAGGAAGGAAAGAAGGAAGGAAGGAAGGAAGGAAGGAAGGAAGGAAGGAAGGAAGGAGGAGAGGAGAGGAGAGGAGAGGAGAGGAGAGGAGAGGAGAGGAGAGGAGAGGAGAGGAGAGGAAAGGAGAGGAGAGGAGAGGAGAGGTGAAGAGAAGAGAAGAGAAGAGGAGAGAAGAGAAGAGAAGAGAAGAAAAAGAAATTGTGCCTGACTCTGGGTCAGACATTGATAAACAGACTTTATGACTTTTGGGCTTCTCTGTGCTTTTCATCTGTGTGCCTGTCCACTTTCCTCTTGACACTTAGATCTAGTACTCTTACCCTGCTTTCTTTTGTATACAGAGCTAGCTTGTGTACAGTAAATATCCCAGATTCCCTTGCCAATGTGGTTTCTAATTAGGTTAGGGCAATGGGAAATACTGGATTTAGGGGATGGGGCAGGAGAAAGGAAGAAGTTAGAATAATTCTCCTCCTCTCTCTACTTTGAGTGGTTTCTTGGACAGAGGTTGCATATCCTCCATGACCCTATCTCCTGCCAGATGGGCTTTCCTCTTAGGATCCAAATCCTCATAAGCAACCCATGATCTCTGTTAATACTGCCTCTCTGCTCTGTTATTCAGCCCTGGGCATGATAGTGTGTTCCTGTATTGTCCATCTTTAGATTGCCTCACTTTGCCTCATCTTCAGTTCTTCCAATACTTCTCTAGTTCAGTTCCTATATTAAACCACGTAGTGTGGGTTTGATTATTTTGAATAACCATAATAGATACCACATAGTGCTTCTTCTCCAAGAAGAAGAATTAACGATCCCAAGACTTATTTCTCCACATTCCCTTCATTTTTATGACTATGTATTGACATCCTGCAGAAGACTTGGCAAATCCTACTAAGATATAGTTGCCTGTTTTCCCATTTTCTACCTCCTAAACCTAGAATATATTCACATGAAATGAAGGACACCTTCTAGGACATTTCATAGCCTCTGAGGGCCAAAGATGACACAGCGAATCCCATAACTAAACCTCCAAAAAGAAGCCTTGAGAGTAGGCATCCCAGTACTGAAGGCCAATTTCTAGAACCCACATGGCTCCCACAAAGAATTGAGGCCATCCATATGAGCCTATGACTTTGCTCCTCAAAAGTCAATTTGGAGAAGTGTATAGTCTACTGACCCCTAGAATCAGGCTCTCCAGGGCTGGCTTAGTTCTCAATACTACTTAGAATTTACACAGTATTTTCTATCTTCAAAGAACTATGCAGACATTAACCAATTATTCTGTTCTTGGCCCCATGCCGATTACACTATCAAGATTTGACAAACTCTTTGTACTCTCTGTAGTTCTGTAGGAATGTAGGTTTGTCTATTTCAATCAAAACTGAAGCCAAGCTCGGACCTTTGGCTGAAGGAAGCCTTAGCGATTTAATATTTAATACAAACATCCTGTCCTCATAAACCGATCCTCTTTAACAGAAAAAAAAAATTGTCATTAGAACACAGTTAAGCAAAAAAGGAAAAGGTTATAAACTTTGAAAAGAACAAAATAGTTAATATTTGGAGCTTTTAAAGTGTTTTCAAAAGACGGTTATGCAGCTGTGGTAAGTTGGGGGGGTGGGGGCTTCCACTTCATATCCTTTCATCTGCCTATGGGTGCCTATTATTAAAGGTTTACATTTTGTTTATACTCTCCATGATGTGCAGATATTTTCTTTCCTTTTGAATTTCTTTCTTCTTGCTTCCCCTTTGAGATTCTTTGGCCTTCAGACACTGAGCTGAGCAAGAGAAAAATTAGTCCTACAAAATAAAACTGCTGAAAATGAGATCAGGTACTATGTAGGAAGCTGCAATCTGAACCTCACCACCCTGCCCTTTCTCTAGCCTGATGGTTGACCTGAGAGGACCACCTTCTCCCTCTAGGCCTTCTTCACTGTCTCTTCTAGAAGTCATGCTTCAGAAATGGCTCTCTGTGATGGAAATCAAGGCAACTGGCTACCAATGCCAGAACTTCAGTGTGGCAAAAATATCTCCACTTTTCGTCAGACTTCTGAGCATTAGACATCTGGAGTTTAACCAAGACCCACCAAATACTGCTTGCCATCTGTTCTTAATTTAAAAGCCAACCACATGGCATTTGCACTTCTCATTGACTGACAAGCTCGATTGCAAACCAACCTTGGCTTCCCCATCCTACTTGTCCGTGGGACTTTAGACAAGCAATTTTGGCACTGAATACACTCATAAATATCCTACTAGGGAATGGAGCTATATGATCATCCCTACAATATAAGGGGTCAACCCTAATAAAATTATGCCACAATCAAAGATAGAGAAAAAAAGGAGGCAACTTGGGTTTCAAATAGCATTAGCAGTCAACAAGTTGCTATTTCATGGTAGGCACTTGGTGATTAAAGTTTCCACTGGATACTTAAGCACTGTTAATAGCTGACATTTACTAAAGCAAAGAAAAACAGAGATTTATAAGAATCCCAGAAAAATTCCCTCCTACAGATTTTCATGCCCAGGATTCCATTTAACAATGTATTGAAATCATATTCTCACTTCAATCCTTGACTCAAGTGATCCCAGTTTTCAGCAATTTCTTCCTGTTTCATGTAACTCTGTATCATCTATCCTCTGTCTGCCTGCCTCTCTCTGTCTCTCTGTCTCTGTCTCTCTGTCTCTGTCTCTGTCTCTCTCTGTGTGTGTGTGTGTGTATATATATATATATATATAGTATATTCCATGTCATACTGCCTTATAGTATTATATCACTACATTATTTATAATATTTTTGTGAACATATATTGTCTTTTTATCTAAGCTTAGGAAAAGCAGCAGAACCTGAAACAAGGATGTACATATCTTCTGGAACTGTCCAACTTCAAGGCGGGAAGCTGGAGCATTTACCACCAGATCCTGACCCCACTGGTTGAATGTAGCCTCTGGGGTATTGATTCCCCACCTCTTTTGAATGGCACTTACAAGCCAAACAAGCTTAAACTCCCAGGGTTTGGCAGAGACCTCTGGGGCAGAGCAGAGGAAGCCATGAAAAATACACTCTGGAAACGAGATGATGACAGCTAGAGTTGAGTCTTTAGTTTGTGAACTGTCTCCGATATGTGTGCTGAAATCAGAGGTGGGACATGGGTCTATGATGCCAATACCAGAGGCATCTGCTCTGTGTCTATCATGCCAACTTGCAAGTTTCTCAGGACAGAGGCTATCTTCCCTGACTTGGTGCCATGCTGTGTGCCTAGCATAGCACCAGGTACTTGGAAGCATGATAAATATTTCTGATAGGGTCAAGTTCAGAATAAATTAATCAGTATTCCCCAATGCCTCTTTCCCCTTTTCCTATCTTTCTTATTCCTAATGTCATTTGTCATCCTTCTAATTTTTTCCTAACAAGAAGATAGTTGAGCTGTGGTAGAAAGAGCATTGAAACTTACAATGCAAAGGCCTGGGTATGAGTCTTAGGTCACCCTTAAACTATGTGACACTGGGCAGATCAAAAGCCTCTCCAAGTTTTGATTTCCAAATCTGTAATATGCCTTCCCCTTAGGTTTATGTCAAAATGAGCATATGTCTTTGTGAAAAGCACTTTGAAACTATGGAAATGTGTGCATATATAAGGGACATTCCTTGTCATCCCCATGGCAAGCTGCTTCCTAAACACCCACTCTTCAGTTAAAAAGCTTGGAACATTTAGGGGCACCTGAGTAGTTCAGTAGGTAAGTGTCTGACTCTTGATTTTGGCTCAGGTCATGATCTCATAGTTCATGGGATCAAGCCCCATGTCAGACTCAGAATGGAGCATAGAGCCTGCTTGGGATTCTCTCTCTCTCTCTCTCTCTCTGCCCCTCCCCTACTCATGTGCTCTCTCTCTCTCTCTCTTGCTCTATGTCTCTCTAAAAAATAAACATTTTTAAAAAGTTCTGAGCATTTCTAACTGTCAGGGATACACAGAATATAGGAAAGTGATATAGTCTGACCATGGTACCCTGCTTGCTGATGGACTCAGCCATTTGACAATTTCTGGTCAATATACATCTTCCCAGAAGAGTGGATCTCACCAATTCCCTTGAGTAAGAAAACACTGTCATGTGAGGAACTCCAAATCAGCCACTTTTCTGAGATCCCCTGCTTACTGTTCTACTTAAGCCTTCCTTTTATATGATGTCCACTGTATCAGTCACCTACTACCACAGATAATGTTTACATAACAAACCATCTCAAAATTTAATGGTTAAAAACAATAATCATTATCAAAAAAGGATATGGAATGATATATGAATAGAGAAATGGGCAGATGGATGGATAGGTGATAAAACAAATATAGCAAATGGACACCTGGGTGGCTCAGTTGGTTCACCTTCTGACTTTGACTCAGGTCATGATCTCACAGTTTGTAGGTTTGAGCCATGCATTGGGCTCTGTGCTGACAGTTCAGAGCCTGCTTTGAATTCTCTGTTTCCCTCTTTCTCTGCTGCTCCCCGCTCACTCTCTCTCTCTCAAAATAAATAAATAAATAAATAAATAAATAAATAAATAATATTAATAATTAAAAAACAAATATAGTAAAATACTAGGTTGTGGGTATATGGCTGTTCACTAAAAAATCAATTTTTCTGATGTTTGAAATCTTTCATTAAAAGTGAAAATAAAAACTAAGCATTTATTTAGTTCACAAATACATGGGTCCCTGTACTCTGAGCAGGGCTGGTTTTGACTGGGCTCGCTCATGAAACTTCCCTATTACCTGGTGGATCATGGGGATTGTTTGGTCTATGATGGCCTTTCCTGGGATGGGTCTCCTCCGTGTTTCATCCTCCAGCAGACTAGCTAAGGTTTGTTCACTTGATGGTCACAGGAATCCAGAGAACAAATAGAAATGTGCAAGGCTTCTTAAGTTCTTGGCTTAGAAATATCACTATTACTTTTACTGCAAACAGTCGGCCAAAACAATTCATAAGGCCAGCCCATATTCAAAGGGTGGAGAAACAAACATGAAGAGTTGAGAATTGAGGTTATTTTTGCAATCTACTGCATCCATCTTGCTAGTTGCTAATCATTGTTAACACAAAGCAAAGGGGCCGTTACAGTGAAACTTACATATGCACCCAATTTTGATCACTCAACAGCAGTCACATGCATAGGACATTCAGAGTCTAAAAGTCTTCAAACCCCAGAAGAGAGGGATGATACCTCAAAATCTGATTGTTAGTCAGGTGAGGTTGCAGTCCAGGGAAAATCAGTAATTGCCCTCTTGAAGCAGTAATCAGGAAGTAAAGGTACTACCATTCACATGCAGGTTTGAGGTCCAGCTACTCCATCATTCAATCCTATGGCTTGCCCTAAATCCATAGATCCCCCTATGCAACCCTTTCCTGGTGTCTCTTAAACAACATATTGCTTTCCTGCTTCCCTTCACTTATTTCTTGTGGACTATACTTTATAAATTCAGATGAGGTCAGGTCACTAACCCAGAACTTGAGCTTTCCCTCTGCTCAGCAGACATGTCCGGGTTCATGGAGCCAGCCTTCTGCTAACTCCTGGTCCTCCTCATATTCAGAGGAATTAGGCCAACATGAGCAGTATAGCTTTAGGTTAGAGAATAAACTGTCTCTTTGTGCTGAGTCCTACAAACATGCCTGGTGTGAAAACTCCAACATCATTAACATCATATTAACCCACCACTGGTCAGACTACTAATAGCAGACAATGGCAAACACAACACTCTAAAGGCTGAGAAACCTAGTAAGCAATGCCTTCTTCAAAGCCAAGCCATGTGGAGGGTCTTTCAACAACCTTGTGTTACCAGTCTCAGTAAAGAGAAGCAAACAATGAGAATTACTTCCTAATAAGGACCACTGAGTTATTAGTAAGCAAACTATGGAATCAAGCCTTTCTTGTTAGCCAACCTCAAACCTGCCAAACTCAGACTATGAAATTTATTAGTTTTTAATTAGCCTTTTCATTACATCATTAGTAACTTCTCTACCACTAGAGTGCAGAAAAAGCAGAAAGGTATAATTTTATGGTGTTTACAGATCATGCTACTTGATTAAAGATGACAACTAGGACTGCCTAGCATTCTTAAGGGCTGAGGAGAGGGTGAGTTAGAGCAAGGAATTAGGTGGGGTGAAAGGCTAGACATCAGGAAAAAGCAAACCCTTTCAGCTCAATGAGATGAAGTCACAGACTCCTTCCTCCATTGTGCTTGAAATAAAAGATATTAGCATGGTCTGTAGTGGGACCTCCTTAGTTTATTAAAAATAATAATAGTGAGGAAAAGAGAGAACTGGGAAGTGAAATATTGGCAACAATGACTCATTTTATATCAGATCATAGGTCAGTCAAATGATGTTAGATATGTAAGCCACACCCACCCCAAATACAAATCAGGCACCTCTATCCATTGGACCTCCATTTAAACTCAAAGAGAAAATGCTCGTGTAGAGACTTGCCAAGCCTAAGAGTGACTACCTTACATGTGCCTCCGTTTCTCCATCTGTAACATGGGAGGTTAAAACTAGGTCCTTCCTCAGGTGTCTTCCACCAATAACATTCCAGGACCCAAAACTAACATGTAATACTTGCCTTCTCAGTACTCTTACCAATGCTGAGTCCCAATAATAATCCTGGAAAGTTGGCCTGTCTGTTTTATTACAAAGCCAAATAAGACATTGGTTCAAAGATTTGCTAGATTTCCTGCCACTCACAGTTGGTGCAAGAAGAGCAGCAGAGGTATCCAAGACCCCACCTACACCTAAGTCTGCATTTTAACAAAACCCCCAGGAGATTCATACCCAAGTTACATACCCTAGGTCACAAAGCCACTAAATGCCAAAGCCAGAGGCAAATTCAAACCCTCTGATATTATATCCTGTGCTTTTTCCATCCATACCACACCCATGATTCCACTGTCCAGAAGAAACTGGCCCCGGTTAAGCTCTTCTTATCAGCTATGGTCAGGATGCCAAGCAAATCTCTGGATACCCTCTGTAATCTCTGAGGTGTTCTTTAGACCCATTACATACCACCAGAATTGTTCCCTGGATGGCTTGTACCCTGCCCTAACCCCCACATAATTAGTTTAATCTTGGTCCAAAATGATGGTATTGCAATGGCCTTGGAATTGAAAAGAAAAGCAGAGTATTTTTTTCTGTGTAGGAAAATATAAAAACAAATACAAAAACAACAATAAAAAAAACTCTTTTGCTAATGATCAGGTAGCAAAGGGCCACTACAGGCACCCAGAAGAACTTTCTTTAAGGAGAATTGGCCTTGGCTTCTCTTTTGATGCTTTGGCTTAGAAGATATCAGAAGGGACCTCCACTTAGCTGTGAATAGTGATGGTCTAGAGACCCCCAGGCAGACCAGCCTCCCATTAGCTGGGTTACTCTGGAGTTGTAAACACGGTACTCTCCCAATCTGTTTTCCAAGATGAACTGTATATAAAGCATGTGTGTGGCAGGAGATGATAGCTCGCTTGAGGCTTTCAGCAATCGATGTTTACAGACTATAATGGAAACCACAAGTTTCTTCTTTAACTCAAGTCAGTATACATTCCTTCAACCCGCAGGCAAATTGGAGCAGGGAGGGGGGGTTGGGAGAGGTTCATAGTGAGTCATCATTTCACATTTTTTAACAGCTTAATGAGCATCTAGAAATGCCTTATTAGCCAGCAAAAATACAGAGTCTTTCTTCCCCCACCAAATTCAGCAATGACCCTATTTGGATATGGAATTCCTTGAACATCTACTTTAAGTGACGCCCCTCATGGAAGGTGAGTGACTAATGTCTCTACCACAGAGTTACAAACAAAAGTATATGAAAGGCCCCACAACTGATTTCAAGTTAATAACCTTCCCTCATTTTGTCCCAAGTTTAGGAGGGGGGGGGGGAATAAGTTATTTCTTGTAGGTTCCATTAATCCTCTGGCAAGCCTGGCCCAGGGTGCTTGGAAGAAACAGCAGAATTCTCAGATCTGCAAAGCAGCTCTCTCAGCCAAGATTCGCAGTGCTAACAGACAGATGGTAAATATCGCTGGGGTTCTAAAGCCACAGCTGTGTGCCTCTGGATCTCTCAGATCTATGTGTGTGATCATTAAAATATCTCAGATCATCTAAAATAGGAGTCTCTGTGATCTTGGCAACTTCAGTATTCCTGACCCTCTTTTATATTTTTCTTTCAGGGGCCACATGCATAATCTGGGTAAAATAATGGGGGAAAGTACAGAAATTCCCAGAGCTACTTATCATCTTGAATGTATGTATGTTTGTGTATAGATATTTTAATTCTATATTAAATAAGTCATTAGTATTTCAATATCTCTTTGATAACTGAGAGGGAGAAAATGATATTTTTTCCAAATTTTGTCCTAAGTCTCAAATAAATAAATTATATTTTGTCTCTTCACACTTCTTTCTCCAGTCCTCTTTAATACTATAGGTCAAATTCAGGCCCCCAATGCAACTAAAGATCTGAAGGGTTCCATTTGTCCTTTAGACCAAATTTGCATCTTTTAGATCATCTGTGCCGATTCTGCATGATCCTAAAAGAAGGAGATTTTAAGAGTCACCCAGTTTCATGAGAGGAATTCCGTGAGATTATATTCTTGAATTAAAAAAAATAAAATGCAAATATAACATTTCTAGAATGGTCCAAAGTACCCAAACTAAGATCTTATGGACATTTCTTCATGTCCCTATGGATTAGCTTTAAAGCTACTTCTGTTCCAGAGCAAATGTTCGTTTAAAGACTGAATTGTAGCAGCATCTGGGTGGCTCAGTCAGCTAAATGTCCAACTCTTGGTTTTGGCTCAGGTCATGATCTCACAGATCCTGAGTTCGAGCCCCATATCAGGCTCTGTGCTGACAGTGTGGAGCCTGCTTGGGATTCTCTCTCTCCCTCTCTCTGCCCCTCCTCTGCTCACTCTCTCTGTCTCTCTAAAAAGAAATAAATTTTTAAAACTTAAAAAAAAGATTGAATTGTAACTCCTGTACAATTTGTGGCAATTGGGAAAAATATTCCTGTTATACAATTCTATGTGAATGAAATTGAGGTCCATCTCAAGAGAATCTGGCATTCTTAGGGTAGATGCTTATAAAATAAAGGATTAAAAAGGTAAATACATTTTTAATTCCTTCCTAACTTATGTCTCCTTTTACTGGGTAAATTCCTGTAAATAAAGCTAATTCCCTTTTTAAAAAGGTCACCTCTGTGCATTTATTATTCAATCTTGTCTGATCATGTTACTATTTAGTATAGTTCTGAAGACTCCCTCGGGATAATTTCATGACTTTTAGCTCAGTTTCCAGTCTTTTTCTTTTCCTTTTCTGGAGCAAGAGGAAAAGAAGAATCAAGTCATGAGTCCTGTGGGCTGTGGATCCCATAAAGGAGGTTGCCAATATATGCAAGTTGATGTGCAGACAGAGCAATTTCCACACAGGTCCTTTCATTTGTTCATTTGTTCTCCCAGCGGTATTTGAGAAGCTTGGTGCTGAGGTGACTGGTTTATTAAACTGACAGAGTCTATGCATTCAAGTAGTTTCCATTTTAATCAGGTTTAAAGGGTAGATGAATATGATTAACTCAAAATAATAAACAAATTAACTAGTAGGAAAAATACCAAATGGTATTAAGTGCTATGTAGAAAATTCAAGATAGGTTGGATTTTATGTGGATTCTGATTGGAAAACATTGTAAAACACATCTTTTGATGAACTGAGGAAAACTGAACACAAATTATTCATTTTATAATATTAAAGAATCAATGTTAGTTTTGTTTGATGATAGTGGTTTTGTGCAGATGTTTAAAAACGAGACATTGGGGCGCCTGGGTGGCGCAGTCGGTTAAGCGTCCGACTTCAGCTCAGGTCACGATCTCGCGGTCCGCGGGTTCGAGCCCCGCGTCGGGCTCTGGGCTGATGGCTCAGAGCCTGGAGCCTGTTTCCGATTCTGTGTCTCCCTCTCTCTCTGCCCCTCCCCCGTTCATGCTCTGTCTCTCTCTGTCTCAAAAATAAATAAACGTTAAAAAAAAAAAAAAAATTTAAAAAAAAAAAAAAAAAAAAAAAAAAAAAAACGAGACATAATAAAAGTCCTTATCTATTAGACATGTACTGAAGTGCTTACAAGTGAATTTGCTAGGATTTTCTTAAAAACCTTCTCAAAATAAAAAAGTGGGTATAGAGATAATAAGAGTGTTAGAAAGACAGTGGTAGTTAGAGCTAGGTGATGTGCACAAAGGATTTGCTGTACTATTTTTCTGTACGTTCATGTGTTTTGAAAATATCCTTAAAATATGAGGATGAGGATGATATATTGCATGGGTGTGCAGGCTTAACATTTCCCGAGCATTTATGATATGAAAGCTGCTCTACATCTATCATGGTTGTGGCTATACTATAGGAACAGGATGGACCCCCACCCAAAACTTGGTTCAGAGATCTAGAATGATGATGTGATGCCACACATACACAGCAAGAGAATATGGACAGATTTAATACTTAATTATGAGTCTTTTGGGGGAGAGCAAGGCAGACTCTCTAAGCTGATCTGAAACTGGTTTGTGTTGGAGGTGCAACAGGTCAAGGGTTCCTATGTGCAGACAGGGCCTTATGTGGCTGGACTCTCCTACCAGCTCCAAATGAAGGATCACTGAGCTTTCTTATCAGTGTTCCCTGATGTGTATCACAAGGAAAAGAGGGAAGGGTGAAGCTCAAAAGCTGTCTACAATCAAACATCCAAAAAAATGTCAGAATATTACAATTTCTTAATTTAATTTGCACTATGACCCTCTCAGTTAAAACAGTAGTTCACAGAGGAGAACACCAAGGCTTAGCAAGGTTAAGATACTTGCTAAGATTACCAAGCTAACATTACAACCAAAGCCTACTGTCTCAGGCATGCACTCTGCTTTACTATATCCTTTTATGTGGGGAATGAGGTACTTCCACATGCAAGGATCACACATAAACCACACTCCAACACAGGAAAGGCAGCAAGGCTTATTATGCCAGGATCCAATGGAAGAAGTTAAGGTGCAGGGCAGATGAATAATAGAATCAATAACGATGGCATATGAAAGAAACACAGCTTTTTTTGCTGAAAAAATACTTTTCCACTAAATCAATTAGGATGTTTTTGACTGCAAGTTGAAAAATGGCTTAAATAATAAGGAATTGTATCATAATCCCAAACAGCAAGTGCAGACATGCAACAGGGTTCAGGATGAGTGGATTCAACAGTTCACAATGAGGCCCCCAAGGGTTCATGTTCTCTTTATGTTTCCACTCTGTCAGTCCAGTTTCATTCACAAGCTGGAACCAAGAGGGGTACCAATGTCACATCCACACATGACAAAATTGAAAGGAAAAAGGGAAATACCCTGAAAGACAGAGAGAGAGAGAGAGAGAGAGAGAGAGAGAGAGAGAAGCTTTTCCCAGGAACCCTCCAGCAGATTTTCCCTTGTGTTTTGTTGGCCAATGAGCTGGGTTGCATACCTGCTCCTGAACTACTCACTGAAGACCTTAAAGCAATGCTAAATAACAAAAACTATCTGACCTCAGGCTGAAAAGAATGTAGAACATTGGGAAGTGCACACAAACTGAAGAGGACAGGCCCTACTCTGCTCCAACAGATTATGCCACACAGGAGTGTAAGCCCAGTAATACCAGACCTTTGGTTTTGTCATGACAAGCCAGAAATTTAGATTTTTTATGTCCAAATTTGTAAGTGTTGGCCACCTATTTAATTTTTAAAAATACATTGCAGGCCAATACTCACTCTATAGCTCAAAAATAACAGATCTGTTGATTAAAAGTGGTCTTTGGCTTCCCGGTGTGCAACCTCTGAGCAACAGAATCATAGACATTCCAATCCAGAAAGTCTGATGTGACAACTGAGAATTTGTATTTCTTTTTTTAAAAAAATTTAAATAATTTTTAAATGTTTATTTATATTTGAGAGAGAAAGAGAGGGGGAGGAGGGGCAAAGAAAGATGGAGACAGAATCTAGAAACAGGCTCCAAGCTCTGAGCTATCAGCCCAGAACTCAACACAGAGCTCAAACCCACAAGCCGTGAGATCATGACCTGAGCTGAAGTCAGATGCTTAACCAACTAAGCCACCCAGGTGTCCTGAGAAATTGTATTTCTAATAAGCTCCAGGGTAATGCTGATGCAGCTGGTTCATAGGCCACACTGGAAGGAGCACTGTTCTGTGGCTCTACTCCATTTTGCTTTTCTCCATCCTATGGAATGAGGGTATGGGGTCCATGTTTCATAGTCCTGGTTGGAGCAGCTTACACTTTCTCCTTCCTCATTTCATCGAGCATCTTACCTGAATACTGACACCTCTTCTTCCTCTTCTGGCTTCTGCACATTTGAGGAAATCAACTGAGTTCTCAGATTGGCCGTGGATGCCCTTTTCCTACCCCTCCCTCCAAATGAAATGAAATGAAATGAAACACACCATGATATAGAAAGGCAGAAAGAACTTCAAACAAGCTGGCTCATTATTTCCTTCCACAAACTAGAAAAGGGCACAAACAAATAAACACAATATTGCTGAGGGAAGCCAGTACTGGCTGGGCCTGGTTTTCACCAAGCAGTGACCTCCTCCAGTGAATTAAATGCCCAGAGCCCCACAGTCTCATCTGGTCCTGATTTTCAATCGGCAGTAAACTGATACATTTTTTTTTCACTTTCATTATAGCTTGTTTTCATCTAGTTTATATTTCCAAATGTACTGGTTTTCAAGCCTGAACTGTCATATTAAAAAAAATACAACTTTAAAAAATGTAGGCTAGCCGACCCAATGGCACCAGGGAGGGGGCCCAGGCTTATGGAAACTCTTTGGAGATTTTCTTTTCTCTGAGCTAATCCCATTGGGAGTCACCAAGTTAGGTGGATGGGAAGTGACAATGTAGGGGCCCAAACTGCCTATCTTACTCTGTGTGAGGTAGCATGCTGAGCAGAGAGAAAAGAGAATGAAGGAATCCCAAGAAGTTTCTATGTGCTGCTCATGCCAACTATTTCCACAAGGGCACAGAGGAACTTTGAGGGAGTAGAAAGAAGGCTTGGCAAAGGGTCATCAGTCTGACAGCAGAGATTTGTAAACTTGCCAGATGATGGAGAAAAGGGCTAAATCTCCCAACCAGGAAAGGTAGAGATCCATGTTCTGTTCACAGGAATAACCAAACCCTCTAAGTCTCAAAAGAATTAGTCAGCAAATGGAATGAACACAATTGGGAATGAGCTATGAAAATTCCCAGCACCCACCCTGAGGTGCAAGGGCAACACACTCCTCTGCAGGATGAAAACCACTCAGGATGACCCTCACAGATGCCTGCCAGGCCTCCAGTTCCACCATGACCAGAGGGTCTGAGCTCATTCCTTTGGGCAGGTGCCTCCCTCCCCAGGCTTGCTGCAGTTGGGTCAAGGCAGTCTCTCCTCCCCACTGCAGGAAGTATGACTTTGGGCATGGGGTGGGTAGTGTGGTAAACAGACTTGCAAGCTATCCAGAGTGGCACTCAACACCTAATGGTTTGTACTTCAAGACTTCAGGCTACCTTCATGTCTGGATGAAGATGTGGTGGTGAATTGGGATTCACCACAAGACAACCTCCATTTTCTGTAACTCCTCTGCACAGTTCAAACATGGGCTTTTTCCTCTACAAAAATGACTCTGAATATAAACCCAAACACGCTTTTCCTCCAACTTTAACTTTTAATGTAGCAGCATAATAAAATAAATAGTTGAAGTGTTGGCCTTCACAGTCTTCCTCTGAAGTCTTTCCTCTTGGCTGATTCCAAGGCTCATTCTTTCTGCTTCTCTCCATCTCTTCTGCCAAAGTTCTTGTCATCCCTGGGTGGTAGCCTTCTCCCCATGAGGATGCTTTAAATCTTTGGTCTCTGGTTTCTTCGTGAAGCTTCTGTTTCCATCTGGTGTCAAGTTCAAGAAGTTGAAAAATCTTCCCCAATTACCATCTTTTAGTAAATACCTTTTGGTCATCTGATCATTTTTTTTTGCTCTATTTTCTCCATTTTCACCCACACACACCCACACATGCATGCACATGCATGCACACATACACATGCCTCCCCTCACCATTATGTCTTTCTCTCCTTTCTTCCCCCCTTTCCACCTTCCCTTCCTTCCTTGAACTTCAGAAACCCACACAGAGTAGATCTATATATTATGTAAGGAAGGCATCTCATCATAAGATGAGAAAAAAATTAGGGGCACCTGGGTGATTCAGTCAGTTAAGCATTTGACTCTTGGTTTCAGCTCAGGTCATGATCTCATGGTTTGTGAGTTCGAGCCCCACATCATTCTCTGTGCTGATGGATGGAGCCAGCTTGGGATTCTCTCTCTCTCTCTCTCTCTGCCCCTCCCCTGCTCTCTCTCTCTTGCTCTCTCTCAAAATAAATAAATCAGCTTAAATTTTTTTTAACTTAAAAAGAATACCAGACATCAAGTATACAATTTCTTTATAATCAGTAGTAAACTAAGTTTTTAGCCTGTGCTGTGTATTGTGTTCTAAAGGAATTATCTCATCCTTTTCTCAAATAATTCTGTGAGTGAGGAATCATATCATGCCCATTTGGGAATTCAGAGAGGTTAAACAATTAGGCTGAAGTTGCACAGCTAGTGAGTGATACAGCAACTATTCCAATCTTGACAGCCAGACTCCAGGGGCCCTGCTTTAAACACATGAGATATAACCTCCTCCTCCTCCTCAAAAGATCAAGAAAGGATCCATGAGCTTTCCTCCAGAGCTGAATACAAAATGCTTGAGGCTAAAATTTGGCTTAGGTACTTGGGATCTGAGAACCATTCAGAGTTCTGCCACACAGGGATACACTCTTCTATCAAAATATCATATCTCATAATAGAATAGTCATTCTCAATCTTGATTGAATTCATACCTGGAACTTTTAAAAATCCTGATGCCCTGGCCTTACCCCAGGTTCTAATTACATCAGAATACCTGGGAGATGGAACCCAGGCATCGTTATTTTTAAAATCTCCCCTGGTGATTCCAATGTATTGCCAAGACAGAATCACTAAGATAGTGGAATTTCAGGCAACATCAAGAAAATTAAGCAGCTCCTTTTCATGAGTGGCAGAGCTATCCCACCATCTCTGAAGTCAAGGTATTAAGTGATCAAATTTGTGTTTTTCCTCTATATCAAATAGCTAGAGAGTAACCTGCCTAACAATATCCAAAATGGCAGATGGCCATAAAGTAAAGCATTCTGAACTTGGGAGAAATGAGACCTGGGCTTATCAGGTCTGTTCTATCATACCTGATAGAACCTTATCAGGTTCTATCAGTCTGCTTTGTGCTAGCTGTGTGACTCTATTTTCAAATTGCGGCAAAATGTACATGACAAAATTTACCGTCTTAACCATTTTAAGTGTACAGTTCAATAGTATTAATTATGTTCACTTTGTTGTGCAACTACTATCACCATCCATCTTCAGAACTCTTTCCTTCATGCAAACTAAAACTCTATACCCCTTAAATGGCAACTTCTCATTTCTCCCTCCCTCTAGCCCCTTGCAACCACCATTCTAGTTTTTATCTGTCTGGGTTTGACAACTCCAGGTATCTAAGTAGAATAATGCAGTATTTGATCTTTTGTGACCAGCTTATTTCACTTAGCACGATGTATTCAAGTTTTATCCACGTTGTAGCATGTGTCAGAATTCCCTTCCTTTTGAAGGCTGAGTAGTATTGTATTGTGTGTATATATGACAATTGGTTTATCCATTCATCTGTTGATTGGCATTTGGGTTGATGGACACTTTGGGCTATTATAATGCTACTATAAACTTGACTGTACAAATCTCTCTTCCAGACCCTGTTTTCAATTGTTTTTGATGTATACCCAGAAGTGGAATTGCTGGATCATTAACTGTGTGACTTTAAACAACTCATTTCAATCTTCCTGAGTATTTCCTCACTGATAAAATTCATGTTTATTTTTTTCATGTTTATTTATTTATTTTTAGAGACGGGGAGGGGCATAGAGAGGGGGAGGGAAATAATCACAAGCATGCTCTGTGCTGTTAGCGCAGGGTCCAATGTGGGGCTCAATCCCACAAACCCTGAAATCGTGACCTGGGTTGAAATCAAGAGTCGGATGCTTAACCAACTGAGCCACACAGGTAACCCTAAAATTCATGTTAAAATTCATGTTTTTAAATATGGTTCTAAGTGCTAGGAATATTGCAGTAAACAGGACAGGTAAGGTTCCTCTGAGGAGAAATAATTCTTACTACACATACCCCAAAATGAATGAGATAATGGAGGTTTTCTAGATTTCATTAACAAATTAATCTAGAAATTTTTGGCCTTCTCACTGGGTATTGAGAACTCTTATACTAAGAAACAAAAAGGGTTTTATGGAAGTCTGAAAATAATGAATGCAAAAGGAGAGGCTCCCATGTTTGATGAAAGAAAACTTGAGTCTTGGAATTTTAGCTAGATGAGGAAATTTTCAGTCCCAGTCATGATTCCCCTTGGGTGTGGCACTAGTGAGAATTCATGTCAGGACCTAATTAAACATTTCAAATAACCTTTCTCAAAGAAAATGTGGGGAAAAAACCTATTCCAAAGCTCGCTCACACACACACACACACACACACACACACACACAAATATCCTGCATTTTTATGTTTGTTTCAGGGAAACCTCTAAGACAGCCTACAACTATAAAAATCTGTGAACTCTACAAGTCAGAAATCACCACATAATCAAAAAATAATAAGTTCCAAATGATAAAGAAATCTGATACATCCAAATTCAAGGGCAATGAATGATTTAAATAGTTGTCCAGAATTTCTTGTGAAGAATGAGTTTATATTAACTTCCCTTAATTAAGGCTATGGTGTCTTAAAGAAACATGAATGGAGGTGGGATATAAGTGATAAGAGATGTGCATGGCTTTAGACTAGGAATTCTCCATTCAGGCACCTTTTGAGAGAAAAATCATTCTTTTCAGAAATATAAAAAAATATAAGAAACAATATAACAAATAACCTGTGATTCAGACTTTCATTGCTGTTACTGTTTATTTAACCTAGTGAGGTATAATTTACATACAATAAAATACACATATCTTATATCTGGAGTTCAATGAATTTTGATAAATGTCTACACCTGGTTAACAACCCACCCCAATCAAGCTATTTGCATCACCTCAGAAAGTTCATTCACGCCCCTTTGCACTCAGTCCACTTCTGGGCCCAGACAAACATTGATCTGATTTCTATTAGTCACTGTACATTAATTGTCTAGTCTAGAAGCTCAATTAAATAGAATCTATACTATGTATCATTATCTGTCTGGCTTCTTTTATTTAGTATTCACCCATGTTGTTGCATATATCAGAAGCTCATTGTTTTTTATTGCTGAGTTGTATTCCTTTGTACACAAGTAAGCCACAATTTGTTTATCCATTCTTCTGGCTTGTTCCCAGTGCTTGACTATTATGAATAAAGCTGCCATAAACATGTATAAATCCTTCTGTTGACATAAGTTTTATTTCTCTTGGGTAAAATCCAAGAGACAAATTGAGGGTTCATAGAGTAGATGTTTAAATTTATAAGAAATTATTAACTGTTTTTCTAAGTGGATGTAAAATTTAATACTCACACCAATAATGTGTGAGATAACCCAGTTGCTCTATATCCTTGTCAACACTTGGTATTCTCAATTTTTAAAACTTCATCATTGTGGAGAGTGTATAGTGATGCTTCACTGTGTTTTTAATTTGCATTTCCCTCATGATTAATAATGTTGAACATCTTTTCTTGGGCTTTGTGGCTGTATTGGTCAGCTTGGGCTGCCATAACAAAACTATAGACTGGATGGCTTACAGAAATATATTTTCTAACAGTTCTGGAAGCTGGAAGTCTGAAATCAGGGTGCCAGGATAGTGGTGCACTCTTCTGGGCTTGTAGACAGCCATATTTGCTGTGTCCTCACAGCAGGGGTAGGAGTAAGGGGGGTAAGAGGGAAGTGGAGAGAAAGGCAGAGGGGAAGAAGGAGGGAGAGAGAGAGAGAGAGAGAGAGAGAGAGAGATCTGGTGTCTCTTCTTATAAGGGTGCTATTCTCATCAGTTGAGGATCCTACCTTTGTGATCTCACCAATCCTTATTACCTCCAACAACCCCTGTTTCCAAATACCATAACATTGGGCATTAGGGTTTCAACATATAAGCTCTGGAGGGATACATTTACTCAATAACAATGGCCATTTCTATAAGTTCTATTTTGAAGTCTCTATTCAAGTCTTTTGCCAATTTTTGTACTGAATTGTCTTATTATTGAATTGTAAAAGCTATTTATATATTTTACATAAAAGTCCTTCATCAGATATTTATTAAAAATACTTTCTGTTAGTCATCACATGCCTATACATATTCTTAACAATATCATTTGAAGAGCAGAGGGTTTAAATCTGATCACATACATTTAATTATTTTTCCTTTTAAAAGTAATGCTTTTGAGTCATAGCTAAGAGATTATTTTCCATCCCAATGTCATTTATCTTCTTCTTCTAGAAGTTTTACATTTTAAATCCTATTTTTAGTTTTATATTTTCAGTTTTTATGTTCAGGTCTATAACCCAAGTTAAGTTAATTTATATGTATGCCATGAGGTAAGGGATGAATTAAATAAGTTAATGAATGCATGTGACACATGGTGGCACTCAATAAATAAGTTCCATAATCATTACTTTTATTAGCAACTAAGGACATAAAGGCTATATTTACCCATTTACTGCAAAAGGCTAGGAAGAATTTACATTAAGGAAACTTAAAAATAGAATGAGCACCTATCAAAACTAAAAGCTTTTACTTTTCAAGAGACCTGTCTTATCTGGTAGATTTGGTGACTTTAGCTGATGCTCCCAGGTTCACACCAAAATCCATCTGATCTATCCACAAGGGAGCTTACAAAGAGTTCTCACATAGATGGACCCCGTTTTCCTGGTCTGTCTCTGCCAAAGACCATTCGCCAGCTGTGGGTGCATCAACCTAGGCAGACTGCAAAGTCTCAGATGGAGGGTAACAATTCAGGAGCAATCCTTGATACAGGAGGGACCAGAGTTTGTGGATAGATGCCTGTGCTGCCTCATCCCCCAGGTGACAATTTTTAGTTGTGTGTTACACAGTGACCCAGAGGGTCCCCCAATAAGATTGAGCCCTATAGAGATGTTCTGTTCTTTCACATCCTTTACTGGCTTTCTCCCCTTTTCTCTCTCACTTTCCCCACTCCCCCAGTGTGCTTCCTGGGATCCACTCCCAAATAATCTACTTAAACCAAAAATCTTATCTGAGGGTCTGTGTTTGAGGGAACCTAAACTAAAGCAGAGGCTGGCCACAGAAATTCAATGCTCTGGACACATGAATGCCTCCAATGAAAAGTGACCCTCTCTGGAGAAAGAAGTAGAGGAAGGCGATAGGCAATTTATTTCAAATCAAGAGTACAGATTAGAAACAAAGTAGAGAGACTCAGTCACTCAAGATGGTTTTTGTTCTCAAATCCTCCATGGTATCCATGCATGGAGTTCAAAAGTCTTTGTTCTGGAAACTTCTTAGCCAAGTATTTCAAGGCCCTTGGCAGAAACACCTTGCTCAAGGTAGCAGTCAAATGAAATAGTGGAGTAATGTCTGGGTTGTGCCTGCTTCTTCTCTGAGAAACAAGCCACAAGCCATTAGCCAAAGCAGGGAGAACACCACCCCAAACACAACAATTTTGCAATACAGACAGTTTTCTTTGAAAGCACTCTACAAATATATTTCTCTCACTTGGGAACTGCAAGAGAAGATAATTATTCTTTTCTGCCTCATAATATATATTAAAAATGTTCAAATGTGGCTTTCCAGGGATTTCTGCCAAATATTTTTAGGCACCAGATCCAGCTTTACTTAATTTTATATGGCCTGCTTAGTCTATTGTAAAATACCCTTTCATGTAGTATGAATCTGCTAAAGAGGCTAAGATATATTCCTTTATACTAAAAACTGAATTTTAAGGTTAACCTTCAAGGTTAGGAACTTTCACCCTCAGACCTAACTCATGAGGAGCCACTGAAAAGGAATTGAAGCCCTCCTGAAATGCTATACACTTCTCCAGGCTCTGACTACCGCCATGAGAAAAAGCAAGACTATCACCTTCCAAGAAAGGAACTGTACATGACAAGAAGGTTGTTTTCAGATAAATAGTACACTTTATTACCACCAGGGCATACAATATCTCAAACACAACATTTCATGGCCTTTTCTGTTTTTATGAGCATATGCCAACAACGAGTAATGAGCACAAAAGTCTGTGTGAAACACTGCATTTGATGGAGTGTTTGTGTTGGCTTCCTTAAAATCGGCTGATTTCCAAATCTCATTCTCCACCCCACCTTAGTTATATTTATACTGTTGTGCAGAACAAACTTGGATCCGTATTTAAATATGAAATGCTTTGTGGCCATTCGTGCAAATCTCTTTATCGGGGTCTCGCACATTAACGCCCTTCACAATTGACCCACAGGCCGATTGTTTAACATAACGTTTCCACGAGGCTTCTTTCACGCACTCACAGCTCTGTTTTTACTTTTCTTAGCTTTCCTGGACAATCAAAAGGAAGTGGAACAGAGCCGGCTTGCTGAAAGCTGGAGCTGCCCCAGTGTCTCCTCCTACCTTCTGTCTCGGGTTTTGTTTTTCTACTTCTTTTTCTTTTCTTTTTTTCTTTTTTTTTCTCTGTAGTTCTGGTGGTATAGAAGGCAGAGCCAGACTCTGTAGTTACAATCTCTCAATCCTGTGTCTGCTGTATTTTCCCTCCTGGCTCAGAGTCAATGGGAAGACTCACTGTGACCAGTCTCACAAAGCCAATTTCATGAAATTGTGTTGGCTGTTGATTTGCAAAAGCAATGCAAAGGGGTGCATGTATGCATGCATGTGGGTAGGTCTGGTGGTAATGTTGGGGGGCAGGTATACAAAACCCCTCCTTCTTAAAGTAACAGAAACATCCAACTTAGAAAATGCAAAGTTTCTCACTTCCTCATCCCTTTTCAATTCAGAGGTTGCTTTAACTTACAGGGTCACAGGGTTCTACCCTACATTTCCCCTTCTCTTCCCATTTTTAGCTTTGAAGAGAAGGGTTGCAACCCATACAAACTGAAGCAGAAATACTTCAAGTGGCCAAGGCACTTTCTTGGAAAGAATGTCCCCCCCCAAAGTGTTATGACTAATGACAGTCTAAGCTGTAGTTTTCTCTTCTGTAAGAAGAGAGAATGATTTCTATTTGAGCACTAACTGAATCTACCAGGTACACTAGGTATACACATGTAGCAAAGTAGTAATACCTGTCTCATATGATGGTTGCAAAGATTTAATAAACTGTTGCACATAAAGCACAGAGCACAGGGTCTAACAAGTAGTGAGTGTGCGGAAATGTCAATTATCATCATCATTATGAATCATTAATCAGGGCAAGAGTCAAGAGGTCTCTACTATGGTTGATATGATGATTGAGATCCCAGGTTTTGGAGTTGATTACACCTGCCTGCAAATCCCCATTCAATCATTTCCACACATGTGACCTTCAGCAAGTTAGCAAGGTTCTTTAATTTTTTTTTTAATTTTTTTTTCAACGTTTTATTTATTTTTGGGACAGAGAGAGACAGAGCATGAACGGGGGAGGGGCAGAGAGAGAGGGAGACACAGAGTCAGAAACAGGCTCCAGGCTCTGAGCCATCAGCCCAGAGCCCGACGCGGGGCTCGAACTCACGGACCGCGAGATCTTGACCTGGCTGAAGTCGGACGCTTAACCGACTGCACCACCCAGGCACCCCATTAGCAAGGTTCTTTAATCCTCAGTGTCCCCATCTGTAAAATGGGGCTAATAAAT
The DNA here is from genome assembly GCF_018350155.1 of Leopardus geoffroyi. Lineage (NCBI taxonomy): Eukaryota > Metazoa > Chordata > Mammalia > Carnivora > Felidae > Leopardus > Leopardus geoffroyi. Next base: position 36,780,876 of record NC_059336.1, on the reverse strand, counting down.
TATGTACCTTAAAGGGATGCTATAAGGATTGTGTTTATATATGTACTTATTAGCACAGTGTTTTGTATATTAATATATGCTTTACATTATCAATATATAGTAGATATTATTAATATTACTTGCCTACCCAATATAGTTTTATTATAAGGACATAATACAAAAGTAGCCCAAAGGACAAATGTATACCTACTCCTCCATATATCTTAAAGATACAAATTATTTCTATAATCAATTGGTTTTATTGTAAGCATATTCTTTTGTCCTAGAAAATCTTTCAAACCCAATTATTAAACCCATCACATAAGAGCTGAGCTGACGAGCCAGTCACCTGCAGAAACTAATCCTGAGCTGAATTTTCCTAGGACAAAATTGAATGGAACATTAATGAAGGTAAGCAATCTTGGAATTATAAACAACCTCCACATTATAGTGGCTTAATGCAAAATGATTATTATGTTCATCTCATAGTTCAATGCAACTCCATAGGGAGGATCTGCTTGCAGTCGTTAAGAAGCTTGGGGGAAAAAAAAAAAAAGCAGCTTGGGTGCACCAGTTAACTGGCTCCACCATCTTTCAGTGCCTCTAAGTCCTTGGTTGGATTATTCTTATCCATCCAATTGAAAGGGAAAGAGAGAATATTGGAGGATCATGCAAGATATTTTAGGGACCAGTCCTGCATATGGAATACATTACTTCTGCCTGTATTCTATTGGCTGGAATCCAGTTATATGTTGCCATCTATTTTAAGAGGTACTGAGAATAGTAGTCTTCCTGGGTGTCCAGAGATTTGAGTATCATATGGCACTGTCTGCCTCAGGTGGGTAGGAGTTCAGTTTACATATATCAACTCAATTTAAACTAGTTAAGGGACAAGATGCTGGAGATGTTGATTTTGATGTATCTGGAAAGAATTAGGAAAAGAAAAATGGGCCATATCTGTTCCTTTTCTGATTTGACCACTTGTTGAAATGAGAATCCTCTTTACCCTACATGCATCTCACATGCTACTATGAGAGCATATGGGAGAAGTGAAGGCATAGTGTAGAGGTCTTCCAAGTCTACCTTAGATTATTCTAATACAAATATTGATAATAATTCTTCACTCAAAGAAAAACATCAAGAACAAATGTTAACCTGGAGGGATGATAGAACAACAGGTATAAACCAGGAATGTCCCAGACAAACTAGAACATTCTAGTACATACAGTCACCCTAACTTTGTGCCTCTTGACAGTTATCAGTTCTGTGGGGCTATCTCCATGAAGATAGGTAATGTATCCATTGTTCAGGTACTCCAAATGGGATCTGCTTGGCAAATAGAATCCACTGTGTCTTGATGAAACCTCATTGTTCTAGCTTGAGAAGGGGCTTTCCTGACCATTCCCTGTCCTCTCCCAGAGCTGGTCTTCCCCCAAATTCCAAGTAAAGAGGAGAGGACACACAGACAGGCTAAAGTCCACCACAGTGCTCTAGTCTGGAAAAATGAGACAGAATGCACTTTCAACATTCATGAGACAAGAGGGTATAGGATGGCCATGAGTACAGCCACATCATCTTAATCCCTACCTATATTTCACTTCTAGTTTGGGATTCTAAGGTGGGCAAAACCAGAAAACACCTGTTCACCAAATTGTAGTTTAAAAAAATTAGGAGGTACAGTCCCTGGACACAATCCCGAAACTTCAGAACAGCTAGTTTTAGGACAAACTAATGGAATTCAACTTTATATCCCAGATAGCAAATCCTGGTATTATTTATTTCAAGAGCTAGTTTAGACTGAAGAGAGAAACAGTTTTGAGAGAAAGATATAAAGCAAGCAAGCAATTTTGTTGTAGTTTACAACTAAAATTCTATACCTAAAATATATCTTCCAGTAGCTTTCAGAGATAAATCATAGCCTGTATTTAATTAAAATATTTTTCATTAAAATTTTTTTTAATGTTTATCTTTGAGAGAGAGAGAGAGAGAGAGAGAGAGAGAGAGAAAGTGAGGGGCGGGGAGGAGCAGAGAGACAGCAAGACATAGAATCCAAGACAGGCTCTTAGCTGTCAGCACAGAGTCTGACATGGGGCTCGAACTCACAAACCATGAGATCATGACCTGAGCCAAAGTTGGATGCTTAACCGACTGAGCCACCCAGGCACCTCAAATATTTCTCATTTTAAAAGCTGTTACCAGGTAACTAGGAGATTTCACCAAATCATCCATTTACCTATCGATGCACTGAAATATACATTCAATGCCCATTGTCAAACACCTTTGGAAACAAATGGCATTTCAGGCCCTGTAAGGCCACGATAATTTCCCGAAGAGAATCCTGTTAAGGCTGTGGGATGTTTGTTAGATATAATCAAGTAGGTATTCACAATAGTTAGCAATGGTAGAGCACGGGCACCAGCCAATCAGAATGGTACCTTTCTATAGACTGAATATTTGTGTCCTCCTAAATCTACACATTGAAACACAACCCCCAATATGATGACATTTGGAGATGGGACCTCTGATAGGTGATTAGGTCATGAGGATGGACCCCTTATAAGTGGGATTAGTGCCCAAAGAGCTCCTCCACCCCTTTCATCAATGTGATCACACAGCGAGAAGACAGCTGTCTTTGAATCAGCAAAGGGCCCTCCCCAGACACTGAATCTGCAGACATTTCAATCATGAACTCCCACCCTTCAGAATTATGAGAAATAAATGTTAACTGTCCAAGCCACCTAGTCTATGGTATTTTTGTTATATTAGCCAGAACAGGTTAAGACACACCTTCATCACTCAACCAATAAGCAAACGTGAAGTTGAAGAATACAATGTGGTCACCTCGATACTTACCAGCCAAAAATAGCCCTGGAACAACCTTAATTCCTGAGAATAGTAAAGGCAGATTTTTTTTAATGACTAATGCTTCTGAATGCTGTGGTAAAAGCAACAGTAGGATGAGCTATAGTATAAAAAGTTCTTCTGCATTACTTTCTGAAGAATCTGAAGGAAACTGTCTAAAATACGTGAAGCTACATTTCATTCCACTGTCAACTCAAGACGAAAACTAGGGAAGTTACTGAGTGCCTACTATATATAAACATGGTACCCACACTTTCCTTTTATAATCTCTAATTCTTACAACAACATTATAAGTATATGTAACCCACTTTGCAGATGAGAAAGTAGTTTCTGAGAGATTCTCTGTTTTGCTAAGGTCACCTATTGAGCTCATGGTGGTAGATTCAAAAGCAAGTCTATCAAGCTCAGGTCATCTTCCCTTTGTTTTAAGTTCCTTTTGGGAACTAACTTCTTCTGCATTGTGTTCACTCTTAGGAGTGTGAAACTGGCCAACTCGCCCCTACCTAAGGAGTAGAGATGATCCAAGCAAGGCTTGGTGAATTGCAGAAATGGTCACAATCATTTCCCATACTACCCCCGTATCCATACCACTTTGAAATATGAATTTTGCAGCTCCTCCATTCAGGATCTGAAGTCTATTTCCCCATTCCTTGAATCTGGCCTTATGACTTGCTTTGGCTAAAAGAATGGGGCAGAAGTGACACTGTGAAAATTTTGAGCATGGGCCTCAAGAAACCTTGCATACATCTATACCACTCTTGGATCCCTACTCACCTGCCATGTGAGCAAATTCTTGCTAGCCTACTGGAGGATGAGAGACCACATGGAGTAGAAATAAACCATCCCAGTTGAGCCATCCTAAATGGACCGGGTCTCAATCAACATGGTAGTTAATGGAAGATGCATAAATGAGCCAGGCTAAGATCAGCTGGGCCTGCTCTACATCTGCATAAAAGTTCAGCTGAACTCAGCTCAAACTGTCAACCTGCAAAATCATAAGCTGCCCAAATGTTTTAAGTCACAAAACGTTGAAGTAATTTGTTATTCAGCAACACCTAAATGATACACAAGGATGGAAAAGACCTATGATAAATCCCAGAGGGGTTCATGACAAGATTTTTAACTTGCTGCCTAGATCACTAGATCTTCCCTGATTCTTGCCCTTTCCCAGCTTGGGTCTCTAACATCATCTTTGATACTGGAAACCTTATAAGTTCCTGTATCCTTATAAGTTCCTTTTGCTTAAGTTTGTCAGAGTTTCTGTCAACCAAAATATCTCTAACTTATTTTATAGGCTTTGATCCAAACTCTTCATTTTGCTGCTGAAAAACTGAAGCCAGAGAGGAAAGTTAGTTATCTGCCCAGAATCATGCATCTACTATCAGGCAGGCAATAGGACCCGAATTTAGACAACCTAACATAGATAACATAGATAGCAGGACCATTATCATCACAAAAGGCCATGACTCTACTCATTACATAAACCAACTTAGTATCACCAAAGTAAGTAAGGCTAGCTGCTCTAGAAAGCAGTCACTTGATACAATAACATTTTATTTTCCTGCTTCTCATTGGCTGGTTGTGGATTTTTCTGGTGGAATAGTCTTTCCATGTGCTCATTCAGGGACTCAGATCCCTTCTGTACTGTGGTTCTACCCTCTTCTAAGTCCTAGGGATCCCTGCCATTCAGCCAGCACATGAGAAAAAAAAGAGATGGTTCATAAGAGGGTTTTGTGAGCCAGGTCTGGAAGTAGCACCTATCACTGCTCTCAGATTCCATTGGACAGAGCTCAGGGACATGACTTTCATCAAGCTGTAAAGGAAATAGTCCGGCTGTGTCCCAAAGATGAAGTGAGAGCACAGATATGGGCAAATCTTTGCCACAGATTCCTAGTTGGTTCTATACAGACAGAATCACTTAATTGCTGAGATTAAACCCTTTCTGCTCCTTAATAAATCATTCCAAAATGTGACCAATAAAAGACACGTCCACTTTTTTTTTTTTTTTTTTTTTTTGGTAAATAAAAGTTAGTGACAAATGTGGCTCATTCATCAGAAAACCCAGAAACTGAGATCCTTAGGTTTGCTGCAGCTTGCTAGAAAGAAAGCTCTAAAAGATACCAGAAACCCGGTTCAGAATATACTACTGTTCCACCACAATATCTTGTACTATTTCCATTCCTTCCACAAAATAAGCCTGGGGTTGGGGGACAGGGATTCTACAAGTAATCATTTGCCTTCCTTTGTCTGATGAACAACAAGAGTAGCCATTTGTCAACCACTAGATTATTCTTAACATTTTGACATTGCATTTGAATCACTCAGATACATTTAGGGAAAAAATATTTCTCTACTTCCCACCTCCCTAGTGGAGTTCTCTTCCCCTTCCAATTTCATATGAAAGTCCTCAGGAAAAATAGACTTATAAAAGTATTGAATTCACAGATGAGTTGAGCCTACATTTTTTCTTTTCCCATGACACATTGTAAATACCAAAAAAAAAAAAAAAAAAAAAAAGCAAGAGAAAGAGAGAGAGGGAAAGGCTAGGCAGAAAGTGAGACCCATCCATCCACATTCCAAGACACGCTCCAGTTACCCAATCACTGCAGAGCATTGCCAGGACACAGAGACCATGATTTGGACAAGAATGCACCTATTTCCAATACATTCTAGTTACTCAGTTGATACTGAAGACTCTGACCAGCCATTAAGTAGCCAATGGACTTTGCCAAGGAACCTGCATGGAAGGTACTGTGGCATCTTATTTTCTATAAATTATAGCACTTTGAACCATAGAGCATGCCTCTGAACAGCTGAGATTACAAAACAAAGCCCTGGAAGGACTATACTCTCATTTACTGTTTTCACATTTCTCTGTTTCCAAAATAGTTGGCTACCTTTGTTTCCTCCCCAAACTCCAGCTCTTTTTTAAGGACAGAAAAGAAGTCTAACATTCAGAACATGATTGGTTTTCAAAATATGCTAAGCATTTAGAGATTTATTAGAAACAGTTGTAGTTCCTCATTAATCTAAAGCAAATTATTATTGATTTACAACAGACAGCTCATCTGATATCCTTCAGGCAGTCATAAAAAAATGGTCTGAGCATTAAAAATGGTTAATGTCTCTCTGGCAATAGCAGCTAAATTCAGTCAATGACAGCCCCTTCCAACTGGATGAAAAATAGCCGTTCTCACTGTGTGTTCTGCTCACTTTTGCATAAGTGTTCCAAATAATCTGTGTTCATATGCATTTATTTTCACATTGGGTTCATTTATCAGAGAGCTGTAGATACTCCATTCATGCTAGAGTGATTTTAAAGTGGGAAAGAATCCTTGCTAACACTATCACGTGCTTAAACTGGACATGTTTTGTTATAGCAAGTTTTTTACTAAAACTTGTAAGAGTTTTTACTACCTCTGAGCAATCTCAATAAGAACAGGTCGAAGGCTGCCTTGCACTTACTGGCTAGAAGCATCAGTTCTTGAGTCAAACCACCAAGTTTAATTCCTGGTGCCACCAATTGAGCAACTTACCTACTTTTGGTAAACCTCAGTTCCCCCTTCTGCAAAATGGGAATTTTGAGAGCACCTAAAGCAAGCATGAAATTTAGATGAGGTTTCTAGTTCTAACATAGCACCAGGGTTAGAGATTTTCTATTAATACAAGAGTTCTCTATGAGAGATTTCTCTATTAATATAAGCTATTGGCACAGGACCAAGACTATTAATAGGTGGGTATTAGCAGCCTGCCCACTTCTTGCTTGCTAGCAAGGATTACACTTTGCCAGCTTAGTTGTTTCCTCTCCCTTAGTCCTCCAGAGCATCCAGCCTTGCCAGACTAGAGCAAACGGGGAGGGGAGGAGGATGCAGTTGAACAGAGTTTCAGGAGTTTTAAACAATAGGCACTGGTGTGGCATGTGAGAAAATTTGTTGAAAGGTAAAGGGAGATTTGGAGTGATGTTTTTATGGTATGTTTTTATATTCCTGGTATTCAAGAAATGAAAGTAAAAGATTTGATTATTTCTAAATTTCTTTTTGGATGCTGGACTGTGTGGTGTGTGTGTGTAACTATTATCCTGATTGGACTGGATCACTTGAATTATGGAATGGAGCATATTTACTACTTCCACCATTCTTACTTAGTGTCATTACTTATGTAATCTTATTATATGTTCTAGTTTAAGCTGGAAGCTCTGCCCTTGGCCATTAATAGCACCTTGCTTTCATTTTCAGAAATATCCTCGTTTATACAATAAAATTTATGATCATCCTTCTACTGTTGCTGCTGTCACTGGTGCTGTCACTGCTATTATTTTTTAAATCTGCAACTGAAATAATCAATGCAATTATAAAAATTTACATCATCTACCTACACTTGGAAAAATATTTTTTCATAGATTTTTATTAGCAAAAAAACTAGTTCTTTAGACAATTAGAGCACCTCAAAGCTCACTTTTCCCATAAATGCCAACTTCTAGGTAAAAGTGAAATTTTAGATCCCATCCAACTCTAATTTATCCAATGAGCTCATTCATATACCCAAGTGATATCTCCAAATAATCTTTCCACCTAAAAGTCCCCTCCTCTTTAGATCCTAAAAAGACAAGTACCAAAGTTAAGCCACTGCAGGTTCTTGGGTGGACACTTTGTCCAAAAGAACATGGAAATCTAATTTATATGGCAAAGCCATTTACACCTCCAGATCTTCAGACACACCAAACATCTTAGCAGCAGGAGTAGAAATCTTCCCTAAGTTTAATTACCCATCAACCTCATACTCATTTTAATAATGAGTAATTACTCATTTTCTAAATATTAATCAAGACTTCATAATAGCATAAACCAGTCAGCAAGTCCACTAGGAAAGGAAGCAAAAAGAATAGTCTAAGTCACAATCAGCATACTTGTGAACTCGATGCCCTATATGTTAGTTTTTCCTTCCTAAAAAAATAAGGTTTAGGATAATCCAAGTGGCAGTATTTCCATTTTGTAGTAAGTATCTTAGGATGCCAGTTGCTTGGATGCCTGCTTATTGCCAGGCCCTTGAATTTAATGATCTTCTTAAGACATATATGAAGCATATGAAAATGACATTATTGGATTAAATTTAAAGTAGAGAGAGAATCTATTATGAATCTCTGAAGGTAGTTATAGTGAAATATTCATTGTTCTCTACTTGGAAATTGTTATAAAAACATTGTTTTAAAATATTCCTTACAAAGGAAATAGTTTAAGATGTAATATGGACATGTTTTCAAACCAAATGGACACACCTGTATCTGGAAGAAGACAGACAGTGAGGATAAACATGGAAATAGAAAAAAAAAAAAAGTATGCATTTGCTTAATGAGTTACCCCCAGGTCCAGGTTTGTGGCTGTGAATTCTTACAGCTCTTGCCACTTTTCAAGGTCTCCTCCATCTTCCTTGGATATCTGAACCAAATTTCTTTTTCTCTGGCTACATTTCAAAAATGTTTCCTTGGCTTTGTTCCTCTAACACCACTAAGCAAATGTGTTCACTACCTTGGGAATATCTGTGGTCATATAATTCCATAATCATATTCTTAGATGATATGTTGCAATTCACTTAGGCTGGACTTAGCACTCAGCATGAGCTCACAAAGATGTTCATGACAGTGGTCAATGATGACTTCATCGTCTAAGGATGAACTCATCAGCTGTTCAACATCTGCAGAGGGGAGGCCTATTTCAATGACAAACAGAACCTCAAGTACAAAAGAAAGCCTAAGAAATCAAGCACCTCTAAAATCTGAAAATAACTAATTTCATAGATCACTATGGACAAGAGACTGAAAATGCTTCTTTGGCTGGCATTGAAACACCACTTTCTTGATGTTATGATGAAATCCTTGGGGCAACACACCAAACTGAAAGCAATGTGTATAAAACTGTGTGTGAGTAGCTGACAGAAAGTTCCAAGTTCTGATCTGTACATGCTCTATTAAATATGATCATATCTATTAAAAATACAAACCTATATGCATATACATTTCCAATTCTATGCCCACTTTTATCTCTTAAACTATGCCCAACTGCTCTACTTTTATGTCATTTCTGGAAAGCTTTATTAATTGATTTTGTTCTCAGATGCTATCATTTTATTGTCCACTATATACACTTTATTTTTCTTTGTTGTCATTGACTTTTCATGACAACATTTGATGGATGATTCCACTTTGCTAAGCTGCATTTTTCATTGCAGTGATTTTTCTCTCTGTAATTTGTCTTCTAAAAACTTTCAAAATCATTTTTGGGCCATTGTCATAAAATCACATTGTTTACCTACTAATCTTTTATATTATTGAATTTCCTCCAATTTGGTTAAGAAGTGAAACTGACTCATCCATGCAACATCTAGGAAAACATTGCAGAATCAAACTTTTAAGAAATTTGTTCTGGAAAAATATCTAGTAGCTTTCAAAAAGTATCTTGTAGTCTTCAGGCTAGTCGTCAAAGGGAATTAACTGCACATTTGGTTCAGTCTTTTTTATTGTTTCTTGAAAGTTTACCCGGCAAGTTAAATATTAAAGAAGGAAAGTTTAAAAATGTAGATAATAAAAAGACAGTATTCAAGAGAAAAAGCACAGAGGTGATATGGGAATATAGCTGCCTCAGATGGGAATTAGGACAAAATTCTAGGTACACGGAAAACTCATCCTCAGGTTGGGTAGAGGAAAACAAAATTTCAAGAAGAAAAAAATATTGTCAAAAGAGAAAAAATGTGGTACCACAGGGAGTAGGGCACTAGGAAAATTGCTTGAGGGTGGGACCACAAATGGCAGATGAACAAAATTAGGTGGAGCCCAGAAATAAAGCAAAGCCTTTATTAGCAGACCTGCTGATATAGCGATCTCATTGTTATGTAAGATCCAAGGAATTTCTCCCATGACCTACACCATTCGCAACATCAACCTGCTACTAGGGTAAGATGCATTTCTTTTCAGGTTCTTCAGACTTCAAATATGTCCACGGTAGAAATACTGGAAGCTTAGCCAATAACTTCCAGCTCCTGACACCTTCTCTGCCATGGAAATTAAAACAGACTAAATATTCTTTTCACTAAGTATTTTGATGGGGAAACTGGGCACTGGACCATGAAACTTTGCTGAGGTTCCCAAAGGTCAGATGTAAAACCAACACCCTGTCCTCAGTGAACTTTCTCTAAGCGGCGCCTCTTTCAGGAGTAGAAGGAAAATTCTGAGACCAAATCAGAAGACTCCAAACAATTAGAGAGACTAAAAATAAACGTATGTTTCTAATTCATCAGCTTTTAGGAAACCAGTAGGTCTTGCTATATTTATCATTTAATACTTTTTTTACTAACCTGTGTGGTTGCTCTCTAGTTTAAAATTTGTTGTTTATGTAGACCCCAAGGGCAACCATTACAAAAATCCCAATTTTTCACTTGCAGACCAGACAAATGATTCCACACAAATAATCTCTGTAATAAAAATATAGTTAGAAGCAAAAAGAAATCAACTCTGAATATCACTGGGATCTACATGGCTGGCCCCAGGTTGAGCCAAAATATAACCACATGTATCATATTAAGATTGTCAGAATGTTTTTTTTTTTTTAATTTAGGAACAACACTATGAGATTAGAATAGAGCTGTGTTCTCCTTTGCATCCCAAGGCTCCAGGAGGGCGGGGTTGCATGGATTATGAAAACTGCAAATCAAAGACCTTGAATTTCCCAAGAAAATTCTGAAATGCACATGGCAATAGATATTTGTTCAGCAAAGAATGAGAAACAGAATTTCAGGCAAGCCCTTAGGAATTCAGAGAAAACAGACAGACCTGGCCCAGGCAGAGCAGGGAGGTAGCACAGTTTACCTGCTTTTTCTTCTCATCCTTTACTTCAGCTACCATTCCTAGAAAGCAATGAGCACTCAGTGACTCCTTTCAAAGATATTAGGTGAGAATGGGTCACTGCCCTTGAGCTACAAAGAAATGTGTCTATAGGTGCCAAAGGTCAGTTCCCAGGAAGCAGAGTCTCAGATGGGGGTTCTTATGTGAGTCATATATAGAGGGAGGACTCTCAGTAGAAACCTGTGAGGAAGCAATGGGAGTGAGATGGGGCAAGGGGATGAGTTAGACAAAGGTTTGTTTTCAGGAGTCCAGCCTGAGCCTGCTCCCTGAGGGAACTCTAGAGGGTGAATGGCACCATGTCATTGGTGCAGCTTGTTGAATGGGGAGCCAACAACACCTGCATTAGCTCATTAGCCCAGTGAAAAAGATCTGGGTGAGCCACCTATAGCACCTACCATAGTAGTGGTGTATAGCCACTGTATAAACATGGAACATCTTCCAAAACAATTAATATTTCTTAATATTTGAGAGGCCATGGTTTGATTGTTTCTTTCCCCTGTTGGGTAATGATCTCACAGTTTGTGAGTTCAAGCCCCGCGTCAGACTCTGTGCTGACAGCTCAGAGCCTAGAGCCTGCTTCGGATTCTGTGTCTCCCCCTCTCTCTGCTGCTCCCATGCTCATGCTCTGTCTCCCTCTGTCTCTCAATAATAAATGTGAAAGAAAGAAGGAAAGAAATAAAGGAAGAAAGAAAGAAAGAAGAAAGAAAGAAAGAAAGAAAGAAAGAAAGAAAGAAAAGAGAAGGAGGGAACAAAAGAACCACTATTCCAGAAAATTCCAAAATATTCTTGTGCTCTAAGAAAAGTCTCTTCACTTGTGGAAATTCACATACCTACCCCAAACCATCAGAGAGATATTTTCAGATAGGGGGTTTCCCTTCCTACCTCACACATCACACATTCTTCAAAAACCTGCTTTATCTACTTATGAATTATACTATAGCTTCCTAACAAAATACTTTTATATTAACTTTATTTCTGCCACATAAAAAATGCCTGTAAGGCAAGGACCTAAAACTCAGTACCACTCCTACAAAAGCTCAGAGTGTATTACATTCCACTGAAGTTAACAAAACTCTATCATAAAGGACACAGTCATGAACTGCTTAGCTTGGCACTTAAGTTCCTTACAGTCTGACCTGATACTTAAATTATCTAATCTTCAGCTTTTCATCTATGAAATGAAAATAACATAAATTCCCTTACTGTTGTTAAGAAGAATAAAACGAGATGGTGACACATAAGTAAGGACATAACAAATGTCAAATTATCCTCATCTTCATTACTAGTGCCTGTCCCTGTTTTACCAGAAAGCTGGTGCATCTATTCCTGCTTTATTCACCCTGTTCCCCTGACCTGGAATGTCTGTTCCAGTTTTTACTCTCCTAATCTCCTCTCCATCTCTCCTAACCAATCCTAAAACTCATCTCCTTAAAGTATCTTCATAACAATCAACGTGGCTGGCTTCAAATCTCTTTATTAATTCTTAGACACTTGAAATAGAGAAGGACTTATAGCTTTAAGTGTTCTTTCAACTGCAAATAAGTGGAATCTTTTCAATGGTGAACTGGAGACCAAATGATTGCCACACACCCCAAAGTAGTTACCTTCTTTCCCCAAGTCCTATCTGCTAGTGTTCTATAAGATTTTCACCACTGATACTTAATTCAATATGATAGATCCTTTTTATTCAAAAGCCAAAGCACCAAAGAATTTGAAAAGCTAAATTTCCCCTCATCTACTCTCTTCAATTACAATCGCTTCCCAAAGGCTACAGAAGCCTTGGGAAACGTCAGAGAACTTAGTATGCTAAAATCACCTCTGTATATTCTAAGTCTTTAAACTGGGAAGTCCAGATGTGGTAATATGATGAGTCCTGGTTAACCAAGTGGTTAACAATTTACTACATTGCCCCTGTTCCTCAGCCCTCCTTAAATGGAATTTTCCTGTAAATCCCTACCTACTTTCCCCCTGGTTAGTGAGAAACTCATGATGTTCAAGTCATTGTGTGACAAATCCCTTCCATTCACACCAGGAAATGTTAATTATCTGCCAGGTTTCTGTAATCCTTCTCCACACTCCTGGGAGAGGAGAATTTCAAAGTGACAAGTGACTGTGCCGTGTGTCCCACACTATCCCCAAGAGAAAGGGGCCCTTTTTCACTCACGTGGCTTCCTCTCACTCTCGGGGTAATAGGAGTGTCAGGGAGCTGTGGAGGAGATATTCCAGGCCCAGAAAGTTTAAGTCAAGGCCCACTGGGAGGAATTTACTGAAACCTTCCAATTCTTTCTTGCTGTTGCTAAATCTTCCCCCCAACCCTGCCACCCCATCCCTGGAAATCACTCAACACCAAATAGGACATCTGTATGGAAATCCTTTGTGCAACCCAAAGGCTCTAATGGTGTTGCTTTTTAGAAACTATAGAATTTGGCTTGTAAGAGTAAGCTGGTTGGTTCTTCCAACTCCAATTTTGGCTACTTCTTCCACTGATTCCAAGAAAATACTCTATCAGTGGCCTCTCAAATTCCAAATAGCTGCTTTGTCCCTCAACATTATCAAATGGAAATTGGTAGGAAATATTTAAGAACTATGTTATTCCTGGACCTTACATTCTTAGTAGATGATGACGATGATGATCCTTACCTCATTTATTAAACAATCTGTGTCAGTCATTTTAGAAGAACTCAGTATCTACTTCCCCTTTTTAATCCCTTCCCCCAAATATTATTCCACATGTAAGTCTAAATGATCTTTGAAAAACACAATTCTAAACATATCATCCCCTTCTACTATCTTTCACAGGCCCCAATTATTATCGATACATTAAATATATTAATAATAAGAGTTATATAAGTAACACTTAGTGGCATCTACCTACTACTATGTGTAGCAGACACTATGCTATAAGATTGACTTGTATTAACTCATTTAATCCTTATTAAAAGCCTATGAGTTGAAGAGTACAGTTACTAAATCCCCATTTCACTGATAAGGAAGACAAGGTTTAGAGAAGCTTAGCAATTTGCCTAAGGATACACAGCACAAGTAACAACAAACTACTTCCTCAAACACAGAAAATCTGGGTCTAGAGTCCTCATTCTTAACCATGAGGATTTGTGGCGAGCTTTGGAAGATAAAAGCCTATGATATGGCCTATAACATTGACTAAAATGTTTATGAATAATTATACCAGGTGACAGATGTAAACCAGAACTTTCCCAGGCAAACCAGAACTACCTATAAGGTCCTACTGATCTGGCTGCTGCCTGTCTTGTCAGCCCCACCACTGACAGTACCCCATTCACTCCATGGGTCCCCATCCTACTACTTCTCTTTCTGTTCCTTCAACATGCCCTGCTGCCTTTGGATACAGTACTCTTTCTGCAAAAATGCTGTCCTTCATCTCCTCTCACTCACCTGTCTTGGTTAACATGTTCATCCTTTAGCCCTCAGCTTATATCCATCCCCCTGAACTAAGTTAGGGAACCCTTATATGCTGCACAGGATGGCATAACAGTGATTTTGGTTAACATCTGTCTCTTCTACCTCCCTCCAAGCTTCATAGGGAAGCTGTTCCCCATTCCCTTTAGTACCTTGCATAGTTAAATGCTTAACAAATACCTGTCAAAGAAAAGGAGGAAGGGAAAGAGAAAGAAATATAAATAACAAAACACTGGCATTTGTCCAGATTGAATGGATATAAATGTATTCATTAATTCCTTTTCAAAAAATATATATAAGTGTCTTCTCTGTTCCAGGTATGATTCTAGGTGTTGAGGATGTGGCTGGAATAAGATTGGAAAAGTGTCCATTCTTGATAGCAATCAAACCCATAAACAAATAAGCAAAACAGTTTCCAGGGGTTCAGAAAGCAATACAAAATAAAACAGGGTGATACAGTGAAAAGTTACTGGGAGATGGATATAAATTTAGTAGCCAAAAGTTCAATGCAAGGTTACATTTGTACTGAGTTCTGAATGATGAGAAAGCTGGTGTAGGCTGTGTGGGATACAAAGATCAGCAGGGCTGAAGGAGGTATGACCAGGAAAGAATGGTTGAGAAGGGGGTTGAGGAGATGCAGAGGCCACTTCATAAGTGCACTTAATAGGACACTTAATAAACTGCAATGAATTCATATTTTATTTCATGTGCAGTGGGAAGTGTTGGATTTTAAAGAGTAGAATGGGTTGATTTGATTAACTTTTGTTGTTGTTGTTGTTGTTGTTGGACCACCCTGGTGACTGAATTGAGAATAGACTGGAGGAAAAGGGCAGAAGCTCGGGATGAGTTGCAGTAATCCAGGCAAGAGATAGGTAGTGAATAAAGAAGTACTTTATGGAGGTCTGGTTTAGCAGTGCTTCTCAAGCTTTTCTATGCACATGAATCACTGGAGAGTCTGCTGAAGAGGAGATCTTATTCTGCAGGTTTGGGGTGGGGCCTGAGATTCTAAAGTTCTAACAAACTTGCAGATGATCCTAATCTTGCTGATCCAAAGACCACAGCTGAAAAACAAGAGTATATAGAACTTGATAGATGGCATTTGGAAGCCACAAAAAGAGAAGAATTGAGAGTTATTTCTGCTTTGAGTTTGTTTGTTTTCTCTGAGAAATTGCAAACATGGTAATGGCATTTACTGAGATGGGGAGGTTTATCGCCATTCTCGCTTTCCAACTTACCTTATTGCTGTCTGGTGGGGTGGAAAACTTTTTAGGAGGATTGAATAGCAACCCACTTTGGCAAAGGAGCCAAATTTGGGATTATGATAGTGTAAAATCACATTTCTGGCCCAGTAGAAAACTGACACGTGAACTGTGATGAAACCAAGCTCTTGGCAGTAAAATGACCATTTTCTGATGAGTCTGCATGCATTGCCAAGTACTTGGTTAAAAGGAGTGGTTTATGGATCATTTTTTCCCCCAGAGACATCAGGTGCCTTTAAAGGGTGGTAAAAAAATTGGGTCATAGCACAGCTGAAGTAAATGGGACAAAGGAAATGATTCTTCTACTTTTGCACATACTGTCCAACAGTTGTTCACTTGTCCCTAACAAGCTCACAATCGTTATGTTCCTGGCAGAGCTTGTTTAACTCCAGTCAACAGTTCACCATCTTTAGACTTCATCATGCTTTGCAAAAAATGAAGCCCAGCCATTGAATTGCTAAGCAACTGCTAAGTGTGTTCACAAATGAAGGCTTTTTATACTTACAAATCTGAAAGCTGTTCTAGAATTCTCTGCCCTTGCTCAAAGATGCCGTGCAAAGCCAATTGGAAATTATCTGGCTCCAGATGTGCATCATAAATTGAATCTGACTTTATAAGTTTTAGGACTTCACTGGTTGCTCCTAGAAATGGAAAAACATGGCGGGTCCAAGACCGTCTATACTATTCAAGTTCTTTTCATGTCTCTTCTCCTTTGCTTTTTCCTGTCTGTCATGGGCTGGTCAAGTGAATCTTGTTTCACAGCTATCAACTGGAGTTGTGTTTTGCCTATGTTTAAAGCTTCCTCAAAGTAGGATTTCCAATAGGCTCAGAGTATTTCTGATTTAGAAGGGCAATTTGAGCTGGAAAATACGATGTTCTGGCATCAAGAAAACTTTTAAAAGATTTGTAAAAATTGCCAGAAGACTCTTTGGACATCAACTAGCTCTAAGAATATTGTGCAAACGAATCAGAAACATATGGATTAAGTTCCCCCTGAATTAAACATGGGTTTCACATGTGAAGGGGGTGGGAACAGCAGTTGGTATAGGGAAGAGCATGACAAAAAGATTTAAAATCCATGTTAAAACCATCTGAAAAATCCATTTTATAAATGAATAAAAATGTTTCTGATATTTCAGTTCATCCTGATTTGAAATGTTAAGTTTGTTCTAGTGTAGAGAGCTTTTCCTTGACATTGATCTTCAACAATAACCTGATAAATCAGACAGAAAACATTGTTTTCCTAGGCCTCTTTTATATAATTTTGTTGGGTTCCATTCAGCAGCTTTGATGGAGGTAAGTGGTCTATAAGCATTATCTCTCCTCAGGAATAAAATTGAGGAACTATTTTCCATGATCACAATCTACTGGAATTTACTAACCATGGTACCTTCTCTAGGAGACTATGAGAAGATCAAGGAAAATGCATCATTATTTGGCAGTTGGGAAATAGATCTGCACTTAAGTATCGTGATCTCAGCATGAAGCAAAATGCTGAGCAAAAAAGAGATGGTCTTTACTTACTTCTTGATCCATTTTAATAGCAATTACAGTACAAACAAACCAAAAAAAAGTGACCTTGATAACTTTCCCTGCGTATAGCCAAGGTCAAGTCCAACTTAACATTCTTTTCTAAAAATGCTGCTTTGTCACACTGCCAAGGACAAAGGGAATTTGAGTACAACTATATATCTTTAAAAATCTTGGGAATGTTTTAACAAGGAAAGAAAATTTTCTCATAATTACCATATAAGATGTCTGAATTCAATGCCTCCTATGCTCCTAGAGTTTGAAACAGTGAGCTGTCCTTTAATCCTGTTTTTCTTTATTTATTCCATGAATCTGCATAGCAAATCCTTCTTCTAAGAAACAATATCAAGTCAAATCTAAGTCAAAGTCTGACAAACTGTCACTTTTACTATGTTAAAGCAGGCCAAGGTAATCATTTCTACACCTGGAATCCCAAATCACCAAACTCCTTACAAGGCTGGCTTCCTCCATCCATTATGCTCACATCTCTATCCTTTTCTTACAACTCCCCAAGTCCACCACAGGTCCTAAGGCCTTCCTTCTGTTCTTAAAACACATTGAGCTTCTGCCCATCTTGGGGCCTTTACAATGGGCATTCCCTCTGCCTAGACATTAGACCCTCACATCCTTGTACAGCTTATTTCTTCCCACCATTCTGATCTATGTTCATGTGCCCACCCCTACCCCCAGTCATTCCACACTCTGAAACTGTTTATGTTCTCTCTTAGAAAATTATCACTCCCAGAAGTGATTGTGTTGCTACACTTATCTACTAGTTTATTTCTGTCTCCTCACAAACTGTAGGCTTCATGAAAGGAAGGATCATATCTGGCTTGTTTATTACTCTATCCTCAGATCCTAGGACAGGAACTTGCAAAGAGTAGACAATAAATATTCGTTAAATGGATGAATTAACTAATGAGCCATGTAACAATTGTTGTTAGTGCCCTATCTGGGTCTCTTTACTAGTTCTATTCATTCCCAACTGTTGTGTGGTCCATGCTGCTAAGGGCTCATGCCTGCATCATTCTCTGAAGGACCCTTGGACAACCTAAGCACATTACCTATGGAGTTTACAATCCCCTTGTTGCATCCCATAGACACTGACTGATTGGTGCACAGAGGACAGAATCTCAGCTCTCAGGTAAAACAAACTCATGTGGTATCATTCACACTCCAGAGACCCTTGCAGGATCAAACTAAAGTTAAAGTTTACCTGAAATCTTGTTTTTGCTGTGCTTCTTCTAATTCTGTCCTCATTCTCCAACTACCTTTCTCCCTCAACAAATAACTTTTCCCTAAATCCCTGTCTCAAGCTCTGCTCCTAGAGAACCCAACATAAAACAAGTCATAAATAAAAGTTCATGAAATCAGCAACCACCCACTGATAATTGTAGGCAGTGTCCAGTTAGCATTCAATTTGTGTTTATAAACAATTGCCAGTCTGTGTTCTGAACACCAGTGGGGAGAGAGAAGGTATGGTTCTTACAACAGTGGTCCAAGAGTCCTTGCAGTTACTTGCAAAAACTCATGCATTCATTTGTATACTAAATTTCATTTGTAGACTACATTAATGACACACCTCACACAAATATGTACCAAAAATAATAAATGAAGATGGATTTTGTAATACTAAAATTTATTTTGTTATGGGGTGCCTGCGTGGATCAGTTGGTTAAGTGTCCAACTCTTGATTTTGGCTCAGGTCACGATCTCATGGTTGGTGAGTTTGAGCCCCATATCAGGATATGCGCTGATAGGGCAGAGCCTGCTTTGGATTTTCTCTCCTTCTATCTCTGTCCCTTTCTTGCTCTCATGCTCTCTCTCAAAAATAAACATTTAGAAAAATAATTTTATTATAAAATATCAATTTGGGTTAATTCTTGGTCACTTTATTTTTTATCAATTTTAATACTCTTGGGCATGTAAAGTCTTTTTTAATACTAAAGACAATTCTTATACTCTAAAAAGGTGGGTACTGTTGATTTAGAAAATGAATTCCCAAAGTAAATGAAAGGTAGAACACTGTATCTAAAGAATCAACCTAAGGACCCAACACCAAATTCTAAGAAAAAGTTGCCTTCTCTGCTTCACAATCTCTTTCCCCATCCACTTTCCTTAACACTTTCACTATTCTTATTACTTGAAATTCCTAAGTTTGAAATTCATTTGAGTTAATGAGCATATCATTTAAAAAATGCTAATGTCTCTGGGCGGGTTATGAAGTCAGCAACTACTCCCACTTTAGTAAGAAATTGCCAAGCCACTGACTCAATAAATATTTCTTGAGAACCCACTATGTATAAGGTACTAAACTTATCTAGCCAGGGATACAAAGCTCCATAAAGAACTGGTCTTTCCCGGAAGGAAGGAAGGAAGGAAGGAAGGAAGGAAGGAAGGAGAAAGAAAGAAAGGAAGGAAGAAAGAAAGAAAGGAAGGAAGGAAGAAAGAAAGAAAAGAAAGAAGAAAGAAAGGAAGAAAGGAAGGAAGAAAGAAAGAAAGAAAAGAAAGAAGAAAGAAAGAAAGAAAGAAAGAAAGAAAGAAAGAAGGAAGGAAGGAGAAAATGGAAGGGAAGGGCAAGAAAAGACAAGAAAAAAGAAAAGCTTTCTTATCATCTGGCTAAGAAAAGTTAGAGCCTGAAAAATTTCGGTGAGTTGGAAGCATGAAATACAGAAGGCTTAGGGAAGTTAAAACCCTATAAAAGCATAAGCAGGTGAGAAAGAGGGATTCCAAAAAAAAAATGAAGATGACAAAATAAAATAGTTGCCTGAGTCATCACACAAGAAAGAAATGGAAAAAAAAAAAACAAAAAACACCACCACTCTCTCCACTATAAGATGTAGCTCTTTGACTCTAAATTCAGGTTAATACTATTGTTAATCTCTTTTATGTATAATGTCATAAATGCTATTGACCTATAGCAGGACTCCAATCCCTCACTTCAGTTACCTTTGCAGAAGGCAATGCTATTTTTCAGACCTACTTATTAATATGGATCTTAACACACAGTTCAATCTATAGAGCACTAGGTCTTTATCCACAGGCTTGCAATGATACTATTCATTAAAGATGAGCTATGATTTGGGAAATAGGCCAGCATTTTTCCCTATGAAGTAACCTCTGTATTGGCTAATAAACACTCCCATGTTCAACACAGAACAGCTTTGTTACCACATATACCTCACTGGTTTTAGATCCTATCTGGAGGTTTAAGGGGGAAAGTCAGACATTCATCTGAAAAGGTATGTATCAATCATCTATTATGCACCAAGTGCAATGCTGTGCACCGGGAACACAAAGATATATTAAACACCTCACTTCCAGGAAATGAAATTTTGGAATCCCAAAGAAGTACTATTAATTCTGCCTAGTGCAATCAGGAGAATGTTGGGATGAAGCTGATATCGTCTATCTGGTCCTTAAAAGCAAAGGAGGTGGAAATGGAAGTGAAGGTACCCCACTCAGCCAGAAGAACCTGTGCAAATATACTGTAATAGGAAAGTGCATGGTCTACCAGGAAGAAGTGAAGAAGTTAGTAAAGCTAAAACATAATGTCTGTACACCTCTTCATGTGTTTAGGACCACTGATCATTTTGGTATGCTCTTTTGTGAAGTGAATATTCAAGTCTTCTTCCTATTTTACTATTGGGTCACTTGACTTTTCCTTATTAACAAATAGGAGCTCTTTATGTATTCAAGATATGTGTCCTTCTGCCAGGCATATATATTGCAAATATATTCTGATCCATGGGTTTCCTTTTCTCTCGCGATAATGTCTTGTGAAAGACAGGGGATATTGACATAAATAACTTATCAACTTTTCCCTTTATGCTTATCACTTTTTGGGTCTTGTTTAGGAAAACTTTTCATAATCATACTATTCATAATTGTCAAAAGTTGTAAGCAACCCAAGTTTCCATTAAGAGTAAAATGGATAAGGGGTGCCTGAGTGGCTCAGTTAAGCATCTGACTCCCTGTGAGATCGCTCAGGTTGTGATCTCACAGTCTGTGGGTTTGAGCCCTGCATTGGGCCGTGTGCTGACAGCTCAGAGCCTGGAGCTTGCTTCGGATTCTGTGTCTCCTGCTCTCTCTGTTCCTCCCCTTCTCATGCTCTGTCTCTATCTCATATAAATAAATAAACATTAAAAACTTTTAAAATAAATAAATGAGTAAAACGTGTAAATAAATAATCCCTTCAGTGGAATATTATACAGTGATGAACATGGATCAGCTGCACTATATGGATGAAAGAAACATGTTACTGACACTGTAAAATACACACTCTAGGATTACATCTATGTAAAATTCCCAAAATGGAAAAACTAATCTATGGGATTAGGAGTCAAGAAAATGGCTACCCCTGGCAGATGGTGACTGGGAAGGACCCTGAGGGGATTTTAGGGTGCTGATTGTATTCTGTCTCATGATTTGGTTGCCAATTTCATGGGCATGCAACTTTTATAAGAATTCATCAAGCAGCACACATTGTTTACATTTATATTTCCATAAAAATATATTTAAAAATAGAAGAAAAGGCCACCTGAGGGAAAACATGGGGGAAAAAAAATAGGCTGGAAAGAACAAAAGATTTAGAATTTGAAAATCTCTACTAAGAAGTTTTGCAAGTTTTAATTAGTTTTTAAGATCTGAGTCATAGAAAGACTAACTTCCATGCGGAGGACTGAGGCAAGTGTGGATGTGGAGGCAAGGGGACCCATTTAGAAGCTCTATAACAGTCTAAGTAAAAATGAAGAGGCCTAATTGGAAGAAAAGGCAGTGGCAATGAAGAGAGATGTACTTGGGTTTTCCCACTGAATGTTTCTTTAAAATCTACTCACCAATGTTATAAGACCATAAGCACCTGCCCAAAGTGTGGGGGGCAAAGGCCTACAAGCCTTTGACAGATGTTGAGTTTTCAAACAATGAAGACCTTGATAAACATACCTCTCTCCTGGATTTATGAAGTCCAAGCATTCTTGTCTGGCTCTCGTCTTGGACTGTAAGACATGAGTGCTGATACAAATCCACATATGGATTAGTGGAAAGTTCCAGAACTGAAACAATATTGTTTGGACACATTTTTCCTTTCTTCCTTTCTCCCACCCTCCCTTGCACACTGTTCAAGTCCTCTTGCTGGGTGGTTTCTACTTGTCTTGTTAATTCCCTCCTCTGTCTGCATGCTTATTAGGAGAAAGAATGATTCCTTTTCTTGGAATGAGGAGCTCTGGAAGGCAGCAACTACACAGGGAACTCAGGTAGGCAGCATGGTGCATGATGGAGCATGACCAGGGCCTCTAGGCACAGACAGTGCCATGAAATCTTCCATAGGCACAGGGTCAGGACCACATTGGTGCCACCTCAAGAGGCAAAGGGTAGGATACAAATACCTTGCAGCCATCAGTGTCCACTCCATTATGTTCATCAGCAAATAGATATTGGGCCTCTCTGGCAAAGCTACCCACCCAATTACATGCTTTATAGGAAAGGACAGGAAGGGAGAATGATGTGAAATAATGATCCAAAGACCCAGGGGCACTCCACACCATCTTGCCACAGGCTCTGTAAGAGTAGACTCTGCCCACCCAAGATTCCCTAAGATTAAAAGAGATGGCATGTAGAAAACACAGCCTCTTTAGCAGCAGAACCATAAACTGAGAGGAGAAGGAGATTTTCCAGTGAAATCCTATTACATCCTTTATGGCATGTTCTCTTCTCCAGATCTCTCTGTGGAGCTGATATCCTTACACAGTGTTCAAGATTTTATATGAGATCATCTCTCTTTCTATATTTCTTGGACTGTCATCTATGTTTTGTATCTTGCCACCTATGAAAAGTTTGCTGATGTGTTCCAAAACCAACTCCAAATTTCACTTCCCTAAGTTTGCTGTATGGCTCTTTCCTAGAAAGCCAAGATGTCAGAATAAAATTCACCCTGCCCGGGGCGCCTGGGTGGCGCAGTCGGTTAAGCGTCCGACTTCAGCCAGGTCACGATCTCGCGGTCCGTGAGTTCGAGCCCCGCGTCGGGCTCTGGGCTGATGGCTCAGAGCCTGGAGCCTGTTTCTGATTCTGTGTCTCCCTCTCTCTCTGCCCCTCCCCCGTTCATACTCTGTCTCTCTCTGTCCCAAAAATAAATAAATGTTGAAAAAAAAAATTTAAAAAAAAATAAATAAATAAAATTCACCCTGCCCAGAACAAAAACAGCAATGCGGGGGCAGGAGGTGGGCGAAGGGGTGTTTTTTCCACTTGTCTTTTCTGAAGGAGCACAATCTATGCAAAGCATTGCACAGCCTCAAAGGACTCCCACACCTGCAGGATAAATGTACCACTGCTTTCTTACATGAAGAAATATGGCCTTCCCTACTGAACTGGGATGATTTCTGAGTCTAACTCAGGTCACATGCAAAGTGGTAGTGATTTAGAACCCATGAGAAGGAAGGCTTCTCTCAGGCCAGGTCAAGCCTGCTTAGCCCTCAAGGCTGAATATATTCACTCATGAAATGACATAACTTTCTTATTGCCTAGCCAAAGAGTCATAAGGACCACCATTCCTATATTGGGACCACCCTTCATCAGTTTTGAGAAGCAAGCTTTAAGTAGCTATATATCCTATCTCCCACCAGTAGGATCAGCCAGGCCTATTCCCCATGAGATATACCAAATAAAAACTGTGTCTCACTGAGGTAAAATCTTTATTTTTACAGAGAATATATATTTTCAGCTAGCTAGTCATCTACATTTAAAAATTATTGGCATTTCCAGTCTAGGGTTGAAAATGGTACTAGAAGTTTTCCCATTTTTCCTTCCTCCTGTTGCACAGTTATTTCTAAACCTTGCTTACAGTATCTTCTGAATTCGTACAAGTCATACCTAGAAGTGTTTCTCAGATACAGTTGTTCATTTAGCATAAGAGAATGTTGTACTACACCAGCGATCTGAGCAGTAAACACATGATAGTCCACCATCACTGCAACTTTTTTCTTTGAAATCTCATGTATATCTTCAAAGTTCATGTGCTACTTATATACCCTTTTAAATTATCTGTGCCCACTTTCAATATGAAACTAGTACTATAATTTACATTACATCATCCTCAGTTGATATTCTAGAACTTGCACCAGGTTCTATTTTGCACCATGTTCTATCCTGTGGATAGGCTTGCATGACTATGGAAAACAATGGACAGATTTCATAAGATCCTTTGGAGAAAGGGCATAATAACTCCTTTTAGTAACTATTAGTTTGTTGAATTGAGTTTACACAGACATGCTTATGTCATATTTAGATTGGAGTAAAAGAAAATAGATAAAAAGAATGAAAGGAAGGAAGGAAGGAAAGAAGAGAGGAAGGAAAGAAGGAAGGAAGAAGAAAGATAACCCCTTGTCCTTCTTTGGGACAAAAAAAGAAGATAATTCTGGGAAGATTCTGTATTTCAGTCCTTGTTGAAACATCAGGATGGAGTAGGACTTTGAATTCAAGCAGATGGTTTGTTCTTCAGCACATATAAGCCCAAGCCTAAATCTGCAGGTGATTTTTATCTTTTCTCTCTTTCTGGGACAAATTATCATTACCCTGTCATGGAGAATCTGCTCTATGCTCCAGCCCAGCCGGCACTTCATAGGTGGGCAACTACATACGTACCATCTTAATTCATAAGGCCCTTCAGACGATCTTCTCTGGTAAACATGGAAAAAGCCACTGTCATAACACAAGAGTGAATTTCCACATAGTCAAAAGAAGTCAGCATGGATGAGGAGGATGAAGGCTATCTTGGGTCCTAGAAGACTCTGGGTCTAGTTGGTATTCATTATAATAGTAACATGGTTCGTTAAAATCTATGTGTATATTCATATGGGCCATCAAAATCTATGCACAGACCTCAAAAGTGCAGAGTCCATTATTGCTGATTCATATATGCCATTACCTGAGGTCCTGTTGTTATCCCAACTTCTATTCAGTCCCTCTGCATTCTTCCCCTGAACAAAGGCTGAGAGAGAATAAAAAATAACACCTACCTGTGATGTTTGCTCTACCAGAAAGTCTAATTGCAATGTATCAAAATCTCTGTAATTTCTCATGCTTCAGTTCCTCCTTCCTTCCTATCTTAAGTTGAGGTCTAAAAGCAGAGCCCAAAATGGAGATTCACGATTCACGTGGAAATAATTTATTGAGAAAAGAGAGAGTGAGGGAAACAGGATAGGGAACAGAAAGCAGTTAGGGTGTGGTTCAGCTGGAGTCTATCCTCAGTCTGATTCCATAGGGAGCTCTGCAGCATGGTTTGCTCCACAGAGTTGCCCCCTGCCCTTTTTGAGGCAAAGGGTCCTTTAGTGCCCCTACATCAGTCAGTCATTGGCTATGGGACACACCCAGGGGCAAAAGAGTTGCCTAACTTCCCAGGCAATTCCAGGCTAGGCAACTCCCATTTTGGCCAAGGGCAATTCTCCAGAGAAAGACACAGCTGTAAGCCATTAACAGCCAATGCTCGTAGCACGTGGGATATGGGAACACCAGCCTGGCAAAAGAGATCTGGGTGGGTCAGCAACAGCATCCCTATACTTACCATCCTAATTCATCTCAAAAGATATTCCTCTGGAAAATGTTTGGACTCATAATGCTTGTTTTCAAACAATCCCAGTGGAGCAGAATATAATAATACACTAATCCATAGTATTTACAAAGAGCCTACCATGTGCCAGGCACTTTTCTAAATGCATCATGTTTACATAATATTCCTATGAGGTGGGCACTTTTATGACTCACATATTACATATGAGGAAATGATGGGACAGAGTAATTAGAGAACTAATCAAGCTAGTAAGTAGCAGAGCTGAAATTAGCAACCCATCCTCTTAATTCTACATTAGACTATTACTTGTTGCCAAAGGGTAGCAGTAAAAGGGAGAGAAAAATAAGCTCAGAACTAAAGTGGTAAATTTTATTTGTGTAAGACACCATGTCCAACTAAGTGAGAGAAAAACCTTTTGAATAATGGAAAACCTAAGGACAGTTAAGACTCTTTGTGTGTGTATGAATTTCCAAAATGTGGCAGTTTTATCTACTGGGTTGGTGTTCACCATTTGAACTTTCATCATTTAAATCCCATGAAAGTGCAGTTGCATAAGACATGACTCTCTGCCAAATGAAATAATAGCTAACATTTGTTAAGTACTTTCTGTGTGCCAGGCACTGTTCTCAGCAGTTTACATGGATTATACATGTAATCCTCAGAATCCCACCATGAAGCAGCCCCATTTTCAGACAAGGAAACTGAGGCACAGAGAGAATAAGTAATATACCCAAGGCCACATAGCTAGAAAGCATCAAGCCAGATTTCAGAGCGTATGGATCTATGTTCCTAACTTTACTACATTGCTGCCAAAAGAGTCATGGACGATTGGAGCTAGAAGCGATGTTGGAGAAGCTAACTTTCCCAATTTGTAGATGAGAAAACTGACGACCAGAAAAAGCTGATAACTTGCACAAGGTCACATAAACCCAGGACTCTTAATTTTCCAAAGAGTGTTTTCCATATTTTAACAAGTTTTATCTACAGAAAAAAAAAAAAGTTTATATATACCAGAACCAGTATCATTTACTTGCCAGTAATTCAGGGGTATGTTTGTGTGTGTGTGTGTGTGTGTGTGTGTGTGTGCTTGCGCGTGCACAAAAAGGTGATTTTATTAAAGAACAGGGACAGGACCCCATGTGGAGAAAGAACTGCAGCCGGTTGTAAAGAGTGACTCATTATATACTACGAAGTTGGGGGAAGTAAAGTCAAAAGAGAGGCCTCCAGAGGGACTTTGATATGCTAAAGAGGACTCCTAAGATACCTGAGGAGTATGTTTTTTAAATATTTGAAGGCTCTCTTTCCTCTTTTCTCCCAGAAAGCGGATGACATCAAGGGTTGCTATTCATGAAGGTAAGAAACAAATACCAATATCTATATAGCCTAGGAAGAAACCACTCTCTGTCTCCACAGAATGTTACACAATATGGTAACTCATGTATAACTGTGTGATGTGACTTCCAAGTTGCTATTCTATCTTTTGGCTGGAATCTGCAAACTCCAATATGGGAGTATATCTCTTTAGAGAAAGGAAAGGAAGACAAGAACTGATATTTCAGTTCTATATACTAGATGCCAAATCCATTGCTCTATTCATGTAAATTATCCAAAAAAAACTAATCTTTAAAATCAGAATATGTACCAGTTAGCATTTGCTGTATAACAAACCAACCCAAAATTTAGTGACTTAAAACACAATTTATTATTGTTAATGAGTAGCTGAGTGGTTCTGTGGATTCAAGCCAAGCTTAAATGATTGCAGCTGATGTTCTTGAGGGTAGCTGCTGGATTGGCTAAGAACCAGTCCAGCAGCTGGTCTAAAATACCCTCAGCTAGGATGACTTATTTCTGTTCCACATCCTATTAAAGGATATTCCAGGATTGTTCATGTGGCAGTGACAGAATAGAGCAAGCAAAAGCATACAAGTCTTCTGACCTAGGCTCAGAAAGGGCACGCCTCCCCTTCTGCTCCATTCTGTTAGCTAAAGCAAGTCACAAGGCTGACCCAGATTCTAGGGAAGGAGAAATAGATTCCACTCCTGATGGAATGAGCTGCAAGATCACACTGTCAATGGCATAGGTATAGAAAGTGATAAAAAATTGGGGAGTTTCTTACAACCAATTTACCACAAATATCCTAGAATATTCCAGATCATTTAACTGGTATATTTTCCCCAAAAAGTTATGTCTCCTTCTTGTGAAGACATTTGTGTTCCCTTTGTTGCTTTAGAGAAAATTCAGGGAAGGTGTCACTGGATTATAAGGTGCATATAGAATTTTCAATTTATCCAAATAAAACAAATAACCATCTAATCCCACCAAAAGTCTTTGGGATCTCATTCTAAATAATAGCAGGATAGAGCTAAATCTATCTCCCCTCTTCCCACCCGTGATATCACTTACTGGTTGAAAGAAGCAATTGCACAGAAAGCTTTCTGCTTCTAGGTTTCCAGCTAGGTTTGGTAAGAGACCAGCCCAACAACTAAAGATCATCCCCAAGGCCTCAACCAAATGGAAGCACATCTTTCGCTAGTGTTTTGTTTTACAAATAGGAAAGATAGACACATTGGGGGAGGGGGAAGCACTATAAATCAGGGATTGCAGATAGTTTTATCCCAATGCCAATTCCAGTTGGTTAGTGAAAGCTGCCAGAAGTTCTGTGTTGAAAAGTAATATCAGGCCTTAGGCAGTTCTAATAAAATCAGTAAATTACAAGAGTTTTCTAGCTGATGAAAGTAGATCTTAATGAAGTGGTGCCTTGAACCCAATACACAGTACAATAAAATATAGTCAAGTAGTGATGGATTTCCATCATTAGATTAACCTCACAGGGTAAGCAGACCCTCATCCCCTTGGCCTTTCTCCCAATACTTGTTTCTTTCAAGTTCTAGGTGGGCTGTTTTTGAGAAAGATAAGTATAGCAGGGTTTCAATCAGCCATTGGTTTTATCCTGGATAATCCAAAGGTAAACACTTGGGGAATGATCAAATCCAAAACACAGGAGGAATAATCAAAAACACAAAAATAATTCAAGGGCATCACAGCAGAATGCACCCCCTCTTTGCTCACATCAGACCTCAATTTACATGTTTCTCAACACAACATCATTTACCTACTGAGTTAAGAAGGGTTTGAGGCTAGTCCTAGATAGTCAGGGTCTACTTTAATTTAAGAAGAAGCATCTCGGATCCAGAACAAAGCTTATCAACAATGGAGCAATCTATAACACAGTATAGTGAAAAAGACCTAAAAACAAGTTCATATTTCGATTTGGGCCTTGTCATTATGCAAGTTTTAACATCCTTCCCACAGTCTCAAAAGAAACATAATATGTCCATCTCAGAGGTTGTGGTGGGAATTAAATGGGCTGATATTCAAAGCATTCAGATTAATAACTAGCACATAGTCAAGGCTCCTAAATGTAGCTATTGTTAACAATAGCAGTTTCTCTTATATGCTGGGAACGGTGTTCCATGGTGTGTGTAAACAGCAGAGAAAATAATCAAAACATGAAGACCTGCTCTTTACCTTTGGGAAACACAGAGTCTATTTGGGAAACAAGATGAACATGAATAAAATAAATAAGAACTGTATGTAGAGCACGATATAGAAAATGCTCAAGTAGACTCTGAGAATACTGGGAATCTGGGATCATTGTCTCTATTTCTTGCCAGAACAATAAATTAGTTTCTCAAACATGTTGACAGTTCCATTTTCTTAAGACAGTTATTGGAGGTGATTTAACCATCCAAACTTGTTTCATCTGAGTTTTAAATGCTTTTATTTGTACGTTGAGTGCCACCAAATGATTTTATATGACAGATATAAAGGATAGTTCATCATTAGCTAAGGAGAATGAGGCCACCACCTATCACCCTGGTGCCCCATTTTTTACTTTCCATATTATCATCCATCCATCATTTATTTGGCCTATCATGAGGCCTCAATGAGGTAGAATAAAAGTGACAACAGGCCAAGTCTGATGCTTTCCAAATTTTCCCCTAGATGCCAATGCCTCTGAATAATCATCTTTTCTTTCCATTACTGAGATGTCATTATGCAGGCAAAGCATGTTCTCAGTTGCCCGCAGTAGGCTAGAGGCAGGGTACATTGTTCAAAGATAACTCATGTCTTATTAAATGTCAAAACTTAACCCACGTGATTCAGCCACTGCCTCACCCAGTTGCAGGCTGGAAAATTCATCTCGGCTAATACCTCTGTGAACAGTGGAGCAGGAAGGTGATCACTGAGCCCCACCAAAGAACAGGAAACAATGACTGAACCATAGAGATGAAGGCCTTTGTCAGGTCGTAAAGCAGCAATGATTGCAATTAATTGCTGATAAAATATGAAAGACTCTCTTGTTGCCGGAGGTCAGGTGCTAGGACAAAGTACTACTCTTTCTGGGAAGCTTGGGAAAGGCATGTTCTGAACTGTGTTATGGAAAGACAGATTATTGGATCCATGTTGCGGGTACTGCAGGGGAAACAACAGTATAGAGCCATAGATGATTGAGAGAAAACCCAAAACATGACACCCTTCCACAGATGGATGTGCAATTTCCTTGGCTAACACAACCCCTTCAACATATGGCTGCTTTTTAATGATTTCCCCAAATAGACTGCAATGGGGATGTCGATGGTGAGAGAGCAAATCCCACAGTTGTTTGGTTGTCACCAGAGTCAATAAATAAATAAAAATGTAAATAAAAATGACGAAAAGGAAGAAAAATCTACCCGGAATTAGCATGAGTTAACATTCTCAATGTATGTCCTTGGAATAAAGCCTAAGTATTCTTCATCTACGATGATACTTAGGATTTGTTAAGCCAAATACACAGAGAAAGAAGATGGTAGTAAATGCATTTCTAGAAAAGGTTTTCCATGTGTCTTTGAAGTCCAAGATATAACATGCCTAACAGCTCACCCTCAGGCTCAGGTTGTGTATGTTTGTCTACTGAGGATTGGTAGTCATAAATGCACATGATTTTTCTTCAGTACATTGATCTTCCCAGTGGTTAAGGAAGTGATAAGAATTACACAGGGAATCAATATGCACTAACAAAATAACAACTTAAAGTTTAACACTCAGATGGTATCAGATAAAGTTCAACATTCCTAAATGACTTAGACAATGGTTTCCAAAAGTTGGTCATGAGCTGAATAAATCAAAACAATCAGGGAGCCTTATTAAAATACAAATTCTCAGACAGGCCTGTATTTTCCAAATGGCCATTCTTGGAGAGAGGCCTAGACACCCTAAATTTTAAAATTTCCCCAAGTGATTCTGACACAAAACTTCTCATATTTAGGTCTATAGGTGATCACCTTTTGGTCTTACAGCAACTGAGTTAATAATTATGCCTTCTGTAGGAAAGAGCACTGGACAATGAGTGAGGGAAATTGGGCCAAAGTCAACCTCTACCTCTGAGAAGCTATGTGTCCTGCACCCGTGGTCGCCCAAGTA
Source organism: Leopardus geoffroyi (assembly GCF_018350155.1). NCBI lineage: Eukaryota > Metazoa > Chordata > Mammalia > Carnivora > Felidae > Leopardus > Leopardus geoffroyi. The sequence goes on along the minus strand of NC_059336.1, from coordinate 36,749,885 downwards.
CACTGTGCAATGTAGAAGGTGAAATGGCAGCATTGATATCTCCTGGGAGCTTGTTAGAAATACAGAATCTCAGGCTTACCTCTCACCTATGGAAATAATATCTGCAATTTAGCAAAATCCTCAGGTAGTTCCTGTGGAGAAAAACTACGTAGATAAAGTCATTCAGCTTTCTCTGGGTTTCATTTGGAAACTTGAACCAGATGGTGTCTACATCCTCCATCCTCCTCCAGCCTTGACGTTGCATCATGATCATCACAGTGAAGATGAATAGGGGGAAATACCATAGAAAGTTCTGGATAAGATGCCAGAAAAAAAAGAGAATTTGAGATTAGAAAGATACACACACACACACACACACTTACTTTTATAGAGACTATTCGTCTAAGAAAAATCCAAATCCCATGATATATACACCCTCGTCTGAGACCATGAGAACTTGGTCAAGCAGGAACAGTCTCCTGCTGGGAGTGGGAAACTGAGGAAGTGGGAAAGGTTGTGGACAACCCAAAGTTCCAGGGCATGTACAGAGGAGAGGAAGGACTAGAATCCACGTGTCTCCACTCCCAGCCCTGGACCACCCTGTCTTGTTGTCTCAGCTGTATCAGGAAAAAATAAGAAAACAAGAACAGGACATAATAACAAAGACAGCAGGTGTTTATAGGGGGTGGTATATGGACATGGCTTCTTAGCCCCATCGCAGAGACATTTTAGTCCTTGGATTATTATTTTAACATTATTAAAATTCACATGATTGAAATTTAACTTTTGGGATCTCATATTCTGAAAACCATCCTTCTCTTCCCCCATCTCCAACTTGATATGGTTTCTCTTTCAGACACCAATGTCAAATGAATATACTCTTCCGGTTCCCAAGAGTCAGATTTCATGAATCCTGATTGGAACTCTTCCTTTCCAGATACCAGACTTTAGTTGCCCGTCATTTACCCTTTATTGAGTTCTGTATGCAAGTTGTGTATATTCTTCATTATAAGATTCCCATGTCAGGAACTCAGATATTTATACACAGTGCTATATACCAATGTAGATTCATGTATTCTTCCTAATTTCATAAGTAAGAAATTATGAACAATAATATTCAAATATTATATAAATATTTAAGATAAAAGGTGAAATTCCCTTAGGTCCTCCAGAAACAACCACTGCCAACCACATGGCACATATTCTCCCTTGTTTTTAATTTTTCTTATGCATAACGTTTTTAAAAAACAGAATCATATTACACATATTATTTTGTAACTTGCTTTCTTCACTTTATATCTCTTAGTCATCTTTTCAAGTCAATTTATAATTTTCTCCCTTCATCATAATATCTGTACAGTATTCCAACACTTTCCCAACCATGCACCTGTCAACAGACACTTGGACTAGTTCTGATCTTTTTATATTAATAAACTATGCTGCACATCTGAATATGTAACACCAGAAACTACAAATGAAATGGCAAGGTCTTCAGTTTATTTTTGTTTCCTGATTGTTGGTTTTTCTCCCATTGCATCTTTGGTCTTCAGTTGTGATAATGGTGGCAATAAAAGGCTGGATTTGTTGGAGGGTTCCAAGATTATGGAATTATGATTTCCACCGAGAACACTGCATGGGCTCTGAGGTCTTGGATACAGGAGCCCTTTGTCCATACCACATGCCACCTACCCCATACTGCCTTCCCACCCAACCCATGGGAAGTCGGATGCTTCATCCTACCAGCTCCAGGTGCTGACACCGGGAAAGTCAGCAATACAGACAGTCACTGCTCTCAAAGGATCTACAGTCTAGGAAGGATATTAGAGAAGTAAACAAAGGATCAAGAATTTCAGACAGAGATGTGTGACATGAAGAAAATATCATCAGGTATTAAGATGGAAAATAATTGGATGGGATAAAGGAAGGTAACTTTTCAAAGAATTCTTTTTTAAATAGATAACCCAATCACATTTATTTTTATTTTTTTTTAAAATTTATTTATTTTTGAGACAGAGAGAGACAGAACATGAACGGGGGAAGGTCAGAGAGAGAGGGAGACACAGAATCTGAAACAGGCTCCAGGCTCTGAGCAGTCAGCACAGAGCCCGACGCGGGGCTCGAACTCACATACCGCAAGATCGTGACCTGACCCGAAGTCGGACGCTTAACCGACTGAGCCACCCAGGCGCCCCCCAATCACATTTTTAAAAATTCTAAAGTATTTTAAAGTATAGAAGTTCATGAAAATTGACCTCCTGTCATTGGGTCCCAATTATCCAGTTACCTTTCCTTCTGAAAACCAACATGTCTTGAGTAATCTCTAGAGATAGGTTGTATATATGTAAGAAAATGTGTGTAGACATACACAAATATGTGTCTATATGTAAAAATTTTCATCCATGTCAAAATATTTTTTTCTTAAAAAACATATGACCTTAGATTACAAAGAGGAAATAGAAGTTATCTAGGGGAAAAATGCTAAATGAGACACCCAGAAACAAACCCTCATCAGAAAAAGATGATATAAATAACCTAACTCATACTAATTCTTATAATACATTGAGATTTTTCCTCTTCATTTACTGAAAAGCAACTAGCACTGATAGCATTCGACATAAAAGAACTTCCTAATGGTAAGGAAAAGGTGGGTGTGTGGCTGGATGGATTAATGGATGGATGGATAAATGAACAGGAAAATACCAGATTATTGAGGGAGCTTAAATCTCTTTGTATATTTTCTATTTTTCATATTGAATACGGCTTTAATTCAACTTCACAAATATTGATGGAAAGTCAAAACCATCAGAATGGTCTTTCAAGATTTCTTCTAATTCCAGGATTCCACAAAAACATATGGAAAAACAAAATGTTGTTTGGTTTTCCTTTCTTATTTCTTTTCTGCTCTTTATTAACTGAACAAAACCCAAAGCAAATTTTAAAAATTAAAATTTAGTAAGAAAGAATGTTGCTCTTAAATGCTTTCTCTACTGTGGTTTCCCTTTAATTGATCTCTCTCCCATTGATCATAACCCAACTGGCATAGAATGTTGCTGCAGATGGAGAGAAAAAATAAATTACTAAGTTAAACCCCTGACTGAATTTATATTTCCTATCTAGCCTGTGGAAATGCTACATGTCATGGAGGGCAGAGGAAGGAATGTGTGTGGTGGTAGCAGGGGGTGCATATTTTGTTTGCTGAATTTTTATAAGGCCATCTTGGTTTCCCTGTGAAACTAAAACGTGAGCTTAGCCCACTGAAAACCTAGGGCCTAACCCAGAATCACTGCTCTGGGTCCTTCAGATCTGAATCATTATCATATTTATTAATCTCCCTCACAGCCTGTGTTGGAAACTCATTGGACTAGACATAAACCAGCCCAGTTGGGAGCCCTATTATAACTAAAACTCTCACTCATGCTTCCATTCACATACAAAACTATACAGTTGTCCTTTCCAGTTTGCTGTGCAAGAGCAGACCATATAGAAAGAAACAGGAAAAGGTAAAGAATGGCTAGCCAAGGACTTTTTCATGTCCCAGGGTAGCTTTTCCTTCATTAGAGATTGGTAGTACAGTACAATGAACTGAATGTTTGTGACCTCCCAAAATTCATGTTAAAACCCTAATCCCAAAGTGATGGTATTTGGAGGTGGGACCTCTGGGAGGTATTGGGTCATGAAGGTGGAACCATCATGAATGGGATTAGTGTCCTTTTTATAAAGGAACTGCAGAGACCTCTTCTGCTTTCTACCATGTGTGGATACAACAAGAAGTCAGCAGTCTGCAACCTGGGAAAGGCCCTTCATCAAAACATGGCCATACCAGCACTCTGATATCAGACCTCCAACCTCCAGAACAGTGAGAAATAAATTCTCTTTTTTGTAGGCCACCTATCAGCCAAGGTAAGACACAGGGGCTCTTAATTCCAACCTAACTGCCATATTAGGACCAAGATTGCCTATTGCAAACATCTGCAACTTCTACTTGTGGACTTTTCTCCTAGAATAAAAGTGGGAAGGAGCCAATGCCCTCAAAGGAGCCCTCAGTCAATGACTTGAAGGAAATTGGTGGATAAATACCCCAATTCCCTCACCCCTCAAGCAGGAACATTCTGACAAATACTGTACACTGAGTTCCAGAGATCCACAGCAGGATTAACCTCCAGGCGCCCACATTGGTAAATATACTGACCTTATTGCCTTCCTCTACCTCCCTGCCTCACTTTTTACACCCCTAATACAGATTTCTAGGATCACCTCCCAATTAACTACTTACCCTGGATTTCTTGTATCAGCGTTTGTCTCTGGGGAAGCCTAAATTAAAATCATGTCACCTAATACAGTGTTATGTACACAAATTACTCCTTAAACAAAATGACAATAAGCAAATGGACAAAACAGAATGATCTCATGTAGATTTGTAGTAGAATTAAGAGGTGAATGCATAATTTTGGAACACATAAATCCTGTCTCGCCACCTTGACATTGTTCTATCTTATCTTATTGCTCACCCTTCATTTGCCCCCTTCATTTGCTCCTGCATCTAGCAGGCTGCTCTATTTTAGGTGTCCCAGACATACATGTGCATTTCCATCTCTGTTATTTTATGCACACCATTCTTCTAACCTAGAATGACCTCTCCACAATTCCTCATCCTGCTTAGATTGTACCAGTCCTTCCAGACTGTCTCAAGCTTTGCCACCTTCCGTGACACCTCTTATGTCACAACTGAGAGAATCACAACACTTGCAGCCTATATTTTATAACTCACTATTCAATCACTTGCTTTTGTGTAGTTTTCAACTATTGCACACATGATAGTCTTGCCTCCCTAATTAACTTGGACCTTCCTCGGGAATAATAATCACATCTTGTACCTCTCTAGTCCTCCCAGGGTCTAAAATAGTATTCACATACAACTACCTGTCAATGTATGATTTATGCATTTAAGTAATAAAACACAACATGTTTATGACCAATAGTAATGAATCATCTTTAATGGACTTCAGAAAGGACTCTTTCCTCTAGTGCAAACTGCCTGGCAGACAGTGTTATCTAGAGCATCCTTCTTGGTGATCCTTTCCAGGGATTCAAAAAAGACAACAGGCCACAGCAACACCTTGGTTTATACACAACTTCCCCTCACTGGTTTAAAGACATAATAAAAGATAATGCTTCTTGCTCATAAATAAAAAGTACTTAAATGTAATTTTGACAAAATGTGTCCCAGGGGTGACTGAAGTCTTTTTTTCTCTGTTGTGATTGTTGCCGTTATAAATAGACAATCATAAAAGAATCAAAAGGGGAAACCTTTTAAAGGCTTACTCCAGGGCCTAATACCCTCCCCACTTTATTTTTCTTAGTCCTAATGCCGAAGGAAAACAAACAGTTATCAACGTGCTAATGGTGTTTATTCCCCTATCTGCCTTAGATAGGTGGCAGTGCACCAAGCCTGGAGACAGTTAACTAACGCACCAAGTGAACCAAGGTCAACTCCATCATTGACTGTACCCATGACATATATTGAGAGCTGCGGAAAGTTTCAGGATCCTGAATTTATTTTCCCCATCTCTGTGCCCTTGCAACACCTACACAGTTTTCCCAGGCCTTCTATTTTTCCTGCCACATCGTGACCACCTCTAATGCCCCTCTAGAAACAGCCTACCTGAAGACAGTCAAGAAGAAACAGAATGTCTTTTTGCTTCTGCTTTGCTCAGGGTTCTGAACTACTCATGCTAGAGATGTCCTAGCAGTGAAGTTTTCAGCCATAATAAGCTGCAGCCACACCTGTTCTCAGACCTTCTCTATCCCTTCCCCCACACACTGAACCCAGCAGCTACTCAAGAGCTGTACAGAACTGGACTTGTACTCCACTGGAAGACTTTTCAATGGCAAGTCTCCTTTACCAAAGCAAAGCTCAACCATCCTCTTCAGGTGGGAGGTCCTTGAAAGATCACAAGAGAAGAAATGAGCATTTCCTGCTGTTTTCTGTCTCCCTTCTAACCCAGTAAAACATACAGAGGATGTAGCTCTACTTTCCCCTCTCTTTTCTCCAACTCTTAGCATTTTTGGTACCTAAACTGGAACACACGCCCAAAGCAATCTTGTCTGCAGCGAGATTATCCTTCAGTGGTGATAGAATTTTTAATGACAACTCAGTGTATCAGCTGCTCCAGTGCTCTTACAGTCCATTGCAATGAAACCTCCTTAATCTTGGCAATAGACTTCTTCATAATGATGTTGTAAAAAAACAACAATAATTAGGAAATGGAATCTAATATTCTTTTAGATTGAGTTCTTCAAGCCACTTGCTTTGTAAGCAGCTTTCAGTGACTGGTGTGAATGTGGAGCTAGCCTCTACCTCTGCTAAAAGTCTTCTCAACATGCAAGAGTTGTAAAAAGATAAGGTTAGGAAGATTTTAGTTACAATCATTCTTCTCATTTACATAGAATTATTTTTTTTAGCAACCTTCATGTCCATTATTTTATTTGGTTCTAAAGGAGTAGGCAGGATGGCTTTATCTGTTAGGAATGCTAGTTGCAGATGCCTGAGTTTGAATCTCAGCTAGAAAACTTACTGGCTTCTTGACAGCTGAGCAAATCACCTTCTCATACACATGCTTCTAGTTTCTTTTCTGTAAAATGTGAAAAGTCATGATACACACCTCATAGAGTTAAGCGTACACACATACACACATACTATATACACATACATACATATATATGCATGTATTTGGAACTATGCCTGGTATATAGTGAGTGCTAAATAATTATAATTATAATCATCATCAGCAGCATCATCATCATCATTATTAAACTATTATAGCTGAAGAAATAAAGGCTTGGAAGATTCCATGCTTAGTCAAACCAATTCCTTAAATGAGGAGGTCAGATATTGTCTTTGTTTGGGTTTCCTCAGAAGCTGACCTTGAGACAAATATTTGGGTACAAGTAGTTTACATAGGAGATGAAGTATCAGTAGAGGCAGGGAAAGAAATTAAACAATTAGGGGTGTGTTCTCAAACAGGTTACTGCTGTAGGCAACTAGTACAATCCCACTGGGGACCCTCTAAGTGATTTCACAGAATATACCACATACCGTAGAATTGTCCCTCTGAGGGTGGAGGCAGCTGGAAAATTTATCCACCAACTCCATCCCTCATTGTTGAGGGCAATTTTGGGACAGTGATCACATAGCAAAGACTTCCAGCAAGCTCCATGTATAGGATGGGCAGCCTGGCAGGGCCAGATGCATTCAGGATTAAAGATGTAGGAAGACATCAGCATATACTAAAACTATCTGTATAGTGACCTCCTGGTGTGTCCAAAGGAATATGAGAGGGCAATGACATCACTGACTAAAAGATACAGTGCAAGTGTTCAAGTTCTTTGGCCACCTTGTGCATTCAGACAGAACCAAAAAGCCCAGCCAAGGAGAACATATTCTGAATTACCTTCTAGAGAAGGATACTGTGTGATCTTTCTGGGTCTTTCCAAAGCCTATCAAACTTTATAACATCCCTTCATAGCATCAAAATCCCTTTTGGTGAGCTCTTTTCTTCTACATTGATTTCCAAAAGGAAGAAAGAGTAAGGTTGACAACATATTTCATTACTAAAATAAAAGGCATTTTAAAACACCATGACATTTTCTTTAGGTCCTTCTAGGTATGTAGAAAAGAAAGCATTCTCTGAGCTGAAATGCTCTACTCCGAAAATTTGAAAACCTATTTGAAAATGTCTACCTTCAAAAGGGTTGACCCCTGCCCATAGGAACAACTTCACATATATGCTTCCTGGGTCATATTTTTAGAAAAAGTAAAGTTTGGAGCAACTATTTTAAAGTTGACAAGCTAACACTTGAAAGACATAATGCACACCTGAGCCGCTCAAGGCAGGAATCAAATCAAGTTCCTTTTGTCAAATACCTGCCCTTTACTCCCCTTTCGTCCCTCCAGGCAGAGCTTTCATTGCATCTTATTACCCTTCTTTTCAAAGGAAAAAAATTTCCAAAATCAATTTGTAAAATCAAGAAATTTTATCCACCATCCATTTCTAAAGAAGGAAGGAATACCAAAGCAAAACCAAACTTATCACAACCACTCTCTTTGATTTCTAGCCAAACCCTCTAAACATGAACAAAATATAGTTAGTGATGAGGAGATGGTAGAACCTGGTTTTTATTTAGAACACCAGTTTAGGGGTGCTTGGGTGGCTCAGTTGGTTGAGCATCTGACTTCAGCTCGGGTCATGATCTCATGTTTTGTGGGTTTGAGCCCCACATCAGGCTCTGTGCTGACAGCTCAGAGCCTGGAGCCTGCTTCACATTCTGTGTCTCCCTCTCTCTCTGTCCCTCCCCTGCTCACACTCTGTCTCTCTCTGTCCCTCAAAAATGAATAAACATTCAAAACAATTTTTTTAGAACACCAGTTTAGCCCATTTGTAAATTGGCATCTTTGTACCTTTATATATGAAGAAATTACTTTCTCTATATTTGGGCAGAGTCCACTGGAGTAACTGAAAACTACCATCTCTGAGGATGAATGGTGATGTAGACCAGAGAAAGTCTTAGTGGAGGTAACTGAGGCCAGAGATCCACAATGAAACTGCACTGTATTATTTCATTTTTCAAACTTACACATTCTCCTACACCCCTTTCCTTGTGTGATTTATGTTCAGTTGATTTTGCTACAGGCCTGGAATGTTTACACAAAGGCTTAATAGACATTTACTTTGGAAGTTACATTGTGAGATAGAATCAAGAAATTGGCCCATTGCCGGAGTCAGAATGGGAGGCCACCTGGAAGTTAACAATCACTTTGCGAAGACCAGAGGCATGTAACAGAAGGTTCCAGAAAAGTGGAGACTTCATGTAATAACTACATTGCACCCAGACACACACTATTAGAATGACTGAGTAGAAACCCGTGTATAAACAGAGCCATCCACAGATAGAGATGTCCAAGATTACAATTACTCAATACCTTAATACTTTAAAATCATACTTTGTACTACATCTTACAGTTTATATGTGCTTTTATGTAACATCTAAATTAATGTTCTCCAAAAAGGTGCCTGTAATTCCAAATGCCAGATAGTCTGCTTTAAGTTTTCGATTCATGTTGAATTCATCTGTGAGGGAAATATTAAAAAATTATGCCCCTTACTTTATAGATGTGGAAACTGAGACTCAGAAAGGGTCAGCAATCCACTTGCCCAAGATTATATGAGAAGTATCTGGTAAAAAAAAATCCCTTTATTAACTTCACCAACTTTCCACAGCTGTTTTGATTAAGGTATTAAGTTTTTTCTATGATTCAACAAAACCCACAAATTCAATAAAAAAGCATTAACATCAATACACTGAGCATTGTGGAGGATAAAAATAAATGTAATCTCCTTGAAATTATAACATAATTTGAGAGAAAAGTATGCTTCTTTAAATGATTTGTTTTTACAGATAAAGGGTAATTCTAAAGAATTATTTATAAAAGACAGGATATAAACAAACAAGTCAACATACATCCTTCCAATATGGCATGGAGTGAGGAGGAGTTACTGCTTTAAAGAAGGTGATCAGAGGAGTCTTCTATAATAAAATGATATTTGATAGACTCTGTAGAAGGGAAAGGAGTAACCTGTGCAAGTATCTGGGGGGATATCATTCAGGGAAAGCAAAGAGCAAGGGCAAAATTCTCAAGGTGGAAATTTGGCTTATTCACAGAATGCGAAGGAAACCAATGTAGCTGGAACAGAGTGGGCAAGGGGGAAAGAGTAGGAAAAGAAAGCACGGAGAGGGTCAGAAACAGGTAGGGCCTTATAAGTCATAGTAAGAGATTTGACTTTCACTATGGATGAGATGAGATGCCTTTGAAGGATTCCAAGCAGATAAATGACGTGGTCTGGCTTATGCTTTAAAAAGGATCATTCTGGTTTCTTTGAGAAGAAAAGATGATAGTAGGACAAAGGCTGAAGCAAGGTATTAGTCTTGGGAGATGGCAGTAGATGTGGTGAAATGGTTGGATTTGAATTTAAGAGATAGAATTTAAGAGTAGCTTCCATGGAATTATCTGGTGAATTGGATGTAAGGTGGGAGAAAAACCAAAGAATCAATGATTGCTCCCATATTTTAACTTCAGCCCCTGGGAGAATAGAATTGGCACAACTGAGATGAGGAAGACCAGGGGTAGAACGGATCATGAGGGTTAGATAAGAAAGCCAGTTTCTGTCCCATAAAGTTTGAGATGCCCATTAAATATACAAGTAGGGATACTAAAAAAAAAGTATGTATATATAATTATGGAGTTTAAGTGAGAGATCTCGGGTTAAAGATACAAATTTGGGCATTATGAGGACATGGTATTTAAAGTCATGAGACTGAAGTAGATTTGCCAGAATGTGAGTCTAGATAAAGAGAGATAAAGAACTGGTTGTGTAGGAACATCAAACATTTAGAAGTTGAGGAAGTAAGGAGAAAACAGCAGAGGACATCAGAAGAATTCCATGAAATAGGAAGAGGATAAAGACAGAGACATACCCTGGATTCCAATTTTAAAAAAGTGTTTAAAAAAAAAAAGGGCATCAAGGGGTGCCTGGGTGTCTCAGTCAGTTAAGTGTCTTGACTCTTGATTTCAGTTCAGGTCATGATCTCACAATTTGTGAGATTGAGCTCTGTGTCAGGCTCTGTGCTGTCAGCATAGAGTCTGCTTGAAATTCTCTCTCTCCCTCTCTCTTCCTTCCCCCACCTCTCCCAAAATAAATAAATAAACTTAACAAAAAAAGAGGAGGGCATCAAGAGACATGACAACATATATACTTACACACACACACACACACACACACATACACACACGAAAGTTCTTACTGATTTTATTCATATACCCCCTAAATGGGAACAACCCAAATGTCCACCAGCGGGAGAACAAAGAGAGAAATCTTGGAAAAGTCATACAAGGGAATACTACTCAGAAATGCAAAAGAATGAACTACAGCTACCCACAATAACACAGATGAATCTCCAGACATAATGATGAACAGAATAAAAGATGATAAGGGGTAGGTTTTGACAAGGAATGGGGTTCAGATGAACTTTCTGGAGGAATAGAAATGTTCTCTACCTTGATCCAGATGGTGGTTATACAAGTATATACACAGAGAAATTCATCAAGCTTAGTCGTCAAATTTGGGTATTTTACTGTATCCAAATTATGCCTCCGTAATAAAATAAGGGGTGGAGAAAGAGACCATGATAATGCTTTAACATGCTATAGAATAGACGGACAAAAATATAATAAATGGTCTTTGCCCTTGAGGAGTGTTTTTTATCAGGCCAAAATTAGAAAATGCAAAGATTTCCCTTCAAAGACAAGCACTACATAGTTAAGTGTTTTTATGTCCTTTTCTACAGAACCTCCTCTAGTTCTGCCTCCCACCATTCCCATTTCAGCCAACAGTTACCATCTCTGCTTAGCAACTGGATTCCATATACTTTAGAGGAAATATAAGGAAATGTTGACCAAATTGCCTTGGTAATCAAAGCATTTACAGGGATAGCCCTTTCACTCTGTCCTCCCCCATGTCCTCCCTTCCCAGTTCCTATCACACTCCCAGACACTATTTGCCTGAACCTTCTAGCACCTCTCTGTTATGTCCTCCAGGGATTGGGCTCCCCTTCCCTGCCAATTCTCTTTCCTTTCTTTGGCTTCTGACCTACTAATTCTGAACTTGCATAGTTGTTTGCATCTAATTTTTAACAGGCTTCACTGTTTGTAGCCCACAGTCTAGCTTGAATCTCAAATCTCTGCCACTTCATTATCACTCTGATGAGACACCCCTGATATATTTCCTAGGGCAACTACAAAAAGTCTCATGGATGGAGAGTTCTTCCCCCACTCCAAACCTCTTAAGTTAGATGAGATTTATCAGGCTGTTCATCACTAAGGTTAAAACTTTATAATCAGGGCTGCTTAGAATATTTTCCATCAGAAATCAGAGAAGAGCAAGGGATTTCTACTGTGAGAAAGATCACAAATTGGACATATAGTCACTCCCAGTTGGAACCTTACGCCCAATGGCAAAATGGGCTCTTTTTCTCTGGCAAGACTGTCCTAACTTAAACAGGCTGCTTTGGCTGCCAAATTATTGTTGTCAGAGAAACAAGAGGATAATACTTCATAGGCAATTCTGAAAAAAAATCACTTCTGGAAAAAAATTAAAATTACTTAGGAATCAACATGCAATCCCATACTGGAACATGCCTCCCAGGTTGACCTGTGCCCAGCTCCATCCACCACACTATCCTATTTCCAGCTCCCTGTCTAGGTCCCCAGGGCATCAAATCCTAATAGTCATGTGTTGGCCTGATCCAATTTTTACACAAAAAGAGAGAGTTAAAGGAGAACATAGCTCAGGGTTTATATCAAATATCCAAAACTAAAGTTCAGTAGTGAGTGGCAAGAGATGGGGAAAGTCGGGGAGGTCTCTCAATTTGTGTTGCTGCTTTTGGATTGTCTCTAGGACAGGCATCATGGGCATGTGACTCATGCAGTCACACGAGGCCCCATGCTTAGAAGGATCCCACACTTGGTTTAATGCTCCACTGTTGCCATCTTGAAATTCTTAATAATTTTTTAACAAAGACTCCACATTTTCATTTTGCAGCGAGACCTGCAAATTCTATAACCAGTTCCAATTATTTCAGCTTAATTATCAGCAATCTAAACATCACTAGTTATTTTTGAATACTTCACCTTGGGGCGCCTGGGTGGCGCAGTCGGTTAAGCGTCCGACTTCAGCCAGGTCACGATCTCGCGGTCCGTGAGTTCGAGCCCCGCGTCGGGCTCTGGGCTGATGGCTCAGAGCCTGGAGCCTGTTTCCGATTCTGTGTCTCCCTCTCTGCCCCTCCCCCATTCATACTCTGTCTCTCTCTGTCCCAAAAATAAATAAACGTTGAAAAAAAAAATGAATACTTCACCTTGAGGCTTCTCTGCAGAAGATTCAAATTAACACACTAAGAGGCACAGAACCACATTCATATATCTATGGAGACCACTGTTTTCAGTGTGCCATTTAACGAAGATAATGTCTGTTGGATTTCCAGACTGAGACATTCTCCACCAAAACTGGAAAAAAAAAATAAGGAAGTCTCTACAAACTGAAGGTCAAGATCATGGATAAGAATGTATTTAAAAGACTTTTAAAACTTTTACCCCTGGCTTGAAGACAGCATTAAAGTATACTTATTGCTATGAAAATATTCCATCAATCATAATGCTGATAGTTGAAAAACACACATAACCTGAAAAATCCCCAATCCATCATTTATCAGAGGTAAGATGTGGTAATGTGGCTAAAATGGGTTACAAACCAACTTCTGGCAGTGAAACCATGAAGGAACAAGAGGAACTTGGGTAGCCCACTGAGAAATAATTGCTTCTCCCCCTTTCTCCCCAAAAAACCAAAGGATGTGTTTCCAGAGAGGGCCATCTGATCCCTTATTATTCCTCCAACTTTCTCTATGTTCTCAGATCAAACCCTTGTAAATGTTCTCCTCCTCCATAAAGACTTCTTGGCTATTTTAAAGCAATTCAAAGTTTTTCCCCTTTACTATCTCTCCCAATTCAATAAATCTCTGAGCAAGTAAAGGCTCTCCTGGCCCTTGTCAGCATCAGAGCCAAAGGGGACTGAAACAGAGTAAGCAGAGAAGGTGGACCTTGGTAGCTGGGCTAGGCCCCTGGCTACAACCCTTTTTATCATCCATGGTGTTCTCCCTGTCATGGAATTCACCACCACAGTCTTTCCTCACTGCCTTCATTCTCCTCCAGGACTATTTCCTCCCCTGCCCCTTTACTCTTAAAGATGACCTCTCCACCTACTTCCCTGGGAAAATTGAGAACATCTGATGAGAACTCCCACAAGTTTCCTCCCAAACTCCTTAAGTTTTCTTTGGATCATCACCCAAACTTTTTTCCTTCCCGCCCATCTTGGAGGAACTTTCCCTGCTACATAGACAGGTTAACCCCTTCACCTGCCTCCTATCAGGCTGTGGCCTCCTTCCCATGACTGATCTGTTTTTGCCTCTCCAATGGCTATTTGTCCAATTCCTCAACACATGTTCAAACCTTCTCACGCACAAAGAAATAAACACACAAACACCAATAACACCACTCTGGATCCACATTCCAATCTCTAGCCTTACCATTTTCTGCCAGTCTCCCTCCTAGTCTTCTGGCTCCTCTTTTTATTCCTCAGTAAAACATGATATTGTCTGAATATCATCAAGCACAAAAGTTAGAAGACACCAAAAAAAAAAAAAAAAAAAAAAAAAAAAAAAAGGGAGGCCTGTTCCTCAGTCTCATGCATTTTAGTTCTTTCTTGCTTCTATCTTTTGAAATTGTCTTTTCAAAAATCTGACAAAACCCAAGGCCTCAATTCATTGCCCCTCGGCTTGTGTTCCCAGTAGCACTCTTGCCTCTCAAGATGAACCTCTCTCTTCTTTGGTTTCTGTAATGTTGTTTTGCCTCCAACTTTTCCTACTGCTAATTTGAAGTATTCTTGTGTTTTTGCACTATTCTTTGTCCATCACTTAGTAGAGATTATTCTCAAAAATACCAGTGTTGGCCTATTCTCTGCTCACTGCACTTTCTACATTTACCCCATAATGATTCTCACTGGTTTCCATCCTCACTGTGTATTTCCCAATGGTATGCCCCTACTTCTGACTCACTCCTAAATTCCAGACCACATCTCCAACACCTGCTAAACACCTCCAGCCACTTGACTGACATCCTTCCAGTGGCTCACTGGCTCCTCAAGTTCTGGTTAACTAAAACAGAATTAATGTGACAGAAGGAACCATTTTGCATAACACTGAGGAAGATTCTTGTATGATTCTCCTGGGAACAGGAACTAGTGGCAGACTGAGACCCAGCAGGCCTGTATGTAGAAGCAAAAGGTGATTTTATCTGGCTGGAGGAAGAGTATGAGATAGGGAACAAGGCCTGACATGGACTCAAAGCAGCAAAGTTGTACCTACTTCTGTGCTTGGCACTGAATGTTGCCTCTTGGTCCTCATGAAGTTTACACTGTGCAAGACACTGATAACAGATAGAGACATCACCAAAAATTAGGCAAGTATTGCTTGCACACCTAGAGATAGAAAATTAAGTACTTATTTTGGCTACAAGTCAAGGTGCAATGGCATTGCATGAAACAGGAAGTGATGGGGGTGTGTGGCTTGGACACAGTGAATCAGGAAAAGCTGTGACCTCTTTTCCACTTATTGTTCATACGGTAAATGCTTTACTTCCATCAATTAAAAGATCCATGTGGACTCTGTCCCTCCAATTATTTGTGGGTCTGTTAAGTACCTCTCTGCGATTAAGACTCACTTTTCTTTTTAGTGTGAGTACATAGATCTGCATTCCTAATTATGGCATCCTCAAATCCCAAGGAACTTCGTGAATGATACTCTCCTGGAAGACACTGATACTAACACTTCCCTCCCTGAGTTAAGAAAGTTAAGAAGAGTTAATAAATGTTTGGCTATGCATGTGTCTCACTCTCCTACTAGAGGGGGAAAAACAGGCTCTCTTTTGAACAAAGAAGAATGAAGAAAAGCTCCTTTCCTCCACCAGGAGCCTAGACTCCTCATCAAGGGCCTCCCGCTAATTCCAGGCCTCTCCCTGAAATCAGGGAGGCCTGGGCCCTTGGGATGCTCACCACCCCTCTGGGCATGATCTGCAGCATTCACAGCTTCCGAGTATCCTAATCTATTCCATATTCCAGGAGGCTCTCTGAAGGGAAAGGTAATCATTCTCACACAAACAGTCACTCTACACTTTCTTTCCCACTCATATCCGCTTGGAACTGAGCGCAAGCAGGGAATGGAGTTCTGCCCTCTCTGGTGCTGTGTGGCTCCTTGACCTTTGCTTAATCAAGGCCATTGCGGTGGCAGTAAGCCATGAGCAAAGTGGGCTGCCCAGAAGAAAGCAGGGAGCTATGGAACTGATCCTCCCATCTTAAAAGAACTATCTGATCAAAACCACACTATAACTGCTAAAGAAATAGGAGGAGCAAGGAGAAAACACCCTTAGTTAAGAACAATTAAAGGGAAGACTTCATGGAGAAAAACATAATTAAATGATTCCATTACTTTCCCTTAACTACCATTGTGTATCATCTTAATTAAAAAATGTGTCAGCTTTCAGATTCATTCACCAGTGAGGAAGCTGAAATTAAGAATAGACCACCCATTGTAAAATTTCCAGGGTTTAAGATAAGCTTTTTATCTAGGCTGTGTAGTTTCCCCTCAGTTGTTCCTTTTTCCTCTGTGTATTCATGCCCTGACACTCTCTCCCTTGCCAGTATGCTTCCACCACACTGGTCTCCCTTGCTGTCCTTCCATGACACCAGACTCTTTCCCTTTGTCTTAGGTTGTGTTTCCTAGCAGCATAGCTTGAGGGTGAAGGGGATTCTTGTGCATGTGGTTTATTGAGGGAAGGATCTCAGGACAAAACTGCAAAAGAGTGAAGAAAGCAGAACATGGAACAGGAGGAAGCCAATCAAACATGTGATCTCCACTGAGTACTCCACTAGGTTCAGTCTGATGATCCCATAGCCCCAGTTAAGGCAGGAGGCCAGCATATTGTACTACGCTACCAATCAGCCATTGGATGTGGCTCAATCCCAAGTAAGGACATACCCTCAGGCATTTTCTTTCACCCGAGGGTAACTGCAGTTTTGAGCAAATAGTAGCCAATGCTCGCAGCAGCTAGGCATGCTCCCTTAGCCCAGGGAAGGGGATCTAGGCAGGGCATCAACAGTTTTACTAAAAGCACAGTAAGAACTTGTTTTAGCTATTTCTTCTGCCTGAAACACTCTCCTTCCAGATCTTCACGAATCTAGTTTCTCATTATCATTTGCATGTTGCCTCAAATGTCTTTTCTTAGTGACCATGCCTGCCCATCTAGCTAAAGTAGTCACATTGGCCTCCCAGTTAATCTCATCATGCTACCCTTTTTAATTATCTGAAATACAATTTCCTGTTTAATTTTTACTTGCATGTTTATTGGCTATCTCAATTACTAGAATGTAAAGTCCCTGAGAACAGAAACCCAGTCTTGCTCACCTATGTATCTAGTGGTAAAATCAAGAAGATACTGGAATCAGACATCCTGGCTCAAATTCTGGCTCCCTCATTTTACTAACTATGCCAGCTTGAGCAATTTAACTTCTTACAGTGCCAGATTAATAGGGTTATTTGAAGGATTAAATGAGTTGGTGCAAGTAAAGGGCTTAGAATAGTGCCTGATACATATCAATCACTCAATAAATGCTGACCTGGAATTGCCTGGTGAATGAATGAGTGAATGGACGAATAAATGAATGAAGAAAATAATTTTTGACAACTCAAACTGCCACCTTGCTTTGCCTATAGGATGGCATCATAGGCCACTGGCATTTCTCTGATTTTTACCCTTTAAAGGTACACAAATTTTGGGTGTGCCTGGGTGCCTCAGTCAGTTAAATGTCCAATTTCAGCTCAGGTCCTGATCTCACAGTTCATGGGTTTGAGCCTCATGTAGGGCTCTGTGCTGACAGCTCAAAGCCTGGAGACTGCTTCAGATGCTGTGTCTCTCTCTGTCTCTGACCTTCTCCCACTCGTGCTCTGTCTCTCAAAAATAAATGTTTTTTTAAAAAATTAAAAAATAAAGATATGCAAACTTTTATTCTCTTTCTCAGTCTTCAGTATACATCCCAAATAATCAAATTATTTGTTTCCTGATGATACTCAAAATCACCCAGTACTCCCATCTTGACCACACTCATTGCAAGACTGTAGACTTAAAAATTCAATTTCCTGGACCACAGCATGCTAAATCCTAAAGGCAAGGCCCTTATTCCCCAATGGTAAGCAATCACTGTTCCAACAACCCTTGCTACCCTCAAGCCAACACTGCCATGTGATTAAATAAACTGGCTGCATCAAGAGGAAAGGAAGCTTTCAGTAAGCTTCAGCCACCAAATGAGCTGTGGTTTTGTCTGTGGCCTGGATGAAATGGGCAAAGGAGAAATTAGTTCAACTTCCCTCTGGAAGAGAGGCTTTATGGGAAGTAGGAAACAAGGGCAGTTATTAAACAAATATAAACTGACCACTTTCTGTGAGCAGACACTGCAGGGAACATAAACATGAGCCATGATATAGGATGAGATTAAGAATAAAAGACCCAGTTCAGAAAACAACTGTAATGAGGGGGAGATCATTTGATTCACCTAAATTCTTTTTAAAAGGGCTATTGTATGTTTGTTTTGGGTGAAAGGGTATGATAAGACATTTAGGATTTAGAGAAACACACTAAAAACCAATTTAAGCTACTAAACTGTTACAGGAAAACCGGGCAATGTATTTGTCCCTGAGCAAGGAAGAAGAGAGCAATGCAAAAGAAAGGAAGGGTTAGGGGACAGACAGAAGCCAGAGAAATCATTAACAGCTGTCTACTTTGTCACTGACACCAACCATTACTAAGGTGCCCAAATTCAACAATACTTGTTATGAGAGGAGTTTTTGGAGAAAGCAGTGTAGGATCTGGGTTTCCATATCAGATGACTTGAAGTGATTCAGAGACCACACCCACTCTGCAAGCTAAAGGAGATGGTGTAGCTAAAGGAATCTCAGGAGAGCACTGGCATTTGCAGACCAAGAGATGGAGTATGTGCCAAGTTAACACAAACCTCCAAGGAATCAGGAGGGCTCAGTAAATATGTGCATACTCTTGTAATCAAGCAAAAGGATATCTACATCTCAATGATAATCTCAGTGGCCCCATTTGCAAACATGGCCTAGGATCTTCATCATATGCCCAAATCTAAGACAATGAACAATAAGCCATGGCTGAAGTCTCAGAAGTAGCATTGAGAGAGGCAGGCCCTTGGACATAACCCAGCATCTATCTCTTCTCCTTCTACATACTCTTCCTCCTTCCTAACTGCAGCTAGTACAATTCAGTTACTAAAAAATAAATTTTTTAGTTTAACTTATTCAGATTTTTAAAAAAATGATACTCAGTTCTGTTTTTGGAATACTATTAATTATGTTTGGAACAATTTAGGAATGTGAATCTACTTTAACCCTAAACTTTTCAACTGCAAATGAAAATTTAGTATTCAAATTAAGATGTGCTGTAAGTATAAAATATACAATTGATTTAGAATATTTAGTGTGAAAAAGGGTCAATTTTTCATTAATATTTTTTCAGCTTCATTGAGGTGTAACTGAAATACAATTGTAAGATATTTAAAGTGTATACCTTGTGATTTGATAGACACATACATTGTGAGAGGATTCCATCATCTAGTTAGTTAAGATATCCATCAGTTCAAATGTTTACCTTTCTTGTGTGTATGAGAACATTCAAGTTCTACTCTCTTAGCAAATTTCTTTTTTTTTTAAGTTTTATTTATTTAAGTAATTTCTACATCCATCATGGGCTCAAACCCACAACCCCAAGTTCAAGAGTCACATGTTCTACCAACTCAGCCAGCCAGGTGCCCCTCTTTTACCAGATTTCAATTATACAGCATAATGCTATCAACTATAGTCACCATATTTTACACTGGATCCTCAGACCTTATTCATCTTACAGCTGAAAGTTGGTACCCTCTTACCAACCTCTCTATTTTCCCCATCCCACCCCCTAGCCCCTGGCAACCACTTTTCTACTGTTTCTATGAGTTTGACTTTTTTTGTTGTTGTTGTTAAGATTCCATATGTAAGTAATATCATGCATTATTTGTCTTTCTCTGCCTGGCTTATTCCACTTAGCATAATGCCCTCAAAGTCCATCCATATTGTCACAAATGGTAGAATTTCCTACATGCTGAAATGATATTTTGGACGTATTTGGTTAAATAAAAATAGTATTAAAATTAATTTATTTCATTTGCCACCTCACCCTCAACATCTTTCTCCTCTAGAATTACCTAAATGCCTTTTTTTTTTCATCAGATTGCATCGGAAAAAAATCTGGGAGTTAAACTTGACACTAAGAAGTCAAAACCATCTTCAATACCATATACCCTACTCACTATGTGAGGGCAGGGCCAATGTCTGTCTAGTTCATGACTGCATTCCATTACCTGCGAAGTGCAGCATGTGGTAGGTTTTCAGTAAAGACTTTCTGAGTGAATGAATAATTGAACAAATGAATGAATGGATGACTCACCTCAGGCATGGTTGAGAACACAAAGCACATATAACACAGTTAAGCAGAGAAGAGACATTCCACTGTGCTCCCCTGGAGCTGCCAGCCTTAAGGAATAGAGGGAAGTCAGAGTCCCACCTACAAGGCCATGGAGTGGAGACATGAAAATGAGGCTCCAGCAGCCCATATACAGGAGGGGCTGGGGATAACCAAAGCAGTCAGGAACTGCCCTATGGATTAGGGAGGTTTTGAGGTTTTACAGCTGCCTCATTAAATCACGCCCTATTCAACTTTGCAATGTGGCCTCTTTGCTGTCAAAAGCTGGAAGAGGAATTATAGAGACAGCAAATCTAGGTCAACAGGAGCCATGGGTGGATTAAGTAGGGAGTGAACAGTCTCTCTGAGGATCGATTGAACCAAAGCAACGATCAGTTAACAGGTTCGGGTTTTTCAACTATAAATGAAAATTTAGCACCCAAATTGAGATATATTGTAAGTATCAAGTATACACTGAATTCAGAAGATTTAGACCCAAACACACTACCTCTAACAACAACAATAGCAATGTCAGTAGTTAACATTTATATAGATATATATGGCACATACTATGTGCCAGGACTACTTTAAGGATTCTCCCTTTTCTCTCTGTCTCTCTCTCTCTGTCTCTCATTCTCTCTCTGTATGTATACATATATGTATGATTGACATATATTTGTGTGTGTATACATATGTGTGGATTAGCTCTAATCCTGACAGCAACACTATAAAGTTGTAATCACTCACAGATGAGGAAAATGAGACATGGACCTGGGATTCAAGTCCAGGCTGTCAGTTGGCAGAGTCTTCATTTTTAACCATCATGCTATTCTATCAATCATAAGTCAATGAGGGGAGGGATAGAATCCCAATTTCAGGCACAGTGGGTCAGACATAGGGTCCACCTTCCCAGTGTTCTGTGTCTGACAGGTTTATCCAAGGAGCACATTTGGGGCAAGGAGAAGGAACAGGCATTCTTTTCTTCCCTGGGATTCTAAACACATTCATTCACTCCTTGCATTGGACATGTGGAATTTTTTTAAGCTCCCTATTAACCTGTGATTCTATTCATCCTAGTTTTCTGCATGAGAATAAGCCTTTCTACTCTTTGCTACGTTTGCAAAATTAGAAGTTATTAAGGGAAATTGTTATTTTTGGAGGGCATAGATTCTGAGTTAACTGAGGGTAGGGGTTGCATCTTCCATTTCTGTCTCCCTGTGCCTTCAACTGAGGAATGAATCCAGCTAAGAACAGATTTGTAAGAGAACATAGAAGAAGGCCTTCAATCAAGAGGTTGGAGGAAGAAGAAGAGTGGGAGCATGGCTGAGCTGACATTTGTAATTCTTACAATTTTGCCTAAAATTAGACCTGTAACAAGTAAATAAACAGATCCCTTGTCCCATCCCCTGATCGAGTCACTCTCAATTTGGGAGGGCACATTTTTTTTCAGTATCTTTTTCTTCCTATTACATAACAAAGATGATGTTTGCAGTCGTTTTAGAAAAACTAAATAAACACAATAAAGGGGAAGACACAACATTAAACCTCTGGTAATGTCCCTATCCCTAAATTAACATTTTTTGGGAAAAAAGACTTAGGAGGGACATGATTTCCATCTTCAAATATGTGAAGGAAGAGTATGTGGCAGAGAAGTTTCCTCTGTTTGACTCATTACACCAGAATAAGAATCAGCGGGAGATCATTTAAGGAAAATTTCAAGTCAATAAAAAAAGAACTTTTTCTAGTCATTATATCTGGTCAAAAACTGAATCATCTCCCTTGAATGGCTCTAAGCTCCAGTTTAGAGAAATAAATACCTCAACCAAAGACCCAGGACCATTCGTATTAGATTGCATTTGAAATTTGTGACCTCTAAAATTTCTCCCTGGTCTAAGATTCTATGTTCTTAATATCACTAATATATTTTATTGACATACAATTTAAATACCACAAAAAATCACCACTTTAAAGTATATACATACAGTTCAATTATTTCTAGCATAAATGTGCAACTATCACCATTATCCAATTCCAGAACATTTCCATCACTCCAAGAAGAAACTTCATGCGCATTAGCAGTCACCTCCAGTTCTTCCTCCCTCAACCTCTGGCAACCACTAATTACTTTCCATCTCTATGGATTTATCTATTCTGAATATTTTATATAAATACAATCATGTAATATGTAACCTTTACTGTCTTGCTTCTTTCACCTAGCATAAGGCTTTCAAGGTTCATCCATGTTATAGCATGAGTCAGTACTTCATTTTTTATGGCTAAATAATATTCCATTGTATGACCATACCATATTTTGTTTATCCATTCATTTGTTGATGGACATTTGTGTTGATTCCATTTTTCTACTATTATGAATACTACTGCTATAAACATTTGTATACATTTTTTTTGTTTAGACATATGTTTTCAATTATCTTGGGTATATACCTGAGTGTGGAATTGCTGGGTCATATGATAACTCAATTTGTAACTTTTTGAGGAACTATCCAACTGTTTTCCAAAGAAGCTGCATTTTTTTTACCTTTTCACTAGCAATATGTATGAGGGTTCCCACCTTTTTACATCTAAACCAATATATGTTATTGTCTTTTTTATTATAGCCATTCTAATGGATGTAAAGTATCTCTTTGTGGTTTTGATTTGTATTTCCCTAATGTATAATGATTTTGAGCATCTTTCCAAATGTTTATCAGCTATTTATATATATTCTTTGGATAAATATTTATTCAGATCCTTCACTTATTTTTTAATTAAGTTACCTTTTTTATTATTGAGATATCATAGCCTTTTATACATTCTGGAAGATCAGTAATACACTTGACTTTCACCATAAGTGAATTAACTTGAAACCTGGGAAAATAGCTAACTTTCTAGGGACAAAATTAGCAATGTTGAAACAATTTGAAGTAGAAAAATCTGGCATGAATAGCTAAGGAAGAAACTATGAATATTTAAAAAGAGTTACATCTATATCTTCCCTAAACCCCTCCCAAACTACCCTATGTAAAATCCCAAAAGGCGCCAGGATCAGCTGGTTTCAAGGGCAAACTTTTCAAAAGGTACTTTTGAAAACAAAGAGATCTTTTCCTATACTACACAACATGTTCCAGAGTCTAAAGAAAGGATATTTGTTAAGTTTTTATGAAGAGAACTTAAACTAATACCAAAATCTGAGAAAAGAAATAAATGGAACAAATTCACTTATAAATATTGATATGAAAAACTCATAAGTATTAATAAATGCAATTTAGCAATGCATTGAACAAATAACAAATCATGACCTATGGGAATCATAAGATTCAATTATAAAAAGTCAGTAAACCTAATTTAAAATGCAAATCGCGGGGCGCCTGGGTGGCGCAGTCGGTTAAGCGTCCGACTTCAGCCAGGTCACGATCTCGCGGTCCGTGGGTTCGAGCCCCGCGTCAGGCTCTGGGCTGATGGCTCAGAGCCTGGAGCCTGTTTCCGATTCTGTGTCTCCCTCTCTCTCTGCCCCTCCCCCGTTCATGCTCTGTCTCTCTCTGTCCCAAAAATAAATAAACGTTGAAAAAATAAAATAAAATAAAAATAAATTAAAAAAAAATAAATAAATAAAAAATAAAATAAAATAAAATGCAAATCGCTAAAAATATTCTATTCAGAAAAGGCATTGAATAGAAAAACCATTTTTTAAAAAAATTTTAATGTTTATTTATTTTTGAGAGAGAGAGAGTGCGTGAGCGGTGAATGGGCAGAGAGAGGGAGACACAGAATTGGAAACAGGCTCCAGGCTCTGAGCTGTCAGCACACAGCCCAACACAGGTCTCGAATCCATGAACCATGAGATCATGACCTGAGCTGAAGTCTGGCATTTAACCAACTGAGCCACCCAGGTGTCCCTATTTCCATTTTTAGAAAACTTCTTAGGACCCATAAATTCAACCATACAATACCACCTCACATCCTCATATTGGCTAACATCCACAGCTATACATAAAAAAAAAAAAGATGACCAGAATATAGGGAAACAACTTTCATATATTCTGGAAGGAGTTTAAATTGATCAAATCACTTTGAAGAAAAACTTGGCCCTATCTTGTAAAATTGAAAACCTACATACTGTGACTGAGAAATTCTACTTTGGAGTATATATTCCAAAATATTCTTGCATATGTTTGTAAACAAATTTGTCAAATTATTTCCATTACAAAGCTCTTTAAAATAGGAGGGGGAAGACCTCAAAATTACATCAACAGTGAATAACTAAGATAATATATTCACACACTAGAATACAATTGTTAAAATAAAGTAACATAACTCTTTCTATTCAGTCAGAACTCCACACAAAATGTTGAGTAGAAAAAAAGCAGGCTTCAGATAATACACACCTTGACATTTATGTCCAATTTCCAAACATGAAAATATAAAAATTATTCATTGAGATATACATGTGTGTATTATTAAAGTAGAGTGAAAAAGATATGTGCTTAGTTCATGTTTTCCTCTGGGTTTGGAACATAGGAACAAACTGAAGGCAGAAAATGAAGAAAATGCCACCTCTCTCTGTAATGCTTTATTTCTTTCATTTAAATTAGGACAAAGCAAATAGAACAAAACATTTCCAATCCTCAATTCTGATTGGGAGGTAAATTAATATTGTCATTATTCATTTTAATTTGGGGTATTTTTCAAATTTCTCAGAATAAAAAATCCCATAGTAAAACAAAAATAAAGTCCCTTAACATGATTTTATAAATGCATATATTTCAAAACAAATATGAATACCATTTTTAATGGTGAAACACTAAAAGCATCTATGTCAAAATAATTTTTGAAATAAACATATACAACTATTAATGTGGATCTAGTGGTTCTAGCCATTAAATTAACTAATAAATTTTAAAATGTATGTGTATTTGTGTGTGTATATATGTATGAGTTTGTATATGTGTGTTTGAGTGTATATGAGCAGATGCATGTGTACATGTGTATGAATGTGTATACATTTGTGTGAGTAGGTATATGCATGTGAGAATGTATATGTGTATATATGTGTGTAAGTGTATGTGAATGGTTGTATATGTATGTCTGTATGTAAGTGTATGTAAACATATGAATGTACGCATGCATATTTGTGTAACTATACATAAGTATGTGTACATGTCTGTGTGTATGCACAGCATTTTCATATAAGTATGTGTGTGAACACATACATATCTATGTACATGGATACATGTATGTGTATTGTGCATGTACACACTGCAAACAGGAGGAAATGAGGTGTTCCATATGTATTTGTTCTGCCTTTTCAAGTAGATTTTATGCTTATTAAGATCTGAAGCTGTGACTCGTATTTCTTTTGGAATTCACATATAGTGAGTTCTCAACAATACTTGCAGAGTTGAATTTGGCATCAGTACCCCTCAATTTCCATGGACCAGCAAGAATTTACAGACCAAATTTAAGGGCTGTTTTTTGTTCAGTATAAGATAGTTTGTACTCAGAATAAAAAGTAGAAAATAAAACCCTAGTGATGAGTTTATTTTAAAATTTATATAAATATAGATATAATTATTCTATTTTCTAGAATCCATAGCAAATATCAGATACCAAGAGCTTATAATGACCTGTATATTTTTCACAATTTCTCAAAAGTCTCTGAGATTAAAGAAAGATAGAGAAGATGCTATCCTGTAGATGACCCACTTTATTAGCCAGAAGAACAAAAGAGAATCCATCAGATGGACCTTGCCTCTAGTCTGGGCCAGTTGGTAACTCACTCATTTAGGTGAAGGTGGTGTCAAGAAGCCAGTGAAGGTGGGGGATCCCCTTCATGGACCTTTTATAGCAGAAAAGGGAGATGGTGGTGGCAGTGATGGATGTGGCCTTCTGGTCCTGTGTGGGAAAGCTGTAAACTCACAAGTTCAGCCCCCAGGATAGTAGGGTGGGTCTGCAGAAGAGCGTCATAGCCCAGGCCTGAGCAGACATGCTTAGTGATGCATCCTACTGACAAGAAGCAAACACAGCCATGGCTTTTGTTCTGTAGGCCGGGAAAGGCAGCCAGAGTAGGAGAGGCATCCAAAAGCAAGAGAGACCATTTCCTCACAAAAGGAGAGGTTAGTCTCTCTTATTTTCTTTTCTTCTGTAGTCTGAGTCAGGCAGGAAAGCAACACCCTAAGGTCAGATCTAAGTTGAAGAGGTGAGAGCTCTACTCGGGTTCAATTCAACATGCATAGTCCAGATGGGCAATAAACCAAAAGATCCACAGCGGCAGAAGGAATGCCTTATTCCAAAAGAGCACTTGGAGCCCAAGAACAGTCTCTTGCATTTCAGTTAAGATTCCCCACCCAGCAAACCAAATTGTGTTCTTTCTGGGTGGCTGGCTTAAAGAATAGTACATTACAGTGGAAACTCCCATTTACTTCATTTACTGCCGTTTATAATATTTTCCACTATTTGGAGATAATGAATTCATCCTTTTCTTTTTTCTTTTTTTTTTTTTCTTTTTTTTTTTTTTTTTTTTTTGGCCAACATTATGGAGGCCACTACAAGAGCCAAATGTTCCAGGATCCTCAAATGTGTTATCCTTAATTTTCTATGATAGCTTTAGTGGTTTCTTTGGAAAGGCCCCAACATCAACCAAATTAACAATGCTGAGAATAAACTCAACTGTCACCTTCATTCCCTTTGAACAGCCTGGGGAAAACGCCACCTTCAAGAACCTTTCCAGTATGTAGGCTTAAAGAAGACAAGTTAATTAAAGTCACTCCCAGAAAAACAACCACTCACCACAGAAAGTTTCTCCCCCCAACCCAAACTCTGTATCACTGTTGTAGACCATCTCCACTTTATCTGAAATTCACTTAACATGCAGGCCTGAAACCATCGATTTTGTCAATGGAATTATATCCCTGTAATTGTCCAGCTGAGTGCCTTTTGGAAGGATGTTAAGCATGAGTTTTAGCAGAAGGTCAGAGGGAGAGAAGGAATACTGCAGGACCCATTTTCTTTCACAGAATCCTGGCAGTTTTCTTAGCTTGGTAAGGGCCAAGCATGCATTGCATATGTGCTTCATGTGTAGAAAAGATCTTGCCACTCAGAAAACTTACTTTTACCAAATAACAGGCTCACAGCAAAGTATGCCGAACAAAGATGCAACAGCATCTCTTTCATTTTTGTACCTTTTATTCCACTGGCAAAAATTAGAGCAATAAATACGCCAATAGCTCATTCCTCTTTCTTATATTCTGTTATCGTTTGCTTTGGCAACAGCCACTGTCATGGGGTCAGCAGGAAAAGAGGACATACTGAATCAGGAAAAAAGATGGCAGTCAGCTAAATCCATCACCAAACCCCAATTGGTGAAGGAAATTGGTACCCAGGTCATAGTCATGTGACTTGTTACTGCTCATAGCCCAGATGCTGTATGAAGATGAAGAGCTATCCACAAGGAGGTGGCAGAAAAATCACCACTTTTGCCCCCACTGAAAATGGCTACTTTGGGCAGTTTTCTATGAAACAGAAATGGAAAGACATTATTCAATTGTTTGCTAAACTTACTGGATCTTTGGGGAAATATTTTCAGCATCTATAAGCATTTGGCATTTCCTTGCTCCAAAGAGTCATTCCTCTAATGCTGCCTCCTTCTCTGTTGAATTCGAACATCTGTAGGTACCCTATACTTCCTGCTTCAGATGAAGCAGAGACCCCAATTTATGTAGTTCAGTTCTTTTGAGGGTATGTCTTTTTCTATCTCGTTACTTTTAACCTCTTTGTGTCTTTATATTGGAAATAAAACATAGGTAGACTTTATTTCTTTCACCCAGTTTGACAATCTCTGCCTTTTAATCTGACTGTTTAGTCCATTAACATTTAATGTAATTATTGATATGGTTAAGTTTAACTTTACACTCTTGCTGTTTATTCTATATTTGCTCCACTTTTCTTTGTTCCTTTGTTTCTGCTTTCCCATCTTTATTTGGATTGGCCAGGTATCGTTTAGTATTCTATCTATTCTATTATATTTCTAATTCTACCTCTTTGGTTGTTTTTATTAGATATTATTCTAAGAATTATAATATTTATTCATAACTCATCACGATCTACCTTGAATTAATATTAGGCCACATCACATCTAATGTATGAAATCTTACAACAGAATTTTTCTTTTTACTTCCCTTCCATATTTATGTGATTGTTATCATATATGTTGTAAATCCCAGAATACAATGCTCACTTTGCTTGAAATAGTAATGATCTTTTAAAAAATAATAATAATAAAATGGGAAAATAAGCCCATTGTATATTTACCCATGTATTCATTGTTTCAGGAGTTCTTCATTCTTTACTGTAGAACACTGAACTTCTATTTCCATTCAGTCCTTGTGAACTTTTCTTCCTTAACAACAAGCCTAACAAGGCTATGCATAATAGAAAACTAATACAAACATGCCTGGGTGAAAAACTCCAGCAATGACCAGAAGGGATATGGAGCAGCCTTCTTATGATCATGAGTACACATACAACCCAAGTGATTTACAGCAGGGATTTTTAGGGCCTATTTATTCTGAAGGAGAGAAAATCCAGGGGTGATGGAGTAAGTCTCAAAAGGTTGTCAAGATAGAAATAATCTTTTCTGAAAGTTAGAACTAGGATCAAAGTGTTCAAGAAATCAGCTTAGAAGCTGATTTACACTCAAGATAAAGAACTAAGATTATTCAACATGAAACAAAATACATTAAAAATCATCAATTCTCCATGACAGGGATACTCAGTATGGGAAGGCAACATGGCACAGAGGTTAAAAGTGTGGACTCTGGCATCTGACCTCCCAAGTTTCATTCTTCCTTCATTACTTACTGGCAATGTTACCTTGGGCAAGTTAATTAACTTCTCTCGCCTTGTTTCCTTACCTGTAATGTGGCAAGATGATAATAGAACTCCCTTTAGAAGGCTGTTGTGGAAGTAGCATCTCTAAAGCACTTGGAACACTGCCTGGAACATCCTCAGTATCCAATAAACATTAGCTATTACTATCATTGTTACTTGGTTGACCCTTCCTCTTATTTCCAACTCTAAGATTCTGTTTTGTTTTGAGTCTTATCTTTTGTATTTATTCTTGAGGTTCAAAGTAGAAATAAGACATTTGTTTTCACATCACTGTTTTCCTCTTTCACCTAATCTCAATATACACTTATAAAACACTTTGTAGTTCTTGCTTAAATTTCTAATCAGTACCACTGAAAAAAATTATTTGTTTTATTAAAATAATCTGTTAAGACAGGAACTATGGCAGAACTATATCATGTCACATTCCTAGATCAATGACAAATCAAATACCATAGACAAAAACAGACTGACTTTGATGTGTGCTCTTGAAAAGTGGCCAGCCATGAAAGAGAGAAGATTTTCAAAGTGATCAGACAACGAGAAACAAGAGAACCAACTTATGCTGATGACCTATACTGTTCACTAAGCACCCATATGAACTTTAAAGTTCAAAACCATCTTCATGATAGGACCCACTAACCTCATTTTACATATGTCATAACCGAATTTGGAGAAGTCTGTATGACTTACCCAACTTTACAAAGATATGGCTCCCACTGCCATTACCTTTCCACCACAGCAAATGCTAAATCCTGTTCATGGACTGCAGGAGAGCAGGACACTTACTATATGTCAGGACTAGGAGAACTAGATATGAGTTTGAGTGGACTCCATTAATGGAGAATAGAACACATGGATGTCAGGGATGCAGGCAACCAAAAAAGGGAGTTAGGAGAAATCAGGAATATGCCAGACTTGGTGTGGGTTCCCCCAAAAGTAGACACAGAGTTAAGGACTGATTTCAAGTAACTAATATGGGAATTAAAGGGGCCAGCAAGAGAGTGGAAAAATCAAACAGGGAAGGGAAGGCTACAAATAAAGTTTGTATTATTGAGCAAGTTATACTGTAGGCAACTGGAGCTTAAATGTACTGGGGAGCTCTGGGAATCAGTGTAGAGCCATGAACCTAAGAATTATCTCAGCCAGAGGTAAGGGAGAGGGGTGCTTATACATTAATTCAATCTATTTCTTCTGTCAGTCAGTGTTTGAAGGATGCTCCTGGTGGTGTTAATTTTATGGCACTCCAACTTGCCGTGTACGTAAGCAGACTGGCCTTTGATGGCAGAAGAACCTTTTCTTTTTTTTTTTTAATTTTTTTAAATGTTTATTTATTTTTGAGACAGAGAGAGACAGAGCATGAACGGGTCAGTGAGAGGGAGACACAGAATCTGAAACAGGCTCCAGGCTCTGAGCTGTCAGCACAGAGCCTGATGTGGGGCTCGAACTCACGGACCACAAGATCGTGACCTGAGCCGAAGTCGGACGCTTAACCAACTGAGCCACCCAGGTGCCCCAGAAGAACCTTTTCAAGTGAAAAGAACATACTGGCAATTGAGAGTTGGGCCAGGTTACATTGAAATGGTAAAGGCCAAAGTCAGGAATTTGGCTTGTTAAATATCAGAAATGATGGTAGGTTGATGTCCTAAAATTTTGTAAGCCACTAACGCTAAAACACCAGAACTCATCAATTTGACCTTACAGAAATTATACATATTGTCTGCATCAGCACCTTTTTTTTTGAGGTCACCAGGGTCAAGAAAACTGTCCATAATCCTCAGTGCACAAATGGCAAGTTGTGCACTTGATATTCCAATTTCATGCACTAGAACTCTAATATTCTCATCTACTGCACCATGCAGAGAACTGTGATATACTTCATTCTAAAACAGAGCTGATCCAGGCAATAGCTTCTTTTAACCTACCAGGGAAGGCAAAAATATAAAATGAATTTGAGGAGATGGCTTGGGTCTGAATTTAAAAATTCATATAAGAAAGTAATTGGCAGAGAGGAAAATAGAGAAATAAAAAGTCACAGTAGGAACTCTTAGACACTGTTGGTAGGAAGGCAAAATGGTGCAGCTGCCTTAGAAAACAATTTTGCTGTTTCTTAAAAGGTTGGTTTGGATTCCAATATTCCAATAGGGAGATGTAATACTAAAACATACACTTCCATACAATCCAGCAATTCCATGTATAAGTACATTCACACAAAAGCCTATATGCCAATATTTGTAGTAGCTTTTTCATAACTATCAAAAACTGGAGGGGCTCCTAGATGGTTCAGTCTGTTGAGCATCTAACTCTTGATTTCAGCTCAGGTCATGATCTTGCAATCATGAGATCAAGCCCCACATTAGGCTCCACACTGGGAGTGGAGTTTGCTTAAGATTCTCTCTTTCTCCCCCTCTTCCCCTCTTCCTTGTTCACATGCTTGCTCTCTCTCTGTCTCTCTCTCTCTCTCTCTCTCAACTTAAAAAAAAGAAAATCTTAAAAACTGGAAACAAACTTTCAAATACTCCCCAACCATAGAATGTGCCATACATTCAGACAATGGAATACTACTGAGAAACAAAAAGGAATGAACTACTGATACACACAACATGGGTGAATCTCAAATGCATCAAGCTAACTGAAAGAAGCCAGACTCAAAAGAGTACACTGTATGATTCCATTTATATGGCATTCTATAAAAGGCTGGACATGTGGAGGAGGGTGAACTACAAAGGGCAGCACAAGGGAATTTAGTGGTGGATATAACTTGTTGTGTTGGTAGTTACATGACTGTGTACATTTGTCAAAATTCACAGAATTATATGCCAAAAAGAGAATGTGGCTATATGTATTTTTGAAAGTGAACCATTTTTTTTAAAGAGGAAATAGTAGGTTCTGACAGCAGCAAGGAACCTCAGTCAAAGTTGAAAACCAAACCCAGGGCACTGAGACTGAAAGTTCCACTCTCTTGTGCTTTAGCCATTGGCAGCAGCATCCCAGGCCCTTAGTAACTGAGACAATCCATGATTAAAGCAAAAATATTTGCAGACTAACAGATTCTTTGAACCTCCATGAGACTACACCTCCAACTCTACGACAGAGCCAAATCATGTGGATTGATTGCAGTCCAGGACCACAAAAATGACAATCATTCAATGAGATAAATAACAAAAATTTTTAAAGCAGAATATCAGATTTTTTAAAGTATGGAAACAGAACATCCACCCTGGAGACTCGGAGTCACATGGATGGTAAGATTGTCATTGATTGAACAAGGAGTGTTTGGACACAGGAAGAAACACAGACTATGGAGCTGGACAAAACTGGATAAGAACTCCAGGTCTGATTCTGGCCTGACTATGGCAGGTCAAATTTTGGGTCTCAATTCACCCCTCCCTGAACCATATTCTTTCCATGTAACTTCATAGTTTTCTTTTTTGCATGTTGGCATAGAGTACTTCCCCAACCCTTAACTTTGGGCTTAGTGAGGAGACACACTGTGGCCAAGAGAATGTGGATAAAAGTGATACTAGGACTGTTCTGAGCATCCACCTTCAGAACTAAGTTTCTACTTGCCCTTTTGTTCTCTTGCCATTTCCATGAAAAAAACTTTCCTTGTGTCCCTAAATGAATTCACATGACACACCCCATCCCAGCTACTTCCCTGACTTGTGAGCAAGAATAAATGAATTCTGTCTTATGTCACTGAGTTTTGAGGAAATTTGTTATGTGGCATATACAGCCACATGTGCCAGATCCAGCTAGACAGGATTGCACTCACATGGAAATTATAATACTCAGGTGTTGAGGTGAGGAATAAGTACAATAATAAGGCTTAACATGTCCAGTGTAGGATGAGGAGTATAATAGATATCAAGAAATACTGCATTTCCATCTAGTCATCTCAATTGTATTGGAACTGGGCATAGTTTCCTGATGTAAGGAATTGGCTGATTCTATTATGGTTTCAAATTAAAGCCACCCAGAAAAGTTCATGGGTGACAGAGAATTTAGTATAATCAAAACTCTCAAATAGGACCTACAATTATCTCCCTTGCAACTGCACCAAGCTCTTATCCTTTTGCCACTGGAGGAGCAGAAAACAAGAGAAATTCCTGACTGGAGGGTCCCAACTCTAACTTGATAGCCACTAAATAATTTCAAATAGCTCTGAAAGAATTCCCAATCCTTCCCTTGGCTCCCTGGGAGCTGATTTCAGATAAATAACAACATGGACGTGAAAAATATCTCAACAACCTCTGTATTAATCTTCCTTATTTAACCTTTGGGGTTCTTAAAAGATTAAAAATAGAAAGAGGCCTAACTGGGAAGAATAAGATCTGCATTGAAGGACGTAGAGTTAACCAGGAACAAAGCTACAGGAGGGTTTCTGTTTTGTTTTCTTTTAAGCTCTTCGGAATTTTTGGTCTTGGACAGACAGATCAGCACAGCACATTGCTCCCAAGTTTCCAACCCCAAAATATTTTTCTTAATTTTAAATCTTTGAAAAAGAAATGCTACATTTGTTTCATGATTTTTTACTACTGAATATGATGGAAAGAGAATGGTAGCACCCGCCTCTTGTCCCCCCAAAAGAAGTTGGGCCAATGGAAAAAGTTGAGACTTTGCTTTTTTTCTACCCATCTATTGAGATTTTCAAAGTACACCACTCAGAAAATATCCCTATTTGAAAAGAACTTCATCCCTGGTACTTACGGCTTTGATGACTAGATTTGAAAAAAAAAAAAAAAAAAAAAAAAAAAAGAAAGAAAGAAAGAAAGAGAAAAAAACAATAATTCTAAAGTAAGTAAACCCTCAGACCTTCCAAAATTCCAGAACCTAAATACCCCCAGATGCTTCCTCTTACAGAAACTGGAAGAATAAATTTGCATTTGCCATTCTCTGAAAATGCTGATCACCACACCAAATTCCTTTGAATAGAACTTTCAAAGTTCAATTCATCTCATAATATTAGGCATCAAATTTTTTAGCTAATAGTATTAAACTCTTGTTTACTCTATTTTCTTCTAATTTTATTTTGTACATGGTGGCAATATTCCTTTTCTTTCATTTTCTTTCTGCTTTCTGTGATATACAAGATCCCGGCTTCTCCCCTGGTCTTTGCCATCTCAGTAAATAGCTAAACCATCTGCCCTAGAAGCTCAAGCCATAAATGTAGGACACATCCTTGATTTCTCCTTTTCTCTCATGGCCCACATCCAATCTGTCAATATGGCCTACAGAATTTGCCTCTAAAACATTTCCTGAATCCATTTACATCTATTTCCTCTGTTCCACTACCTTGCTCCAAGACAACATTATCTTTGCAATGACCTACTAATTGGTCTCTCTGCTTCCATTTTTGTTCTTCTACAATCCATCCTTCACAAGCAGTTGGAATGATCTTTTTAAAATATATATAAGTTCATTCCACTCTCCTGTGTAAACTCACCAATGGCTTCCCTTGAGACTTATAATGAAATCAAAATTTCTTAGAACACCCTACTGTGGGGGATGTCTTGGTGGCTCAGTCAGTTAAGCATCTGACTCTTGATTTCAGCTCAGGTCATGGTCTCATGGTTTGTGAGTTCAAGCCCCACATGGGCTCCATGCTGACAGTGTGGATCCTACTTAGGATTCTCTCTCTCTGTCTCTCTGTCTCCCTCTCTCAAAATACATAAAAAGCTTTAAAAAAAAAAAAAGAACAACTTACTGTGATTCTGAAGGACCTAGCCTACACCTACCTTTCAACCTTATTTTCTAGGCTCATTTCCTATCATTGTCCCCTATTCTCTACTCCAGCATGTTGGCTTTTCCTCCTCACTTAGAATTTGCCAACTTTCTTCTTGCTTTAGAACATTTCCAATCACTGTTCTCTCTGCTTGAAATAGACTTCTCCCATAACTCTGAATAGCCAACTCATTCTTGACCTTCAAGTGAATGCCATTTCAGAAAGGACTTCCCTGACTACTGAATCTAATGTAGCCCTCCAGTCATTTTGCCCAACAGGTATTTTTATAGTACTTATCACCAGCTAATATTTGCTAATTTCTTTGCTTATTGTCTAGTCCTCTACAGTAGAATATTAGCCCCATTGGACCAGGGATTTTGTCTGTCTTATTTACGATTATATTCCTAACACTTAGAACTGTCACTAGCACATAGTAAATGCTAAATATATATTTTTGAGTGAAAAAGTGAATACCCTCCCCTAATATTCTTACAATCTGAAGAGTAGAGGGGGAACAGGGAATAGGCTGATTCCTTTGAGAAAATATCCTTCACCTCAACCAGAGAGGTAAAGTGACTCACTTTCAATAGGAAAGAAGGAAAACAAAGTTAGCATTGATTTAATGTTTTCTCTGTGCCTAGTACTGTGCTTAATCCTTAGAATGCATTATATCACTTAACAGTTACAAGACCTCCACTGAGTGGGCATTAGTATCTTCATTTTAAAAATAAAAATCTGATGGGCACCTGGGTGGCTCACTCAGTTGAGCATCTGCCTCTTGATTTTGGCTCAGGTCATGATCCCAGGGTCGTGGGATACAGCCCTGTGTCAGGCTCCATGCTGAGAAGGGAGCCTGCTTAGGATTCTCTTTCTCTCCCTCTCTCACTCTCTCTCTCTGCCTATCCCCCACCACCCACTTGCATACACATGCACTCATAAATAAATAAATAAATAAATAAATAAATAGGTAGATAGATAAATAAATGAATAAATGCAAAAATAAAAATAAAAATCTGAGAATGACTATAGTAGGAGCTATATTACCCTATCCAGATCCCATTTAGACCTAGCAACTGTGAATAATGGCTGCTAAAGCTCAGAGCTTCCCCCTTCTCCTGATAATCACCCTCTTATGATAGAAACACATCAGAGGGAGATTACACCCTTCTATGGAAGCCCCTAGACAAAAAGTGAAAACTGACTGACACAGGGATTTAAAAAAAATTTAATCCCTTGGGACCAACTCTGGTACAGTTTATACTTCAGTGCTCCCTGTGGGAGCAGGCTGAAGCTAGCTAGATTCCAGTGAAGCCAGATTCTTCATTCTTGCTCAGCATCTTCCCTGTCTCTCTCCTGCTTCCTTCATTCTATTTCAGATTTTTTTGAGACTGCTCACTTAATAAATCATTTGCACAAAAATCTCCATCTCAGGCTCTACCTCTAAGGAATTTGACCTAAGACTCTTAGGGGAAAAAAATCATATACTCAAGGTTACAGAGTTAATAAGTAGTAAGGACAGAATTCAACCACAGGTGTGCAGGACCCCATGCTCTCACCACTTCAGTGCACTACTTCCCTTGGAAGTTCATCTTTGTGCCTAGGGAAGACTGCCATGAACCATTCTGGTGTGAGAATTTCTGAAATATGCCTAAAGGCAAAAAAAAAAAGTCTGCAACAAGAGTTAGTGGTCCTTCTATGCCCAAGGTCTGTATCATTGATAGGCCTGAGATGTAAAAGGAAGATGTAAAAAGGAAAAGGGAACAATAGTACTTAAGAGACTGGCTCTGGTCTTTCTTATATCCAAGACACCAACTGTCTATTCTGTGACCTTGAACACATTACTGGAGCCCTCCATCTCATTTTCTTCATCTATAAAATAGAGATAGTACCTGTGGTGAGAAGTCATGTTGCAATATCTGGTAGGTAATAGGTGTTCAACAAATGAAATTAATGTTTTCCAAAACCACAAGTATTGCTTCCTGGGGTTTTTCTGAGTCTATAGTCCTAGTTCTCCAACATGTTCCCCACATCTCCCAGTATCCCTTTTTTCATGGAGGCTGGGTTTTGGTGCACATAAAACAAGTTGGTTTAATCAGTTGAGGCTATGGGCTACCAATGGGCTGGACACTGAGGAGAAATCGCCTCTCTGGCTTTAGTCTGAGGCATCTAGCTCTACATAAGCATGCTACAGGGAAATAGTGCCGGTATTCACCTCTCCCAAGTGATGCTACAAGGATTAAAATAATTACACATGGGAGGTGCCTGGGGTGGCTCAGTTGGCTGAGTATCTACTCTTGTTTTCAGCTCAAGTCATAATCCCAGGGTTGTGAGATTCAGCCCCACATCAGGCTCGAGCCTGGTGTGCTGAGCGTGGAACCTGCTTAAGATTCTCTCTCTTTCGGGGTGCCTGGGTGGCTCAGTCGGTTAAGTGACCAACTTGGGCTCAGGTCATGATCTCACAGTTCGTGAGTTCAAGCCCCATGTCAGGCTCTGTGCTGACAGCTCAGAGCCTGGAGCCTACTTCGGATTCTGTGACTCCCTCTCTCTCTGCCCCTCCTCCACTCACACTGTCTCTCTCTCTCTCAAAAAAAATAAGTAAATATTAAAAAAAATTTAAAAAATATTTTCTCTCTTTCCCTCTGCCTCTCCCCCCCCCCAACTTGTGTGTTCTCTCTCATAAATAAATAAATAAATAAATAAATAAATAAATAAAAGAAACTACACATGGTCCAATTGTACAGAAAGTTATGGATACATCTTCTGGCATATCTCTTCCCCTCTAAGATAAGAAAAGAAAATGAGCGTGTCTCAAACTCAATGCCTCTTAAATGCCTGAATGAGCCACAGAAAATATCTTCATCATTATCACAGTTTATATCCCCTATGCCAAGTACTTCATAATCATTATTCTGTTTACCCCTGTACCTGTATTTGTCAATATTCTTGTCCATTCCCAGAGAAAACAGAGGCTTAAAGCAATGGCCCTCAAATTTTGGCATATACCAGAATCACCTGAAAGGGCTTTTTAAAATCTAGATTGCTGGGCCCCATCCCCAGAGTCCCTGATTCAGTAGGTCTGGGGGCAGAGACCCAATAATTTGCACGGGCCACACCTCTAGAATCACTGGCTAAGAAGAATTACAAAATATTTCTTAGACTCCAGTTCTTTAAAGAGTCTGTTTACCTTCTGAAGTCTCTCCTGTTAACTACAGACAGAAAATTCTTGCCTGTTGTAACCAGGGATGTGCTGAACCTGGCACTTGTCACAGGAGCCAATTGTTACCATCTCTTCCCAACTTCACATTCAGACATGTCACATGAGTAGCTTGAAGTCAGCTACAGTGGGAATATTTACACCATGGACATTGGCAAGCACTACAAATCAGGGTTTGACTTTTTTTTTTCCCCAAGACACCAATTATTAAACTTTTACTATATATCACTTGTCAAGGCCATGCTTACAGAATCTTCTTCTCAGTCTCCATCCTGTCAGAAGGAATTTATCAGTGACCAAAGACCATGATTGTGGCTAGCACAGTGGCTCCACCAATATAGTCTTACAAGTTCTTGATACCACATTCTCAAGTAGCCCATTTCTTTTCTTCAGTATTTCTTTAAAAAGGGAAGTGATCAATTTCAATATAAAATTGTGCCACTGGAAACCATGACAGGCAAAAAAGCTAGCCCTACTATGGATACTTTATGTGAAGTCACCTCACTCACCCTAAGCCTTCATTTATATTTCTAACAAATATTTGTGAGCCTCTATTCTCTGCTAAGCACTAGATTAGACAAAGAAGAGAAGACAGCAAACAGTCTCTCAGATGGGCTTGAGGAAGAACAATTCCAAATTTTTAAGTAGGAAAATTCTAAAAGAAACATTTATCTGGGAATTCTTATTAGAGCTCAGATTTTTAATGGGCCATACATTCATATACATGGCACAAAATTCTAAGGGTACAAAAGGATATATGGTAAAATATAAGTTTCTTCCCCACCTCCTGTCTTCCAACCACCCAGTATCCCCCTTCTGGAAGAAAATGCTGTTTCCATTTTTTTGTGTATGTATCCAAAGATATTTTATGCACATACCAATACATTCTTTTTCTTTTTTACACCGATGATAGCTCACAACTTTTTCTGCACCCTGCATTTTTTTTCTAATAATAATATATCTTGGATATTATTCCATAGCAGTACAAAAAGGAATATCTACCTCACTCTTTTTAACCACAGCATAATATTGTGTGGTATATGATAATATATTTTGCCAGTCCCCTATTGGTAGGCATTTAGAATTGTTTCCACCCTTTTGCAGTTAAATGGTGCCACCATAAATAATGCTGTGCATTCATCATTTCACTCAAGTGTGGTTATTTCTGTAGGATACATTCCTAGAAGTAGAATTAGAATTCCTAGAAAGTAGAATTAGAAGTAGAAGTAGAATAGGTCAAAGGACATTTGCAATTTTAGTAGCTATTACCAAACTGTCCTCCAAATTGTTAATACCAATTTACATGGCCACTAATAATGTACGAGAGTTCCAATTTCTTTACATCTTTTCAACCAAGTATATTATTAAGCATTTGAATCTTTGCTAATCTGGGAAGTGGAAACTATCTTATTATAGTTTTAACATGTGTATTTATTATTATGGATGAGATTGAGTGACTTTTTATATATACAAAATAAATTTGTTTCATTAATTTGCTTTTTAGCAAACTATCTGATCAGATATTTTGTCCATTTTTCTATTGGGTTTTTGGCTTATTCTTATTAATATGTAGGCGGTCTATGTATATTATAGAAATGTCCCCTTTATCTAACATGAATTGTAATTTTTTCTGAATGATTATTATAAGTTGAAAAAAAGTTAATCACAGAAACTTTCTCCTTTAGCCTATGAACTACACCGCACACTGAAATACATTTGAAATGAGTAAGAGACTCTGGATCCAGAAGCCACAGATGATATTAAAAGTATATATCTCCATTCAAACAATATTTCTCTAAAATTGTGGCAAAAGGCAAAATCTCTGACCAGAGCACTTGACACTATTGTTTAGAATTTTACTCTTGAACTAAAAAGGAAAAGAATCTCAGAGTCATAGACCATGAGAAATCATAGCGAGGGGCCAGCCTTGGCCCGTTGTCACAGCAAGTATCAGAGTGGATTGCTGGGATGGTCTTGGGAAACTCTCTCACTTGTTTATTTTCAAATGCCTTTGAGAGCTCATGAGGAAAGCCTAGATAAGAGCAGACGGGGTTAGAGATGGTGACACCACTAGCCATGGGGGCTCATATAGGTCTTTAAAAAGACTCTATGACCCCGCCCTCCCCAACCCTGTTGTCCTAACACTTTGCAAACTGAAAAAGGAGACAGTGTTAATAATCTCCACACATGTCCCCGAATGTCTGGGCTTAGTTTTGATGGCAGCTTTCTTTTATGATTCAACAAATAAATCTCTCACAAATAAGCAACTTTCTGCTTCAGCATAGGTTTGCCAGCTCTGAGCTCATGCCAGAACTGTCTGGGTTGTCCTTCATTCCAAATTAAGGTTTTTCTAAGCACTATTTTCAGAAGGTGGGGAGTGCTCTTGTTTATTTCTGATAATCAAGTTTTACAAAGTCTTCTGGCTAAGAAAACGCCATATAAACCTCTAAATCCCAAGCAAGCTCAGTAGAAACCTTAAGGAGAGAAGATAAAGTTCTCAATAGGCGCCAATGTCCTGGGGCTCTGATCTTCAGCTCAGCATGAAATACACACTTCAGGGGGCTAAGAAAGGGAACACCCCAGTCTCTTTGAAAAGCAGTCAGGAGACAATATCTCCTGGAAAAAAAAGCAACCAAGCCCTGAGCTGCTATGGAGAACATCTAAAATTGTACTCATTGGTCTAGTTTCATGGTTTTCTCTACTCCCTTCCACAAAGCAACATCCCAACAATGCAGATGGAAATTAATGATAAGCTGAGCTTATGTTACACAAAAGTCAAGATGTAAAAAAAAGGAGCTTGGCACCCCAAAGGCAAGCATAATAACATTCAATTTCATGAAGATGAGGTAGTGTTTCCTGCTTCTTCTTCTTGCATGGTTCCTCCCACGGGGGTTTAGCACACAGTAGGTGTTCAGTGGGTAGGAATGACCACATAGGCTCTCCCACAAGATGCCCCAAATGGCTCCAGGAACATTTTCCTCACTTCTGTACTCCCAGCCATGTACTACCCATTCTTTAAGTCCCATATAGTTCACTTATCTCCGTAGCCTCCCTGGTTCTTTATTTCAGTCATTACTGATCTTTCCCTGTGCTCTTTCCACTTCCTGCACCAGAGTCTGAACTCAGAAGTTCATAAAGTTCACTTTATGTAATAATTGGCCTCTTTGTGAATCTTGACATCATATCTACATAAGAAGCTCCCTGAGGAGAATAACATTTCTATGTATATGTCCCTTACAGCATGCAGGGGAAAAAGGGAGTTTCTCTTGCTAAGGTCCAGGTTTCTCATGCTATACCTCTGCCTGAAACATCCCCTTCCTTCTTTATCGTCCAGGCTTTAACTTAGTAATGTCTTCCATTAGCAAGCCTCCTCTGAGGCCCTGTATTTATCTTTAAGATTATACAATGATTGCTGACACATTGATTGGACTATCTCTGTATCAGTGAGTGACTGCTGCACATAAATCCCTCCTAACACTCAGTGGTTTCAAACACCAG
Organism: Leopardus geoffroyi; assembly: GCF_018350155.1. Classification (NCBI taxonomy): domain Eukaryota; kingdom Metazoa; phylum Chordata; class Mammalia; order Carnivora; family Felidae; genus Leopardus; species Leopardus geoffroyi. The sequence goes on along the minus strand of NC_059336.1, from coordinate 36,708,353 downwards.
CCCATGGGCTGTGCCCAGCTGTTCTTGCTCTTCTATCTGTGGTCTGCTGTGCAGATACTAGCTGATCTAGGACGGTCTCAACTGGGCAAACTTGGCTCTGCTCCATGTGCATGTGGTCTCTATCCTCCAACAGGCCAGCTTGAACTTGTTCACAAAGCAGCTGGGCCAGGTTCTGAGAGAAAGAGAGAAGGGGCAGTTGAAGGACGTGCACAAGATCCATTGGACTCTAGGCTGAGAACTGACATGATGTCACTTTTGCCACATTCTATTGGTCAAATCAAGTCACAAGACTACCCTGGATTTATGAGTGAGAAAAGGACTCTTCTTGATAAGAGGTGCTGCAAAGTCATATAATCGAGGGGCGTGACAAAGAGAGGGGCAAAGAGCTGGGGCCATGTTTATATTCAATCTTCATCAGTCTCCCTCACCTGAATGTAAACTCCTCAAGGACGGGTACAATGTTTTGTTCATTGTTTTATATCCAGGCCCCAGGACAAGAGTGGCACAAAACAGTCTTATTTGTTAGTTAGATTTAATCAACTAATAATGCTGAAAGGAAAGGAGGGATGAAAACTCCTGTGATTGAACACCTATGAAAAGTTGAACATTTTACTTAATCTTCCCAATTTTATGTCATTAGTTCCAAGAGCAGAATCTTGGGCCATTTATGCCATTGGTATTGCCTACTTTTAACTCTGTCTATATGTTAGGCACTATCCTAAGTATTTTTTATTAATCAGTCAATAAATTGTTATACAAATACTTTGAGGTAGACATTATTATTATCATATCCTAATTTACAGATGAGGGAACTAAGGCACAGAGGCATTAAGTAACCACAACTTCATGGTCCAAAAAAGTGGAGGTTGAATTTGAACCCATCTTGTCTGGCTCTAAATTGTACTGTATCTCAAGATATGTGATTCATACTATCTTTCCCCCATCTTGGCTACTGGACAACTTCCCTACTTCACTGGATTTGGCCACTAGCCACATGAAGCTGTTGAGATTTAAATTAATTAAAAATGTAATAGCATTAAAGATGTAGTCCCTTAGTCATACCAGCCATACTTGAAGTGTCCACGAATTCCAAGTAGCTAGTGTCTGCTGACAGGGCAGTGCAGGGATTATCTCCATCATCAGAGAAAGCTCTATGGGACAGCACTGCTCTAGAATATTCTTCCCTCAGAGAATTCCCCTGCAGTCACAAGGAGAAGTAAACCTGAGAGGATACAATGAGGATCAGGATAGGATGTGCCATCGTGTGGCCATGTACCAGCTCTGAGGGCAAATGGCATCTTGAGTCCTTGGGGCCTTGAAAATAAATATGAGCTTATGGGGGCCACTGAATTGCCACAGATTGTTTCTCAAATGACTGTTACTCGGGTGTGTTGTTTTGTAAAAATGCATGATTTATGAAAGTACAAAAATAACCAGTTTTCCTGAACTTATGCAAGTCAATGTTGTAAGAGCTCCATGCCCTGGCCCCAGTTTTCACAATTGAAAACTCATAAATGCCCAAGGTAGAGGAGTACATATTTTCTGAATAGGACAAAGTGTTATATAATGGGCAGGGGAGGCAGAATATAGAAAAGACCAGTGAGAAACCTTCTCCAGGTAAGAAGTGGGAGGAGCTTGAGGGCAGGACCAAAAGGGACTTTCAGAACATCTGACGTGTAGAACTAAAGACCTGACCAACCCTCCTGGTTTCTCTGAATTTCACTTTGAATTTGATGTTTAAATAATTCCAAACAGCTGAGGAAATTTCAGCTATGCTATATAAATATGCTGGGTTTTTTTCACTTGTCTGCTTTACACCCCTTTATTTAAATCTTTTGGTCGACTCTGCAAATTTGATTAGGGTTTTCTGAAAGTCTACTTGGCACTGAAAGTTGATAACAACAGTTGAAACTCAGAAGGTTGCCTTTCTTTGCATGTCTATTTGCAATTCCCACCAATACTCTGAGAGCAAGCACCAGCTAGCCAGTGGCTTCTTCTGCAGTGAGAGAGAGCCCTTGAGGTCATCCTTGAAGAGGATACTTTTGGTGTCTCAAAAATCAATCCTTCATGTTTTGAAAAATAAAAAATCAGTACAAAGGACATGTGGTAGTATATGGATTGACTTCAATGTCACCCTCTTTTATTACAAAGTCTGCTAAAAAGTGCCCTATTTTTTTTTATGGTTTGCAAAACATGATGAGCTTCCAAAAACTAAACCTCAACCCACTAATGGTAGATAGTTTAATAATCTGATATATTCCTTTACTGCAATTCAGCCTCTTGCCTTTCCTCTTAGGAGAATATAATTAGACCTGAACTCAGACGGCAAGAATGTAAAATCTCTTTAGAAAAAAGAACGCAATCTGCGCAGGAAGATGTATTCCTAATTTTAGGACACGGCTCAAATACACTTGAACGGGTTTAGAAAGTCTTTGTGGTTAGATGCTCCACCTTTCCCATCAGGATGGTCATTTAATGCCGGTCATATTTTCACTTAATACTATAAGCCCCATACATCCAGACACATCTACAATCTCAGCTTTATCAGCAAAACTTGAAAGGAATATGATCAGTGGCAAAGATTAAGGGGGCTTTACAACAGAGGAAGGCATGTTCCATGTTAATTGCTAATCGGTTTCAGCCAATATGGCACCGTGACAAGGCAGCGGACCTTATCTAACAAGAAGAGGATAGGCCTACTTTTCTGGGGTACAATATGTCTAAATGGAAGAATCACCCAACAACCCCAGGTGACTAATTTCTCTATAAATATATTATTGACACAATAGAGGCCTTTTTAATGGGATTATAACTATCCAGACAGCTGCTCTGCTAGTCGAGAACATGGTTGACAAAAAGATTTAAAGGAAAGAATAGAGGAAAACAGCAAACCTCCAGCCAGGCACACTTAAATGACCTCATTGCTTCAAAATAATAGGATCACACTGCAAATATGAAAGGAAAAGCCAATACACTTAAAGCAATCGCTTTTTGCATGCTCTTTACCATTTCTCTCCCACTGCTTGAATGAGAAGCCCCTGCTTCCCTTGTGCCAGAAGCAGGCCTTCCAAAGCAATGGCCACATTGTCTGGTAGAGTGTTCTTTAAAGGAATTATGTCTGGATTTAAAAGGTCTCTAAAGTGGATACATTCTTTGCTTCTACAGCCAGGCTAACTCTTACAATTTATATGAAATTCTTTCCAAGTTTTACTCAAAAAAAAAAAATCTCTCAGATGCCCACTCTTCCAAAAAAATTTTTAAAAAGCATATAAAGAACTAATCGAGGAAAAGGCAAATTATCTTAAAAATCACTTCCACAATTAAATCTCACTTGGATTTTAAAATAAGGGCATTAAATAAATGGCATTATCACTTTATTGTTGCACATTAAGAAAAAAGATGAGAAACAGATTTTATGATATTGTCTACTTTCTTCTAAAGTTCATAGAAAAGAAAACGTTTAGATAAGACTTGATAGAACACAGAGCCAAATCCATGACTTACATTTCCTTAGATTTATCCAGTGTCTAGTTACTTACACATATGAAGAATTTATACATTCATTCATTGGATAACTAAAAATTCAGTGGAGAATGAAACAAAGTACATTCCTGCCCTTTAAAGCTTTTATTCTAGGGGCAGGGTGGGGGAGGTGCTTAGATCAGAAGCCCATGGAGCAGAGCCTGAGATGGGGATTCTTGTTCACGTGCTTTATAAGGGATGACTGTCAGTTGAAACCTGTAGGAGTGAGGGACATAGCACAGAGCAGAGGAAGGAGATGAGGAAGGATATGGTTTCAGGTGATGCCACAGACAACTCTGGATATGAGAGGAACCTTCTCACTAAACCACCAATGCTTTCTATTCCAATAAAGTTAGTTCTAAAGGGATAGAGCAAGGAAACTTTAAAATCCCAAAGGTTTAACAAAATAGCAGAGGTTTGATTTTTTTTTTCTTTGCTTACATAATTTTCAGTTCAAGTTTTCTTGTTCAGGTAGCTTGTCTTCAAACTGATCCAAGGACCTACATTCTATCTTGTTGCTTCACTGTCTTCCAATACATGGCTTCCATGGTGGAAAGAACAGATATGGAAAGTTCACAGAAGATGCCCCTGGGAGATTTCGAGGGCCTAGAAGCAGCACACATTGTTTCCACCCACTTTCTATTGTCCAGAACTCAGTTAATGGCCAAACCTAATTGCAAGGGAGGCTGGAGGATGTCATTTAGTTATGTGCCAGGAAGAAGTAAAAGCACATTTGGAAAACATCTAGGCAGTCTCTACTCTGACTCTGTGCTCAAAGAAGTAGATAAGAACACACATGCAAATACCAACACAGTAGGGAAGGCTTTCAGCTTCTGTGACTATTCAGCTGCACCTGTAAAAGGGAATTTATTGCTCACAGGCCGCTCATTGGCCAGGGAGTGAGAGAGAAGGCAGAGGAATGGGACTGGGGAGGCAGAAGGAACCTACTGTATCTACACAGAGCTGGTCCTTTTAATTCCCATTTCTTTCAGCTGAGACAGCACACCTTCCAGCCCTCTGGATAATCTGCTAGTGTAAGGCAGTAGTACCTACATTGGGCTAAGAACTTCAGCCATGGGTGCCTGACATTGATAAGTCCCAAACTTTGGCATACGACTTGATGGCTCACTTTGCCACAGTTTCCCCATCTGCCAAGTGACGTACCTAGACATCACGCTGGAATTCTTTAAAGGGAACAGGTAAGGAAACACTCTCAGATAATTTAAGAGATGTGGCCAAAATCACAATAACAAATTAGTGACGTAAGTAAAAGTGCAACTTGGATGTTTCAAGTCCTAACTTGGAACAGTTCAGTATACTGCAATACCTCTTGTATCAAATGTGAAAGCTTGTTGAAGAGTATAAATCACTGCCTACGTGTAAGGTGAAATTGTTCTTGTTGCACATATGTGGGTAATACGTTTCAGGAGGAAATTTGGGGGTCTGTGAAGGAAAATTCCCCAATCAGCCTAAAAGTCTAATGACTTTTAAGGCACTAGCAGCTCCCAGGACATCATGATAAAGCCATTAGCTTATTCACCAGAGATGCTGGTTTCCTACTGAGAAAACAAACATCTCTTCCAAAAGGAAGGTTTGCAGGCTGGAGCAACCAAATGATAAGAAGTAGGATGATAATAAAAGTAGAATGAACTAGGAAATTTTGCTTAAAAGCCCTGAGATAGGTTGGCCCTATAGTTTTCACTCTAGCTAAACATTAGCATCACATGGAGGACTTTTATAAAAACACTGATGTCTGAGCCCCACTCCAGATAAAGTAAATCAGAATTTTAGGGGGTAGGGCTCAGGCATTAGTATTTTTTCAGGTTTCCTAAGCAATTCCATTGTGCAGCCAAATTTGAGAAACACTCATCTTCATATCTGGATCTTCATAACATCCTTTTGGAGAGTGAGGACCCCTTGAAAGGACATGGGGGGCAGAAGCAGAAAAAATCTCCCGTCTGAGACAGGAGAAGAGCAGCTGGATACTGATGGGAACAGACACATGAAACCCCCATGAAAAGCAGGACAAGGCTTTGCCTCCATGTGCTTCCACCTGCCATGTCCCACCTGATGGGGTCTTTCCTAGAACTATCCCAGGCCTATGGCTGATGTCAAGGACACTACTGATGACAGTGAATGGGAGATAAAGTCACAAGGTAAGCATAGCCCCCACTTCCTGAACACTTACTACTTTTTAAGTCCATTGGGCAAAGGGTTTTACATACATCACCTCATTTAACCCTTATGATCACACTGTGAAGCAGATATTGTGACACTCAATTTACAGAAGGGAAGGCCAATGCTAAAAACAATACGTTAATCTGCTTCGAACAATCCAACTAATAAGTAGTAGAGCCTGGTTTTAAATCTAGACTACCCACTTGCAGTTAACCAAAAATAGTAGCTACATGTAGAAGCCTACTCATTGTCTTGACCCCAGTCACCCTTTAGAGTTGGGATTCTATAAAGCACAGAGAGTAAAAAGTTTGAGACTTGTTTTAAATAAAACTTCCTGGGATTGTAAAGGCCAAAAACTATAAAAATGCAGAACATCAGAAAACCAAAAGTAAATTTATAATAATCTTTAAAAAGCCAATTGCAATAATTCTTCTGGTCTATGCATACCCAAAGCAATCAGCCCTTTTAGAAATCTACATAAGATATGGAATAAGGATATAGTATAGTGCCCTAGGAATTTTGCTGGGTTTTTTTTTTCTTTCTTTCAAGAAGACAGTGGAAACCATAGGCCCAGAGTCGACCTTGGCAAAAAAATACATACACAGCTTCCAGCTTAGGAAATTTAAGCTCCATAAAGGAAGACAGGATATTCTAAGTCCAAGACACATTTTTCTTTTTTATAAAAAAAAAAAAAAAAAAGACTCAAAATACTGGGTTCTTTCTATGGAGAAAAGGAAAAATCCCATGTGCTTGGAGGAAAGCTGACTTGACCAAGACTCTTCCAGGGAGAGCTTTATTATTCAGGGATCTCAGGGACTAAATGGTCTACATTCCAACAAACCAAACCAATTATATGAATATTTATTTTAATGAACTATATACAAGTCAACCCAATGTGGTAGACAGGTTGCAAAAATGGTCTCAATTCCTCACCTCCCCTTGGATCTCTGCCCTTGGTTACACAATAGTGCAATGTCCACCTCTTTTCCCCAGACTCAGCCATGTGATTTATTTTGGTCAACTAAATACCAGCAGAGGTGATTTGAATAGAGTCTTAAAACATGCTTGCATGTTTCCACTTAGTGTTTTCCTCCTCTGTTTTACATGTAAGCACACCCTGGCTAGATTGCTCAAGGGACAGACCTGTAGAGCAAACCCCACTTGTCCCAGTCAAGTCCTCTGACATGGGAGTGAGTCCAGCCAAGATCAGCAAAGCTACCCAGCCAAATTGAAACTGATAACAGGCACAGGACTAAGCCCTACTGAGCCTAGCTCAGATCTGCAAAACCACCCAGCCAAGCCATTGATTGTGAACAAAAATGCTTACTGTCATATGCATCTCAGGCTTTATGGCTTACTTGTATGTTGCATTATTGTGGCAATAGATAATGGATACATCAAATAATAAAAATTATATTTGATGACCATTTCTAGATACTCCACAAATACTACCATCATTATAAATCATCAATAAAATGTATTCCCCCCAATACACAGGCGCACACACACAATTTCCCATAGGCCTGATTCTCTGCCACCTCCTGGGATATTTTGAGATTCATAAAATTTCCTCTGTGTCTCCTGGCACTTCAGCTATCATTCATAGCCATACTTACCTGCAGGCAGTATATTCTGTATTCCAGGGAGTACAGCAGACCTAAACTTTCTTCTCCACACAACTGGAAACTGAACTTGTTCATAGTGCCAGGCACAGAATATGCACTCAATAAATATCACTTGAATAAATGAATGAATGAATGAATGAATGAAGTTAAATAGATTTATCTAAAATGGGGTATTTATTGGTCTCTTTCGGTGGTAACTGACAGAAACCCCAAGTCAACTGGCTTCAGCAAAAACAGAAATTTCACTGATTTATGTAACTGAAAAATTCTATGGATAGCTGACTTTCAGAATTCAAATACCATCCCATCAGGACCTGATTTGGTCCTGCTTGGATCTTGAACCTGTTTTCCACTTTGTTTTTTTCTCAACCTCTGAACAGTACCCCAGAAGCTACAGTCTTAACATCTTTCCAACAAAAAAGAGAGGATGTCTTTCCCAACAGTCCCAGAAAATTCTTGATGGATCTGCTTAACTCTGATTGTATCACATGTCCCTCCCTTGAACTAATCACTTTGGTGGGGGAAATGCATTGTCCCAATTGGTGAGGCCTTGAGGGCACAGGACATGAAAGGAATGAATGGTAAGTAACTCAACTAAGAGAAAATGAGGGTATGAATTCAAAAAGAAGACATCCGGTGAGGCAACTGGGTGGCTCTGTTGGTTAAGTCTCTGACTTTGGCTCAGGTCTTGATCTCACCATTCCTGAGTTTGTGCCCCACATCAGGCTCTGTGCTGACAGCTCAGAGCCTGGAGCCTGCTTTGGATTCTGTGTCTCCCTCTCTCTCTGCCCCTCCCCCACTTTTCTTTCTCCCAAAAATAAACATTTAAAAAAAATTTTTTTAAAAGAACAAGACATCCAGATTAGAGTAAATGGATTCCTCATGTGCCAAGTCAACCAAACCAAACAAGGAAAAGCATGTATGAAGTTAGGGTACACACATGCTATATCTAACCATTCTTGTGCCTTACCTTCAGTCTCTCCACCTTTCCACAGCAGTATTGCTGTGGCAACTGGATGCATGGGACATAACCTGACACCTAACCTCAGCTGCACTATGTACCTCTCACTTTCTGTCCTATGGCTTTCTCTGCCATGGCCATGTAAAATTCCAGCAGGAACCCAACCAGCCATTCTGATACATGTGCAAGCTTGCAACTGTGAGAGAATTAAGAAGCCATGGAACACCCTGGACAATGAGGGACAGAAACCAGTGCACAAGTACTCCTTTATTCTCAGAAGACAATTCTACATAGCTCCTGGCAGGTCTGGACTGAGTCCCAATTCCCCAGAGCCAGAACCTGCTCAATAATGCACCCTGATGTTGTCTTTCCCTCCCTCATTGGTTCACCTTCCTCAGTTTCCTATTCCTACTTCCTGAGATAATTTCCCAAAATAACCTACTGCACACATATCCTTGCCTCAGGGTCTGCTTTTCAGTAGAATCTAGGCCAATGCACATGCACACATATGCACACACACACACGCACACACGCACACACTCTTAACTACCTGCAGAAGGCTAAGAAAACACAACAAACTATTCCTTTTACTCTTTGTTTAGCTTAGAAACCCAACTGCATTTTTTCTGTCCATTTTCAAATGAACCTCAATAGCTTTACTAGTTGGTTCTACAAGAAAATAAAACTCCCTTGAAAATTTCCTCCCAAATAATTCTCTTCTACATCCTGAGAAGGGTTCTCTCTCAAATTAAGCATAGAGCTTCAGGGTTATTAAAAAGGAAGCAGCAATGGAAGAAGACCAGAAAATTGGAAGAGATGGTTATGTTTCACTTGGGCATTAAAGGATAAATAGGATTTCCATATACAAAGAAGTGATGTGGATATGACCTGGGCTGACACCTGATATATGGAAAGTATCACTTGTATCAGAGCTGGGGAGCATGTCTGTCTCTTTGGAAAGCAGAGATAATGCCATCTCATGAAACCACTACTGCCCTTCTAGAATGCCCAGATTTGACATGAAATAAGTGGAGGGGTGCCTGGGTAGCTCAGCTGCTTAATTGTCTAACTCTTGATTTCAGCTCAGTTCATGATCTCATGGTTTGTGAGTTCAGGCCCCATGTCAAACTCTGCACTGACTTTGCGGAACCTGCTTGGGATTCTCTGTCATTCTCTCTGCCCCTCCCCACTCATGCTGTCTCTGTGTCTCTCAAAATATATAAATGCAATTTTCAAAAAAATTAAAAACTAAGTGGAAATGGTATCTATGCTCACATTGCCTAGTGCACAAAGCAAACAAAACACCATTCTTCAAAAACTGCAAAGATCAAGATGTACTTAACATCTATGACACATATACAACGCATATCAGTGTTTCTAAAGCACAAAGATTCCATAGCCATGTGAGCAAAGGATGAGAACAAGTGATTTGCTTGAGGAAAAAATTGAGTTGGATAATAAAGGAAGACCTGGACATCCCCATTAGTCAAAGATATGCAAATTAAACAAGATATCATTTTTTTTCATTTTTTTAATAAATGTTTTATTTATTTTTGAGAGAGAGAGAGACAGAGCACAGGCAGAAGAGGGGCAGGGAAAGAGGGAGACTCAGAATCCAAACCAGATTCCAGGCTCCAAGCTATCAGCACAGAGCCTGACACAGGGCTCGAACTCATGAACTGCTAGATCATGACCTAAGCTAAAGTTGGACATTTAACCAACTGAGCCACCCAGGTGCCTCTGGTGGGCTTAGGCCTTTTGACCATAAGAATCTATTATAATTACAGGACACCCAAGAAGAAAAACCAAGGGGAAAAAGTCCCAGTGCATAGAAACACATCCACATTCATAAACTCATGAGTTCTCAGATAATGGGGTCAAATGGGTTCGGCCACACCAAGGATATGATCGTCTTAGAAAGGGCCTAGCTTCCTACCTTTGGACCCAGCAGCAGAGTAGTAGCCACTTTGAATTTCTGGATAACAAATAAAGTTCAAACACTAGACTCCAAAGTGAAGGGCTCTGGAGAAGGAGGGAGCTTGAGTTAAGCCAAACTGCCGTTCAATTTACTGAAAGCTTCAAAATATCACCAACTCTCTGTTTGAAATGCGTCAGCAACGGTTCATTTTTTTTCTTTTTATCAAAACACATTTAGACTGTGGTGAATGACAGCATAAATCTTAAATAGAAAAGATACAGGAAAAAAAAGACCACCCGGGTAGAGCATAACTGTAAATGTGTCCATAAAACTATATTTGAATTCTGATCTTATACACAGAAATGCATTTAACCTTCCCAGCAAGACGCTTTCACCAACTTCCAAAGAAAGTGTTACCAATTAAGCTAAAGAAACTTTAAGAGTCAATTTTAATTACACCAAGAGATGCTCCAATCACTTCCCAGCTCCAGCTGAAGTTTTTACTAGAGATGGCTGGAACCAATTTACATGCTTTTATGTTGCGTCTAGACTTTAATAAGCGGTTCAAGCACGAAGCAAGCTGATGCCAGCATCAAGCAGGCTGCACTATACCCTGCACATAGAAATACAATAGCTCTCAGGTTCCCTCCCAGGCCCTTCTTGCTGCTATCAGAGACTATCTCTCTGCCACGTGGTTTCAAAAGCAATAGGATCCAGCCTTTGTGATAAGATTTACGACCTTTTTCTTTAACCCAGTTCAAGTTTGCCTCCTCATTACCAAATGCCTCATAAGATAATTGACTCTAGCCTTTCCCCTATTCTTAAGAAACTGGGGAAATGGAGATAAATGATTTGGGGACAGGTGCCCGTCATCCAGGACAGAGCAAGTGGAGGCAGGAGTCCAGGTGCTATTACCAACCGAGTGAGCTCTGGAGAGCCAGGTGGCCCCCTGAGTCTCCATTCCCTTATCTGCAAAATGGGATTCCTACCTCGAAAGTTTGGCGTGGGTGAAACACAATACTTTCCATGGCTGCTCAGGTTTCATGAGGCAGGGACTCATGTGCCAGTGATCTCCATAAGGAAGTAGTGCTTTCAGCAGAAAACGGGTACAGGGTCACTGGGCAGGAAAGGGGAAGAAGCTCAGCAAGGGCTGACATTTCCCACAGATTTCCAAACTCTGCCTGATCCCGCAGGAAGCTCGAGGGCCTAAATTCCACCTCAGTCTGTCCTGCATTAAGGCAAAGGAGCTGGACTTTCATAGGTGCTTGGCTACAAATGGCCAAGCTGGCAAGGAATGTAAACTCCCAGGTCCTCCCAGTTCTCAGGTGGTGAGGCAGCCCCAAGTGCCCAGAAGCAACCTTCTGAGTCACAGGTTCAAGCTGTTGGCAGAAGGTGCCATAGGTGCACCCAGCAGGTAAAAGCCATCTGGGCAGAGCACAACATGCAGCCTGCTTTACAAAGTGTGTTGGGGAAGTGTCACACCAGTAACAACTACCAACAATTTTCGGTATTAGATATCTACTCACGAAGCACTTTACCTGCATTAGCTAATAACTTATGAAAAATGTCCAGTTATTGTCACCATTGTAGGTTGGAAAACTGAGGCTGAAGACAAAGTAAACTGCTTACACATACCCCTAGAGGCAGTAAAGCTGGGGTGAGAACCCTATTCCTGTTAAGTTCAGAGGCCAGAGCCCAAGTTCCTAATTGCAGTCTTATTCCTATCTATGAAACCTCTAAATTAAGGGCCAGATGGCAACCATCTTCACAGGGTTCAAATGCATCATGGCAATGCACACAACTGGCAGGTATTAGACACCTGGGTGAAATAAAACTCTAAACAAAACCCTTGACAAGGCTTATGTAGCCCAGAGGGAGACAGTCTGAGACTCCTGAATCTTCCTCATGTCTGTCTTATTTTCATCATTAATATCAGAGACTATGTACATATGGAATCTAGCCAACACTCACTTAGGTTAAATATGTAAGTCTTCAGGGCCCATATTTACAATATTTACTCTATATGGTGGTAACTTAGAGCAAGAAGAAGATGCTTTCTTGGTTCTGTGACCTTTACATACATTAACTGGAATGTGAAAGGTGGCCCCTGGAGTTGTTGAGTGCATCTGCTCTGCCTGGGTCTTACAATCATTGAGAAGCATGAACCAGATCACTGGGCTTGATGGGGTTGGCTTCTCTTGATCTGACATTGACCTAATGACAACAGATATCTTTGGTTATTATTGTATGTCACATAATTGCTCTCAGACAAAAACAATCTTGTCAGCTACTAAGTTCCATCATTTGTGGACTTAAATTTTCAGGGATTTCTATATAAGAATGCAAAAATGTAAGTGCTAAGTTTTAAGTAGAACCATAAGAATTTGCTATTTTGAACTTTAAAAACAGCATGTTCACATGTTTCAACTTCACCGGTTACTGAAAGCAGTAGAAAAATCTTCATGGTCCTTTTAAATGCCTGAATGATGTGCAACGAGAGTAAATGAGCACAGTTGTTTGTTAAAACCAATGCTGTCTTTCACCAGAGTAACAGGTAAATGACAATGAATAACTAAAACAAAAAGCAAATAGTCTAGAAACTTAGGGACTACCAAACATTTTAGCCAAACGAGGAGAAAAGGAGATTGATTTACATTTCCTCTAAGTGGCCTTATCAATGTGGTCTTAATCAATAGGTAAATAGACCAAAGTAAGGCAGAAAAAGAAAAAAAAAAAGAAATCATAAGGCTGGGTAACTTTCAGACAAATGCTAAATAAACAGGTAGGCATCCAACCCCCTTTTCTCTCACACCTGCTGCTGCAGCTTATTATGAATTAGAGCAGTCCTTTTTTAACGGTGGGGATGCCTAAAACTGCAGATAGTATGAAATCCTAGATATACTATGTTTTTTCCTATATACACATGTCTATGATAAGTTTATCAACTAGGCACAGTAAGAGATTAGCAACAATAATAAACTAGAACAATTATAACAGAATACCATAATAAAAGTTAGGTGAATGTGGTCTCTCTCTCTCTCTCTCTCTCTCTCTCTCTCTCAATAATCTTACTATACCACATTCACCCTTCTTGTGATGATGTGAGATGATAAAGTGCCTTCATGATGAGATGAAGTGAGGTGAGTGACACAGGCATTATAACATAATGTTAGGCTACTATTGATCTCAAAATACATCAGAAAGAGGATCATCTGCTTCCAGACTGCAGTTGACTGTGGGTAACCAAGACAATGGAAATTGAAGCTGTGGAGAAGGGGGCACCATGGTACATGGTACCTAAAAAAAACAACAACAACAGCCTATATTTCAGCTTATCTGTATAATTATGAGACTTGAAAACTCAAGATTCAATGGGCAAAGTCAGCATTGCTGCTCTCTATCACTCACGAGCATTATAATCACTAAACCCTAGGTCTGAGAGTGACAGACTGCTTCTATTCCAGGGGATGGAAACTAGAATTCTAGGTGGTGCCTATCTTAATTTAGAGGTTTCAGAGAGAGAACACTTCAGTCGAAGGAATCTGAGGTCTTGTTTGGGCTACATGGGAACCAGTGCCATGCTCAATTGATTATACCTGTCAAAGATATGGGAGAACTAGTGGTCATACATGTACCACACATTTGTCATCCCTGACCTAGGCATTGAGACTTCTAGGCCTCAGTTTACTTACCTAAACAAGAAGACACTTGAACTATGCTATCTCTGAGGAGCCCTCCATGTGTGACACTTCAGAATTTTTTCAAATTAGCTATAAATGTGATCTCTTACCTGATATTGTGTCACAGACTCTTGGTTGCCCAGAACTTTTTATTGCAAAGGGACAACAGCAGCAATCCAACAAGAGCCACCCCAGTCCTTATTCCCTCACTCTTTGAGTCACAACTTCTGCCCTCTTCATACGTAATAACAACAGGTGCCTCATATCATGCCCTTAAATAACAGACCACAAAGCTTTGTCATATTCCCATCTCTCTGAATTTGCTACAGAAAATTCAACATTGTGCCACTGGGAGCCTATTCACATCATTCCCATCATCTTGAAAATGACCACTTATAGGTTATTAAAAAAAAAACTAGATGAAGAAACTAGATGGGACATGTTCCAGGACTTTATGTCTCCAAGCCACATAGTATTGGTTAGCTTCTTCCACACAAACAGGGAAAAAGTAATAATCATAGGAACTTCAAGTCATTGAGTCTTGTGATGTACTAGGCTCTTAGAAACATCAACCTATTTACTTATTACAAATATCCCTGAAGTTGAGCGTTTGTCTTGGTCAGCATGTGATATGGTTAGATCTACCTACACCTAATTTTCTGTATCAGTCAAGAATCCATCAAGTAAGACCTGGCCCGCTCAAAGGGTTTATTTATAAGAATTGAATGAAGGGACTATTTACAACACTGTGGTCAAAGTTAAGGGAAGCAACTAGGATCCAGCATAAGTGGGAAACCATTACCCTGTAGGCCTGGAGAAGGGGATTGTCAATAAAATGCTAGAGAGTTATAGCCATGATAGAACAGAGACTGGGCACTGTCAAAACCACAGCCAGGTGGGAAATGAAGAATAAATACCCCAACTTCTCTCTCCTCCATCATCTGATGTCCTTCCAATGCTTCCCATTAGCTAAACTTAACAGGAAATAAGACAACAGTGGGGCACAAGCAATGTAGTTTACAGAGGCACCCAGGGCACATAGCCAGGCAAAGAATGGAGAATGGATCTGGAGGGGCAAATGGAGATTATCAAGCACAGTCCTCTACTGAATAAAATAACCATGTTGATGTCATGTGACTCTGTTGGCCTGCCTACTGCAGATGGTTTCAGAGATTGGATCCTGAGACAAAGACAACCATCCTTAGGCTGAGCCAACTCTGAGGAAGCCTGGTATGACAACTCTGACCAATAGGTGGTTTCCTCTTGGTTAGTAACAAGATTCCATGGTATCTTCTCTGTTAGTGAGGTTTGAATGCAAGACAAGGACAAAGAGAGAGCAACAAGAGTAAAAGAGAAGTAAAAGCCATGAAAACATAGGGGAGAGAGGCATTCAGGGAGATGAGGAGATGAAAAAAAACTGTGTCACGAATATGGCAGGGCTTCCTATGAAGGGGCTACTGTATCCTGCATGGTTATCCTTTGTTACATTTCCTTAACCGCTTGTGTCTCTTATAGCAAGCCCTAATCTCCAGTGTAACCTGAGCCTACCTTTGATCCTTACAACCTAAATAGCTCCAACCAGCAAAATACAATTACCCTGATTTTACAGTTGAGCTAATTGAGCAAGAATTAAGAATATACCTGAGGTGACACAGAAAATAAGTACCTACAAAGGAATTCAAACCTGGTTCCATCTGTCACGAGCCCATAGGTTCTCCACCGAGACACATTGCCAGTTGCAACCCAAAAGAGAGCTGTCCCAATAACAGAATTGAAGGACAGTTTTCTGATGTTCCCAAGAAACTCCCCCAATGATTGTAGATTTTCTGCCACTACCAACCAGTAAATGCCCATGTCTTTTTTGGTCTGTAGTTCACAGCCTTTTAAGAGCCATTCATAGTGGTCTGCATAATTCAAGCATGTTGAAAGCACCATCTCAAGGATGCTAGCAGATGTTTCTTGGATAAAAAGTCTTTCTGGAATATAAGAGAAAGATACTTTACAACCATTTCCATTTCCTTTCCTACACCTGAATGTGACCAAGATACACTCAGAACAGTGTAGGACACTTCTTCCATGGCAAACAACACTTGGACTTCAGAAGAACAGAAACTATTTCCATTATATGCATAATTAAAAATCGCATCTTCCATTGCTTCAGCTGGTGGAAGTAATAGAAGTAATGGAACCATACTTACTTAGTGATGTAAGTAATGGAACCATAACAGAGCAATCAGAAGACTGCCAGCTGAGGATTGGGAAATGTGTGAAGATGTCAAGATCTGCGGAAAACTTCTAAGACCTCCTGTCTCAGGGAGGCTTATATTCTAAAATAGTGTAAGCATGTGTTCTGTGATTCCCAAATGGCTCCCTTTATGGTCTTGTCATTAATTTGAAGGGAAAGTTCATTTCCACAGGTTAAGCTTTGCAACGAATGTTGAGAACCCAGTTCAACAGTGGAAAAAGCTCTAGAATGTTTTTCCACATTCAAACCCGGGCTTCCTTATCAAGTTCATCAAAGCATTTTTAAAAAATATAAATGTCTTACCACTTTGCCCAGGAAGAATAAATCTGCACAGCCACCTCAAAGGCTTGACAACTTTATTTTCATTGTGTAGAGCTGGGTGGGTCCCCCTGAACTGAGCTTCCTAAAGAGACCCAGCCCTTCTCCGCACAGTCTCCAGGCCTGCCAATCCAGTGAGTGTGATCAAAGAGAGGAAAGCCGAGCCGTTGAGCCTCGAGAAATAAAGCTAAAACAACAGATTTGTTTCTTGGCTTCTCTCTTAAATACGTTCAGAGTGTTTAAAGCCCTGTAAGGAAACGCTCTGGGGCCCTGGATGTGAGAGAGGCACAGCTAAACCCTTTCCCAAGAGGAAATCTCTCACCTCAGTGGGGTAAATTAGCTCATTAAGAGAAGCCAGAAGCAGGCAGGAAACCTGGGAAGTAGAAGCTTTAATTCAAAGCACAGAAAATTATAGATTTCTTTACACATTAAAAAAGCATTTATCTTGGCTAAAAATGAAACGACTTTTCAATGATCAACACATGGTTTAAATCTGCTTTGCTAATTTATATCTATCTACCAGTCTGTCTAGTTGTTCAGCTACCAGGAAATTCAATTATATTCAGTAAATCTTTGTTGAACACCTACTACGTGCCTGTGGCACATTTGTGAATTGCATAAGCACAAACAATAAAAATAGAAGGCAGATGTCTACCTTTTTGTTCAGGAGGTGAGATTCACATGTATTAAAGATTGGAAGACTTTTGTATTTCACTTTTCAACGATGCTTATAGAGTATTTTTTATATACTAGGAATTGAGCTTAGATGTGAATAATGCAAAATAGAACGTTAAAAAGTGCTGCATTCAGTGGAATCAAGTGCTAAGATGTACAGAAAGAATAATGTTTCAAGGGGAGGCAAGAGATTGAACAAGAGAGGGTGAAGTTTCTCTGGAAGGTTTCGTAGAACAAACAGTACCTGAACTGATCCTGAAGGAGGTCAGTGAAAAATAGTAGCATGACTGGCCTTTAGAAGAGCAGGCTTTAGGGGCGCCTGGGTGGCGCAGTCGGTTAAGCGTCCGACTTCGGCCAGGTCACGATCTCGCGGTCCGTGAGTTCAAGCCCCGCGTCGGGCTCTGTGCTGACGGCTCAGAGCCTGGAGCCTGTTTCCGATTCTGTGTCTCCCTCTCTCTCTGCCCCTCCCCCGTTCATGCTCTGTCTCTCTCTGTCCCAAAAATAAATAAACGTTGAAAAAAAAAAATTTAAAAAAAAAAAAAAAAAAGAAGAGCAGGCTTTACTCTTTGGACTTCAGATTATTCTAGTTCTCTAGGCCTTAATTTCCCCCCTTAAAATAAATACATTGACTCTAATTATTCATTCATTCGTTTGTTCATTCATTCACTATTCAAGACTAACAATCCATACCACATGGTCTTGACTTTTTAGAATGAAGCCTATAGGTCTGCAGGTCTGCTTTGATCCAAGGCCTTAAAGAATGTCATCTTCTCTCCAGGAGGGGCTCCAATATGCATGATGCCATGACAACCCCTGTTGCTATCTTCTTTTCACTTCTCAAGTCAGAGTGGAACAAAGGACAGGTAAACTTTGTTGGGAGAAGGGGTCAAGAAAAGTGTAAAATACGGGGAGTTGCAGAAGAAATGTCACAGTGGCAATCACTTGGCATCGAACGGGTTTATGTGTGGTAACAGGATGAAATGGGGTAGGAATAAACCTAAATGGGTGGTGACAAGACTTAACGTGGTTCAGAGCATAGCTGCCATTTTGGTCAGAGTAAAAAGATCTGACAGTCCACTTGAGGCTGGCATGGTGCCCCGAATAGTGTGGCCATCCGACAAAAGGCCAGGAACAAGAATTGGGAAACTGGGGACATAGTCCCAGTTCTGCTACTGGATGACTTAATCTACGCTGCTTGAGTCTGTTGAACTTCAGGTTCTACATTAGTAAAATTGGGTTGATAAAATGTATGTACATTTCTTCCCCTCACATCTCAAAAAGAATTTGGAGAAATGAATAATAATAACAATAATAATATCCAGCACACTCGGTATGCTAATTTTACATCAGTTTTTACTTATTAGCTCTGGGCAGAGTCCACATAGCTAATTTTGTATGAGCATAGTACCGGCCTCTGAAAATGGTACTACCTGCAATTAGGAGTTCAAACTCAACTTGTTTGATGAAACTCGAGAAAAATGTCTCCACTTGAAAAATTCCACCGCAGCCGTTGGGTATAAGACCAGTACACCTAATGCTGCTTAGGAAAACACAATAGGATAAGCACATTTGAATGGGACATGCTTCACTTGAATGATTTAAACCATAATTAAACATCTCACATCATTTGCCATGCTTCTGATTAACAAAATAAGGAATGTGAACATCTGACAAGTTTAAGGCACAGACCCCTCCTGTTTGACACTTCTCTGCAGTCTGTTGATGCCATTCCTGGTTATGAAAGGAATCCTAATCAAAGACATGCCCATTCCAATTTGAGACAAACATCATGGTGGTTTATAGAAAACTTCCTTTCTGCGTTGACCCACAACCTAAACAAAAGGTCAAAATCACTTAAGTTGCTTCAAAATGGAGAGCTGTGATACAAACCAGCAATGTGGTGTGGATGGAAGCCCGTGCAATTCCTTTGTAAGCTGCAAAGCTAAGTAAACACTATGAAAGCCTGCTATTGTTTACTCTGATACCATAGTCAACACTTTGGAATCATTAGCTTTGAGCCCTTGGGCAAAGCTAGTTTTTAAACTCTCTATTTCACAGTCAAGGTCGACTTCTTCTATAGCCAGCAGATCCATAACCGCCAAGGCCAGATACTCCCCCTCATATCCACATGTTCCACTCTCACAGGGCATCAACAGGAGGGTCTCCTGAGACTCTGAGCAAGGATGGGGGTTACCCACCTCTCTCCTCTTTTACCTGAAGATTAAATACTAAAGAGTCAGAGTTTGGATTTATCAAATACAGAAGGCCAAAAGCAAGAAATAATATATTTGAACTGAACTACAAATGATTCTCAAATTTCCTGACCACAGAAATTTTATTAATGTCAAACAGTATAACTAACTGGAGACATGTTAAAATATCTTTTCACCAAGTCACCCAAATATACTTCAATCATCGCCCATTTATGAAGAATGTAGTGGACACATATTATCAGTGGGACTTTATAAGTCAATTATTGTAATACACAGATGTTCTGGCATCCATATTTGTACAAAGATTAAATAAATGTTGGTCTAGAAGGCAAGAGTCTTCCCCCTCTGCCATCCAGCCACTGACACTAATTAGTGGGGTGACTTTCATGAATCAGTGAAGCTTTCTGGCATGTATATTCATTTCTGTTATTAAAAAATAACCTAAAAGAGCACTCAATGCTCTAAAATTCTGTGATGTCTAAGAACCAAATGAGAGAATGTAACTGCAGAAGTCCATAAGCATTGCTTCAGGGAATTATAAACTTAAAACCCCAGGGACAGTATTGTTATCTTCAATTACGAAGCACAGGACATTAATAATTAACAAAGTACCACTAGCAAAGGTAGTAAAATTAAGTATATACTAAGGTGACTTTCTGGGCTGTGCCTAAGGTCTAGCCCTAAGCAGCTAGCCTGGTACAACACCTAAGAATTAACTGAATGTTTGACCAAGACCAGTCAAACCTAAGCTGCTTGTGATTAGGGGAGAAACAGAGCACATATGCACAGCACATCTAGAAAATTCTCCAGGGCCAGAATTTACACCTGAGGCCCTGTGACAGGACAAAGAAAACCAGAATCAAGGCAACCCTTCATTTTCAACAAGCTGAGTTCATTTGCAAGTCATATAGGAGCTACAATCTGCACAAAGGATAGGTGTCCTAGCCAGCCCACAGGATCCCCAACAAAGAACACCCCCTGAATGAAGTACAGTAATTATATAACTGTTTCAATGAGACCTAAGCTATACGTAAAAATGCTTCCAAGAAAAAGTACCTTCCAAGCACTAGAAAGAAAGCAATGCGTCCTACTCCCAGCCTCTGCACACACATACTAGATAGGCAGTTTCTTTTATCCTCAAGCACTTGTTCGAAGTAGGAACTAATAGTTTAATTATCCAAGGTAAAAGTAGTATCCCATGGACCCTGATAGCAATGACCCTTTCCACAGGAGTATGAAATCTGTGGATTGGATCATCTGCCCAGCCATCGCAATCATCTATAGATGGATCGATCTCAAAAACAGTATGTTGAATAAAGGAAGCCAGACAAAAAAGAATATATACTGCATGATCCTAACAGTATGAAGTTCTAAAACAAGCAAAATGAATCTTTGTGAGTAGAAATCAAAATACTTGCTTTTGGCAAGGAGAGGAGGACTGTATGATAAGGAGCCCAAAGGAACTTTCTGGAGTAATGGAAATGTTCTGTGGGTTACACATGGATATGAACTTACCAAAAAAAAAAATTGAACTCATACTAAATATCTGTGAATGTTACTGTAAGGAATTTATATATCAATTAAAATATATGAAAAAAGACGAGGTGATCCTGGGGAAGGAGATGAAGAGACA
Source organism: Leopardus geoffroyi (assembly GCF_018350155.1). Lineage (NCBI taxonomy): Eukaryota > Metazoa > Chordata > Mammalia > Carnivora > Felidae > Leopardus > Leopardus geoffroyi. The sequence goes on along the minus strand of NC_059336.1, from coordinate 36,687,385 downwards.
ATGATAAAAATGACAATATTCTAATCGTCAAGGACTTTCCATTGATGGGGGAAACACCACCTATCTGACAAGCCTAAAATATTTATAGAAGAAAGGGTGGAGATGCTGAACACACTTTACAGAACACATGTGGCCTCCTTTTTTTAAAGCTCTGGTGACTAAAAATGTTTTATTTTAATCAGTTGAGTGTGTAATCCTCAGTCTAACTTAACCGGGAGGGGGCGGAGGGGGGGAGCAGGCAAAATTGCCTGTCACCAGACAGTGAACATCAAGATTACAAACTCTTACATCACTATTTTGGTGACCACTTTATATATCATTTCCCAAGGGCTTTAAGTTTTAAGATTATCCATTGCACTGAGGTCACAAAGCCCTATTAATCTTCTCTTTAAGGCACAATACATGGGGCCCAAGGACCATGAAAACATCTCCCCCATTGCCTGCCCCCAATACCCAAAATGCCCAGATCACAAATTCCTTTGTGTTAAAGCAGAGATGGGTCCCTTAAGGATCCAACACCCCAAATCTTTCCCACTTCTATCCCATAACATTTGAAAACCTCATCTTTGCAGATTCTCCCCCAAGAGATATCCCTCTTACCCTCCAACAAGCTTTCCAGCTTTATTTCCTACACCCTTAAAGATACACCTCAAGTGAATTCATCCCTTCCCAGAGACTAAATTTGGACTATAAGACAACCCACCCTCCTGGAGCCTAAGAAGGGAGGCCAGAGCACTATTAACACCTGGGAATCAGGCAGGGAAAACCTAAAGGCTGAGAAAGATGCCTAAAGCACTCCAATTCTTTTTTTTATATGTTTTTTTAATAATTTTTTTCATTTATTTATTTATTTTGAGAGAGACAGAATGAGCAGGGGAAGGGCAGAGAGAGTGGGAGAGAAAGGGAATCCCAAGCAGGCTCAGCACTGTCAGCACAGAGCCCGATGTAGGGCTCGAACTCATGAAATTGTGAGATCATGACCTGGCAGAAACTGAAAGCCTGACTCTTAACCATCTGAGTCACCCAGGCACCCCAATACTCCAATTCTTAAACTTTTAGATGACTCTTATGTAGCCAGCCATTGTCTGTTGACCATGAAAACATCATGGAACACCCTGTTTGATCCGTTCAGTCACTGAGCACCCAGTCAAGCCACTCCTTTTTTTACCCCAACAGGCCACCAGGTCTTGATGCATACATAGCAGCAAACCAGCCCGACTGACACAAATGCATTTCAGCCCAACAGAAGATCTGAAAACTTTTCAAAAATAAGAAACCACAAGCACTTAAAGACAGAGTTGTGTATTTACCCTTCTCTGAAAAAAACGAAAAGAAAAAAAAATCAAACCTGAGAACAAATCCACCTGTGAGTTCCTATCTCTATTGAGGTCACCAAAAATCCCTCCTCTGTATTTGCAAACAGTTCAGAAGCTACTGAAGGAAGTCAGCCAATAAACGTTTTTCAAACCAAGATTAATGGCTGATTTGTCATCTGGGAAAGGAAAGGTGAGCTTGCATGCCTCCAATAAGGAAGCAAACCGGAGGAGGAGGGGCAGCTGATTTATGGGGTTGTGAGGAGTCTAATTAGAGCCTCATGAACGGAGATAAGAGGGACCAAAGGCATTTGGGAAAAGCAAAGTGAAAGGTGGGGAACAGCAGAGTCCATAGAGCAAACAATGAGCTGGAGAAGGGAGGGGGCTACAGAAATAAGCTCCAGAAGCAAAGCAGACAGTGTATGGATTCCAAGGAAATCTCATGTTTGGAAAGCTTCTAGAAAGCACGAAGAAGAGGCCTATGTTCCTGCACCTCAGACAAGGTCTGAAAACACAGTCCCTGCGGCTTAGTTTTGAACAGCTGTCCTCTTAACCCCTTACCCCATGACAGCACACAAGTGGCCAGCATGCCCAGGGTCACCCAGCATGCAATCCCTCTCCTTCCTATCCCAGTGTCTCCGTGAAACAGCCTGCTCAGGGGTCTGTAAGTTGGTTTGTTGAGCAGACTGTCATTCAAGACAATTCCTTGTTTTATCACTTGTTAGGTTTGCCCTCACACCAGCCACATTTGCACCTCTCAGATGTCCTGATGCAGGAAGGGGCCATCAGAGACACAGGGGAAGTGAATCCAGGATGAAGAACAAGCAGATCTAGTTGGAAAGACCCTGCCTGAAACCCGGTACCTAGAGAAGCCCAGGCAGGAGGGTGCTGGGACAGCCTCTTCAGAAGACAGACAGGGCCTCAGGGGAGGGATTCAGGAGGCCAGGACCACTGCAGTGTGTCTGGGGAGCAGGGGGTGGTGAGAAGGGAAGGACAACCTGCCTCCTGTTCGGAGTGGAACTTCCTTTTTCCAGGACAGCTGGGTACCATTCGCAGTATGTGTTCGCTTGTGAGTGTGTGCACGTGCTTTGCACATGCCTGCACGCGCGCACATGCATGTCCGTGCATGGATGTGCACGTCCGCAAGTGTTCCATACCCTTGTATCCTTAATGTGATAAACTTATGCACCCGGCTACCTTTATTGGGGTGCGACGTTTAGATGCAGGAAGCAAGCAGCGAGGTCCCTGAAAGCGTCTGCCTAAAACGCGGCCATCATTTTACCTCTCTCCTTTTAAAAATGAAAACAAAGAGGAGGCAGAGAGAGATAGAGAGTGGCAAGGAGAGAGGGATAGGCAGAAAGGGTGAAAAAAAATAGAGAGGAAGGAAGGAAGTGGGAGGAAGGAAAAGAGGGAAGAAGAAATAGAAAGAGAGGAGCCAGAGAGAGGGATAGACAGACAGGGGATGGAAGAAAGCCAGCAGGCAGCTGGTGCAAGAAATAAGTAAGGGTCTTTTCTCCCATTTTCCTGTCTTTTAATAAATCACTGTAGCGGCCTGTGACAGGTCTCTGTTATCCCTAAATGCTCAAGCAAACAGCTTTTCTTTGAGACCATTCAAGTGGCTGCCAGGGCGGCTGGAGCTGGGCAAGCAATGCAGCCCCTCAGACTGTCCCCCTGTAATTCAGTTAGAAAAGCAAGCATGAAGTCAATATTCATTGCGCGGTAAGAATTGCCACAACACAATGAAATGGTAATGAGCCGGCTCACAAAGGAGACAGGCTGGATAATCAGTTTTTAAGGAGTTTCTGGGCACACGAGGCTGCCAGGGCCTGAGTGGGCGGCAGAGGCATATGGGCCCCCACCTGAGAGCCTGCCCTCAGCCCCCACCATCTGCGGGCATTGGCAGGAAGCCGGCTGGAAACCAAGGGAATCTCGCCAGGCCCTCTTCTTCCAGCCACTCCTCTCTATTTTGTGATTTGGGGTACTCAACAAGCCTAAAATATGAGGACAAAAAGCCATTTCACAGCCACAACCTCTATGCTGGCTTTCAGATGAGTCAGGGCAAAGGCCAGCAGATGGGAAAATTGAAAACCCTGCAGTGTATCTGGCATATGTGCTCAATGCACTCAGGGATCATTACCTGACTATATCAGGACACCTGAGCAGGAAGTCACCAAAATAACAAGAATTGGGGGGGGGTGGGTAGAGTCAGACACAGTATTTGTGTATAGGTCAGTAGTTTCAAATATAAAAAGGAATTTGTATGTCTTACAAGATTTCATTTAATACTCCTTTCTTAGAGTTTTTAATTTCAATAAAGCTAGGTCAAATTGTCCAAGTAAGATGAATCCATCAGATGAATGGCCACATGTGAACTGCATTTAGATGGCCATGGTCACAGACTTGTTCTAGGGTGATTACTGTCCCTGGATTTGAAGAGCGTTTTTCTTCAAGACTTCCAATTTGATTTCATCCTGTGTTTTCTACCCCTGTCTAATTTGAGATAGGACCATGCTTACACAGCTGTCAGTAGAGTTTTCTGGTTATTCTAGATAAATCTGTCATTGTCGTCATCATCATCATCTATATATGCAATTCGAATGATTGCAAAATTAATTTAGGTGACCTAAAAAATGTAAACCAAAAAGCAAGGTGATGTATAATTTAAAATGAAAAGTGAAGGAAAATAAGACTAAGAGACAAAACGAAGCCCAAGTTCCTGCATCCTTGCAGAATTGTGCTAGGACTTGGTTCTTGACCTTCTACTAGCCACCTGAAAGAGAGAAACATAGTCCTTTAAGTCAGTGAATCTCAACACAACCCAAACATTCTGATATATGTGGCCTGGTGTGGCGCGGGAGGAGGGGTAGGCCTCTATATTTTTTAAAGACCCCCTGAGAGAAAAACAGCCCAGTTATTCAGGAGCTAATCATTCCTGATGCTCATAGAAAGGATGTTGTGTTGTATGAGGGAAAAAAAATCTCTCAACAACTCCTTTACAGTGACAGCAATAAAGATTGTTAGAATAGGACATGGATAGAGCCCATGGGAACACAGGAGACTGAGGAGTTGGGAAGGGTACTCCAGGGAAAGGAAGCAGCCTGAGGAAAGAAAATGAAGCATACAAGTCATGGTATGTTTAGTGGTCAGCAAGAACAGAGATGTGTGTGGAAGGAATTCAGCATGTTGACAGAAAGGGGGTTGTGAAGAATCCTGAATGCCCTGCTCAAGACATGAGGTTAATAGCCCAAGGGATCCAACTGCCTCAGTTTGAATCCCATCTTCCCTACTTACTAGTGTGTAAGAATTTGGGCACATTGCTAACTTTCTTTGGGCCTCAATTATACCATCTATGACATAGGAGCAAGAAGAGTACCTACCTTGTAGGAGTAAATGAGACATTCTACGTGAAGTATTGAACGTAGTATCTGATAGATTAGCTACTATTATTATCATTGTAATTGCTGGTACTATTCTTGATGTAAGGAAAACAAAGGAATAAAATTATTTTCAGGGAATACCTTCTGGGTGTACTGATCTTTTCATATATTATCTTATTTAATTTTGTGACAATCCAGTTGAATAGGTATTACTATTCCCCAATAAGCCAATTGAATCTCAATGTAGTTAAGTACCATGCCCAAGTTCATACAGCAAGAAAGTGGTCAAACTAAGATTCAAACCTCAAAACTATAAAATATTCTAATAATAAAATGAGACCAATTTATAATAAAGTGAATAACGCTTAAGTTTCAGGGAGACCCTCCCTCACCTGCACAGGCTCTTCCAAAGCCCTGAATCTAATTGTGTATTCACATTTTTGCATTCTTTTTCCTAAAGAGGGCCCCCAAATTTGTGGAAAGTTTAGAATCCACCTGAATGCATGCTGTAAGCAGACTGTGTTCTAAAAAATGAACAAGGGTGACCAAAGATAAAATGATAGAAGGAATAAATAGATAGAAGGAGAAAATGTGTATTGTGGGTACAGATAAAGAGTTAAACATTAACCACATGGTGTTTGAGGGGACCACAGAGCAACCAGGTCAAGATGTTGCAGATCTTTGTAAATATGGGTCAGGAGAACAGGTAGTGCAAGAGATTCAGACCGGGATCAATGGAGTGGATGGTGATTGACACTAAGGGAGAAATTATTACCCATAAAGACTTTTCTAGTGCTATGCTCTCTAATATGGCAGCCACCAGATACATGTGGCTATTTAAATTTATATTAAATAAAATTTGAAATTCAGTTCCTCAGGCCCACTAGCCTCACGTCAGATATTCAATTGGCCACAGGCAATGAGAAGCTTTGGTACTAGGCAGCGTCAATGGAGAATATCTCCACCATCATAGAAAGTTCTACTGGATAGCACTCATCCAAAAAGTCAGAAGATGGTTAAGGACAGACTCACAGGGAAATATATGAGGGACAAACAGAGGTGGAGAACATTGAATAAAGAGTGGGGAGAGTGGCCTGCAGAATTAGGAGAACCAGAACACGGAGATAGCAGCAAAGAGGATTTCAAAAGAGTTTATTCAATAGGTCAGGAATTAGCAAAAGAGACAACAAAAAACTCCTAGCACAGAACTAAGATACCTCCAAATGAACTGCCTCAAACACTTTCTCTTTGCCTGATAGGCTTGATAACAAAAGACCACAGATTGTGCGTCTTATCAATAATAGAAATGTAATTCTCACAGTTCTGGAGGCCAGAAGTCTGAGATCAGGGTGCCAACACAGTCAGGTAAGCACCCTGGTCACAGATTTTTTTTGTCGCGTCCTCCCATAGCAGAAAGGGCTAGGGAGCTTGGTGGGGACTCCTTTGTTAAGAACATTGATCCCATTTAAGAGGGCTTCACCCTTGACACCTAATCACCTCCCAAAGGCCCCACCTTCTAAGGCCATCACATCAGGTATTAGGATCACGACATGTGAATTTCAGAAGGACACAAATCTTCAGACCATAGCACCCCTGCATTGCCCTCCTGTGAAGCCCTTGAAATAGTACTGTTTTCTTACAGCCACAAACATACCCTGAACTTGGCCCAGCCCAGGAAGGAAACCTTGAGAAGGACAAACTGCAGCCATAGTTAGAGAAGCAGATGCCCAGAGGCCTGCTTTCCCTCCTTTCCCTCAGCAGAAGCTTTTAAAATCCATACTCAAATGGACAAGGCACACGCCTGCCTGTGCCAACACACACCTCTCCAACGGGCGGCTGCCTGCATACCTACGCAACTTCCTGTTTGCTTGTGCAATTACCTGCAGTTCACATAAGAATGCATGTTCTGAGTGCAGCCTTTTCTGGCCCACACATGTATGTGCATATTTTGAAGGTGCAAATGAGGCACTGAGCATAGTTTTTTAATGTAGCCCTAAGGGGTACATTATTCTGATCAGCACTAACATAGCCGTCCTACATTAAGGCATCAACTTTAGGCCCCACTAGAGGCAACAATGTTAAACAAGCAAACAAACCCAGCTTCCCCATGTGGCTCAGAGCTTTTCCTTTGCCCTTCACTCCTGTCTCCTCCTATTAAAGTTCCACTGACTCCAAAGTGCCCACCTCATCCCAACATCTCTCCAAATCCTTCCCCAGACTTGTTGCCTCCTATCCCAGGTATTTATATAGGTATTTGGGCCTGCTTCCCCTTCCTAATTATGGTCTTGTCTTTCTAAACTTTGTCTACCCCACAAAGTCGTGCATCAGCATTTTTAAATGCGCCCCAGTGAACCTTCTCCTGGAATGAGCTCCTCGGTCACAGAATCTAAAACCATAGTGGAGTCTACCTAAGTGTTCAACAAAACATTTTCCCTTTTCCTCCCTAACACAGAGGGACCACATTTCCCAACCTCTCTTGTCATTCTATGCAGCCATGTGACCAAGTCCTAGCCATCAGAAAGTGGGAAGAAGTAATATGTAAGTCACTTGCTAGGTTGAGATGATTAAGAGATGTTCCTTTTACATATTTGCTCCCTTCTTTCATCTACTGGCTGGAAACAGAAGACTCCATGAAAGGCCTTGAATGGCCTTGAATGACACAGTAACTAAACAGAGGGAGCCTGGGTTCCTGAAGGACTGTGTGGAATGCAGCCCCTCACCCACTCCCCTGCCCATCCTTATTGGACTATAGTAGAGGCAAAAAACAAACCTTTATTATGTTAAAAACCTGAGATTTGGGGTTTGTCTACTAAAGCAATCAGCCTACCCTGGTGTGGTAAATAGATGCAAAATTTCTCCCAATTATTTCCTTTCCATTCCCTCAGCAATGTGATTTAATAGTTTCTTGCATCAAGGTTTGGGGTCTATTTTCTATCCCTTGAACATAGGATTGGTCACATGGCTTGCTTTTGGCAAATGAAACATAACAGGAGTCACAGTGTGCCATTTCCAAGGTTAGCTCTGAAGACGTACTGCATACTTTTGCATGGATATAAAAAGTGATTTGTAATTAATCTGTTAAACCCTGCCTATGAAAGGATGCTTATCAAATCAAAGTTGCTTTTAAAGTTTGTTCTCTTTAGAAATTTAAACATTTCTCCCAACAAAGTGTATTTAGTTGAGATTTGTTTGTAAATGGTTCTTTCAGTGGTCTTTGAAAAAGAAAAGAAAAAGTCAACTTTAATCCCCTTCCTTTACAAATATTTCATAGTCACTTCTAATAAAAAGGCTGAAGATGTTTCAGAACTAAGAATGGCAATTACCTCTATGGGCTCAAAGATGAGGAGGGAGTTTGTTAGTTTTAATGGTTCTATTTCATGAATAATCTGAAGACACTGAGGAGGAATCACAACACCCCTTGTACAGTGTCTGGTGTTTTTCTCTGCAATAATAACTGTTATGCTTAATAGAAACATACCTTTATCCTTTGTGGGATGAACTAAGGTATAACTATAGATAACATCTTCCTGTACATTCACATCTGAAAAAAACTGAAGCAGGTTTTTCCTAAAAGCTATGTGTTTGATTTAACATTGTTTCAATATTAGCTCACAACACTAAGCATTACACCATCGTATTGATTATTTGAATTACATTCAGTTTTTCCACTTGTTTGCAAGGTCTCCTTGAGCAGTCTATTTTTGGCTGAGAGATTTTTCAGTGGTTCCACTCAAGGAAGTAGTCACTTATTTTGAGTAGCACTTCTTGTCTGCAACAATGCTTCTCAAACTTCAACATGCTACATATCCCCTGAGATCTTGTTAAAATGCAGATTCTGACACAGTAGATCTGGGGTCAATACTGAGACTCTGAACTTCTAACAAATTCCCAAGTGATATTGATGATGCTGGTCCATGAAACATACAAGAATCAAGAATGGGCTTTTTACTATGCTGGATTTTCCAATACTTAAAATTTTATTCGGATAGGACACTATATAGCACATGAAGATGGGGCCAGAAAATAGGCAGCGGTTTGCATAACACCTTTAGTTCACCCTGTGACCACTACCCTGAACTCAGTCCTATGTGATGCCAAAAGTATCACCACCTACCATTTGCTAAACTAAATCAAGATACTCATTTGTGTTGACATAGAAAGCAGCAGTTTTGGGAAATCTTGGCATTCTAAATTCACATCTAGTTACTTTCACATTCTAAAGTGTCTAGATTCTCCACTTCTTTCCTCAATTCTGTTTCCTTGCCTTTCCCTTTTATCAACCTGACATCTTGAAGATGTACCAACACAGGCTAAGTAACAGTAGTGTTATCTAATGATCTAAACACTCATGGTAAAGTATATATAAGTTGGATTTTTTAATCCAGTTATTTGACTCACCTTTCCACTTAGTAGCAATCCCTATAGAAGGGACTGGGAATTTTATTGGGCAGCACATAGAACCAATTCAGCAGGAGAGCATTTCTAAAGAGCCGCAGCCTCTGAGATTTGGTTTGAGCCCTTAAATGAGAATGTCTTTTAGTTTCATAATCACAGTGTTTGCATCAAGTAGGATTCTTTAGCCATTAGTCGGCCATCTCAGAATGCTTATTCCTTATAGCTTGCTACAAAAAGTGTGATTCATAGATTAATAGAAATATCCATCAATTAAGTAACAGGAAACTATGTTCTGGCTCTAATTCTGCCCCCTAATTAGCTGGATGAGCTTGCACAATACATGTTGTTTCCCTAAGCTTCACTGCTATTAATTATAAAAATAAATTTTCAGTTTTAACTTTTATTACAGCCCAGATATCCCTTGACCTGAAATGCCTCTGGACTGGAGGTTGCTCACAGTAAGTAAACCTGTGGCCACACTCACTTCTGCACATGGGTCCTTGGCCACTGCATTTGAGGTAGGAGGGGCCCCCAAAACATCTTATGCCAGCTACTTCATTTAGCACTAGAGGAAACCAAGGTCCTGGGAGACAAGATAACTCTTCCAAGTTCACATGGTTGGTCAAGGGCAGAGAAGAAGTAGAACAGAAATTTCCTAACTCTTAGTCCAATGGTCTGCATGATAACCTATGAACTCAAGAAGCCAGGCTTTGAGAAGTCACATCAGAATTAAAAGTTGCCCCTCTGTGCTGGTCACCATGGAGCTACTTACAGAAGAAAAGTGTTAAAACACTGGCATGGTCACCAAAAGCAACACAAACAACCTTCTCCACATTTCTCTGCAGTACTGGCATATAAGAAGGGCTTTATAAACATTTGTTGAATGAGAGAATGAGTGTTCCTTTGCATGTGCTCTTATTTCAGAGACATATTTGTATGTTTTTAGAGTCTTGGTGTACATTTAGAGTCTTGGTGTAGCAGGGTCTTTGAGGTCCTTCCCAAATTCTCTCAGCATTTATCTCTATACCCAAAGGCTGCTTACTGCAAATTGAGACTGTCCTTCTGAGGTCTTCTTTTCTGGCCACAAGATCACGATTGGCCCAAATGCAGATCATCTCAGAAGTGCTGGAAAGAATCTCTAGAGTAATCTTCCATCAGTGATGGATGAGGGTTTGGTGGATCAACACCCCAGCTTTCTCACCCCTTGGGTGGGACAATGTTGAGTCACACAATGCTCCAGAGTGCCTCAGCAGGATTGGGCCCCAGCTGCCCACAGTGGTAATTGGCTTGATAACACTCTCTTTATTTCTTTTGTCTCTTCCCTATCTCACTTTCCTACTCTGCTGCCAGCATTTCCTGGAATCACCTCTCAAATAAAATATTTGTGGTAGAATCCTTATCTTAAGATTTGCTTCTGGAGAATCCAAACCAAGGCATGGGGAAGGGGGATGAATTTGGTGTAAATAGAGCTTTCGAGGGGTCCCTTAGATTCTTTTTGCTATGACAACTGAATTTGTATCTAACTCTGGTGTAGTTTGGGTTCCCCAAAAGTAGGTCCTAAGAAAAGGACTTGCACGCAGGTAGTTTATTGGGAAGTATCCCAGGAAGTACAAGTGAGAGAGTACAGTGGGGAGACAAGGAAGGGAAAAAAAGCCTATACAAAGTGTGTCCATGAGCAAGTTTCTATGCAAAACTGTAGGCACAACCCCAACAGGGCTCCCTAGAGAGGCTTGTATGGAACATACCTCAGAATTGTACACTGGGATGCAAGAAACTGAGTGCTGATTCACTAACACCTATCCTGGTGGTGGGGTGGGGGGGCGGGTAGGCATTAGCTTGCAGGTTTCCCAGAATGCCCTGCAAACAGTCCAAGCACATACCCTTGTGGTCACAGAACACCTTTAGACAAAGACACCAGAATTTCTCAGTGTTTAGCCAAACTGTCTACAAGGAACTTCTGGGAAATCAACAGTTTGCCAGATACTCTTGGCAGGATTTTTACTATATCCAAATGCTCTTCTACTCAGCAAATGATCATCTTGGTATCATCAGAGACTACTCTGAGTATCCTTAGTTCTCAGCTTGCCTTCTTTTGGCTTCCTTGAAAGGCACCCCTGCATGACATCAAGCCCAAAGTAAAATTTCTAGATAAAATGGAAAATAGGTAGGATGAGAGATGGAATCAGTAGAAGAGAAATGAGCCTGAAACCTGACTCCCCCAGTCATACAACTAGCTGAATTAAAAATGCTCAGTGGCCACATAAGTTCCATGCCTGCCCTGTCTTCAACACACTCTCCTGGAGGTTCAGTGGCTATTACGCTTATGGGACCTCACAGCCCCTTTCTTTGATGCCTTCCTGTTCAGTGTCACTGAGACTGCCTGATCAGGGGGCCCCAAGGTCAAGGCACTATCAGGAGTAAGGTTTCTTAAGTGCCATGTGTGAGACACCATCTGACACTGTTTATAGATCGATTTAGCTCCTTACTGACCACAGGACAGAAGTTAAAAGCATTGCTTTTGGAGCTCAAATGTGTTAACTTCTAAAGTGATGTTTGAATTAGGGTTAAGAAGGCCCCGAAGTTTTGATCTGGCTGATTAGACACAGAAAAAAAAAAAGGAAAATAAAGGAAATGGACTAGAAAAATTTTTTTCAGAAAGGAAATCAGATTATTTTGACTAAAACCAAGAGCCCAGCTTGTAATAAATCTATCAACTTTGGGGTTGACATGAAATGGCTACAGAAGTATCTGAATTCTGCAGCTGCCAAAATGCAACTGCTCCTTCTTGAAGTGGCTCACTGAAAGAAGTTAACTTCTCCCTTCAATATATCAAGGCCAGAAAGGAGAGCATCCACTGCATTCAGACCCAAAACAACAACATAAAAGTCAAATAAAGCAACATCCCGTGCCTTAAAGTTGCCCATTGGTGATGGAATAATTGCAAAGTCAAAAATCACAAAGGCTCTGCAACTCACATTGTTGGAATTCGGCATCATTCCCTGAAATGTCTTTGAATACATAACGCAAAGATTAGCAAATAAGTTTCTCACACTTTAGTTAACCATGAGACAAAATTCCTGTAATCTACGTGGTACGCAGTGTGGGTGACAATTTCTAATTGATGTATTTATTATCTACTTATGTGGCATAATCAGTGGCAGTTAGATATGAATAGGAAAAAGCTCTTCTGATTAGTCCTAAAGGCTGGGCCTGCTAGATATTCAATACATAGAAATCAGTGTGTGTGGCATGTTGTGAGCTGGCACAGCCACACCTCTGTAATGCAATAATGCTTTTTGCATTAGTGATGACCATGAGGCATGACAAGCTGCTAGGGTCCCCTTGTGCCATTCAGAAAAGAGCAAATGATCTCCAATGGGGTTTGAAAAGTTCAATAAACTCTATGTTCTAATTCCTTCAAAATTAACAAAGTGAATTGAATATGGGTTAATTCTCTATTGAGCTATATACCTAATGAAGCAAAGGCTCACCAGAGAAGAACTATGGACATTATCAGTCTATAATAAACAGACCAGAACCCTAAGAAAATTAATGAAATGATGTCTGTATAATAAAATATCCAAGGCACCTGGGTGGCTCAGTCGATTAAGTGTCCTACTCTTTATTTCAGCTCAGGTCATGATCTTAGGGTTTGTGAGTTCAAGCCCCACATCGGGCTCCATGCTGGCAGTGCAGAGCCTGCTTGGGATTCTCTCTCCCTCTCTCTGTGCCTCTCTCTCTGAAAATAAATACATAAGCTTTAAAAAATAATAATAAAATAAAACAAAATATCCATAAGGAAAAAGTACTGTGTTAATATGAACTAGGAAACTCAAAGGACATTTTTAAACCATTTTGGAATCTATTCAAACTATTAAGTAGCAGTAAAGACCTAAATCTTTTAGTAGCCTCTGTATTAAATGTAATGTGAGCACAGATATTTCAGAGGATCAAGTTGTTTGTTAAAGATGGATTTATACATTCTTATGTCTCTTACAAATCATGTCATGTAAAATTTTAATTCTTTTTGAACTCTAGAAATAAAAATTGAAACTTTCATCATTCATGTAATTTCTTGATAAATATTTGTTGAACATCAACAATGGTGTCCTATATATATCTGGAGAAGTTCAAATGGCCCTACCCTACCCAGACAGCAGGGACACCTTCCAAATTATCAGGTAAGAAAACATGCCCAGATAGTCTAAGCATGTTTAAGTATATGCACGCATGCATGCATGTGTGTGTATGTGTCTAGGAGTGATTATATGTGATAGTAGGAAGGGCTAGAATTGATCATCTTTCAGGTCCTAGAACAATAACTGTGGTTCGGTAGGATGAAAATCTAGAACATAGACTTTGATTTCTGTCAGAACCACATACTCTGAGAGCTACTAAAAAAACTATTCATTTTGTTTTGTTCAGTCAATAATTATTGATTGAGCACATACTAAGTGCCAGGAAATATTCTAGGTGCTAGGATTATATTAGAGAACAAAGACAAAGTTCCTACTATCTGGTATTACAATAAAAGTAAGTCTGGGGGCGCCTGGGTGGCGCAGTCGGTTAAGCGTCCGACTTCAGCCAGGTCACGATCTCGCGGTCCGTGAGTTCGAGCCCCGCGTCGGGCTCTGGGCTGATGGCTCAGAGCCTGGAGCCTGTTTCCGATTCTGTGTCTCCCTCTCTCTCTGCCCCTCCCTCGTTCATGCTCTGTCTCTCTCTCTGTCCCAAAAATAAATAAAACGTTGAAAAAAAAAAAATTAAAAAAAAAAAAAAAAAAAGTAAGTCTGAAAAATTTTTAGAAACAGTCTCTGATCCACTTTTTTCCATAGCATCTTTATAAGATACAAAGACCTGATACTGAATAAAATCCATATATGGCAATCCCATTTGAACTAGGCTGAATTCTGTGAAATCATTTGGGTTGAGAATTGAAGAAAATGAGCTCTCTCACATGTAGTAAGAAAAATTGTTCCTATGAATGAGGCTTTGGTAACTCTTCTCAATGGTGCTTTAAATGATCTCTTCCAAAAGTCAAGGTTAAAATTCCTTGTATTAGAATTTCAGAGTCAACATTTTGAGCTAAGCTGTCGGGTATGAGGCAAAATTATGAGTACCAAGAGTAATTGTTGAACATTTCCAGCCAAACACAGAAATTTACTGTTTCCTGAATTTCAAGCCCACTTCCTAGCCTTAGGAAGCATTCTGCCCGTGCTCTTTTCTCTCTGTGAAGGAAGGAATCCTAAGTCCTTCATATGTGAAAAGGGCTACCCATACAAAAATTTAAAAGACTCTGCAGATATACAGGACCTCCTTAGGAGGCCAAACACACAGAGGTAAAATAAGAATGTTGGACTAGGTGTCATCTAAAGATTCTGTCTTGGGATTTAAAAAATCCGCCATTCAATGTAATTATTAACCATCTATTTTTAGCAGACTTTAGATATTGTGGCCAGTTACACAGATATATAAGACTCTGCCTTTAATGGCCTCATAAAGAAATCTAAAAACATAAGATGATGCATTAAAGGCAGAAAAGAGAATATAAGATATACTATAAAAGAAAAAGGGGAAGAAAAAGGAAGTTATCTAAGGAAATAGTTCTATCATACCAGAAAAACAAGTAGTTTATACCCAACTCTGCCACTTATTTATTCCTCTTGTGAAAATTAGCTCTTATGTCACTTGCATAGCAAGTGCAGTTCCCTCAGCTCACCTGCACCCGCATTTGCAGGAGCCAGTTCTCCTGCAAGTTGGCCACCTCCCACTCAAGCTCCAGCATCTCTCTGCCTCTCAGCCTGATGGCTTTCTCTACTCTGAGCATTTTCTCTAGTACTGTGAGAATCTGCTTAGCCCACGCACAGGGCAGCCCAGAAGTGCCAGGGTTTAACACCACATGGCAATCCCAAACCAGTGATGATAAATACCCAAGATTCCCTGGCATTATAAGGTTTGTTCCACATGGCTCCCAAGAGGGTCCCCAGCAGGACAGAGCCCCAGTAGCCAGCAGCAGTAACTGGCTCATTAATGCAGCCTGTACTGGTTTTCCCTCTTCTCTGTCACAATCTCCCCACTCCCTTACTGCGCTTTCTGAGGTCACCTTCCAAATCAACTACCTGTCTCAGGGTCTGCTTTTGAGGGAACCCAGACCAACACAAAGGAGAGCAGTAATTTAACAATGGTAATTACTGACAATGTTTCCATTCATCCCCTAATGTTCCCTCCCATAAAAGTCACTTTTTTTCCTTAATAGGTCTTAGCTGATATGCTTATCCAAAATTCAGAATTCTTTACTGACTCAGACCTCCCCTGAAATTTTTTTAACTTTCCTGCAGGCCTTCCTTTCCTACCAACCAATCATCTCTCTTATTCTTCACTACCAGTTCCCTTCTTCCCAGAACATCTCAGTACTTTAAAGTGTGATAACAACTCTTGTATAGAAAATGCAAAAGTTTAGAACAGTTTACACTGAAACATTTTTTCCCAAAATGGACATGGTTTCCAATGATACCAAATAGTAAAGACGACAGAAAGTAACATGGTTTCTTCTCATATTAAAAACATCTTTCCTTCCAAACTTGTCTTCATAAGGCTCCTTTCTCCTGTTTCAATATTTCAGGTTGACGCGAATATGTTGCTCAATTGAACTCCCTAGTAGAATCACTGATCTATTAGCTAATGTTTATTGACAACTTAATAGAGTTCATGTCCACTCACCAAATGTTCACAACAGTCCTATTGTCATCATCCTATCAGACAAATAAGGAACCTGAAGGCAAATACCTTGTCCAAGGATGCCCAGCTGCCAAGTGGCAGAACTTCAGTGTAAATGGAGACAGTCTACTCAAGAACAGCCGCTTCATGCCCTCCCATGTTGAGCAGCCTTCCCTTAGGTAATGCTCTTGGTAAACTAGCAGAAATCCCTAGACCCTTGTGCTACAGCTTTATTGTCTCAAAGGATTCTTTTTAAAAAATTTTTTTTACATTTATTTATTTTTGATAGACAGAAAGAGACAGAGCACAAGTCAGGGAGGGGCAGAGAGAGAAGGATACACAGAATCTGAAGCAGACTCCAGGCTCTGAGCTGTCAGCACAGACCCCGACATGGGGCTCGAACTCACAAACTGCAAGAGCATGACCTGAGCTGAAGTCGGATGCTTAACCGACTGAGCCACCCAGATGCCCCATGTCTCAGAGGATTCTTTTTAAAAAGAGAAAACTGCAGGGTACCTGGGAGGCTCAGTCGGTTAAGCATCTGACTCTTGATCTCGGATCACGTCATGATCTCACAGACTGTGAGATGGAGCCCCTCATCAGGCTCTTCACTGACAGCATGAAGCCTTCTTAGGATTCTCTCTGTTCCTCTCTCTCTGCCCCTCCTCTCTCTCTCTCTCTCTCAAAAATAAATAAATAAACTTAAAAACAAGAGTGAGAGAGAGAACACCGAATTGAGAGAAAACAGCTCAGACCAGTATGGAGAGGGGAAAAGCTGGTTTGGACTGAAGTACCATCTGTAATTTATGCCAATTCCAAAGGCTGCAGAGCCGATTCTGCTGTCTTAGGTGCATTTAGGAAACCTAGTGAATATCAGCATGGCACCCCAACTGGCATCTTTACACTGGCATCTTTAGCGAGAAGTCATTGTTAACAGTTAAAGCATCTCCCAGCTCAAGCTCCTCCAATGACATCTGAAATATTGACGCTAACTCAGGCTTTCTGCTTTGGTTGCAAAGTTATTTCAGGGAGGAGGGGGGAGGTGCAGGCTTCTGAAGAGCTGAAAGAACAGAGGCAGTTCTCAAGCACAATGCCCTTGACCACACCTCAACATTCAGTTCCTCTGTCTCTAATCAAGCCAAAATGCCAAATCCTGTTTTAAAATATATACTTATATATTTGATGCCAAATTGCATCTATGGAACCCACAATCTACTTAGAATCACACAAGAAAACTGGTATTTGCCAAATTAAAAATGTAAGAAAAAACCCTTAATTACCATCTTGCTGGCATCAAATGGTACAACTAGGGAATTTTCCCGTCCTGACTTGCTTTGGGGTTAGCTGGTAAGGATATTAATTCACTTCTCATTTGCTCAACTAACCACTTCCAAAGCACTGTTAGCACAATGCTGATTGCTTGCTTCTCCAAAAGAGATGAAAGAATGTGGCTGGAACTAGCACAGGTTTGGTTGAGAGGTTTTTGTAGATCTGCTTCTGCTTCTGCATCACTCTTTAAAAACAAAAACGCAGGGCTTTGCATGTAAACATGCAATCACAGTAATGAGCAAAGAAGTAGCAAGAGAATGGAGGAAGACTAGGCCATACTTACAATGTTTTACTCTTTAAGAAAAAACGAAGGATGTCCACAGAGGGACTGGATATGTGTCCCATGCGTGGGGCATCAGTGACAATGGCTGGAATATTTTTAAGGAACAAAGGTATTCAAAGTACAAATCTGTACTCAGTCAAACCTACTGATCCTCTCATGGTGGGTGGCAAAAACCTAGGTCATTGAATATTTTTTTTGCCAGTCCTATACGATTCTCTTTAGGTGCATGGGTTTCATCTGAATCATTCGATATTAAGAAAAAGCTAACCGCATTTTAACTTAGCAAAGAAAAAAATACAAACCCCCTACATTCCAGTTCTCCCATTCAAACATCACTTTCCCATCTCTCTACAGACACAAACAACTTTACATTGAGGAAAGTGAAGCTTCCCAATTCATTGCTCATGCACAGTACCATATCCCTGTTTACGAATAAGACAGGGAACATTTTACATCAACGGAGCAAGCCATTTGGTCAATGGGAATGTTAAATCGCTTCTCCTTGTTTACTTCCAAGAATAGGGTGGCTCCAAAAACAAGACTGGCTGGGAACACATGCAAATTTCCAATCAACACCTGTCTATGAAAATCCATGGTGTCTATTGTCAACAGCCTAACTTCTAGGGTATGAAGTTCCAGCTTACCTTTTCTAACATCTAGTAATTAGCGAGAAAGATAATCGATCAGGGTTCTGACCACTGTGTAGTGAAGCATGAAGTGCAGGTAGCTCTTAACTTTGCTCTTAAAGGGCATTGAGAACACTCCCTTTACACCCTCTAAAACATCTCTGAGGTGATGACAGTTCTCCTGGAAAACAAAACTAAAAAAAACCCTTTCTTCATTTCTCCTTCTGCTTTTGAGCTATAACAGAAAATAGGTTTTCCTGATGTCATGACTATTATCAAAGATTAATGACAGTCCTTACATGGTATAAGTACACCTTATATCTATAAAACATCTCTGCCTTCCAAAAACCCAAAGCACTTTCATGAAGCATTAGCTCTGTCTTTCACTTCCAACTTCACTGAGGTAAGATGAGGCATACATGCAATCCTCATGTAAAGGACAGAAAAACAGAGACACTCAGAGCTTGCATAATCTGATTAATGATGAAGCTGGAACTCTCCTCATTCATTTACTGGGCTGCTTTCTCTTCTACTAAGATTCCAAAATACATAAATAAATTAATCTGACACTTCTCTGAAATGAAGAATAATAATGGTTATTTAAGGCAGAAAAAAATATTTCACTGTCTTCCTATCTCATAACATAGCATTCTATCTAAGAGCCTTTTAAAAATATCGAGATCCTTTATTTCCAGATGCACATCAAGTATAACTTGGAAGCTCACCATCAATAGGTACATAGGAGAGGGTTACCTCCAGCCTCACTAAAAAAGGACACTAAAGTTTAGAATACCAATTAGAATTCAGACAGCACACCAGGCACTCTTTGCATGATTTCTCATTTAATCCTACATCAATCTGTAAGGAAAGTAATAGCATCCCAATTTGAGGGATCAGGAAAGTGAGACTTGGAAAGTTCCTTGTACAAACTCTAGGTGGTCTCACAAAGGAGATGATCTGCTGTCTAGACATCCTTAGAAAATAATCTGCCTTCCCTTGTGACTAAGATAGAAGGATGGCTCCTAGATAAGCAGCCTGGAGTGAATATATTAAGATGAATCATAAGAAATTGCTGATATTTACCTGTTTTTAACCTGAAAGAATGTATATTTTCTATGATTCAAATTATTACTGTGGTGTCCCTGAGATGTATTTGGGAAAAAGAATTGAAAAGTATTAATACCAAGGGTGAAGTCAGATGCTGCCTTTGAAAGCACAACCAAGGGCTTTAGATGAAAGAGGCAGGCTAGATAGAGTATTTTGATTCAAAAATGCACCAGTTCATAATGAGCTTAGTGAGAAAGGGTGTGTTCCCACCACTGGAGCAGAAACTTCCTTTCCCAAGCCCTTCTAGGATTTTGCCCTTCCCATTCATCCTTTTCGATCAAATTTATCCTTTCAGTAAACACAGGAGGGATTAGAGAACTTTAATTGGCTTTGAGGAAGAAATGGTAATCTGAGATGCCTGGGCAGGAACTATCTTGTGTCTTGTGGGAGAGAAGCAGGGACAGAAAGAGGAAAGGAAATATCTGCAGCTTGACAAGCTGTTCCCAGCCAAAGAGGAGAGTGAGCATACGAGAACAGGCAAGGTTGTTAAACCATTCACCCAAATTTGGCCAAGAGTTATGAGCATGCCATCTTGGATTTCTTCTTCCATTCCAGCTTCCTGTGTGAAGTAGGTAAGTTCACTGGCATCCCAGCATCTAGATCAATGTTTTCACACTTTAGCATGACTCAGTATCACCTGGGGCCTTGAGAAGTAAGGTAGGGGAGCCCCACCTCCCCAAAGATTTTAATTGATTAGGTCTGCAGTGGATTCTAACCAGTTTTAGATGCTGCTGCTGCTGCTGCTGCTGGTCCAAGAGGCACACTTTAAAAACTACTAGCCTGGGGCACCTGGGTGGCTCAGCTGGTTAAGTGTCTGACTGTTGATTTCGGCTCAAGTCATGATCTTACATTTCATGGGTTCAAGCCCCACATGGGACTCTGTGCTGACAGCATGGAACCTACTTGGGATTCTTTCTCTGCCCCTCCCCTGTCTGTATCCATGTGTTCTCTTGCTCTCTCTCTCTCTCAAAATAAATAAATGAACATTCAAAAAAAAACCCACTAGCCTAACTTCCAGTTACGTGCAATTGCATTGCATCTTCTTACCATGCAATGCAATCACCTGGGCCATGTCTGCACATACAGAAGTCATATATGTACCAAGGAGGATAAACCAAACAGATGATGCTACCCAAGGGATTGTAACGATAGGTGTTACAACTCTGGCTTTGGTGAAAACCAAGCTGCAACACAACTGTCTCTGAGATTCATATTAATAATAATAACTAACAGTTATTGACAAGTTCATATGTGCCAGGCAGTATGTCAAGTCTCTACCCATGTTGTCTTTGAGATAAATTTACTCTTATTACCTCTGTTTTATAGTGTAGACTCAGCCTTATTGGGTTAAGTCCATAGTCAATCTCCTAGAGGATGGAGGAGCTGGATCTAGAACTCATGACTCTCTGATTTAACCATGGTACACTGTATTTCCTGAACTCCAGGAAGACTAGATCCTCCAGTGTCCCATTTCCAGTGTTCCTTGATAAAAGAATAAACACAGGTGCATGGGAATTCATAGCTCTTTCCCTGCTTTACATTCTTATGTCTCCTCTGGGAAGTGCAAACATTCTCCTCCAGGCCCATTTCTCCTAGACCTTACCTGCTAACCCAAGGGGAAATGCTTCATGTGTTAAAGTGCAGGAGATTGAAGGGGGTTTCCTGTTACCAGAGGTGATGTTTTAGATTTACTTATCTTTCTCTGTTGAAACAAACACCTAATGCCTTGTGGGAACATCACCTGGTGTTTGGGGACTCTGGCCCTGGAAATGTTATTATGGTTTGAGGCTCCAATGGGGAGTTGATTGCAAGGGGTGGAACACCTTGAGCAGAAAAGCTTCTTGATTTTATGACACCCAATTCTTGCCTTGTCTAACCCATCTCTTTGATGTTCGGGGGCAGGAGGTGGGAAAATGTTTTACAGAGATACCAAGCTCTTATCTGAATAGAGAATTGCCTTTATTGTTACTGCTCCATCTTTGATATGCTACTTAACTAGTCTCATAACTTGCCCCTTCACCTTGAAGTTCCCACTTTATAGCTTAATCCAGGACTTGGCTTCCAGAAGCCACTTGCCTGAGACTACAAGCTTCTAGGCAGAAGTCGATGGAGTCTCCCCTCTCAATGGGAAGACTTTGAGCTTTTCCCAGGAGTTAGGCATCTCACATACAAAGTGTAGGTGCAACCTCATGGACCATATCATTGGCTAGGACAGATTTTCAGGAACACTAGCCATACAATGGCCAATTGCCTTTGGGTCACTAGCTCTAGAAGAGTAAAGTTGTAAACTATTCTGTCTTGACTTACCCCTTAGTTTTACTAAAGTACACAGATGTGTGGCCACATATCTGATTCCAGTGACATACATCCTACTTTCCCTGCTGATTCATTAGGTCCAAATCAGTTGCCTTTCATGCTATTTCCAAACTTGTTCAAATATTTACACATTAAAATTTCACATACCCTTTGATCTAGCAATAGTATTTCTAGATATTTCTTCTACAGGTACTTGAACATGTGCAAAGTGAGGCATAACAGAATGGCCCGTGATAACAAAGTATTGGAAACAATCCACCTGATCCATCAGTAAGGAACCAGCTGAATAAATTACAGGTAATCCATATAGTGGAATAACATACAATCATTAAGAAGACTGAAGTAATCTACCTGAACTGATATGGAACAAATTTCCAAAATGTACTGTTGACAGGAAAGGAAGAAAATACAGAATTTTGTAGATAGTATGATACCATTTGAGTAGAAAAAAAGAAAAAGTATATATGTATACCCATACACACACACACACACACACACACACATACATACACACACACACACACATATATGTATGTGTATACATATATTATAAAAATAGGATGTTTCCAGAATAAATCCGGAGGAATCATGAAAAAAAAAATAGCCATGTTGCTAGTTGCTTCAAGGTAGATTTTAGATAATAGACCTAAGCATAGCTTGCATTTGCTCATTCTTCCTGAGAGGCCTTGAAATTGATTTTGGACATTATCCATGCAGCTTGAAATAGATTCAAAATGAAAAAGTAATGGTACGGAACAAATCTCATGTTTTATCCTTTCCTCTTCCCTGCCACAATTGGAAAACCCCTACCCCCAATGGTACACACATGCCAGAGACATTACTGACATGCACATCATCTACTCATTTCTTTTTTAAAAAATTTTTAAATGCTTATTTATTTTTGAGAGAGATAGAGACAAAGCATGAGTGGGGGAGGGGCAGAGAGAGAGGGAGACACAGAATCTGAAACAGGCTCCAGGCCCTGAGCTGTCAGCACAGAGCCTGACGCAGGGCTCCAACTCATGAACCGTGAGATCATGACCTGAGCCAAAGTTGGACGCTTAATCGACTGAGCCAGCCCCACATCCACTCCAGTTTCTAATAAGTGCCCTTTCTGCTATCCAATAGCAGAATTTTCCTATGTAAACTAATGGCTTTTAAAAAGAAAAGAAAATGTAGACACAGTGGGGCAAAACTGCAATATCTCTGAGGACTTTGGGACATGCTTACAATAGAAGGCAAGTCCCTTGCATGAATGCAGTTGGATGGAATGAAGATCCAAGGGCTATATTTTCTTTTTTTATATATATATGAAATTTATTGTCCAATTGGTTTCCATACAACACCCAGGGCTCATCCCAACAGGTGCCCTCCTCAATACCGATCACCCACCCTCCCTTCCCTTCCACCCCCCATCAACTCTCAGTTTGTTCTCAGTTTTTAAGAGTCTCTTATGGTTTGGCTCCCTCCCTCTCTAACTTTTTTTTTCCTTCCCCTCCCCCATGGTCTTCTGTTAAGATTCTCAGGATCCACATAAGAGTGAAAATATATGGTATCTGTCTTTCTCTGTATTACTTATTTCACTTAGCATAACACTCTCCAGTTCCATCCACGTTACTACAAAAGGCCATATTTCATTCTTTCTCATTGCGACGTAGTATTCCATTGTGTATATAAACCACAATTTCTTTATCCATTCATCAATTGATGGACATTTAGGCCCTTTCCATAATTTGGCTATATTTTCTAAAATCAAGAGTTGCTGGAGACCTTAAACTTCTATTAACAAAATCTTCAGGAAAAATATAAAAAGCCTCTGATATTTTCTCTAAGTAGTTATTTCTCAAAATGTGCTTCTTAAATTGCATACACTCCCCACAGAATCACAACTTTTAAAACCAAAAGGGAAATTAGAGATTGCAGTTTAGAGAGGCAAAGAGATTTTCCCAGAGTCCTGTAGCAGCATTGTTAAATGCAGAATCTTCTCATTTCTCTCTCCAGAACTTCTACCAGTCTCTCTCACTCCAGCATATAAATTCATACTTCCCTCTCCTGTAACCTATGCCTTCTTTTTAAGTGTTGTCTTCTCTGTCTTCTTCCCAACAAGCTTCTGAATTGTTTCACCTATGCTCACTGTCTCCTCTTCCTCTGCCAATCTCCTTATCTCTGTTGTTAAACTTCCACCCCCTCCCCAAACCCACACAAAGTACTCTCCCTGTGAACTGTAATTGGCAAACCATTTTTGTCTTTACCTTAAGAATCTCTCTGCATACATGACACACTTAGCATTTGCTCCTTCACCATCTTCCATGAGTGCCCTCTCTCCTGGGTTTCCTCCAACCTCCCTCATTGCTCCCTGTCAATCTCTCCTTGCCAGAACCCTCTTCCTCATCCCACTCTTGAAATGCTTGTTCTCTGGGGCACCTCGGTGGCTCAGTTGGTTAAGCACCCAACTTTGGCTCAGGCCATGATCTCAAGGTTCCTGGGTTCAAGCCCTGCATTGGGCTCACTGCTGTCAGTGCAGAGCCTACTTCAGATGGATCCTCTGTCTCCCCCTCTCTTTGCCCTTCCCACATTCTCTCTCCCTCTCTCTCTGTCTCTCTCAAAAAAAAATATAAATAAGCATTTTAAAAAACATTTAAAAAGAAAAAGAAATGCTTGTTCTCTATCACCTCCCTGGCTCAGTCTACACATTTTCCTAGGCTCATCTCTTCCTGCTCATTTTATTACCACCTGCGTACCAATGGCTTCCAAACATCTTATCTTCAACTCTAGTTCTTTCAATGATCTGGAACCCAATCTGCAACTTCCTATGGAATGTCATTAGAGGAATATCATTCCTCAAGAACATCAAACTCCACATGCACAGAAATCTGAACATATTAATCATTCTTCCCCAAGACTAGTGGATTTCTCATTTTAATGAACAGTAATATCACCTTCCTGGTCACTGAAGGTTGAAACCTTAGTCATCTCTAACTGGTGCTTCTTCCAAATTTCACATCCCATCAGTCACCAAATCTTAATACCTCCATCACTGAAATACTTTTCTAATCTGTGCCATTTTCTCCATTCCCAGGGCCATTACTTTAGTTTAGGTGATTATTACTGCTCAATATTATATCACAGCAGTGCTCTAGCTGCTGTGCCTGCCTCCAGTCTCTGCCAATCTCCCTTCCAACACCTGCCATTCTATAAGTCTGCCTTTTTTGTTAAGTCCCTTCAATGACTCAGTAAACTTGAGATAACATTCCAAGCTCCTTACATGATCTACAGGATTCTCTATGATCTTCCCTTTCCTAATTTTCCAGCTTCATCTACTTCTCCCCCACCTCCACTTCTATTGAACAACTTACAGTCCCCAAATCCCAGCCTGCAGCCTACCTTCATGTGCTAAATGTGTTATTGCTTCTGCTGTGATGAATTCGACTGTCTCATCTACCTAGAGTACATCTATCCATTCTGTGAACTCAGCTGAACTACAATTTCCTCTGGGATCTCTCACCATAGTCTTCCTCATACCAATTCCACCTGAATTAGCTACTGTCCACCTCTACCTCCACGGATCCTCTGCGCTTCCATTTTTAGTGCTTCATGCTGCACTAAAAGTTAGAGAAAAATTTCAATTTAGCTTTTCCTATAGTTGTAGCTCCTCAAGTATAGGAACTATTTTTCACGTCTCTTTTTGTCCCTGGGGGCTATGTGATCTCTATCACACAGTTAGTAACCAGTTCCTGATAAATTAATAAATTAGTATATCTTTCTTCAGGCTTCTAGAACAGTATTCTTTACACTACGCCTAAAATAATAACTGACTGGTTGATTTAAGAGGGAGCTATATCAACAATCACAGTGATCTGTAAAACATGAGAATATTTTTCACACTGTACAGAAATGAAATTTTACAAATCTCCTATGATTTCAAAGACCTGGTAACTAGAACTATGTTCCAAGAACTGATTTAGTTCTTATTTTATTGTGTCCTGAGAATTAAGTTATTCATTCAAGTATTTATATATGTTGACTTCTTCTTTTTGGTTAAAGCTAGAGATGCCCTTTCCACATAAATGGAATTGCTAAGGTTAATTTCAGGGATGACATCTTTAGCAGTCTCAGATTCAACTACAATTTGTAACAATAAATGCATTTTTTTCTAAGTTTATTTATTTATTTTGAGAGAGAGAGAGAGGGCATGAGCAGGGCAGGGACAGAGAGAGAGGGAGAGAAAGAATGCCAAGCAATTTTAAACTGTAAGTGCAGAACCCAACATGGGGCTCAAATTCACAAACTGTCAGATCATGACCAGATCTGACAGAGTCCAGATCAAGAGTCAGATGTTTGACTGAGCCACCCAGATGCCCCAATGAGTGCATTTCTAGTGCCATGGTTCTCATCAGAATTCTTCAGTTGGCTGGAAGATTTGTCCAGAAATGCCCCAATCTTTGAGGATACCCTCATATGTCTGTCAAGATACAGATGAAACACTTTAAGTAGTTCTCTCATTCCACAGCACCCCATCTTTTCCACACTCCACCCATTTGACAACAAAATGTGGGAGTAATGAGCCTAATAAATCACGTTTACATCCACTGTAAGTTTGTAACATTTTCATTTCCAGATTTCATTCCACAGTACCAACTAATAGGGAGACTGCCTTAGAGTAAAGATATTTGGGGACTTAAATAGTAAAGCCCATCCAAGTAGAGACCAAGATGGATTTATATGATAGCAAACTTAATCACAAGTAGAAACCACCTGCAAAGAGCCAGCTAAACTCCAGAAATTAATTTGTACTTAGATTTGTTCAGAACTCAAAGTGTATTTTCCCAAAGAAGCTAACCTATACATCACAAATACTTCCTCTGGCCTGCTTTCAGTGGACTCCTACAATTTAACTGTGATAGAATTGAGGGATCCATCTGCCAATCCAACACTATGCCTGTGGGCAACAATATAAGTACAACTTTCAATGAGCAAAGTATCTGATTTTCCCAAAACCCTTGCAGAATGAGAAACCATATTTGAGAAGTATGGGGAGGAAACCCCTCAAGACAAAGCAAAGCAGAATTTGCATGAGCTGGGCTGGAGAAAATGCTTCCTGCAGCCATTCACATCCCAACTGGGCATTAGTACTTCAGTAGGCGGTGCATAAAGCTAAAAGGAAATTCCACAGCATCAGACATACCCAAATTGAGGGACATTCCACAAAAAAACTGGCCTGTATTCATCAAAAATATCATGAAAGACAAAGAAATACCGAGAAACTCTTACAGATTAAAAAAGACTAAAGACGTGTTAACTGAATACAGTTCAGATCCAGAAATTTTTTTTGCTTTAAAGAACATTATTGGGATAATTGGGGAAGTAAATGAAGTCTATAAACTGGATAATAGTACTATGTCAGTGTTAATTCCTTACTTTGATGATAGTACTGTGATTATATGAGCATGTCCTTGTTTTTAGGAAATATACATCAAAATATTGAAAGGTAAAAAGATACCTTTCAAGTTATTCTCAGAATTCTGGGGGAAATACACACACACACACACACACACACACACACAGGTATAGAGGGATGGAGGAAGGGAGGGAGGGAGGGAGAAAGGAAGGAAGAAAAGAAGGAAGGGAGAGAGGGAGGGAGAAAAGAAGGAAGGGAGAAAGACAGAAAGGAAGAAAGAAAAGAGGGGATATTAGTAAAACACTGAATGTGAATGTGAAGGGCACATAATACTTCTTTCTACAATTTTGCAACTTTTCCATTAAAAATTAAAACTTAATTAAAAATTAAAACTTGTGTCAAAATTTTTAAAAAGTTTTAAGAAGATTCCACCATATTTTTATAATTTTCAGTCATGTGGTATAATTCTCAGTCATGTGGTCCTAAGGGGCTAACATGTTTGTTTGTTTGTTTGTTTGTTTTTAATTTTGCCACTCAAGTAACAATGGAGCAATGCTGCAAGTCCTTGAAAGTGTGAGGCCACCCCTTTGAAAGTGTCTTTGCCTCTCGTTCTTTGTAGAGCTGGCTCCTAGTGGGAGGGTAGATCCAGACTATGAACCCATAGCTGTCTCCAAAGGCCCCATTGTGAGTATTCTGAACAGAGCTTCCCATTATGAAGGCATGAGCAACATTTATCGTTTTCACCCAAAACTTTGGTTAAGCCTGTTTAAGTTGGCTTTCCCTTGGTTTTATTTTGCTATGCTTGGATAACTATATGGATCTATTTACAGCTTTCCCTATTGTCTGAGAATGTGGCTTTGAGACAGTATAATTAGCCATTTCCAACTGAGGTATTAATGATTTTTCTGTGATACCTAGGTCCACTCCTGGCCTCTACCCTCTGCTTCTCCTGCAGGGTCATCTGTACCATGGGACTTGAGCTGGTCCTCTTTGTTCCAAGCATCTCACCCAGACTGCCTCCCTTGGCCCTTCCTTCCAGCAGCTATCATGGTGAAATGCCTGACATGCTCCTGCTCCGTCTTGTCCATGTGCCAAAACCAACATTTGATATGTACTTCTGGGATTTTTAGAGCTGACCCCAAAATATCTATTTACCCAGACGTTGACATTCTCATGAGTAATGGGCAAAGCTCCGAGGACACACTGTTGGTGGCAGAGCAAGATTCAGAATCCCACTCAGAATTTTAGAGTTGGACAGGGATTGAGAGATCGTCAAATCCAAACATCTCATTTTAGGATAAGGAAAATGGTACTGCAAGCAGTGAATCAAATCCAGCATTAGAACCCAGGTACTCTGGCTCCTGGATTAGTTCCTTTAGACTCTATCAAAGGAATGAATGCACTTAGGTGAAATGGGCCCTGGAGCCTGAGTTATTAGGTGGGTAATGGTGAAGGCAGCCTCCCAAATACATACTTTGGGATTAGAGACAACATTTCCAAATCCTTTTTCAGAGTCCTACACGAAGAAACCTCAAACCCAGGATTCCAGCCAAAAACAATGATTCCCCAGTCCCTGTGAAATCCTGGATGGATGTTTAATTGGGCAACATATTAGCTGACTCCTGTGGCAGAGGCAGGCCTCAACAGAGTTCCAGGGCTACCACTTCAGAAGGAGTAAATGTGTGTGTGATTCTGAATCATACACAGTAGGCCACTTGCTCTTATCAATTGGATGAGTGAATGCAAGAGAATATGAGGGAAACTTCTGAAAAGTAGTGCAGTACAATATGCCCCCTATGAACTCAATTCACAGCTTACCGAAAAGCTAACTGAGGAATCTCTGGGTGGATCAGTTCAGTGTCCAACTCTTGATTGCGGCTCAGGTCATGATCTCGTGGTTGGTTATAGGATTGAGACCCATGTTGGGCTCCATGCTCAGCACAGAGCCTGCTTGGGATTCTCTCTCTCTCTCTCTCTCTCTCTCTCTCTCTCTCTCTCCCTCTGCCCCTCTCCTCCACTCACACTCTCTCTTCCTCTCTCTCTCTGCCCCTCCCAGGCTCTCTCTCTTTCTCAAAAATAAACAAGAAAGAAAGAAAAGAAGAAGAAAGAAAGAAAGAAAGAAAGAAAGAAAGAGAAAGAAAGGTTAATTGAGAAACTTTAAAGAGAAAGTTCCAGAGGGGCCTGGGTGGCTCAGTTGGTTAAGCATTGACTTCAGCTCAGGTCATGATTTCCAGGTTCATGAGTTCGAGCCTCCATCAGGCTCTCTGCTGACAGTTCAGAGCCTGGAACTTGCTTTGGATTCTGTGTCTCCCTCTCTCTCTGCCCCTCTCCCACTCACACTCTGTCTTTCTCTCTCTGTTTCTCTCTCTCTCTCTCAAAAATAAATAACCATTGTTTAAAGATTAAAAAAAAGAAAGTTCCAGGAAAACATACTGGAAAAGGGACATTTCATTATCTGTCAGGTCCTAGTACTAAACAAGGCAAACACAATTATTAACTCATTCATTTATTCTCACTCTCTCAGTCATTCACTCATTCATTTATTTAGTCACATAAGAAATAATTATTGATTTCCACTTTGTAATAAGTGTCATGATGGATTACAGTGAGGTCCTCACCCTTAAGAAGCACATGGTTCTGGGGTGCCTAGGTGGCTCAGTGGGTTGAGCATCCAATTCTTGATTTTGGCTCAGGCCATGATCTCAGGGTTGAGCCCCACATTGGGCTGCACACTGAGCACAGATCCTGCTTGAGATTCTCTCCCTCCCCCTCTGCCCCTCCTCCATTCACATGCATGTGCATGTACACACTTTCTCTTTGTCTCTCTAAAATAAAAAAAAAAAATTACACTCCTTAATATATAGACACCTGACACAAATAATAAGAAAAGAGCAACCCAGCTGAATTATGACCAGGGATTAGGGAAATCAGAGCAGCGAGATACCATTTTTAGCTATCATGTCAGCTAAATTTTAAAATACTGATAATACCCAGTGTCTAAAGTTTGTGGAGAGAGGGCTTTTCAATTGCTGTTGTTGTTGGGAATATAAATTGAGATACAATTTCGAGAGAGCAATTTGGTGGTAACTACCAACTTTTTTTTAATTCACACACCATTTAACCCTGTATTTTAGTTTGCAAAAACCCATCTGGATTCCTTGCAGTGAAGTGTTCCTTTCCCCTTAGTAACAGGAGCAAGAGTAACTCTGGGGAATCACTTTCTTTCTCCATTTCTAGCCCATGTCACAAGGGGGCATGTGCCCAGGCCTGGCTAACAAAGGCATTACATCCCTCTAGCCACAATAATTGGCTCACGGATGGGCATATAAATCAATGTTACACAATTTAGGGACATTTTCCGGAGTTACTGAAAGAAAATTGGCCTCTGTTTTCCAGTGAACTTGAACTTTTGAGAATCAAAGCCTGGACACACTGGCAGCCATTTTGCCACTAGAAAAGAAGGCCTTAAGAATGGACAGTATAGAGGTGGGAAGGGGAATAGTCCAGTGATACCTCTTGAAACTCCCTGATATCTGATTCTAAAGTTAGATTCACTCTCTCAGCCAATAAAGTTGCTTTTGGCCTAAATTAGTTTGGGTTGGGCTTTCTGTTACTTACAACTAAAAAATCTAGGCAGAAGCATTCATCTGTGGGATGACTAACACATGTGAACAAAGATATATGTACACAGTCATTGCAGCATTTTTATCACAGTGGAGAAAGTGTCAGCAACTGAAGTGTTCAAGAGGAGAAATGCTTAGAGTTCACTCAAACTATATTGTGGAATATTAGGGTATCATACCATTGGGTAAAAAGCAAATTACAGTACAGTACATGTAATGTGTGTAATGTGACTACATTAATGTGAAAAGGCCTATGCAGGTATGTATTCAATGCATTAATTATTATAAAAATATATTGGTATATGCATTTACATTTGTATTTACACAAAATGAAGGGGACTTTAACATGTTATTTTATTTTTTCCTGCATCAATTTAAATGTTTGTAAAAAGAAGGAAAGGAGAATCCAGACACAAATCATGGCATATGTAAAGGCAAGACCACACTGAAAGAGAATACTAAAATGTCTTTTGAGTTAGATTACTCCAAATGCCAACCCTGAACTAAGGACTCCAGGGCAAGTAGTTTATTTGGGAGGTAATCCCAGAAAATGCTGGTAGGGAAGTGGGGAAGTGAGACAGGAAAGAAAGGAAGGACATAAAGGGTGTACCAAGCCCCAGTTACTATTGAGGATAAGTGGAACTTAATTCTGCAGGGGAAACTCTGTGAAACAATGTAGAGCATGTGACTCAGGGAGCCTCCTCCACCTGAGGAGGAAGGAGTTGAGGTATTTATACACCATTACTGAAAGCTATTAGTGAGAGATGCTTCCAGGGGCCATGAACTTCCTAGCATCTCAAGCCTTCTCCATGCATGGGCAGAGTGGGTTCTGGTGGTTAGAGAGGCCCTTGGGAAGAGAGTGTCAGGTGCTTGCAGTTGGAATTTGGGTCAGCATCCATAACAACATTAAATGTTAAGGGAATATGCATTGGCACAGAGATCATCTGCTTTAAATATATCTTCCAGGACTGATAGGGAGCCCAGTGTAGATGGGGAACAAACCGTGTTGGGAGAGGTGATTGAAGGTACCTTTAAGATCAAGGTGAGGGTGGGGGGTTGGGTTGGTGAAGAGATCTTTCCACCATATTAAGAGTTTCTTGGCAATGGTAGGCCACCAGAGTGTGTAAATAATAGATTAATGAGATCAGATTCATAGAAATTCATTTTAGAACAGTAGATCTAATTATGGATATGTAGTTATATTCAAAACATTGATGTGTAAAGATCCACTATTGTGTGTGTGTGTCACAAATAACACTCATCCTTTCAACAAATATCTATGGAGAACCCACTATAAATATCTGTTACGCCTCAAGAATCTGTTTCCAATCATTTTAAACGGAGTTTGCAAGTGATTTTTCTTAATGAAATACAGATAATTCTGTAATCATCAGGTGTTATCAGTCCTATTCCCAGTTCCATGTGTTCTTTTGAGTGGGAGCATGTAAGAAAGGAGCCACAGCCATGGAGTATTGTGCTAGCTGTGGGTGCCCTCCCTGGATATATCTTAAACATGAATACTATCTGTTAGCATTAAAATTATTAAGAAATGTTGGAGTTTTAAAAAACCTTTTTATTTAAATTCAAGTTTGTTAACATATCGTGTAGTCTTGGCTTCAGTAGAACGTAGTGATTCATCTCTTATATATGACACCCAGTGCTCATCCCAAAAAGTGCCCTCCTTAATGTTTATTGCCCATTTAAACCATCCCCCACCCACCTTTCCTCCAGCAACCCTCACCTTGTTCTCTGTATTTACGAGTCTCTTATGGTTTGCCTCCCTCTCTGTTTTTGTCTTATTTTTCCTTCCCTTCCTTTATGTTAATCTATTGTGTTTCTCAAATTCCACATATGAGTGAAATCATATGATAATCTCTTTCTCTGACTTATTTCGCTTAGCATAATACACTCTAGTTCCATCCACATTGCTACAAATGGCAAGATTTCATTCTTTTTCATTGCTGAGTAGTATTCCAGTGTGTGTGTGTGTGTGTGTGTGTGTGTGTGATATATATATATATATATATATATATATATATATATATATATACACATCACATCTGTATCCATTCATCAGTCGATGGACATTTGGGCTCTTTCCATAATTTGGCTAGTATTGATAGCACTGCTATAAACATTGGGGTGCATGTGTCCCTTCAGATCAGCAGTTTTGTGTTCTTTGGATAAATACCTGGTAGTGCAGTTGCCGAGCTGGAGGGTAGTTCTATTTTTAATTTTTTGAAGAACCTCCATACTGTTGGTTATTAAAATTAAATTAGATCACAAACTGGAAACAACTAGGACAATTGGAAAGAGTTTTTCCAGCCATCCAGAAAAGAGTCAGTGGGCTTGAACTAAAGCTGAATTTTCAAGTACTGAAGAGAGAAGATGAATTTGGGCTTGTTATTGTCCACTTGTTGCTTACCTCACCAGGTCCCTTCTGTTCCCATCTCAGCCCTTTCTGTGCCCCAAGAGTCTGATCCCTATGGCCCATAGTACTAAACTCCTGTACCCTGTGATTTTTGGTTGGTTTTTGGCAATAAGAAGCATGGGTAGAAGATCAGAGGGTGGAAAGAGGGAGAGTGGTCAGAGCGATTATTTCCCTGCTCCCCTATCCCTGTCCACCACAGTTCTGACAGTGGCTGCATTGTCATTTCAGCTCCCATTGGGTGGCCCTTCTTCCATGGTTCCAGACTCACATATAAAGTACTTTTGATAATCCACTGCTACCTTGCCCCTTATTTCCTAAGATGTTAATAGCATCCCATAGTTAACCCTGGGCCTTTTGTCATTCTTTCTTAGCTTCCTCATCTTTACTTTGCAGAGGGAGGTGGGGGGCTCTTATCAAACTCTCTACCATTCAGTCCTTTGAGTGTTTCCTACAGAAACTGTATTTTTACAGAGAATAAAAGATTGTTTCCAAGGTCACTTGGTTAGACTTCATGATCGGTGGGATGTGTCCATGCGAAGTTGGGGAGAAGGAAAAGAA
This sequence comes from Leopardus geoffroyi, assembly GCF_018350155.1. Taxonomy (NCBI): domain Eukaryota; kingdom Metazoa; phylum Chordata; class Mammalia; order Carnivora; family Felidae; genus Leopardus; species Leopardus geoffroyi. The sequence goes on along the minus strand of NC_059336.1, from coordinate 36,653,915 downwards.
TAAAGACACTTCAGGCGCTGGCTGTAACAGTGAGGCAGATAGTCAATGGTGTGAAGGTTGAAGCCAGAAAGGTGGATAGAAACCAGCAAGTTGTGGTGCAGCAGGAGGAAGGAATGAGTAGGGTTGCTCACAGATGAGTTAGCATACCAGATATGTTGACTTGAGTCTCCAGGCACTGATGTTGCCATTGGAATACAGGAATTGGAGTTGGGGTGGAGGAATGGGATTGAGGTTGGGGATAGATTTGGAAATGTGGAAGGCCATTAAGAAAATCTCAGGCAAAATTTGCCACTTACAACTCCGTCCTTTTCTTTCCTTCTGTTTCTTCCTCAGCTCAACTATACTCCTCCTCCTCCTCCAACCCAGATCCCCTGTATCTCCCCTCAAAGTTACCTTCCCAGGGTAACATTGCATATTTTCAAGACTCCCCTTTCCCATCACCAAAGGTTTTCTAGTTTCTAATTCCTCAGAGGACTGAGTACTGTTTTCCACAATGACAATGACTTCTGACAAATGACCTCCTCTTAATGTAAAAATGAAACCACTGGGGTGCCTGGGTGACTCAGTTGGTTAAGCATCTGACTTCGGCTCGGGTCATGATCTCAGAGTTCGTGGGTTCAGGCCCCATATCAGGCTCTGGTTGACAGCACGGAGCCTGGAGGCTGCTTCAGATTCTGTGTCTCCCTCTCTCTCACCCTTCCCCCACTCATACTCTGTGTCTCTCAAAAATAAACTTTGAAAAAAATTAAAAAAAAAACAAACTCACACATTTCTGTTCTAAGAGATAATCTGTGTATTTCAAAGGATGGTGGCTGGACCACCAATTGGGCAATGACTGAAGTCCTCATGTTACAAAAGGGGATCTACCTCCTGCCAAGGAGACAAGACAGTATACCAGGGGACTATTCAGGAGTGCAGGATAAACATGGTCCATCCTTCTGGAACATCAGCTTTACTCAAAGATTTGAGGATGGGTGACATTTTTAAACTAAATAGAACATTAGAGTATACTATGGAGAAGATGCAAAATTCCTAGCAAGTTTTAAGATAAAGCATAATCCTCCAAAGCATTCCCCGCCAAAAGGCTCACATTGAATTTGACCCGCTTGTGGGGTACTTGGTGGGGAAGTTGAGCTAAATTAGTGCTTCTCTGAGGACTATGCCAAAGATGGGAATTTCTGAACATTGGACAGCAAATATTTTAGAGCCAGCAAGACTTATGATACCCCCATAAATCATGCCTTTTGGCCACCCAGACACCATTTACCACAAGCCTGTGCCTTAAATGACAGTTCCTTGTTTAGCTGCCTTCCCTAACTTTGGAACTTAGTGCATAAAATACCTTTCAGATTATGTAAATCCATCCACTACAAGCCTTCTTTAGGTTTTTCTATTGTACACTGTTTTAAGTGTAACACATTTGCTTTCTTCCTGCAGAGAACATATCCTGGTTCCAGAAAAGTCTTCCAAGGAAGAAGGGAAAAAAATGCATACACCAGCTTCTTGAAACATTTGGCACCTGCTACACTCACCAATAAATCTAAACTGGACAGCTTGACATTTCCTCAAACAAGACCCCACCTCTCAAAGAACATTTGTCCTAACATGAAAAACAATAAAGGCTCAGCTGATAGAATGCAAAATATTTTCCCTAGTCTAACTGCAGAAGCAAAATAATTGCTTGCTTAGACAGCGATCTGAACCATTCCACAGTCCATGACTATTATAACCCTGTTCAGATGGCATCAGCAATAACCCTCAATAATCTTCAAATTGGAAGGGTTTATATGTTGTCCCAACACTCAGCTTTTTGAAATCTACCTGTCAACAGAAAACTGCACTCTGACCTTCTTAAGTATTGTATATGCCTGCACGAAGGCTATGGAACTCAGTGGATCCTTTTTTACTTTGTAAAAACACAGTTGTCAGTTCCGGCCTTAGAAACAATTCAAGTTATAAACAATTTAATGGAGGTTTCCTGTCTCCTCCTTTCCCCTTTAACATGGAGCCTTCCTCCGTTGTTTCCAAAGGAGACCTTAGCTTCCCCATCAAATCCTCACTCCCACAGACACTCCTCCCTTGCTACTCAAGGGCTGCCAAGTTCTCCCAAAAGGAGGAGGACAGGATATGGCAGAGCCTCTACCAGTTTCCCAATCCATCGAGCTGTCTCTCGAAGGGTTAGAAGTTTGGGCTTCAGCAGGCTCCAGGCATTTTCATTCCAGCTCAGCCACTTGGGGAATCCAATAGGCTTTTATGATGGCTTGGGAAGATAACCATCCCTTGGAACATTGTTCTGTAAGAAAAATGCATCCAAAGTTCCAAGTGACTTTTGGAACAGAACATTTTCACATGATAGGACTTCTGTAATCTACATAATATGTTGGAGACTTCTATATAGTTTCCATGGACCCACAAGATTTCGTGGGAGTTCCCTAGCAATGTCACCAAAAATTAATCTAGAGACTTTGGGGAAGGGCTGGGAAGATTGTACACTTGCTTAAAGCACTAGCAAAGTAGGAGCAAAATGTTCATTCTCTGAATTTGATTTGCATTATGTTGTAAAGTATCAGACATAGTCATATTGAGGGAAACTAGAACTCTTTTGAACTTCATTTATTTCAGGCTTAGTATTGTTATTTTGAATTCTTTATGGGGAAACTAAGCTTAAAGCTTTTTAATAATTTTAAATAGGCCTCGATTACTAGATAAAGGAGAGAAAAGGCAATATCAATATTTGCACAAATACCGGCCTTGGCTTCAGCACTAAATGGTTAACATCTGGGTGTCCATTTTCTTATGAATTGGGTTTGCCTGAAGATTCTTTCCAGTTTAACATTTCATGGTGTCAATTATTTCTCTCATGTCTTCACGTTTGGTTCTCCAACAGGACCTTTCTGCCCTGGGTGAATCTGTGCCAAGATTCCTCCTGGTTTAGCTAGAAACACAGCTGTGCCTCCTGATCCATGAACTGGCATCCCCAGAACCCGGTGAAGCAGCAGATAATATGGAGAACCTCAGCAGATGCCATCTACAAACCTCAGGAGACAAAATCTGAAAACCTTCCTGTGACCACTAAAGACTCCATGTCAACATTCACAATATTCCAGATTAGACAATGACTGGAATCCATCTACCAGAGGCCAAAGAGTTGGCAAATTCTCCTGACTTGTCACAATATGACACACTAATTCCCTTCTATTTTAAAAAACAGGTAGCAAGACATTCTACGTTTTGAAAATGGAAAAGTCAATATCTGCCAGTTGGTATAAGAGAAAACATTTAGTTAATGCTTTTTGCATTAATGTCTGTTCATTGTGCCTCCTCTCTCTCTGTCTCTCTGTCTCTCTGTCTGTCTCTCTGTCCCCCCCAACACACAAACATACACACACATACACACACACACACACACACACACACACACACACACACACACGCTCACCATCCCTCCACTATATGCCAAAGGTTTTAATAGTCAAAGCATTTTGAGCATAAAGCCAAGTCTTGCTTGGCAGGGAGGTCTTCATTCCAAGGAACTTTAGATAAAACAATCTGCTAACTCAAAACAGCTTGCCTGAGCTTTGGAATCAGATAAAACAGGGGTCAGTTAACTGTGGCCTCTAGGCTAAATCTGGCTCACCACCTGTTTCTGTACACCTGCAAGCTAAAAATGGTCTTAATATTATTAAATTGTTGAAAAAATGCAAAAAGAGGTATAATAGTTTGAGACACATAAAAATTTTATGTAATTCAAATGTCAGTGTCCATAAATAAAGTTTTATTGGACTACACATACTTGCTTATATATTGTCTGTGACTGCCTTCACAGTACAACAGAAGAGGTGAGCAGTTACAGTAAAGACTCTATGGCCCACAAAGCTGAAAAATTTGCTATCTGGCTGTTTACAGAAAAATGTTTGCCAATCCATGAAATAGACCTACACTTTGATTTTGCCACTTAATATTTCTGTGGCAGTAAGCAAGTTTCTTGACCTCTGTGACCTCAATTTCTCTTTCTAAATTATGAGTAGTGGTATCTAATCTGTAGGTGTCTAGAATAATGCTTGGAACCACATATATTAGATCTTTTGCCATGTCTTCTTCTCATGCCTTTCTTGGTGTAGTTGTCAGAGGCATTAGGCCAAGAGACAAAGTTCTAATTTACAAAGAAGGCAGACCACATCATATCTTGGTTGCAGGGACCAGAGCTGGGCTTCTGGGCCTATTTTAGTAAAAGTTATTTTTGGCCAGTACCTGGACTTTTTATTATTTTCCTTTCAGTGGAGGTGAAAGTAGATACTAACAAATTTGCATCTACCACTTTTTCTATTAAACCCCTGGGAAACTCTTGACCAAGAGGAAAGTGTTTTAGTTGTCAAACTGATAAACCATATAAAATAAGTCAATAAGTATTAAAAGTTGGAGGGTTCAGACATCCCACTCCATGGAAATTGGAATTATTTATTCAATATGCAATTACTACAAAGCATAACAACTCCCACAGTGAGAGCCCAAAATCACAACGTCCTCTGAGACTTCCCTGCTATTCTCTGGATCCCTCTGCCCACTTCATTCAAAAGTATTTTACCACGAAGTCAACTCAACAAGGAAAATGGTACTCTAAAACCAGCTAAGCAGATGATTCCTACCTCAGAAGGAAACCGCTATGTTTAGAGAAATTAAAAGTACAACTTGGGTAGTTTTCTACCTAATTGGGAGGCAGTGTACTCTGGTGGAATAAACTTTGGAAGTAAGCAGGCCCGGGTTCCAACATCAGTGTGTTACCTTCTGCTCTATGATGTTGCCCTACTGGCTTTCTCACCCTCTCTGGACAATGAAGGAAATAAGTTTTACCCCACAGGGTTGATATGGGATTAAGCAAAATGACTTATATAGCAGCTTATGAACTTCTGAGCAATGTCTGGCACATAACAGTTGTTTGGCAATTGTTTGTTTCCAACCCCCATCTCCTCTGATTACAAAATGAATCAGGGGTTCAGGACTTGCCACCCTTCTGAGTTCCTGCCAGTGCCAGGAACTGTGACTATATGCAAGATCTCAGCTACTCTTTGCATCACCTTAGGTGAGTGATGTTTGTAGCTTCAGCTTTTAGATGAAGATGTTGACTATAACATCTTGAGAGTGCTCTTTTCTGTATGAGAAGTATAAATGTAAGCACGGGAGGAATTGTGTGTAGCTGTTCGGCTCAGCTAGCCAGCTTTGTTACGCAAAAAATTGCTAATGGTATCTAGGGCTGTGAAGGTGGTAGAAATAATAATCTTGCCAACCGTTAAACACTTTTTACTGAAACATGATATACTGAAAATACACTTAGTCATACAGTCCAATGAATGTTCACAAACTGAACACACTTTTGCCACCAGCCTCCAGACTAAGAAACAGAACAGGACACCCCCAAGAAGTTCCCAGCCATGCTTTCTTTTGGCCACTAGTCTTCCAAGGTTAACCACTATCCTGACATCTAAAAATTTTTTTAATGTTTATTTATTTTTGAGAAAGAGACAGAGTGCGAGCATGGGAGGAGCAGAGAGAGAGGGAGACACAGAATCTGAAGCAGGCTCCAGGCTCTGAGCTGTCAGCACACAGCCCGAGGCAGGGCTCGAACTCATGGACTGAGTGAGATCATGACCTGAGCCGAAGTCAGATGCTTAACCTACTGAACCACCCAAGTACCCCATCCTGACATCTAACAGCACCAATGAATGGTGCCTGTTTTTATACCTAAAATCAGACATCAGACTCTTTGTCTCTCATGTCCAGCTTCTTTGTCCAACACTTATAAGATTTACCTCTTCTGTAGGATGGGTATAATTTGAGATTGGGTCGTTCACTCTCAATGCTGTAGAGCACCCCATTTTGTGATCACACCACAATTTATTCATCCATTCTATTGCTAATGGGCATTGGGGAATCCCAGTTTGAAGTTATGTGAACTTTCCACTACATGTCTTTTGGTGACTATTTTATGCATTTCTACTGAGAACATACTGAAAAGTAGACTTGTTGAGCCCCAGGGTAGCTTACGTTCAGCTTTAGTAGGTATGACTAAGCATTTTTCCAAGGTTTGTATCCATTTATACCCCCACCATTGGTGTCCCACATCCTTACCAACAGTAGGAATCTTCCCTCTTTTCCATTTTTACCATCTGGTGACACCTCATCACATTTCTACTTCTGTCTCATATACACAAAGTATTCAACTGAAAGAATGAAAGACAAGAAATGAATACAAGGAGAACAAATTGAGGGAGCATCACAAAGTCTCCAGGAAAAACATGAGGGTCGTGGAAATGTAATGAGCCACTGGACAGCATCCTTGTTATCAAATGCACATGGAACTCACTTTTGTGCTCGATGATTTGCCCTTCTCCCTGATGGTTCATTTAAATTGAATTTCTGTAATAGGATCCTCTTTTTCTACCATCCCACATTTTGACTTCAGAAATGTATTTCCTTCCCACTATTGCTTGGGTCTCCCAGGATAGCCTTTAATGAAATTTGGGATTTTGGCAAAGAACAAGTAGGAGAAATAGGAAAAGACTGGGCTCCAGATCCAGGAACAGTCAGTAAACATAAATATGTGTTTCAAAATGGGAAGGAGTAGAGAGGGAGGAACCTGGGTTGTGCCCAATATGTCCCATCTTCAGGGACCACTTCACCAGTTGATACATGATAATAGTAATAATTTACATTTAAATAACCTTTTTCAATTTATAAAATGTTCTGGGAATCTATGGAACACCTGGAAAGAAAGAAGTCCTGTGAATGCAACAAGCTAAAGGGCTACTGCCTACTGGCTTCACACCAGAACTTTCTGCACTAGTCAGGTAGAGGCTGATGTAAATAAATGTGAACTTGGGACAATAACAGGAATGGTCACAAGCTGTCTCTCTAGCCTGGTCCTTGTGTTCTGTGTCATGTCCTCTGACCCTGGGGACAAGCTGAAAATGGGCTTCCCTCCTGCCCCCATGACATTGCTTGTGCAACTTACATCCCTTCCCCCTCTCAACACCCAGCAACCAAGTCAGCTGCAATTTTACCACTGGGAGTCCTTTAACACATGGCCTGTACTCCATAGCTCACAATAATAGCCAATACTTACTGCCTGCCATTACCTGCAGGGCAGTGTGCTAAACACATTACACGCATTATTTATTTTGATTTGACTTAATCCTCACAAAGCTCAAAGTCACACAGCACATAATTCATAAGGTCCAGCATGAATCCCAATCTTCTTCTGCTAACATCCAGTACTCCTTCTATTTGGGCCATGTGATCTGAAGAGGGCCTTCCCCTCTCCAAAACACACCCATGCCTGCTGATGCTTAGGATTCCACAGTTGTAACTTCTGCCCTGTGTCAGAAATGGTGTTTGCGCTTGTTTGCTGCATTAATGGGTAGTGAGCATTTTATCAAACGTTTGCTCCTCAAGGGAAATGTGTTTAGAAGGAAAACGACCCTTTGTAACCTGGGGGCCCTGATAATGGGCTTCTGAAATGTCAAGGAACATGAATTGCTAGATGATTTTTCCTGCCCTCTGTATGGCTAAATCCACAAATACTTTTGTGGATTTCCTTTGAGACAACTCTCTCAGACTCTGAGGCAAAGACTAGCTCAGAAGGTAAGTATGAGGTAGACACCAAATTATTCCCCCAATTCCAACATTAACAGAACAAGTGAGTCCCTTTTCATTTCTTACCTGGAGCTAAGTTTAATTACTTTACCCAACAATGTATTAATCCCCAAGTAGGTACAATTTAAAGAAAGAAAAGAAAAGAAAAGAGAAAAGAAAAGAAAAGGAGAAAAGAAACAAAATAGACATTTGAAAAGGTCATGATATCATAGCTAGTAGTGCCATAATGGGTTCATGCAGCCCATTGGGATATCATGGGGACACATGTTGACAGTTAACATCAGGGAAAGTAGAGTTTCCTCCACCACTTAGCCCTGCAAAAATAACTGAGGTAGGAAGAATACCTTTGCCTCTTGCTCTTGGGGTAAGATTCCAAATCCCTAATACCACCAGAAATGACCTGAGAAGTCTGGCTTCTGATGACTTCATGTGACCTGATAAACTTCCTCTTATTCCCTAGGCCTCAGTTTAAATTTCTGCAGGAAACATTTGTTGAGCCCCACATGAGGATGAGATCCCAGTCCTCCGAATGGCTTGTCTTGCTTTAACCCCATACAGTAACCCCATATGTGTTTTTTTCATGCTGACTGTAATTGCCTTTTTATACTTCTATATCTTTGAATAAACTGTTCAGCAGGTATCCCTGCCCTAGCATGAGGCCTGGCCCACAGTGAGCACTGAAATAGCTTTTTGTTTTGAATTAACTGAATAATTTGTTCATTAAACTAAGATCATGTCTTCTAATCAAACAATAGTAGAACACCCAGCTGCCTTCAACCATCTGAGATAAGCTTGCCATTCTTTTTGGAAAAGAGGGAGAAGAGAAACTTAACAGAGAGAAGAAAGCCTACATTCTGTAAGACCACATAAATTAATTCTACTTAGCCAATAAGTAAATAGAGGATTAGGAGTCAAAAGACTACAAAACCCCATTCCCTGGCATGTGCAGAATGCATGGCCAACTCTGAAACATCTTCTATTTTCCCAGACTGCTTTTGTTGCTTAATTGTTCAGCGAAGAAGAAGAAGAAGAAGAAGAAGAAGAAGAAGAAGAAGAAGAAGAAGAAATTTCAGACACTCCCAAGTCTCCCTCCCACGGAAACCTGTTTTACTAGCTGCATTTTATATGGCTGCAGAAGGCTCCAGAAGGAACTTATAGAAAAGTGCAGGGGCTAACAACCATGCATCCTTGCAGCTCCAGAAAACACATCCAGGCCTCCTAAGAGACTCTGGTTTGGGTGTTTTCTTCATGTTCCTCTTAGAGCTTCTGTGTCATTAATTGAACTTGTATTTTTGTACTTGTATAAAGCATTCCCTTTGTGGTTCATTCCCAGTCTTAAACATTGCATGTGACCACATGTAAATGTGTATTTTTATGGTCCTATAATCTCAGGACTTTTAAATCTCTGTTGCTTAAAGGCACACAGTGAGCTGAAGCATAAAACTCAGGAGGTTTGTGATCATTTAGAAACAGTTTATGTGCTGGTTCTAAGTGGCTTCACAGCTTCAGTTGCTGCAGAGACTAGGACATAGCAAAGATAAAGTTTTGGTGTGTACCTAACTCTTCAGAGCCTTCAAAATAAAAATCAAAAATCATGAAAAAACAGGCAACCTCCTTCTATTTAAACACCTCATTTACAGATACTTGTATCTGCTTACTTACTGGAAGTCTTCCTTCTTAAGAGTTACCCCTCTGTTGTCTATTATATTGTCAGTACATCTTCAGAACCGATTTTCCTTCCTAAGTTTGCATGGGTTTCCTTGGATGGCCTTAATGAAAGATGGGGTAATGACAACAAAATAAAATAGGAGATCATTGGACTTAGGGTCGAGGAAAATGTGCTCTCTTCATGTTCTGCAGAAAATCTTCCTAATAAACCTCTCAACTCGTATGTCTTTCACTCGTTTCTTATTCTTCACTCTGTAGTTAAATATTTCATGGATTTGGGTCAAGAGCAAAAATAGTGAAAACAAACAAAAAAATAAACAAAGAAAGCCCATAAATTAATTTTATAGTTAGATTCTGTTCTTTTCAAAAACAGGCATCATTTCTTTGGCACTGACAACAGATTAGGATTTGAAACAATATTTGCAAGTGTTAATTTAATGAAAAATACTGTACGTACCTCTCTACTTGAATGGCATTCAATTAATTTCCTATACTCCAAACCCCTGAGATGTTTTTTCTATAACACATGTGTAATTTCCACATACATAAGTTATTTATTCTTTAGGCCAAACTTTTGTTTCTCTTCTCTTTTTTTCTACTTGTTTTCATCCTTGTTATTATGTTATCTTAAAATTTGTTTCTGAAAATTTGTCATAAGGAAAAAATAGGCAACTGGTTTCGAACTTTAGTAAAAAGTCATACTTAATATACAGTCACACAATTCCACTCACCAAGAAAACATCTGCCCAGTGGATTTCTCAAAAATTCAGATGCTGACAGCCTTCTAACCTGATCACTATGTACTGAGCCCAAAGCCCCCCAACATTTGATCAAGATCTTCATTTCTAGGCCACTAGGTTCTGCATTCAAAGACTCCACAAGGAATAGGTGAGAAAAGTTACATTTCCAGCCACCCCACGTTTCTAGCATAGGTTTATTTGCAGTGAAAACTCCCAACCAAAGTTTGGTTTTATTTTGGTTTTGTCCATTTTCTTCCTCGTTGGTCTGTCTTTATGCTAGCTGATCATTTCTGATCCAAGTGAACAATCAAACATATATGCTCCTGTTAATTTCAACTTGTTAGATTTGCCCCAAACTCAGTTGTCATGACCTTTTGGATGTTAAGCTAATCTTAAAGTTAAAATAAGTCTGTCTCTGAGAAATTGTGTTCTCTCTCAGCATTGTGTCCACAACACACTTAATAACTATACTTGAAGATCTTTATCCAACGCTCTTATTACACTGTTGGTAAGGACAGGTCAAGAAATGAGGTTTGGTACCCACTATTATGGTGGGATTTTAAAATATTGGGGTTTTTATTGATGCAGGTCCTCAGATAGACATCAGGAAAGAATTTTGACAGTAAAATCTGATGAGAGATGATAGAGGTGTTACATTTCTAGCACTTGGGTTTCCCAAGAGTGGAAGGACTTACAAACAGAGATGGCTTTCTATGAAGTAAGGGTGAAATGAAATAACCTCATTAGGTTTATGAAATTGTTTTGTTTGGTATCTTGGAAAAGAAAAACGATCCCTCCTATACCAACATTTCTATTTTGTATATCCATATTTTTAAAAGAGTTGGCCCTAGAAAAAAAAAATCAGTCTTGTGGGAAGCTGATGCTCATTCACATTTTTTTAGGATTACCCTGTTGTGGAGTCTTTTTGTCATCTGGCCTGTGCATTCCAAGAACAAGTAGGCAAGTCCCTTCTCTCTTTGGTGGAGGCCCAGATACATCTCAGAGTCTTATATCTCATTCCAAAACAGTGAGTGAAATTCTGAGGCAGTTTTTATTTATCTGCTTACTTCTACAGATCTAGATTTGTGCTATGAAAAGAATTAGTGAATGGCCAAATGTTAACACAAGAAACTCCCCGATCACAATCCCCCTTTTCTTTCTCCTTAAGGCTCTAGCACACTTTAATGGGCATTAGGGTACGGCATGAAGCTTACGTTTTTCATACTTATGTAACAGGGAAGGTTTTTTTCAATATTGTGTGTACTTAATAGGTGTCTGTGGCCTTGAAGGCATAAACTATTATGCTGTGCTGTACTCATGGCATGTGATCAAATTACGTTTGTGCACAAAAGAATCCACATTGCACTTTTTCTATGTTTTTAAATACTTGAAATCCAGTAAGAACCTTTAGAAATTAACACACCTGTCTTTCAAGTACATTTACATTGTGTGCACATTCGTAACTGTCACATTCTCATGGCATTTATAACTTCGGGTAAACAGTAAAAGAAAGGAATTCAATGAGGCAATGAGTGAGTAATTACGAAAAACAATCTGTATCTCAAGAAAAGGACATTTTGGACTTCATGGTTAATACTGAATCTTCCCAGGAATGAACTTGCTCATTTCTCCTATAAAACTAACAGTTGTTTCAGGCAAGAATCATCAATTAAAATCCATAGGTGAAAGTATGATGAGAAACAGGACTTTTTCCTGCTCTCAAAGTAACTCCCCACAGAAGAGTTATCAATTACAATAAGAAAATTGGTAACTTTAGAGTGGAGAAACCTAACGGATGCCAGTCAAACCAAGTGATCAAAATTAACAACATCAGTAATGAGATAGCAACACCATGTCCCTTTTAATAGTGTGCACATGTCACTTCTGTGGTATTCCTACAAAAAGTACATAACCTGAGAAGAATCACAAGAAAACATCAGAAAAACCCAAATTGGGGGAACTTTTACAAAATAACTGGCCAAACATCTTTAAGTTTCAAGGCCACTAAAGGCAAAGAAAGATGAATGAAATGTTTCAGAGAAGAACAAACGAGGAAGAAACTAAAAACAACAAAAAATCTTACATTGGATTCTGGACCAGAAGAAGGATATTAGTGGGATAATTGGTAAAATTTGAATAAAGTCTACAGTTTAGGCAATAGGGTAGTATCAATGTTAATTTACTCATTTTGATCACTGTAATGTGGCTATAAGAAATATTAACATTTAGGGGGTCTGGATGAGGGCATACTGAAATGATTTATATTATATGTGTATCTCTTTAATAAGCCTGAAATTATTTCAAAATGAAAACTTAAAACATAAAAAATTCTAAAAAGATAAACATATTCACGTGTATGTCATATCTGATAAATTGCTACAGAAGGAAAAAATGATGGAAAATCTAAAGGTCTGAGAATTACTGAATTTGATAATATATACATCTTTTTATGCTAAAGTTTTACAATTCCACAAGTTATGAAATTTAGAAGACCAGAATGTGTCAGGGTCAATTGCTTGAAGAAAATCTGCCTCTAATTGAACTGTGAGAGAGAGAATTCATTTGAATTTCTTACAACCTCCTGTTCACACCCAGGATGTGGGATCAGCTAACACTTCCATGAGAGACATTGGTTGCTTGAAATGAATGTGCTTCTTATATTTCCTACTTGTGAGGATATACACATATGTGTGTATCACTAATGCATCTCATTCTAGATAACATATGAAGATGATAATCCAAATTATCCATACTCATTCTACCCTAGATTGGCCTGACACCTAACCTTCCATGGCTCACAGCTAGAGTGTTCACAGATTAAAATTTTCATTTCAATGCTCCTGAAATCTTCAGGAGATAAAACTGTTGCTAGGAATGCAGAAAATAACACATGTTGTATTCTGTGAGACTGTTCAAATATAACCTTCATCACTGTGCCTCCTTGTTAATCTTTTCAAATAATGACATATACCTAACTTGGCAATGTCCCCACCCCGAAATGAAAGTAGAATAGTATATTTGAATTTGAAAACAAATTCCCTGGCTAAGATTAGCCTCAGAAATTATTTATCATCCTTGATCCCTATGCTTAAAAACATGGTTTTAAGGAAGGGTACATGTTGTTTTTAGCAAGGATACTTTCTTCTCCTGTACTCTTATAATGGTAGGAACAGATGAGAGATAGCACTGTGAGTTCTGGCTGTGTCTCTGCCACTCACCAAATTGCCTCCATTTTTTCAGTTGTAAGTAGAAGAGATTGGGCAAGGAAGCATTCTTAAATATTGTACTGTGGACCTTTGTAACAATCCAATGAAGCTTATGACCTCTTTTTAAAATAATTTTAAATGGATGAAAAAAATACATACAATTATAAGGAACTGAATTACATAAAATACAGTATTCAAAATAATTTTAAACATAAATATACTAATATATGTATTTTAATAACACTAAATCCCTAGCAGTAAATCTAATAATCACCATAATTTCAAAAAAGCGATTACCATAAATCATACCTGTAACATTTACAATGTGATATGAAGACATCTTTGATTTCTACTGTGTCAGAATCATGGGTACAGGTGATGCCCCTGTAGTTTGTTGCTCACAGCTGAAATGAAAAGAAATAGTACATTTCAATTAGAGATTAGTTAAAACAAAAATGCAATTGTTTCCCCATCCAAGTTCTCAGATCCCCTGTATTCTTTCCAAGGATTCCTCAGTTATGAACCTCTGGACCAGATGACCTCCAGGTTCTCTTCTGGCCTCAGGAATCTCTCATTTCTGTAATCTTCTCCAGCCAGCCACCTTGAGGGGGACCCTAGTCAACCATGCATATATGTGTGTGCACCTCTCTGGGGACTCAAGTTTAACGAGATATCAAAATATTTCATTTGCAAGTCTTGGCTGCTGTACAGCACTTAGCAAAGCAGAGCCAGTTTTCCTAGTTGAGATTGGTCAACATCAGGTTCATTTGTCTAGCATTTCACAAAATATTTTCCCACATTTGTCCAACTGCAGTTTGAAGGCTGTAACTGACAATATAAATGTGCCCTAAGGTAGAAAGTCCGACCCCATTTCCCTGAGTGATCTCCAGGGTTGGCCATTACCATGCAGATGCCCGGAGTCAGGGGATCTCCACGGATCTGCTAATTATTCCCCAGACTTTTCCACCAGCAATAAAAATCCCATTTGTTGCTGCTTATTTGCAGAACAGCCCCCATTTCCACAGTGGTGGCATTAATTAGCAAAAACCTGTGAAAATTGGGACCAGCGTTTATAGGTTTGAAGGGGAGAGAAAGAAAGGACCTTGACTCACTTCTAAATATTCTTATAAATTCCCCCAAAGCAACCAGGAGCTAATAGCCCACTTGTCTTAGATGCTGTTATTTTTCATGTTGGTAGCCCTAAGTGGGAATTAATAGAGGCCCCAGGTTCTCCATTAAAGTAGTGGTTTTGGTGAATCCTGAATACAGAAAGATGGTGAATTTCTCAGATAATCAATCACCATTTCCTGATGATCTAGTGGCACCTCACACTGGGGCTGGAAGGATCCTAGATGCTCCATTCTTAAAGGGAAGACCCCTCCTCAGTGGGGTGCTCTAGAAACAAACCATTTCTCCAGGGTTCCAGGAGATATTCCAGATGATAATGCTGGGTTTGAGGATTGGAAGGTGATGAGAGGTGTCCCTGATCTTCAGCCTGAAATAATACACTATCTTTGACCTCAGGGACATCTGATACACCCACACACCAAGACTGAGGATGATGGAGGAGGAAGAATAAAATTGGGAATATTTTCATCAATGATTTTTATTGACTCTATGTTTTGGAGGTTTGTTTTCCTTTGTTTTTGTTTTTTAGTTAAGAAGCCCTATTTTGTATTTAACAGCTCATCCCCAAGGAGAAAATGGTGTGGCCTGCTCTTAAAAACCCTGGACTTAATCACTTTCTAAGCAAGCGTGACTCTAGATTTACTTCTGAAGGGTTAAACAAATGGATAAAGGGTAATAAATCTTCCCTCTTCACTTTCAATGAGTTTCAGAATGTTTTCCTCCCTAATTCCTACCCTGAGCCAACAATCACTGCTGACTTTAGCTAAGAATTCTGTTTTTTAATTTTTTTATAGCTGCAATGTGAGTTTCCCATGCAGTTTTTATTAACTCTGTTTCATTGCAAGCCCTTGCGAGCAAAAATGGCCCTTATTTTTATTTGGAGAAATCTATTTCAGTGACAATCTAGCCTCAGGGCAGCTATATGTCAATCTCTTTGCTTTTTTTCCTGTTGAAACAAGCATGGGAAAGTTGCAAGACAAATGCCACACAGGGCAGGGCTGAAGGAAGCAGCATACCAACCTTCATCTTTGGCCAGCTGAAGACCAGAAAGCAAAAGGAAAGTGAATGAAGGGAAGGTCCAATTGTATAAGCTAGAAGAAAACTCCTGCATGTCTACCAGCTCTTATTCCCCAACAGATGGAAGGCCTTAAGTTCTCACCACTTATCAGCTTTTCCCAGAGATGACATTATGTGGGATTATGCTGGGAGGCTGGAGTATAATATTTACAATAAGAAGCATGTCTTCTTAAAAAGGCAATGGGAGTTAAGCGCCTGATGTTTCTAGGCTGCCACCCCAGGGCTTCCTGAACTCTCTCTTTGCTGTGGCCTCTGAGATAAAGCCAATTCCTTCACAGATAGGCACCTGGAAGTCTACAGTAGGAATTATGAGAGATCAAACCCCAGCACTTCAGCTATACAAAATGGCAGTATAGCAGCAGGGCCAGTCGGCAGGTGTGAACACCTGACGCTAGGTTCCCCAGACACACACAAGTTTGTCATCTGAGTCTCAGTTGCTTGACTGAAAACAGTATTTAAAATTTCATACCCTAAAGCTCAGTTCTAAAAACAAATGAGAAAATATTATAATAAGGGATAGGGAATATGAATGTCTTAGAATGATTCTGTCCCAGATCTCCACATCTTTACATTATTTCACTTAGTCTTCCCATCAATACTACCAAGTAGGCTTTATTTTCACCATCTTGTATATGAAGATGAGGTTGTCAAGAGAATTAGTGGCAAATAAACAGCAATATAAGTTATTATGTGCTTTCTTTATCTGAAATATTTAGGAAAAGAAACCCTTTATCTTTTTTTCCAAGAGAAAGTTGGAAGGAACCCTAGAGACCATCTGGTTTTACTTCTCATTTCATAGCTGATGGCTAATAGAAAAGGGACAAATCTGACCCATAATATGTTTTTGTAAATAAAGTTTTGTTGAAACATGGCCACACTTGTTCATTTGTATATTGTCTATGATTTTCTATTACAAAGGCAGAGTTGAGTAGCTTAAATGAA
The DNA here is from genome assembly GCF_018350155.1 of Leopardus geoffroyi. Taxonomy (NCBI): domain Eukaryota; kingdom Metazoa; phylum Chordata; class Mammalia; order Carnivora; family Felidae; genus Leopardus; species Leopardus geoffroyi. The sequence goes on along the minus strand of NC_059336.1, from coordinate 36,637,504 downwards.
GATCACATGGCCCACAAAAAGGCCATGTGGGCCAACCCCTACCAGAGATGAATTTGAGAAAAATTGACATCTTTATATAGAGTTTTCCAATCCATGAGTATATTTGTCCATTTATTTAGGTCTTTTCTTCCTGCAATGTTTTATATTTTTTTAGTGTACATGTCTTACTGCATTTTTTGTTTGAAATAAATGTAAGTATGTGATGCTTTTTGATGTGTTGTAAATGGTATATTTAATTTTATTTGTCAATTGTTTGCAGTTGGGTATACAAATGTGATTTTGTTTATCAACCTTGAGTACTGAAACCTTGCTGAACTTACATATTAGTTCTAGAAGTTCTTTTGTAGATTCCTTAGGATTTTCTACATAGATAACAAAGCCATCTGTGAATAAGAAGTTGCATTTTCTTTATTTCAATCTTTATGCCTATTTTTCTCTTTCTCCTTTTATTGCATTGATATGACATCCACTACAATGGCAATGGAACTGGGAAGAGTGGATACCCTTGTCTTTTTCATGATTGTAGGGGGAAACACACTGAGTAGCCACCTGTAAGTATGGTGTTAGCTTGGATTTACTCTTTGTATTTGAAAGTCCTTCACTCTTCCATATCTTTGTAACTTTTGAAAGAATGATTTTTTGACAGAATGAATGAGTGAATAAAAACAAATCTAAAATGGAATTTTCACTAATTGAGTCCTGCCGCATGTTCAGATTGGCTAGCTGGCCTGCCTGATAGGGAAAGACAATTGGGGATCTGATAGAAAGTAGTACAAAAATCCCATTCCAGAACTGTTGATCTTTTGAGAGAAAGTCTTGAGTAAGAGTGGAAAATGGTACAACTGCTTTGAAACCCTGCTTGATGGTTTCTTATGAAGTCAAACATTTGCCTGCTCTCTGACCCAATGATTCCCTTCTGCATCTCTACATGGAAGAAATAAGTGTATATGCCAATAAAAGACTCATACATGAACTTTCATACTGTATTTATTTATAATGCCCCAACTTAGAGACAACCTAAATGTGCATCAGTAAGGAAAGGCTTTAAAAGTTGTGATATATTTTACAATGGACTACTACTCAGGAGTAAAAAGGAACTCCTCGCACATGAGGCTCTATGGATAAACCTGAAGATCATTGTACTACATGAAAGAAGCCAGACTCAAAAGAGTACATACTGTTTGGTTCCATTAACATGAAGTCTAGAATAGGTAAAACTAATCTATAGTGATAAAAATCAGAACAGTTGTTACCTTTACCTGAGCAAAGAGGTAGGGATTGACTGGAAAAGAACAGAAAGGGACTTTCTGGAAAAGTGAAAATGTTCCAAATCCTGATTGTGGTGGTGGGCCCATGGGGGTATGTATTTGTCAAAACTCAAGCTGTATATGTAAGATCTGTGCATTTCACAGAAAATAAATCAATCCTCAACAAAAAGGATTCCTGAACACCAACATTTTATACTTAAGCAAATCGAGGCCCAAAACAGTAAAATGGGTTTCACCAAGTTCCCCAGTCTGTCAGAACTGTGTTAGAACTTTGCACTTTGCTGCAGCTATGACTTAAATGCAGCCATTGCATCCAGCAGGCATTCAGTAAATGCTTTCACAGAATTTTTACTAGGATCAGGAGAAGGTAACTCCCTTTCAGGGTAGTAGTGAGCCGTTCAAAATATGTTATAAGAAATTCACTCATCTATACAAAATAAGATTTGTTGAATCATGAGGATTTTCTTTTCTTTTTTTTTACAACTAGATATTTTCCCTCCAGGTGAGAATATGCTTTGTTTCCCTGTGTTACACAGGGGACATTTAAGCAACTGAATTGAAATATCTGCCTTAATTTCTAATCCAGGAAAGACAATGTAACAGAGGGGAAAAAAACAGAGACCTGGGGCCAACTTATCCTAGCTTCTGAGCTAGAACATTTTGCTTAAAACCACTCCATATCTGTGGATCATAATTGCCTACTCTGCAAGCTTATTGTGGGAGCCTAAGACTGTGCCTAGCATAATGCTTGACACCTAACAGGATCTCAACAAACAAATGGTTTTGGTAATATTAGAGCTTGTCTTTTCTCTAGCCACATGGGACAACTGACCCTAAGCCCCATCACCCCCAACCCATCACCTCTGCCTCATTCCAAATCTATCCCTAAGTGAGATATTCAAAAGCAAATGAGGGCTGTCTTAAGCCAAAGCAATGAAGTCACATTCTGGTCCAGCTTTAACTCAGGCCATTAGGGAACTGAAGAAGAATGGTGTTTCAAGTATCAAGAGCAAGCAAACAAAAGAGGAGACGGGTAGCCTGAGCTCCAAACTTCCAACCTAGACCAAGCAACAATTCCAAAACAGCCTCAAACTGGGGCATAACGAACCATTATGTAACCAGAAGGCTCCTTTATTTATTCCATTGGCAAACATTTCCTGCTTGGTTTTGTATAAACATGGGTGCAGAATTTCCTAGCAGTCGTATCTTCTGTGGGGCCAGCTATCATTACCCTGTTTGGTCGGAAGATTGACCTCATTGTTTTAGCAGTTCGCTTCTTCCCCTCACACCAGACACTTTGGTGAACTAGCTCCATTTAGGGATGGAGGGTTAGGTTAAATGTTTCCGGATTAACAATATAACAAGGTTGAGTTGTCCCAAGAAGCATCAGCAATGTGAGAAAAAAAAAAAAATTTCCCCGGAAGACCTTGAAGCTCAAGTAGTTCCTCAGTTTTTCTGAGAGGTGGAAAGAATGCAAAGATATATAAGAGCTTAATCCAGGTGCGGTTCCGCCTTGGTAAGACTATGTGTACATGACAGAGCTTGGTATGTTCCAAAGGCTATTCTAAGAACTTCACAAATATTAGTGAATATACACAGTCCTATAAGAGACACATCACTTATCCCCCATTTTACATATGAGGAAATTGAGGCACAGAGAGGTAGAACAGATTGGAAATGTCTTCCATGCCACTCGAGGTCCCTGCCTTGCCAACTTGCTCCTAGTACATAACAATAAATGTGTATTGAGAATCACCATGTCCTGGGCTATGTCCTAGTGATTCAGAGTGAGATAGGACATAGATCCTGTTCTCTAGACCAGTTCACCACTAGCCACATTTAACTAACTAGAATTAAACAGAATTTAAAACCTATGTCTTCAGCTCCACTAGGTGCATTGAAAGTGCTGAATAACCACACATGGCTAATAGCTAGTGTGTCAAGCACTATAGGTAAAGAACATTTCTTTCCATCATTGCAGAAAGTTCTGTTAGAACCAATGTTTTAGACCTTTGCTACTCAGGGAGTCCTGAACCAGCAGTATCAATCAGTAGGAACTTACTAGAAATGCAATACCTCAGGCCCTGCCTCAGACCTACTGAGTCAGAATCTTCATTTTAATAAAATTCCCAAGAGATTCATGTGTACCTTAAAGTTTAAGAAGCATTTAAGTCTAGATAGAAACTTCTTTCTGCCTATAATTTCTATTTTACCAATAATCCCCTTAACTCTTTTTACTGCATATGCACACATACACCTCATTATTCTCATTCCCTGCTAAATTATTAACGGATAACTAAGATGTTTACAAAGAGAATGATTCCTGTCTCCCTAGAGCATGTGCCTTACATAAGTAATTTAAAGAACCCAAACTGTTTAAATTGAAGGAACAAAAAGATAATGTTGGAGTGACAGGCAGTGGGTTCTGTCTGATATTCCCTCAAACTCCTAAGTATAAAGAGAGTCTGGGAAGAAAAGCTTAGGATGAAGCAGTGTAGAGAACCTAAGCCTGATTATCACAACCATGTGCGTGCCAGTTTTGGATCTCTTCTAAGTAACTGAATAGCCATGGGAAAATTACTAAAACCTCTAGGTTTTAGTTCCTCATATAAAATGAAGGGGATTGTGATGGTCATTTCCAGCCCAAAAACTCTTTATTCCTATGGAGCTGGTGGATAAAAGAAGCAAAAGGAGGAAGAACTGGTCCTTAGAGGTGGGGTGTCAGCCCTGGATAATGATGAGGGAAGGATTATTTTACTCACATAAAAAGGAATCTCACTGTAAAGAATCTTCCTTCCCAAGCAGAATTCAGCATGAAGTAGAGTCATCACAGACCTCGTATCCAAAGGGTCATTTGAGGCAATTATAAAGTATCTCCTACAGCTAAAGTGATTTCCTTAATGATCTCCACCCCTTTCTATAGCCATGCCCACTACCATGTGACCTTGGGGCTCCTCCCACAAGAGGTGTGGTCTTCCCCTCCCCTTCCCATTTTAGTTCCACCATGAAATTTTGTAGTGTTCTCCTCTGACTCTAGGAATGGCCTCATGACTTGGTTTAGCCAATAGAAAGTGGTGAAATGATGGTGTACCAATTCCAAACCTAAACTTTAAAATAAATGCCTGGAGTGTCTCCACCCACTTTCTTGAGCCTCTACTATCACCCAGCAAGCTCAAGCTAGTCTGCTGCAGGATGAAAGACACAAGAAGAGCTGAGTGTTTGCAGTTGACCCAGCAAAGGTCATCCTAGATTAGCCAACAGCCAGCTGACATCCAGGCATGTGAGTGAGTCCAGCCAAGATCAGAAGAGGTGGCTGGCTTACCAACAGCTGACCATAGATACATGAGCCATAAATGTTTAATTTTGCATGCCACTGAAGTTTTGTGTTGTCACACTGCATCATTGTGCTAAGAGATAACAGGCATACTTCCCCATCATGTTTTCATAAAAACAGAATAGAGATTTGTGAATAAAATTATCATCATAGCAGCTAAACTCTTTTCATCCATTTCTAATTTAATGCTCACAACTGTCTTATGAAGTGGCCTCTTAAAAATGAAGAAATTAAGACTCATAGAGGTTAAATTATTTGCCCATAATCACATGCACTGTAAGTGTGTAAACCAGTACTTGAAACAACTTGTTCAACTCCAACTCTGACCCAAATTTTTAAGCCCCAGTGCTATCTAAACACTATAACTGCATGGAAAGCCACTGGCCTGAGAATCTGGGTTCTACCCCAGTACTTTGTACTAAAGAGTTGGGTGAGTTTGAACAAGTCATGGCTTTCCATGTATCAGTTTCCTCAACTATAACAAGAGGAAGGTGAACACATTGATTTGTATTTTTCCTCTATTATTTTCCTCTATTGTGTTTTTCCTCTATTATTTTCCTCTATTATACCATAAGATTATAAGCCCAGTTCTCTAAGTGTAAGTCTCTTCTGCCTCGAATGGTAGAGGCATATCTTAGAGATTGTATGGTATCATTCTTAATACACTTGAACACAAATCCACACTAGGGTTCTGCTGTAATCTCCTCCCTAGCCTGTTTGAAGTTAGATGAACTGAGTTGGAAACTCAAGAGTGAACATAGGTTCTGGAGTATTATCAAAGGCCCAAAGCCATTGTCATCTGATGGGTCTTGCTACCATCATGACTCTCTCTCTTTTTTTTTAACGTTTATTTATTTTTTGAGAGACCTAGAGAGACAGAGAACAATCAGGGGAGGGACAGAGAGAGAGGGAGACACAGAATCCAAAGAGCTCCAGGCTCTAAGCTGTCAGCACAGAGCCCGACGTGGGGCTCGAACCCATGAACCATGAGATCATGACCTCAGCCAAAGTCAGTTGCTTAACCAACTGAGCCATCCAGGCACCCCCATCATGACTCTCTCTTAAAGCTTATGACAAGCTGGGGAGAGTGGTGGTCGTGGATAGCCCACTGGGAAGCAGTAGAGGTAGACAATAAAAGGGCTGAGATAGCAAAACCATATATATACACAAATATTGGTAACTAGCACAAATAATAATAACCAACATTTATAAAATATGTACAATGAGCTAGGTTGTTGTGGCTGACCTGGAGATGCACCACACAGACCACTTTTCAGGAAGGGCAGGCTATTTACCTGCGGGTAGGCCTTCTACCCAGAGCTTCCAGGGTCAGCCTCAGCCACACAGTCCCCAGGCCTAAGCCTTTCTTGGGGCAGCTGACATCAAATGACTGATCTATAAAGAAATTTAAAGGATTGGTCATCTTGACCCAACTCAGGAGAGCTCTGGAAGGCTATTGTAGCTCCAGAGTTCATACCTTGTTGGCTGAGGCTTCGTCAGACCTGCACCACAGTTTAACCTCTTCTTTGTCCCAATTGTACTCCCTAGTCCTTCCTTTCACAGGCGTTAATCTTTTTTTTTCCTTCAAAGTAGGCTCCTCACCCAACATGGGGCTCAAACTCACAACCCCAATATCAAGAGTCGCATGTTGTACTGGCTGAGCCAGCCAGGCACCCCCACAGGTGTTAATCTCAATAAACATCTTGCATTTCAAACTCTGCCTCATTGCTTCCAAGACCCTAAGAAATTCATTATAAGAGTATGTGGTTATATGCGGCTCCTGGGTGGCTCAGTCCGCTGAGTGTCCAACTCTTGATTTTGGCTCACATTAGAATCCCAGGGTCATACGGAGCCTACTTAAGATTCATTCATATTCTCTCTCTCTCTCTCTCTCTCTCTCTCTCTCTCTCTCATCTATCTCTCTCTGTCCCTGCCCCCTTTCTCTTCCCATGCTCCTCTCCCCAGGTTCCCCTTTCTCCTGCCCTCTCTCTCTGAAAAAATTAATAATAAAAAAGAATCTGTGGTTATAGTAAGCGCTGAGGTCAATTTATTTACTAAATGAAAGCCTCATTTTATTTTTTAAAATATAAATAATAGAAAAGATAGAGAAAGGGAGGGAAGGAGGGAGGAAATTAACAGAAGTAATGCACTCCCCAAGATTTACAGCTCACTACCACAGACCCCAAGAAAATAGAATTTGTGACACCTTGGGACCATTATAGAAGTAGTAGTTGGGGCGCCTGGGTGGCGCAGTCGGTTAAGCGTCCGACTTCAGCCAGGTCACGATCTCGCGGTCCGTGAGTTCGAGCCCCGCGTCGGGCTCTGGGCTGATGCCTCAGAGCCTGGAGCCTGTTTCTGATTCTGTGTCTCCCTCTCTCTCTGCCCCTCCCCCGTTCATGCTCTGTCTCTCTCTGTCCCAAAAATAAATAAACGTTGAAAAAAAAAAAAAAAGTAGTAGTCAATGGTCAACTGAACACCAGCTTAGATGAGGAAGAGAGATATAGAAACTTCTCTCCAGGGGCACCTGGGTGGCTCAGTCGGTTAAGCATCCGACTTCAGCTCAGGTCATGATCTCGTGGTCCGTGAGTTCAAGCCCCGCGTCAGGCTCTGTGCTGACAGCTCAGAGCCTGGGGTCTGCTTTGGATTCTGTGTTTCCCTCTCTCTGCCCCTCCCCCATTCATGCTCTGTCTCTCTCTGTCTCAAAAATAAATAAAAAATTTAAAAAATATTAAAAAAAAAGAAACTTCTCTCCATTCTCATATTGCTAACAGTCTTTCAGGTTCTAACAGGAGTCAAAGAAGTAGGGCAATAAAGGAGAGACTCAGAGCAAGTTGGAACATGAATCTCAGCAAGGTTTGCATGGGTTTCCAGAAGTTCCTCTATTCTTTGTGCTCTTTAAGTTTATGACACTATTTTTATAAGAAATAATAAGGAATGCATATTGATCTTTTACTATGTGGCAAGCAAATGTGCTAAGAACTATACAGCATTATATCAGTGATCACTCACAAGAACCCTCGGATAGTGAGGTAGGAATAATTGTTCAACAACTACTCACTCTGCCTATTTCTTTCCATGGGGAAAGTATAATTACCCACCCCCTCAGGGTTGAACTTGGCCATATGACTTGTCTGACAACTGAAATATGAATGTATATAAGCAGAGGGTCTGACTGAAATTGTCAAATGGCTTGGCTCATCCTCTTGTGATCCTGACATCTCCTTCAGAGAACCACTTCTCTTTCAGCCTGGCACCTGTGGAATTGATCTAAACCAAACTGTTAGCCTAGAAGAAAGTTGCACTATTGACCTACAAACTCCTGAGAGAGAGAAAAAAATTCATTGTTATAAGCCACTGAGATCTGGGGAGAGCTATTTTTTACATAACATTGTTGTAGTAAAAGATGACTAATATAGACATGTTCTATACTTATTCCTATTTTCAGATGAGGAAATTCAGGTACAGAGAAGCTAAATGACTTGACCAAGGTCACATAGCTAAATTAGTGAAGAAGCTGGAATTTAAACCAAGCAATAAAACTCTAAAGCAGTGTCCTTAAGCCCTGTTTTATATTGTATATTCAGAGCTTGAGATAAATACTATAATTTCATTTGATGTGAAGCGCATAACTTTTTTTTTTTTTTTTTGGTTGTCAAATTGTTCTTTATTGAAATATTTTCCTTTGTAGCTCCTAATTAGCTGGGTATTCCACTGCACCACTATTGATGTCATTTATGATGTCATGACTGTGGTGGTCATGAACATTGCAGCCCACAGATTAGGCAGTCCTTAGGAACTTTTTAATGGTTCCAGAGAGCTCTCTGGATAAAGATTGGTGCCATATCTGTCAGTCAATGTTGACAATCTCATCAAAAGTGGTATTTCCACTGTGCTTAATGTTTTTCTGCTTCTTTCTGTCTGTTGGTGGTTTCTTGAGGGTTTTGATTATCAGGGCAGAGGCAGAAAGTACCACTGTTGTCTGTTCTGAATGGTCAGTTTCACTATGATTCTCAGACCCAATCACCTTGGTAATATCATCACCAACCTTTTTTGGAGACAGACCCAGGGGACCAATCTTTGGGGCCAAGGCAGAGAAGGAACCCACTGACTTCCCCATGGGTGCACCTCACATGCATAACTTTGAACTCATTGGGGTCAAACTTAGGCAGCCTGGTGGATAAACCTGGATTCGGGATGACCAAAGACAGTTGTACCTTCGCCTACTCTGAGCTGGAAGCCAAAAGAAGCTGAAGTATATAACTTCTATGTGTTAAGAGATCTTTGAATTCCACCTCAAACCAAAATTCAGTTATTTTTTTTCCTAGACCTTTTAAAGCATTCTTAAATGGCCAATGGCTATAAATGGGCCAGCATTTAACGTATGATTACTGTGAATATTGTAACCAAAGAAATGACACCAAAATGTTCAATTATTGCTTCAGAAAATATGCACATTATTTCTATTTTCAAGAGGTAATGAGTTATGATTGAAAAACAGGTGATTTTCTTATCAATGAAAAACTCAGGGCAGCTCCAACTTTAAGAGAGATGAAGAACAGGTTAGAACAGGCATATTTCTAAGCCTGTGTGCTTTAAGAGATTTAAGCCTTTAAGAGAAACATAAACAAGGAACTATAACTTGCATTTAATTAAACCTTTAAATAATTAATTATATGTTTCTTTTTAATTTTCAAAAGTAGCAATCACAGAAACCTTTCCTCTTGTTATTTCTCACTTACAATCAAAAGTTTCCTATATGACACTAAAATGTATACAGTTTAGTCAAATGGTTAATGTGACACCCCCCCCCTTTTCTTCATTTATTGAATTTAGACTTCAAGAAATTCTTGAAACTTCCTGGGGAATTGCAAGACCCCAACAGAACTTCCATACACACCCTTCCTGAAGACAACTCCATCCATCATCCCCTGCCACTGTGACTGCTTTCACAGCCCTTAGAGAAGATAAACTTGTGACCCAAGCTGGGAAGTTGGGACTGACTCATGCTGAGAAGTTGAGCGGCATAAAGGGCATCTGGTACTTTAAATTTATTCCTTCAGACTTCCCACTGCCCTTACCAGAAGCTTACTGCCACAGAACACCAGGCTCTTTCAATTCAAACCACTTATACACCTAACTAGAGATGCATAACTATAAAAGTTCCAAACCATTAGTTTAGATTCTTTCCAGACCTCTTCAGAAGGTCTGCCCTAAAGACAGTGACATGCAATAAATGACCTCAAAGGTAACATGCCATAAAATATTTACTGGAAAGATCACCTAAGATGGGAGAGGAATAACAAAGAAAAGCATTTTAAGATCCTGCCTCTAATTCTCTGACAGGCATTTTGCCTCTTTTAGACGATGAGTGTCATGAACAAAATGGCAATATTAATACTATTCATTCCCCTTACCTCTGTGCTGGATGAACAAATTGTCCTATTGTGGCTCTTCAGAGGGTCTCCCATCATGACTTCCAAAACGTATCTGAAAAGATAAGAATACATGTTACAGCTACAAAGTAAAACAAAATGCCTGCCAGTTTTATATACTCAGTATGAGGTCTGTGGTAAGCCCAGCCCTGCACTATGCATGATGGGAAATGTATAATAACGATGAAGCTTTCATCCCTCCCTTCAAGATGCCCACAAGGCAGGTATTCATTCCACAAATAACTGTGAGCCACAAGCACAAAGTGTGTCCCAATCCCCAAGGAAGAATATGAGAACAAATAAATCAAGTACCCCAATTTCAAGGAATTCGCAGTCTACAAGGGGAGAGAAAACTGACACTAAATAATTCTAATACAAAACAGAAAATGACGTGTGCCTAAGAGAGACCCAGATAATGGACAATGAGGGCTTAAGGAGAAATTACTTAGTAAGGGTGGGGGGCAAGGGTTGGATTGAGGAGGAACTCTCCACTGAGGAAGCTTTTGAGGTGGGTCTTTGAAGACAAGATTTGGATGTATGCAAAGGAAGGGAAGGCACTCGTTTAGAATTTCATTCAGATGAGTGAAGGACACAGAGTGAGAGTTTACGGAAATAACAGTACCCTTGGACTCAACTGTAGGGGACATGGTTAGCACTAATGGGAAATAAGATGGAAACAAGTAAGTTGAGAGGAAATTTCAAAGGGCCATGGCTGTGAGGCTCGGGAGCTGGAAGTTATTCAAAATCTCTTCTGCTGAGTTCTGGGTGTTGTGAAGACAGAATGGGCAATGATCCAAAATACTCTCCTGTGTGACCAGAACTGCCTGCTTTTATCTAATTGACATACTGGAGTTTCTGGATAAGATTTCATTTGGGGGACCACAGATGAAACCACTGCTGTCAGCAAACTGAAACTGTGTAAGGTTTTTAAGAGGGTCAGGTGAGTCAGAAGATCAGATGCCAAATAGATGAATCTAATGGTAGCGGTGTGTATGATGGATTAGAGGGAGGAGAGTGTAAATCTGGGAGGATGAACTAAGAAATTTTTACAACATGTCCAGGTAAAGGACCTGAGGACCTGCAGCCAAGCACAGTGGTGTGGGAGAAGAGGCTGGACACTTAAAGAGCACAAAGAGGTCAACCTTCTGGGCCTTGAAAGCAAGGGAAATACACAAAGAAGTCAAGAATTTTGAGCCTGGAAGATGGGGTGCTGCCACTAGAAATAAAGAACACAGAACACAAGACAAGTTTGGAAAATGAGAAGCCACATTTAGTTTGGGAAATATCACGTTTGAGGTTCTGGCAAGATTTCCAGAGGGCAAATAGCTTGTGGGAATGTCTTGCAGTCTGTGGGGTGCGGGGCGGGGGGGGGGGGAATCTCACTGGATAAACGCATACATAAGAGATGAACACATTAAGCAGTTAATCATATACAGGGGGTATTTCTTTAATGAAGTGAAAAAGCTCATTACATACCAGACTCCATTTAACTATTTGCTTCCCTGGTTTATCTTCATGACCCCAAATATGTCAGGTAAACAAGATTTGATCCCAGACCTTCTGTTCTTCCTGCTCCTCATTCTACTCAGAGATTCATTTACTATCAACTTTAAAAATCAACATTCCATATATTTATTTCCAGCCCCAGAGCTCCAACTGCCTGCTAGAGATGATCACCTAGCTTGGGCGTCACAACGCAATCAAAGCAAAAATAAACTCACCTTTCCTCTCCTCTTTAACTGGTACTTCCTCCAAATGTTTCCTATTTCTTTGAACAGACACTTGAAGCTGAGACTCAGACTTTCCCTTGCTCATAGTGTTCTAGAATAGTACTTTTCCAGCATAATGTTCTCTGCTCAAAAGTCTTAGAGAACTCCTCAAGGTAGACAAAAATCAAAGCTAAGCTTCTCAACCCAGATTTTAAGGCCATCCATGGGTCTACCCCAAACTGCCTTTCCAGCCAGTTCCCACTGCCTCTATGCCCAAGCCTTCTCTGAAGAGACCATCCTGTACCTGACCCTCAAGCATGCCTACCTTGATTCCTTCCCACCTTCTCAAATGTGTTGGCATTCCTTCCTTCTGCCAGAGATCATTCCTCCCTCACCATTCTTCATCTGATGTGTACCCATCCTCCAAGCCTTGGCTAAAATCCCATCTCATCCTGAACTCCTTTCTTGTCCATTCCAGGCCAGAGGAGATGCTTCCTCTACATTCATTATATAAGGATTGTTTAATAGGATTGTTTAAAATTTTTTTAAAGTTCTCAATAAAGAATTATTATTATCAGGATATAAGTAGAATAAGATATAGCCCCTGACCTCAGGAGCTCAAAATCCAGTGGGAAAACAATGGGTTCGGGAAAGGGGACACAGTTAATAGGACAATTCTTCACTATCTCATCTGTTTTTCTAGGATGTAAGGCATGGTTCTTGTATATAATTGGAAGCCTTGGACAAAGTAAGTTTAATATTTTATTGAATAACTCTTTAGAAAGTATCTCTTCTCTCTCTCTCTCTCTCTTTCTCTCTCTCTCTCTCTTTGGGGTGCTTTTTACTTCTTCTAGGAGACAGTGTACTAAATAATTCTATTTTCACAAAATTAACATTTTAATTCCAACAATCAGAGATTTTTACTCATCTGACTGCATTTTTAAAAAACAGTATTATTGTTAATAGCCCAATATTTACCATCTTCAAGTGATAGGTTGTCATCTCTATGTGCCTACACATCAGACACACATACACACACACACACTCATCCCTAGATGTCCAGTGCATGTGTACTCAGAGACTTGACAAAAGCACTGAATCTAGGGAAGGAAAGTAGGAAGGAAGGAAGGAAGGAAGGAAGGAAGGAAGGAAGGAAGGAGAGGAATGCCAGTCTCAGCTCCACCTCTAGAAAAGGAATTGAATATATTAATTATCTTAGCCAAGCCTCACTCTACTCATTTGTGAAATGTATACATTAGATTGTGGCTCCCAGTTCTGGTTAATCATAGATACCCAATGAGAGAGATTTGTAAAAATTCATGTTCCTGGATTCCAATCTGGACCTACAGAATCAGAACTTCCAGGGGGAGAAGCCTGGAAATCTGTACCTTAAAAAATCATTCCTGGTGATTATGATAATCAAATTTGGGAATCCCTTTCTCAATTCTGATTCTTCTCACATTAAAGACACATTCCTCTCCAAAGAGCCTCCGACAACCTGGAGTTGGGGATCAGGGGCAGAAAGAGCATAACATTTCTAAGACAGAAGCTAAATAATGGATGGGCTCTCCTCCTTCCCATCTCCCTCCTTCCACAATTTCCTTTCACTTCTCAACTGTAGTTTCTGATCAACATAAATGTTTCAACCATTTATGATCCTTTCACAAGATGCCTAAGAGCAAAGAAAACACTTTGATTATTTTGATATCTCTTAAGGACTTAAAGCCAGCTTTGAACATGTGACACAAAATCTCCCTCATAAGATAATATTGTTGCAGTTGGTGAATTCGATTTAAATGAGATGCATATCTTCAATTGTTTCACTTACTTGACTGTGTTGTTGTTTTTTTTTTGTTTTTTTTTTCAACGTTTATTTATTTTTGGGACAGAGAGAGACAGAGCATGAATGGGGGAGGGGCAGAGAGAGAGGGAGACACAGAATCAGAAACAGGCTCCAGGCTCTGAGCCATCAGCCCAGAGCCTGACGCGGGGTTCGAACTCACGGACCGCGAGATCGTGACCTGGCTGAAGTCGGATGCTTAACCAACTGTGCCACCCAGGCACCCCGACTGTGTTGTTTTAAAATCTTGTTGAGTCCTCCCTGTTTACAGAAAGATACATTTAAGGAATTATGCTCAGCCTTACTGGCTTTGATGGAACCTCTTCTATAAAATGCCACTTTGTTAGGGCTTTCACTCGGTCAGCTTAAGAGAAAACTTCTTCCCACTCTCCCAGGGGAGTCCAGGGTTCTGCTTTGCAAAATCCAGAGTGCAAGTTTTTCTAGAAGAGAAAAACACCTACAAGAGCTTCATAGGCAGAAAAGTTTCCAAACTCCAAGCTAATTTCCAGGAAATGTGTTTGTTCACTAAACATGACCATGTACCCTGCCCCCTTATCATATGACTGGGTTCCTATATACAAACAAACAAAATCACCCAAATGCTCTGAAACTAACTTTTAAGAAGATGTTGTACTTCTTTCTCCTGGTTTGTAGCATAGGAAACCTGATCCCAAGGAGCCCTATTTTCTGGTTAAAGGCTCTCAGCTTCTGGAATCTGACAGACTGACTTCATCTTTTGCTGGCTACATGAACTTAGGCAAGGATCTCATGCTTTGTGTATCTCAGTTTATCTAATTGGATAATAATAATAACCTAAGAGGTTTCTATGAAATTTAAATTAGATGTATATGAAAGCCTGAAAATAAATCCTGCCACATAGTAAATACTTAATGAGCGCTAGCTATTATTTCTTCTTGCAGGACTTTAGCATTTGAGCCAAAATAAGTAAAAAGAGTTCCTATTAGCCATCTGTCCCACCACCTCAGCAGAGGCCCATTGTCTTCTCAAATTGTTTGGCTTTGTCTATACTAAGAAGCCTGTTCAACCAGGTTAACGACTGTTCAGGTCAGTAAATACTTCAGTTTCTTCCTCAAAGACAGACTTGAAAGAGCTCCTTCGGATGACTGTGACTCTTAATTGGACATAATTTTGTTTGCTCTTTCCTTGGTATCAAAAGGATAACATTAGCCAGGTTCCATGTGTTCCATTCCGATTTTCCATTGTGAAGCCATCTTTAATAACTCTTGTGCACCAATAACATCAGAACACCATTTCTTCAGCCTGTCCCCTACTGCTGCCATTCTGGAGGTAAGGGGCACACAATCCAATCTCAGTTGACCTCAGTGGTTAACATCAGATAGATACCCAACAAATACTTGAGTAATTAAAATCTGCCCTCCAAACCCTCCCCACTGAAGCACTCAGACTGTAGCATGGTACTCCAAAAAATTATCATTCTATCTAAGATTGTCCTGCAAAGGGCAGAAGAGTTGGAGAGGAAGGAAGAAAGGGTTGGGGTTGTAAATATTTTGCCATGAAAAGCCAGGGATTGTTATATCCACTGGAGGGGAGAACATGAGTATGAAGTAGTGGGTATTTAAATAGAATTCCAGCTGTTCTATGTCTAGATTCAAGTTTTTATTTGGCATGGATGAGAAAGCACAAAACCTTACACCATCTCCAGGAAAATGACAGAAGAAAGACCCAAGACTCTAGATGAGTTACTTGACAAGAGAGACTGACAAGTCAAATGGTCAGGTACAGTTAAACGGGCAAGGGGTTCCCTGCACCAAAAAGCTTTGAGCAACATCAGCTCTTTGGCCATAGGGAGTCATGTGCTCGTTTCCTACTGAGCAAGATGGTTCTGTGTTCAAAAAAGGCAATGGGAAACCAAATCACGCAGAGAGCCAGTTTGCTGGCAAAGCTTCCAGAAGGAAAGAAACTTATCACTAAGATGTCGAAACCTAAAATTTCATTGATTTAAAATGTGGGGTGTTGAGAGTAGGATGATGTTTACTAAAACATGATTTGGAGAGATGAACTTGATTTACTTTAGAGCCATGCATAATTAAGCTAAGACTGTAAGTTAATTTCCCTCAAATGTTGCATAATGTTTGAAGTATGTGGCAAAGAGTTAGCTCTTCATGGAGTTTTTTATTACATCCCGTTCGTTGGTTCACTAGAAACTCCGCCTGCTCCCAAACCTAATATCATGGTTAGAATTCTGATATTTAGAAATGTAATGAACCTTTAATATTTAGTTCATATCTGGGAGGAGGGGGAGACTGAACAGGTCTACACAGGAAAAATAGTATTAATTATTCCGAAAAAAATTCTCCATAATAGCTTAATCTGCTCTGTTTCCACATATTTGTAACTGATACAGCTTCAGGAAGTAAAGAAGTTACACCCATCCTAGTTTTAACTGAAAAAGCCCATGGAATTCTGGGAGTTGTCTCATCTTATCAGTGTTACTTTGGGGAACACAATAGCTTCTGGGTAATGCCAGTCATTCGGACATCAACCAAGTTGTTAATTCTTTACCCCAAGAAAGTGGTTTAATCAATATAAAAAATCTCCAATATAATGTATTCTATTATTCTAAAGACATAAAAAAAAGGGATGGCTTTTAAATTTCAAAACATCCCAAGAAGAACATCATTTACTATTAACAAAAGTGCTATAGGTGGCAAGCAAAATGACATATGAATGAAATTTTGTTTATGTAGAATTTGTTTATTGAGCACTTACTTTTTAGTCTGATTTATGGTGCAGGCAAGAGCACAGCTTCCTATGCCTGATCCTTTTTCTATTTGCTTTGTGTGTGTTTCTCCTGACCATCTCTGTCACCAGGGATGTGCCACCACAGGAAAACATGTGTGTTCTTGGCACAGCTGGCACATGGATAAAGAAGATATGGAAACTCAAGCAAAAGCAGAACAAAATTTTGCATGTAAAAACAAAATGAGTCATGGATATCACAAAAATATATTACTTAGAGAAGACAAAGGGTAAACTGATTGTAGATTTAAGAAAGAGCAGGGAAGAGAGGTGGTTAAAGAAACTGAGATTGGCTCCTCAGAGCAACTGAGTGATGTATGGAGTGTTATTACATCACGGTCCTCTCTCTCCAAGGAGAAAACAACCAAAAATTGGCTTTAACCCAGTCCATAAATATGTTAGTTTAGCTTTTAGGATGAATTCTTGGTGTATAAGTTGATAGGTATCATGTTAGGTTACAAAGAGAAATCTTGTATTCTCCCTCCCAAGAGACGCTGAGACAGACAAAGCCCAGTAACGGGCATAACCATTTCAAGGGGCCAATTCACCCAGAGCCAGAGGAACATACTAGAAGACTTCCTGGGGTCCCTACAGGCTCAAGGTTTTCTAATAATTCCTGTACAAGTGTCTGGCTCTGCCCTGAGTTCAGCAATTTTGGCAAATTCCAAATACTTTTCCTTTATACAAATGAGGTTAACAGCAAGAACAGATTTTACAAGGGCATTTTACAACCAATCAGCACCTCATGGGATGGGATAAATACCTGCTTTTTCCTTAATATGGTAAATGGCTGGACACAGTTTAAAATAGAGCTGGAGCTCGGTGCAATTAAAAGAAATGGTGGAAAAAAGCACCATGTAGAGGACAGCCATGTAGAATGTCAGCATTTCGGGAAGAGAGTTAGTGGACCTTGGGTTCACAGGGGAGTGTCACTGGATTCTTTAACCAAAGTCAATCTGCCACATTGAGGAAATGCAGGGTCAGGCTTAATGCTTTTGGTCCCAAGGGAAAATTGTCCAATTGCCAGAATGTGAAGAGAAAGAGAAGGGAAATTATCTCCTTTTCCATCAGTGCTATGAACAGTGACTGGGAAGAAAAGGATCTCATGCTAAGCCCTAAAAGAGAAAGCCTTCTGTCACCTGTCACCTGTCACTCTCCCAGTTGAGACTTGCTGCCACAATAGAGGCATGTATGGAAACCCAGACTCTTAATGAAAAAAAGATTTAGAAATTTTCAAATTCAAAGCATGCGCATGCACGCACGCGCGCACACACACACACACACACACACACACACAAAACACATCACAAAACATGACACCAGCAGCTGAAGGAGACCAAAAGCCCAAGACATCTTTTTTCCTCCTCCCACAAGAAAGTCACAATCCAGGCAAGAAAACCAGTTGAAGGGTAGCTCCATCTCAAGAACTCAAAATAGTTGCCCCAGTTTACCCTGCCCTGAAATGCAACCTCCTGCTTCCTCTCTAGGCAGGCCACTTCCCAAAGAGTCATCAGCATCCCTCTGTCAGGGAAGAGATCTCCGTAATTTGCCTTAATTACTGGGCTTCCATACGCTTTTGACTCCACCACAATTGGTCCTTAAAAATCTCACACTCATTTTCTGTCCTAAGCCATGGAATTTTTAAAGATAATTTAAATCAGAAAACATGGGTCCATATTACTTTACCAAATAAGTCACATTCATGGAAAATGAACCCCCTGCAAGAAAGCCCCAGGTTGTGCCTGGGTGTGTCACTAGTGTATTCTCTTATCTGTTTAAAAAAAAAAAAAAACTCCTTTTCTTTTGTTCTTTTGCTTCTTCTCCTGGTACTAAATGGAACAGTAGAGAGCTTTGTAATCCCCAACTTGAATGGAGAGCCCCTTATAAAACAATTCATATCATTTGAAAAAAAAAAAAAACCACAATGCTACCCACTGAAATAAAAATGGAAACTTTTTAAAGTGTTACTAAGCAAAGACAACAAAAGTGTCCCCTTTCAGAGTTGATAAGAGATCATGAGGTTGAAATTCTGCACAGCACTTTGAAAACTAGAAACTTTAGTCTTAGGACCTCATTCTTCTTTTAAAGCAAACAGTTTTAAAAGCTTGCTGGATCCAAAACCACCTCCATCCTATGCTATGTTTTTGATCTATGACACTCTGAAACGATTATTGCTATAATCAAATACACATTGATTATTTATAGCTCTCTATGCCATTTACACTTAAGAAAAATAATTCTTAAAACAGGTCACAATTAGAACAAAACAAAATGAACCAAACCTGCACAAAAGTTGTGTTCTTTAAAAACAACAAATAAAGAGAGGAACAATATTTTTGTTTGAAAGCTCACAAAATTGGAAACAAGGCAAGTCAATAAAATTTCTTCCAAACCACCTTCCCCTACCCCTGGCAAGCATTTTATGAGATAATGAAAACCTCTAACATTGAGTGATGTGATTAAGTAATAAAAGGCTGGATTTCCCTTCCTATGTAACCCCACAGGGTGCTTCTAGAGCACTGCAAAGGTCTGTATAAAGAGTTAACTGTGTGTTGGTGTAACACCAGATTACAGGTGTTTGTTAAGGGAGATCCCACTGAGACTTTTCTCTAGACTGGTTAAACAACAGCTCCATTCTCTCTCACTCTAATGGGCTGGTGAACAAGCCCTAGTCTTCCTAGAAGGCTCTGTGCACAGAGTACATGGGTGCCTTGCTTCAGCCTCAAGTCTGCAGGAAAAGCAAGCTAGCACACTTGAAATCTCATGAGTAGATGCAAAGGACCTTGCATGAAGGACCAACTTTCCCTCCACATGCTTCCCAAGAGACTGTGGGGCTCACCCACTGCTGTTTCACCAGTCCACTAAGACAAGATGTATGGCCAACCACCACCCCTGGGAATGCAACACTTAAAGTACAGTGAATGTGCTTCTTCCCGGGCTCAATCTCAATCTCTCCCTGTTGAGGAACAGTGCATAGCACACAAGCTTGACCCAGACTGCTGCTCTGCAAGTTCCTGATAAAAAACAGGTTAAGCCAGCCAATAAATCAACCCTCAAACCAGGGCTTCATCACCCTACACCCTGGATTTTGGGAGCTTTGCAGCCATCTGAAATTTCTTTAATGGGATTATCCCGATGGACACAGAATTCCTGGGTTCTGTCATCGTAAAAGGACTGCTTCCAACAATATTTATGAGAAGGTGTTTTCATGGCTCATCTTCATATTTTTCTTTCAATATTCAAACTGTTTGTATTCTAAATTCTTCTCCCATGAAAGCTCTCCACCAACAGATACATGCATATGTGTGTGTGGTAGGGAGGTTGGCTTTATTTTTCAAAATTTTTATTTTGAAATGATTTCAAATTTAGAGAAAAGTTGCAAATCTTAAATGTCATTGACACCAATTGAACAAATTTTAACATTGTGCTGTGTTGTCTCATACCTACCCACCCTGTATATTTCTGAACCATGGGACGGTAGGCTGCACATTTGATGCTTTACTCTGCAATACCTCCATGTCTATCTCCTAAGAATAAAGAGTGTCTTACATAATCACAGTAATCAAATTCAATCAATTTAACATTGATGTAATGCTTTGTTGTCTATCTAATATAGATTTCATCATGTGCCCTCACAATGACCTTTATAACAATTATTGTTCAGATAAAGGATCCAGTTCAGGATCACATGTTGCATTCAGTTGTCACGTGTCTATAGTCTCCTTGAACCTGGAAGCAATCCCTCAGCCTTTCACTTGTTTCATAGACTGTCCCTCAGTTTGGGCTTCTTTGATATTTCCTTGTGACTAAGTTCATGCATTGGGTTTGGGACTGCAAGAGTACATAATTATGTGCTCTTCCAAAAGTATCTCATCTCAGGACCCATGATATTCACTTGCCCTTTTATGGGGATATTAATTTCTATCACTTTGCCAAGACGTTGTTCCATGTCTTCACTGCACAGTTAACTGTTTCCCTTCTGTATTTTCAGATTCTTCGCAATTACGTATTTTGCTTTTTGTTGAACCTCCACCTCTAGATTTGGTACCCATTGATGATTCCTGCCTGAATCCATCTTTATTCTAATGGTCATGTGTTTTCTTTTTTTATTTAAGTAACAAAGCAGAAATGTAATTCACTAAACACCATCACAAGGTAGGAAAAAAAAAAACCTTCAATTGCATTAGCATAAACTCACCAGGCTTCTTCATCCACAGGGTCATGATGTCATAAAAATGATGAAAGCAGAAAATATGTACACTACACATGGGCCAGGTTTGCCACAACATGCTTTTCCTTTATCCTAGTTTCTCCAAAGGAGTCCCATCTCCAGAAGTGAGAGTCCAAGTCTAAAATCATGACACCATCTTCTACTCCTTTGATTCAATATCAAGCATTTTTCATTATGATTACATGCAGTCACTAGTGCAGGGCATTTCCTCCCTTTTGTTTAAATTGCTTCTAGAATAAACATCTCAAAACTTAGGATGGCAGCCAAAGGAAGATAATCTCTCAGGGGAAATCACTGGAATCCTCAGAACTTCCATGAGTAAGAAGCAGAGGAAAATGACAAGTTGCCATTCATTTCCGAAGAAATTCACTCTACAGTAAAGTTCCTCACCTTCAATTCCATGGAGTGAAAGTTAGTCTTTCCAAATGTTAAATTTTATGGAGGGCTAATAAACATATTATAACATTTCCCATGGAAACAGAAATAAATATGCATATATTATGCATAAAATTTACACCCATACACACTTTCCCTTATAAGAGGAGCTCCAGGGATCTCAGAAACCTGATATGTTAATTATTAAGAGAATACTATACAATGTCACATGAAATGAAAGAAAGTGGAACCTACTGGTTAGTGGAATCTATAACTTATCCCCTCGAGGGTTCACCTTGTTCACTAAGAATAAACATATTTCCTTGAGCACAGATGGAAAATGTGAGGTGACAATTCATTCTCCAAGAAAGCATGTTACTTCCCAAGAGGCAGATTCTCACTTCAAGGTGTAGAATATTCATGTGCATAAAAAAACTCTCTGATCTGTAGGCAAGAAAGCCCACTAAAGGGAGAACTAACAAAACAGGGGATTGACTGAAAATAAAAAACAATAAAGATAAAGTGACCAACTCCAACTTCCCTCATTACTAATCAGAATCTGGCAATATGAGTTATATCTTGTCATCTAACAAAGATTTGTTTGTCTTTCCTGTACTGGTCTATATTGTGTAAAAATACTATATCAAAATCACCACAGACAGCCAAATGAAAAAGACTATACATTTTCACAGAATGAAAATACATTGCACTGTGTTATATGGTATCCTATCTTATCAGGTCTTATTGTATTTCAGAGCTAGAAGTAACATAGATATGATTTTATAGCTCCTTCATTTTACAGGCAATGCAACAAGACACTATTTGAATATATGTTTATTTAATAAGTATTTTAACTCATCTAAATATTTATTTGCTTAAGGAATCTTTATCAAGCCCCTACATTGTTCCAGGAACAAGGCCAGGCCCTAGATATTTGTTGGAGAACAAGATATAATCCCTGTCCTCACAAATATTCCAACCTACTTGTGCACTATTTATTGATGATTAAAACATCTTAGTTTATTGAAAGCTTTAATCATATAGATCAGCAGAGCCTAATAGAAATATAACGTGAGCTACATATGTAATTTTCAAATGGCCAGTAACCACATTTGTTTAAAGAGAAATAAGTGAAATTAATTTAACAATACACTTAATTTAACCAATATGTCCAAAATATTATTTAACATGTAGTCGATATCAAAAGTTATTAACGAGATGTTTTACGTTCTTTTTTTCATACCACGTCTTCAAAATCCAGGATGTACTTTACATGTACAGACATCTCAATTTGGATGCTAAATTTTCATCAGAAATATTTTATCTGTGTTTAGATTTCATGAAAGTTTACAGTTTAAAAAAAGTACGTTGACGATTTAAGTTATTCCAACCATTCTTAAGAGTTTACCAAGAACTAAATCAAACAGGATTTATATTTACATTTAAATTAATTAAAATTAAATATAACTAAAAAATCTGGTTTCTCTGTTGCACCATGGGGCTGGTGGCTACCATATTGGTTGTACAGCTCTGAATGATATTATTTTATTTTTCTAGGAAATAAATAAACAAGGCAGGGTACTTACTACTCATGTTATACATATGAAAAACAAACATGGATTAGAGATGATGAGATGAATCATATGAGGCTGTAGGCACACCAAATAAGTGGTAGAATTGGAATTCAATCCCAAGACTTCCAAAGCCCAATGATCTTTCCTCTATATTTTGCTGCATTAAAAATGAATGTGATAGTCTTACTCTGTTGACACTATGTTAGGCCATAGAGAATCTGAAATGCCAGATTAAAAAGTTTGGACTTGAACCAGCCCACAGAGGCACACAGATGGCCTAAGGCCTGAAATGAACCACAAAAGTGTGGCTAGGTCCATTATTTTTAAAAATCTGACATGTATTTTCCAGTTTCCTTCAGACCCCACCACCATTTATTACTCATAAGCATCCAGCTTCATTCACTTACTGTTCTTTTCTCTGCCCTTGATACATTTGAATTTGACAATTCAGTGAGGCAATGGCTGCTGTTAAGGGTTTTCAAGCCTTCAGATGACTAATCTGATCCTCTGTGTAGGCTAAATTAGTACCAATAAAGACTGGAACCAAGGAGACTAGTTTAACTCAAGTATTAGCCTTTTTTTAAAGTTCTTTTGACTTCTTTCAGATTTATTTCCTTCAAGTTGTCATTAGAATATCTTTTTGACCCCAAAAAGAATCTTCCAGAATATGTTAAATTTTCAGTCAGTGGCTCAAAAGAAATTTCTGGTCTGATAGAACTACTCTCTCTCTCTCTTTGTCTCTGTCTCCCTTATACACACACACACACACACACACACACGGTTGTCTCTACCTGAGGGGCACCTGCATGACTCCAACTGAAGGTTTCTGAGTTGAAGATAAATATATGGATTTTTAAAATGTAAGGACATCTTTTTTTCCTTCCCTTCTTGCCTGCTAGAAGGCATTGGACAAAACCTATAACATCCATAGATCTCTGTTCTTTGCTTGTCAAGTAAAAATTTATGAAATTTTCATCTTTGCCATATCCCAGGCTTCTGGAAGGGATGACCTAATGGTAGGTAGTTTTATCACTCTTTCTATGAAAGAAACCATAGGAATGTTGATTCAGACATTATTGCTGAATAAGGGAAAATGGCCCCATTTTGAGATATGTAGTTTTAGGAGCCCCTTGCAGGGGCAAAAGATTTGATTTTGCAAAATCAAAAGAGCAAAAACAATTATCCAAATTAATTTTACCTAACTTTGCCAATAAGAGTTTATTGATTAATTTAATTATGAAATATTTACCATAATTTGGGAAAAGGTCAGAGTCTGTTTAAGGCAATTCACTGGAAAAGTCCAACTATATTTTTTGTAATTCATTTCTGAATCAGTTTTCTGTATCTGGGAAAAATACTCTCTTACTTGAGTCTACATGTTTCATGGATTGTATTGAGCAGGAGAACCTAATGTAGAGATTCTCAAACCTGAGTTTAAGAGTTATGGGGTAGGGTAGGGGGACCAGTTAACATAAGGATTTCTGGGACCCAGCCCTGAGATGCTAATTCAGTAGGTTCAGGGCACCTCAAGTCCCGCAGTGAATCTGATACAGAAAGTATCTATAGACCACATTTTGATAAATATGGGTCTAGCATTTGGCATAGGTCATAATTCTTTTACCTGGGGTTGAGATCATTAACCTTATTGGAGATTACTTCCCAATTAAGATGCAGAAGATTGGTTATACTGATGATTCCAAGTGGTGTGACTCTGTATTGTGACTCTGCAGCTCCTCCACTAAGAGGAAGTCTATCTCTCTACCTGTTGAGTGTGACCTGGACTCATGACTTTTTTGTAACTGTGCAGTAGAAGTGTCATTGTGCCAGCTCCAAGTTTGAGCCTCAAGAAGATTTTCAGGCTTGCCACTAACTTGTGAACAAGCTCAGATGAGTCTGCTGGAAGATGAAGGTGGCATGGAAAAGATTCCAACCATCCCACTCAGGGCAACCTTGAACCAGCTTCTAGTCAACCTAGAAAAATGGAGCTCCCTACATGACCCACAGCTGGCCAGAGATACACAGTGAGCCTAGCCAACAGAATAACTATTTAGCTGACCCAAGAGCAATAAATGTTACATTTTTAGACCACAGAGTGTGGAGGAGCTTCCTATGAAACAATGGCTAACGGGGGCATAAAGTCAAGTCCCTACTATCTGTCCTCTATTCAGGAAAGTCTGAATGAGACACGAATTCCTACACAGGAAGAAAATACTTCTGTTGTTTTGGCCAAAATAAATAAAAAACAAATAAATAATAAATCCATGGCCAAAATTGTACCATTGGATTTTATCCTGGCCCCAGAGCTCTCCCAACACTGGTGGACCAAGGTGATGGCCAAGGAGAGAGTGCAAGATAAGAAGTTCAATCCCGGCCCTGAACAATGTTAACTGTTGTTAATAATAAAAATATAAAGTGACATTATTTAATAACGTTGTAAGATTAGAGCCAAAATGAAGGATTTTTTGTAGTGTTCCAACAGGGTCTTGCTGCCCATTCACCCTAAAAGAACATAAAAGGTATAGAATTTGTTCTTTTAAAAAATTAAGGAGACACATGTAATCTGGTATTTTTGAGATTTCCTGTAAAACTCATCTCGTCTATATGAATTCCTCAAAAGCATTTAAAATCAGATCTTTTAAAGCTCCCCGAATGCAAAACCAAAATTAAGACTTCCTTAATAATTCAAATACAGTTTGGGTGAATCTTAATACTGCTGAATTATTACAAGATGTCTTATGTATCTAGAATCAGAATGATGGAAAGAACAGTTTTTGTAAGAGAAACAACATCTTTGCGCTCCTAGAGTATTGATTGTTTTGGCACCATTTGCATTACCCTCTGCTTGTAAAGCAATGTCTGTGGTGTAGGAAACTCTGGAGTGATGGGTCACAGGACAGCACACCATATGCTCAGCAGTTCATGAGCACAATGGTCTGAAGTCAAGGGTGACGCTCTGACTAAGAATCTCTTTACAAACCAGGCTTTACATGAATGTAATGGGTACCTTACATTCAAAGGCCAAATGAGTTACTTCTTTTGTTTGACAGATAATTATTTCACCCTATATAGAAGAATGAACAAAGCCTGTCAAAATCATAGAGTTTCCTCATCACTGACCATCTGCAAACACACTGAAATGGAGACAAGATGTTTAAAAAGTCTATTTGCCCATTAGAGCACATATTAGCCCCACTGCCCCCATAAGGTTTCCATAACTTTCTTAAAGATTAGCTTCTTATAATAAAGGACCCAAAAAAGTCATCAAAATGGCCACAGACTAAGAAACTTCATTATGTAGTATCTCATAAAATTGCATGTACCAGAAGTGAAAAGAGGAAAAGCAAGATATAATACAGATTCCAAAACGACTTCCCACACCTTTCAACAAACTTCCTACCAGGTATAAATCCCAAGTTTTAAATGATAATCTGAAAACAAGGAAAACCCTATGGTTTCATAACTCTCATACTTGGAAGCAAAATCCAGAAGTCAAAATAGCCTCAGATATATATTTGTGGACGATTACCTCCCCAGTTTACGTTAAACCTACAGTGGATCAGGCTTTCTGATGGTACAGATCCTGACATTTTGCTGTTTTAATAGAAGCTTAGTGGCTTCCAGTTCAAGTTTGCCAGCACTCTAGGAGTGCCCTCTTAGTGTGAGCGGTCAGAGATGATTAACTGAAAAATATTTCCAAGTTAAACATTGATTTGCCTCTGCCTCTATTTATTCCTATCTTGGACGACCTTTCCAACTCTTTTTTTTTTTTTAACAAAAGAAAGCAGACACCAGTGGCTTTGCATTTCTTAGTGAAAAGCAAAAAAAAAAAAAAAAAGAATTCTGAATTTGTTACATTCTGTGGTTCTATCTTATAAAGAAATGAACAGGGCATTGGGGAAATCCAAGGAAGACCATTTGCTTTTCTTTCTACACACAGACAGACTTATAGACACACACACACACACACACACACACTGAATACCCGTGACTTGAATGAGATACTTTCTGTTTTGTTTCATTTCAGCTACTATTTTACTTCAGTATTTAGTCCACACAGATTCAGAAGGTACGAAACTAGCTTAGTTTATGCGTTAGCTTGAGCCTTCTCCTCATTCTCTTCCTACCTTTTAGGAAGAGTGCTACACATGTTTAAGACATTTATTCTCCAGATATCAATCTGCTATTTCAATATATCACCAAATCCTGCTTCATCTTCCTTTGAAGTGTTTAATATCAGATTCACACACACACACACACACACACACACACACACACACACACATATGCACACGCACATGCACACAGACAACACACACACACAAACGCACCTCTTTCTTAGTTCAGTTGCCCCCACTGCCCAGAACTCTAAGCTCTAATTTTCTGGAATAGCGTAACAGCTATCCTATCAGGTTCTCCTCTTCATCTTACTTGCAAGATTAAGATTAATTTTACTAGACCATGGCTGTCATCATGTCCTTTCCCTGCTCAAGAATCTATAATGGCTTTCTACTCTCTAATGTCAAGGTCAAATTCTTTTTCCTAGGTTAAAATCTTCCTAAATCTTGTACCATTTTATCCATTCTTTGCTGCATAATTTTTTAAATCTCTTAATAGATTTTATTTTCACAGTGAAGGTGATTATAAAATTCCTCTTTGGTGCTCAGTAGATGTCACTAATTTAAGAAAACTAGAAAGATTTGGTGAGAGTTAGCTGAACATCTAAGACCTGACATGTAGGGTATTATATATATATAATATATATATATATGTATTATATATATATACACATTATTATATATATTCATGTATATATATACATGTATATATACATTATATATGCATATATATGCATATTATATATATTATGCATATATATATATTATTATATATATTCATGTATATATACATGTATATATATAATATACATATATATTGTATATATTCATATATAATACCCTATATTATATATATATATATAGGGTATTATATATATATACACATATAATTTATTGTCAAATTGGTCTCCATAATAAACTCAAAATGGATGAAGGACCTGAATGTGAGACAGGAAACCATCAAAACCCTAGAGGAGAAAGCAGGAAAAAACCTCTCTGACCTTACCCACAGCAATTTCTTATTTGATACATCTCCAAAGGCAAGGGAATTAAAAGCAAAAATGAAATATTGGTACCTCATCAAGATAAAAAGCTTTTGCACTGCAAAGGAAACAATCAACAAACCTACAAGGCAACCAATGGAATGGGAAAAGATATTTGCAAATGACATATCGGATAAAGGGCTAGTATCCAAAATCTATAAAGAACTCACCAAACTCCACACCCAAAAAACAAATAATCCAGTGAAGAAATGGGCAGAAGACATGAATAGACACTTCTCTAAAGAAGACATCCAGATGGCCAACAGGCACATGAAAAGATGCTCAATATCACTCCTCATCAGGGAAATACAAATCAAAATGACACTGAGATACCACCCCATGCCGGTCAGAGTGGCTAAAATGAACAAATCAGAAGACTATAGATGCTGGAGAGGATGTGGAGAAATGGGAACCCTCTTGCACTGCTGCTGGGAATGCAAACTGGTGCAGCCGCTCTGGAAAACAGTGTGGAGGTTCCTCAAAAAATTAAAAATAGATCTACCCTATGAATTTACACAAGGGATACAGGAGTGCTAATGCATAGGGGCACTTGTACCCCAATGTTTATAGCAGCACTTTCAACAATAGCCAAATTATGGAAAGAGTCTTTGCTGCATAATTTTTATCCAAATAGTCTGGTTCTTCCTTTGCTATCCCTTTCTCTAAGGAACATTACAACTATTTACTAATATATATTAAACCTCACCTTCTGAGCACTCACGAAGTTAGGTATGAACACGTGATCTCTTCTGGGCAATGAATTCTAAGCAGACAGAAGTGACATGTACCACTTCTGGATTGAAGCATTTAAGGGCTTATGTGTTATTCTCATCTTCTCTCTCCTTTGCCACAAAGACCTGTAATCCTCCAGATGGTAGCAACCTCATTGCCCTGGATTCCTAAGTGAAGATGAGTTGCAACAGAGACCTCCTACTGATGTGTGATGAACATTAGCATGAACAAAACATCTACTCCATTGCTTCATGTCACTGAGATTTCAGGGATGGTTGTTACTATAACCTGCTATGCTAGTTCCTGCCTCCAAGACCTTTTAGAATACACATGCCCTCTCTCTACTTCTTGCTTTTTGAAGCTCTGCTCAGGCTTCTGAACCCAACACAAGTTCTCTTTCTCCAGGAAGCCTTCCTTATTTAATCCCATGCCACAATGATATCCTCTTTCTCTATACAGATACATACCATCGTCCACTTTAACCCTTGATTCCATGTTGACCAGATATTTATTGAACTCCTTGTGTTGGAAATAATTTGAGATTTAAAAGAAGATGATGAGACAAGATTTCTGTCATCAAGAATGTTAGGTATATCCCAAAAAAAGACACAATTAGAAAATCATATATTAATAGAATATGAGACAAAAATTGTCAGAATGCAAAAGTAGTTCACTAAGCCAGGGACATAAATTCTTAGTGCCAATACTGTGACTAAAGGTATCTGAGATAGCTCTTAGGAAGTAAAGGTGTCCCTTGAGTAGGATGTGGCCAGGAGAAAGAGAATTTTAGGTAGGGAATTAAAGCCAGGGTAAAAGCATAAAAGGAATAGCTTGAAGTTGGATCTGTTTTTAAAAAAGTTGGTTATCAGAAAAATTTTTGTGTAGAAAAGCTCTAGAAGAAAATAATAGAAAGGTAGTTGGAATCAGATTTTGTTGAGCCATATACATAATGTTGAAGAGTCTGAGCTTTCTTCCTGAGGGAATGAAAAGCTACAAAGTTGTCTACAACAGAAAGTAACATACAAAAAACATTTTATTGGGGTGATCAAAGTGATGTGTACTAGGTAAATGGATTGAATGAGTGTAAAAAATAAAGGCCATATCTAATATATCATTCCCCTCAAATTTAATGAATGTTAACTTTGTCTCTCTAATTATCACATATCAGTTGACTACTGCTGTGTAACAAATTGCCTCCAAACTCAGTGAGTAAAAGCAATAAGCACATATTACTGCTCATAAGTGTATTGGTCAGCTGTGTTGTTCTTTTGGTCTGGCAGAACTTACACACACATCTGTAGTCAGCTGAGGTTTGGGAAGGCCACTCTGTTTATGTTAAATAAGCTTTCTCATATGCTTTGAAGGTGACTGATTAGAGACTGGCCTAGGATGGTCTCCCTGAGACAAACGGGCTCTCCATGTGATTTCTCACCCTCAGCAGGCTGGCCCAGGCTTGTTGTACGGCAAAGGCCTGGGGGCAAGAAAACAGGCAGAAACACATAAGGCCTCTGCAGGCCTGGCCTAGGAAATGGCACAACATCCTTTCTGTTGCATTCTACTTGCCCAAGAAAGTCACAAGTCCAGCTCAGATTTAAGAGTTAAAGAATAGACTCTACTTCTTCAAGGGGAAAGATACAAAGTCACACCGTCAAAAGTGGGGACTCAGTGAATCCATCAGTCGGGAAGGAAACACAAGGAACAAGTCATTCTCTCCCACATTTTGCCTATCTCATTTTTTTTCTGCCATAAGCCTAGGAGGTACATTATTATTCTCACCATTTTTACAGATGAGGAAACTAAGCTCCCAAGTGGTTAATAACTTACCTAACGTCATATATAATTGAGCAGTGTTTGAATCTCAGATTACGTCCAAAGCCATGGAATTTTATTTTTTGCTAGAGATCATTAATTTGAGAAAGAAAGAGTGAAAATTAAGGGTAAAGGAGGAGAAACACTATGCTGAGGTCAAGAGAATTAAATTCAAGCACCAGCTATGTTTGTTTCCTTATCTCTAATGTATCCAGCTGGCTTGCAGAGGCTAACATAAAAACCAAAACATCTACACACACATAGAAATACTTTGAAAACTACAAAATTCCATACAAATATAATATATCCTTATTCTAATTTTTAATATCCTTATAGAATCTGGAATATACAACAGGACGTGAGCAACACCCTCCCAGGAAAAGAACAGGTATTATCTAAAATTATTCAAAATATGCCATACCAAAATTACATCCAAGAATAGGCCAAATACTTTTACACCTTTTTGCTTATGAGAAATTTAATTAAGTGGATATTTATGGATGTTAAGAAATTGTTAATTTTTTCAGGCATAATAATGCTATTGCCATTTATGCCTTTCTAAAGAGTTCTTATTTTTTAGAGTTGTGATAGCAGTGAATAAAACAATACCAAGTCAGAAATTTGCCCAGAAAGGGTTAATTAGGGTATAGCTGAAAGATTAGCTATGATTAATTATTGAAGCTGAGCGATGGGTACTTTTGTGAAATAATAAGATATTTATAGAAAAAAGGTTTCTCTATTTTTAAAAAAATCTCCTCAATACAAGTAGACTTCTTCCCTTCAGAATAAAAAACCTCTTTGCATCTGATATTTCAGAAATCTTCCCAGAGCAATAGGCATGACATATACAATCTGGTTGTTTCTTTCTACTTTAAAACCAATTACCATCCTTTCCCAACGGCCACAGCAAGAGTATCCTGACTTGATTCCTGCTCTCATTTTTACTTCAGGTTTCAACTTCTACACATTAACCACTGCAATCTTACTCCACCCTTGATATCTTTTCTTGCTAATTTTCTGTTCACTCTTGCCTTAGCCACTCTCCACAATATGTTTTTCTGGGTAGCAGACTATGGAGCAGGGCTTGTGTTGATTTTGTGCAGCCCACATTCCTGGAATGTTAGTGCTAAGCACAGAATTTGACCTGTAACACAGTGAAGAAAGAGTTCAAATGCAAACTCCAAAGATATCCATCCCACAGAATAAATGCCAATAAGCAATTTCCTTTTCCCAGCCTACAGAGATTTTCATCAGATAGCCCATAACAGACAGAACCCGTGCCAATATTTTATAACCCATAAAATTTCTTCAAGCAATTGTACAGATTTCCAGCCATCCTTTGATCAGTCTTTGTAACAGTGACTCCAGGCCTTCACCTAAAAATGATTCCTAGACCTTGATATATATATATACGTGTGTGTGTGTGTGTGTGTGTGTGCGTGTGTACACACACACAATGGAAGAGATCTGGCCTTCAGAAAGTCTCTCATTAAAGCGCTAATCTGTTCCACCACATTCTTCTGAGACACAGTGATCAGCATTCTAGCTGGCCTCAATGGCCAGCCCTAATAAAACTGATAGAAACAGCTTAAGTAATTGGATTGCTATACGGGATTGAATGTCTGACAACAAAAGATAGCCATCTCTATTCGACCACCATATCTTTGTTCCAGCAACGAATTCATTTAGCAATGCACTTAGAGGCTCCTGGGCCCAGGGAGAAATGACAGACGAGGGACACAAAAGCTAGGCCAGCTGATGAGCCAGAGACAGAGGCTGTGCAATTCCAAAAAGTTAATTACGGTGAACGCAGGCAGCAGACAATGACTTGTTGAATCATTACCATAATCACATTATTGCACTGGTCTCCAGTTCCCAGCCAAGGGCAGTGTTGGCTACTTCTCATTCTGACTGTGTACTTCCTCTTCACCTGCCACCTGAAATCTACCGTACACGACTTCTTGGCTGATACACTCTTAACTACTGCAATCTGTTCATGTGTCCTAGACATTTTTTTAAATTTTAGTGGGTTTTTTTTTCCTATCAAAAGAGATAGAAGTGTCCAGTCAGTGTAGAAGACATTGGTGCTAAAATTCTCATATTTGTCTCAAAATTTGTGACATGGGAAAACATTATCATCCATTAAAATATAATTATAATATCAAAATCCTATATCTACATGTGACTTCAGATAGGTCTAAACAAAGTTAATATAATATAAATCAAATCACAATGTTGATTTATAACTTCAGGCAGATCTAAAGAGGGTTAATATAAATCAGAATATTGATATCCAAAGCCAATCCTAGAGTGAAAAACAGCAAATACTACCCACACTCAGTGAGTCTGAAGCAACATTCCCAGTTAATATTTTCCTAGAAGCTTTGACGTATTTATTTCTTGACCACCGGGTATTTCGTTTCTTCAGCAGAGTGACATAAATTATTTTCACTTTTCCACTGTCTCTGGAACAGTTTTGGTCTCTCTGAAGAGAATACCAGCCAGCGAGTGAGAATGGCACCACCTTTTATAATAAACAGAGATGTTGGTACAATGACCATTGCCAAAAATGTAATAACACAGCAGCAATGATAATAGTAGAAATATTGTTATTAATAATTACTTTAGACCGGCCAACTTAGAGTGAGGACTCTAAATATTTCTAAATGAAGTTCTGATTTAGCCATACAATATTCTGTAAGAGAGCTCAGGGATCATTCATTCTGCATTAAAATGGAAAGAAATAGCAAAGCCAGGATACCTTTGCTTTTTCAAACAGTGGCACCAAAGAAGCCCAAATACAAATGTCTTGACATCCAGTCCAACACTCCAGGTCTTTAAATAGCATGGTTCAGCCAAGATTCCTTGCCCAACTTGGCAAAGAGATAGAACCAGCTCCACAGTCCAAATTTTGACTTTGGTTCATAATTGAAAATACACAATCATATGTTGTCCAAAACTGGCATGTCTTCCCCTTTTCAATTTATCATACTGCCAAATGGATAACATGGTCTCAAAATGCTATACCCATGAAAAATATTGAAATACTTCTAATCATGAGTAAAGAATATATAGTTAATTTTGACATAAATCTTGAACAGAACTATAGAAGGATTCCTACTCAAATCTCAGCAGAGACTTTTTTGTGCTAAGCTTTACTATGATAAAATGGGCCTCAAGTTCAATAAAATATCCCAATGCCCATCTAAGATACCTTCATTTCTTTTTATTTTCTGAAAGGGATTAAAGTTGCAATCAATCTGTACATGGGACAATCAAGGGCAATAATATTTACCATATCTTTAAGCACAATGGCTGAAAAGGATGGGAAGTGGGTCCTACATCCTACAGGAAGTTCTTCCTCACCATGCCAGTCCTTCATGCCCTTTTCTCCCCTCCCATCAATCCCTCAGCCTTCTTCCATTTCCACCATTCATCTCCCACTTGCCATGCCCTGCCTGTACTGGACACTGTGCTTTTTTCAAGACTATATATATTCCTTCCTTCCTCCCCTAGATCTAAAACCCTCAAGAACAAGATGGAGTGGTATTTAATCTACCCATTCCTCACAGTACCAAGCACAGATTGGCATTTCATATGTATGTCACTGACTGATGAGGCTGGAGGTTAAAATACTAGACAGATTTTGTTGTACTTATATGCAATGTAAATATGTATCCATGGCTTACCTTTGAGGTCATCACCAATTTACCAAGAAAATAAGAAAACAATAAGCTTTTAGTTCTAATGTTTGCAGTCTTTCTATATCACATAAAGTATGACTAGAACACAGTCACAGCTTTGTATAAACCCAAAACCTGACAGCCACTCATAGGGTTACAGGAAATGTATATCTACACAGACAGGGCCTTTGTCTTGAACCGGTAAATACCCACTACATCTGTGACTAACAGTGAAATCACTTCTTTCCTGAGACCACGCCCCGGCTCCTCTCCTAACTGCTCTGGGGTCATACAGGCAGGCATGACGTGGTTGAAGACAGGTAGATGTAGTTCCCTGACCCACAGTCACTTCACATTTTTCTCGTTTCTTACCCATTGTTCTCAACCACTTTACCTGCCCCGGCATAGCAATGGAAGGCAATGTAAAGCCATTGCTCCTTTGAAAGGGCTCTGGAAATCTCTGATCAAAGGGCCTTTCCCCACCTCCATGTGGCTTCTCCTTGTTCCTGGGATGAAGGCCTAATAAGAGTCCAAGCTAATTTTTACCCTTTACCCTTATGCCTAGGCCATTCCCAGGCCTAGCTGTCACTTACAGATTATCTGCCTCATAGGCTCTTATGTGATTTTCTAGGCTTTCCCCATTTAGCACAACATAGATACTATAAATTGGCAGCCTAAAATATGCAGGCAACATTGGGCTTAACAATGAATTTTATTTATGCTCTATACTTTTGTTGTTGTTTTTATAAATTCATCACCAATAATTTTAAGTCCAGAGATTTTATATATCAATTAAGACGCCTAACTGCTCTTTAGAAATTAGAGGATTTGGCCACCCCTGGTCCCATTCTCATCTGGCAGCATCAGCTAAAGCTGAGTAATGGCTGCCCTTTTAGAAACAGAAGCAACTCTCCCCTTCTCCACTGTCTCTGTCACTCCCCATTGCCATACACCAGACCCTTATACTCAGGTGTATATCTGTCATGGCAGAAACTACATAGAAGCTCAAAAACATGGTTCTACTTATTTCTGAACACATAAGACTCTATCTCCTATCCTCCCTTACAGTCAGGTGTGGTCATGTGACTTTGTTCTGGCCGATGGAATATGAGTGGCTACTTTATGATCTGTGGAAGATGGCGGCATAGGAGGATACTGGGCTCACTGCGTCCTGCAGATCACTTAGATTCCACCCACACCTGCATAAATAACCCAGAAAACCACCAGAAGACTAGCAGAACGGATTCTCCAGAGCCAAGCATAGACGAGAGGCCCATGGAAAAGGGTAGGAAGAGCAGAGGCGGTGCGCTACACGGACCGGTGGGAGGGAGCCGGGGTGGAGGGGCAGCCCACCGGCCAAGCAGAGCCCCCAAGTCTGGCTTGCAAAAGCGGAGGGGCCGGACGGAGTGTGTTTGGACAGCAAGTGGGACTTAACATCTGGAAGGTTATAAGCTAACAGCTCTGCTCGGAGAGCGGGAGGGCTGGAGGACAACGGGAGGGAGAGTTGTTGAGCCCCAGAGACAGAGTGCAGCTTGGCGGGGAACAAAGGTGCTCACCAATGCCGTCTCCCTTGCCCATCCTCCAGCCAAAATCCCAAAGGGAACCAGTTCCTGTCAGGGAACTTGCTTGCACCACGCAAACACCCAATGTTGTGCTTCTGTGGATCCATCCCTCCGGCGGGTCTGACTCCCTCCAGGTGCCACAGGGCCCCTCCAGAAGTGGGCCTCTGAAGGAAAAGCAAGCTAAGCATGCCCCTCCCGCCCCTGTGCACCATGCCAATCCACCCCAGCTAATACACCAGATCCCCAGCACCACAAGCCTGGCAGTGTGCAAGTAGCTCAGATGGGCCACACCACCCCACAGTGAATCCCGCCCCTAGGAGAGGGAAAGAGAAGGTACACACCAGTCTGACTGTGGCCCCAGCGGTGGGCTGGGGGCAGACATCAGGTCTGACTGCAGCCCCGCCCACCAACTCAAGTTATTCAAGACAGCACAGGGGAAGTGCCCCGCAGTCCCGCACCACCCAAGGGACTATCCAAAATGACGAAACGGAAGAATTCCCCTCAAAAAAACCTCCAGGAAATAACGACAGCTAACGAACTGATCAAAAACGATTTAAACAATATAACAGAAAGTGAATTTAGAATAATAGTCATAAAATTAATCTCTGGGCTTGAAAACAGTATAAAGGACAGCAGAGAATCTCTTGCTACAGAGATCAAGGGACTAAGGAACAGCCAGGAGGAGGAGCTAAAAAATGCTATTAATGAGCTGCAAAATAAAATGGAGATGACCACGCTCGGATTGAAGAGGCAGAGGAGAGAATAGGTGAACTAGAACATAAAATTATGGAAAAAGAAGAAGCTGAGAAAAAGAGAGATAAAAAAATCCAGGAGTATGAGGGGAAATTTGGAGAACTAAGTGATGCACTAAAGAGAAATAATCTACCCATAATTCGTATTCCAGAGGAGGAAGAGAGAGGGAAAGGTGCTGAAGGTGTACTTGAAGAAATCATAGCTGAGAACTTCCCTGATCTGGGGAAGGAAAAAGACATTGAAATCCAAGAGGCACAGAGAACTCCCTTCAGACGTAACTTGAATCGATCTTCTGCACGACATATCATAGTGAAAGTGGCAAAGTACAAGGATAAAGAGAAAATTGTGAAAGCAGCTAGGGATAAACATGCTCTAACATATAAAGGGAGACCAATAAGACTAGTGACGGATCTCTCTACTGAAACTTGGCAGGCCAGAAAGGAATGGCAGGAAATCTTCAATGTGATGAACAGAAAAAATATGCAGCCGAGAATCCTCTATCCAGCAAATCTGTTATTTAGAATATGATGAGTGCCAAAAAAATCTCTCACATGTGATCATTCACACTCTTTTCTCTTCTGCTTAATGCAATCAAGCCATGTGTTTAAAATGGCAGAGCCACTAGATAGAAGGATCTTAGGTTGGGAAATTCACCTGAAAGAAATGAAACTACTTCTATCATGTTTGAACAATCATGCATTTTGAATTTCTTTGTTACAGCAGCTAACATGAGCTTAACACATCTGTCTTTCAACTTCACAGGAAGTCTGTGACTTGATTTAATGACTACATGCCCAAAGTCTCACTTTACACTGATCTGACCATAACTAATCCCTCTGAAAGGCACCATTTCTTATAAAAATCTACCCACCATGAACTTCAAAAGATGTACTTCCTTCCTGTAACTCCCTAGTGATTAGTTTTGTACAACAACATTAATTTATGCAGCTATGATTGTGTCTGAGTTTGTCTGCCCCCTAACCTAAAGCTTCACCTTACACACTAAAAGTTCTGGCTCTGGTCTCCATAAACTTACCCTTGGAAAAGTAATGGACACTTATGAACAATAGAATTAAGATAAATATAATCAAAGTCATTGGAAGTTGAAGAAATCCACTGAGATAATGTGGTACATCAGCAGAATTTTTTTCAAGGTAATCAAAGTCTAGAAAAGAAAAATGACTTCCCTAAAATCACACAGCCAGAATATAGGAGAGAAAAATCAAACTCTCATTTTTAATTTCTAAATGCAATGTACTTGACAACATTATCCTTCATCTCTTATTACAACCCACAGTTTTATTTTACCTTTTTCCACCACACACACACAGTCCTAGCAATTAATGGAACATTGATTATGTGGTAAGTACTATTCCGAGTTTTTTGCATGCATTTCTTAAATTTTAATTTCAGAATAAATATATGAGGTTATATAATCTCCATTTTTATGATGTAAAAGTGAGGCACAAAGAGGTTAATGAATTTTTTCAATATCACATACCTAGAAAATGGAAGGTAGGGTCTAACTCCATAGTCCATGCTTCTAAAAACCATGTTATATTTCCCATTGCAATCTTATCTTTCTTCATAGAAGGAAGAAAGTTTTGCATCAGTTAGCTTTTCCTAGGAAACAAACCACCTTAAAATATGGTGGCTTAAAGCAACAGCCACTTACTCAGCCCATGATACTATGGGGTAGCAATTTAGGCTAGGCTCAATGGGGCAGTTCTTCTGCTGACCTCACCCGGGCTCATATAGTATGTGAGGTCAGCTGGCCAGTTAGGTTGTGGCTAGATGAGCCAGATGACCTCAATCCCACATCTGGGAACTCAGCTAGGAGAGCCAGAATGACCGACATGGCATGGCCTCTCATCCTCCAGCAGACTAGCCAAGACTTGTTCCCATGGCAATGGTTGCTCTTTTCCCAAGAGCTCAAGAGTATCAAGAAAGGCAAGTACGAAAGCACAATTATTTCTCAGTTCTCTGCTTGTGTCGTATTTGCTACTATTCTACTAGCTGAAGCAAGATACATGGCTAACTCCATGGAAAAATGGGGAAATAGACTATTTCTTGATAGGCAGACCTTCAAAATCATATTTCAAGGGGCACACAGAATGGGATTGGAAAAATTTATGGACATTTTTAATATCTCAGATAATTTAATTGTTCTCTTCTAGTACTTACATCCATAGTTCTAAATAATATGTGTATATGGCTACCTCTTAAGTAATCAGTTTTAAATATTATCTTCTGGATTATTATTATTATGACAATTAAAAATTTAGGTTTTTCAATACCTTTCCTTTCTACCAAAAAGTCATAAACCTTTCACCCAAATTCCCTAAATATTAACATTTAACATAACTGCTTTATACATAAATACATATATTTCCTCTAAATCATATGAGAATAAGTAATAGACATGAGGCCTCTTTACTCCTAAATTTTCAGTGTGTGTTTTCAAAATCAAGGCTTAAATAACCAACTGCATAATTATTAAAAATGAGGAAATTAGCTTTATAATGCTATGACTTATTCTATCTTGTACTGTCAAATATGGTAGCCATTAGCCACATGTGACTAAATGTATTTAAATTTTAAACTAGTAAGAATTAAACATTAAGTTCCTTGGTCACACTAGCCACATTTAAAGTACTCAATAGCCACATATGGCTGGAGACTATTTTACTGAATAGTGTAGAGAATGTAACCATCATTACAGAAAGTTTCCATCATGGACAATGTTGGTCTATATCTTTCAGGCCCTGTTTGTATATAATTACAGATTTATAGAGATAAAATCTGTATGTGTTACAAGATTATAGTCACAGGTAGTAATTATTACCTCTATCTTTAGATAGGAAGACAAAATTAGAAAAGTGAACGGGGTCCATGCCTGTATAATAAATCAATCCTATAAAAAGGGATTTGATTCTAAGTTGGATCAATTGAAAGACCTTTCTCCCACAGCAACATATTCCATCCCCAAAAAACGTGAGTCCCTATCTTAGGTTGTGCATGTGCACAAATTTATTAAGCTCCTCCTTTATTCAGGAAGAGCTCCCAGGAGAAATAGCAAAGGAATGAGGGAACCAAGACAGGGCAAAAAAAAGCCAAGGAAAGTGCCGATTTCAAGCAACTTTCAGACTGATCTTGTAGGTTACCCTAAAGCATAAACCACACCATGGGATTTGTCCCACCTGGAGCCAAGTGAGCCAGGGTGTCACACACCTACATGGCTACAGGCTGCACCAACAGGATAAAAGCTCCCAGGTACTTGTGTGGGTAAAGCAGTGCCAGCAGCCCAAGTTTGTCCTGTGAAAAAGGTCAGTAGTTCCCACTGCTGGGAATCAAAGCACACAGAGGGTGAGGCATGAACACCCTTAAACCAGTGAAAGAGGGCTGAGAACATTGGGAGCAGCCCAGACCAAAAATATGACAGAGTATTCTACCTTACTATTCTTTATAAAATGTATTTGTTAAATAGCTCCCTATGTGGCCTTTTGCATAAGTAAAACTTGAAAATCTTGCTGGTTCCGAATAAATGCTCACTTACTTACACTGGCCTATTTCCATGAGATATTTGTTTGAGCCTCCAATATCAGCTGAGGGAAAACAGGTGGGGTGGGTGGGGCTACCCTTGATAGGGAGCATAAAATCAAAGGGCAAGAACCACGGAACACAGATTCAGGGACATCTGAGTGCAAACCAGCCTGCTGTATAGGGGAACCCTCCACCGAGAAGTGTGTTGCCCTTTCCTACAATCCATCCAGACTATAGAAATCCATACAAACTAGTTTAAGTAAAGGGGGGATTATTTTGTATGTTACAAGAGTGCCTCACATAACTCAAGATTACATAACTTAGTGGGGCATCATGAGAAAGCTGGATAATCATCAGGAACAAGCTGTCTCCTCTTTCCCTTTTTATTCTTTTCTTTCTCTACATACTCTTGGATTTCTGCTTCTCCATGCACGTGGACCAAAAACACCTGCCCCAGCCCCAGAGTCCACAAAATGCACTGGCACTAGAAGTAGATCCAGGAGTATTAACTTCTCATTCTCTGGATTACTTAAAATCTCAATCAGGATAGAATTCAGTTATCTCAGTTCTCATGTCAGGTGTCAGAGACCTTGGGACTTGTATAAAGATGTACAGATTAAGGTAAATGGTATGGCAGACTATTTTTTCCAAAAGTGGCCACAGCAATATCTCTGGTGCCCTATACTGTTCAGAGCCTTTCCACTCCTCACCCTGAAAAGTAGGGTCTGTGTTCCCTTCTCTTGAATCTGGGCTGTAACTTCTGAATTTTTATTTTCATTTGTTGGCATTACAAAATAAACAAGAGGCAAATCTGAAACACCCCACCCCTGCTAAAAAAAAAAAAAAAAAATCCTAAATGTAAAGATTCATTCAAATACACTATTGTCTCGTGCCACTTAGTGTAGTTCCTCCTTGAATAACCCCCTATCCAAGACCTGTGTGTTCTTAAAATGCCACCTCTATGTTGGTTCAAAACCTTGGGAGCTTCCCAGGTGAAATCTAAAGCTGGACTCCACACATAGGGGGCAGGAAGAGACCAGAGAAAGAGGCTGGCCCTCTGGATTGGTAGATGGCAGGTTTAAAAAGCAAAGAAGTTGGGACACTTGGCTGGCTCAGTCAGTAAAGCATCTAGTTCTTGATCTTGGGATCATAAGTTCAAGCCCCATGTTGGTTGTAGAGATTACTTTAAAAAAAAAAAAAAAAGCAAGAGAACATACTTACAGGGCTTGTCCTGGTTGTCTGAACAATGAGTAGATCTCTATACCTGTCTGCCCCCTCCGCACCCCAGAATCTTAAAAGTTAACATAGAGGCCTTACCTGAGTTTAGTCACTTATATGGCCCCCATGACCTCAACAACACATTGCTTTCTCAAGGCTGCATCTTCAAGAATGGCCACCATCGTGGGCAGAATATATATTCCAGGACAGGGGCAGGATGAAGGGCCTCCAATTCCCCGGATCCAGCTCAAGGGTCAACTGGCAGTCACATCCTCTCAATGACATCCTGCAACACTCTAGCACATCATTCTGGAGTGAAACCTCCTACTCCATTACACTGCAGAAAAGATGGCAACTTGCACTTCCCTTCCTACTACATTGGCACGTGGCAGCACCCTGGGCCTCACCCTTTGTTATTATAAAACCATCATGAACTCATTAGCCAATAGGGTTTCTTTGGGGGCTACTTCCTCTTTCCAAGGAGTTTTATAGTCATCTCGGGACAGATATCCCTTTGAGGGCCGCACTTCTATCTTTGACTAATACAGTGGTTCTCAGAAGTGTGATCCCTGAACCACCAGCATCAGCATCATGTAAGAACTTGCTAGAAATGTACACTCTTGAGCCCATCCATACCTCCTGGATCAGGAAAGTCTGGAGATGGGCCAGAAATCTGGGTTCAAACAAGCCATCCAGGGAATTCTGACACAGCTTAGAGTTTGAGAACCACTAGTCTACTCAGGTCTGGTCAAGCGTCAGATATCACACTAGTGACTGAAGAGAGAGAATAGAATAGAAAGAATTGTTAGCTAAGTATAAATTTCCAACCAGGTAAACTAAAAAGGCAAAAAGAGAAACCCAAGTTCTCAAGGGGACTGAAACTGGAGGAAGTAGCTAGTACTCTGAAGGCTGGGGGAACAAAGGAAAGGGATTGAAATTATGGAGATGTAGGAAGACGAGGAGTCATGCCATAAGGGGGGACCCATGGCTCAGCCTCTGCTGTTCATCAGACTCAGTCGCTGCAATGCTTTCTGAAGAAGGGCCCTGGCAGCTGGTGCCCAAGTGCCTGAGGGAGGCACGGTAAGTACACTGTAGAGGCAACTAACTGCTGCCACCACAAACAATGCTCAGGTGATACCCATTCAAACAGGAAGCCCCTTCTCCCTCAGCCACAGTTCTTGATTGCAAACAAGAGAAACTGACAGCAACAAAAAATATAAGGTATCCAAGAATCTAACGAAAGATATGTAAGGATTTTATAAATTTTTTATCAAGGGGCATTAATAAATAATAAACAGAGCAATATCCCACATTCAGGGGTAGGATGACAAAATCGTAAAAACATCCATCTGCAAATTAAAATATAATTTGAATGCAATTCCAATGAAAATGTCTACACGGTTTTTCATGAACCTTGACAATCAGATTGTTGGGCAAGGGCCAAAGAACAGCCAAGTCAATTCTGAAAGAGAAGGATGAGGGTGAATGGAGAAATTCATTTACCAAAATCTAGTATGCATCTTCATGTATAGGGATAGTGAGGAAGGCAGTGTGGTATTGGCACAAAGATAAACAGAGGTCAATAGAACAAAATAGAGACCCTGAAATGGTCCCATTCATACAAAATTTGACATGAAACAGAA
The DNA here is from genome assembly GCF_018350155.1 of Leopardus geoffroyi. Classification (NCBI taxonomy): domain Eukaryota; kingdom Metazoa; phylum Chordata; class Mammalia; order Carnivora; family Felidae; genus Leopardus; species Leopardus geoffroyi. The sequence continues at coordinate 36,594,859 of NC_059336.1, read as the reverse complement.
GAGGCACTATAGATTATTGAGGAAACAATGGAGCATGTATTAATGATACTGGTGAGATAGCTCATTACAGACAAAATTAGATCCCTGCTCTACACTGCACACAAAAATCCATCCCAGGTGGTCAAAAGGCCTAATGGTGACGATTTAGGAGAAACTGCTTCTGATTTTAGGGTAAGGAAGATTTTCCTAACAACATACCAAAAACTCCCCACAAACCACAAAAATAGAGATTAATGAATTCAACTACATTAAAATTTAACATTTCTGCCTATGAAAAAACACCATTAAAAAAAATGAAAAAGTCAAGCCACAGACTGGAAAAGGATAGTTTCAGTGCTTGTATGATAACTCCTATCTAGAATGTATATCTCACTCCTACAAATCTTCAAGTAAAAGACAACTCAGAAGGGGTGGAAAAAAAAGGAGGGCAAAGGCTGTGATTCCCTGAAGAGGAAATCCACACATCCCATAATCATCTATAAAGGTAATCGATTTCACAAATAATCAGGAAAGGGCAAATTGAAAGAAAATACCATTCCTCATCCATCAAAAATCGGTAAGAATACTGTTTTAGGTATGATAATAGCATCCAGAATAGGAAACAACAGGAGACAGAATTATTACACAGAGGTGGGAGTGTAAATGGATGCAATCACTGGGAAGAGATAAATATATGCAGTACTTGAAATTCCACTCTGAGGAACATACCCCAGGTAATGCCCCCAGATGGTGCCAATGCTGCTTTGAGGGGCAAGTTACTAAATATTACCAAAAAGCGACAGTCAACTCCCCCTTTCCAAATGGAGGTAGCATGGGAGCTGGAAGCTCAACTAAATGTGCACTTAACACCTCAAGGTCTTTAAAGAGGACTCTAACGCGACCAAGTATTCATTCCAATGGTTCTTAAAAAGGAGAAGACACTTAACACTGACAGTAATCTTGGTTTTTAAATAGTAATAGCATCCAATAGTATTCCATGTCTTCAGCGGCCACTTAGCACCTCACTATCAGAACACAGATATGATTTAAATGAGCTTCATTCCCGAGGATAAAATGTCCTAAGAGTGGTTTTGTGCCTTGCTCACTGTGATCCAACTGAGAGCTTAACCCAAATAAACTTTAACACCAGGGGAAAGGACAGCCTCTGAATGAAAACGTCATCATTGTCAACAATTTAAAATCTAAGTCACCTGAGAACACTTTTAAATAGAACCAGGTTTGCAAGAGGGAAAAAGGCTCAGCTTTTGACATGGAATGCATGGAGACCACGGTAATTTGGGTCCCACCTTTACAGCCAGAGCAGATTAATTATTCTGTCCACTTTATGCCAAGAAAGAGAAAGGCAAAGGTGACTGCAAAAGGTAAACTAGGCAAGATTTCCAACAAGAGGCCTATCTTTTGTCCGTTGCTTTTAGTGGCTTCCAATCTGACCTATTAAAGGTATACCCTCGGCTCCAAAAAAGGGGAAAGAAACTATAGCTTTGTATTCCCAACTCATGTATCTTTGCCTGCAATCTTGCATTCAATTTCAGTGTAACATGAAGAGGCCTATTCTTTTACAAAAAGTTCCCTCTTCCCACCAGGCTTGTTTGTTATTTTATGTGTTTCTGCATCATTTGTAGACTCCGCTTTGATCTGCATTCCTCCTGGATGTGGGGTTTCCTTTTCAGCTACCAAAAGGAAAGCTGGTTTGTTTGAAAAATCTGTTTATTTGGATTTTTTTTGCTAGCCTAAAGCCCCTATCTTTATCAGGATGCGCAGGGCTCCGTGTTTGCCAGTCTGGGACATCACTCGTTTTCCCTAAGGAAAAAGGCAACTTGGAAATAATACAACTTGCCCGTTTGCATTTGGAATATTCTGGGAAAGAGGTTTTAGAGGTTTCAGTTTAAAGCTGAAGAGAAGTGATTCTTTATCAGATATATTTAATCAGCAGTGGATCTTTCATGTTTAGACTGAGGAAAAAAAGAGTTTCCTCTCATTATTTCTCAATTAGGAATTTTCTCAGCAAGCATGAGCTTGTTTGTGTGCACAACCAACCACATCTGTATTTCCTGGTGAGAACCTATACCCTCCATAGAACAAGGACATCTAGGATAGTGTGGCATTCATCGCTCTCCCTGTCTATACTAGCATGTGGATGTAGGAAAAGAGAGTCAAAATCACACCCAGGTGACAATGTCGCTGTCGCCATTTCCAGAAAATTTTCCTTTGTAAGGAAAAGTCAGTGTTTGACTCAGGGGTGGATACCAGGTTGCAACTACCATCCAGCTCTGATTAATGAGCACTGGCTTCATGAAGAACATTGGGCACATTAGGGCTCCTTGGGAAAAGGGATCCATGGTCATGCGATTAGGGATGCCGGCCATGGAACAGAAGGATATAGCACACACAGGACATCATCAGCTGATGCATCTAAAGGCACCCTGTATCAGATCATTGTCTCTGATGTATTTGTCTAGTGGGTGGGGGAAGGGAATACTTGTTGAGGGCAGGGTTGTGGGTTTCTTAAACCAATCCCATAGTTTACTGCTTATTACCTATAAGTGATATTGGCTCCCGACCAACATTTCTTCTTAGGAACAGCTCTTAGGAAGGCTGAAGCAGTCTGTAGACAAAACAGAGAGAGGAAATAAAGTCTCTCTGAATGGGGAGGACAGGAGACATTCTCCCACATCCTCCAAATGCCTCTTTGACGGAGAAACAGGATATGTTCCCCAAGGAGCTTATGAGACCGTCACCTCACGGGATGGCAGTGGCCAGGACCCGCTCTTTGGAGGGTTAGCCAGCAGGATTCAATCTGGGAATCCAAACAAACTTAGGAAAACAATAGGCAGGACCAGGAAGGAATGGGAATTATTTGTCTGTTTTTAATAGAATCCTGCCTTCAAATTGCAGCTTTGCTCTAGGAAGAAAAAAAAAAAAATCACAGTTTTCTTTAAAGTTACACATGAACAGTTTCTGGCTTCAAAAGATAGAGGTCAAAATAAACTCCAGTTGTTGCCAAAGAACCATGTCTTTTTGCAGGGACACCAGGCCTCACTCAATTTAGGCTGCCTTGGGACAGGTGGCAAGTGTACAAAATAAAACTAGTTAGGTAAACTGACTCCACACTGAGATCTCTCAGCTATTCAAGCAGTTACAAACCCCAAATAGGAATTAAGATGGACTTGTTTACACCAAACCCTAGGCTGATCTGATTTCTCTGTGGGGCCATCTGAAGAAAGACCTAGGAGTCTTCAGAATCAGCAGGACCTTCCATCCCCTTTGTTACCAAGCCTCAGAGGGTCCACATGTCTGAAGAACCTGGACATGTTTGTTAACCCAGAGGGCTTTGTTTTCACAGAACATTTAGGTTAGACTTTGCTCCTTAAAAAAAAAAAAAAAAAGACATCTATTCACTAAGTGCTAGGTCCAGAAATAAAGTATGGTAGGGTCAGAGTGAATTGAGAATTTCATCCTGGCAGATGAAGGAGGAACCAAGGGGTCCCTTGTGGAAAGTTTTGGTTTTGACATTCAAACTACAAAGTAGGTTCAGCAGAGTGGACAAGATTGTCCAAAAGTTGTCAAATAGTTCATTACAAAGAAGAGAGGGTTGGGGGCGCCTGGGTGGCCCAATCAGTTAAGCATCTGACTTGGGCTCAGGTCATGATCTTAGGGTTCGTGTGTTCAAGCCCCACATCAGGCTCTCTCGGCTGTCAGCACAGAGCCTGCTTCAGATCCTCTGTCTCCCTCTCTTTCTGCCCTTCCCCCTTTCACATAGTCTCTCTCAAAATAAATAAACATTAAAAAAAAAAAGAGTGTCTTCAGTCTCAACAATCCCCTAGGTGCAAAAAATATAGAACATACAGACTAAATTTACCAAATTTTGCAGGCACCTCTGCCCCCATCTTACACCTTTGTATCTCACGCACTTCGATGGGACACAATAAGACACAGTGACTCTCTTTGGAAGAGCTTGAATGTCACACACAAAATCTCCTCTAAAAGGGCTAACATTTGAGTCCTGTTAATAAACTTCCACTGAGAAGACCCATTTGAGGCCAGAATTCTCATAACATCTCCTAGAGAATTTACTGAAGTCTAATCCCTGCCCTAGCGGATAAGCAAAGGCGTACGCTCAAGAATCCTGAGGGCGTCTGGGGTAGAGACTGCTCGTAGTGTGGACCTCAGACCAGCAGCTGCAGCTTGTTAAAAGCAGATTCTAGGCCCCACCTCGGACTTGCTGAATCAGAATTGTGGCGGGGAGAGGGGGGCAAATCTGCTTAACAATTTTTCAAAGTGATTCTTACGTATGCCCAATTGTGAGATCGTAGGCAGCGGTCCAGCAGTTGGCTAAGAGGCCCACCCCTGAAGGATTTTTGTAAGTGCAGAAAGGACCCAGCAGGAGGACAGGTAGGAGAAAGTGGGTGCTTAGGACCCTGAAGTGAAAAGGGAGGTTGGTCATTACCACCTGTGCCTTAGTATGAGGCCATAAAAGCAATAGGGATACATTAACTTTGATCTTTGGTGGAAAACTAGACACTTCCTGCCATCCTTCTCATTTTTCTTGTGGCAGTGGCAAGGAAGAGCAGGTCTAAGGGTGGGAAAACTAAACAAACCCTCTCAAATAAGAGCGAACTCTTTACCAGCTTTCTCAGTTTGGGCTCTATCTTGCCTTCACCCTCCAGCTGCCCGTTCTATTCTATTGCTTGTAACCAACTAATAACCTCTCAAACACACACACCAGTGTCTTCTCACTCATCCCCATCCTCTTTCCCTGGTGTACCCTCTCAAGCCCAGGACTCACCACCATGGATCATGGCCTGGCCCCCCACCCACTCTGCTGTGCTGTCATGCAGGTCAAGCGCCATCCAAAAGTCGATGTCACTGCTACCCTAGATGCCTCCTTTTCAAGTCAAATCAACCCAACAAGTTTTTCATTGGGCAATAGAACCTTTCTCACTCCCTGGTTACATTATACCTGTTCTCTGCTCTTTCTGAAGATGTCCAACAGAAACAGACTTCTTCAAAGGTGAGTAAAGCCTCTCTCATAATGTATCAATCATGATGTCTTTTTCAAAGAGCTCCTCTGGCCTTAGTTTCTGGAATTTTTTACTTTCTACACTGTTCGTTCAGAAAAAAGACTCCACTCATTTCTCCCTTCCCTATAGCCCTCAATTGAGCTGACCTTGGGGGCGCCTGGGTGGCGCAGTCGGTTAAGCGTCCGACTTCAGCCAGGTCACGATCTCGCGGTCCGTGAGTTCGAGCCCCGCGTCGGGCTCTGGGCTGATGGCTCAGAGCCTGGAGCCTGTTTCCGATTCTGTGTCTCCCTCTCTCTCTGCCCCTCCCCCGTTCATGCTCTGTCTCTCTCTCTGTCCCAAAAATAAATAAAACGTTGAAAAAAAAATTAAAAAAAAAAATTGAGCTGACCTTAAGTCTTTACTCCACAACCCATGCCACAGTGATGATAAGGGTAATGGCAGTTAAAGCCTGTGGTGAGTTTACCAGGAGCCAGGCATTGAGTTAAGCATTTTACACAATACTATTTAATTCTCCTAGCCACCCTGTGAGGAAAGTACTATAATTTCCATCCTACTGATGGGAAAACTGGGGCTTTGAGGGGTTAAGTAACTTGCCCAACATTACAGAGATAATCAGTAGCAGAGCTGGGATTCTAATTTTTTTTTTTTTATTTAGTTTTGAGAGAGAGCGCACAAGTGCGTGCATGAGTCGGGGAGGGGCAGAGAGCAAGGGAGACAGAATCCCAAGCAGGCCCTGTGCTGACTGGGCTAGATCTCTCAACAGTAAGATCATGACCTGAGCCAAAATCAAGAGTTGAATGCTCAACTGATTAAGCCACCCAGGTCCTCCCAGAGCTGGGATTCTAACCCCATCTATCTTGTATGCTTCATACTTTATTGGCTGTAAGAGAAAATACATGTGACAGTAGTTTTACCTCGTGAGGCACTATCCATCCACAAGAAACACATTCTTCCAAAGGCTCTCTCACTCTTTCTGGTTTTTCCCCAAGTCAATTCTATTCCCCCCTGGACAATGTGGCATTTTCTCAGTTTCTCTTTCACCACAACTGTAGATCCCAGTCCTGTTATGAGTCCTGAAGCTTCCTCTCACCCAACTTTCCTGTCCCACCACAGCCATGAGACACACATCTGATGGGCTTTCTGTGGAGGACAATGTCATTCATTTGTCATTAATTTTTTCACCTTCTTAATACACGGTTAGTGAAGTCAGAGCCAAGTTTCAACCTTGGCCACACATTGGAAGATTTCAAAGGTCTCAGTGTCTAGGCTGCAAAATAGACCAATCAAACCAGTCTCTCTGGGGGTGGGGCCCAGGCAGCAATCCTTTTCGTGGCTCCCCAGGTTATTCCAACATGTAGTGAAGATTGTGAGCACTGTATCCCTGTTCTAATATTTTTTTCATGTACTTTATGATTACAAAAGCCTCTGGATAGCCCTTACATCTTTGTTTCTCTGGTATGCCTCCTGGACCATCCTACATTTAGTGGAAGCTTAATAAATATTGCCTGTCAAGGCACTGAGATTATCACAGGGCAGGGGGAGGATCTTGTAATAATTTTCCTCGTAAGGAAGTCACCCTAAATTAGCCCCCTGAGATGATTTATTCTCCAAATCCTGCTGGGGTCTGAAACAAGCCAGAAAGAATGTATTGTTTGAAGTCTGGGTGAAATTTCCTATATTATTTTGCTTTCTCCATAACTGTAGGAACTTTGGAACTCTTAGGAGGAGCTTTTTCTCACCCTTGAAAGACCTGAGAAGGTCTGGAAGCATGTTACTTGTGAGAAGTATCAATGAGTTCTGGAATAAAAGAAGTAGGTTTGGTGTTCATTCTGAGTATATCAGTATCTTATGACTCAGTTTCTTAAAATTAGAGAACTTGGCTCTAAGATCTCACACTTCTTGGTGTCAGGGGACCCAAGATTATGTGGCTGTGGGGCCCCTGGCTAGCTCAGTCAGTAGAGCATAGGACTCTTGATCGTGAGTTCAAGTCTCACAACTGGTGTAGAGATTACTTTTTTAAAAAGATACGTGGCTGTGCTTGGCAGTAGAGTAAAATTGTCTCAGAGTTTTCTTTAGCCATGTCTAGGATAGAGTACAAAAAGTTTGGTAGAGATCTTTGAACTTAATCCATAGGTGAAAGTCTACTCAAACCCCGCTCAAACATCTCTACTTCGCCTGTGTTCTTTTGCTTTTTTTTTTCTGAAGTGAATGCATGGTTAAAAGAAAATCCAAGTGTTACTTTTCCTTGAAGATCTTATTTTAACCACTCTCAAACAGAGGTTGTGAGTAGAAGCTTCTAGATTAGGGAAGAATCAGCTTCCTGAATAGGATGTCAAATCATGTGACACCTTTCATCTCTTTTCCAGCATAAGAATTAAGCCCAGGTTTACCTCCAGCCAATGCACCTCAGAGAGAGAGAGGGAGAGAGAGAGGGAAGAGGATTTTCAACAGGATTAAATGATATGAATAGCTTTCAGGTTTCCACTAGGGGCAGAGCAGGAGGAGGGGGGGTGGCTGCTATAGCAGCTGCTCCAAGGAGAGAATAAAGGATTTGCTGGAGCTTTGTGTGACTCAGTGTATCTGCTGAGGATTGATCTGAGAGCCTTTCTTAGCCTCCTTTTGAGGGGAGGGGAAGGGCCTCCTTTCAAAGTCACATTATCTGGTAACAAAGCCTGACCCAGGAGGGTGGTGTTTTGGGGGTTGTACACTTCCCGGGGAGAGAGGTGGGCTCATAGCCTCCCTCAAGGAGGCATGCAGGCCTCAACAGATGGGGCTGGAAGCTGGGAGGAGCTAGGGGAGGTAAGCCCAGCTTCCCTGACGTTCCCCAAACCTCTGACCTCAGCCTTCTCCCAGGTGGCTTATGCTCCTGGCGGCTACCTCCCCAAGATCCTAAAGTGAAGGCTGTCTGTCCTGTGTGTGTCTGGAGGCTAGAGGCAGTGCATGGCATGCCGCTCAGAAAGATCACTCCGCTACTGCAATGGGCAGTTGCAAAATGGTACAGCCACTCTAGAAAACAATCTGGTTCTTATAAACGTACCCTTACCTAATAACCCAGCAAATTCACACACTTAGGTATTACATAAGAGAAATGAAAACTCAGGTTCACACAGAAACCCGCACACAAATGTTTATAACACTCTCTGTATTCATAATCACCAAGAACTGAAACAGCCCAAAGATCTCTCGCCTGGGAGTGGATAAACACACTGGTACATCCCTTTAATGGAATACCACTCTGCAATAAAAAAGGATCAAACTGTTGATACACAGAATAGCATGAATGAATCCCAGCTGCTTTATGTTAAGTGCAAGGAGCCAGATTCAAAAGGCTGAACACTGTATGGCTCCATCTCTGTAGCATTCTAGAAAAGGCAAAGCTCTAGGACATACAGGGAAGGGTTGAGTACAAAGAGGTAGCATGAGGAGGTGTGCAGGGTGATGGAATATTTGCATCTTGATGGTGGTACTGATTACATGACTCTGCATTTGTCAAAACCCACAGAAGTGTGCCCCAAAAGGAGTGAATTTTACTGTATGTACATCAAGAAAATAAATCTGTAACAGTTATGTCATGAGAGGCGTGAAGAGAAGTTTTTAAACTCCCAGCCCTTGTAGTGGCTTTCACTATTGGTGATAACCAGGAGGGTAGAGTGGATAGTTCTAGATTTCCATCATATGCTTCTGCAGTTGGTGAGCAGCTGACCCTATGCCCTCGTTGCTTCCCAGAGGAGATCGTGGTAGGGCACAAGTAGTGGGTTTTCTTACTCTGAACCCAATTCCTTCCCCTCAGCTGAATGCATTGTCACGAAGAATGTATGGCGTTGACATTCCTCCTTGAACTCCTTCTTTTAATACAGATTCCCCTTTTGATCCCTCTTCAAATTCTTCATTGACAAAATAAAAGGCAAATTGTATTGTGTGTATGGCATGATTAAAGGAGCATTAAGGACCTCCACTTCCTGCCTAGGGACAGCCCAGACTCTGCACTGATGCCAATGGGGTTGAGAGCCTCACTTCTCCAACTGCCTTGGCATCACCTGGGAGCTTAAGAGAAATGCCTCGGACCTGCTCTAGACAGATAGAACAAGGATCTGGCTTTTAACAAGACGGTCAGGTATTCACATGCACAGTAAAGTCCAAGAAGCCCTCTTTAGATTCAAGTGTCCATCCTAATGACATAGTTTAGATCCCCATTAGCTGTTGGAGAAAGACCAGGATCTTTGGTCTCAGCCAACCCTGACTCTTAGCTCTATTGCTTTCTGGCTGTGTCCCCCATCTAGGTGAGCGGTTATTAAAGCATATAACCTTATTGGGACACCTGGTTGGCTCAGTCGGTTAAGCATCTACTCTTGATTTCAGCTGGAGTCATGATCTCACGGTTTGTGAGTTCAAGCCCCACATCGGGCCCTGCACTGACACTGTGAAGCCTGCTTGGGATTCTCTCTCTCCCTCTCTCTGCCCCTCCCTGCACATGCTCTCTCTTAAAATAAGTAAATTTTAAAAAAGTATATAACTTTTTGCACCTCAATTTTCTCATCTGTAAAATGGAGATATTAATGTCAACTTTATAGTGTTGCTGTGGGTTAAATTATGTAATATATGAAGGCAACACTACTGTACCATAGGTTTATATATCTCAGTTGCCCCAAGCCACCTTGGTAACTGCCTACTTTTAGGATATGCTAGGTCAGTGGCCATCAGTTTGGTCCCTGAATAGCATCATCTGGGAGATTGTTAGAAATACAAATTCTAGGGTGCTACACCAATTTACTAAATGGAAACTCTGTGGTAGACCCTAGAAATCTGTGATTTAACAAGCCCTCCAGGTGATTATGATACTTGCTAGTGAGACCTTATCAGGTAACACCAAAACCCTGCAATTTCACTCTTTTTTCAAAGACTTGGTATAAAATAATTGATATTTAAAGAGATTTGCTGGAAAGCTTTGGCTTCTAGGTGACCGCTTTTCAAAGTCAGTATTGAAACACATTGGTGTGTGCAGACATGTCTGGTTTAGTCATGATGAATTTTGTCAGCAATTTGCAACTCATTCATTCAACAAATTCATTCAGCAACTAGTTCTAGCGTTCCTGTTATGTGTTAGGCACTGCTCCAAGCTCTACTAATAGAATAAAACCTTAAGTGATGCAATCATGACCAGTAATTGGTTAATCAAAAATGCTGTTTAAAGATGGAATCATAAAACATGACACACACAAATCATATAAATGGTTATTTATTTGCCCATCTTTTGTTCTAAGACAAAGCTCTTTAAGTGGCCGGTGTTGCATCCCATTTCATCCATAGCACCTCATTTATAATTTTCAGTTTTGGTTTCTTTAAATCAGAGTAAAAGGTAAAAGACATCTGGGAAGCAATCTAAATGCAGAATACTTCTAGATTTTTCTGATCTTCTCCCTATTTTTCTAAGGTTGTCTTTCTCACATTCATTCAATAAGAATATATTTTTTAGCTACTCGTGTTTATTCTCATCAAGTAATACTCAACTTAGTTCGCAAAGAAGCAGCGTCTTTTTTTAGCACTCATATTCCACCAGTTTATGTAATAGTAATAGTGAATTAAATGATGTATTACAATAACAAGTACAACAGGCGTATACAGGTTTGGGAACCATCCAAACTGACCATCAGAGACTATAATATCCCACCTCTCTTGGGAATAAGAGTTAGTCCATTAGCTGCAAAAGCTCTCCATGCTGTGGGTCAGTATTTATTAAAGAAGGAAGGAAGACATCCAGTAAGTACATTTAAGTACATTATGGCTTCAAGGGTCTCTGTTATGACTTTCTTAGGAAAGGCTGCAAATAACTTTTTTTTTTTTTTAATTTTTTTTTCCAACGTTTATTTATTTTTGGGACAGAGAGAGACAAGCATGAACAGGGGAGGGGCAGAGAGAGAGGGAGACACAGAATCGGAAACAGGCTCCAGGCTCTGAGCCATCAGCCCAGAGCCTGACGCGGGGCTCGAACTCACGGACCGCGAGATCGTGACCTGGCTGAAGTCGGACGCTTAACCGACTGCACCACCCAGGCGCCCCTTAAGATAATTTGAGCAGAGTCAAGATGATTCCTATAATAACGCCACTTTAACTTACATCTTTGTTAGTTTCCTTTCTCAAGTGGAGGCTGTTAAGATTGGTCACCCAAGGTTATGCTTAGCTGGTGGCAATTATCACTCATTTCATGCTTGTAAGCAATTTTTGTGGTTCTATTTTCTTTCATACTTCCCCCGTAGAGGCCATACCAGTTATCTATTGCCACAACAGTGCTGCATAACAAAATAGCTCCAGACTTACTGACTTAACAGACCAGTTGTTATTTCTCACGAGTCTGTGAATTGGCTGGAGGTTTCCACTGAAATGAACTGGGCAGGCTAATCTCATCTGAGCTTCTTGGTGTATCTGCTGTCAACTGATGGATGCTGCCTGGTTAAGGAAGATCTCTGTTGGAACTGCTCAGTTCTCCTCCACATAATCTCTACTTCTCCAGCAGGTTAGCCTAGCATGTCCCATGGCGATGGCAGAGTCTTGAAGTTAAAAAAAGTCTAGAAATGCACAAGATCTCTGGAGGCCTAGGTTCTCCACTGGCACGCTGGCACTCGTGCTTCATTCTCTTAGCCAAAGCAAGTCCAGGGGGCCAGCACAGATTCCGGGGGTGGGAAAATAGGCCACACCTCTTGGTGGGCGGAGCTGCAAAAATCATGTCCCAAAGGGGCCTGTGGCTATGGGGTTGAGGGGTAAAGAGTTGGAGTGATTTTTGCAATTAATTAATCATAGAGGCATCTGTAATTATGAGAGTAGGAAAGGATAGATGAAGAAACCTTGAGAAGTAAATTTAAACTCCCGGAAGCTAAGCTTGTAAGCTTATTAGCATTATGTGTGAAGTAGAGGTCTGGAAGAAATCAAGACGTTAAAAAAAAAAAAACATATAGTCAAGTATTTTTTGATATCAGATTAGCCATATTATCATTATTGTAAAATTTACATTTTTGAGAAAGCTAAATAGCTTATTTCATTCCTCATGTGCTCATAAAAGGCTTTTCATAAGTACTCTACCTCACAAAAAGAAGGGCTTATATCCTAATAGTTTTACATCTCAGAAAAAGTTTACTGAATTTCATCAAAATCTACACATCTACATAAGAAGGAAATTTATATAATTGGCGGGGTGGGAGGGACCCACTGTATTACCGACCTGAATAATCACAAACATATGAACTTGAAGATTAGTTAGCTCCGAAAAGCTGTGCTATAAGGGCCCATATTGGATCGATCTTTGGACAGGATGATTTGTGAATGTTTTTTTGAATATGAACAATTAAGTTGTTAGGAATTAATCTGTAATCATTTCTTATACATGAGAATTTATTCAGTGACTCGATAAATAGTTGCTAAGCATTTAAAAAAAAAAAAAGAAAGAAAAAGAAAAAGAAAACCCAGGGACACTTGGGTGGCTCAGCTGGTTAAGCGTTCAACTCTTCACTTCAGCTCAGGTCATGATCTCATGGTTCATGGGTTCAAGTGCCCCATCCGGCTCTGTACTGGCAGTGTGGACCTGTTTGGGATTCTCTCTCTGCCCCTTTCCCACTTGTGCTTGCTCTGCTCTTTCTCAAAATAAGTAAATAAAGTTAAAAAAAAAAAATAAAAAGCCAAAGCCACTGTACTAGTTAGGGGCCTTGTTTGGATTAAGCAAAACTTTCAGAAAGACACATTCCTGCTTTACCCCTGTCCCCAGCCCACCATGCTTTCCCTGAGCAGTGTTTTGGTGTCATGCCCTCAATTTCTGGTGTACATTCGTCTCAGAAAACAGTTGTACTTCTCAGCATTCCATATATGTAAGGCCCCAGTTTTCCAAATATCTATAATCATATACCCACACATATGTGGACATGTTTCAGAACAAAATGCCAGGAAAAGCTTTGCTTTACCTGGGGGACTAGCTTGCAGGCTCTGCATAGGTGAAGTTAATCTTGTAGCTGGCTGCGCTTTCTTGGTCACCTTGGCTGTCACCGAGCTCAGCGTCCAATTCTCAATTCACGTAGTTGTGCTCGCCCTGCTTGTCTCCATTTATTATTTTTCCTCCCTGATCTTGGTCTTCTTCTTTTAATTCTATTTTCCTCAGTCCTGATATTTACCTATGTATGTATTTTACCTGAAAGCCTCCTGAATATTTATAATAAATATATACTTGAATAAATAACTGTGAGAAATCCCCATTATGATACTGAGCCCGTGATGAGACAACTGAAACATAGATTTGACTAACCGATACTTCTATTTGATGGCACAGTATTGTAGCCCTTCCATGGAAAGAACATTCCATAGCTTCTAACTATAGACTGTTTCTGTATTAGATGTAGATTAGACATTATCATGCATACAAGTTGCCTGGGAATCTTGTGACATTGCAGATTGTGATTTGGAAGGTCTGGGGCAACCTGAGGGTCTGAATTTCTATCAAGCTCCCCTGTCACGCCAATGCTGCTGGTCCTCAGACCTCATTCAGATTAGCAAGGGGGCAGAGTATAATAATGAGACAGGGTTGTGATGATCAACTGGGACATTTAGACTTGACTCATTTGCTGCACCCATTTGGTAAATATGTGTGTGACTGATTCTTGAGAAGTCAGTTCAGAAAGCAAGTGGGTCCATGCTGTTTTCACCCCAGCACATCAGGCTCTGCTAAGCCTCAATCAGTGGCTTCAACATCACATTTGTCTAAAACTGGCTCCTAGATTCTCTTTATGGGTATGGACCTGATTCCCATCCTACCTGTTAATCTTGCCATGGGATCATAGACATGAGGTTCCTAGGAAATCACCTGGTTCAGCCTCTCATCCAGGATGGGGAATCTCCCTGTCTCCTGCCACTGTCCAATTGTCCCAGAAAGCTGTGTTTGATTACTTTCAATGGCAGGGACTCACTATCTCTAAGGCAGCCTGTTGCATCAAGAAAGCACTCTTATAAAAACAAAGCTTGTCTTTCTGCTGAGTCAAAGTCAACTTTCTTGTAACCTCCACCCACTGAGCCTCGTCTGCCCCTTGCAGCATTTCAAGTCTGCTCTTACTCAAGTCAGCCTTGCCAGTATTGCAGACAGCTGCTATGGCTCCTTTCTCCTTTCTTCCAATTAGACCCTCCCAAGTCCTTCAACTGCTAGGCTGAAAGGTCTGTATTTTTAGACCTTTCCCCACTTTCTTCTGAGCATGACCCAGTTGTCAACATGACTCTTAAAAATGGTGCCCAATAGATACCCAAAATAATTGAAAGCAGGATCTTAAAGAGATATTTGTAGACCCATGTTGATAGGAGCATTATTCACAACAGTCAAAATATGGAAACAACCCAAGCGTCCACCAGTGAATGAATGGATAAGCAAAATGTAGTATATACATACAATGAAATATTATTTAGTCTTACAAGGGAAGGAGATTCTGACACATGCCATGACATGGATCAAAGTTGAGGACGCTATGCTAAATGGAATGACAGCCCCATAAAGACAAATACTGTATGATTCCACTTATATGAGGTCACTAGAGTACCAAATTCGTAGAAAGTAGAATGGTGGTTGCCAGGGGTTGGGAGAAGGGAGGGATGGGGAATTGTTTAAAAGGTACAGAGCTTCAGTTTGGGAAGATGAAAAAGTTCTGGAGATTGGTTTCACAACAACATGAATGTACTTAATATTGAACTGTACACTTAAAAATGGTTAATATGGCAATTTTTATGTTGTGTCTATTTACTGTGTTAAAAAACAATGATGCCCAGACCTGGTCAGAACATGTCAATTGTGTTAAGGCTAGTGTTAAGGGCTGTGATTTTTCCTTGATTGCTAATCTTCATTTCTAGTAATGCAGCCTCAGAATGTGGCCCTAATATGTTTAGTAACCACACTGTGCCATTAAGGTATATTACACGTGTGGTCTCTTAAAACTCCTAGCTCTTTTTTACATGAATTACTGTCAAACCATCCTAAGATAATGTAATTGACTTCTCTAGTTGTTACTTGCTTTTGAAAAAAACATTACCACTGCTGTGGATGCAATAGCCATCTTCCGGAAACTAAATTTTGCCCTTTAGAGTTATTTTAAGTTTTCTATGCCTTAAATTTATTTCCAAAAGAGAAAAGAATCTTTGATATGTTCTGAAATCATTTTTAAATGATGCTTATGAAAATCTGTGTATGTTATGACTAATATCTAAGGATCTAGAAGTTTATGGATAGTACTTTTGCCAATATTTCTGTGCTCACGTGAATGTTATTGAGCCATCCTTGGGCACTCTTGGCATAAAAACAATAATAAAAACAACTATTTACATTCCAAATAACTAAAATGAAGCATTGAAAACATCCACTTTTCATGTTCTCCGTAACTCCTAATTTAGAGGAAAGCATCAGTAAAGGAACCATTGGCTTGAGAACAGAAGTGTCAAACACAGACCCAGTCTTGTAATTTATTGAGAACCATTAACCCAAACATGAAATACTGTGATTGGAAACCCTGTGGCTTTCGTGCCATTGGCAGGTGTAATCACCTTTCTTTGACTCTCACATTTACTTAGGTTTTGACATTTTCTCAGACAACTGAATATATTTAGCTCTCCTTTTCCCAAGTTTCAATAACTACTTTGATTCTTTTTTTTTTTTACTACTTTGATTCTTTAAAAAAACTTTTTTTTTTTTTTTTTTTAGATCTGGAGGCAGGTTTGGGTTTGCACACATTTGCAAAAGGTGAATGCAAACAAGATGAAAAGGTGATCACAGAATGACTTGTATTGTGGTAGTTTCCACGTGCTACCTGCTTCTGAGAGTGTAATTTCCAGAGCCGCTTAGGAGATGAAAAGGTATGTAAGAGCTCAGTCATACTTTGCAATTATAGAAAATTGTTAGTTGCATTTAGATCAGTCAGCTGTACAAATGGACCAATTTGGGTTTAAAAAAAATGCTATCCCAGAATCTCTATAGGTCAAGTTGTTCAGGTGTCATTCACAGAACAGAAAACTCACTACGTCATCACCACAAAAAAGAAGGGTGAATGAATCATTTATAAGTGTTTGAGAATGCCAATTTAACAGCAACTTACACCCATGATTTTTGATTTTCAAAAAGACTCTCAACTGTAAACTATGAAATGATAAAACTATATAAAATAATGAAAGGTCATACAGAATCTTCGGTTTTAATTCAAGGAGTAAAATGGAGAAATTAGTCCCATAGTTCCTGGATTTTGCATCTTGGGTTTTTTGTGACTTTCAATGATTGGTTTGTCAAAGGGGCCATGGACATGTAACTCTCTTTGCCCTGATAGCTTTCCACATAATGTCTGTGAGGCAGCATTGGGGCAGGACAGGCAAAATTATAAATACCTGAGCTCAAGGCCAAACCAAAACAATGTTTTCAATGAAAGCTCATACAACATTTCTGTTGATAATGCAAAAAATTCATAGTTCTGGTTTCCAAAGAAAATTAATTCAGATCTCTTGTGTATGTAAAATGAAGCTTTGTGTAAAAAAAAAAAAAAAAAAAAAAAAAAAGGCTGGATCTACTCAATTTAAGCTTAAAGCTTAAATGTACAAACTTGTGGCCTGGTTATGGTTGCTATGGGAGTTATAACTTTATCCTGAAATTTTTAATGTCTAATTTGTTGCCCATAGGTTTGTTTTTCTCAGAACTTCTTGTGATGTGGAAGAATGAGAATAATCCATGAGGCTGGTTGTATGTTCAGATGCTGTGCTTCCTTGGGGAGCTAGCAGGGCAGAGTTGACAGGTGGTAATGTGGAAGAAGGAAAGAAGAGCTTGTAGGACACATAAGCATCCTTTGGTTCTGCTGGAAAGGAACAGAAAGCTATCACCTTCTGCTTTTCTAGGGAAGAGGGCTCATGAACTTGCCTTAACTTCTCTGCAAGTTTCGAACAAGAAAAAGGAAGATATTAGTTTTTTTTTTTTTACATGTCCCTTTATATTTGGATCTTCCTCTCTTATTTAGTGGAAAGAGAAAAGGTATTAGGGAGACAAGGAATGAAGGAAAAGAAGTACCTTCCTTTTGTTCACTACTACAATCTACACTATCATCATCCCTTACAGGAATGCCCTCTACTCTGTAATGCTTAAGTCCAATGTTTTGGTGTTGCCTGTTATACTCATGGCATCCTCCACAATACTTGGCATATCTATAACTATTTTACTCAACATTTTATATGAAAATTTTCAAGCAGGGAAATTTGAAAGAATTTTATGTGAACGAACACCAGCATGTCCCCATCTAGATCCTATCGTTAACTCTTCACTATTTTGCTTTAGCATATATCCAGCCAGCCAGCCACCCTCTATCCATCCGTTAATCTCATTTAAAAATTTTTGTTTAAAGTTTATTTATTTGAGAGAGACAGAGACAGAGTGTGTGCATGCAAGTCGGGAAGGGCAGAGAGGGGGAGAGAGAGAATCCTATGCAGGCTCCATGATGTTAGCACAGAGCCCAACACGGGGCTGGATCTCATGAACCGTGATATCATGACCTGAGCTGAAATCAAGAGTTGGAGGAGGCTTTGGGGCTCCTGGGTGGCTCAATTGGTTAAGTGTCTGACTTTGGCTCAGGTCATGATCTCGTGGTTTGTGTGTTGGAGCCCCGCATCGGGCTCTGGGCTGACAGTTCAGAGCCTGGAACCTGCTTCAAATTCTGTGTTTCCCTCTGTCTCCGCCCCTCCCCCACTCATGCTTTGTCACTGTTTCCCTCTTAAGATTAAATAAACATTAAAGAAAAAAAAGAGTCGGATGCTTGACCAACTGAGCCACCCAGGCACACCAATCTCATTTTTAAAATGCATTTCCAAGTTGGGGGTGCCTGAGTGGCTCAGGTGGTTAAGTGTCCCAACCTCGGCTCAGGTCATGATCTCACCGTTCATGAGTTCGAGTCCTGCAACAGGCTCTCTGCTGTCAGTGTGGAGCATGCTTCAGATCCTCGGTCTCCCTCTCTCTTTGACCCTCCCCTGCTTGCTCTTTCTAAAAAAATAAAGTTAAAAAAAAATAAATGCATTTCCAAGCTGCAAATATCATTTTACTTTTCTCTATATACTTCAGCACTCATATAATTAACTCAAGTCGAATATTACAATTTTGTCTCTTTTGAACATATACTGAGATGTACCAATCTTAAATGCAGTAATGAATTTTGACAAATGCATACACCTGTGTAACCCAAGCCCTTTTCATGATACAGAACATTATCCCTCCCTTGGAAAAAGCCTCAGCCCATCCCAGTTAATCTCCATCTTTCCATTGACATTTTCTTTTACCATAAATTAGTTTTGCCTGTCCTAGAACTTCATATAAACAGCTTCATACAGTTTGTAGTCTTCTGTGTCCGGCTTCTGTCAAAATGATATTTTTGAGATCATCCATGTTGCTTCATGTAACGTAGTTCTCAAGTAATATTGATTTGCTGATTTTTATCACCGTGTTGAGGGACTTAAGTTGATCAAATGTATTTACATACAATTATAGCTTGAGTATCTTTTTTTAAAGATGCGTTTTTTAAAGTTTATTTAAGAAAGAGAAAGAGCGTGTGCGTGGGGTAGAGAGAGGGACAGAGAGAGAATCCTAAACAGGCTCACACCTTCAGCACAGAGCACGGCGTGGGGCTCAAACCCACGAACCATGAGATCATGACCTGAGTTGAAATCAAGAGTCGGATGCTTGAGCAACTGAGCCACCCAGGCACCCCTTGAATGTCTTTTATTAAGCCTTAGTGGGGGGGAGTTGTTCAGGACTGCTGTTTGTTGATGGCTTGGTAAAATAGGGCAAGTTTTGTGGAAAAAAGTAAAATGAGGCACCTTTTTAAAATTAAAGATACCTAATGATGGTTATGATTTGAGCCCATGAGAGCACCCAGGCCAGACAGCCACTGACCACAAACCTCTCCCCTTTTTACAGGTGTAGGTGTAATGGCTAACCATGGCACTTTCCACAGGAACATTTTTCTGGAATGTTCACTTGCTATACCCAAAGGCAGGATGTGACTTGGCCAAGAGGGAATCTGTGTGCTTGCGTTCTTTCCACAGTAGTTCCCCGTTCTTCAGAAAGGGAGGCTGAGAGCTGGCTGCGAGGAAGTGGAGGGCAGAACTTCCACTCGATGTCTGCTGCTGCAAACGTGACTGGCTTTTTGGGGGAGTACCAATTAGTTGGAAGAGTCCCAACAGAAAATTTTCAAAAGAATCCCCGCTAGCCCACAACTGTCTTCTCTAAACGTAGGTCCCCAAGCTCAAGAAGGGTGGGGGACACTGTGCTCTTTGGCATGAGAATTTTGTGTTTATTAGTGATTTCACATTTATGTTAGGGTTAATCAGAGAGTTTCAGCCCTTCAGAAATCTATGTGCTCTTTCTCAGTAGACAAGGGGGCTAAACTCAGCTGTGGCCTGACGTTGATCCCGGCTTACATGCAGTCCGGATTACTACCTGGAGGCACCTGAAATCTGAGGTAGCTCTTTCAGGTTAACCCAGGTGCTGGATCTAAACTCTTCAACTGAAGGCCTCGGCCTCCTTCCCAAGGCCTGTGTGAGGGACAAGCCATGGGGCACAGGATTAAAACAGGTTCAGACATGGAGAACTCCAAGGAGTGTGCAGTTTAAGACCTCATCAGCCTTCGTGAATTGTTCTTCCCAACACAAGCATTTTGCTTTTAAACCATTACTTAGCACCCCAACAGGACATTGGGGAGTAGAGGGGAGGACGAAGATAGGGGGTAGAGGAGACTGGTTTGTTTGCAAACTTTGGTGAGAAAAGTCTAGATGCAATTATACTGGACAACTGAATGCCTTGTATTTAGGATGATTGCAGGGACTGGTGCACATGAAGACAAAATGCCCAAGTTACTACTGCCTATGCCAGCTGCAAATTTGTTCTGCTCTTAGATATGTCCCTTCCAAAATATGGATTATCTCACCAATGATCATCAAGATGGGACATACTACCATTAAGAAGGTACCTTTCTTAGGAGTATTTCCTGGGTGGCTAAAATGCCAAGATTGCTAAACCACCCTTGGTGGCTTTCAACCAATGTAAAGAGGTCAGCTGGCTGCTTTATTCCCCAGCGTGATGAGATCTGGCACCAAAATTATTGTCCATTTGAGCCACCCATTAAAAGCAGTAAATAACCACACTTTACCCAACCTTTTATGCTCTCATAACTCGGTATATTGGAAACTATTTTCTCTTGACCCATTACAAGCCTTCATACCCCACAGCTCCAGAGGGCTCAAACCACGATCCTGCTCCTTAATAGTCACGCTTTTCCGCAGAACATGTAAGAGCCAAAACCTTGTCTACCTTTCAGTAGGAATCAAGTTGTTCCCTAAAGAGGTCCCGTCAAACGTAGTAGCAGGTCCACTGTGAGACGGGTTGGCAGAGGCTTTGTCCAACCCCCAGGTTTCCTTTGACCTTGGTTATGACCAGGAGTATCGCTGTTAATTGCGAGGCTCGCCTCAAGGTGGAAAATAGCATCCCTTTCCACTGCCATCCCCAAAGAAGCCAAGTTCTGCTGCTGGGCGATGGCGGTGAGACGGACCCTTCCAGGCTCTTCTCTCGCCACCCAGAGAGCTGCTCGGAGGCCGCCTACAGGTGCAATCCCAGCACTGCGGCCTGGGCAGCGGGACCAGCCGGGTGTGAGCCCAAGCCCATCAGCATCTCCCTCAGCCCCTCCCCAAACCTGAGCAGACCCCAGTGTGTCCGTCGCCCTCCCCCACTCGGTTTCCCCTAGCCTCCGCCCTGGCACGGTTTGTAAGGGAAGCTGCCAGCCCTCCGGGACTTCGCAGACTTGGATCGGGGAGGGGGTGGGGCGCGACCGAGGCTTCCCCTCGAATCTGCGGCAAGCCTGGCTCCGGGAAAGTTTTTCAAAGTTCCCAGCAGCGCCTGCCCAGGTCGCCTCCGCCGGGCGAGCAGACGGCGGCAAGCACGCCAGCCTCGCCGCCGCCGCCTCTGCCACTACTGCTGCCAGCAGCGCGCTCTGGGCGGCTCGCTTGCTCGCGGGAAGCGGGCCGGGCTCCCGGCGGGCAGGCCCTCCTCCTGGGGCAAAAGCCGCAGCTGACGCAGGCGGCTTGGAAGGCGGAAGCTGTCCCGCTCCGACCGCTCAGGCAGCGCCGCGGCGCCTACACCTGGGGCCTCCACCGGCGGGCACACAGCCCGACCCGAGGAGTCCGAGGGGGCTCGTGGCCATCTACATGGCCCTGCGCGTCCCTGAGCAGCGGGCCCTACCAAGTTCCTCGCCGCACCCTGCCCCCCTTCCCGCCTGGTCCAAAGATCCTGAGGACGAGGGTGTGCGCTGGGCCCTGCGACGTCTAGGTCTTATCACACGTCGCTAAGCCCCCCAGCCCCTTCCAATGTTCCTCCCAGTACTCCCCCTCCCCATCAACCGGAGGGAAGGGGCGTGTCTTTTTCACGACACGCCCCCTCATGAATATTAATAAGCGCGCATGCGCCAGCCCCGCGCGCTGGGTAGAGGTGGCCAGCCCGGGCCGCTGCTCTCAGACGGGCTCTCCGAGTCCTTCTCCGAGAGCCGGGCGGGCACGCGTCATTGTGTTACCTGCGGCCGGCCCGCGAGCTGGGCTCGTTTTTTTTTTTTTTCTCCCCTCCCTCTCTCCTTTCTAAGCAGCTGATCTGAAAGGGAATAAAAGGCTGCGCATAATCATAATAATAAAAGAAGGGGAGCGCGAGAGAAGGAAAGAAAGCCGGGAGGTGGAAGAGGAGGGGGAGCGCCTCAAAGAAGCGATCAGAATAATAAAAGGAGGCCGGGCCCTTTGCCTTCTGGAACGCGCCGCTCTTGAAAGAGCTTTTGAAAAGTGGTGTTGTTTTCCAGTCGTGCATGCTCCAATCGGCGGAGTATATTAGAGCCGGGACGCGGCGGCCGCAGGGGCAGCGGCGACGGCAGCACCGGCGGCAGCACCGGTCGGAGCACCAGCGCGAGCAGCAGCGGCGGCGTCCCGAGTGCCCGCGGCGCGCGGCGCAGCGATGCGGTCCCCACGGACGCGCGGCCGGCCCGGGCGCCCCCTGAGCCTCCTGCTCGCCCTGCTCTGCGCCCTGCGAGCCAAGGTAGGAGCCCGCCGGGCCTCCCTCCCGGCCCGCCCTCTCCTTTTCCTCGCAGCGCCCTGGACGCCTGCGGTTGGGCGCCTGGAACGGGCTCGGGGGCCCTCGGGCGTTCGGCTTCCCCGCCGGGTCCCTGCGCCTGAGAGGCTGCACCAGGGCTGGGGGAGCCTCCGGCCTCCTAAATGTATCCTCCCGGCGGGGCAGGGGGCTGCGTTCTCACCGCTCTTCTCCCCGGGGGCAGTCGTCGGATTTCTCCTGCACTCGTGCATTTTTTGTACGGGAATCACGTCTAGTCCTTGCACTCAGTTTTGCAAAATTATTTTCACTTGGCGCGGAGGGCTCGTCGGGGCGGGCGGGGAGGGAGTCGCTACTTCCACCCTCGAAGAAAACAACTTTCCCCTGCGCTGACCTCCCTCCCTCCCTCGCCGGCAGGTGTGCGGGGCCTCCGGCCAGTTTGAATTGGAGATCCTGTCCATGCAGAACGTGAACGGGGAGCTGCAGAACGGGAACTGCTGCGGCGGCGTCCGGAACCCGGGGGACCGCAAGTGCTCCCACGACGAGTGTGACACGTATTTCAAAGTGTGCCTCAAGGAGTACCAGTCCCGCGTCACGGCCGGGGGGCCCTGCAGCTTCGGCTCGGGCTCCACTCCTGTCATCGGGGGCAACACCTTCAATCTCAAGGCCAGTCGTGGCAACGAACGCAACCGCATCGTGCTGCCTTTCAGTTTCGCGTGGCCGGTGAGTGGGCTACGCGGTGAGGGAGGCCCGCCGAGGTCCGTACCCACGCGCCTCTCTCTTGCGAGAGGGATTTAAAGGACCTTGGCTTGAAACTCCGAGCTAACTGGAAAAGTCTGGTGGGGTGGGGTGTTGGGCAGCCGAGACTATATAGTTACTTATCAGCAGGCCCTATCTTCGTGGCTTTTTTGCTAAGCGCCCAAAAGTGGGGAGCCCACAGAGGTTTGTGGGGCAAAGCTCCCAGGAAGTCTGGTTTAAACTTGCAACTAACACGAAGGCCCTAGAGTGACCCCGCCCCGAGCTAGGAGTTCAATATAGATGATCTTTGCTTAACCAATTAAACCTGATGCGCCATGGAAGGCGACGCGGCGCAGTTCTGGCCTTCGAACGCCGTCCAAATCGGCACCCTCCCCTTTCTCGTGAGCGGCTGGGAGGGCGGGCGTGTCCTTCCTGGAGGGTGTGGGGGAGCCCGTTTCCCGCTGCTCCCCGGGAGATTTGGGGCGTGCGGGGACGCGCTCTGGGCTGAATGTAAGGGGTCGGGGGCGGCTGCCGCAGAGACGGGTGGGGGGTTGGGGGGTGTCTCCAAGCCGCGCCTGGAGCTGTGAACCCGAGAGCCTCCGCCCCCTGCCGGCCCCTTCCTGCCCTCGCCCCCGCGCGGTGTAGCCGTTGTGGCCTCACTTCCAGCGGTTCCCGGGCTCTGGAACCAGCTGTGTTTGCAAACTTCCCGGGGAAGGGCGGGGGTACGCCCTCGTCCGGCGGCGCCCGGCCCCCGCTAGCCTCCGGGGGCGTGTCAAGGCCTGGAAGTGGGGGGGGCCTGTTAGAGGCGGCCGCTGAGAGTGCGAGTGCGTGGACCCCCGCCCCGGTGCAGCTAGGCCAGCCAGCCGACTCTGCAACGAGGCCCTTGCAACATCCCAAATTGGGTAGAAGGAAGATGAGTGTGATTGCAGAAGGGGAGGAAAGGGGAAAATGCTCGTGCCCTCTGCTCAGCTCCAGCTGTCCGGGAGGTGTGGCTCATAGCCAGGACTGGGGCTTGGCCTAGTCTGTGAGGGTGGGTGTCGAGGTGGAGGGGGGGAGGGGAGGGGAGGGGTGCTCAATGCCCAGGGGAATACTCTCCACCACGTGCTGTCTTGGGGTGCACTCTGCTGCCTCCTACCCGCAGGCTGGGGCTGTGATTCGCATCCCTGGGAGGGGATGGAAAGGGAGGGTACTTTGGTGAATGCGTGCCGTGCCGGTGTGTGGGTGTATCTTGGGGTGGCTCTCAAGGCCCACATTTCCTGGAGCTGGCGTTATAAAGTGCCCTCTGCCATGGATGAGATAAGACAGTTATCAGAAACATGCCATTAAAAGGGGCTTATAAAAACCTGTGGTATGTGGAGTTCTCTGAGAACCGAGGGCCGCCTCATCTGTTGCTGGATTTCAATTTTACAAAGAGTGTTTATCTTGTTTGTTAATCCCCTACTAGGGAGAACTTTAAAGAGGCTGGCCATTTTCTAATCTGACTGGGCCTAAGTTAACTGTGAATACTGACCGCCCTTGAACTTGTGTTTGGAGTTTAGGGGGAAGGGGCCTGCAGGTGGTTCCACCCTCCTGAGGATCAGTTCGGAGCCCCTTGCGTTTCACAAGACCATAAAAGGAATCTTATTAGTGATGTGGAAAAGCTGCAGGCCTGGCTGAGGCTCACTTTGGAGAGTAGGGTCAGAGGACCGCTTGGATGAGAACAAGGAGCCGTGCTCCCCCACGCCTACCTTTGGAAAGTGACCTAGGTGTGTGTCTGTCCCCATTTGACACTTGGCAGAGCCCTAGATGGGGAATGAGCAGGAAGCCGTGTGTGGGGCAGGGAGACGATTGATTTGCTGGTGCTCTTCTGTGGTTTCAGGGCCCACGGGTCACCAACCATGAAATAGACTCTCGGCTTTTCTAGAATGGGGAGAACGCTGGGGCTACACTGAGTGTGGTTCTTTTGAAGTTGGGCCAAGTGCATGTATCACTCATAAATGAGTCTCCACCCTGCCCCCCTAAAAGGCCTGCTGTGAAACATAAGCTTTACTTCCCAAGAGAAAGTGGAGTTTAGGTGTATTGTTTTAGTTTATTTTCTCGAGTGTGGTTGGAGAAACACCACAGTCTGTAACTTTCAAGAATGATTCCAGGGTGAGTGTTAAGTGAAGTGAAAGCACTTAGGTATTGACGTAGTTAGTGCAGCTTCGTTCAGTTTGGCAATTAAATATTAATAAGCGTGTCTATCTAGAACTGACTTTCTTGAATAGGTAAAAACTGAACTTGGTACAAAATTCAATATGGAAAGACAATATGGTCTTTAAAAAAACAAAACAAAACAAAACCGCCTTGGACTTCCAGCCACTTGAGCCCCTGACCCTACAATTAGTTACTGTCCACATGAGTCCTCCCAAATGTGTGGACAGTGGGAGAATCCTGGTTCGTGGTGCACAGTAGGTCAGTTTGGAAGGTGGTGTAATTCATGTCTTTTGTTTGGGATTATGACCCCAATCAAATAACTGTTCGTGCTCTAGAGAGGAAGAAGAGGAAATAATTTGGCCACATTTGAAATCTAGTCCACATTCCAGTGTCCATGTGGGAGGCTCTGTAGAGGTGGGCCTGCCCATCGGATACTATCTGATTATGTTCCATTTGATGTCTGCTGCCCCAGCTCCAGGCCTGTGGTTCTCATCTGTGGCTTCTAATCCCCGTTCCAGTGCTGCTCACAGGGTCTTGACTTGAAGCAACTGGCCTGATTTATGACCCTCCAATCAGGGGGACCTAGTGATGATAACATACATTATGGAAGGTAGTTGGGCTCAACGGGACGTGATTTTGGGAATAACCATTTATAAATCAATGAAATGGTTAGGTCGTGCCTCCCCAAATTAGTGCTGAATCCCAGTGGTACCTGCTTAATAAGAATACATTAATGAAGTTACTACTAACCAGCCCCAAAAGGTTTTTAGGAACTCCAGAACCCCAGTTTGCTGTATTGATCCATTGCAGACCCTGCAGTGAACTGAATCTAGAGAAACTTTGGGGGAAGTGGTTGAGATGTCTGTTCCTTTGGCGTCCTATTTAAATGCCATTGACAGTGATAAAAGGCTTGCTGGGAGCAGCTGAATTTTTCAGGAAAATCCAATGAAGTGTGTTTCTTGCATACCAGAGTGATGCCAACTTTGGTCTCCTTTATACTTAAGGCCTGATTGAGCAACTGCCAGGGGTTTGGGTAAATCAGATGTCACAAGGTTAATCACAGAATGTAATTGACAATATCCTTGCCTTTATGCCCTCTGTTGTGTTTCCTGGACCCTGAGCCTCTGTAGGTGTGGTGTGGACACGCAGAAGGTGGAGGGATGGGGTTCTCATTTGAACTGGCTCCTTTCTACAGCCAGTGTGTGCAACCCATGTGGCCATATCATGCATGCATGCATGCAAACGGCACATGTGAGTATAAGGGCTTGGAGCAAGGGATTTCCTTATGTGGAGAAAACCTCTTCTGCTCCCAGACACCTATGTCAAAGTGATGAAATGACAGGTCTGTATTGCAAAACCAGGCTTGGGGGAAAGTAGAGCTGCACTCACTTTGTGCTAAGTGTCTTCAGAGTGACTGCTCCCCACATGAAATCCTTCTGCAAGGTACTTGGGTTTTAATTTTTTTTTTCTTCTCTAGGTGTAAACTTCTCTGTGTTTTCTTCCTCCTTGTTGTGTTGTTTCTTAGCAACTTATTCAAACCTCCAGTACTTACAGGAGTTTGCAGCCCACCAACTCCACACCCATAATTCTACAGGGACTCCAAACATTTGTAGAGAACAGTGAAGCTTTTGGCATCAAGGCTGTTGAGGAGCTGGATGGATAAGGAGGAGTGGCAGCAGCCACTTTCAGGCATGTCCTCTCCCTGGAATCAGTGCTCTGAATACTGTGTAAAATCTTTATAGCGAAGAGTGGTAAGGGACCCTTTGGATAGAAGGCACGTGGAAGGTTTAGCCTGGTGGACAAAATGTTGTTCATGAAAAAATGAAGCCAAGGCAACAAAGATCATGTTCCTGATCTGAAAACAAGAATGTAAACAGAGGCCTTGACTGGGTTCATAGCAGCCACCAGCCCATTGTAAAGGCCAGAACTTGGTTCCAATGTCAGGCTTTTCAAGATTAGTTACAATGTAAGAATGCATAATATCTGGATGTGCATACAATGAGCATGATAATCCATAAAAGCAAAAGTTCCTGAGCATTCCCCCCCGCCTTGGTAAACTTCTATAAGCATGTTCCTTCCCCTACCTATTAACCCCCTAGGTTAGGTTCTGAGCTGAGAGAAGTGACACTTGGTTCCAGCTTTTAAATATACTTAAAAAAAAAAACTAGAACAGAATAAGTTGAACCAATTTTTCAACTTGAGGAAGATGTGTTAGGATGTGATGATTCTCATGTTTTCTAGGATGGTAGCAGAGGCGGGGATAGGGTTTTGCATTCAGAAATGTTCCACCTTTCTCTTGGCTCGTGATGCCGAGTGGCTGTGTTGTGATTTCCTTGCTGGTTTCTGATCATTGCATGGACTGCCCTACCCCTGTGGCCCTTGTTTTTACGGGGCCGGCGACATTTGTCACTGGTGTGGTGCATGTACAGGGAAGAAATTGTGCAGCATGGCTCCCAGTGGTTAAAAGTGGTACAATAAATAGTCCAACATTCAGAGTCCTCTACCAGCTCAGCCCAGTTTTTGTGCACTTTTGGTAAATAAGTAGAAAGGCTTCTTGTTCAGGCTTGCTCTGTGTGAACCGGACGGTTGTGCTTGGCTGGTTTCTCGGTATTCTATCTATTAACCTCGCCACCCTTTTGTAACTGGTGCATTTAATTATCAGTGGGATGCTTTTCAAACAGGTAAGGGTAATGATGGGAAAGGGGGTGGGGGCATCTCATTGAGCCTCTCCAATCTGGATATGAGCTTTGGGGCCCACTCGGTGAGTCTTTGAGGTGGGCTTTCATGAGAAAATTGCCCTTTGTAACCAGATCGGACTCTATTGAAATGTCAAGCCCTGCACACTGAATTGCTGTCTATGGCTGAAGTTGTCTTGGCTTGGATGCTGTGGGGAAGTTGTCCTTTCTTCAGGCCCTCCCCTCACCACCGCCCTGTGACACGTGAATTTTTCGTGCGAGCGTGCGTGTGCCCACACATGCGATCTCTGAAGCCTTTATTTGGTATGTTTGTGACTGGAATATTTTATACTGTGGCCACCCAGACGCAGGCAGGACAATAGTGTGGCCGAATTGACTGAAATGAGGATTACAGAGAATAATGCGGCCTCTCCAAAAATACTGCTAATACAGGGCCTGCGACAGGAAGCGACAGTTGAGTCAGCAGAGTACAGGGCCCCAGACAAACCCGGGGGCCGACTGACTCGCACAATGGCCCCCTGGGCACATCGGGCATTCCCAGGGTGTGCGCTCCTCGGCCGCCTGTCGCGGTGGCCTGGGGTTTTGGACGCCGCACGCGTGCCGTTTGGATGGCGGTTTGTTTGTGTCCGTCAGCTTGGCAGGAATGGAAGCAGCCTCTTCTCAGGGCTTGGTTTGGCTGCCGCTGTTGCCAGGAAAAGGAAGCTCCCAGCTGCCAACACAATTACCTTTGTTTCTTACATCCCCCTTCTTAATGTGGCAATTAAGTGCTTACCACTCTGCCCGGTGCCAAGGTAACCACCGAGGAGTCAGATGGGCGCAGAACACAGCCCTCCCGCAGCCACGGTGCCCGGGGCGGGAAGAGGCCCTTGGGATCCTGGTATGCCTTGGGATTTCGAAGTTGGGGCCCTCCTTTAGGTAAAAGGCTGCGGAAGTCCTTCTGAAAGCTGGCTGTCCCTCTTTCCTGCTGCACGAGAATAAGAACCAGCCACTGTTGCCAGCATCCCCTGGGCCTGGAGGTGGGAAGGGGCACAGGCCCAGGCTGAAGTTGTGTTAGCTGCCCATCCCTCCTGCTTTGCCCCCAGGCTGTTGTTCTGGGGAGATTGAAGAGAAGAGATGAAAGCAAGGGGATTCTTCTAGTCTTACTTTTGTAGTTTGAAACCAAGAAAAATCCCGGTATTTGCTATTTGTGATTCTCGTGGGTGGTATTTTCATAGGAGCTTGAGTCGGAACACTTGCCCATCATCTGGCCTGGCACCCCCTCCCCAAGCCATTGGTGGGGGATGCCCAGTGAGTTGGCCTCCGCTGTCGGGGGAGGGGGTCAGATTTGCAGTGACAAATTGGGCGTGACAAGATCATAGCAGATTACATCTGATTTTTGGCCTGGTACTGGCCTCATAGGAGGTATAAAGTGTGTGCATGGTCTGGATCTTGGAGTCTGGAAGTATATTCTGGGATGTACAGAGGTCAAGCGTGGGCCTGGGAAAAATTAAAGTTCCTAGCAAGTAATAATCATTACCAAATTATCTTGATTGTTGATCTATAGTGTGGGGATGGAGTGGGAGGTAAGAGGGCCTCCTAATAGGGGCCTTGGAGGGAATCCTTTCTTCTGAAGGCTGGGTGGGAGGAATCCTCCTGCTCCAGGAGGTGAGGCCCAGAACCATAAGTCCTTCTCCGAAACCAGAAAGAGAGATGGCCCAGGGCTTTTTCTTTCTTTTTTGGCAAGGCCTCGTTGCCAGTGCTGCAGCCCCCAGCCCAAACCCCATGTCCACCACCAAGAAGGCAGTTCACGGAAGATCAGGACACTCCCTGTCCAGAACTCTGTGCCACCCAACCCTCAGGGTTGTGTGGTGTTGGTCAGCAAC
This sequence comes from Leopardus geoffroyi, assembly GCF_018350155.1. Lineage (NCBI taxonomy): Eukaryota > Metazoa > Chordata > Mammalia > Carnivora > Felidae > Leopardus > Leopardus geoffroyi. The sequence continues at coordinate 36,565,260 of NC_059336.1, read as the reverse complement.
TCCTGAGGTCTCACCAGTTCTGGTGAGGATGAGCCAGGTACACAGCTTGGTCTTCCAGGTTCTTGTGCAAGTTTGAAGGATGCTGCCTTCTTTGAGCATTCCTTAAGCAGGGTTAAGACTGTCATGCCAGCTCAGTCCCGGCACGCCTTCTCCTTTCTGTGGGGTTTGTGGATGTTAGGTGTTTAGTGCTTGTGCAAGTCTGTCAGAAATGTGGATATCAATGCATTTAATCAGGATTAATTACAACAATACGTGGAAATGTAGAACGTGGGTCTCAACATGGCCAGCAAACGAAGGGCTTAATTATACAGAATACACATCTGGCCTCATTTGGATTTGGCTCTCACCTCCAATCAGTAGAGAAATGTAATTTCTTGCTGCTCTCAGGGAAGAGTCCTGTAATTTGTAGGAAGTCCCAGGAAACTTAAGAGGCTGTAAATAAGATGTAACTTTGACTAATAAAATATTAACGATGACAACAATGAATTTGGACCCGTGGCCACCAAACAGGAGAGGGCTGGGTATGTGCCCCGGCTTGCCTGGTTTTGCTTGCTTTTCAGAGCATTTTCCCACAGTTATCAGTGAACGAAATGGAATCCGGCTCGGCTTTGAGTATGAAACATATTTCGGCTGAATTCCAAAGCAGGGTCTATCACAAGATATTTTTATATTCAGAGACGGCATGCTGTGTCTCTGAGCAGTAAGCTTGTCTAGAGTTATGAATGAAGCTCTTTTTTTTTTTTTTTTTTTTTTTTTTTTTTTTTTCTCTCGTGTTCCATTTTTGCCTTCACCTTGTGGGTGCCTTCTCATGGTGGCTGTGTGTCTGGTGGCACGGGATTATTTGAGAAATGCACACTATTTCCGATGCATTGGTATCTGACAGTGACAGCTCAGGGACACGGAGGAAGGGCTCATGTGCTCCCCCCAACCCCCATCTATTTCTCCAGCTTCAAGATAGCAGGTTTATTTAAACCCTGCTGTTTTGTGAGACTGACCTCATTCTAAATTACAAATGAAGATTTGAGTAAAAGCGGGAATTTGCTAATGGCTTGGATTTGGGGGGGAGGTAGAATTCTGAGATAAACCTGGAAGATAAAAGGTGCCTTCAGTATAATAGCTGGCATCCTGCCAGTGTCCAGGGAATTTGTTTAGTTAGTGGACTCTGATTATTCCTGGAATGTTAGATCTTATTGACAGATAAGTCCGTCAATAGCTATAACCCATGGGTGTGTGATTATTTCTCCCTTTTGTACTCTGGTCCCCAGAGTCTGCCCCCTAAACACCCCAAGTTAGGTCACCGCCTTTGTCTTAGTCTCTTTGCACCTACCCCCTCCTGCTTCCTAGAGTCACCTGATACTTGTGGGAGCCGAGATGGTCTCACACAGACAGGGCTTTCAAAGGGGTTCTGAAAAGGAAAAGGGGGCCTCCCTAGGGACTGCCCCACCAGGGCCCAAAGTGTAACCTTAGCAATAGCCAGCCCTCCTCACTGGATGAGGGGGCCTCCCCTCCCCCGGTACAAATACCTGGTTAGGTTAGCTTAGAATAAATTCTTTGTGTGTTTTTCTCATGCACTGGAGTTAGGGTCTGGAAAGTTTTGGAAAACCGTATAGCATTCACATATAGGGAGGTGGTATTTCCTCATGATGACTTTGGGCTGCTTGCGTACAACGGCCCTGACTGACCACTGTGGGCCCCCACCAGGTGAAAGCATCAACCTGAGGGTGGGTGCCAGGGAGGGGAGTTGGGTGACCTCCATTCCACAGCAAACAGAGTTGTCACTTTGGCTTTGTGGTTCTGTTTGGCAGAGTGTGTGGGGAGGCCAAGCAAGGTAGACATTTGGGCCCTGACCTCTATTTCTGAATACTAAGCTGTTGTTTATCTGTGTTGCAGAGGTCCTACACTTTGCTCGTGGAGGCGTGGGATTCCAGCAATGACACTCTCCGTAAGTATCACAGCAAGGGGCTTTTCTCTGGGTGCGTCTTTGTGGAAGCACAGTGCTTGGAGTACAGCAGTGTCAGAGCTGAATCTGTCTCCTGAATGCGTCAGAGGACTCATACCACTCCCCGCTGTCTGCCCCCTGTGTCCCTACCCCAGGGCCCATACTCCAGGGCAGACTGCTCCATGGAGTCTTTTCCATAACCTTCCCAGAACGTTCGCTTGGAACATTAAGTGGCCAAGACAGATTCCCTGTTAACTCAGTCCCTGACTAAGGGACCTAGATTATCGTTGGGATAGAGATCTTAATGGTTTTACAACGTTAAAACCTTGTAGACTGCTAAAGGATCAAAGTGGTGACTTTTTAAAAGTCCATTTAAACTTTAAGTGAGTGTTTAATCTCTCATCGGAAAGATAAAGCCTGCGGAGGTGGCGCTGGGCTCTAAATCTAAAGGCCGACCTTGAATTTCACTTGGTGGGCAGGTGAGCTTCTAGGCAGTCAGGGTTTCTTTCCCACACTGTGCACCACAGACCTTTCATTGAAGTGGAATCCCAGAGCCTCACAGGTACCACACCTGCCTGGCCCCTTCTGAAAGATGACTGTTTCAGTGCAGGCTGCTTTTTCAGAGCTTCGAGGGGTGGCTTTTGGTGGGGAAGCCACTGAGGCTGTGTCTGGAACTGGCAGCAGCCTGGCTTATAAAGTGTAGTCTTTGCTCCTTACATGTAACTTAAAAGTGTTTTCTCTCACCTGCAGTAACTGTGCATTCCGTTTTTGCTGGGAGGATCGTCCTGGGAAAATGTGATTCACGTTGAAATCCCTTAGTCTGCGCGGGAGGAAGGGTTGATCCAACATTTTGTCTTTGCCCTCCATTCTCTGAATGTCTCATCCCTTTTGCTTCTCTAACTCACCTTTTCTTTGTGGTTTTTTTTTTCTTTTGTTTGTTTTATTTGGGGTTTTTTTGTTTGTTTTTGCTGCTGCTAATATTTCCCCTCATTTTCTCATCATGTTTTGTTTTTTTTTTTTAATTGAATCTGAGAATGGTGCATGCCCAGAGTGGGCACATTGGAGGCTTGGTACCTGCTAGGCTGCTTCAGGCTGCATATGGCTTGTTGGGCCACTGGGGGCCACATAGCCCTTGCTGAGCCCTGGTGAGCCAGAGGCTCCTGGCCATTTGGATCCCCCTTCTTGCTCTGACATCCAAAACCCAGATCTGTGGCCTTCCTCTCCGAGGGGCACCCCTGTCCCACTGTGGTGTGGTAGGAGGGGAGGGTGGTAACCAGCCTTGGTTGTGGGTCATATGACCAGTCAGGGTCACAGACACCGTTTTGTTCTCTCCTCCCTCCCCACAACACAAACGTTGGGTGTTGTGTCACTGTGACCTGGTCACAATGGTAACTAAGCATGGGAAAGACTCAGAGCTGGGGAGGGAGGGAAATAGACCAGAGAGCCTCTGGTGCACATGTGGTCCTCTTTTCCCTTCCCTTTTGGATGTTAGAACAGTCTGATAAAGTGAACATCCTTGAGATCCTGGCTCATGGTAAGAGCTGGATCAGGACACTGACCCTCTAGCACCTACAGGGCCCTTCCTGGGCCTTCCATCACCCCACAGGTCAGGTAGCTGTGCCCCTGGGAAGCGGATGCCCATCTAGAGCTGCCCATGGTTGTCTACATTTCAGGGTGGCCCTGGTTTTGGATTCTGGGGCATCTCCTCGCTGGGGAGAGAGTAACTAAGTCCATGGAACAGCACAAGAAGGGCTTAGGGCAGGGATAAAGAACTTCAGACCTCTACCCTTGAAGAAAGGAATGGCCACAAAGTCATGGAATGCCCAGTACATGCAGGTGACTGGAACTCCCTTTGTGAACCGGAGAGGAGGAAATGCTTTATCCACTTGTTTATTCAGCGTCTCTTTTTACGATGCTTCCAAGGGATCTTGAATTCACATTCAGAAACAAATTTGGCATCTTCTCTCTTCAGATGAGGTCCTGCCTAGGGCCCTTCATGGATGACTGGCACCGGCATTTTAACACGTAGAACCATGAGCCAGAAATCTGGAAGACACCCTGTGTACCTCCCTTTCTAAGGGAGCATCCATAGCATCCATATCTAATCCACCTCCACATTCTGAAAATCTCTCCAACAGTTCACTGGAATCCTGCCACCTCTCGCCACATCCCCTGCCACTGTCCTGGTCCAAGTCCCCATCTGCTAACACCTGAACTCCTACACTAGTGACCACATTAGTCCATCCATATCTACTCCCGTCCACCTCCCATGCTTCCTCCATTCTTCTGCCATCCTGGTCTTTTGAGAGTGTTTCGTTTTTTTTTTTTTTTACCTGAAATATGATCAACATAGTATCTTCTATTAGGTCCTGGTGTACATCTGGATTTGATTCGATTATCATCTTCACTGAGAGCCCCTTGGTGGCTTCCTGATAGTCTTGGGACACATCTCTGTGTGGCCCAAAAGGCCTTGCACAGCCATCTTGTTTCCCTGCTAGCTCCAGCCTGCATGCCACACTGTCCTCTACCTTATCCATATTCTGGTCCTATCCCACCAGTCACCTTTCTGTCCTCAAATGCACCCTCACATTCTGTCTTGCCACAGGGCCTTTGCATGTGCTACTCATGTAGGCTGGAAGGTTTTGCTTATTACTCTCTTCAATCTCTGTCCCTCCCATGGGACTGTACTGCATGAGGGCAGAGGCTAAGGTTGTGTAGCAACCCAGATGGAGTTGGCTACTCTTCGAGGGCCAAACAAGTTGGAGATATCCTGTCTTCAGATTAGAGGCAGAGCCCTGAGGTTTAGGACCGAGAATTCCTTCTCCCATCAGCTCTGCAGAGAGAGCCTGGCCCAGACAAAGCCCAGGTACTGTCTGTGTGTTAGAGAGTGCTGTCTGAGCCTGGCGCTCCTGGCATCAGTCCTCCGAGGTCATTTCCATTATGTTTCAAAACTGTACTACATAAGGGTACAGATTTTTCCTTTTTCTCCTTGTACAGATGGTTTCAGTGTATGGGACTGTTCCCTAGATACGTGAACACAAACCGGCATACTTAGACCAGGTTTTCCTTCTAGCTTCACCATCTTGGCTACGCTCCTGTCTAGTAGGTTTATGGGTTACTGTGGCCTCAGGGTTATGCTCAGACTCACCTCATTACCTCCATGGCCTGCAAGGCTGGGGGGCGGCGGGGCAGGCTTTGTGCTCCACTTTCACACAGCTAAGGTCTCAGGAGGGTCTGTTAATATCCTTCTCCAGTCCTGAAGCTGGACTCCCAAGTGAACTACCCCAGATGCGCTTCTGTGCCCCAAGCTGAGAGGAAGTAGGATTCAGGTGATAGCAGCTTAGAAGAAGCAGGCAGCAAACTGGCTATCTTGTAACCCAAATGCCAGAAAGCATGCCCTAGACGCACCTGACTCCCTGCCTGGGGGCTGCCAGGGAAAATCTGCCACACAGGTGTGAGGTTAGTTCTACAGATCTGTTAGCCACATCGGGGATTCTGAGGATTCTGAAATGATCGTTCTCCCATCTCCTAGAAATGGGAGGAAAGTATACTGAACTACTGGAAACAACCTGTCCGCCTGGGCCTTTAGGATTGCCCCGGACTCCTGTCTCAGTTGTTTGTTGTCGTTACCTGCCTGAGAGATGCTGGAGGCCTTCGAGCCATGTGTTTAAGTAATTCCTTTATGCAGAACTCATAATCACGTGGTAATAGCTTGCTACATTTTCAAATTAAACCAGCAGAGCAAACATACAGTTAATGGAAGGACATTTTTGTCATTCTTTGGCCTGTGTTTATTTGCAAAACTTAATGTTAGTAAAGTGTTATCTGCAAGTGGTTCTGTGTGTGCTGGGGTGTAAGTCTGCAGGTGTGTGGGCTTGTTCAAGGCTTGTCCTGCCCACATGGCAGTTAAACCCAGAGGGTTGACCCTGGAGTGAAGCTGGGAGTCATGTGGATGAAGCCCCCCCCCCACCCCCCGCCCCAGGAGCGCCTCCTTTCTTGGTCACCTGTTGGGTTTGTATAACCTTGTAAATGAGCACAGGCCCTGAGCCTAGAAAAACAGGGGTGTGGGTGGGTAAAAATCACAGACATTGCTAGTAGGTCCTAATACTGTCTCTCCAAGGTGGCCTTGAATTTGACAAGGCGGTGAAGGGTTGGTGTTGGCAGGTTTAAGAAAACAAACAAGACCAGGCTGGGGTGCTTAGTGCCTTGCTTCCTTTTCACAGCCCTCCCCTGGACTCCTGGCACCCAGTGTTTGGATTTATTTTTGTACCTGTCTCTTTTCTGAGACTAGATTATAAGTGACCTCAGGGCAGGGACCACTTCTTATTTCTCTTGAGAGCTGCTTGAGCTCTGGGCATGTTTATTTTCAATGGGCACCTTTTAAAATTTTTTTCTTAATGTTTTTATTTATTTTGAGACAGAGAGAGACAGAGCATGAACGGGGGAGGGGCAGAGAGAGAGGGAGACACAGAATCCGAAGCAGGCTCCAGGCTCTGAGCCATCAGCACAGAGAATGGGCACCTTTTAAAGAGCATGACTCGGCTCAGAAAAACCCTCAGTCTACCTGTCGCTAAACTAGGGTGCGTTACTTTCCCGTGTGCCTTCTGGGCAAAGGTGAAAGGTGAAACGCATCAAGTTTGAGGTATAAGTGCAAGCTTAAAAGGTGGCAAATTTATCACTTCTTAAGAACATAACTCTACCCCTCGGCTCCAATGAAGAGTTTGAAGTAGGCAAAGTCTTTCTAAAGCAAGACACGAAACTCTAAAACCAGAAGAGAAAGATGGCTAACCTTTACCTGGGATAAGGTGCTTTCTAGAATACGTAAAGAGCTTTTGCAAATTGGTATGACCAATAACGCAATAGAAAACTTGGCAGAGGAGAGAAACAGGTTACAGTTCACAGGAACAGATACAAATGGCTTTGTAACCACGTGAAGGGGTGCTCACCATCACTTAATTAAATGCTAATTAAAATAAGAGCTACTTCTCTCCTTATCAGGCAAAGATCAGAAAGTTTGATAGTATATGATGTTGACATTGCTGTTGGGAAACCCAGTTTCCTGTGCAGGGAGAAGGACAGGTTGACGGCATCACTCATGGCTGTTTGGGGTTGTCTGCGGATGGGAGTGATGGGTTGTGCTGTCTTCTGACTCAGCACTCCGTTTCTAGGGTGTCTCTTACTACTAGAACCAGGCACATGGACAGACAGTTTCAAGGATGTTCTTTGTGGCTTTGCTTAATTGTAAAAGGCCAAAATAACCTAAATGCACATATGTGAGGAACTAGGGAAAAATGTATTTCATTTTATTCCCAGATTGTGAACTACTACGCACCCATTAAAAAGGGTAAATAAATGTGTAGGCTTCTGGGGAGGGGGACACACTTCTCATTTTTCTGTCCTTTTGTACCGTTTGAATTTTATACCACATGGGTTTTAGTTATTAAAAGTAGGCAAAATGGTCAGGGAAGAAGGCTCTGATGTGAATGTTAATGCAATCAGTGCTTTTTTTTTTTATTGTTGGTGTGTGTTTGTTTTTTTCCCCCCTGCCTCTAGAGCCTGACAGCATTATTGAAAAGGCTTCTCACTCGGGCATGATAAACCCCAGCAGGCAGTGGCAGACGCTTAAGCAGAACACAGGGATTGCCCACTTCGAGTATCAGATCCGCGTCACCTGTGATGACTATTACTATGGCTTTGGCTGCAATAAGTTCTGCCGACCCAGAGATGACTTCTTTGGACACTATGCCTGCGACCAGAATGGCAACAAAACTTGCATGGAGGGCTGGATGGGCCCCGAATGTAACAAAGGTGTGTGGGCCTGTGCTGGGTGGGTTAATAGGCTGGGAGTGGCTGTCGCTGTTGGTGTCCAGTTCTCTCCGTGCTGGGTCAAGTGGCTGTCTCAGGTAGTGTGGGGTAGGGGGGATATTTGGTCTGTTGTCTAGGCCTGAGGCATAAAGATGCCGAGCACAGAAGATGCTGTTGGTGCCCTCATCCCCGCCCCCACTGCTGAATGTTGGCTGCTAACAGCTCACAGCTGTTTCTTCTCTGGAGCATTGTCCTTGGCCAAACAGCCACTCGCTGCCCCTTCCCTACGCTCACAGTCTGTGAATGACTGGATTGGGGGTACAAAGGCCAGCCCTGCTGGCACTGTGTGCTTCCGTTCACACTCCAGAGCTTCCCCTGGGATCAGGTTGAAGCCAGACTCCAGCTGAGACCCCTGCTCAGCTCCTTCCCTTGCCTCCATCTGCTGCCTTCGGTTCCCTTCTCCTGTACCCAAATCCCTTTCTCAGGCTCTGCTTCTAAGGGAACCTGACCTAAAACAGATGCCACATGGGACAGGGCTAGCTCAGTGCCTGAACCTATGATCCTGTAGGAAATGACAGCCCCTGAGCTCAGGGTGGCCTTACAGCAAGCTTTCACTGTGCATCTGTGGGGGCCGTGGCATTGAGGGGTGGGGGTGAGTGGTGAACGTGAGCTTTCCTACTTGTGTAGAGTTGGGCCCATCCACAGTAGTGCAGGCTTTTAGATGTGCTGTCTGCTGTCCCAGCCCTTCTGCCCAGATTCAGTGAGTTAGTACACAGACACAGATGTTCACAGAATTATCTGTGGTCTTTACCTTTACAAAGCTTCTAATTCACTGCAAATGGGTAAGTCTAGTTGACCAGACTAGGCCCTCACAAAGTTCAATGTCCTCTGCTAATTTCACATAATTTGGTAAATTCTTTCAAGATATACCCAAAAAGGGAGTTTTTGAATTGTGACTAAGGAGTGGGACGAAGAGGAATCTTCAGGTCTTCTGGACTTTTCTTAAATAACTAGAATTTTTAAAGGATGGCATTTCCGGGATCCAGATCAATGAATTGATAAACATATAGTAGTTGGTGTTTTAAAAATCAGTAACAATTACTTAAAAACCATGTGTAGTATTTCTTACCATCTGTTCAAATTTTTTTTCTTTTAATCAAGGAAGCAGAATTGCTTTGTGAGGCTACTTCGCAGAAGTGCCACCAGAGCTGGCCCCCAGATTAGCCTGCCAAATGAAGCCAGCCTGCTTGGCTTTGTTAGTCCCATGGGATTTTTGAGACATCAGGCATTCTAGGGGATGGTGATGTAGGGGTTAAGAAGGCTGGAGCTCATCTGCATGTGCTGGGATGGGACTGAGTGGTTGAGATGAGGAAGGATCACAGCTCCTGTTCTCTTGGAGAGGGTGGGAACTGACAGGGAGCAGGGTAGCTATTGTTTAGACAGACTGGATGAAGATCCCCCTCCCCCATCAACTTGCCTGCATTTTGTTTCTGAGTAGGATCATGTTTTGAAGATCTGCTAGCACGGCCTTGAAGTTTAAAGCTGGATTTGCTATTTGGGCACCTCCCATCTTCCTCTCCTTACAATGGACTTGACATGAGATCTCTTAAAATCGTGGATTTTGTAGGCTTAATGCACTAGGCCATTCTCATGATGGTGGTGGTGCACGAAACCATGTGCTTGACACATCCTTCTGTGTTGTGTTTTTTTACAGCTATTTGCCGACAGGGCTGTAGCCCCAAGCATGGGTCTTGCAAACTCCCAGGTGACTGCAGGTAAATGACTAGACTTATTATCTTTTAATTCTTTAATGCAAGAGAGGGACTGAATTTATTGTGAATACGCCTCTTTTTCTTTGGAGGGCAAGAAAGCTTTAAAAAAAAATTCAAATAGGCACATCCGAAGCTTATTAAATTATACCAGCTGTCTGGTGGAATGTGCACACTTCTCTCTTGGAAAAAAAAAAAAAAACTCTTATGGGCATAGTCAGTGACTTCATGTATTAACTGTTCTGTAAATTGATAACACGTTTTTATAATCTTCCCCTTAAAGTGCTAATGGATGAGATGGAGGGATGTGGGTTTCTTTGAGTCTGTCTCCTCCCCCAACCTTGTTTGCCATCTCCTAGCCCTCCCCCACTTTTCCCATCAATAGGGGACAGCGGAGCATTCTTTAGAATGGGATTAGTACAATCTCCTGGCCCCTTTGCAGGCGGGAGCCGGCCGGTGCTGAGAGGTTAATGGCTGCGCTGGAATCTTGTCAGTTGAGCCTGATGAATGTAGACTTTTGCTGCTGGCCTTTGAAGTCTGTTCTTTTATGGTCCCGGACAATGCAGAAGCCAGAGACCCACCCCGACTGGTTCACGATTACAGTTTTTGGAGCCTTCTTGAAATGTACATTATGCCCATTTAGGAAAGGCTTGCTTCAGGAAATAGTGTTGGTGTCTGTGGCATTTTGACACAATCTCCCACTTTACTCTCCTTCCTCCCAAATCTTCAGGATTAGCAGATTGAGGGTGACACCAAAAGGATCCCTGGGGCCTCTCATTTTTGCCCCAGACGCCACCCTGGTTTGAGCCAAGGGAAGCATATAAAACAATCTAAACCAGTGCATCTCAAACAGATGTTACCTGGGGCTCTTGTTCTAATGCAGAGACTGATTCCATAGGTCTGGGTGGGCCCAAGTCTCTGCATTTCTAACAAGCTCCCCAGTGCTGCTGCTGTTGCTGGTGGGACCGGACTTTGGGAATCACTGCCCCAACCTCAATACTCAAGTCAGAATTCCCTTGAAGTGGCCGGGAACCGTCAAAATTCAGATTCCTGGGTACTGCCCCCCACCTACTGAACCCCAGTCCAGGGGTTGGCCCAAGAATCTGCATTTTGAAGAGCCTACCAAGTGAGTGTATTTTGAGGACTGCCGCTGTACAGAGAATTCTCTGTGGTCTTTACCTTCATGGCTCCACCACGGCATCTGTTCCCCTCCCATGCAGGGGGGACACTGAGCTCTGAGGCTTGACACTGAAGTGAGAACCAAGGCAGCTGGAAGTCCAGTAAAACCAGGCTGACCTGAAATTGTCTCTTCTGACACTTGAGAGAAAAGTTTATTTTCTGGAAGGCTGGGTGGGTTCGCATATGAAGCCCCATGGTGGCAGCTGACGGTAGTATTTAACAGCATTGCTGTCAAAGGTTGAGCAGGAATCCACCTACCTGTGCTCTTCATAATTAAGGGTGTCCTGGAGAAAGTCAGATCAGCAGCGCTATTAGCCACTCTGGGCCTGCTCCGCGTGCAGAGCTCAGATGGATATCAGTGGAGTCCGACCATGATTTCTGCTGCTGTCATCAGAATAGGCATGCTGCTGCGCAGGGGAGGGCCCTCCCAGCCAGAACAACAGGCTTTGTTTCCAGAATTTAGCCCTTTCTCTTTCGAAGTCTCCCCTCCCACTCCCTGCCCAGACACGCACTGGTGCCCTTATTTACTTAAGGTGCGACTTTCCCACACGTCATTTGCATAGTCTCCTCAGCCCATCTTGTTCTGCCTACCTTGAAGGAAAATCAAAACAGAACCTTCCAGCCCAGGAGGTTCAGGTTGTGTCCTGCTCCAGAAATAGCTGAATGGCGAGTTACCCTGTAAGTTGTCTTTTGGATTATGTATTACAGAGGTGTTTTTTTTTGTTTGTTTTTTTGTTTGTTTTTTTTATCCCCACATGAGAAACCTTTACTGGTTTTGTTGTTCCCAAGTAGACTGAGATTTCTTCTCCTGGTTGCACATGCTTGCTTTATTGCAAGCCTGCCAATAATATCAAACTTAATGATGAATCATCATATTGAAGACAGTCACTTCAAATTCTCATGAGAACCTTAATCATAGATTATTTAACTGGGATAACTTTGTGGATGCCTCTTTAGGGTCAGTATTTTTATTTGTTTTCTTTTGAAGTCATCTGTGGCCTCTTGTGGTTTCTTTTTTATGCTTGGGGATCCAGCGCTCATTAATTAAGAGATGAGGTTGGGTCCTCAGCTGCCTCTTCTTGCTTTTATTAGGCAAATGGAAGAGGTGTACTGATCCTTAATTTGGAAGGGAGTAAGAAGACAGTAAGAAATACTGCTATTTCCAAATCAGTTCCCTCTTAATATTTCAAGCTAGGAATATTCATCTTTTACTGAATGAACCCTGCCCCCCCCCCCAACTCCCACGAACTTGAGTGTCCCACTTTCTTAACGAAATTTCTGCCAGATTTTTTTCTTTACTCCTCTGAATGGTCACTTGTCATTTAGACTAATGTTCTGTTTTACATAAAGCCAAATCCTCTGTCTGATTCATTTTAAACCACGCATTCTGGTGGTTCTTTGAACTGGGGTGTGGATGGCTTGTTTGTAGAAGTTAGGAAGTGGTTAGTCAGTGTTCTCAGGGGTTAAGTTGACTCTTGGCCGTGGGTGATTAGCTATTAGCTGGATCCCTATAATTTTCCCATGACAAGGATTTGCTAGCCTGCCTCTAGCTCTCTGGAAACGGAAAGCTTTCCCTTCTTGGGGGTGCTTGTTTTCCAGAGTTACAGCTGAGTGGTTGGGGGTGGGGGAGGGTGGTGGTAGTTCTTCCCTCAGCTTTTCCCAGGTCCTGTTATAGAAATACTCTGCCCATCCCTGTACCAAATTCACCCCACCTTCACCAGGCTTTCCAGGGGCCCCTCCTGTTTGTCACAGCTTGAGTTTTGAGAAGGCAGTTAAAGTTTCCGAGGGCTTGAAACTTGAGGGGCTGGTGGCTGAGACCCTGCCCCTCCTCCACCCCAGGTGAAGGTTTATGTTTGTGTTTTTGTTTGGGGATCAAAGGCACCATTTGGCCTCCGAAGAGTCTGATTAATGAGGCGCTTATAAAGGAAACTCGACTCTATTCCCCAATACTAGATAAACTGGGTTGACCTTTTTTTCTTTTTGCAAAGTGAGAAATAACTATAAAGTGAATTAGCCTAAGCAGCTCCGGTAGTGGGTTGTAAATTATCCATGGGATTGGTTCCAAGTGCTGTTGCCTCCCTCACCCTCCTGCAAAAGTGGGTTCCGAGATCTCAGCCGCCTCTTTGCCAGAGGAGGGTGCCCCCTTCCCCACCCCCCCTTGTGTGATTTCCTAAAGCCTCATCGGGAGGCAGCTTCCTGCCGCACTGGGGTGTCTTGTTGCATTTTTGCGCTCTGGGGTCGTGACTCGCTGTTTAGACAAAGAGCCTGGCCGCTGTGTAAAAGCTGCCAGCAGTGCCGCGTTTAGGAAGACTTTCACATGGCTATTGTCACCCGAGAGTCCTTCCTTCGCCTCCGTAGCCAGCGGGGTCTTGATTTATTCCATGCCCCCACCCTTGCACAGCCTTGTGAGCCTGAGAAGAGAGTGGCTTTGTGAGGGCAGCCCCCGCCGGCCTCTCCCCAGACAGCCCTGCTTTTGTAGGGAGTCGCCTGGGAGGGGACCTTGGCCCAACTACTGAAAATGTTTATTTAGACGGAGCCCCCGCGTAAACCTTGAGAGTCAACTGTCCTATCCCCCAAAATGAAACAAGACAGGAAAGGCCTGGACTTCTTAGCCTTGCCTTTAAATGACGTTGCGTTCCCCAAATGCTCCAAGGACTAAAGCAGAGTGTGCTGTCTGTCTCCAGGTGCCAGTATGGCTGGCAGGGCCTGTACTGTGACAAGTGCATCCCGCACCCGGGGTGCGTCCATGGCACCTGTAACGAGCCCTGGCAGTGCCTCTGTGAGACCAACTGGGGCGGCCAGCTCTGCGACAAAGGTAGGGCCCTTGGGGACTGGATCTTGGGGCAGGACGGGGGCCTTGGGCACAGGAAGACTTAAGGGGTGGGGCAGCCAGAATTGAGTTTTTTACTTTTGTTTTTTTTTTTTTTATTGGCAGGGACTTTTAATTCTGAATTTGTATTTGCTTTTAGTGCTGGGGTTGGGGGTATTTTTTTCTGGTTTTATTTTTTTATTTTTATTTTTTAATGTTTATTTTTGAGAGAAAGCACGAGTGGGGGAGGGGCAGAGAGAAAGGGAGACACAGAATCCGAAGCAGGCTACAGGCTCCGAGCTGTCAGCACAGAGCCTGACGTGAACCCACAAACTGAGATCACGACCTGAGCCAAAGTCAGATGCTTAACTGACTGAGCCACCCAGGTGCACCTTCAGGTTTTATTTTTGAAACAGAAACGGGGTGGGGGTAGGGGTGTAGCTAGAAACATGGCAGGTTAGCAGCCTGTATGGTCTTCTCTGAGCTGCTCCCGTCCTGGGGTCTTTCTTGCAGATCTCAACTACTGTGGGACTCACCAGCCCTGTCTCAACGGGGGAACTTGCAGCAACACAGGTCCTGACAAGTATCAGTGTTCCTGCCCTGAGGGGTATTCAGGACCCAACTGTGAAATCGGTAAGTGGCCCAGGCAGGATGAGACCCCTCCCTACCCTCAGCTTGAGAAAAAAATAACAACACGCTTAAGGACACGTAAAAAGATGAAAATACCCTCCAAAGTGAAGACTGGTTGTCTCAGCAGTTCTGTGGGTCTTTGAAAGTTCCTTTGAGCAGCGCCAGTGTTTGTGATGATGCTGGCTAGCGTGGGGGGTGGGGTGTTGGCCATGCGGCTACCCGGCTCACAGATTCCTTGGCATGTGACTGGAGACACTTAGAGGACTTCCTGTCTCCTGTAGACACAGTGGGCTTATAGCACATGCTTGCTTTCATTTTTTCGAAGCGAGCTTGAGCTGGTGGCCCAGGCGTGGGACTTGGCGGCGGGGAGAGGACGTAGGTAGCGACAAGCGGGAGCCCCTTGCTGACTGCCCTCCTGGTTTTCGCAGCGGAGCACGCCTGCCTGTCTGACCCCTGCCACAACAGGGGCAGCTGCCGGGAGACCTCGCTGGGGTTTGAGTGTGAGTGTTCCCCGGGCTGGACGGGCCCCACGTGTTCCACGAGTAAGTCTGGGTTGTGGCCTGTGTCTTTTCCGGAGGATCAGATACGGGGTTGGGGGCAGGCGCCTGGGCTTGGTTCAAGGTCAGGTCTCAGTGGGAAGGGGTGGATTCTGCCAGCGGTCTGGTGGGGAGTCTGGCTGGGGTTTCTCCGGCCTTTGCGCTGGAAGCCTCCCTGCACCCTCATCCTCCTGCACTAAGTTAGCACATGTGTCTGCTACTGAAGAGCCTTCTCCATGGGAGACCTCCATCCTTTGCATGTGCTCCCTGGAGCTCTGCCTCCTCCAAATCAAGTTCTGGTTCTGGTTCCTGCAGCCATGGAGAGGCTGCCCGTGGGGGAGGCTGTCACTCCTGGATTTCATCATGGGTGCAGGTGGCCCCCCAAAGAGAGACCTGGGCTACAGGGTTGTTGTGGCTGCAAGGCCTGGCTGCACATCAGGACCACCTGGGTGCCGGACAATGCAGATGGGTCCTTCCCACAGTTTCCCTTTGGAATTGGGGAGTCCACATTTTGTAACAAGCACCTGGGTTTCTGAGGTGCGGCGGCCAGGCCTGAGAACCACTGTCCTCAGCACCCTGAGTGCAGCACGCACAGTTGAGAATGTGGGTTCTGGGGTCGGATCACCTGGGCTGGCACTGTGGCGCCTGCCTGCCTCTCCTAGGGCCGGTCTTTACCTCCCGGTGCCCTGTTTAAAGGAGACAGTAGCAATTCCCATCTCTTAGGGTTGTGAGGAGCCGATGACCGAATTCCCAGAGAAAGCCTGGTACTTCAGAAGTGGGTAGTAGTGAATGAAGAGGCCACTGTATATAGTCCAGTGTAGAGGGTGTGGGGTGGGGTGTAGACCCCAGGTATGGAATTTTGGGAAAACTCTGTGAGCAAGTAAGAATAATGTTTTCTACCAGTAAAGAAGAGTTCTTTTTCCTTACTACTTCTTAGCTACCCCTGAGCCATGCTGGAACTTTCCTTTAAAAATAAGGAGTAGGCAGAGCTAGATGAGCCATGTTACCCATGGGTTGATGCTCTGGGGATCCAGCTGGCTCTCCCTGCTGCTTAGGTTGGGGATTAAATGAACTGGGGCACTGGAGGATTTAAAGCTAAAATCAGGCCTTATCGTCATAGCAGTCACTTCTAGCAGGTGTCTGGCTCTTAAGTGAAGGCCCCTCGTGTAAGGGTTGGCGTTAAATTATCTAATTGTCAAACGGACTGAGATTAAAATGCCAACTCTTTTTTCCCTTTTGTCCAACAGACATTGATGACTGTTCTCCAAATAACTGTTCCCATGGGGGCACCTGCCAGGACTTGGTTAATGGATTCAAGTGTGTGTGCCCGCCCCAGTGGACTGGCAAAACGTGCCAGTTAGGTAAGGAAATTCCTGCACCGAGGTTAGCTTTGATGATCAGAGCTGTTATAGAAGATGAGCCTGTGGTGGTGTGAGTTTGCACACCATCCTACTAAAAAGTAATTTATTGTCAAGGGTCCGGCGGGCCTGGGAGAGAGAACTCGAATGCAGATGGCCTAGCTCTTTTAGGCCCTGTGGGAAAGTCGTGGGATCCCTTGAACCATGTCAATCGTCTGTCCGCGGAGTGTTCAGCTGGGTTCCAAACGGCGATGGTCTCATGAGGAATGAGCTGTCTGCATTCTTGCTGCCACATTTAAATCCCAGCAACTAGGCTGCGTGGAGTGTTATACAGCAATGCCTGGTGGCTTTCTGCTCTTCCGGCTGGGGGCCAGTTGTTAACCAGCAGCCTGAAAGTTATCAATTAGCATACCTTATTGGATAATGGCTAGGGAGAGGGATCAGCTGCTCAAAATAGCGGGAACCTAGTATCTGGGATTTAGGTTATTAGCATGTCTCCTATTGGAGGCAAACTATTGCTAGGGTGTTTTGGGGGAGGTGGGGGAAGTGGGGGGTAAATCTCCATTTCTCACTACCCCTCCGCGTTTTCTTTCAGATGCAAATGAGTGTGAGGCCAAACCTTGTGTAAATGCCAAATCCTGTAAGAATCTGATTGCCAGCTACTACTGTGATTGCCTCCCAGGCTGGACGGGTCAGAATTGTGACATAAGTGAGTACCTTTTGTTGTGATTTTGATTTTTGTGAAACTTGGGTATTGAAGGCTTTGTCAGCCTGTACGTTGGCTCCAGTGCTAAGACTTGAGTGATAAAAGGAAAACCTGAGTGGGAATGTTTTTGGAGAGGGAGTGATCAGTGCAGAAATGAAAACATACACTTTATCAGGCTCATTAGCCAGTAAAACAGCCATATTCTGATAAGGTGGCTAAAACAATGATGTGAAGTTTCACTCGCTCATTCTGGAGGAATTAGGGAGGGTTCCCACCCAGTGTAATAACCTGTCAGGGGGAAGCACACAGGAAATCTGATTTGAGGCTTTTATCTGTCCTGAGCGGAGAGCACTTTTCAATTAAGCCTAGTTTCAATGTAAATTGCCTCTTTAATATGAGGACTTGTTTATTTTTTAGATATTAATGACTGCCTTGGCCAGTGTCAGAATGACGCCTCCTGTCGGGTATGTAAATCTTTGCTTAAATGAAAACCTTAATGATTGACCCAAGTCTGTGAGATTTATGTGACCCTGGGAGAGCTCTGTCCCTCAGGGATTTAAAAATGCAGGTGAAAAGTGATTCTCTGGAAGTTTCACTTGGGCTTGTGTTACCCCCAGCCTCCTGGGAGCCATCTTGAAGGCATGCATGTAGAAATTCCCCTTCAGCATTTCGGGAGGCTTGGCATTTGGTGATTTCAGTGAATCCGTGGAACGGCAGCAGTCATGCTAGACTGCTGAAGCCCCGTGCTTGTGGAATACATAGAAAAAAGCATGTGTTTCTCCCCCCTCCTTCTTCCTCTTCCAGGATTTGGTTAATGGTTATCGCTGTATCTGTCCACCTGGCTATGCAGGCGATCACTGTGAGAGAGACATCGATGAATGTGCCAGCAACCCCTGTTTGAATGGGGGTCACTGTCAGAATGAAATCAACAGATTCCAGTGTCTGTGTCCCACTGGTTTCTCTGGAAACCTCTGTCAGGTGAGCTGTGCTAGAACCTCCACAGGCCAAGTTTCTACAGCAGAACTCCCTCTGCCTCCTCTCTCCGCCCTCTCCTCTCCACCCCCCCCTTCCCCTCTTCCTCCATCTGTCTTCCCCTTCTTTCCCCTCCCCCTTCTCCTCCTCCTCCTCCTCTTTCCCCCTCCCCACCTCCCCTCCCCTCTTCCTCCCTTGGTCCCCCCCTTCTTCCTCCTCCCCTCCCCCATCCTCTCTCCATCCCATCCCCCCCCCCTTCTGCCCTCCTCCTCCTTGTGTTTGTCCTTTCCCTTCCCTTCCCTTTCCTCTTCTTTCCTGTTCCCCTCCTGACTCTGTAGTTGCCATCCAGGGACTAGGGACTTTTGCTAGGCAAATGCAGGTGGAAGGACACGGAGGAGTGGTTTCCTTTGTAGTGTCAGCAGCCTGTCGATTTGACTTGGTGCCCCCGACTCCATGCTCTCCCACCCTGCCCTGTTTTTCCCATGCATATCTGGACAGTCTCTAGGACATAACTGTATATTACGTAGAGCGTTCTGCTCATGGAAGCAGGTAAAGGGGTCAGATTCCAGGATCTGCTGTCCCTGAGCACTTACAGTCACACCTTTGTTTCTTTTCCCCCTCCTCTGCTCCTGGTCCTTGCAGCTGGACATAGATTATTGTGAACCCAATCCCTGCCAGCACGGTGCCCAGTGCTACAATCGCGCCAGCGACTATTTCTGCAAGTGTCCTGAGGACTACGAAGGCAAGAATTGCTCCCACCTTAAAGACCACTGCCGCACGACTCCCTGTGAAGGTACCTCCCCCACCTGCGGCCCTGGCTCGTCTCCAGGGCTCAGTCCTCTTTCCCCATTTGCCAGTTCCCCTCGATAGTCTCAGAAGCTGTGTAGCTGAGATTGAAACCCCCTAACCTGATGGCTGGGGGAAGCCAGAACATGTGGGAACAATCCACTCAGGCCCGCCAGTGGGACAGCCATGTCCTGTTCCGGGGTGGGCGGATTTGCAACACTGAGGCATTCCTCAGAGCAGTGCTGCCAGAAGACCTTTCTGCAGCAGTGGACTGTCAGGGAGGGTAGCTTTTAGTGTGACTCCCAGGCCTAGAAACTGATTAGTTTCCTGAATTTCAATTCATTTAAATTTAAATAGCCGCCAATGTCCTGTGGCTGTTGTAGGAGGTAGCACAGTCTTCAGGTTCTCTGTCCTTTGCTGGCTTTAGTGTGATTAAATAGGTAGGAAAGCTGGCTCTTTCTCCTTTAGTAAGCTTCTGTCAAACAGATGTCAAAGGTAGGATGAGAGGGGCCCACAGACGACACGTAGGCTTCTTAGCCATCTACGGAGAAAATGCCTTAAAAAACAAACAAAAAACACTTGACTGCCTGGAGTCTCCGCTTTGCCTGTCAGTGTGACCTGGCACGTTGCCAGAGTCTTGGCCCTCGAGGTACCTCTTGACTTATTCCCCTCATTAGCCAAGGGGTGCCTGTCTCTAGGAAAGCAGGCTTGGCGTGGGTCCTTGCCTCGGGAATGCCGTGTCTTATGGGTCCGCGGCCGTGATCTGATCCCAAGTGTGTCTTCTAGTGATTGACAGCTGCACTGTGGCCATGGCTTCCAATGACACGCCTGAGGGGGTGCGGTATATTTCCTCGAACGTCTGTGGTCCCCACGGGAAGTGCAAGAGTCAGTCGGGAGGCAAATTCACCTGCGACTGTAACAAAGGCTTCACTGGAACGTACTGCCATGAAAGTAAGACCCCTCTTTGGGGAATGGGGCACGGTACCCCCACCCTGCCTCTCTGCTCAGCTCAGGAAGCATTTGAGATTGAATCATTTCAGTTGAGACCAGTGAAAGTTTACTATTAGATCTAGGATCTAAGACAGAGTTGTGTTTATAAGATCACTGACGCCTCTGACGCCACTGATCGTTTATGTTAGAATATTCTGGAATCTGACTAGTTTGGGTGGTTCCACTGAGTTTCTTCTCTACTCCCTCCTAGTAGCTTAGCTTATGAGGCATTAAATAAAACAGACAAGGCATCCTCTGGTGCCACCTGGCACCTCATTTTCTCAGGGGGCAGCCTTGGACCGGTGCCTAGCTATGGCACTAGTTGGCCTTTATTTACCAGCTTCTTCGCCTTCCCTTCACAGACATCAATGACTGCGAGAGCAACCCCTGTAAAAATGGCGGTACTTGCATCGATGGTGTCAACTCCTACAAGTGCATCTGTAGTGACGGCTGGGAGGGGGCCTACTGTGAAACCAGTGAGTCTGTGGTCTTCATGGGCCAGACAGCTCTGGGATGCTGGGGTGAGAGGAGTCTTCACGGGAGGCTTTTCTTTTTAATGGGAGCCTGACCAACCACAAGACCCCCATAGTTCTTGTCATGGCACAGCACTACCTGTGTCCTGTTGAATGCCGAAGACAGCCAACCAGAAGGAACAGCAGCTGAGGAACTAGAGAATCGGGCTGTGATTAGGATAAATACCCTGCTTGCAGAGACAGTAATCTTCCTTTTGTTTTGACTGTAACTTGTACCTGTCCTGATTTTAATTTCCACGGGAGTGACAGAAGCCTGCCCCTGTCTTGCCACCTCGTGGTGTTAGAAATAACCCACTCTTAGAAAGCAGTGAAGGTGTTTACGTCCTGTGATGGCTCAGCTGGTCTTGGACCTTGGAGTGGAGAGCATTGGGTGGAGGTAGCCATCACCATAGCAAGGGTGCGGCTCTTACATGCTGGGTGGGCATGGTCCTGGAAGCATCTTCAGCTGGGTGTCTCCTCTTTGATTCTAGACATTAACGACTGCAGCCAGAATCCCTGCCACAATGGGGGCTCGTGTCGTGACCTTGTCAACGACTTTTACTGTGACTGTAAAAACGGGTGGAAAGGAAAGACATGCCACTCACGTAAGTGGTAGCTGACTAGGGCCCCATCTCTGCGACCCCTCCCACCCTCTGTCTTCTGCGAGGAGGGGCTGGCCAGGGGCTCAAGCTGAGATCCTCCTCCTCCAGGTGACAGCCAGTGTGATGAGGCCACGTGCAACAACGGTGGCACCTGCTATGACGAAGGGGATGCTTTCAAGTGCATGTGTCCTGGAGGCTGGGAAGGGACGACCTGCAACATAGGTAGTTTTCTGCCTCACATGGGGTTCGCCATGGCCATCTGGGCACTTGTGACTTTCCCTGGCGGGTCTGGTTGTGGCCTCTCCAGACTGTTTTCGGATCCTCAGGGAGGGTGGTCCTGTCTGTTCTTGTCTCGTAGCCCGAAACAGTAGTTGCCTGCCCAACCCTTGCCATAACGGGGGCACCTGTGTGGTCAACGGCGACTCCTTCACGTGTGTCTGCAAAGAAGGCTGGGAGGGGCCCATCTGTACTCAGAGTGAGTGTCCCCTGCCCCACCCGCCTTGAACTCTCCGAGGGCTACAGGAGCACATCCTGACACCCTCGGGGACTCGAGATGGAAACCAGAAGCAGAGCTGTTTGATGTCTGCTTCTGCATCACCTGGGTCTGTTCTAATGCACTTGATGGGCTGCAGCCCTGACCTGGGCATGAGAAAGTCGCCGTTGAGATAAGTGGAGACAGATGGTGTCTCGCTTCCCAGCGTGGGTCTGACCAGCAGCCTGTCTCCTTCCATTCTCACAGCCCCCTTCCCGCCCTGACCGGGGCCTCTTCCTGTGCAGTGTCCCACGGCACATGGAACAAAGTGTGGTGCAGGCCTGGTTCCAATTGAGCAGAGGTCTTAAGCGCATTTTGTTGGTGTTAACTATAGGTCTATCTTATGGGTATTATGGAGATCAGTGGTGTTTCTCCTTAAGCTTAAAACTGCTTTGCCTGGTGAAGGCCTTACTATTAAGTTGTCTTTTTTACTTTGCAGATACCAATGACTGCAGTCCTCACCCCTGGTAAGCGTGGCCACCTTTTAATCCAGCGCTTGTTGGCTGTAGTGTGCATGGGCATCACCTAGGGATCTTGTCTAAAATGCAGGTTCTGATACAGGAGGTCTGGGGTGGGGCCGCAGACCCTGCCTGTCGAACAAGCTCCCAGGTGCTGCTCATCCTGCCGGTCTGGACCACACTTTAGTTAGCCAGGTTGTGCCTTCTTTTGGAGCAGTGATTCTCAGCCTTGGCTGTGCATGAGAATCACCTGGTCAGTTTTTATAAGTCTCAATGCCTGGACTGCAAGGGAGACTGAAATTAGACTCTCTGGGGGTGGGACCCCGGCGTCAGTATTTTTAAAGTTCCCCAAGTAGTGGCAAGGGCGGCCAAGGGTGGGAGCCACTGAATGTAATTGGCACAGCTACCTGAGGTTAACTGGTGGAGTCTTGGATCGGTAGGCTGGTTACTGAGTGGCCTTTGCTTTCCTTCTCAGTTACAACAGTGGCACGTGCGTGGATGGAGACAACTGGTACCGGTGTGAGTGTGCCCCAGGCTTTGCTGGACCTGACTGCAGAATAAGTAAGGAGCAGCCCTAGTTGGTTTCCCTAGTGGCTTTCTTTCCCCCAACACCAGCCCTTGGCCTGTACTTTCAGTCTTGAAAACAATTAAGGTCACTGCTCCCTTTAAGTAGCCCTGATAGGCAAGTAGCCTCCCACCTCCAGCTGGGATTAAGATAGCTCTGGCTGGAAATTTGCAGGTATCTGCTGGTCCTTCCCCGGGTGGCACAACCCCCTTCTAGGGGAGGCGGTACAAGCCACAGAATCTGACCATTAATCTATTCTGAGGCCTTAAAGGAAGAGGGTGCTTTTTCCCAGGACTACCCTAAAATTATGAGCCAGTGGACATTACCCACAGAGGACGGAGCTAAGGGCAGTAGAAGGGATGAGGGTTGTGGTTTCTAAAGGTCCTGCCTTGGTGACATGATTAAAATGGGAGATGGGCAATGAAGTTTGTCAGGGTGCTTTTGATGTTGCTTTATTTTGAGCCTTTTCCTACTTTTTTGTAACCCTTTTTTTTCCTCCCTCCCCCCCCCAAAAAAAAAAGTGATGATTTTTTTTTTTGTTTTCATACCCAAATTATTTGAAATTTCACTAGTGCTGGAGATTACCAAGTCTGGGACTGACTGGTCTTCACTAAATAAGGGTACATTTGGTCTACTGCACGTTTCTAAGTTGTGCTGGCAAACTATGGTCTGGGCCCACTGCTTGTTTTTGTAAATAAAGTTTTATTGGCACACAACCACACCCACCTATTTATATACTGTCTCAAGCTGCTTTCATGCTACAACAGAATTGAGTAGTCAAGACAGAACTCACATGGCCCGCAAAGCTTAAAATATTTGACCCTTTTCAAGAACTTTGCCAGCCCTTGCTCTTTTACTATCTGATAAAAAAGAACTAAAAATTGTGGCCTCCTGGGGTGCCTGGGTGGCTCAGTCAGTTAAGCATCCGACATTGGCTCAGGTCATGATGTCGCAGTCTGTACGTTTGAGCCTTGTGTCAGGATCTGTGCTGACAGCTCAGAGCCCGGAGCCTGCTTCAGATTCTGTGCCTCCCTCTTTCTCTGCCTTTCCTGCACTCGTGCTCTGTTTCTCTAAAAAAAAAAAAAAAAAACCACAACAATAAACCTTAAGGAAAAAAAAAAAACCAAAAAACTGATCTGAAAAGATTTTCAGCTAAGTCAGGCTAATGGTGATCTTTGTGGGGCAGTGACTGGTGGAGTTTTTTGGGGTACTGATCAGTTTATTTGGGTGCTGGTTACATGATAATTCATCAAGCTTATACTTGGGTTTATATGCTTTTCTATCTGTATGTTAGGTCAGTAAAAAAAACTTAGAAAACCATTATTGCTTCCCATTGGAGCCTAAACTTGAACTGCATTTCTCTTAGA
Source organism: Leopardus geoffroyi (assembly GCF_018350155.1). Taxonomy (NCBI): domain Eukaryota; kingdom Metazoa; phylum Chordata; class Mammalia; order Carnivora; family Felidae; genus Leopardus; species Leopardus geoffroyi. The sequence continues at coordinate 36,541,745 of NC_059336.1, read as the reverse complement.
CATCAACGAATGCCAGTCCTCACCCTGTGCCTTTGGGGCAACCTGTGTGGATGAGATCAATGGCTACCAGTGTGTCTGTCCCCCAGGGCACAGTGGTGCCAAGTGCCAAGAAGGTATGTGGGTCAGGCCGCAGCTGGCTGTGTCTTATGGGGTGAGCGGGCACTGTGCTCAGGAAGAGAACACAGAGGGGGGATATGCAGAGGGGGCCTCAGGGAAGGCGAAACTTAAGGGGTCCCCTACAAACAGGGTAGCCGTTTTTAGTCAACTCCTGGGCAATTACGTAGTTATGTTGTGTGACAGACCATCCCCCAATGTGTGGCTTAGAGCAGGCATTTGTATTGATCGTGGGCATGCGGGGCAGGCAGGGTGATAATGTGTTGCAGGGTGGGTTCAGGTCTATTCTGTGTTTCCTCACCCTCCTTGGACCAGCAGCCATATCTGGCAAATGGCAGGCCTGAAAGAATCCAAGCTCAACCATGAGAGACTTAGCTCCCATCACATCCAGTAATGCTGCAGTGGCCCAAGCAGGTCACAATGCCACGTGCAAAGGCAGCAGGAGAGGGAAGAACACCTGCCCTTTGTTGGGGGGTAACTGTTGTCCCATGGCAGAGGGCACAGGTGTAATTCCTTCCCTAACAGGGAGGGAGTGAAGAGTGGAGAGAACAGTCTATAGAAAAGGAAACCCCTTGGACTCCTGCATTCCTGCATTTCAGTTTCAGGGAGACCTTGTATCACCATGGGGAGTGTGATCCCAGACGGGGCCAAGTGGGACGATGACTGCAATACATGCCAGTGCCTGAATGGAAGGATCGCCTGCTCAAAGGTACAGTGTGGGGGATGCCACAGATCACCTGCATCCTGGAGTTGCCATTGGGTGTTTGTCCTGAGCCGCCTGCTCCCTCTCTCTCTCTTTCTCTCTCTCTCCCTCCCCACCCCTCCAGGTCTGGTGTGGCCCTCGACCTTGCTTGCTCCACAAAGGGCACAGTGAGTGCCCCAGTGGGCAAAGCTGCATCCCTATCCTGGATGACCAGTGTTTTGTCCGCCCCTGCACGGGTGTGGGTGAGTGTCGGTCTTCCAGTCTCCAGCCCGTGAAGACCAAGTGCACTTCTGACCCCTACTACCAGGATAACTGTGCAAACATCACATTCACCTTCAACAAAGAGATGATGTCGCCGGTACGGAACCACTACTTTTTTATTTTGGAATGGGTGTGTCTGCCACTTCCAAGGCAGAGTGTCACCAGCTAGGACCTTGTTCTCCTTAGCTTAAATTCCTAACTTCCAAAGAAACCTCAGCCTTTTCTTTTTCTTCCAGTATCTTACATGTGTCCTTTTAAAATGTGATTCTAGGGCCTTACCACGGAGCATATTTGCAGTGAATTGAGGAATTTGAATATTTTAAAGAATGTTTCCGCTGAATACTCAATCTACATAGCTTGTGAGCCTTCCCCTTCTGCGAACAATGAAATACATGTGGCCATTGTAAGTATAAGACTCAGTCAGACTTAATTATGTGACTGCAAGGTAGTTAACAAACTTAAGTTAGCCAGTATCTGAACACAGCAAAGCTGGACTCACATGTTTAAATAACTTTGAATAAAGCCTACTGTGGAGTGCGGCCCTGACCCTCCATCTGACAGCTCTCCTTTTTCTCCAGTCTGCTGAAGACATACGGGATGATGGAAACCCTATCAAGGAAATCACTGACAAAATCATAGATCTCGTTAGCAAACGTGATGGGAATAGCTCGCTTATTGCTGCGGTTGCGGAAGTGCGAGTGCAGAGGCGGCCTGTGAAGAACAGAACAGGTAGGTGGGAACGGTCCCTTTGAGGACGAGCAAACTGATCTCATCTCACCGTCCAACAAAAGCAGCAGGTGGGGTGTTAGTTGATGGTTCCCTGTCTCGAGGAGCCCCCCCAGCTGCCATTTAACCGGTGAAAAAACTGATGCCAGCTGCCATGACCAAGTACCGGACTTCTTTCCCTGCCATCAAGCTGTGCTCTCAAAGGGGGGACCTCTGCAGAACATGTTGTTTCTAAGGCAGAGTGCACTGAGGCACCTCAAACTCCTGGCCACGCAAACCCTGCTGTGGCATTCTAGTGGCATAGGACGCCCCAGCCTAAGTCCCGTGAACACTGGTTTGATAGGCAGCTCGTTGGCCCTGCAGGACATCCAGGCCCCCCTTTTGGCCATAGCTGTTGTAGCTAGGTGAGAAACAGGGTGCATTAGCATCTGGGACATGTGAGCTCTGCACGCTCAGATCGGGTTTCTGGTAATTCTGAAAATCGGACCCTATAACCAGATGCCTGAGGAGCCAGTCTTCCCTCGACTGAACCAGATGCTGCTCTCTCCACACGGAGTCAGGAGCCTCTAGGAGTTGCTGCTGTGCCTCGTCTCTGGGGACAAATGTGTCAGGGTCTCCAAGGGCCCGGATCCTGTACTTGCTTATCAAGCTGTGAAGTGAGAATATGTAATTGTGAAAAGGGGCTTGTCCCCATAGCACCCCTCGTAGGGACTGAGGACAGGGGAACCACTGTCAGTAGTCTTTTGTTCGTGCGGTAGCTTTCTTTTTTTTTCTTTTTTGAGAGTTCATTGGTTTTGTGCCTGCCTTACAGATTTCCTGGTTCCTCTGCTGAGCTCCGTCTTAACTGTGGCCTGGATCTGTTGCCTGGTGACAGCCTTCTACTGGTGTGTGCGGAAGCGGCGGAAGCCCAGCAGCCACGCTCGTGCGGCCTCTGAGGACAACACCACCAACAACGTGCGGGAGCAGCTGAACCAGATCAAAAACCCCATCGAGAAGCACGGGGCCAACACGGTCCCCATCAAGGATTACGAGAACAAAAACTCCAAAATGTCGAAAATAAGGACCCACAACTCGGAGGTAGAGGAGGACGACATGGACAAGCACCAGCAGAAAGCCCGGTTTGCCAAACAGCCGGCATACACGCTGGTAGACAGAGAAGAGAAGCCCCCCAATGGCACGCCGGCCAAACACCCAAACTGGACAAACAAACAGGACAACAGGGACCTGGAAAGTGCCCAGAGCTTAAACCGGATGGAGTACATCGTATAGCAGACGGTGGGCACCGTGGCCGCTAGGTAGAGTCTGAGGGCGCTGGGGGCTTGTAGTTCTTAAACGGTCGTGTCCTATTCCAGTCTGAGGCTGTCGTTGACTTAGAATCCTGTGTTAATTTAAGTTCTGACAAGCTGGCTTACACTGGCAATGGTAGTTGCTGTGGTTGGCTGGGGAACCCCATGCTGCGTCTCACGGCTATGCAAACACAAGCCCCGAGTGCCCTGGTGCACGGGCCCCGCAGCTGCCCCCTCTCGGACCAGGTTCCCAGGAGAAGGCCCAGCCCCTGGGCTGAGCTTCCACCTCTGCCAGATGTCCCGATGGTGATGCAGTCTTAGGATCGTAGTTTTTATTTATATTTATTGACTCTTGAGTTGTTTTTGTATATTGGTTTTATGATGACGTACAAGTAGTTCTGTATTTGAAAGTGCCTTTGCAGCTCAGAACCACAGCAACTATCACAAATGAGTTTATTATTTATTTTTTTTATTGTATTTTGTTGTTGTTGGGGGAGGGGGGACTTTGATGTCAGCGGTTGCTGGTAAAATGAAGAATTTAAAGAGGAAAAATGTGTCAAAAGTAGAATTTTGTATAGTTATGTAAATAATTCTTTTTTATTAATCACTGTGTATATTTGATTTATTAACTTAATAATCAAGAGCCTTAAAACATCATTCCTTTTTATTTATATGTATGTGTTTAGAATTGAAGGTTTTTGATAGCATTGTAAGCGTATGGCTTTATTTTTTTGAACTTATTTTCTTATTACGTGTTGCCTATAAGCCAAAATTAAGGTGTTTGAAAATAGTTAAAAGACAATAGGATGGCCTTCGGTGCCTGGAATACTGGCGGATTTTTTTTTTTCTTTTTTTGTACGACGTCAGATGTTTTAAAACACCTTCTATAGCATCACTTTAAAACACGTTTTAAGGACTGACTGAGGCAGTTTGAAAATTAGTCTAGAACAGGTTCCTTTTTTTTTTTTTTTTTCTGCTTTAGACTTGAAAAGAGACAGGCAGGTGATGGGCTACACAGCAGTTTAAGGGAACAAGCTGAGCTCCGACTTAACGTAGCCAAAATATGAGTGGTTGAATATCATTAAAAATATCAATTGTGTGAAGGTGGAAGTACACCAGTCTTATTTTGTAAATTCTGATTTCTTTTCACCATTCTTTTAATACTGAACCACTTGTAGATTTGATTTTTTTTTTTTTTTGTTATCTACTGCATTTAGGGAGTATTCCAATAAGCTAGTTGAATACTTGAACCTTAAAATGTCCAGTAAGATCACTGTTTAGATTTGCCATAGAGTACACTGCCTGCCTTAAGTGAGGAAATCAAATGCTATTTACAAAGTTGAAGACCCAAAAGGCTTATAAAACAGAGGAATTTCATTGGTTCACCACTGAGACCGTGAAGATACTTTGTATTGTCCTATTAGTGTTATGAACATAAAAATGCATCTTTGATGTGTTGTTCCTGGCAATAAATTTTGAAAAGTAATATTTATTAAATTTTTTGTATGAAACCTGGAACAGTGTGGCCTCTTCTGAGCTGATGGAGTGGTGCTTGGGCTCTGCCTTGTGCCTTCACCACCCCACCAAATCTGTTCTGGTAAGCGGGGTGTGATCAATAGGCTGTGCTTGATGGGGATGTGGAGGAAAAACCTAAAGCCTTGTCAGCCACAGAATTCAGCCAAAGAAGCCAGGGCCGTGCGAGCCCCATCTCGAGGGGGCCTTGATTCCCTTGTTATTCAACAGCAAGTGTGAATACTGCTTGAATAAACACCACTGGATTAATGGCCTGTAGTGTGAAGGTGAATTGTTTGTGAGCACTCATGGGAAAGGCCCACCACACTAAAAGCGTTTTTAAAAAGCTTGGAATTAGTTTTAGGGGAGGAAGAGGGAGATTCAGTGCTTTTGAGTACCACCCCCCCCCCCCCCCCCCGGGCTACTTGGATTAATATTAACGTCCTGCTGTCATTCGAGACCACACCCTGGTGGCTTCCGTGCAAGCTCATGCCTCCAGGGTGGTTTCCTAGCTGCATGAGAGGTGATAGTTACAAGCTTCTGGAGTTAGAGCCATCTACTCATCACCTCTTTCTCAGGCAGGCAGTGTTTGGGTGGCCTCGCCATGCAGTGTCAGGGTGACCGATATCTGGCCTTCGTGAGCTCCCAAAGGCCGGCCGTCACCACCCGTTAAGGACATGGGAGAACTGTGGTTCTTATTGTGGCTGCTGGTGCCAAAATGGCCCTGCCCCTACATCACAGGTGGGGTTGGGGAAGCTTGGTCTCTGGTACCTCTGCAGCCAGGGATGAACCATGGTGAAGGGCATGTGGATGGCTTTCAGTAGCTGTGTGGAGTTGCCAGGAGCTCCCTGCTGCTTATTAGCGAGCTTCCCCAGAAGCTTCCAAAGCTTCCCCTCCTTGGAACTCTCCCCCAGCGCCACACCATTCACGCCATCTGCCCACCTCTGGTTTTCAGAGTGGTGTTATTCTTTCATTCTTGGGAAACAGTTTTCTTCTGCCAGGCTAAGAACTATGTTCTCTGATGGGCATCTTGTTTAAGAAGGGGTGACGGGCTTTAAAAATATCCCTGGCTTCCTTTGCGTGAGCAATGAGGAGTCAGAGTCGGGAACAGTGCGTTTTGGCTGGCTGGGAAGATAGCTGGAAAGACCCGGACACCGGCGAGGCTGGATTCCCATGACATCTCCCTGCCCTGGTGTAGCAATACTTTCTGTCCATGATCTCTGCCGGTGGACAGCTGGTTTCTGCAAGGTAGGGTAAGAGGGAGGGAGAAGGGCTCTGGAACAGACCCAGTGAGGCAGGACACAGTCTGCTTTAGCAGTGCTGAATTCAAACACCATCCTGAAGCAATACCTTGCTCTGATGGTTTGTGAACTTGGAGTTTTCAGGACCCCAGAATTCCTTGGGTAGTTGCCAAATGCTTTTGTGCCAAGAAAGAAAAAAAGTTTAATGAGCCTCTGCCATTCTTTATATCAGAAGGGAAGTGATCTTGAGATTCACATTTAAGAAGTCTTCTCAGTAGTAAGACTGCAGAGATCAGGCTCCTCTGGGCATGGCTCAAAGCCAGGACCTTAATCGTAAAGGGCAATTTCCCCCTTTCTCCAGGTAGAAGTAATCAGTCAAGGGAGCCCTGGTTATCTTGGGGACAGGGTGGAAAAGAAGGGAATCCATACCTTTCCCATTCCCCATGAATGTTCTGGACCTTCTTTAAGCAAACCCTGGAAGGCAAAGAATTTTTAGTCTGGAAACTTGACTGACTCAGACTCTAGCATTAAACCATACCATGAAACTCTAGGAAGGAATTATCTTGAAGCTGGTTGTGCTGTCATTCTAGACTTATACAGTGTAAAACCAGAATAGAAAAGGGGGTGGGTGGGTATATCTTAATTGACTAAAAGTCCGGTGAGACTGGGCGACAATCAGAAGCATAACTTACAAGCAGGTTTCTCAATGCAGACTCCCAGGCCCAGTGCAAGAGTCATCAGTGGGGCCAGGGAATCTGTATTTTCAACAAGCTCTCCCCTCCTCCCCTTCTTCTCTGGCATATGTATAGTAAAATTTAAGAACAACTCTACTAAAGTACTAAAGTATAAGCTCTTCGTTAATTACAATGTTTTTTCCTCCTTGTTAAACTGAATTAAGTACCCTGGAAGCCAGTTTGTTGCTAAATTGCCACCTGACATCATTTTTAAGTAAAATAATTATACTGCCCCTTGAGCAAGTTGTGGTCATATTTATTGGCTGATCTGACGGGTCAGTGAGTCAAAGCGAAGTTATTTGGTAATATTTCCTATGTACCAAAGAGCCAAGGAAACCAACCAGAGCATAGGTTTCCCACCTTTCTAAACAGTGTACACCTGTCTATCCAAAAGTGAGTGAGTGTGAGGCTAAAAAGCAGTTGCCTTTAAAGAATAAAAAGGTCCCACAGACCTACAGAAGCTTGCATCTTGGGCTGGGCAATGTTCTGTCATTTCCGCTGCGGCTCTTTCTTGCCTCTACTGGGAATGAGAAGCGGGAGTTCAGAGGTTCCTGGTCTGGGAAGACACACAAGCACTGGGTTATGGGAAGCCTCCTCCTGCTAATGTGTATTTATACTTTGTGAGCTCTGATTCATCCTAGCATTGGAACAGAAATCTGCTTCCTGAGGTTCTGTTTTTAAATAGATAGTTTGCAAAAACAACAATTATTTTTCTTGACATTTTTTTTTTCCACCCCACAAGCAGCTAAACATCCCGGCCTGGGCTATGTCAGTCTCCAACAATGCCAAAAGACAGCTTGGTTATTGGAGGTACAAGGGTGCCCCAAGGCAGTTCTGTAGGGTTCTGGCCCCAGAAGTCTTAAAAACAAAGGTTAGAAATCATTAGGGCAATCTTGTTGCATCACTTCAAATACATGAGATATTTCTGGGACTATTAAAAATAACGAATTTCCCTTTGTGAACAAGTGCCTTCCGATGGCTGTTAAGCAGAAGGGCAAGTGGGGGTGACGCTTGTGGGGCCCTGGTGACTGCTGTCTGGCAGCAGAGGGGCTGGCACACCTGCACGGTACCCTTTGAGATCGTGTCAAAAGGGCGCGGTTCCCTTGCTTTTGATATAAATTCTACCTGTATTACTTGCTCTTGCATGCCAGGCACAACCTTCCTGGCTTACAGAGTGTTTCTTTCAAGTCCTAGGCAGCTTTTACAAGTCTTAAATTATGTATCATTATGCATGGGTCTGGTATTAACCTGTGATATGCCCAAGTCGGGAAAATTAACATGGAGAGTAAGGGCTCTGAAACCAATAAGAACCTGGAACTGTGGCCTGCCTGCTGCCCCCCACCCCCATCCCGTCACCTTCCCCTGCAGTGTCCACACCAGGGCACCCAAGCATTGACTTATCCGGAGAGCAGAATAAGATGCCAGCAACATGAAAGTAACAGCTTTGTCTTAAAGAGAAGCTCTCCTGGCAGAGCCAGTGGGGCTCCTCCAGAGTCCCTGAGGGGGATACAAGTTTGCAGCTGGCTTCTTAATGACTACTCAGCCAACTGCATGGCTTGGCCCCCCTCTCTGCACCTGAATGAAGAGTGCAGAGCTGCTTCCTTTCATCAGTGTTGAGAAACGTGCAGTTGAAAAGCTTTCATTCTGAACTCACTGGATATTCATGCAATTGGAGACCTTACCTGTCAAAGGATCCAACCCACCTTACTTTCCCAGGAGAGGAAACTGAGGTCTAGAGAGGTTCAAGGACTTGTCTAAGGACACACACAGGGTTGGCAACAGCTGGAACTAGAACCTTAGGCTCCTGCTGCCTGGGTTGCTGCAGTTTCTGGGAATTTGCCAGGTTTATGTCTGGACCTTGCCTTTGGTGTGAATCAAAGGTAAAAAATCGGGACATCAGTAATTAACAAAAAGGAGGCTGCAAAGCCTCAAGGGAGGCTGCAGAGAGCTGCCACAAAGACCCTGTCGTCAATCTGAGCTGTGTCTTCCTCTTGCAGGCTTTGCCTAGAAAGTGACATCTTTATAAATCTGATAGCAATAGGTATTTTCTGAAGCAAAGGCAGTCTAAGTCCTGTCCCTTTGTTCTTGGGCAGCTTCAGATTTCCTTTTCAGTTTCTGCTTCATAGAATTAGAAAATAAAATTGCAGGAAAGGAGGTTCAGAAACTGACAGCCCCACTCAGTACATCCTTCTCCACACATGCACACAGCACACGCATGCACGCACACGTACATGCATGCACATCTTACACTCTTCAGGACATCGGTGCTGCTCTGTGTATGAAAGGGAACTGGAAGGGCCCTGGCCCATGTCAGGTGATGGCGATTATAATTAGGCTTCATCCCACATTCTCTAAACACTCCTGCTTCCCTTGGCAGGCTACTTCCAGGTTATTCATGGAAAACTCACCTCAGCATTTAAAAGTGCTAAAATCCGAGTCGCTTGGATGTGATTAAGTTCGCCACCTTCAGTGTGCATCTGGGCCAGCACAGACACATCTGGGAGTTCCTAGAACTGCCTGTGGGCAGCTCTCCTTCTTCCACCCAACACCCCAAAAAGCCTACTCCCCCGCACTCCCCACCCACCACTGAGGGATTAGGAACTCATCCCACAAGTCATCTGTAACCTGTTTGTCGTGTCAGGGTAGGCCAGAACTACATGTTATGCAAAAGTTTCCTCTGAGCTGAGGCACCCACGCTCAATGCCTTGGAAAAATCCCGTCCCGGAGACAGAAACATAAACCCTCCAAGTTCAGGACAGTAACGATCAGATATCCTCAGGGGGCTGTCCCTGGCTTTGCTGGGATGGTTTTTGGAAGTGTTTTTAAAAAGGAATCAGGGCATTGAGGATGGCACTTGGGATGAGCACTGGATGTTGTATGCAAGCCAATTTGACAATAAATTATATTAAAAAAATATTTTTTAAATTAAAAAAAAAGAATCGGCACAAAACAGAAAAGAGAAAGCACGAATGTGAAACTGCTACAAGTCTGCACAAAACTAAGGAAAAAGTGAGAGGAAAAGGAAAGCCAGTGGGAAGGGGCCCAAAGGGGGTGGGTAAGGCCTCACCCCAGCCTCCGGCATCCCCCACATCCACAGCCCCATTATTTCTGCACTTCCTGTGAGCTCTCAACACAACACTCAACAAAAGAGGTCCTGACCGTTTCCTCCAGGGCTCTGTGTCTCCACATGTGCCTGACCGGTGGCCGGTGGCTTTCACCTCCTCGGGGTGCAGAGCCAGGCCGCGTGCTGAGTGGCAACGGCACATGCTTTGGAGCCAGACTTCCTTGATTCCAATCACAGCTCTTCCTTCCCGATTCCTGGCATGGGATTTTCTCCACGTGCAGTGTTAGGTTTACACAACTGCGGCCCAACAGAATTTCTGGGTTTTGGGGTGGACATACCTGGATCCTAGGCTCTGCTACTTACTAACTTTGGAAAGTTTCCACAATTCTTTGCATCTAAGTTTCCTCATCTGTGAAATGGTGATGACCAAGTGTGTGCTGCTCAGATTCATGACAAGGGCTGCAGTTAGAAGAAAGACTGCTGCTCTATTTCTCTAAGCATCCTGGGATAGATAGGATGTCGAGTCCACTACAAGATGAAGGAATCCAACTAGATTCCAACGGCATTCTCTGTTCTTGCCACTAAACTGGGCCCCGTTCAGAGAAGAGCTAAATAATGGCTGTTGGATCTGGTGTTAAACAGAAATCCAGGATGGCCCCCAGAGATTCCTAGGCCCTGGTTATTTGATCAAACACTAATCCAAGTATTGCTGTGAAGGGATTTTGCAGATGTAATTAAAGTCCCAAATTAGTTGGCCTTAAAATGCAGAGATTTTCCAAGTGGGGCTGACCTAATCACAGGAGGAGCTCTTTAAAAGCAGTTTTCTCTGGCTGGTCACAGAAGGAGAAGCAGAGATACAAAATGGGAGAGATTCAGCACAAGGGAGGTTTCTCCATTCTTGGGATGGAGGAGGCCATGTGGCAAGGACCAAAGAGTGGCCTCTAGCTGCTGAGTGAACTATGGGAAACCACCAGCAGGACAATGGAGCCCCAGTCTCACAATTGCAAGGAACTGAATTCTGCCAGAAACCCAAGGGAGTGTGGGAATAGGTCCTTCCCTAGTTGGGCCTCCAGAGGAGGATACAGCCTAGCTTGGGTGATACCCTAATTCCAGCCTCAGGAGACCTGAAGCAGAGATCTAGCTAAAAAGTGTCAGAACCTGTGGTACAATCAATTTGCACTATTTCGAGCTGCTAAGTTTATGGCTGTTACACAGCAACAGCAAAGTTCTCTTCCAAAGGGAGTTGTACCAGGCTACGTCACATGTAGGTGCTGTATTTGGTCTTGACAACACAAGTCATTGGCTTTTCCCCAATCAGTTCAGTGCTTGCTAATCAGTGTAGGAGAAAGAAAAACTCATGCAAGAATGAACTACAGGACCACAAAAAACCTTGGTTCCCAATTAAATTCTACCGCAGTCTGTGTTCTGCCAGTGTAGACAGATCTCTACAGCCTCTAAATAATAGAACATGGTTCTGTCTTCCATATCTATCCTCCCCACCATTTTACATAATTAGAGCCAAATGAGGTAAGCTCAGGTACTTGGCCTTGGAGGACTCCAAAACACAAGGTCTTGGGCCAGTTTTCTCTTCTTATGGAAGGTGATAATGTTTGACTTGTTTTTTAGATGATGTTATCAGAGGATTGGATGACTCTCCCACCAAGCATCCTTTCCCTAGATGGAAGTTTCTTCCTCGGCTGTCCTCACGACACAGTGGCCATTTCCTCTGGACGAGTAGGAGCTAAACATCAAGCCTAACATTCTCTCCTACCAGATTCTCTTTTCTGAGTTTGCCCTCATAGGGGCAGCTGGCCTAGGTGGACACACAAAACGAGTGGCAGAAAGCTAAGGTTTCTCTCAGATTCAGCAAGCTTTTCTAAAGCGTTGCCAGGACCTAGAATTAGACCTTATAAATATGCGGAACAACAGCCAGAACCCATAACATGCAATTTGATAAACCAGTGTTGAGAAATATGATCTTCAAGAGAAAGCAAAGCTGATCTGATGCAGAAAATTCACAGATGGACAGTATGCTTGTGTTTGAACCTGTATAGAGATGTTAGGTGCAGTCCACAAGGCTCTTCCAGCTAGAGATAATTAGCGTCAAAACAAGAACCCCAAGAGCAGATCCCCCTACAACTCTGACATGGAGAGCTTTTGCTACCAGGAGTGCTTTCGTATTGATGGGTACTTTTCACTGGGGAGCCACTGGAGGACACTTCTCTAGATGTCACAGGCTTTGTCCTTGCAACCTCCACTCTGACAGTCACCAAACTGAGCACAAAGCACTGGGAAAAGGCTCACCAGGAAGCATTTTAAGGGGGGGGGGGGGGAGACATACAAATCCAAGTAGTGCTGTTGTTTCACAAGCCTCGATTCATTCTGGCATTGTTATCAAAGGGCCTTCTAGGCTCCTCCTACTGGGACACAGCCCAAACACCCAGTCTGCCACATCAAGGCTGTAGGTCACCCTAATTCACCATTTCACCTTCTCGCCCTGATAAATGGAATGATGGGCTGGTATTCATCCTCACAGGCACCCACAGTGGGTTTGAGAAAGAGCCCTCTGCATGCTTCTCACCAGCTGAGCATGTTAGGGAGGAAGAGAAAAGTCCTTCAAAGCCACTGGGCTTAGAAAAATTCCCAGTCAATCCATCACCTGCCTCCTCTGGAGAAGGGTCTGCCAGTCCAACCCACAGGTCCCAGGGCAGGTGGAGAGAGGAATGTGAGGCAGCAAGTGGAAGTAAGAGTTGTGTCTGTGTGCAAGCACATGTATATCTGTACGTGTGTGTGTGTGTGTGTGTGTGTGTGTCTAAGCACAGAGACAGGACTAGTAATAGAAGAGCTGGTGAGAGGGCGTGGGAGACTGGGAACTTATTTATAAAATCTCTTCTGCCCTAAAGCAAGTCAAACTCCCTGCTGAGGAGTGGCTTTTTCTTCCTCCCTTTTGAGTCCTGTGTGCTGAACTGACCTCTCCCCGGTGGAGGTCAGCGCTCTGCTCACCCTGTGCACACTCAGCCTTTTGGGGCTGGATCGCTTTAGGAGCCTGAAGAGGAGACAATCTTCAGCTCGAATTTCTGAGAGGAAAGCTGTGGTAAATCTCATGAGGAAGCTGGCCTGTGTGCATGTTTTAAAGAAATATATGTATATGTTCTGGTCTTTTGGGAACTGTGGAGAAAACAAAAGGCAAACATGAACACTGTACATCACCAGAGTCCCCTCCCACAGCCTACTTCACCCACTAAAATAAATCAGGCTGGGTAATGAATGAGGTTTTAAGAAATGTAACTGAACTTAAAATACAAGGTCAGCATCTCATCCTAGGTAATCCTTTGGAGGATGAGAAATTCTCCTGATTTTCCCACAGGGTTATTTCAGATGTGCTTTCTGAGCCAAACTATTTTAAAAGCGTTCATTCTTCCACTGCCCTGCCAAATGTGAACTTGAGATTCACACGCACTTTTTGAGAGCTTATTAGTGATATTAATGATCGTGGATCAAAGGCAAACCTTAGACAATTATTTAGGTGCTTTAAAACCTCATCTGCTGTACAAGGGCAACAATTTCTCAGTGTTAGCAAAGATGAAGTTGCTCTGATGTGTCGGGTCGAAAGCAGCATTACGAACGTGGCCTCATGGAGAAGACAAGACACATCTCTTTGTATGATTAAAATGTACTCGTATTGACACCTCGTCACCAAAGCCTTTCTCATTCATTTGAAAGCAGGCACACTTCTGACCTGCAGAAAGCCCCTCGTTTAAAGGATACTCTCCGCTCAGAGCACACCCTGCCTCTTTCAACATCTAGTATTTAAACCTACACACACCCTACATTTTAAAACAATAATTCTTTACTGTGACTTCTCATGAGAATCAGTTATTTGAGGAGCTTTTAAAACTGCCAATACTCAGGCCAAATTGCAAGGATTCGGATTTAACTGGAAGCTACTCAGGTAATCCCAATATGTGGCCAGTACAAAGAACCTGTTTTTAAATGGATGCGGAAATTAACACATCGGAGTGGTATATTTACCTTAAGTGTGGTGCTTAAAATATTAGAGATCATTTTGTTTGACAAAGGGAGAAACTGAGGCCCGGGAGTTTCAGTGACTTTGTCCCAAAGCACACAAACCAATTAGTGGCAAAGCAGAGGCCCGAACCCAGAGTTGCAGCTGGTAGCACCACGCCATCTAGAGTCTCTGGATCCCCAGCCAGACCCCAGGTCCGAGGCAGGTCAGCTGCCTGTGGGCGAGGCTGGCCAGTGTGCCCGCACGAGCAAAACACTACGAAAGGCGCTTTTGCTTTATCAGCTGCAATGGTTCTCAGCATTTCATGAACAGCTATCCAAATGTATTATTCCAACCTCAGATTGAAATGCCTTGGAAAGATTCTGTACAGATCCAAGGGGAGATACATATACAAGCAATCAGAGAGGCCTGGGATCCTGTCATAAAAGGCAGTGTAGAGAAAGAGCTGGCCCAGGACTTCATTCAGTGATGAACAAGGACTAGATCCACTTAGAAAATGGAAATGAATCCGCTTGGGAGATGTCAAGATCTCTGGAAGAGAGTCAAGGTTGCATACTTTAACCTCTCACAAGAGGGATCTATCTGAGCTCACAATTGGGAGAAGTGGGAACATATCTGCATTGTAAAGACCACCCCAAAATCTTAGGGGCCCATTTAATCACAACACCCCACACAGGGTTTTCCAAACCTACAACTTTAGAACCAGCGGTTTGGAAGCAGAGCTCCTTGGATTGTTTCAACACAGTGTTCAAAACCTCAGGGTTGCTTCAAGGAGGAAGAAGTCTCTAACAGAATATAATTTTAAGTAGCATGTTCAGAAAAGGGCATCTGGGATGTATATTCCTTGGGGGTCGCTCGTTTTGAAGAAAAGTGATACATACAAATTTATTTTTTGAAAACAATTTTACTTTTTATTCATAAAGCAGGTTCATTTCCTCTACATACTACTTTCACCCATGTACTTTCAGACACATACAACTATTTAAATGACTTATATAAACAAAACAAATGACAGGATATGGGCAATGGAAAAAAAGAGCTCCTCTAGGGATTGCTGCAGTGTCTGGCTTTCTAACTTGACTAAAGAAAATTATCCTGTCAAATCCATACCTGCAGTCACCTGATCAGATGCTTGGGGTCATATGTATGGTTTTATTGATTTTTGTTTAATTAAAGAATCAAGGTTTTTGATAAGTAATTCTAATGGCAATTATAAAGTAATTCATGGTAATATGCTACATAATAAAACTTACTGAATATGATTAAAGTCCAGTACTGAGTATTTCTGAAACAATTAAAGGTAATAACTAACTTCATCCATTCAAGTTCCCTCTGTTAAGCGCACACATTGACATATATTTGTTCCTCATCTTGTTAAATAAATATAGAAACCAAATTAGGAGTTGCGCAGATTTCTAAGAATCTAATTGTATCATTAAATTGTAATACCAATGATACAGTTAGACTTCTGTCCTGAGTAATTATCTGCATTAACTTCACTTTACAATGCTGGATTTACTTTGTACTTAAGGAAGATTTTAAACTATTTAACGGAAATCAGCTTAATTTTGATTTTCTACTTGCTCCACCGTACTTCAATTCATTCGTGTTTCAGTAACAAGAAATGAACTCTGTCATCTTAACAAACCAAGCATGGAAATTTCCTCATAAGAGAAAAGAAGAAATTAAAATGATTTCCATATTCGAGTCACAGAACACTGAAGAGAGAATTTTTGGCTCACGGGAAAGGCATTTGTTACCTCAAAAGGAAGGCCACTCACTAAAATTTTGTGGAAATACTACGGTGGGACCTGCCAAGAGGGAGTTCAAGGAAACTGGCAACAGTGGCACTGGGATCTCGGGCCACTCCCTTGGGCACAGAGGTTTTCTTCCCTTACGTGCTCTGCCCTCACCAAGCTCTTTCTAAAGTCAAAGGCCATAAGACGCACACCTCATGCTAAAATCCAAACATGACACAAGAAGCAAACAATTGACTGTGATCCCATTGTTGTCCCCAAGACCTATCTTGAGGTATCTCATTCACAAACAAGCTATATTCTCCATAAATCAAACTAGAGGGGCGCCTGGGTGGCTCAGTAGGTTGAGCGTCTGACTCTTGATATCGGCTCAGGTCATGCTCTCATGGTTGTGAGATGGAGCCCTGCACATCAGGATCTGAACTGGGCACGGAACCTGATTGAGATTCTCTCTTTCACTCTCTCTGCTCCTCCCCAGCTCAGGCTTGCTCATTCTTGCTCGCTCTCTCTCAAAATAAATAAACATTAAAAAAAAAAAAAAAAAACTAGAGTTTTTAATGATTCTTGTCATAAAAAATAAAATACATTTTCTTACTTCTTTAATACTAACATAAGTAAACAAAAATGCTGCAGCACTCACTTCTCTCTCCCCAAATGGTTGCTTCTTTGCATTTAACAATTTATATGCATATCTAGATGATAGTTAACCTCTAGCAGCAAAGAAAAAAAAAAACGTGTTAAGAAAAATCACACTGTTCTCTGACATTTCTTGTTTATGGGCATTAAAAAAACAACACAAAATCCGACATCAATATATTTTTTAAAAAAAGCCATCTGAAAGCACAGGGATGCGACTTAGAAGCCATAATGACACTGAGAAAGTTAGGGAGTTCAAACTGTAACATTTCTCCGAAGCATCAGAATTACAGGGACTTGAAAATAAATTTAATTTGGGTTGTTAAGTAAGTGGTTGAAGACTGTGTTCTTTTTGATTAAGAATACTGACAGGCTCAGATTTTCAGATGCTGAATTAATAAGATTATAAAGAACGTCAACACACACCCCACTCCCAGGAGTAGAGAATTCTGCATTTCCCAGCTAATAAGCAAAACCTGGCAGCCATCTTCCCCTTTGTACTTCCAAACATCCAAAGAATCACAAAACCACTCAAGTAACAAGAGATCTGGGGGTGTTTCAGACATGTGGAAGAAAAATGCTTAGAGGCAAAATTCCTTAAACACATGCCATAGTGCGGAGTGGAGAGCTGTTCCCTCCATTAACCCTGTGAAAATCCCATGTACATGCAGGCTGTGAGAAAGACCAGTCAATCTACAACCCAGGTACTGTTTTCCCTCTTAGGTCACAGTAATTGTTATTTCACGAATATACCAAACCCTAAAGCCAAGGCTGTTCTTGAAAGAGAATCACTAAATCACAAGTATTGGCTTTGTCCCGTTAACAAATGAAATAAAAACTTTTCAATTAAAAGCTTTTCTCTGCTGCCTCCATTTCAAACATCTCCTTCTAGGTGTACGTTAGGCAGCAACTATTGCACTGAAATGGTTGTCTTTTATTCTAGACTCTTTTCCAGGGAGCTTATTGTTTCTTAGCCAGTCACCAGGGTTATTACTTGTGCCCTGTTGAAACCGTTCCAGTAATTCTGTTTAAGAAGATTCAAGGACACACTGTGCTCCTGTCTTCAGTGAACAGCACACCTAGAATTGCTGTCCCTCTAACAGCAGGGGCCCTCCACAGACCATGGAGATTGAGGTTTCCATCCTGTGCAGTCTACCCCAGCTGGATGAGCACAATCTGCTCCACTGTGGTTAGTATCCTGTTGGGTTCCCTCTTTTCCCACAGAATGCTTTGCTTGGAATCAGCTAAGAGCAGGAAAAAAAACCTAGGGATGGGAAGAGGAAAGGACGCCAGTGCACGGGGCCACGTTCCCGGTGAGTGAAGGTCATGCATAAGGATGGGATAACATAAGACGTTTCCAGGCAAGGTGGGGAACATCAAAGGAATAGGATCTACATTCATGGCCAAGTATAGTGACCAACAATGAACTTCATGACCCAAGATAGTGCCATGAAATATGGCTACCTCTTAATGAGTAATACCCTACAACACAAGTGGGAAAGGAGACATGGGGAAGCACAGAATGAGCTAGGAGTAACCATAATTAGTCTTAAGCACAAACCACCAACACTGTGTCTGTTTCCATATTCTTTTATTACATTAGGCTTTTTCTGGGTTATTTTTCTGCTAACTCCAACACTTTGGGAATATACTTGATTTTCCTTGTTACTAGGGAGGTACTACTTCAAAGGACCACACAATGTTGAGTAGAAAAAAAGATGTATTTGATGGGTGGCCTGTGAATATGTTTTTTTCCCCTATTTTAGAATGAAACTGGGTTAACAAAATCTTTAGTAGGTGTCCATCCAAAATAAGTCATTGCTATGATTCACTCTGACATTTCAGCAAGCCCACTGGAGACATTAGTGGGTGACAGTGCAAACGGAAGGCTCCTGTTTTGAAACTGAAACTGCCTGTGATGCCTTCCAAATAGGAAACCGGAAACTCTGGCCACTGAGCTCCCCTTGGGTTCGAATCCTTCCTGAACCTAACCAAAATCTCAGAGGTGGGGGCAAGTGCAGGGGCAGGGACACGTCTGAGCTACAAGCAAGAGCAAGCCTGTCCCTCTAGTCTCTTCCTCTAATGCAAGGTCAAATTAGCCATAAACTTCTAGTAATTTTAGGGTAATTAACAGTTTTGTGGGTGCAGCGGCCACCATGCTGTAGAGAACCTGGGAACAGAGCTGCTCATAGGCTGAACCCAGGTGTTTTACAAGTTTGAGGGAGCACAAGGGTGTGCATGTCCACATGTGGGCCCCAGCTGATGAGCTGGAGGCCATGGTAGCCAGTATTGAGGAAAGAAACACTAGGGAGTCTCCAATTAGTCCAGTGGTTCTCAAACTTGAGCATGTTTCAGAATCACCCAGGGTTTCTCATTCAGTAGGCCTGGGGTGGGGCCCAAGATGGGCCTTTCTAACATATTTTTAGACAGTGATGCTGGGCCCAGAACCAGATGTTGAAGATGGCTAGCCTGTTCCTTCACTTCTGTTCAATTCAGGCTGAGGAACAGGAGGAGAAATTGTACCCCTAGATATTGCACTATGGCCCTGTCTTCATATAGCCCATCATACGGTGTGCACAGTGATGGGCCAAGAAAGCACATGGTTGGTTTCTTCAGGCAGGTCCTTCAAGAATGGGATCATCCTTGACAAGGTGAATGGCCATTTCTCACTATAATAACTTTCTGAAGACAGTTATAAAGTATGAGAAAGTAGCAACGTTGTTAGAAAAAGCATATAGCCTCCTGAAGATGAATGCATTGAAAACTAACACTAACACAGATACACATTTTCGGTACAAAATAATCATTCTAATTCCTTTAAAATCACAGTATCTACACAGACCCCTCTCTTTCCACATCTTTGGCCACTATAGACCCAACTACATCTCTGTAATCCCCTTTAGTAAGTTAGTGGCCTCTTTCATGCTTCTTTCTTTTCTTGGTTGGACTGCCCTGGATTGCAGATAATCTTTCACTGTTTGTGGCTGAGCCAGTTTGCTGTGCCTGCCCTAGCTTATTTTTCGTAAGATGTCCAGAGGAGAGATTTTCCAAAACATGCAACTCTTCATTAGACGCCGTTTTTGCCAAACCTTGTTTCAAAAGTAACCCCGGATCCGACAGCTCTGAAGTTGGCAAAACCCTGACAGCTTTGCTTTTTTCCCCTATTATTTCTCTTGGGACTAATCGATCACTTCCAAGAGAAACTCTCTTGTGGTGGTCGACGTCTTCCGCAGAGCCGAGGTTCCTGCGTTTCTGTTGTGTTCTGGCCCCTTGTGGACTTTGTTTTGGACCTGGCGATGCTGACTCACAGCTACAGACGGGGCTCCTGCTTAGAAGCCCTGTCTCTGACCACTCCCCATGATGAGGTTTTTGCTGGCTGCTAGCGTCTTCTGGCTGGGTCTGATGAACATTTTCCAGCTTTTGAACAGGAAGCCCCCAGTGGCTCTCAGCTGCCTTTATGTTATCTTCTGCTTGTTCTGTGGACTCTGATGGGGGACTGGCTGAAGCCTGACTGTCACCCCTCCTCCTCGCTATCTCTGCAATCACTGGGTCACTAGCTGTTCCCCCAATGTCCCGGCTGCTCCGTGATTTGCTCACAACGCTGCTTTTTGTTTCAGTTCTTCTCACACTAAAACAAAGAAAGATTTTTTGTTTTGTTTCGTAAAGCTGCCCTTGTCACATTGCCTATCCCTGGAGAAGGAGCTTGGGCTACCTTTCCTTCTCCCTTACCTCCCAGGCAAATCCAGAAAAGTCCCTGAGTGAGATGTTTAAATTCAGACTGAATCAAGCAACAGACACACTAGGATTAGTTATTAGGATATATGAGGACAGGCTTTGTTTATTGATCACTAGGTTATCACTGTAGTTATACTCGAGTTACGATGGATCTATTTTAACTAAGGAAGACAAGTATACATTTCAGATGTTAAGGGTCAATATTGCCTAAATTTGATATGTTGACATTTTTCCCCAGAAGCAAATGTTCAGATACATCCGAAGCATAGCATATGTGTGTGTTTGTATGCAAGAATGTGCACACACACACACACACTTTTTCTACAGCACACATAAAAGACAATGTAAACTTCACTCACTTTGTAAAATTCACTTTGAGGAACAG
Source organism: Leopardus geoffroyi (assembly GCF_018350155.1). Lineage (NCBI taxonomy): Eukaryota > Metazoa > Chordata > Mammalia > Carnivora > Felidae > Leopardus > Leopardus geoffroyi. Next base: position 36,521,564 of record NC_059336.1, on the reverse strand, counting down.
GATAGCAACTGCAGGGGGAAAATTGAGAAACTAGAGATTTGACTTCAACACAGACTTGCAGGCTTGTGAATAGTAAGAAATTTCTTAAACCACCAAACCAAACTCAAAACACTGAAGCTGAAATATTTATTTTGGCTAAGCTTTAGTCTGGAAACACACACACACACACACACACACACACACACACACACACACAGGTTCTTACTGTTCCTGATCAGGGGTGTGAGGATTATCATAATTATCTTAGAATGAGAACCTGCATTTTAGGAAAGGAATGTATTTTTTTAGATTGACCTATAGTCACTCGGAAAGTGGTATGAAACACACCACCAAACAGGTGTGTTTCATCTTCAAAGTGCTTGTAATTAATTAGTCCTTGCAACACACCTGTGAAGCAAGAACTTGCTCCCCATTGTCCAGAAAGCAGGAGGCAGGCAGAAGAGCAAGCATGGAACTTAGGGTAAAGTTGGTGCCAGAGGGGGTTTTGTGATTGGTTTCCATAAACTCTTGTGGAATTCTAGGTTTCATGTCATGTATCCATACACACGGACAGTCAAAAAGGAGAAAAAGAAGAATTTGTTGGACCTACATTTCTTTCAGAGCATTTCTCTTGCGCTTTGCACTGGGAGGAAGTGGACTCTCGGCACACTCAGCAAGATAATCAGACGCTCCGTGGAGAGCTCCTTCTGTCTACTCCAAAAGATAACAAAGGTTCAACCAGAAATCTATTAGCTGAACGTGAGAAAAAACAGTTATACTTTGAATGCCCCAGTGAACAGATTTTTGTGAAGACCAGATGAAACTGCTTAGTGTTGGGCTATTTTACGTTTAAAAAATCTAGAACGTTTTGGTAAATTGTCACTTACTTGGACTCCTATCCAATACAGTTCATAACGTTAATACACACCACAAACATACAAGGCTGTAAGAGAAAGGACACTGGTTCCAGACCATCTGGGAACTCTTGTCCAATACCTTTTTTTTTCTTTTTTTAAGTAGGCTCCACGCACAGCACAGAGCCCAACATGGGGCTTGAACTCACAACCCAGAGATGAAGACCTGAGCTGAGATCAAAAGTCAAATGCTTCACTGACGGAGCCACAGAGGCACCCCTTAGCCTATATCTGATATCTCTGTGGCCCAAACTGTGACAAAGCCCAGAACTGCAGGGCCGGGCAGCAGCATATTTGTGAACTCTGATCTTCCAGACAACGGTTCAGATCCGTTGGCACAGTGGTCTGGACCCTGATTCCTAAGAATTCCACACATTTTCTCTATTTACAAAAATACAGAATGTGGCCTTTGCAATACTCAAGGCTGCATAAAGAGTTAAGATTTTAGTGGATACTTTGAACACTGAAGTTTGTGATTCTTGGCTACTAAAAACTGGGAGTTTTTCTTAAACTAAGCACTGCAACAATTTTACATATTTCATAGATTATCTGTGTATCTATTCTTATATGTTCCCATGGAAGCTTCATATGGAAGTACATGTACCTATAAAAATGGGGCACTTGGGTGGCTCAATCGGTTAAGTGTCTGGCTCTTGATCTCAGCTCATCTGAGAACTGTGATCTCACAGTTCATGAGTTTGAGCCCTGTGTCGGGCTCTGCTAAAAGTGCAGAGCCTGCTTGGGATTCTGTCTCTCCCTTTTTCTGCCCCTCCTGCATGCTCGCTCTTGCTCTCTCTCTCTCTCTCAAAATAAAGAAATAAGCTAAAAAAAAAAGTACTTATAAAATGTAAAAAAACTCCCAATATTTGCCAACATTGACGTATTTCATAATTTTGGAATCATTTCCTTTTTGTTAAGCAAGTAGATAATCTGGACAAGGTGTTAACTTCTCTCATTTCCTGTGACACTAAGTATCCTTCTCCATCAAATTCCATAGTAAAATGCTGTAGAAATAAGGAAGTATTTTGGGAAATTATCAGTGGGTCCCTTGCTTTAGACTTACATTGGAATTAACAATGGCAGTCCCAGAATGCCTGGTAGACGGCAGCCATCAGTATACCTGGATGTCCCACAGGCTGATGCTATGACCTTTGCCCAATCAGTGGTACAGGGTACTACTGAGCACGAACCTTTAGCTCCCCCCAATCCCGCCTATGGTTTCAGACCTGGATCAATGTCACTCATAGTCATATCCAGGTATAACCTAAATCAGTTTTAAGAGTTAGTAAACAGAATACCATAGGTTTTATTGGACTATACTGCATTTTGATGCTTCTCCCTTTCTCCCCCTAAGACTCACTAGTTGACCAGACAGAGCTACAGTAAAGTTAAATGAGAGGGAGAGGAAGAGAGAGGGAGAGAGACTGAGATTTATGTGTGAAACACTTCTAAACATGCCCTATAAGTACAGTAGATTTTCCCCTTACGACCACACCCTGTAAGTGCTGTATTTTCAGAGCTGAACAATTAACATAAGGAGCATGAGTCAGGCTTTGAACAACTCTGTGGGAACCAGAAAGCCTTTTGCTATTAGGAATGATGTAAATTCCCCAAGGCTTGAAGAAGTCCACAATGGAAGGCAGACAGGGTCATAAATAACAACAATGGATACTGCGTCGACCACATAAAGTATGATGCCGCGATGGTGACACTTCAAATCTCACACTAGATTCAATCTCTGCCTTTATTTATTTATTTATTTATTTATTTATTTATTTATTTATTTATTTTTTAAACTAAGTTTAAAAAGCACTATGCATTTCCTATGGGAACTTCAAAAACTTCTTTAAGAGACATGACAATTGACTCTCATCCCAAATTCCTCTGATCACAAACAATAGGGAAAATGTCCTTGGAAGGAAAAGGACAACAGAAAATGCGATGCAGTGACAGAAGGAAAAGTCCAGTTCAAAAAGTGCAAAACCTGTGACTTCATTTAAAAAAAAAAAGAGAGAGAGAAAGAAAAGAAAAAGGCAAGTCAGGGTCTCCTGCTTACAAATTAAAACCACATTTGGCAATTTGTTGAAGGAGGCATATTTACATTTGTATGAAGACTGGGTGGGCAGGAAAATAAAAAAAGCTTAGACTCCTTCTTCAGTCTTCAGTCCTTGAACTGTCAGACCTCATTAGAAATCTTTCATTCTTATTTTTCTAAGGTCAATTCATTCCCCTTTGTCACTAAATCGCAGCCTGCGGAGCCCCTCAAACAAATATTCCAGAGGAAACAGTGATCCTCTGGAACAGGGACTGGGAACAAAATTTCCCAAGGGAGTTGTCCTGATTACTAATGGCTTCTCACATCTGGCATCAAAATGCAATTGTGACTTATCCAGAGGCAAAATTCTAAGGTACAGACAGTGTGTGCTGGGAAGTGCTTCTTGGGCTTACCTAAATGACACGACTCCTTTTTAGATTCTGCCTTGAATAATGACCCTAACATCTTCCGCAAAGAATACACACAAAGTCAATATATTAAAAAAGGTTACTAGTTGGCCATCCAAAGTCCAGAGTACACACTCTGTGGGGACTTGGATATTTAAGAAATAGGTTAACCAAGGGGCTTTCTTTGGGCCTTCATCAGTGATTCTTCTTAACCTAGAGGCTAGCTCTGAGTCTAGCCAAGGAATAAAATTCTGCATATATTATCAGCTGCCCCATCCACTCCCCACCCATTTATTAATTTTTGGTTAACACTTTTAGTTTTAAACTTTCCATCTGTAAAGAGGTGTCTAGGACAAAAACCAGGACAAAACCACACAGAAGTAGGACAGGGCCATAGGCCCCACAGGGAGTCTAATGCAGGGGGATACTTTTCCTCAAGAGACTAAGCAGCCCAGGCAGGCTTCCAGAGCAAGAGGTCGGGTCTTGTTGCCATCCCCAGGGATGCTCTGCAGTCTACTGGATGCACCCTGAGGTTGAGGACAGCCAAAGCACATGCGCTCCAGTACAGGCCCAAAAGGAAGGTTGAACAGGTGACTGTTTAAGTATGAAAATGGGTGATGTTACCTCAGTGCTGTCTGGTCTGACCTGGGAAACACATTTTAAATTTCTGGACAAAAAGACTGCAAAGAGAGTCCCCACCAGAATTAGCAAGGCAGCTAAGATATGTTTCCTGCCTCCAATCAGAGAATGGGCTGGACTGAAATGTAGTCAGGAATACTGGTTGATGTACAAGTTACACAGGCAAATTGAAATTGTGGGTAAACCAAAGTGTTCACTCCATAGTGACTTACTGAATATCACTTCTGAATAGAACACTGTTGGATTAATGAGGGATGAGGAGAGAAGTTGGCCTAAAAAGATGTAAGAAACACCTGCTCTTGAGTTTATAACCTCCTCAAGGAGTCTGTAAAACACAGCTAAGGCTCCCAAAGGCTATTGGGAAGACTGGCACCAAGGGAGCTTTTCAAAAAATATAGATTCCCAAGACCCACCCCTGGAAGTTCTGATTTACCAGATCTAGGGTGGGGCTATAGGATCTATATTTAGGTTCCCAGGTGATTCAAACACTGCTGACACACATGAAATAATTCTCGACAGAGCAGAGCAGCAGATAAACAAATGAAAAGTGGTACACTGAGGCAGTGCTTGGCAGTCTGGTCCAATTACCTCAGGCATCAAAATTACCTGGGAAGCTTGTCAAAAAACGTTCAGGGTTCTACCCCAGAATCTACTGCATTTGGATCTCCACGGGCTGGAGTCAAGGCATATATGCATTTTAGGCAATCTCCCAAGCGATTCTGATGCCCACTCTACAGGGGCATGGATGGACGTGGTAACTGAGCAGAGTCTGGCAGAACCATCCAATCAGACAACACTGAACTCTGTATCAAACACTGTTTTGAGGTCCTTGTGGAAAAATATGTGGACTCACAGAAAACATCCCTGCTCTCACAGAGCCTCCATTCCATGGGAAGACAAGAAACAAATACACATATGATATGTCAAAAGGTTATGATGTTATGAGGGAATACAAACCTCCAAAGTCTTTATTAGGCACGTTGGTGAGGGAAGGTAGAAGGTGAGCTTTACCTGGAGATGAGTGGAGGATGAGCCACGTGAACATAGTGTGCATAAGCAGGGAGAAGCATGAACCAAGGAAGACAGAGCATGCTTGGAGGGAGAGGAGAAACAGGGCAGTAAACCAGAGGAAGGGGGTGGAGGGCAGGTAACTGGTGTGTGTGTGTGTGTGTGTGTGTGTGTGTGTGTGTGCGCATTGGTGGTGGTGTGTGAGAGGGGCAAATCATATATGGCTTTTATAAGGATGACACATTTTATTCTAAGGAAGATGATGTGCCATTGGAAGTTTCTAGGAAGAAAATGGACTTGGCATTTTAAAAGGATCACTCTGGGAGCAGCTGAGGGGCAGATGGGCTCAGAGAGATCAGTGATTGGACTACTACAAAAGTCCACTCAGAGAGGAGGGGGTCTTTCAGGAGGCTGGTGACGGTAAGAAATGGTTAGACTGGAAATATAATTTGAAGGAAGACCCAACAGAATATGTCAATGGGCTGTATATAGTCAGAAGAAAAGTCAAGAATGACTCCAAAATTTGTGGTTTAAATAAGTGGATGAAGGAAATTAGCCTTTACCAACACAGGAAGTACTGGGGGAGGACAGACTTGGGGATGTGGAACCAAGAAATCAATTTTAGATAATGTAAACTTGAACAGTCCTCCTGGGTATCCAAACAGAGATGCTGAGCAGGAAGTTAAGATACCGGTTCAGGAAGAGAGAAGTCTGGGCTGCAGACACAAAGCTGGGAGGTCCACGAAGATGGTACATAAAGTCTTCAGTGAGGATGAAGTCCACTGGGGAGTGAGTTTGGATAAGAAAAAAGAAGATGAGGAGGAGGATTAAGGAAAGGAGTCCATGAGGGAATCATCAGTGAAGAAACAGAAAAATCAAGGTAACATGATGTCCCTGGAGGCAAGAGAATAAAGGGCTTCACTGAAAGCGACAGCACTTCCACAAATATGCCGAGCGGTTAGGAATGACAATTAAGCAATAGAAGGTGACTTGACAAGGGCTGTTTTTGGTGAAGTGCTAGGGCCCAAGACTATTTGGGATGGATGGGTTCAATAGCAAAGTGGAGACACAGTAGAAACCGGAAGTCTCCAGTAGGAATGTAATGGTCTGTAGGTGACTTTGAAGTTTCTATGGACCACTAAAAAGGTAAAAAGAAAACTGGTAAAATTAGATTTCAATAATATATACTATTTTGCTCAATATATGTTATTATTACAGTGTGTAATATAAAAATATTGAGGCATTTTATATTTTTATACTAAGTCTGGAATCTGGTATGCATCTGACATTTACAGGACGCCATTTCTGACTTGCCACATTTCTAATGCTCAATGTCCAGATGTGGCCAGTGGCTATAGTACCGGGCCATGCAGGGCTGGGCACTTTAGAAGGGCTCTGCAGTAAGGGGGAATGCTGAAATGGGGTAGTGCCTGGATTGGGGGGTTGGTTAATGGAGGGTGCGTTGCTGACGATTCTGGGCATATTTGGAGGATGTGATGAGCTACCATGTGCCAAGTTTCAGCTGGGTGTTTCAGAAGCTCTGCATATACGCATCAATGTCACCTCAGAAGAGCTTGATGAGGCAAGTAACACTGCTGCTCCCACACTCCAGGGACCTCATTCAACATGAACAAACAGCACAGATGGCAATGCCCCTTCTCATCTGATAAATGGGGCTTCTGTCAGGAAAACCTTGCTTCAGCTTTCAAGCACCAGCCCTGAGGCCCTGGGACATCAGTATTAATCTAGGTTGGAACTGTAGGGGAAGGTCCCTGGGGACATGATACCTGACTGCAGGTCAAAGAGCCCTGTGGGTGTACAGCTCCCCAGTGTGGTGTTTCCAGCACCCCTCACAGCCACGCTTAGAAGGGATGACAGGAGCTCTCCCACCAAAATCTTGTTTCTAGGACTACAGAACACCCTGCTGGATATGAAGGCAATAAAGGGAGAAGGCAGGAAAAGAAACTTTTCAGAGCCATTAAGGTCTTTCTCACAGCAGTACTTAACACGGTAATGTGGTGTTTTCAGTCATTTATCTCTTGAGATCTCTTTTCTTATGGTTATGTACATGAGTTTCCTCTGATGCTATTTTATTCACCGCTAAATGAAAATAATTAATAACTCAACCAGGATATTTTAAAAGCAGGTAACTTGGGGCGCCTGGGTGGCTCAGTTGATTGAGTGTCCGACTTCGGCTCAGGTCATGATCTCACAGCTCGTGAGTTTGAGCTCCGTGGTGGGCTCTGTGCTGACAGCTCAGAGCCTGGAGCCTGCTTCAGATTCTGTGTCTCCGTCTCTCTCTGCCTCTTCGCTGCTCATGCTCTCTCTCTCTCAAAAAATAAACAAACATTAAAAAAATTTTTTTTAAAGCAGGTAACTCATAATAAAATATTAGAATACACCCAGTCTTAAAGGGCGTCTGGGTGGCTCAGTTGGTTGGGTGTCCGACGTTGGCTCAGGTCATGATCTCATGGTCCTTCCGTGGGTTTGAGCCCTGCAATGGGCTCTGTGCTGACAGCTCAGAGCCTGGAACGTGTTTTGGATTCTGTATCCCCCTCTCTCTCTGCCCTTCCCCTGCTCACACTGTCTCTCTCTCTCAAAAATAAATAAGCATTTAAAAAAAATTAAAAAAAAGAATACACAGTCTTAGGTCACATTCAAAATGTTACTGTGTCTGAATTCTTCATGATCACATATACCCAGAGTTGATCAAAACAGGTTAGCCCTCCTGGGATGAGGCAGGGAGCACAGCGAGCAGGGATGGAAGCCAACGTCTGGCATTCATTGGTTGCTTGTCCCAGGGCCCATCTCTCAACTCCCCAATGGTGGGTTTCTCATCTGTCCTTCAGGACTGTTTGGGAAATTTAAGTGCAATAAGGTGTGTGAAGCACACTTTACAAAGTGGGAAGTTCTAAGCACATTTTCTTGACATTCCTGTAAAAGAAAACCTGGTACCTACAGAGAACATAAATAGATTTTGAGAAGGCAAGGATGCTTTACATTTTTAAAGAACTTACACGATTAAAGTCCTTTCCCCTATATCTACTGAGTTATTTGGCAGGCAGGTATCATCCCTATTTGACAGACAAGAAGAATGAGACCCAAGAGACTAAATGTCTAAGCCCACACATTTAGCTAGGGGCAGAAGTGTGTCGAGAAGGCTTGGCCCTCTGTGCAGTGCTCTTTCCACTGTGCTCAGTGGTTCCTCTGCCATCACAGTCAAAGATGGGAGTTGTAGAAAGAGTACAGGATGCTAAGTTGGAAGTCCTTGGGTCTAACCCCCTCTCAGTTTCTTCTCTGAAGTAAGATCTGGACAAGCTACCTCCCTGAACATCAGTTTCCTTGTCTAGAAAAGAGGAATGATAATAATATCTCTACAGTGGACACTCATTCCTTTTCTGGAAACAATATTCAGATTTTGTCTCTAGTCCCCGTCCAACGTCCATGCATTTTCAGGAGGCCCTGTCTCCACACCAGGCTCCAGAGGTGGGCCTGTGATCCCATCCAGGTCAAGCAAAGTACTGGATTCATGAACCTCAAAGACATACATGAGCTGAAGGAGCCCTGGGAAGAACCCTGCTCTCTATTCCCATGGACCTGCAGGTACCAGAGCCAACCGCCACATACTGGCTAAGAATGAAGCCAACACTGCGGAAGACAGAGCCAGAAGATGGGAGAAACAGTCCTGATGATATTCTTTGTGCCTCTGATCAGCAAGCCATACCTGAAGTCTGGACTTTTCAGGCACATGAGCCAAAAACCTTCCTTTTTTTGCTAAGCCATTTCGAGTTGGCCTTCCTGTCACTTGAAAACTAAAAGGTTCAAGACTGATACAATCTCTTCTCAGGTTTGTTACATTGAATAAGTTATTGTATGTGACAGCTCTCTGCAAACAATAAGTCTTTCCCAAACAATAAAAGCAGTGTAAAAGTAATATATTGTCAACTTATTTGGGAGGCAAATAAAACATTACAGTATAAACCTAGGCCACTTTCAATTCTTCAAGGCTTTTTTGTAAGGCAAAAAGAAAAGTTATTCCTTTTTTTTTAAGATTTTATTTATTTTAAAGTAATCTCTACATCCAACATGGGGCTTGAACCCACAACCCCGAGATCAAGAGTTGCACGCTCCACTGACTGAGCCAGTCAGGTGCCCCAAGAAAAGTTATTCTTAAACTTTAGTGCGATGTCCAACCATTTTTAGGAGCATAAGCATTCTGAAATGTGACATGCCAGGGAAGGTTGAGTCACTTGCAGAAAAGCAGCCCAGCACAGCATGAATTCTGACAGTGACCACAATCTTAGACCACGATGCACCATGACCATAGAGAAGCCACACATCTTAAAATGAGGAAGAGGTCTCTCTTTCCCAAATTTCACTTCTAATATTTTCTTAAATTATTTGGTAATTAATCAGTTATGGAAGTAAAAAGGGTAAAACAGGTGCAGAGAGTAGTAGCGAACAATTAAAAGAATGTAGAGAGACATATATATACATATTGACTCAAAGGAACTCAGACTAAGAGGTCAAATGGAAGGGGTATCTCATGAATTCCACCGTGAAGTCACGTCATTTTCTCTGAAGATGCTAAGGATGGAAGGCGCCTGTATTGAGACACCACAGGCAAAGCACTCAATATAGGGACCGGCACAAGTGAGTCCTCGTGAGATGCCCAAGATGCGGACGTGACCTTCCCCATTTCAGAGATGAGGAAACTGATGCCTTATGAGGCTAAGTCATCTGTCCAACTCCTACAGTGAGGGACAAGTGTTTCGCTTCATTCTGTTTCTCTGCATCCAGGTCCCTCTTCTGAGCCCTCCACTTCTCTGCCTTCCTGGGAAAGGACAGGTCTCTAAGGGAGAGTGGAGACGTGGGCTTGCTGCAGCCGCTGCCGCCTGAGTCAGCAGCAAACACTCTAGTTTTGTTTTGTTTTTAAATAAAAATTTTGAAGTTTTCTTTGATTCTGAATTGATGACTATGAAACTGTCTTGTGTAGATCTAGGGAAGTACCAATAAATAGTTGCAAAGAATGTTAACCTGAAAATGAAATCAGTGAAAAAAATCAAGGAAGTTCTTTTGCAGGAAGTACACATTTCATAGGGATTTTCCAGTTTACATTCACCTAACCCTCGCGAACCTAAAAATAAATCCTGAACCCCCCTAGGTCCCACTGTTGAGTCTCTGGTGCCTTATAAGCATAATGAAACTTGGAGACTTTAAAGAATTTGTAGGTTTGGGACCTGTGCTTCTTCATGATGGAGGGGGGTGGGGTGGGGATCATTGACCACTCTGAGAAATGAATGAAAGCTATTTAACTTTGACTAGAAAAACATTAAAACACACACACACACACACACACACACACAACTTTTTTTTTTAATTTCAGGGAATTCATGAATCACAGGTTAATAGTGTCCAGTGTAAAAGCGGAAGGGAAATATCTGTGAAAAATGGGAACTTAATGGGAACTACCTCAGGCAGAGATACCCCACCTTTGGGGGTCTCCTAATTCAAAAACACTTCCTCACACAGAGATCTGTGGTTGAAAAATGCCAACACCTGGCAGGAAGGTTGCTAGCCCTTTATTCAGGGTGATGATTGTCTTCCCTAACATCTCCCATGGCTGAGTGTGTGGGGCTGGAGAGGATGGGTAAGGAGGGAGGTGGGTAAGTGTGTATCCAGCCGCGTAGGTGGCAGGGCTGGCCAGAAGACAGCCCACAGTAGCCCTGGTGGCCAGTGGGAAAGAGGCAGAAGAGCCAGAGAGAAGCCATCACAGATGACTGGCTTATTTCAAACTTCTGCTCAGAGCTGGCCCTCTGCCCAGGGACGCACAAGGAAGAGCTCTTCCCATTGCTCTTGAACAGACAGCAAGACCCCCTTTCCAAGACTCCCATCTCATGACAGTAACAGCTTCTGTGAACGAGTCTGGGAACCTCACCCCATTTATGACATGGGTTCCTTGGGAAAATGTGTACTGAATTCTAAATCATCTGCTAACTAAATGAACTTTCTAAACACAATCCACTTGCACATCAAACTCTGTGTGATCACTGTGGGTGTTCAGATGAACATGTGAGCTTTTCAGAATTTGGGCCTGAGAAGTCTGTGGACTCCCAATTCCTGTGTACCTCGGAGAAGTGAGTGGGTCCTTCCTCCAAAGCTGTATCTCCTTGTGGGTCTACTGGCAGCTACTGGAAATGAAAGGTGTTCTAGCTGGTGGTCCCCACCCCTCCTCCTACTCTGGATGTTGGTTAACAGAGCTCCTACTGAAGGTCACCAGTTTACACTCTTATTGTATCCCTCTTTCATCACTGACTTGCTGGCTAAATGAGGGTTTATAACTTAACTTTTTGGTACTTGTTTTTATAGCTGCAAAATGAAGCTGGGCTGTCAAGTGGAGACAAATAAAAAATGAGAGTGCTGAGCTTCTTGGCAAAATACTACGTGCAGATGGATATTACCATTTCTAGCAGGCAGGGTAAGATATATAACAATCTACTAATCTGGTGTTAATGACATTTACATTAACTCCTTTTCGGGGAAGAATGGAAATGATAATATAATTAATACTGCATAAGTACTTTCTAGTTGAGAAGATATTTTTATATTCACTATCTCACTTGATCCTTAGTAAAACTTGGGAAGGCTTGTATAGTAGGCATCACTTTTACCTCTGCTCAAGAAGTCAGGAGCCCAACACTCCGAGAGGCCAAATGATTTGTCCAAGGTCATCCAGGGAGTGAGGAGAGAGGCAGTGGCCAAAGCCAGGCCTTTTAATTTCAAGTGTGATCTCTTTTCTACTTGTTTCATTCCCTGGGTCTGTGCACAGGAAAGGTACTTTGTGGGGAACGAGCACAAAGGATGAGAGGGCTGAGAGACATCCTATCATAACTTATTCTATCCAGCTAGTCTAACTTAGTTATGTCCTACTCCAGCTCATCTGGCCTATCTTATTCTAATTCAGCAGAGGGCAGTTTCCTTAGGGGTGCTGGAGACAGGGGTGCATGAACCATCTCATTCACAAAAACTGGTGGTTAATCATTGGAAAGAACTTTATTATTAGCAAAGGACGATAAAACCTCAGCTTACTGTAACATATAATAAGCAAAGGATAATCTTAAAAAAATGATTTGACTGGAGAAAAATTTATTATTGTGTCACAGTCGAGAAAAACTATTCTAGATAGACCAAACCAATAGAATAGCTCATCCCCACCACCAGCATTTTCACTCAGACATTCCATATAAGGGTGGGCATGTAAGGGCTGCTGTATAGTTTCTGTCTCAATCTAAGCAAAGGGGCCCGTCTGTAGGCCCTGTTGAGGGTGTGGCCCAATATGTTCCTCAACTACCTGTAGATCATGTTCTGGCTCTGAGCACTGGCCACAGGTGACTGGAAAAGGGGGGGCAGAAGGCAAGATGAAGGGCATTGGAGAAGTCCTGCTGCTATAGGTCAAAAGGAGAGACTGGTCCCTGGAGAAGCCTCCTTCTTTTGTGCACCCCCAAAGTGAGGCCCCATTAGTAGAGGCCGACTAAGCATGTTCATCCCTTAAACCTAAAAACCCCAATTATCACAATACTGATCTATATACACAATAAAAACTACCTCACATCACAAATTAAAACAAATCACATAAAAATACAAGGAAATATAAGTAAATGTCTGCCCAACTTTGAAAACCACAATAGCAAGATCACAAAGGCAGAAATTGTTATGGAAACCATAAAATTGAGGACATAGACACCTACCACATAACAGTGTCATATAATTAAAAGGTAAATGATAAACTCACCAAAAGTTACTTTTCTTACTACTTAAAGAATTTTTATATAGTTGGGAGTCTGTGAAATACAAAAATACCAAAAGAAAAATGGACACAAACACGCAATTCACAAATGAATGGGTCTTAGCTAAAATAAGTACATAGTGACCTCAGTTATCAAGTATCAAGAATGGAGGGATACAGACTAGGTCATTAACAGAGGCTGTCTTTAGGTTGGGAGTTGTGGATAATATTTACTTTCTTTGTTTATATTTGGATTCTAGGGTTTTCATACAATGAACATGGACAATTTTGGTAAGCAGTTATTAAGTAAAAAACTAAGTTCAGAACACTGTGGGAAATGTGAAATATGGAAACAACCTCTTCCTCCTCAAGGAACTTTTCCTAGTGCTACAGGAATGTCTGGTTAATGGCTTCTAAGTAATTTACCACTAGCATTGTTCAGGAAATACAATAAGATGAGAAGAATGGATTCTTAAAAAGCTTATGACACATCATGAAAAAACTAGAAAAAACACCCACTACTTATTTAATTTTTTGATACAAAAGGAGAGTTCTTTTCTCAAATGATCTGATTTATACTTATGCAAAGTTTCCTTATAAAAACTTAATTCTGCCAATAAGGGCATAAAGTTAATGCATAATCAAATTTGTTAAGTATTTTATTTCTTCTGAAAACATAAGGCCTAAAATGTTTTGTTATATATTCTTTTATCTTTCCTAAGATAAAATATAACTCTCCCCCCATTTTTTTTTATCACAGCTTTTAAATCTACAAGTGAAGGTCTCTTTTGTGCAAAATTACGGTTTTTCTTTAGCTGCATTTTCATCTGCTTCCTCTGACAGAAATTCAGTGTGAGAAAGGGTTTCTGAGATAATTTGATATCCTCCCCCCTTGACTGAGAGATGAGGGCTAAGGCCCACAGAGGTTCAATTAGGACAGTCAAGCTAAAAATAACCCAGGCTAGCATAGTTTATTACTTCTTTAGACTCGTTCTCATTTCAATTTTACACTCATAAACCAAAAGAGTTCTTTAACATTAAACAGTAGTTTGACTTAAGTGTTCAATTTAGTACTTAAATAGTGTCTCCCGTCAGGACACGCCAGGGATCCTTCCACCCAGCTGATGCTACAGCGAGGGCCTAGCGTGTGTGACTGGGTATGACTGCTGAACCTCGATGGCTTTTGTCACAGCTCAGCCACAACCCCAGTGAAGCATGAGGCAGAGAACTCCAATATCTTGATTATACATACACTCTCAGGCAGCACTGGTATACTAAATGCCATCGTTAATTTCCAAAAGAATCACAGACTTATAGCTTAGGTTTAAGAGTAAGAAAGTAACTCAGAATTTTGGACATTCTTCTGAATAGCAGAGGATCCATTACAGTGCAGAAGGGATACATCTTTAGGTCACCAGGATAACCCTCAGTGCCCCCTATCTGGCAGACTACAAGCTCCTTGAAGGCAGACTACAAACTCTACTTTCTTAGTTTTTCTTTGTTTCCCTAGTGCCTAGCAGACTTCCTGGCATGGAGCCAGCACTCAGCGAATTATGTTAAAGTGAGGTGGTAAGAACAGATGGGAAAGATCTCCAGAGAGTGAGTGTGCCTGTAACCAATGCTCTATGAGATAATAGCTTTGTGCTGACCCTGAAATGTCCCAGATACATACAGAGTTCTACTTACACAATAAAGTCATTACTTTCTAAAGTAATTATTTTGGTGATTATTGGCTATTTTCTCTAATAAAGAAATAGAAAAAATAATAAATAATTTTTAATTTCCCCAAGCCCCAGAGCTTTACATCTGAGGAAAAGGAAAAACAAACAAACAAACAAACAGCCTCTACACAGGGACCTGGTTTTGTAAATATGAAAGAAAATATTGTTGAAATGGGATATAACTGAGTGCAACCAAAATTTACTTTATGTTTTTCATATTGCTAGGAAAATGAAACAAAACAAAACAAAACAAAAGGTAAAAACTCTCAGAACAACTTCCCAGCTCCACTCTTAGCAATAGGCCAAAAACTGAGGCTACAAGGACCTCGAGATTTCTTATGAGAAACTGTAGTAAGAAAAATACAGTGACTCATCCCATAATAATGCCCCTTCTTCCCAAAGTACACATCACAATTCCCACATCCCTGGCATGTGGGCACTTGGTGCAGAACTATTGCAACACGGAGCATCTCGCTGCACCAGTGCCCCTTGGTGGGCGAGAGAGATGCTGATATTAGGGTAACAGACCTCCCTGGTGCTGGGGGAAGGCTATTAGCGGGTGGCATGGTTGCACTCGTTCTGCCTCCCAAAGGAGAAGGCTTACTCCCTTTGTACTGCTTGATCTGGATCAGCAGTTCTTTTGTGTAGCCACCTTTAAGAACTGGGGAGCTGGGTACAGCTTCTGTACAGGATCAAAGAATCCCCTGGCAGAGCAGTTCTGAATAGGCACCCCCAGGATCACCTAACCAACAGTCATTCAGACACTGAGGAACCAAAACAGGGGGGAAAAGATGAAAGAAAAGGAATCTACTACTCACGGCACAAGCAAGGTTCCCAGGCTGTTGCTCGGGTACTGGCTCACTCCCCCATCACTTCTGGGGCCATAGAGAACTAAGTTCAGTGAACAGTTAGAGGAAAATAACTGCTGTTTCTTGACAAAAACGTATCTCTAATACAGTATTTAGGAAGCCAATTTCCCAGGCCTTCCCAGTCAAATAGTCCTGGAGAATAATTACCAAGAGAAATGAGACGGATCCTGCCCTTTGGCGAATATCAGTGTAAACTGATAAAGAATCCAAAGCTTTCTGGAAGTTCAAGGATTATTCACAGAGGAGCCAGATATCACTGGCTTTGGGCATTTGAAGTATATATCAAGGACTATGCACGCCTTCTCTCAGACAGAAGGCAATTCTGGGAAGGAAGGATGGTTTATTGACCCTCAAATGGCTGAGACAGGTGGGCTCCTCAGAGATCAAACATGAATGAGGCTAAAGCTCCAAGGCACATGTGGTGGAGGGACCAAGTTGTCAGCTCGATGGGCAGTGTGCAGGAGGGTCCTTCTCCAGGCCTGGATATTTTACTGTTTCTGGGGGCAACAAGCTTGAGGAAGTGGTGGACGAGAGGCCTGTTAGGAGGGAAGGTGCACAGGTGAGCTGGCCAGCCAGAAGGGATGCACAGAGCCTATGTCCAGGGAGGGAGCTGTGTAGTGCTGCTGAGCGTTAGCAGACTCCCACGTGTGTGGCTGGGACAGGGTGTATGTGAAGGCACAGAGGTGGGGAAAAGAGCAGCTGAAGAGACAGAGACTGACCACGTCTAAAGAGAGTCACTGAAAACAATGAACGACCCTCATGATATAAATGTACTTGTCTTTATAAGCCGTTTTGGTTAACTCTGATAGTGTTATCACTAAACGTCAGAACATTCTGAAGAGAAGAAAATTGAACTGGCTTGCGTAAAAGGCTCAGACTAGACTAGTCAACTTTTCAGAATGAAAATGCTTAACCTTTAGGAAGTCCTCCAGATTATAGGATTTATTTGACAGCAGCTATAGCAAAATCAGGATCTGTATAAATACCGGTGCCCCAAAGGAGGATAACATTTCATTTGTATTGAGATATTTTAATTCACCCTTAATAATTTAAGATATTACGTATTAATATTACATATCATATAAGATCTAATTTCTTCTTTTTTCCATCTGAAGCAATAACACTTCCTGGTACAGTTAATTGTTGTTTTCTTAAACCAAAGATCAATTTCTTCATTGCTCTGAGAATCAGTTAAGTTATATTATATTAATTTGCCAACAGCATTACTATTTTTGTATTTATTAACTTACTGAGATAACTCTAACATCCTGGAAAAATCTCAAAGAATACACTTTTAATTCTCTTCAACAAATTTGCTTCATTTATGTCATTTAATTGACAGATGAAGAAATAAGGGTCCCACTGGTTTTTCCAAAAGGCTCATCTCCAAATAAAAGCATTTCTGCTCTTTACTTTTCCTAGGTCTCTAATTCACCCTTCTAGTCTCCATCCGTTTATTTCAGATGAGGTAAGAAGCTGGTTTTAGACCACGTGGGCCAAATGTCACATTTCATATGGATTAAAAAATAATAAACATAAGGGGTAATCTAATATTCCCATAAATTATTTTAGAAGCATCATAATCCTGTCACATTTCATGTCCAGGTTTCATGTCTCCTAGTTTTTTCTTCTTTGTTAAAGTTCAAGTGATATATCCAAAAATATGAAAAAAAAGTTTGCACCGAGGTAAGTTCAGAGAGAATGGACTGTGGCTGCAATGACACACACACACACACACCCTCCAAGGAGACTCTCTCAAAGGCATATGTTAAGTTTACAAGGCACAGCTATAAGTTACAACATGAAGGGGGAGTTTTCTGTATCTATTTATCTGAAGAGAGAACTCCAATGAAACACAAACGAAACAGGCAGGACCTGATGGAGCTTGAGACTTAGCCTGAGAAAGGAGAGAGAAAACAAACCCTATCGGCAAAGAAACAACACACTGGGGAAAAGTATGATTCTCATGAAAATGTCAGTGATTCACCATGGAATAAAATTCAAAGCCGCTGACCCCAATGAAAGCTTCCAGTGGAAACATGTGGATTTTCCTTCATTTCATTGAAAGACCTTGCTTTATCTCATTTGAACATTATCATAAGCACCATCCCAGATTTTGTGATATGTTCCTTTCTCATTAAAACTGATACAAAAAAAAATGATATTAAAAGATATGGCTGATAAACTGAATTTTCAAGGGGACTTCAGGAGGAAAAAAACAAGAAACCAAAACAAAATAAACAAAACACATCAGTTAATATTATCATGCAAAAGAGGTAGGACATTTTTGGTCCCTTAAAACATTCATTGGGTGCTCAATGAATGGCCCAAGGATAACAGAAGACAATATTTTTTTCTATTTTTACAGTAAGTTTTAAGCAAATTTATTTATAGAATTTTTTTGTACATACCAATTCTTCATTCTGACTTGCCATAAGATCACGACTGAATGAAAGTTGACTTACACAGACCACAAATCTGTCAGGAAATACACGGAGCTCTGCACAAAATGAACAAAATCAAGTTACTAAAGGCATCAAAAATCTCTGAACACAGAAATGCTTGTTCTCAGATTTTTAAGTTACAGCTAAAATATGTATATACATAAGACACATGTCTCCTCTCCTCGTCTCCTTTCAGTATTTGCCATCAGGAGGGCAGAGCAAGCACAGAGCTCTAGGGAGCAGCCAGGAGGTTGCAGATAGGTCCGCCTGAGCCCCTGGACCATTAGATTATATCCCATGAAACCCCCAGGCAGGGAAGGGCCCTTGCAGCCTTCCCTCTGTGACAGTTGGCTGTTTTCTGACCAGAACTCACATTTGGGAAATAGGATCAACGTTTCCTAACGAGTGTGCAGAATTATACAGAAAGAGGAAGACTATGGGATAAAATCTGAAAACGTGACTCATCAATGTTCTCACTAGTTAGTTTACTTATCATCTCTTTAGTCAACTGGTCATAGATGGGTCCGCTACGCTGGAGGGCAAATGCCCAATATGAATCAGGCAATGAAAGGAGAAGTGTCATTAATATGAATAATAATAAGGAAATAGTAAAATATGCAAGAGCAAAGATGATATAATTACACCTCAGTCACATTACTCTATTATTACAACTTCTTTTATTTTATTTTTTTCTAACATTTATTTGTTTTTGAGAGAGAGAGAGACAGAGTGCAAGGAGGAGAGGGAGTCACAGAATCTGAAGCAGGCTCCAGGCTCTGAGCTGTCAGCACAGAGCCCTACGCAGGGCAGAACTCACAAATTGTGAGATCATGACCTGAGCCGAAGTCAGTCACCCAACTGACTGAGTCACCCGGGTGCCCCTATTATTACAACTTCTTAAAGCAAGAAGTGCTGGGTTGGGGGGAGGGCTGCAGGAGTCTCAGAGCTGGACACCCCAATATTCAATGAAATAAGAATATAAGATGGTAAATGGCATCTGTATCTCTCCTCCTCTCATCTGTCTGTCCATCCATTCATGAATTCACTTATGTATGCAGCCTCCACCTATGTCTGGAGTGGTGTTTAGCTGATGCTAATAGTATATATTCTGGGTGGGAGGTAAGGATCTTCTCCTTTCTTTATACTTGGTTGTATTGCTTTCATATTTTTCATAATACTTATATATCATATTTATAACACAAAGACATTTTTCTAAAAGAGAAAACTTCCCTCTTAGATACGACCAACATTTTTAAAGAGGGATATTATGAATCAAGTAAGTGAAGCTTTTCACATACTTTGCTCATTTCCAACAATGAATGACAACGTGAGGGACTGACTGATAGAAGCCAAGCATGAAGGTAGTGGTTACATATACACACAACTTAAACACAGTTAACACCACACTACCTGGCTAGGTTAAATTACACCAAAGGCCTAATGAGTTGATGTTTTAGTAATAGCCATCTCCTTACCTCTCCCCTGGACCACTGCTGTCTCCTTGGTGATCACTCTTCCCTATTCTAATTCATCCTACTCAGTGCAAGCAGGTTAACAGTTCTAAAAAAATATTTCCACTTATCCTGCTCAAAACCCCATTGTGGATCCTCAGTACCCATCACATGATGTGCAAACTTCAAAGCCCTCCATGAGTGGGGTCTAACCTGTCCTTCTGGTCTCACTCCCACTAGTCCTCCTCATGTAGAAATCTCCATTTCAGAGGGCCTGAGTGTGTTGAAACTTCGACCCCTCTTAGATGTTCTATCTCGTAAGAGACTAGGGATAGACTTAAAAACAAACAAAAAATAATAATAATAAAGTCATTAATATTTATTCATTAATTCTTAAAATTTCTTATTGAAGTAAGTGATAAGTAGTCTGCTTCCCACTTTCTGGAAGGGGGAACTAAGCCCCGCCAGCCAAAAATCATGACATTGAAATACTAGCTGATCAGAATTTAAATTAAAAATGATCAGTTCTGGGGTGCCTGGGTGGCTCAGTCGGTTAAGCATCCGACTTCGGGTCAGGTCATGATCTCGCGATTTATGAGTTCGAGCCCTGCGTCGGGCTCTGTTCTGACAGCTCAGAGCCTGGAGCCTGCTTTGGATTCTGTGTCTCCTCCTCTCTCTGCCCCTCCCACGCTCATGCTCTGTCTCTCTCTGTCTCTCGATAATAAATGTTTAAAAAATTTTTTTTTTAAATAAAAATGATCAGTTCTATTCAATAATTTCTCTGTTTTGTCCTTCCATTTCTTTCTCTGAAAAGTAACAATACTAGAATGATGAATTTTGAACATTTTGGAGCCAGGTATTATATAAACAGAAAGCAACCTCTGTACACTTCTTCTTTGCTTAAGTCATAACTGAAACTTTTATCATTTTAATATTTAAATAAAGATTTAGGCAATAGCAATCTTTACCATACAGATAGCCTTCATTTTAACAGACAGATACCAGGTTAAGTGCTTATTTTACTAAGAGAATTGAACAAAGTGAAAAGCCCTATATATTTGAGTGACACTTAAAGTTTAAAAAGTGTAGATAATTGTGAAGATTCCAAGAGCAAGCCTCCATACAGTTTATTTTCAAAGTCCTTGTTTCATATCTTATATATTAAAGTCATCCAAGGAAGTTCAGTTAGAGTTTCTTTCCAATGTTCAGATCAGCTTGGAGAATTGTCATTAGCATCTGACTTTATTGTTGTTGGCTGGACGTGTTTGACATCATTTCCTCAGCAGACATCTTGACTTGGGGAAAGGAGGGGGGAAGCCGGCCTTGTCACACACCTAAGAAAGGCTCTGACAGCTCTGGGCTGGGAAAGCATTTTCTCGTGTACACGCTTGCTCTGTATCCCAGGGACTTGGTGTGCATAAAGATGAAGTGATTCATGGTGTAACTGCCTGTCAAATCATTCTGGAAGCTCAATGAAAGTGCTGAGATGCAGCAGGAAAGTAAAGCCTGATGTGGCCCAGCTCACAGTTCTCAGGCAGGCAGTAAAACAGTGAAAATTGAAAAAAAAAAAAATCACAAATGTTTAGAAATACTCTCAATCAGTATCTCAATTTTACAAAGGCAACGAAGAAAGTTGTAATATTCATTCCTTAATTTTCATTCCTTCTCTAGGACAAGCTAATAGTGCAAAATGCTTGACAATCTAAGATATCAGCTTCTTACCAGTATTCTGTGAACTCCTGAAACAGTGGAGGCGTATCCCTCTCTTGAGGAAATAGGCTGTGATTTGAAAGCCATAACCTATAAGGTAAAAGAGGGTATCATTAGATTACAAGTTTGTTTGCCACTAAATCCCACAGCCCTCCCTGGTGCCTACCATGTAGTATGTGTTCAATAATTATTTAACAAATGAAAGATTAAAAAGAATCAATAGAGGGATTCACATGAGAGAAAGGGGTAAATATTACACTATGAGCTCTTCTAGGAGGACTGGCCAGAACACCTGGTTGGGATTGTCTCCAGTGCCTTAAGTGGCTCAGTTACTTTATCTGTTACAATGAATTCAACCAAGAATTCTCTACCCAGCAAGATTATCATTCCAAACTGTAGGAGAGATTAAGAGCTTTCCAGAAAAGCAAAAGCTAAAAGAATTCATCACCCCTAAACCAGCCGTACAAGAAATGCTAACAGGCCTTCTTTAAGCCCAAGAGAAATGGCACTATTAATTATAACAACAACAAAAAACATATATTAAAGTAAAAATCTCACTGGAAAAGTAAAATATATAACACAGGTAGTGGAGCAAGCACTTACAAAGCAAGCATGAAGGTTAAAAGACAAAGGTAGTAAATTTCCCTCAAATTACAATAATTAGTTACAGGCAGCAGAAAATGTAAAGATGTAAAATGTGTCATCAAAAATATAAAACATGGGAAAGGAGTAATATGGTAAAGTTTTGGAACGTATTTAAAATTAAGTTGCTATCAACTTAAAACAGACTGCTATTTACATATGATATTTTATGTGAACCTTGTGGTAACCATGAGGAAAAAATACATAATAAATACAAAAAGAAAATGATTAAAGAATCTAAAGATAACACTAAAGAAAGCCATCAAACCAAAAAAGAAGAGAGAAAGAGAAGAAAGGAATAGAGAGGAACTACAAAAACAACAAGAAAATAATTAACAAAATGGCAATAAGCATATACTTATCAATAATTACTTTAAATGTAAATGGTCTAAAATCACCAGTCAAAAGACACAGAGTGCTAAATGGATAACAAACAAACAAACAATCAAAAAACAACAAGACCCATCTATATGCGCCTACAAGATATTCACTTCAGAAGTAAGAACACAGACTGAAAGTGAGGGATGGAAAAAGGTATTCCAGGCAAATGGAAATGAAAAGAACGCTGGAGTAGGTATACTCAGATAAAACAACATAAACTTTAAAACAAAGACTGTAATAAAAAACAAAAGAAGGCATTACATAAAGATGTCAATCCAACAAGAAAATGTAACATTTATAAATATATATGCACCATATAAAGCAAACACTAACAGACCTAAAGGGAGAAATTGAAACCAATACAGTAATACCAGGAGACTTTAATACCCCACTTTCATCAATGGATAGATCATCCAGACAACATCAACAAAAAATTAAAACAGAAACATCAGCTTTAAATAACACGTTAGACCAGACAGACTTAATAGATATATACACTCTATCCAAAAGAATACACATTCTTCTCAAGCGATCATGGAACATACTCCAGGACAGATCACAAGTTGGGCCACAAAACAAATCTCAATAATTTCAAGAAAACTGAAATCATATCAAGCATCTCTTCCAACCACAATGGTATAAAACTAGAAATTCATTAGAAGAAATAAGAAAAAATATAAAGATTAAACAACCAATGGGTCATTGAAGGAACCAAAGGGGAAATTAAAAAATAATCTACAACCAGTGAAAATAAAAACATGACATACCAAAATACACAGGATGCAGCAAACGCAGTTCCATGAGGGAAATTCATACCTCAAGAAATAAACAAACAACTCAAATAAACAATCTAGCTCTGCAACTAAAGAATTAGGAAAGAAGAACAAGCAAGACCCTAAATTTACAGAAGAAAGGAAATAATGATGACTAGAAGAGAAATAGACACTAAAAAGACAATAGAAAAAAATCAATGAAGAAAGAGCTAGTTCTTTGAAAAGATAAATGATACTGAAAAATCTTAGCTAGACTTGCCAAGAAAAAAGACAGAAGAGAACTCAAATAAAATCAGAGATGTTACAACCAATACCGCAGAAATACAAAGGGTTGTAAGAAACTGCTATGAAAAATTATATGCCAAAAAACTGTACAACCTTGAAGAAATGAATAAATTCCTAGAAACCTACAATCTCCCAAGATTGCATAATGAAGAAATAGAAAATCTAAATACACCAATTACTAGTAAGGAGATTGAAAGCGTACTGAAAAACCTCCCAACAACAGAAGTCCAGGACCAGATGGCTTCACTGGAGAATTCTACTAAACATTCAAAGAAAATTTAACACCTATCCTTTTCAACTCTTCCAAAAACTGAAGGAGGGAAAGCTTCCAAACATATTTTACAAGGTGAGCATTACCCTGATACCAAAACCAGAGCAAGGGCTCCACAAAAAAAGAAAATTAAAAGCAATATCCTTGGGGTGCCAAAGGTGGCTCAGTCAGTTGAGCATCCAACTCTTGATTTTGGTTCAGGTCAAGATCCCAGGGTTGTGGGATGGAGCCCCGCATTGGGTTCTGCACTAAGCAAAGATCCTGCTTGGGATTCTCTCTCTCTCTCTCTCTCTCTCTCTCTCTCTCTCTCTCTCTCCCTCTGCCCCTCTCCCCTAAGGCATGCACATTCTCTCTCTAACAAAACCCTCAATATCCTTGATGAACATAGATCCCCAAATCCACAACAAATATTAGCAAAACAAATCCAACAATACATTAAAAGAATCATACACCATGATCAAGTGAGATTTATTCCAGTGATGCCAGGATGGTCCAACATCTGCAAATCAATCAACACTGAACATCACATTAACAAAATTAAAGATAAAATCACACAATCATCTCAATAGATGTGGGGAAAAAGAATATCTGACAAAATGCAACACCCATCTAGGATAAAAACTCTCAATAAGTGGGTATGGAGGAAATATACCTCAGTGTAATCAAAACCACATATGACAATCCTATAGCTAACATCACACTTAATGGTGAAAAGCTGAAAGCTCTACATCAGAACGAAGACAAAGATGCCCACCCTCACCACTTTTATTCAACATAGGCTCAGAAGTCCTAGCCATAGCAATTAGGGAAGAAAAATAAATAAAAGGCATCCAAATCAGAAAAGAGGTAAAACTGTCTCTATTTGTAGATGACATGATACTATATATAGAAAACTCTAAAGAATTCACCAAAAAAACCTGTTAGAACCAATGAATTCATTCAAGTTGCAGGACACAAAATCAATATACAAAAATCTGTGGTATTTCTATACATAACTAACGAAACATTAGAAAAAGAAATTTAGAAAACAATCCCATTTACAACTGCATCAGAAAAAGAGTAAAATACTTAGTAATAAATTTAACTAAGGAGATGAAAGACTTGAACACTGATAACTATAAGACACTGACAAAAGAAATTGAAGAAGATACAAATAAATGGAAAAATATTCTGTGTTCATGGATTGGAATTAATATGGTGAAAATGTCTATACTACCCAACATAATCTACAGATTAATGGCAACACCTATCAAAATTCCAGTGGCATACTTCACAGAACTAGAATAAACAATTCCAAAATTTGTATGGAACCAAAAAAGATGCCAAACAGCCAAAGTAATCTTGAGAAAGAAGAAAAAAGCTGGAGGTATCACACTTTCTGATTTCAAACTATACTACAAAGCTGTAGTAAATCAAAACATTATGGTATCAGTACAAAAACAGACACACAGACCAATGAAACAGAATAGAGAGCCCAGAAATAACCCACACATATATGGACAGTTAGTCTATGACAAACAAGCCAAGGACATACAATAGAGAAAGGATGGTCTCTTCAGTAATGATGTTGGAAAAATCAGACAGCCACATGCGAAAGAATAAAACTAGACCACTATTTTATACCATGCACAAAAATTAACTCAAAATGCATTAAATACTTGAATGTTAAGACCTGAAACCATAAAATGCCTTGAAGAAAATATAAACTCCTTGACATCAGTCTTAGCAACATCCTTGTGGATCTGACTACAAAGACAAGGGAAACAAAAGTGAAAGTACACAAATAGGGCTACATCAAGCTTAAAACCTTCTACCCAACAAAGGAACCATCAACAAAATGAACAGGCAACCCACTAAATGGAAGCAGATTTTTGCAAACTATATATCTGAAAAGGAGTTAATATCCAAAATACATAAAGAATTCATACAACTTGACAACAACAAATCAACCAACCTGAGTTAAAAATGGGCAGAAGATTTGAATCAACATTTCTCCAAAGAAGATATACAGATGACCAACAGGCACATGCAAAGGTGCTCAACACCAATTATTAGGAAAATGCATATTAAAACCACAATAAGAAAACACCTCACATCTGTTAGAATGGCTACTAAAAAACAAACAAACGAACAAAAACAAGAAATTACAAATGTTAGTGAGGATGTGGAGAAAATGGATACTTTGTGCACTGTTGGTGAGAATGTAAACTGGTGTAGCCACTATGGAAATTATAGTGGCCTCAAAAAATTAAGAACAGAACTACTGTATGACCCCTCAATTCCACTCTGAAATATTTATCCAAAGAATATGAAAACTAATTCAAAAAGATACATGCACCACTATGTTTACTGCAGCATTACTTACAATAGCCAAGATATGGAAACAGTCTACCTGCTTATTGATGGATGGATAAAGAGGATGTGGTACATTTATACAATGGACTACTCAAACATAAAAAATAATGAAATCTTGCCATTTACGACAACACAGGTGGACCTTGAAGATATTAGGCTAAATGAAGTAAGGCAGAGAAAGACAAATACTGTATTATTTCACTCATACATGGAGTCTGAAAAACCAAACAAATGAACAAACAAAACAACAAGAGTAGTGGTTATGGGGTGGAGTGGGGGAGTGAAATGGGTCAAGAGGGTTAACTAGACAGTGACAGATGTTAAACAAACTTCGTAGTGTATACAGATGTCGAGTTATAAAGATGTACACCTGAAACTTACATTTAAAGGGAACGGGGCATAGTCATGGTGAAATACTACCCTATCCCTAAAATGTATAAACTACAACTACAGGCGATATCAGAAAAAAAAATCTCAAAAAAAAATGTCAAGTAAAGGAGACTGGTACAAAGGAGTATATTCCATATGAAAATGGAGACATTACCATTCATCTTATAGGGTAGCAACAGAATTTCACAAAAAGTACCAGCACAGTTCCTTCTTCTCTCTCTGCTTTCCTCCCTCCCTCCTCTCTTCCTTCCCTTCCACCCACCTCCAGGTATAAACTACTCTGTTGATGACTTTCTTAAAAACATTAAGTAAAACTGTCCTACCAAAGAGGGTAAGCATCTCCAGGTTGTAAAACAACCTCAGAGACAGTATTATATCCATGAAATTGAAAGGGCCAGGTGTTATAAGAGGTGATCTCCAGGACCTTCAGATTTTTCAAAGTCCATGGTTATAATTGTTTTTGAAATAACTTTTATTTTAAAAAAATGCAAAGAAATTCCCACTTTTACATTCAGTAGACTTCTCACAACCCTGTAGAAGATCCAGAACATCAGTGACTGCAGATTTGATGTCTGTCTACACAAGCTACAGCTTTGACAGCACAACTGCTTTAGTCATGGGGATTGTGAAATAAGAGTGACGTCTATGATAGCATAATCTCCAGATTTACAGAGATGAAATATATTTTTTCCTAAAACACTTGAAACAGATTGCATTTTGGTCATGTGCCTTTCTTCTGCTTAAAACGTCAAACAAAATATGTACACCACAGGCATTATTCTGAGTGCTTTAAAACAAATCCTTTATTCCTTAGGTCAGTGAGAGAGTAGAAGTGATTTGCACATCTGTTTATCTGTCCTACTGCTGTGGGGGGGCTGGTGGAGATTGTAAGAAAGGATCTATGAATACAGACAGAAAAATATTAGAGTGATTTTGAAGGTAATGATTTATAATGTCAGTCTTCCAAAGGTGTGAATAACAATAAAATGCAGTATGTAAGTCATTCTGCCTTTGCTGGTAACACTTACAGCTCTAGGTGATTAAGACTCGGATTTTCAAAAATCTTTTCCCTGTACAAAATATCCAGCAATAGAATGTTATTATCAGGAAGGGGCTAAATCTGAAGTCGACTATGAAAACTACAGCTCCAATTCAGGAAGCATGGTATCTGGAGATACCTTGGGTGATAAAGAAATCTTACTTGGCCAGTTAAGCAACAGTCTCAATATGACATGTTTCCCTACAGAAAGAGAGCAGTATGGGGCGACTGGGTGGCTCAGTTGGTTAAGCGTCCGACTTCGGCTCAAGTCATGATCTCGTGATCTGTGAGTTCGAGCCCCGCATCGGGCTCTGGGCTGACAGCTCAGAACCTGGAGACTGCTTCGGATTCTGTGTCTCCCTCTCTCTCTGCCCCTCCCCCACTTGTGCTCTGTCTCTCTCTGTCTACCAAAAATAAATAAATGTAAAAAAATTAAAAAAAAGAAAAAAAAGAAAAAGAGAGCAGTATAAGAAAATTCTAAGTGATTTATGACTGAAATTACTAGGAGAACTGAGTATCTCCTATCCATCCCACCCCCCAGAATAGGATTATGCTAAAGAGAATCATTCCTAAACTGGGGACTTGTTATGATTTCAATGAATACCCCCCACCATGGCATCGACAAGAGAAATGGCAAACTTAACATGTAAAAAAGATTTTCACCTGCTTAATCCAAATTCCACTGGCCATAGGAAACTTTATTGTTTAAAGAGAACTTGAGGAGAGATTAAACACAAAAGATTCAGTTCTTATGGCAAACTAATTTTGATATATAAACAGAGAAAGTCACTGCCACTGAAATATACTGCCTCGAAATGCTTACAGAGATGTATTTCATTTATCCATAGATAGCAGGCAGTGATAAAGACTACATTCTTATCTTTGCTCTTTAATGTAATTAACTTCACAGAGTTCAGCAGGCCACTGAGATTTCGTCCTTATTCAGAGCTAAAGCAAAGTTCCACTATTCTCTACAATCAAACAGCAACTTGGCAAAGAATCCAGGAGGCCCTTTGCTTTTCCCTTCTCCGGGCCTAAACCGCAAGCTTGCTAACACTGGTGTTCTAAATGCACAGAACTGGAGTCAGTAGGAGACTCGGGTTGGGGGACAAAAATGGAAATAGTAAAGTGAGAATCTTTTCACTCGAAAACTACCTGACAATGGCATTCTGAGATTCTGAGGCACTTGTAAATCACATTTAAGTATGTCTGTTTTCTTGCCAGCTATTGTGGTCCTCCTAAATCTGAGAAGACTGTCTTTAGACACAGGAAGAGACTAGGACTTAGAAGGAAAATTCTGTTGTGGAATCATCTTTCTACCAGGAGTCTTCAGATATGTGTATTTCTAGACATAATCTATATTTCTGCACTGCTTAATGTCATTTGACATCCAGTACTAACAAGAGTCTACCTTCTCCCCTGGCCTCCAAGCAGCCCCCAAAGTCTCCAGTTTATGCCTCTGGCATTCCAAACGTTGTAAAGAGCTGCTGCTTTATCTTCGCACAGACCTCCCAACCTCCGATGGGGCTCGAAATGATGATCTGTTACCACATTAACAATCTTCTGACTCACCTGGTAGTTCATCAAAGAGAATTAAGTCTCTAAGAAAAGGAGGAGGGGTAGGGACTCGGTAATATTAATGAGAGAAAGGGTAGTCCATGTTTTAAGGACAAATCAGAGTTCTACTATTTTATTGCATATTCTGTCTAAATAAACTGCTCCAAAATGGCTTTATTAGAAATTCAGAGACTTCATGAATAGAAAGGGGAAAACAACAACAAAAAAATCAAATACGGGTTGAACAAATTCCACCCTGGCTTAGCAGGGCGGTAGATTAGTTTTAAGTAGTACCGTGTTGTAGTGAGTAATAGTTTTTAAAGGAGTGCTTGTGTATTTGGGTTGTTCTATTTCATAGTCCCAAGACACTGAGAACAAATATCCAACATGGAGTTTTTACTGTAAAACTATCCAGCTTCACTTGTTTTCCAAGAGACTCATAGCCAAGGTGATGTGAACTTCCCCTATGCTGTCAAGGCAAGTCCGTGGTATAGCATATCACAATGAGAAGCCCTCTCCCACAGCTCTTCTGAGACCACGTGGAGCCTGGGAAAATGCCTCCAAGTGGCCTGCTGAGCCATCAGGACTGCAGGACAGGTAAGCACTGCTTCCTAGCTGGCCCCACCCAACACAGCCTGGCTCTCCTCCAGCCAAGCCTTGTCCCAAACAAGGCAACCTCAAAGTAGTAAGACCTATTTTGTCCCATAATACTTCTTTCCCTGAGATGACCTCTTCATTATCAGTAACATCACTGACAATGACGAAAAATGTCAAACATCCAGAAAAGTAGAAAAACAGTGCCATGACCCCACAAACCCCGCCATCCAAACTCAATAATGGTTAATATTCTGTCATGTTTCAAATACATATTTGGTAAACCATTTCAAAATACATTAGATGTCATGACACTTTACTCCTAAATATGTGAGCACAGACTCACATATAACAAGACATCCTCCTATATCACCAAGATAGTATGATCAAAACTGAGCATGACATTATTGGTCTGTCAAATAACCAGTCCATACTCAAATTTCCCAAACTATCCCCAAAATGTGTATCAATGAACCTCCTCTTGAATTAGAATCCAACCAAAGATCATGCATTGCATTTGGTTATGTCTCTTACATTCCTGTAATCTAGAATAATGTCTCCCTTCCTTTTATTCTTAATTAAGACCTTTTAAAGGGATCAGGCTAGTTGTCCTGTAGAGTGACCTCCATTCAGAATTTGCAGTTAAAAAAAATAAGATCTCAGTTGCCTAAATACAAATTTTCAACCTGCATGCTCTTTTACAATGCCAGCCCTTTATTAGTTTTGACAGCTTCCTTTAAGTTCTGCAGGAAAGAGCAGGTTCAAACTAACACTGTAATTATAATTCAAAGTCTGGAACACAGATGACTTGAAGATTTAGTCCTAAAGATAATTTCAAAGAAGTGAGATCTTAAATTTATAAACACTTAAATTTTTAGCAAAGGTAAGCAGGTGGGGTAGTGGTCTCATTCTTGTTCTAAGAAAGGGCACTTTGTGACGATCAGATGACTGTGTGCTGACCTGGAAGCAGCTCCACACTATGTACCAGTTCAGACTTGTGACTGTTTCCAGTCTGAGGTCATGAGTCAGCTCTCATTCTCCATCTGAAGACCTGGTGAGATTTAATAAGAGGGTAGGAAGAAAGGGGCTGATAGCTACTGAGTACTGACAATGTCTTTGTCCATGCTAGACTAGACCAGGAACACATACAGCCATTTTAAAAAATGAAGAATATGTGTGTTTTAAAGCTATTTCATTCAGGAAAAAATGAATTATAACTCATTACTTCTGAAACTGTCCATTCAGTAAGTCACATCTGTCCTTATAAGATGGCCAAGGGTAGAGAAATCACAAGTGTGATATCATCACTTAGAACATATACAGGGAGGTTGGGTGTGAGATGGAGACTTTGGAAAAGCCCTTATGGGGCCCTTTGAAACATGTTATAGGCCTAAGTGTGATCTTCACCATTGTTGGTGATGGGTGGGGTTGGGGACAGGGGTTGCTCTGTGGGAACCAAAAAACAAGTCTTACCATAAGTTTAAGAACACACACACACAGGATCCTAGTTTAAGACCACAACTGGGAAACAATTTGGGTGGGTAAGTGGAATATTTGGTCCTGGGCTAAAAATTTCACTTATTACCCAAGATATTTAGAGACTCCAAAAGGATCCCTTGAGATAACATTTCACGTTCTTAAATAAGGACAGTACTGGACGCTGAGTCACAATAAAGCTATGTCTATTTGAGGCCAAAACAAATGGGGCAAACTAGTTAGTTCCATGAAAAAAAAAAAAAAAAAAAAAAAAAAACCAAAAACCTACGAACAAAATGATTACTTGAGGACAAATTTACTTAGAAAAACAATTTTCTACCTGTCACTTCATTGGCTTTGTATGCAATACCACTAGCCCCATGTGCTATTAATTTTACTATCTATGGGACCATCAGAGAATGTTACCATTCAGTGAGAAAGCTCAGGCAGACAAAAATTAGAATAAAACAAATTGAGAAATTATCACTTTAGCTTTCTTTCCCATACTGCTTTCCTATTTTTTTTTTTTTTTTGTTTATAAAAATATGCCCTTAACATCAGGTATGAAAACCATGTTTAGATAATGTTCAAGCACAGACAAAATGATATTCAAAATGATGGCTCCCACAATCATAACTCTGCCAGACGATGCATAATAATGAGGACGATAGAACTGGGCACTTATGAAAATCTCAAAGTTCCCTACAAAACCCTTCACTCACCTTTAAATAACTATGCATAAAAGAAACAGAGATTTTGTTTATTTATTTTGAGAGAGAGAAAGAGTGCAAGAGGGGGAGGAGCAAAGAGAGAGAGGAAAAGAGAGAATCCCAAGCAGGCTCTGTAGTGTCAGCATGGAACCCGACATTGGGCTTGATCTCACAAGCTGTGAGATCATGACCTGAACCAAAATCAAGAGTTGGAAGTTTATTCAACTGAGCCACTCGGGTGACCCAAGAAACAGATCTTTTATTTCTAAATGAGGGAGCTGGTTGTTTGAACTGTTGGCTATTCAAGCAGGCCGCTCTTGCAACAACTTTCAAACTTCCTGTGTATAAGATGAGAAGCGCCAGATGAAGCATATCCTCTGTGGCCTCCCTCTCTTGCAGGGGGTCCATTCCAACTCTGAGATTCTATGACCATGTGCAATGAGAAAAAGAGTTGATGAACCACTGGACTATTCGAACAGGATTGCAGAATCACAGGAAAAGAAACATCTTTGAACAGCCCTCTAGCTCACTTCCTGCTTATTAGCCAGGATCATATTTAAATCATATTTTAAAAACACCACCAAATGCCAAATGAGAAGATGCCAAACCTAGGCATGTGTGACTTAATTCTTCCTTTACCATTTGAATTGAGATTGCAAACTTTGATGCTTTAAAGGACAAGACAGTAAAAAGGTTGGGTTTGGACTCTGGAAACCAGAGAAAGCACATGCCTGGTTATAAGGGGACAGAAGCTATTGAACTCCAGCATCAGCTGCCACTGGAAATTAGGGCACCAGGGTACCAGATTTTAGGCCTTTCCAGAAAAGCTAAATATCTAAATTTTTATATGAAATCTCCCAAATTTTAAATTAGCAATGAACTAAAATATAGCAGTCCAAGTACAGCTTTTCTGAGGGCAGCTTCAGCTTTGCACCACCAGTTGACAATTTGTAATCTAAATTCCTCGCACTGCAGTTGAAGTTCATTTTCTTGTGTTCTGCTTTCAGCAGAGATGAAAGAAAGCTGGCTGTTACCAAATGCTTGGAGATAGGTAGTCAGTTTCAATCTAGTCATTTATTCTAAGCTAAATAAACCCAGGTCCTTAACCTCACTACACAGGACATGTTTATCTACATTTAAATCATTCTGACACCTCTAAGTCCTGACATTAAAGATACACAGCTAAGGGTTTGACTCAATGTGGGGGAAAATGAAAAGATTATACAATTTTAGAAATCATTAATCGTATGAATGTGTGAGATCTGTAGTTTAAAAATCACAAAACTTACATTTTTTAAAAAAAGGACTTGGAAGGTTTGAGTAAAACACCAAGTTCTGGGTTGGAAGGGCTAATTGTTATAAAGATGTGCATTGTTCCCATATTTATTTATTTAACAAACATGTACTGAATGCCTATTACGTACCAGACAATTCCAATCAGAATCACAATGAAAACATTTTTTTGTGTGCATGGTAAG
The DNA here is from genome assembly GCF_018350155.1 of Leopardus geoffroyi. NCBI lineage: Eukaryota > Metazoa > Chordata > Mammalia > Carnivora > Felidae > Leopardus > Leopardus geoffroyi. The sequence continues at coordinate 36,488,650 of NC_059336.1, read as the reverse complement.
AGTAGGGAGCAATTTCAAAGCTGCCAAATTAATTCTAAAATTAATCTAGAAGAATAGACAAATAAGAAGAGCTACATGAAAAAACTCAAAATGAAAAAAAATTCTAATTCAAAGTAATGTATATATAAAGGGGTTTTAAAAAAACCAACTAGACAAAAATAAAAAGGTTTATAAAGTTAAATCACCAATAATCCAACCACCCAGAAACAGTTACTTTTGTCACCTTGACTTTTGATGACCTCCAGATCTTTTCTGAAGACATATAAACACACATATATTCCTATTTCTTTTTACAAAAATGGAATCACATGACAAAAGCTGCTTTATAACCTGATTTTTCTTTAAAAAACTCAATGTACATGAACTTTGTGTATGTTACCACTTAGGAATCCACTTTCACTCTTTTCCAATTTAATATTCACTAGAAGACGGTTCCTACTGATCTATAAAGCCGATTCTGCCATATACAGGCCTCTCTCTTTTTTAATGTTTATTTATTTTTGAGAGAGATACAGACAGAGTCAGAGCAGGGGAGGGGCAGAGAGAGAGAGAGAGACAACAGAATCTGAAGCAGGCTTTAGGCTTCGAGATGTCAGCACAGAGCCCGACACTGGGATTGAACCCACGGACCACAAGATCATGACCCAATCTGAAGTCAGACATCTAACCTAATGAGCCACCCAGGCGCCCCTAGGCCTCTCTTTTAGAGTTATTTTATTCCATTGACTTATCAGTCAATATGCACTATATTAATTACCTAAGCTTTATTTACAATAAACCTTAATATCCAGTAGGGCAAGTTCCTTTCTTGACCCTTGAAGCTGTTTCTAGTCCTCATCAAGAATTACTCCTGGTCCTTTATGCTTTCCTATAGCTTTTAATGTTAGCTTGTCAAGTTGCATGAAAAAATTGAGAGTTTGATTAGAAAGGCCCTGAATTTATAGACCAATTTGGAGACAAATGGGACTTCCTATATATTTGACATGGGAGACCTCCCAAATATTTTTGAGGACTTAAAAAAACGTCTTTCAGTAAAGTTTAGAATTTCTCTATGTAACATTCTTGCATACTTTATTAAGTTTATTATGAGGTACTTCCTATTTTTTATTGTTGCCATCACATATATTGCTTCCTAAAAATTACATTTTCAAATTGTCTGCTGTTGCAATTGACTTTTGTATGCTGACCTGCAACTGAAAAATCTATTAAACCCTCTTATTAATTCTAATAATTAGTCACTATATTTCCCTTAGACTTTTCATGATACTTTTATTCTTTATTTCCAAATTTCCCATCTGTATTTTTTCTCCTGACTTATAGTTTGGGCTAGAATCTCCAGTAAATGTTGAATATTGTTCCTAGTAGGAATCGCTGTGGTACCCTTGATTATAAAAGGCACACTTTTAGTGATTTAGCAATGAGAACAGTATTTGTTTCCATTTCACCTAAGTTTTCAAATGTATTAGCTTTTGTAATAGGCACATCACAGATTTGTGGCTCTGTCCTTCAGGACATGCAGTGAACTGCTTTCTCCTACAATGTTTATGTAGACTATCTTCTGTTCTATATTTTCTATTCAGCATTTGTTTGTAACAAACATTCCCCTCAAATTTGTAACAAACAAATCCCCTCAGTTGGGATTTGTATCCCATTTTACAATGTGCTAGGTCTTTTTTCAATTTTTGATGTGTTCACTTGAGTCATGTACAACAACAGTAAATATTCCCAAAGTTTATCATCAATCCTGCTATCTCACAGTTCTTAAATAAACCACTATGAAGTTTAAGTAACCACCAACTAGTCTAGAGTCTTTCCAAGGCCCAATCATGAGCCCACTGCTCATATTTAAATCACATGGGGAGTCCGAAGCTCCAAGGCTGGGGTCATTTTCAACTCTACAGATTCTTGTATCCCTAGCACCCAAGAATCTGATGTAGATCTGGGAAAGTGCCAGACACTTGTATTCTTTTTAAAGAGTTCCAAGGGATTCTGATGCACAGTTCAGGTTTGGAAGTCACTGCTCTAAATCTTATTTTATTGATTTACTGGTATGGAATTAGTAGCAAGAGTCTTGCTAGAGTAATGGTGGTGGTACATTACAAAGTTCTTGAAGATAAACACAAAATGCAAGTCCTATAAGTGAATATAAGAGAGAAATCACCCTCGCTCCTTAAACACAAACAAAGAGGCCTCTAGCAGGAGCACTATAGCAACAGTGAAGAGGCATAGGGAGAAAGCTAATTTCTAAGGCACTCAAGGCCCAAACGACCAAGGCAATTTATGAGAAGCCAATGCATATTAGCTCAATTATTATCGCCTCTCTGGAGGATTTCAAAGAACAAGTCTCATGCCTCCTTTGTTTTCTTTTCTCTCTCTTCCTCTAACTGCCAGATGATCTACCTTTTCACAGAAAAAAAATAAATAAAATCACCACATACTTTTCATTTTTTATCTTCCACAAGTCCCTACAGTTCACCTAAAATGTACATCAATTTGATATGTAAAAATTAAAGTGATAGGTATGCAATGACTTATAATCGTAATTAAGATGCTAATCAGATCACACACAGACTCAGATTAACAAGAAATGTACGATGTTTGCTATGACTCAGGTTTTATTATTTCCGAAACACTACCTTGATATTCCTGTCTTCACTGTCTAAACAAGGAAAAACTTAGAAGAATGTGTAAAGAGAACTTTTTAATGTTGTTCTGCTTACAAAGTATTTACTGATAATATAAGTATCAAATGAACAAATAAAAAATACTGGTTAATATAAAAAAAATCATCAAACAGAACCTCCACCTTCATCGTATACACATTCTTACCATAAAATTAAGAGAGATATAACAAGACATGTGCTTCCCAATGAGTGGCAACAGGAAATACACCCTATCTAGCACAAAGTATTCTTGCATAAGAAACAACAACATACAAGGGATCTGACCTCATCAAGAGTGTGGGTCTGACTACCAGTTTACAGGAAATACAGGGGCTGGAAGAATATTAACACCACCATGCAGATGCAGCCAGCCAAACCCAAAATGTGGGATATTCCAGAGGACACTTGACCTAGTTTCTCTGATAAGTAAACAACAAGAAAAAAAAAAAACAAAAAACAAAAACAGGAGGGACATTCCCCTAAGTTCAAAGAGATAGTCATCTATTGTAAAGAGAATCAATCAAATGCAGTGAATGTGTGGACCAACCTTGTTTGGACCCTCATTTGAACAACCCAACTATAATAGAATTGAAGAGATAGAGAAATCTGAAGACGGACTATATATCTGATGACATCAAGAATTTTTTTTCTCCCTAGGGACGCCTGGATGGCTCAGTAGGTTAAGCATCCAACTCTTGATTTTGGCTCAGGTCATGATCTCGTGGTTTGTGGGATTGAGCCCTGAGTCAGGCTCTGCACTAACAGTGTGGAGCCTGCTTGAGATTTTCTCTTTCCCTCGCTCTCTGCCCCAACCCGACTTGTGCACTTGTGCACATCCACGCTTTCTCTTTCTCATAAACACTAAAAAAAAAAACCTTAATGGCACTCTGCTCATTAAAAAAAAAAAAAAAAGAAAACTTAGGGGCACCTGGGTGCCTCAGTCGGTTATAAGCATCTGACTTCAGCTCAGGTCATGATCTCTCATTTCATGGGCTAGACACCTGCACTGGGCTCTGTGCTGACAGCTAGGAGCCTGGAGCCTGCTTCAGATTCTGTCTCCCTCTCTGCCCCTCCCTGCTCACACTCGGTCTCTGTCTCTCTCAGAAATAAACATCTTAAAAAATGTAAAACACCTTATTTTTTAGAGTCAAATATATTGAATCACTCATGTGTACAATATATGATATCCAGGATTTACCTAAAATTATGTGGGAGTGGGGGGCAGGAAGAACAAGTCAGGGGATAAATGAAATAACATTTGGCCATATGTTAAAAATGTGATGCTGCGTGATGGATGAGAGGGGACTCATTGGATAATCTATTGTATGCATCTGAAATTTCTAGTAAGTTTAAAAACAAAAGAGAGAATTCTTTGAAGACTTAAATTAAAAAAAGAAGACCATAATTTGATGAAAACCTTCAAGAACCTAAAAGCTGATGCATTTTTCCTTTTAAATATTTATGTTAATATCATCCTTCTTTCAAAGTTTCAGAACATAAGTCACAATTAAAGTTTGCTTTTCTAATTTTCTAACTTTGAAAATAACATTTTACAAAAAAATGCAAAAGCATTCTTTATTGTGTTGTGAATTATAACCATAATCTTTAGAATAATTTTTGTAAGTAGATAACAATTAAAAAGCAACCTAAACAGAAATGATCTAATAGGTGATTGTAAAGCTCTCATCTTCCTTAAGCCTTAAAATTAAGCACACTATCGCATTTAAAGTAGGGATGGTAACCTCATTCTTTCATGACTACTGGCCCAAGTTGAAAATGTAACTGATTATAGAAATAGGTATAGATATAGATACATATACATACAGTCTGCAGGTTCAAGCCATACTACCAGCCTGTTACATATGGAGTAAAAAGTGCACCATACTTAAAAAAATATATAGCCTTGCAGTAAAAGGAGCACATGTCCACAGGGCACCTGGGTAGCTCAGTTGGTTAAGTGTCCAACGTCAGCTGAGGTCATGGTCTCACGGTTTGTGAGTCTGAGCTCCGTGTTGGGCTCTGTGCTAACAGCTCAGAGCCTGGAGCCTGCTTCAAATTCTGTGTCTCTCTCACTGTTCCTCCCCCATTTGCGCTCTTGCACTCACGCTCTCTCTCTCTCTCTGTCCCTCAAAAATAAATAAACATTTAAAAAAATTTTTTTAAAGGAGCACATGTCTAAAAGCAGAATTGGGAATCTGACAAAGACAAAGGAGACCCTCCTGCTAAAAACACACAAAATCTGGGTAAAAGAAAAACATGCTTAAGTACATAGCAGAACTCAAAAGAAACAGAAATATCAAGGAAATACCAGAAATGGAGAGGTAAAGAGTAGGAAACGAATGGGCTGACACTCTAATGGCCTATAGAAAAGCTTTAGATCAGACATACACAGGAGAGGACCCAGTCTCCACTGCCCCGAGGAGTAGACACTGCTCCATCACTCCACAAAAACCCCTCTCTTGACTTGTGTGTTTTTCCTTTTGTTGAATGCTGAGAACTCACCAGCCCCTGAGGCTCCACAAAAGTCTCTCTTAATGTTGCATTGTCCCAAATCTCCCAGCTTCTTGGATACCCATCCCACAGAACTACTTTTCTTCATGTTGTTCCTCATTCCCACCTTCCAAAGGCAAGCATTTTTAGGGTGCCCCTCCGCTCTCGGTCACATGACTGGAGTGGAAGCCAGCCACAGTCCTGCCTTCTTTTCTTCATAGAAGCTTTCTCTCTTCCTTTCACTGGTTTTAGTAGAAGGTTCATATGATAGGAGGCCTTTACACTTGGGACTTGAAAATACTGGACAGTGCAGTGCTTTGGAGTCCCTGAGAGGGAGTCCTGGAGAGGCCAGTGAGGCACTGGAGCGGGATGTGAGTTTCAAACTGATACTCACCTAAGCAAGGGCATCAATGCCCTGTGTGTATTTCCTTCTGTCTTGTGCACTGCACCATCTGTCCCACTTCCTGCCCTGGCCTCGTCTTCTTCACTGGCTTGCTATGTTTGTCTTCATCTCTTCTCAGTGGCATACCTCTCCATGGCCTCTCCCATCACCGAGGTTCTACAAGAAGCTTCTCCTGCTTCTTCTCAGGGTTTTCCTCCACACCAGCCCTGTCCACACCTCCTGTTATCACCTCCCCCCTCCTCAGTCTTGCCCTGGGGTCTACTCAAGCTTACTCTCCATGGGTCTGCTTTTCCTGGTCTACCTGCCCTACACCCCTCCACTCTGCTGATTCCCATCACTGAAACCGCTTCCCACACATTGGAGCAAAAGCCTTACTTTCTTCTCAGCTCTCTTCTGAAAATACAGCTTTTCTAGAAAAAAGTTCTCTGGGCTCAGGAAAAATAGAAAATTCCTTAGAAACGGAAGGAAGGCCAATATTGTTAAACAAGTTTGGGCTGCACATCTCTGTCTGGGAATTACGTTAGTCAAAAAGCATAAAATAAATATCACACTGATGGTGAGCTGCTACTGAGGGAGCAGGATGGCAGCACACGGGAGCAGTTCCATACAAGTGAGACATTCTAAAAGTAAAGATTTTACTCTTTCTGACCCTGTAAATGATCTGAGTAGAGGAGTTATAGGGACTGGTGTGAACACAAAATGACTGCCTTTTTTTTCATCCTGTCAAAAGCCAGATGTTCCTCTAAAAGTCATAATCAAACCATAGTCTTACAACTCACCCTACCTGTGCCTCTACTACATACAAGAACTATGTGAAGCCCCAGGTACGTCACAAAAACCACTCAGCTCCTGAGGGGCTCAAATGAGGTCAGAGGGAGAGACAACAGTTAAAGGATGATGGTTACAATGTAACTGCTACAACAAAGACCTGCATTGGGAGCTGTGGGGGCCAAGAAAGGGTATGTCTCACTAAACAAGGGAGAGTAACAAACTAAAGTGGGGAAGGCCATCCCCAAGGAAGGGAAGCATCTAAGCAGAGCCTGGAGGCATCAAGAGGACCATGCTGGAAGGGCTGAGAATGGTGGGCACTGCAGGCATGTCTCTGTCAGACCACAGCTGGGAGGCAGATGAGGCTTAGAGTTCAGGATGAAGAGATGAAGTACAGGGGAGAGATGGGGAGGGATAAGCAAAGGTGCTTGGACTTTGACATGTAGTCAGCTTTACAGCCTAAAGTAAAGGATTTTAACAGGAGTTACTGAGACCCATTAGCATCCCTAGTCATACCTTACAAATACTGATGATTCACTGTGTGTTTCCATTAATATGAAGATCTTAACTAAACTGAGGATCACTTTTCTCCTCACTGATTTGGTTAAAGTGGAATACAGGTGATGAATTTGTCGAAGAGTATAATTTAATCTAAAAATCCTAGAAAAAATCTTTGGAAAAATTAATATTTTATTAATTCATTAAAAATAAGGTGTTTATAACAATTTTAAATGATGTTTACACTGATTAAGTTAAAAGAGACACTTGATCCTGATTAGTGAATGCCAGCTTTAACCCTGCTGGGAAAAAAATAACATTACTAGAAAGCTAATTAAAATAGGTTGGTACTGGCCTAAGGACAGACATGTAGAAATAGAACTTAGAGTCCAGAAATAAATCCTTGCGTTTACTGATAACTGATTTTCAATAAGGGGGCCAAGACAATTAAATTGGGATAGAAAGATCTTTTCAACAAATGGTACTGGGACAAATGGATAACCACATGGAAAAGAACAAAGCTGGACCCTACCTCATATCATACACAAAATCAACTCATTAACTCAAAATAGATCAAAGATACAAATGTAAGAGTTAAAACTATAAAAGTCTTAGGAAAAAACACAGGCATAAATATTCATGGCTTGGGATTAGGCAATGGTTTCTTAGACATAATACAAAAAGCACATGCCACAAAAACAAAAAATTGAATAAATTGGACACCATCAAAATTAAAAACTTCGGTCCATAGGAGAAAAATTTTGCAAACTATCTATCTGATAAGGGACCTGTATCTAAAATATGTGAAGAACTCCTACAACTCAGGGCTCCTGAGTGGCTCAGTTGGTTGAGTGTCTGACCAGCTCAGGTCATTATCTTATGGTTCATGAGTTTGAGCCCCGCATCAAGCTCACTGCTGTCAGCGCAGAGCCTGCTTCAGAGACTCTGTCCCCTATTCTCTGCCCCTCCCCATCATGTGCTCTGGCTCTCTCTGAAAAATAAATAAAACATTTTAAATAAATAAATAACCCCCTACAACTCAATAATTTAAAAAAAAAAAAGTCAATTTAAAAATGAACAAAAAATTTGAATAAGATGTTTCTCCAAAAAAAGATATATAAATGGCAGATAAGTACTTGGATACAGGGTAAACATCATTAGCCATCAGGGAAATGGAAATCAAAATCACAATCAAAGCCACTTCATACCCACTAGGATGACTATAATCAAAATGACAAATAACAAAGTGTTGACAAGAATGTGGAGGAAATGGAATCCTCATACACTTTTGGTAGGAATAGGAAATGGTACAGCTGCTTTGAAAAAGTCGGAAGTTCCTCAACATATTAAACACAGAGATAACAAATTACCCAGAAATTCCATCTTTAGGTATATACTCATGAGAAATGAAAACATATATCCACTCAAAAACCTGTGCAAATATTCATAGTAGCATTATTCACAATAGCCAAACAGTGCAAATCCAAGTGTCCCTCAACTGATGATTGGATAAACAAAATGTGATATATCCACACAATGGAATATTATTTGGCAACAGAAAGAAATGAAGTACTACCAGTAAATGCTTACAACCTGGATGAACATAGAAAACAATATGCTAAGTGAAAGCCAGTTATGAAGAACAACATATTGTAAGACTCGATTTATATAAAACATCCAGAGTAGGAAAAATCAGTAGAGACAGAACTAAATTGGTGGAAACTCTGGGATGGGAATGGGAAGGATGCTGGGGTAAAATGGAGAGTAACTGCTAATGGGTATGGAGTTTCTTTACGGAGGAACAAAAATGTTCAAAAAGGGGTTCTGGTGACAGTTGCACAACTTTGTGAATATATAAAAGCCAATAAATTGTAAACTTTACCTTTTAATAGTTTTTTTAAGTTTATTTTTATTTATTTTTTTGAGAGAGCGAGCAAAGGAGGGGCAGAGAGAGAGGGAGAGAGAAAATCCCAAGCTGGCTCCATGCTGTCAGCACAGAGCCAGATGCGGGACTCGATCCCAAGGACCATGAGATCATGACCTGAGCCAAAATCAAGAGTCAGACACTTAACTGACTGAGCCACCAGGTGCCCCTAAACTGTATACTTTAAATGAGTGAATTGTAGGGTATGTAAATTATATCTCAATAAAGCTGTTATTAAACAAACAAAAAAAGAATGGGATAAAATGCTATTCAACTAAATTGGTGGGAACTGTCAGTGTTCTTAATTCTGAAATCCCCAAATCAAATAAGAAGAATGCTTTCCTCTAACTGAAAATGTCAGAGACTTCTAAAATGGGGTATATGACTGGTTGATCATGCTGGTAAATGCTAAGAGGCTACACAGAAAAAATGTTCCCCATCATTTTACTAGATTCATCAAATGCCATCTATGAGCTTTTGATGTGTGAATTCTATAATTTTCCAATAGTAGGCCTCCTTGCCCTACAGTTATCCTAATTAAATTTCACTGGTGTCTTTTAAGAATACCATATACAATTCCAAGTCCCCAAAGTTTATTCAGTCTAATTTTTACTTTTCTAAAATACTAGAGGAATGGGGTGTCTGGGTGGCTCAGTCGGTGGAGCGTCCGACTCAGCTGTGCTGACAGCTCAGAGCCTGGAGCCTGCTTCAGATTCTGTATCTCCCTCTCTCTCTGTCCCTTTCCCACTAGTGTGCTCTCGCTCTCTCTCTCTCTCTCTCTCTCAAAAATAAACATCAAAAAATTTATTTTTTAATAAAATAAAATACTAGAGGAAAAAATGATTTAATAAGCTGGAAATGGGGGGGGGGTGGGGAGCATGAAAAAGCTTCCTCATAAGAGAACTATTTATAAACTCTATACTTTTGCTATTAAAAAGTATTTTACTAAAATAAGGATAAACTTGCACACTGCAAAAATTTTAGTCTTCCAAAAGTTCACATTACCTTGAAAGGAAACCCAGAAGCTGTTTTATTTTCAAATATATCTTAAGAAGAAAGATTTCCTAAGTGTTTCAAAAATGTTTTCTATTTAAGAGAAGCCTTTACAAGTCATTCTTTAAATAATGAGAATTTCTTTTCCCCCAAGGGAATAATTTCTACTGCAGTGTTTCTAAGAATATACAGGGTTAAAACCGTGTAAAATAGATTTTCTCACAGTTAGGGGAGAGTGAAACACCGCAAATAGGAAACCAGACAGCTCGGGGGTCAAAACACTACACTTCCAGGTCAGACTTCTGGTTGCAATTAAGTAAAATTCCTGCAAATATTTGTAAGGAAATCATATTTTTGGTGTCTCCTTTCAGCCCTTGTAACTTCTTACTTTCTTTAACTGCAACTTGTATTTGTGGGTATATACATATGTATATTATTTATTAGAGACACACAGAAATACAAAAAAACATAAACATTTAGGTACATAACACACCAACCTATGACCCCAGAATGGCAATTTGATCTTGGACTCAAAGGTAAAATGAGCATTTGTTCTAGGCTTCCATTTTTTTAATGTTTCAGATTATGTGGACCCAGTTTTGTTTTTGCTTGACACAGACATGGATAATTTGGTTCTCAAGACATTTCACAAAATAGGTTAAGCCAAGTTTCCCATTAGATTGCATGGTTCATGATCAAATAGTTAAATTTGAATCTGGAGTTTTGGCTATAAGTAATAACAGCACTGTGTTAGAACAAATGTAAACAAGGTCCACAATTAAATGTACCTGAGTAGTTATTAAATATGCTTTCTACTCAACTCCCTGGGAATAGCCCAGAAGCTCACAGCACTTCAAAAAAATACCTACCTCAGAAATCTGTGGTGGATTCACTGACAGACAGATATTCCCGGTTTTAGGTGTTATTACAGTGAGTATAAAATTATTTTGATTAAAAACAATTAAGCAGTAAACTGAGAATCGTAACCATAAAAAAATATTTTCATTTTAGATTTTCCACTTTCACTCTATTAGGGTGACATGTTAGGGAATTTGAAAATGAAAGCACTCTGGTTTTTCATCATCATTTGGGTTGTAGTCCCCACAATTCCCAAGGTATTTAGTTAGCGAATCTCAGTCCCAAAGTGTTAAACAACTGCATGTTCTCCTGAACAAGGGCCTCTTCACTCGTCTGTCCTCTGTACCCTTTTAAAATCAAAGGGTTTTTACAGATATGTAGACTGTTAGATAACTACTATTTTCTCTCTCAAGCTTCTTAATGGCTATTAAATATTAGTGATGTGAAACTCGATGACCACAAATCTTAAACTCTTGGCATGTGACTGGAGAGCCCAGCCAAAGGAAAAGAATTTAAAGGGAACAGACAAGTTGGTAAGGGCTACAGGCACTTCCCAGACATCGGAAGGGTACTGCTGTAGCATAATGCACATAAAACTCCCAAGAAATGAATAGTACATGCCAAGGCAAATAGTTTCCACTCTACCTTGTCATCCACACATTAAAAAATTATATGCAACCCCTAGGAGAAAAGGCCACTGCTTTATGAGTGGCAGCGGGAGGGTGGGGCAGAGGCGCTTTTCCTCATTAGTATCTGCCCAACACAGGAGAGGTGGCCACTTGTTACGACTGTATCTGGGAGGTACCAGAAGAAAGTGGAGCTTCACGAGAGTCTCACTAGCCTTGTGCCCCCCCACCTCTCACCTCAATATATAAGTGCGTAAAAATCACTTGCACAACACAAAGCCAGTGCCACATGGAACACGTTCCCAGAATGCTGGGAGAAACCACAATTTTCACTGGGTGAACCAGAGAGAATTACAGGCGTCCCATTCAGTTGTCACCATTAGAAATAAGGTGACAAAACAGATCCCCAAAAGAAACGTTGTGGTTTTTTTTTGTTTTGTTTTGTTTTTTGTTAAATCTCAGCCCTGTTATCAGTTGAAAGGCCAGTGACTTCCTCTTCTACCCCTTCTCCTCCGGACCCCAGAAGGGCAAGAGTGATGACCAGTTCTACCTGACCACCAAATGGAATCTGCCTTTGGAATGAATATCTGGTAATAAATCATCAGTCTTCACAGAGCTGGTAAATAGGCAGGGCTCTCAGCCAACTAGGACAACTCCTTAGGAAAAAAAAAAAAAAGGTCTTGCAATCACCGTTTGATGACAAAGATCTTTCTGGAACGCCAGAGTCCCAGGGGATTTGGTAGACTGGTTTTGAACTGCCCAGTTCCAGAATATGCAGAAATGTGGGAGCCTTGAGTCTGAATGTAAATGTGACATGCAGACTCAAAAGGAATACTGGAATTGCATCACCAGGAAAGCAACAGAACTGGCTTTGTAACGTGAAACTAAGCAGTGGCAATATGGACCTTGTTTTATGAGGGAAAAATCATTGTCTTTTTGGTGTGCGTGGTAGGAGGTTAGAGGAGAAGGGTAAGGTGGGAGAGATGGAAGCAGCTTACTCACAGGCCAGTAGGATCAATCCAATAAGGTTCACAGTAACATTGGCAAAGTTTTCCAGGTGGTTGAACTGAAGTGTGATAACCTCTTGGTGTGGCAGAAAGAATCCTAACCTGTTTTGAAGCTTTGTATACTGGGGGGGGGGGGGGGGGGGACTTTTGTGTGTTTTAATTTCTTGTAAAATTGAAAAGTGAACAAAAGATCGGCCATTGAAACTGGCAATTTCCACAACAGGTGACTGTAACAAATGGAAATATTAACGCTTAAAGGGTTTAAGGATTTTGTTTTCTTGCCATTTATTGCAACAAATGGTTAGCAAAGTCTCCCCAGATTTTGCGAATGCAAAGCATCTTGTGTTGTCGGTCCTGTTTTTAGCACACTTTTGGTAAAAAGTGTAAAACTTTAAGTTCTGCAAATTGCCCCTTCCTAGAAAAATCATCTTTGCTGACACTGTGGCACATTCACCAGAGGGCTTAGAGGCACTTGCTTTCATTACTGCCCTTTAAGCTTCTCATGTGGATGAAAGCCTAGAAAATGTTTTTATTGAGTACACTATGGGAAGAAATGTAAATAATAAGCAAAGCTATTTAAACACATGTGTAAAAAGAAAACACATGTTTCCACTGTGCCCTAGGACAAATCTAAGGAAATCCATTTCTATTTGTAAAGGGCTGCGAATATAAAAAAACAATGCCTAAATATTAAGAATATTTACCAGAACAGTAAGTAATTGAAAATGTGTTGTGCTGTTTTGCTGTTTTTCAAACCACGCGAGGGCCCAGTTCTCCCCCTTCAGTCACCCATGTCTGACTGCCCTAGTCTGAGGACCCCTCCATGTCTGCTTGTGTGACTGCAGCCCAGCTCCGCGGCCACAGCTGGTGTGCGGGACAGGAGCGAAGGCTAACACTCCATGGGAACAGCTGACAGATGTCAAAAGTGGCCGCTGCAGTGAGCAGTGTTTGTCAAGGGCCTATGCTTTCTCAGGGTTAACAGTTGTTGGATGTACAGTAATTTCTACTGTTGTTAATGTGTAAGGATGGATGGTGTTTCACGGCAAGTTTCCCCTGTCTTCTTGGGAAATGCCTGCCACTTTATGTGGAGGAAGGGCTGGGCTCACAGGGAAAAGTGTTTCACTTGCAAAATTTATTTTAAATAGGAAAAGGCCCTGTTTTCAATGGGCTGGGAAAATAAATACAAACCAAAACAAACTGCACATATACAACTTTGCACTCATGGGGACGCCGGAGAGCAGGGCTCACAATCAGGCCTGTGTCTGAAGAGCAAAGAGAAAGCTTTCTTTGGCAGGTACCATACACTGGGCGTTGGGGAAAGGAGGGGAACATTTCTCAGACAGAGGGAAGAATAGGAAGAACTTGCTTGTTTTGGCGATTCTTGCCTTTTCTCCTCTGGTGTGAACACCCACTGATTTCCTAACATGGTGGTAATGTGCCCCACCACAGAATGCTGCGTGGGTGTGGATGAAGAGAGAGGAAGCCTGGTAATTCAGCCCTGAACATTCGCAGAAGATACCTTGGATGCCACAAAAGAATGAGCAGACGGCTCCATGCATTGGCTAAAGATGGAAGCTAAGATTTTAGAGGCGCATTCAGCTTAGAAGAAAAGCCAAAAAGAAAGCCACTGCAGACAGAAACCACAGTACCCAGGAAAATTTAATTTATTTTATGGCATTTTCCAAAGGACTGGGTTTCTTAGATGTTAAATGCAAGAACAAGGTTATACAAAATGGAATAATAGGCAGTAAAAAAAAAAAATTACTGCTCTACAAACACAAAAATGTAGTGAACCCCTAATATTTAGACAATGCACTGAGGTAAGTGCTTGGTGCAGAAAGATGAGCTCTGTTTTGGGGTCTGTTTCTCCCTTTCCATCTTGTGATCAGAGAAGAGGGGATATAAAACCCAAACAAAGATATTCACATTGTAGTTCAGGCAGAACACTGCTCCTGGCTTTCACACGGTTAACTGAAAGACAGCTTTGTTTTCATGATTAGAGGAAAGTTTTATTAAGAGAAAACAACACATTTATACACATACACACACTCTCTCTCTCTCCCCCCCTTAATCGGGATACTGAAGCAGTGAAGACCGCCCAGATATCAGACAGACGCATTTCCACACAGCCTCTGACACTTACTAGCTCTGTGACCTCAGGCAAGTTGCTCACACCCTTGAGTTTGTTTCTTGTCTTCAGATCAAGGGTTAAGAATGCTGGCTAGAAGGGGCTACCCTAAGGATCTGCCATGGGTATGCAGACCTGGCACAGAGCTGGTGGCTAGCAGGCTGAAGCTCAGAAACAGGTAACTAGTAGGGGCATGGATGCTAACAGAACCTGGGATGGGGGGCTCTGGAGGCTATGTTTAGTCCCTAGGTGCCACAGAGCCAGGACATAATGCAGCTAATCTTACACTGGGGTAGGATGTTGTTCTGACTTTCTGAAAACCAATTGAAAACTACTATTTAATAATTTGTAACTGGGGCACCTGGGTGGCTCAGTCGGTTGAGCGTTTGACTTCGGCTCAGGTCATGATCTCATGGTCTGTGAGCTCGAGCCACGCATCGGGCTCTGTGCTGACAGCTCAGAGCCTGGAGCCTGCTTCGGATTCTGTGTCTCGCTCTCTCTCTGCCCCTCCCCTGCTCATGCTCTGTCTCTCTCTGTCAATAATAAATAACATTTAAAAAATTATAAAAAATAATTTGTAACTCATGACCACTTTCACCTCTGCCTTTTGTTGAAGGGGTAAGAGATGTTGCAATGGAAGCATGCCCCAAAGCCTTGACAAATGAACATGTGACTGGTGAACAGAAACTACAATTTGTTCCTTTATTTCTTCCAATGCTTGCGTTCCTCCTGAGTAACAGGCTCCGCTCTGGGTGCTGAACAGCACAAGAGCCCTGGCCCTCGAAGGAAATGAAGTCTGTCTGGGAAGCAAGGAAGCAACTGGACTGGTAAGTGCTGCTACCACTGAGGGTGGACTGAGCACATGGGAAAGGGCGGAGGCAGCTCCCAGAGAGAGGTGCACAGAATCAGATAGAGCTCCTCAGGAGGAGTGACACCCAGGCACAGGCCTGCAGGAGGAGGAGGAGATGACCCACCAACGTGGAAAGAGAAGAGAGTCGCAGGGAGAGGAGGGCAACATGTGCAAAGACGCAGAGGTAAGAGTATGATGTTCTGGGGCCTGTGAGTCAGGCTGCAGTGACAAGTTGATAAATGACCACAGACTCTCCCAAGATTGCCTGGCCAAAGCCATCTGGGACCAGCGACTCCTCTCCCTCTTGGAAGAGAGGGGCTCCTCTTGAACTTGGCCTCCCATGGGTCCAGTTGTAGGTCTAGCAAAATCTATAAGCACTGGGCAGTTGGCTTGCCTAGCATTCTCCTGAATAGTCAGACTGCTTGGTGCCTGAATCTGGTACTAAAATGTTTGCCACTCCCAGCCTGTGCCAAGTGATTGCCCTATGTTCCCCAGAACGCTCTGCACAATGGTGGGGGCCAACATGGAGAGGACACTACTGCCAGGCCTGTTCCTGGGCAGGGAGCCACCTTGGGGCATGAGAGGTAGTTGCTGAGAAGGCTAATGACCATGACAGACATGGTGTCTACAGACCATGAAAGCCCAAGAGTGGATGTGTCATCTGGTGACTGGATAGCCTAAAATCTGCAGCCAACTAAGGCCCATGGCTGGCCAAGTCACTTGGTCCACTAGAGGGCCACAACTCAGTAGTAACTTTGGGAGGAACTCCGTCAGTGGCTCAATCCACTGACATCTTTGGCTTATTGGTTAACAGATATGTCCATAACTCCAAATAAAATGGAAAGCATACTTTAGGCCCTACTTAAACTGTATGCTATAGGCTGAACTGTATCTCTCCAAAACTCCTATGTTGAAATCCTAATCCCCAGCACCTCAGAAGGCAACTGTATTTGGATACAGAATCTTTAAAGAGGTAATTAAGCTAAAATGAGGTCATTAGAGTGGGCCTGAATCCAGTATAACTGGTGTCTGTATTACATAAAAGGAAAACAGAACACAGATACAAATAAAGGGAAAATCACGTGAAGCCAAAGGGAGAAAATGGCCACATCTACAAGCCAGGGAGAGAGGCCTCAAAAGAAACCAACCCTGCTGACACCTTGATCTCAGAATTCCAGCTTCCAGAACTATGAGAAAATAAATTTGTCTAAGTCACCCAGTTGGTGGTAATTTTTTATGGGAGCCCTAGCAAATTAATACATTATATAATAGAAAAAAAGTCTAGGTCTGGTGAACAGGGGCCTGACCTGGGCTACCTTGAAGGAGAGCCACAGCCTCTTACCCAGTCCCCAGATTTGACTCAGTTCTCAGAACTGTATCTCCTTGAATAGAAAGCCAGGCATTCCTCAAGTCAGGACTATAAATCTTTCACTTGGGATGTACAGCTGTTTACTACAGTTCCTGTGCAATGAGAAAAGGGGAATAACCAGAATTTTTGAGAATGATTAGACATTGGCTCTGAGACAATGCTAATTCTTGGGGTTCCGGATCTCCATTATGATCCCCAGAGTGTGATAAGTAGAAACTTGTTTCAATTAATCTCCCAGAGGGCCTGGCGGGTCCGTGAAAATCTGTACTTCTCTTCTCATTTGATGAGTACATAATTGGGATAAACTTATCCTGCAACCATGTTGGACTTGGACTAAACTTGGACTCCATGTCTCATGG
This sequence comes from Leopardus geoffroyi, assembly GCF_018350155.1. NCBI lineage: Eukaryota > Metazoa > Chordata > Mammalia > Carnivora > Felidae > Leopardus > Leopardus geoffroyi. The sequence continues at coordinate 36,471,714 of NC_059336.1, read as the reverse complement.
AGTGCTACATAGTAAGGAAAAGCCAAAAAAAAAGTCTCTGGAGTTCCCTTTCCCCATCAAAACCAAAAGCAATACTAATCCCTGGAAATCAAAGAGTTCATTCTGTCAAAGAGTTCATTCAAGTTTTTGCACCCTGCAACTCTTACTACTAAGAAATAAGCACAAACACTTGTAGGTATGTTTGTGTTTCTTTGACCTAATTAAATGACCTGGAAGAGTGACAGCTTGAGTGACCAGTTTATTAGCAGATAAAAATTTGTGCCTGGCTAATCAATGGCTCTGCTCAACAGGATAGTATCAACCAGAAGCGAATGAATGTAGTGATATAACCTCATTTGGGATGGAGAAACAAAATCTGTCCAGTGGGCAGAATGTTCAAGCGTACACTTTGGGTCCATTTGGCCTGTAAGGAAAGATAGCCTGAAGAATGTATGCGTGTGTGTGTGTGTGTGCACATACACACACACAAACACACACACACACACACATTCATTCACTCATTCACTGGTAAGAACTCAGAAGGACTGGTGACAAGGACATTTGGGGAAAAGCTAAGTGGAGTGTGTGTGAAAGTATGTGTACCTTATGTGAATGTTCTCCAAAAGACTCCATTAAGAAGTTCTTGTAATAAGCTGGACAAAATGACCTGCACATGGATGTTGGCCAGCCTCTTACCCCAGGTGCCAGATTATCTGCTTAAAGGGCTCGTGAACCATGTGGCCTTGGTGGCAAGGATGAATATTATGCTTGGACTCAACAACATGGACTTAACCTCACCAACACGGAGCCCTGCCAAATGCCAAATCTACCAACAGCAACAATTAACAGGAGTCTCTCTACCAACTCTCTTATTGTAAGAAGATGGGCCCATGGTCAGTGGTGGTGGGTGATTATAATGGACCTCTTTCATTACAGAGGAGACAATACCTTCACTGGAATGGACCCTTTATTTGGGATTTGGATGTGTTTTCTATGTCTGCCATGTTTTTGGCAGCCACGTCACCCACGGACTTACTGAAGGCCTCGCTCACTATCACCGCCACAGTGTTTCTGACCAAGAAACTCATTTTACAAATAAGCGAGTATATTCATAAAATTCAATGGTCCTACTAAGCAACCAAGCAAGGATCAAATGCAGCTGGCCTTACAGAGTGGTAGAAGGGTCTACTGAAAATTCAGTTGTGATACAAACTGGGGTGAAGTCCTAAAAGATCTACTACATGCTGTGACCAGAAGAATAATATGTGTTCCCTTGGCAAGAATTCCTGGAACCAGGGAGTGGAAGTGGGAAGTGACCACCTCAGCAAAAGCTCGCTTTCCATCCTCATGACTGTGCTTCATTGGTATTCAAAGGAAGACTGGAACAGAGAGGATAACAATGACCCAGGCTGAGGGTTAAATGTGCCACATAACTCCAGGTTTTTTACGCCATTAGACAAACAGACCAAAAGGGGAGTAGAAACGTTGGCCCATAATGACACAATAGATGCAAGTGGATAAAACACGGGGAGTATAACGGCTCTATCTAGTGGCGCATTTCCAGTGTTAAAAGTTAATGAGAACTGTGGCAAACTCATAAAGGCAGGACCACCGCTGGCCCAAATCCCGATGAAAGTTTGGATCGCCTTGCCAGGTAAAGAATCCTGATCAGCTGAGGTACTGGCTAAGGGCCAGGGGAATGTGAAATAAATGTTAAAGGAAGGCAGATACAAACACCAACTATTTATTGCAAAAGTTAGAATGGTGGCATCTTCCTATCCTGTCATCCTCGCTGTATCGTGTATATATTTATATGTTAACTAAGTTTTTTAGCTTTGTGTTTCCTTACTATTCTATGCAAGGTATGTAAACTTCTTAACTTAGTCAATAAATTAACAAATGTGAGCTGTGAATGAACATCACCCAGGAAGCCTGGGTTTGGACTAGGGCATGAGACTCTGGGTTCTCTCTGTCTGTCTGTCTCTCTGTCTCTCTGTCTCAGAGGAGATGCTGAGCTTACTTCCTCTGCCATTGGGAGAACTGTATCTTTAGGCAGAAGCCTGTTGTTTGGAAGTTTGTGGACGAAGGAAGCCAAGAGGAAAACTTGAGTGGTTATTTTGTAACTTGTGTCCACTCACCAAAACTTCTGACCATCCTCCCTGGGTTTTGGTAACTTCCCACGTTGTAACATCCCACTTTGCCAAGGGAAGAGACAAACATTCTGTCCTTCGTGGCTTACCTGCAAGCAGGGTACAGCCATGGGACCTAGTTTCGCATTGCAGTGGCTCACAAGGGGCAGCATGGTGCTGTGGCCATGTGCCCGGAAATCAATCTTCTTCAGACTGGGGTGGAGGTTGATACCCGGTCTTGACTGTAGCTGAAATGGCACATGTACCATAGCCGTCCTCATCTCATGGCTGACGCTTTGCTGCCTGTGTGCCTTTGGAGGCCTCCCACAGGTACATCCTGTGAGCTATCTAATAATGTCTTTAATTGACTCTGCTTAAGAACGAGACCCATTCTGCTAGTCTCAAGCAGAAATGAAATTAAATAAAGGATATTAGGCAATTAAGGTTCCTGACCACAGAAGGTTTTAAGCTGGAGACTATCACAGTTTTGTTTTCGAAAGACCACTCTGGCAGCAGAGGTGTGGATGAATTGGAAGGAAAATCAGGAGGCTGTGGCAGTAATTCAAGGGCTGATTAAGAAGGCCTTGATCAAGGAAGGGACAATGGGAACAAGAGAAAAAATTAAGAAGAAAAAGGCAAACAACCCAATACAAAGATGAGCAACAGCTGTAAATATGCAGTTTAGTCAATATGTACATTAAAGTGAAAGACAAAAATCAAAGCACAGCATCTCCTTTTCTGATTTTTGGCCTGTCAAACTGGGAAAAATTAAAACACTGTAATACCTAGCACTGGCAAGGCTAAGGGGAAAACATTAATGAGACAGAATTGACAGAAATCGACAGTGAAGTCTTTTAAAAAACTTTATCACAACATTAATTTTTACTGAATCTGTTGAAATGACAGGTGACTTTACAAAGATGAAGCTATCAGCAAATGTCTGTGCTATGCTGTTTGCTGAGTTTGTCAATACTTACTGTGGTCCTTTATATTGTAAGATTAAGGAAATGGTCTCAAAACCATTTATGCTATTTTTTTTATAAAAAAAAAAACTCAGAGCATGAATAATACTAAATTTTATCTGAGTAATCAGCAAAGTTACCTAGAGACTTCAGCTCAGCCAGCACTGTGTGCTGAGTATCTGTACTGTGATGAGGCACATTATTGTCACATGGATCTAGAAATAGAAAAAGGTAAGAAACTCATGCAAATGAGAGAAGTTTTCTGCTTTACACAAAAGCATAAACCACTCACATTCATCCAAACCACCAAACAGTAACGACAACTCTATTTTCAGGGAACATGAGACAAAGGACTGGATACTGAGGAGGAAATAGGCAAGGCCTTACGGTTAGTGGCTTTGAAATTGCTCTTGAAAAAGGCATTTAAGTAAGATTATGGGAACAGCTGAGAACAGGCAGTTAGATAAATGTAGAGAGATGTCTTTGGCTCTGAGGCAAGAGTAAAAGCACGTATTCAGATTCCATTTTTTTGTGGCGCTGTTAATAAACAATATAAGGTGGCAGTATATCAGTGCGTGTATCCACTTCGTCCCTGCAGGTACACACAGCCTAGAGCAAGATGAACCTCTTTGTGAAAAGGAACCTTGTGGTAGACACAGATGAACAATGCTCTTTCCTTTTGGAAATTAACCGGTGAGTATGAAGTTAAACACCTATAACCAGAAACAGAGTTATCTGCTTACGCTCTAGAGTTATGCAGCAAAGTGAAGAAGAAAAGTGGTTTTGTGGGTGGCAAAGAATCGATCTTTGCCAGTGAAGGAGTGGGAGAAAGGTAAACTGATTATAACACAGTCACGGTACAATGTGACAAATACATTAAAGGTGGTAAGTGCCAGAAGAAGACAAACTGAGGAAGACTTTGGAGAAGTCATATTTAAGTCGGGTCTTAAAGTTAAGTAGGAGCTTTCCAGACAAAGGTAAAACCTGTAAATGTAAAGGCAGAGGGATAAGGAATGCAGGCTTGTGGGAGACAGGAAAGTGAGTAGCAGGAGGAGACAAGGCAGGATGGGGAGGTTATGGAAACCCTTGACCTTACTAGGAAGAGGAAAGATATAACATGTGTGTAATTTATCATCTGTATAAGCATGTATTAAGTACCTACTGCAAAGCAGAAAATGTCCTCCAAGCTGGAGACACAATGGTAATAAAAGGGGCAGAGCCTGTCTTCAGGCGGCTCACATGTCTGTGGAGAGACAGACATTCATGGAATGGTGTTCAGGATGCTTGTGGGCCTATAACAAGGAGACCTGTCTCCAGGATAAGCTCCCTGAGGAGTGATTTTGAGCAGAGAGAAGACTGAGCACAGGGAAAGTGGAGACCAGGGCTCCAACATGGGCAGAGGCCCCAAGATGAGTAGAAGAACGGAGATTTGGAAGAAAGGAATTAAGCTGCTATGACTGGAGCAAGAAAGAAGGAAAAAGTGAGACAAGATGAGGCTGGACAGGCAGCTACTCGAAGGACCCTAGCTTGTACCCTTGGAGCCTTGGGGAAGAGGTTCACAAGATGAGACCTCTGATTTTAAGGGATAACAAGAACTGAATGAAGTGTGAAGAGCAGGCGAGGCACTGGCCAGAGCAGGCGCAAGGAAGCCAGCCAGGGGGCTGCTGTGGGGGCGCAGGTATCCAGGGGAGGCGGGAGCAGGGACTGCTTGCTGGCAGCAAAGGAGGGGACTGGCTAAGGTATGAACATCACAAGACATGCTCCATTAAAGATTAACTGTTACCAGAAGTAGAAAGGAAAGGGAAGATAGTGCTTTCGCTCCAAGTTAACTTTCAGCGAGGAATACTTAACACAGCTTTTCTCCTACAGAGTGAACAATAGAGCGGTGCATTATATCATCTTGCCTCCCTCTGGCACTAACTACTTATCTCAGTACAGGGAAGCCAGTGCTCATCCCACAAGTGGCCAGTCACTGGAGGCTCCAGGAGGCAAACACAGGCTTCTCCTTGTTTGTGCTTGCGCAGTTAAATAAACCAAGTCAAAGGCAAATGACAAACTTGCAGCATATAAAACATACAAAGTATTCATATCCTTAAGGAGTGTTTATAAACTAATAAAAATATGAACATTAAAATAAAAACATTATAAAGAAATTGAAGTGTGCAAACATGTATATCATCAGGATATTTGCTGTACTGCTGTTTATGACAGTGTAAACATTAGATGCAACCTAAATGTCCCACCAATAAAAGGGAGTATGGATATTTAATGGAATACTACATACATTAAAAATGGTGATGTGAACCCTGCATGGCCAAAACAATTCTGAAAACCATTAAGAAAGTTGGAAGACTCCTATTTCCTAATTTCAAAATTTACTACAAAGTTATGGTAACCAAAACAGTGTGGTACTGGCATAAAGACAGACATCTAGAACAATGGAATAGAACAGAGAGCCCAGAAATAAACTCTCACGTTTATTTTTTTTTAATTTCTAATGTTTATTTTTGAGAGAGACAGAGAGAGACAGAGAGACAGAACATGAGCGGGGGAGGGGCAGAGAGAGAGAGGGAGACACAGAATCCAAAGCAGGCTCCAGGCTCTGAGCTGTCAGCACAGAGTCTGACATGGGGCTCGAACTCATGAAGCGTGAGATCATAACCTGAGTTGAAGTCAAACAGTTAACCAACTGAACCACCCAGGCACCCCTAAACTCTCACATTTATGATCAAAGATTTCCAATAAGGGTGCCACGACCACTTGATGGGGGAAAGGACAGACTTTCCAACACATGGTGGTGGGACAACTGAATATCTACGTGCAAAGGAATATAGTTGGACCATTTCCTTAAAATTAACTCAAAATGGATCAAAGACATAATGAAAAGGAACAAAACCTATAAAAGCTATAAAACTCTTAAAAGAAAACACAATTTTTGAAAAGCTTCATGTCACTGGATTCAGTAATGAAGCACAGGTGGCAAAATATGAAATACATAAATTGACTACATCAAAATTTAAAATATTCACACATCAAAGGACACTATCGAGACTGAAAAAGCAACACACAATGGGAGAAAATATTTGCAGGTCATATACCTGATAAGGAATTAATATCCAGAATATATAAAAGAACTCCTCCAACTCAAAAACAAAAAAGCAAACAACCCAATTAAAAAACAGGCCAATGACACAGACAGACATTTCCCCAAAGAAGATATACAAATAGTCAATAAGTACATGAAAAGATGGTCAAAATCACTACCCATGAGGGAAACACAAATTGAAGCCACAATAAGATACCACTTCACAACTGTTCGGATGGCTATTATCAAAACCAGAGAAAATAAGTACCGGCAAGATTATGGAGAAACTGGGATCCATTCTTGGTGAGAATGTAAAACGTAGTCACTGTGGAAAACAGGATAACAGTTCCTCAAAAAAATTAAACCAATAATGGCCATATAATCTGGCAAGTCCACTGTGAGGTATACAGCCAGAGACTCAGAAAGCAGGGACTCAAAGAAGTATCTGAACACAAAAGTTCATAGCAGCATTATTCACAACAACCAAATGGTAGAAATAACTCAAGTATCCTGTGACAGATGAACAAATAAACACAATATGTGTGTGTGTGTGTGTGTGTGTGTGTGTGTGTGTGTACTATTTGGCTTTAAAAACAAAGAAAATTCTTGGGGTGCCTGGGTAGCTCAGTCGGTTGAGCGTCTGACTTCGGCTCAGGTCATGATCTCACAGTCTGTGAGTTCGAGCCCCGCATTGGGCTCTGTGCTTATAGCTCAGAGCCTGAAGCCTGCTTCGGATTCTGTGTCTCCCTCTCTCTCTGCCCCTCCCCTGCTTACACTGTCTCTGTCTCTCTCTTGAAAATAAATAAACATTAAAAACAAAGAAAATTCTGATAAATGCTATAATAGGGAGGTACTTTGAAAACATTATGCTAAGTGAAAAAGTGAGACACAAAAGGATAAATACTGTATGATTCCATTATAGGAGGTACCTCAAGTACCTAAATTCATAAAGTCAGAAAGCAGAATACTGGTTACAAGAGACTAGGGAAGAGACTGATGGGGAGTTACTCTTTTTTTTTTTTTCTTAATATGACATTTATTGTCAAATTGGTTTCCATACAACACCCAGTGCTCATCCCAAAAGGTGCCCTCCCCAATACCCATCACCCACCCTCCCCTCCCTCCCACCCGATGGGGAGTTATTCTTTAATGGGTAAAGGATTCCAGTTTGGGACGATGAAAAGTTCTGGCAATGGAAAGTGGCAGTGGCTGCACAACAACGTGAATGTACTTAATGCCACTAAACTACACACTTGAAAATGGTTACAATGGTAAATTTTATGATATGTATAGTTTACCACATTAAAACAATTTTTTTAAAAATGGTCATGTACGTGTTTTAAAGGATTTCTATATTATGTTAGGTGAAAAAAATAGGTTATAAAATTGTACAGAATGATCCCTTTTCTGTTTAAAAACAAACTTCTTAAAAATATATAAAATAAAAAAATAAAATAAAATAAAATAAAATAAAATAAAATAAAATAAAATAAAATAAAATAAAAATAAAAAACTTCTTGCCCACATGAGCCCAACAAAGACTTTGATTTTCATCTTGGGGCCGGAACAACACACAACACATGTACCCTACCAGGCTGGAAAATTGAGTATTTAGCATTTTCCACTCAGTAGTAGAGGAAGGCAGGGGAAGGGCTAGTTGAGAATCAGTACTGACCACGCCACGTGCACGCCAGAAATGGAGGTCTGAGAACCTTCTCTGTTCCTTCTCCTTTTGTACAAGTCAGAAAATGAAACTAGCCAGGTCTGTTGGAGTACAAAGGACGCAGGCTCCTATGGCTTTTCTCAAGCTTTATCCTACTACTAAGTGAAATTCCAGAAAATGTCACCTAACACAAAATTGTTTAGACTGAAAATTCCATTCAAGGCTTTGAGTTTGGGTTAAATTAGTCTGTCTGCCTACTTATCAGCTGTGCCCAGGTGAACACTGTAGTTTAAGTATGTCTACGAAGTGGGGGTGGGGGGGTGGGATGCTGCATTAGCATAACCTAGGGGGATGCCACGTTAGTATAACGTGGTTCACAGCAGTCCAGCCCTGTCCTCTGAGGATTAACACAAGGTTGACTGTACTTGTACCACAAAAGAGTGTTACGAAATGCCAACCTAAAGTAGAAAAAAATTAAAAACACGGCAACGATAGGTGGAAAGAACAGTGGGCTGGGAGTGAGAAGAGCTGGATCTGGGATCAGGTTCTGACACTTGTCACCCAAGTATGCTTTCTTTCAACAGGTCACTGAATATGTGTATCAAGCACTGGGCTAAGTAAGGCAGGGAGGGGGACAGCATTGGGGGGGGGAGGGATGCCAAATAAACAAGGTCATCTCGATCCTCAAAAAGATGATCTTTTATTTGGGCGAGCTCTTAATCTTGTAGACCCTCAGCTTCTTCACCTACAACTCGGACATTTCCATTCTCAAAGTGTTGTTAGGAAATAGTGCAGGATAGTTCAACCTCAGTGCCCTTGATGTTTTGGGCCAGATAATGCCTTGTTGTGAGGGACTGTCTTGTGTATTGCAGGATATTTAGTGACATCCTTGGCTTCTAACTCACTAGATGCCAGTAGCTTCCTGCCAACCCCTCCGACTTCAGTGATGACGACCAAAACTGTCTGCAGACATTACCAAATGTCCCCTCCTGCAAGACTACCCCCAGTTGAGAACCTCTCAAATAGGGTGTCATATATATGAAAGCACTTAAAAAAGCATAAAGCCGCAAATCAAGTCAGTATTAATGTAAATCTATTTGTAAGACTACTTGTCAAAAAAAAAGTCCCTTAAAGTACAGTTTCCTTAGGAATGTTTTATTTTCTATTTTTATGTTTTTTGCTTACCATTAAAAGCCCTCCAGGGCTTTTTGGTTAATTTTCCTTACCCAAACAAAGCATCTTCATTAGAACATATTTTTTAAATGTATCACTGTACTAACACGACAGTCAGAGTCAAACATAATTGCCATCTCTACAAAGCAGAAATTTTATCCAAAATCAAAGTACTCTGTGCCTACCTTTTAAGGTCAAGGGACTGGATCTTGTGAATTCTGTATTTGATGGCCTGTGCTGTTTACGAACTTCCAAGTACTCCTTAACTCTTGAATCAATGGTTTCTTTTAACAGTAAACAGACTTCCTAAAGCAAGTTAAAAAATGAGATATAATTCTCTCATTTAATGAAATGCAAAGAGACAACATTGTGCATATTAAAAAGTCAACACTGAACATTTCATTTCGTTTGCTTTTTTACTTAGCTGTGAAAGCTGAAAAGAATGCTATCTGTGCTCATGGGTATCACCCCAGGTTTAAGTTTGCTACTGAGGTTTGCTCAAAACCATGTTGGTTCAGTCTGTGATCTGAGAAATTCATTTAATTTCCCTCTGCTTCAGTTCCACATTTCTAAAAGGAAGGTAAAAGCAGTGAAGTGCCCACTGTGGCCAGGCAAGACTGTGGATGAGGGAAGGATCCAGGAGGTGGAGCATCTCACTGTGACCCCACCCAGACAGCAGGGGCAGCCCCACCCACGGCTTCAGTGGACTATTGTCATGTGGGGATGCTAGGTGGGGGAGGGGGGTCATCAGCTGGTCATCAGCTCTTCTGATCTGTTCAAGAGAAGAGGCCACAGCAATTTTTATGCGAATATTTCCCATTTTTCAAACTTGGTTCAATACTTTTCTTAACCTAAACATCCACCATCCTTCATTCATTAGTTTCTGGCTGCAGGTTTAGAAATCTACTGAAAAAGGAACAGCACCGAATGATGGGCTGAAGAGAGAACTAAGAAATCAGTAATGTGATTTTCTTCCATGCTCTTATTGATACTGTGTGTGCCCATTTGCTTTTGTGAAAACTGCACTATATCCACCGATTAATGGTGAAAATAATTTAACTTCTCATATTTCTTTAAAGTAGATTAATATTTATTAGGCAACAGAAACACATGGTTTTAATTCAATGTCAATGTACCACAACACTAGCAAATTTCTGGAATGTGTTATTTTTTTATATATCAGTGTTACTTATGAAAGAAAGACAAAACTCTAAAAAGTCCACCACATGATGGGAAGACACTGTCCACTTTAGGTGGCATGTAGCCAATGTAGAGAAAGGGGGAAAAAAATGGCACACAAATCTAAATTTCTTATCTTCGATTAAGAACTGGTGTGTAAGGACTAATAATTCTGGTCCAATTCCCAGACTGCAGAAGGCTCAGAGTTGCCGAGGTCAACTCAAACCTGTTTCACTAATTTCTTCAATGCCTTCTCAGGTTTATCTCTTATGATTTTCAAAAATTAAAACGAGAACAAAATTTTAAGAAGCCCTGAAGGGCAATGATAGCCAAACTTTTCTTTTATTGCAAATACAGACACTCCTCAACAGTAGTGAAAATCCTTGATTTAATTCACAAATGGGAATTTGTACATAAAATATAAACACTGATCTCTCTTCTGCTCTCATTTTGCAGCCCAAAGATGCAGTGCCTTGTGGAATAGAGAGAGATCCGTTTACAGTTGAGCATTCTGGCATTGTTCACACAACAGAAAGGCAGCCTTGCCCCATACTGTTGTTTTAACAATTAAAGAATTTTGCTTCACATGCAGGGTTCAACTATGACTGAGCTAGAAAATATGTGAAAGACATACATGGAAACAAAGATTGTTAAAATTTAGCCATAAATGCCCTATAAGGCTAGAACTAAAAATAGTACGACAGAAATAAAACAAAGGCCCATACAACACAAACTTTCTCCCTATAGTTACGGGGCTTTCCTTCCATGAGTCAGGTTTGACGAATGGAAGGTAGACCATGTGCAATGTGGTCAAGATAACCTAGTAACTGACCACACCACACTTGGCGAAGCATTCCCTTCAGAACCACAGCAATGCAAGAAAAGACAAAGTCCCAGCTAAACTGGACGGGCAGATAAAAAGATCACGCTGAAATCGATGAGCAAGAAGACAGAGATATACAGGGTATTTCTAGGCTAAAAAGGGCTCCAACATGCTTCCTCAAGTTTACAAATGAAACAGTTCGAGCTGGACTGTTTGGGTACAAAGACTACTCGTGCTGGACTCAAAATAAACATGGCTTTAATCCATACAATTAGTTCCCTTTTCTGAAAAGGAACTGGACATTCTTAAGACTTTCACTATATAAAGTGACTGCTAAAATGCAATCAAATTGATTGCTCATGAAATCCCAATCATGAGATGATCTAATGATAAAAAAAAGATGAAAGCACTGAGGCACTGAATAGAGACTAAAGTCATATCCTTCCTTGACTAGCTTTTCTTCCTTCTCTGTCTCTGTCTCTCTCTGTCTCGGAGCAATTTTCATGTCCGTGAACAAACTTTAAAGGAACAACTTCAAGTATATGCAGCAAACCATCTGCTTTGCTCTGAGAGGGAAGCCTGGCTTCCTGGCATAATGCTGGAGCCAACACTGCAGCCAAGCCAACACCAGCCATGTGCAGGTCCCATCGTGCTCGGACCACCTTTGCTAAGTCATGCCTTGCTGCCTGGACGATAGGACTAGGTGGAGCGGCACAGCTGTGTGTGGCTCCCTGGAAAAACCTAGCTTCATGCTCTGGGTAGGAGGTGACTCACATATTCGTAGCTTTATTTTAAAGCCTCCAAATCAAAGGACTTGGCAAAACTGACTAAATATCAACAAGAGAGAGCTAAGGGTGAGGTGGTAAAGCTGGAGGAAAATGGACAACAGGCTGGGTCTAGAACAGTGGATTCTAGAACGCTGTTAATGTCAGTCAAGTCAGAAGCCTTTTGGGGTGAGGTCTCCTTAAGGTGAGCATTAGTCACTTTGGGGGAAATAAAGGAACCATTTTGAACCACAGGGACATGTGTTGTTGGTAAGCCAAATCTTGGAATTACATGGAGTTGAAGTGTCGTAGGAGATGCCAGCATACTAAATGCTAAGACCTGAAGAGGATAATTTATTAACCTGAATGGTAAATCCCATTATACCGAATCTTGTGCCTGCCTTCTCCCAGCTGTTGGGCCACCAGGTATCCTTGGCAATACTGTGACAGCCAAGTGCTGATTATATCATTACCTTTTGACTGAAAATGTATTACTTATAAATTTTCTTTGGGGGAGATTTTTTTTCCTAGTAATCTTCAAAAGTTGACTGAAAACAGTTACCACAGTAAAGGATTTTGGGCTTGCTTTTGTTGCCACTATCAGCAAATTCTTCTCCGTATACTACCTTTCAGTAAAACTTGTTTTTATTTCTGGCTCTAAAAAGCTGTTGTGACAAATATGGAGGACACAAAGTGCTGTAATACTCTGAAAGTTACATGAAAACCACTGCCTGCCTCGCTATCCCTGCTCTGAAGGACAAGGATATGGAGGAGGAAGCAGAGCACGTGATGAAAGCCAGATGCACTCTCCAACCCTCTGCCACAGCAGCACTTGGGTGGGATCACGGAAATGGAGAGCCAGTGGTGACTCAGCTGACCTCTGGTCGAACTTTTTCATTTGCAGATGAGGAGACTGAGGCCCAGGAGGTCAAACACCATGCTCCCAATCACATGACCATCCGGCCATAGGCTTCCCTGACAGACTATCATGAGAAGGAATACAGTCCAACACCTCCACATTTACTGTCAAAGACTCATGTTAATAAAAGGATGGTAGGGGCGCCTGGGTGGCGCAGTCAGTTAGGCGTCCGACTTCAGCCAGGACACGATCTCGCGGTCTGTGAGTTCAGCCCCGCGTCGGGCTCTGGGCTGATGGCTCAGAGCCTGGAGCCTGTTTCCGATTCTGTGTCTCCCTCTCTCTCTGCCCCTCCCCCGTTCATGCTCTGTCTCTCTCTGTCCCAAAAATAAATAAACGTTGAAAAAAAAAAATTAAAAAAAAATAAAAGGATGGTAGAAGACAAAAGCGCAGACATTGAGAATTTAAGATTTAAGTAAGAATTTAGTCTCAAGGTGTGAAAGATCAGCCTTGTGTTCACCTCACACCTGCTTCAGGGGCTAGGTCTGTCCTTTACAACCAGTTAGATTAAAGTCCCTGGTTGCCTGGAATAGTCACTTTAATGTCTTCTTTTCTTAAATATAAAGAGCCCTTTCCCCCAAAACAAAGAGGTAGAATATTTCTGGTTTAAATAATATAGCATATGAAATACATAGATGTGTCACTCTCTTAAGGAAAAAAAGCAGGTCTGTCATTGGGAATACAACTATTTTTCAAGGGTTAAATATCACTCAGTATTTTTTGCCTACTGATGAAAATGAAAGCTGAAGAGTTAATATTTCTTTGAGCATCAGCTATTGCATTTAAACAGTGAAAAGTTTTGTGGTACCTCTTTCTTCTGTTCAGAAAACCAGCTGGTATCTTTGTTTGAACCTTGCGGCAATATGTGAAGATCCACCAGGACAGCAAAATTCCCACACTAAAAAGACATTAATGGCAGAGTTAGCTCACGCCCAGCAAACAATGAGAGAAAATCTCACAAATTCCTATGTGGTTGCTCATGATGAAATGGCAACAAAGTTCCCTAGTGGACAGAAATCTTAATATGGGGCAGGGCTACAGGTCATAAACCTACTAGTTTTTGCAAGTTTAATATTTAGGGCAGAAATGCTAAGGAGAAATAGAATTTTAATCATAATAGCAAAGACAAAAAACCTGTGTCCCACACCTTCGAGGGGATGCTCAAGGCATCCAGTGGCAGCTGGAAGGCTATCAAACACTGAGAGAAGTCCAATAGGTCAGAATTGGGTAGGCTCCAGAAAGGAATGGTTCCATGGACAGTCAGGGGAATTCTTTCTTTGACATAGGAAGAACACACATAAGCTACTGCATTTTCAGACAGAGAAAAGGAATGGCTGGGACAGTACATTTGAGAATACAAACAGAAGCAAGGAGAGCAAGGTGGATGCTGAATGACAGTTACCAAAACTAAATTAGTTTTATTAAAATACGCTGTAAAACTGTACAAATCCTGGGGCGCCTGGGTGGCTCAGTCGGTTGAGCGTCCGACTTCAGCTCAGGTCATGATCTCGCGGCTCGTGAGTTCGAGCCCCGTGTCAGGCTCTGTGCTGACAGCTTAGAGCCTGGAGCCTGTTTCTGCTTCTGTGTCTCCCTCTCTGTCTGCCCCTAACCCACTCGCATTCTGTCTCTGTCTCTCTCAAAAATAAATAAACATTAAAAAAAAATTTTTTTTTTAAACTGTACAAATCCTGCTTCTTGTCAATGTTCATCAGGGCAGCCAATAGCCATGTTATGGCTACTGAGCACATGAAATGTGGCTACTGTGATTGAGAAGCTGAATTCTAAATTGTATTTGACATTAATTTAACTTAAACAGCCACATGTGGCTAGGCGATTTGTGGCATGGCTATAGACCCTGTAAAAGGTTATAGCCTTTAAATCTTCACACCTTATGAGTAATTTCTGCAAATCTCTGGATAATTGTGGATAAGGTAACTTAGAAAGAAACAGAAGACCAAGACTGCAGGTTGGGGATGGTCTCAGAGGCCCAAAGGGTCAGTGATGACCTACAGGAAAATGTCATTTTTGTACATCTTTGGCTGAACAGGTTTTCTTTTTTGTTTTTTGTTTTTAAATTCCGTGCTGTAATTCAATGATGAAAGGAAAATATTTTCAACGAATGGCCCAAATAGACCAAATATAAATATGGAAGGAAAATAAAATTTGACACTTACCTCATACCATACACAAAAATTAATTTGAGATGGATGATAGACCTACACATAAAAACCAAAACTATCTTGCCCAACTTGCAGTAGAAAAAAATTTCTTAGAACCCAGAAAGCACAAAATATAGAAGGAAAAAATTATCAAATTGAATTCTGTCAAAATTTAAAACATTTGCTCATTAAAGGACACCACTGAGCTCCTGGGCGGCTCAGTTGGTTGAGCATCTGATTTCAGCTCAGGTCATGATCTTGTGGTTTGTGGGTTCAAGCCACACATAAGGCTCTCAGGTGTCAGCACAGAGCCTGCTTGGGATCCTCTGTCTCCCTCTCTCTCTCTGCCCCTCCCTGCTCGGGTGCTCTCTCCCTCTCTCAAAAATAAACATTAAGAAATTTTTTTAAAGAAAGACACCATTAATAAGATGAATATGTATGTCACAGGCTAAGAGAAAATATTTATAAATGCATATATCTGACATGAAGGACTGGCATCCAAAATAAATAACTTGTATAAATCTAATATTAAAAAAAAACAAACAACCTAAGCTTCAACAGATACCTCACAAGATAAACAAACAGCTAATAACACATGAAAAAGTGTTCAACATCAGTCATCGGGCAAATGTAAATGAAAACCACCAAGAGATACAACTACATACTTACAAGAATGACTAAAATTAAAAAGATTGACACACCAAATTTGGTAAGGATGTGGAGCTCCCCAAACTTTCATGCATTGCTAGTGGAAATATAAAATGGTTCAACCACTTTGGCAAACGGTTCGTCAGTTTCCTTTACTTAAACACACATTTAATTTACTGACTAAGCCAGCAATTCCACCTTAGGCACTTACCAAGAGAGATAAAACATGTGCACAGGAAGATTTGTACGCAAATGTTCATAGAAGTCTTATTCATAATAGCTAAGACAAGACAGAAGACAACCCAAGTCCATCAACAGGAGAATAAACAAAGTATGGTATATTCATTCAATGGAATGCTCGTCACAAAACTACAGATCCACTCAACATGGACTAATCTCCACATTATGTTGAGCAAAACACGCCAGGCGAAAAGAATACGTACTGTAGGATTCCATCTATATGAAGTTCTAGAAGAGCAAAACTCAATCTGTGGCCAAAGCAATCAGAATAGTGATTACCTAGGGAGGAGTTGACTGAGAACAGGCACAGAAGAACTTTGTGTGGTGGTGGGAAGGTTCTCTATCTTGGTG
Organism: Leopardus geoffroyi; assembly: GCF_018350155.1. Classification (NCBI taxonomy): domain Eukaryota; kingdom Metazoa; phylum Chordata; class Mammalia; order Carnivora; family Felidae; genus Leopardus; species Leopardus geoffroyi. The sequence goes on along the minus strand of NC_059336.1, from coordinate 36,455,643 downwards.
GGGTATACGGTTAAGATCAGTTGATTTCAGTGTAAATTATACATCGCTAATAAATAATTTTTAAAGGCTGTGTAAAAGCACATTTACATTTACTGACAGTTATATAAAATGTCCTCTGTCCTTAAAAATGTATGGTATTTTGGAGGAGAACAAAGTGAAGTTCAACTGGATAAAAAATAATGAAATATGGTGAAAGAGGATCTCCTATGATGTCAAACAGTGCAGTGTGACCCACTGAACTGCTTCTTAGTGTGTTACAACCAGTATTTTATTTTAATGAAAGAGAATCAAAGGAAATATGTGAATAGAATAAAAAATATCAATATGTCACATGGTACAGTCAAGTCTTATTTTGTGAAACTTATGTATGAGTATACTGAGTTATGATGGGAAGCCTATTTCTTACTGTGGATTTGTGGTCAAAACTGTTTGAAAACCACACTCAAGTATACTGTTACTTTACATTTCTTCACAACTGTTGATTATAGATTTAACCTTTAAGGAATATGCTGCCACCAGGTGGAGGTCATATGCCACAACTACATGACATTAACCAGGGGTTATTAACTTTTTGTGTGCCATGGATAAAACACAATGGATTCAAAAGAAAACCAATTTGACTGAAGTACGATTATCCAAATTAAAAAAAAAAATGTGATTTAGTAATGTATGTACTTGTCTATTAAGGCATTGGCTCTTTTCATAGTGGTAGATCTAATAACTACCAAAACTCCGAAGTAATAGTAAACATACATGATACCTTCAGATATGTGCCACAACTATAAGATAACATGAAAAGAGCTATGATTCTACTGGTGACATATCCTGCAAATACCATGTTTTGAATACTTAATTTATAATAAAAAAAATTGGTTAGAATTTGGTTAAAATAAAGATGTAATTTTTGCTCCCATCCAAGTTCACCAACCCTCTCAATTCTATCCCAAACCTGTTGAGGCACCACAGATGGCAGAACAAGAACCTCGCAGAAGCAATGGGATGTGCCTTATACACATTTTACTGGGTTTCCTGCAAGTGTTTAATCCTGACTCCTTAGACCAAGTTCTCTGCTAGCCCTTCTCCATTAGCAAAATTGGCTTTTAAAATAGTAAAAAAAAAAAAAAGTGATACTTGAACAATTTGAATTGATACTATGTAATAGTAGCTTTCTATAAACTTTTTTTTTATGTTTATTTATTTTTGAGAGAGACAGAGAGAGAGAGAACATACATGCACAGGAGGGGCAGGGAGACAGGGAGACAGAGGATCCCAAGCAGGCTCTGCTGTCAGCACAGAGCCTGATGTGGGGCTTGAACCCACGAACCATGACATCACAGATGACCTAAGCCAAAGGCGGGCAATTAACCAACTGAGTCACCCAGGCGCCCCTGTAATAGTAGCTTTCTAATGAATTAAATAGCAAGGTCCAATTTGGTATTCTCTCATCATTTCATACCTTTGATCACAAATAATCTAGTGTAAGTTTGATTATAAACAGACCGATTAGAATAGTTTTGTTTTTGGAATCTTACTCCGGTGCTCAAACTTTCCTGGGACTTCAGCCAGACTCTGCCACCAGGCACATGTGCAGTCCCCCCAACACACAGCAGGGCTCTCCCCCTGCAGCCAGCAGTTCTGAGTTCTCCAGCAAGCTCTCTCAGACTCCCACACCAAGCAACCGTATGCTGCCTTTCTAAAGTTCCCTGCTCTCATAGCTTTGCTGCTTTGCTCCCATCAGTGAACAGAAGTTTTAAGGGAAAAAAAGCCTCCTACTGCTGCCAGGAGCACAGCCTTCACTTCTCCTTAATTAGGAGGAGGCTATTTCATCTCTCAGCAGAGAAACTCCAGCTCTCTTCAGAAAGGGGGAACACACGAACCATGACTTCTTTCTTAGGCCACAGCTGCTCACTTTACACAGGCCAGTTACCTCTTTAACAGACCAAAGGCCACTAGTAAAAGCTTTGCATCTCATGCCCTGGGTTGTGAGTCAACAGGCCAGGATCTGATCCAGCTTCTAGCCCCCTCCACCCAGACGTTTCGGCCAAAAGCCTGGGAGTCAACCCCAACTCCTCCTTTTCCCTAACCCTCCACACTCAGTCACCAAGTCTTATTGGTTTTACTTCTTGAAGGGCTAAGCACACCTCTGTCTCTCGTTCTGCATGTCATCTCCCTCCTGGTGTCTCATGAACTCTCAACACCAACCAGAGCAATCTCTAACATATGTGCTTTCTGCCCTCTGATTCCAATGCACCCCGATGCTCCTGGATTTGTCAACTTTTATGCCTCCTTGAACCCCAGGAGGAGCATGGACATCTCAGTGCAGCTTTTCTGAACAGTTTGTCACTTGGTCCCCTGGATCAGGCCTATGCTTCACATGCTTATTTATTTCTGCACTAAATGGCTGGTCTACGTAGGGGCTGCCCCTGCTAGGCTGTTAGCTCCTTGGTGCAGACAGACAGGGTCCCAATCTCATTCAAATCTACACTGCAGCAATTAGCACGGGACCAGCTCACAACAAGTGCTTAATAGTGTGTGTGTGTGTGTGTGTGTGTGTGTGTGTGTGTGTGTGTGTGTGTACAGACAGCTTTAATCTTCAGTGAGACCCTGCTGGCCTAGCCCTTCAACATCCATGCCACCACTGCTCTGCCTTTAGAGTCTTTATCAAGGGGAAGATTTCACGGCAAGTGCTATTTAAAGGAAGGAAGAAAGGAACGAATGAACAATGACAGTATAAATGGGCTCTGAAGTTTGGGCAAACCACAGCCTTATCTGTAAACTGAGGGTGCTGAGCCCATTCTGGGGACAAGGCTGTTCCGATTCTGCACAGGACACAGATGCATCATAGAACAATTTCCCCTCTCCTTATTCTAGAGTGGCAACAACTATGCCATTACCAGTGACAACCAGTGATTTTCTATAGTTTCAAAAAAAAGGGACTAGATGGATCCTATGATTATCTCACCCTAACCTCACTGCCAGGGGTGGAAGATCTTTTTTTTTTTAATATGAAATTTATCATATTATCATATCAAATTGGTTTCCATACAACACCCAGTGTTCATCCCAACAGGTGCCCTCCTCAATGCCCATCACCCACTCTCCCCTCCCCCCCACCCCTCATCAACCCTCAGTTTATTCTCAGTTTTTATGGTTTGCCTCGTTCCCTCTCTGTAACTTTTTTTTGCCCCTTCCCCTCCCCCATAGTCTTCTGTTAAGTTTCTCAGGATCCACGTAAGAGTGAAAACATATGGTATCTGACTTTCTCTGTATGACTTATTTCACTTATTAGCATAACACTCTCCAGTTCCATCTACGTTGCTACAAAAGGCCATATTTCATTCTTTCTCATTGCCAAGTAGTATTCCATTGTATACATAAACCACAACTTCTTTATCCAGTGAAGAAATGGGCAGAAGACATGAACAGACACTTCTCTAAAGAAGACATCCGGATGGCCAACAGGCACATGAAAAGATGCTCAACATCGCTCCTCATCAGGGAAATACAAATCAAAACCACACTCAGATATCATCTCATGCCAGTCAGAGTGGCTAAAATGAACAAATCAGGAGACTATAGATGCTGGAGAGGATGTGGAGAAACGGGAACCCTCTTGCACTGTTGGTGGGAATGTAAACTGGTGCAGCCGCTCTGGAAAACAGTGTGGAGGTTCCTCAAAAAATTAAAAATAGATCTACCCTATGACCCAGGAATAGCACTGCTAGGAATTTACTCAAGGGATACAGGAGTGTTAATGCATAGGGGCACTTGTACCCCCAATGTTTATAGCAGCACTTTCAACAAGAGCCAAATTATGGAAAGAGCCTAAATGTCCATCAACTGAGGAATGGAAGATCTTGTAATTTTACCTTAAGTGTCAAATAAAGGTGGAAATGCTAACACTTCTCACACATGAAGGTACCTGAGAAGCAGGCTCAGAACCGTGAGATCCACATGCATTCTCCCATTTCCTCGTTCATTCAACACCTGCTGAGTTTCACCGGAGCCCTGGTCAGACCCTGAGAGGGAGAGGCACTTACTGTAGTAAGTGTAACCACAGTGTACACCCCAGGACCAGAGGTGGCCAAGCCACCACTCTGCCTGAAGGAGGCCAGGGATGAGGTATATGACCTCTCAGCTAGTCCTGAGGAAGAGGACAGGTGGTGGAGAAAAAGAAAAAAACAGCAGCCACATGAGGAAAGAGGCCTGAATAGCCTGGCATGCTCTGGGGACAAAACAGAGTCCGATAAGCAGAAACAGGACGTCAGCAGATGAGGCCAATAGGGCAGGAGGGTTCAGACCACAGAGGAACCCTGGGCAAGCCAAGGAGGAACGAAAAGACCTGTAGGCTGGAGAGCTCTCTCAGGTAGGAGTGCCTGGGCCGGCAGAGCCATGCGGACAGGTTTAAAGCCACCCCCAACCCCAAATAAGAGACAATGGAAGGTGATGGGTAAAGAAGAAGGAGTAGATCTGAGACACACTCAAAAGAGAAAGAAGAGGATGTGGTTTGGGGCAACAATGATGCTCTAGGCATGTGAGTAGTTCCAGTGTGCCCATGGGCTGTCCACAGGCAACTCACTCATGTGGGTCTGCTGGAACTGTTATTGGCATTTTATACCACATGCCACTAAGGACTTAAGGCAGTTTGGATTAATGAGGCAAATATGAAAGATGGAGGAAATAAGAAAAACAAGGGTAGAAATCTAAAATGAAGCCAATGGTAGGTCTGTACAAAATTTCCACCATTGTCATAGGTCTTTGCAACAGTTGGCTCTGAGTTTGCTAGTTCCTGATGTAAAACAAGAAAAGCCAATCAGAGTCTGTAAGATGAGAATGAATCAGTACTGAGGATAACTCAATCATTTCTAAATATTAAATCTAGAGAGACATTTTTCCTGAAGATTTTCATGAAAAACAAAAACAAAAACAAAACATGGCGACTCTCTTCCTGGAGTATCTACCAACATTACTAAAAGGCTTTAAGGAACATATTAAATATCTTCCTATCAAAATAAAGTGCATGTATGCTACATGGAATTAGAAAGTCATGTGGTTTTTGAAGAAAAAGCACACTTTACAGAGCACCTATGATCTAGGCATTGTGCTAAGCTTTATCTATAGTATTCCATTTAATCCTCACCACTAGCCTACAAAAGAGCACAACTATTACTCATATTTCATAGATAAGGATGTGGCATCTGAGAAGGTAGAGACTAGTCCAATATTACATAGTCAATAAGTGACAGACCAGGAATCAAATCCAAACCCATTACACTCTAAAGCCCCCTGCCATGTATTACTTTGAAGAAATATCCCCTCTGAAAAAAGACCACTCAGGACTTTTTTCCAGAAGCCATGTGGAGGCATATTTAAGGCTACCTAGCCTGGAACCCACCCCACTATACCTGTTCCCTCTTAGGGTGAGCGCTGGAAGGCTTGTCTGTCCATTAGTGACAAAGGACTGAACCGAGAACTCTGAACAGGGTCACTGAGCTCCCTTCCCTGTGCAGTGACTCATTCCATGCTTGAAGAGAGGCACTAAGAGTTCTGATGCTGAAGCTGTCAGTGTGGGGTGCCCTGCTAGGATAAGCGTGCAGAGTAGTGGCAAAGGCCCCCCTGCATAGAGATGGGGGTGGGGGGGGGGAAGAAAAGGGGGAGGAAAGGACTGCAGCAGAGGACCAGGGCAATAAATCACACTGAACGTGGGGTGGGGGTGTTGGGACAGGCGGTCTCCTGACAGTAACAATCCTATCCAGAGTTAAAGCAGAAGAAAAGTCAACACAAATCTTTTGTCCACTTAACTCCCTTGCCCTCTCCTTACCCAAGAAATCTAAGCTTGGAGTTTACATTCAAGAAAAGCAACCAGCATACCTTTAGGATGGCATATTCAATAAACAAACAGGTCAGAGAAGGAAAGAATAAAGGGTCATTCCATCAGAGTACAATGTATCATTAATCTAACTGCAAAAACTTACTAAGCAAATTGGCAGTAACAATAGTTAAGATTCATTGAGCACTTATTGTGTGCCAGATTCTGGGTAAAGCCCTTTCCTTACATTACTGCATTTGACTCTCATGACAACCCAGAGAGTCATAAACCATTACCAGTCAGTGTTCTGGAAACACTGAGAAACTTAAGAGCTCTGTTCTCTTTCACTTTTAGAAGATTCCTGGTGATCACGGGTAGGCTGTTTGGTGTGGTGCCTTGCCAACCTGGCAAATACTGGTCAGGCCAGGTAGAAGGACCATTCTATAATCTTAGTAACGGAATTAGACCCAGCCCAAATTCAAGAGCACACCCACAGAGAAACCTCGAGAAAGCCCTAGGATGACAAGCAGGAGAAGGGCCTAACACAAGAAGTCCGAGGCCACAGATCTCTTTCAACGATGTCCCAGTTTAGGAGGAGTGTCCAACTCCCTTCTCTGGGCCTCAGTTTCCCTCTGTGTAAAATGAGAGGCCACCACTGGATCTCCTTCAGGGTGCCTTCCATTTTAACATCCCACCTCCTGGTTGTGTTTGGGTTAACAACCATGGCTTGGATTCTATTTGCACACACAATGTTTGCCCTGATGTATAAGTTATGCAAGAGTCACACTGAGTCTGGCACATCGTCTCATCCTGTATCGGTTCACTACAGGCCACGCAAGCACAGTAGTAAAAAATCTTAGCAACCGATGAGTCCTCCCCCTGAGCATTCTCTGACACCTCGCAGGCAGGACAAAGCTCCTGTTTGCTGCCACAGCACTTTCATGATTCTGTTGTGGAATCATCACAGGCTGTAAACACATGGCTGTTTACATCCATCTCCTATAGGCTGCCTGTGGGGAGGAGCTGCCTTCTGCTACCTTTGGGTTGTCAATGCCTCATACTGGGCCTGGCACAGAGAGGACAGTGAAGAATGTTGGTTAAACAAATCCTAAAAACTACATCAATGATAAAAATTACTTTAGTGTCTGCCTTGTTCTCTCTCTAGGAGGGATTATCCGCCTCTCACCTGCACCCTGTCCTCAGAACTGGAAAGACCACAGAATCAATCTCATGGCTTATAACTAAGTTTGCATCATTCATGAACAGAATATTTCAGCCCAGAAAACAGGTAGCAATACCCACTTCTCCATGCCAAATACTTACTTTCCCACCTTCCAATCAGGCAGAACAATCTGCAAAACCCTGGTTGACTGTGTGGATTCAAACGCAATAAAGGGAACATGTAAGGGGGCTTCTTTGGTAGCAAATAGATAACTAGTTCTTTGGCTCAACTTTTTCCAGCTGAAAGGGATGCAGCAGAGGATGTGACTTGTCTCAGGTGAAAAGGAACCAGAAGGGGAGGGAGTTTCTCTCTCCTGTTTCGTGTCTGTTGTGGGGCTTCTGGCTACAGGTCAGGGAGTACACCTTGCCAGTCATTTGTTTGTGTTTCTTAACAGATTTATTGTTATGGATGGGGAAAGATCCTACGTGGGTGGGAAACAAGTCACAAAGGAATGAGAAAGAACGCAGAAAAACAGAGCTAATGAGTTTGATGACAAAGAGGAAAAAACAGAGTAACAGGCTGATGTCCTTCAGTAAACCGCTTCTGGCCTCCTATTAAGAAAGAGTTTGAGGGGCGCCTGGGTGGCGCAGTCGGTTAAGCGTCCGACTTCAGCCAGGTCACGATCTCGCGGTCCGTGAGTTCGAGCCCCGCGTCGGGCTCTGGGCTGATGGCTCAGAGCCTGGAGCCTGTTTCCGATTCTGTGTCTCCCTCTCTGCCCCTCCCCGGTTCATGCTCTGTCTCTCTCTGTCCCAAAAAATAAATAAACGTTGAAAAAAAAAAAAAACCTTTAAAAAAAAAAAGAAAGAGTTTGAGGTTTTGGCCTACAGTGCTCAAAAGTGGCTCACACTCTTCGTGGGTAAGATTTGGGAAGAAAAGCAAAGCACTGTTGGGCATACAGCAAAGGCCAACTAAAGTGGTATATATCGTAAAGCAAAGCTTAAATTTAACATATGCCATTGGAACCTTCAAGTAGCATTTGGGGCTGAATCACAGACTCTAAAACCCACCATTGCAGTTAGGAAGAGTGCAGTTAGGAATAAGCCTTCAGTCGCTCCTTTTGAAAGAGAAGGACCTATTTCATTGCTATAGACACTTTCCCTAATGGTTTTCAAGAAATCATTCTTTCCAATGTAACCAGTAGGCCACTTCCCCTCCAGGGACTGGAGTGGCGTGTACAGAGTGTGTGCAGCAACAGGGAGCACAATGACCTGGGGGTGGAATGCATCTGACCTAAACCTCTGGCCTACACCTCAATTCCCCCAGACCAGAGGAAGTTCCTGCGATGTAAAATGGGGACGAAAACCACCTTATGGAGGTATCTGACGAAATGAGAGAACACAGAGGTGCAATGCTTCGCACAGTGCCAGTCATACAAAGGGCTCAGTGGGTTGTTGTGGGTTTCCCCCACCCCTGCAAAGGTAGAATTTGCCTCAAATTCCAAGGCATATCACATGAACTCTGAATTGTCAGTTCCATAAGATTTACAAACAGATAGGGCACGGGTTTCCACCTATTCCTACTAAGAGCTAATAAATGCCTCATAACTCTTTTGTACAGTTTTACTCCGGCCATGCACTGCTTCTTGGAAGAACAGATGGCTTGTAATCACAGCTGATTATAGAGTAAAACTATGAGCTCTCCCCTCCCATATTTCTGCAACAGAGAACATGAAATGAAAAGATAACCTGAAAGACATTATTATGTACTTGAGAAAGTCTTAGGTGGCTGGAAAGACAAGCAACATTCATAATTAGCAACACTGAGGCCATCAGGAGTGTGTTCAGGACCAATCATGGCCAACCATTTAGTAATCGGAATATGGAATTTGATAAACAATAAGGGTATAGGTCCCCACAAGCTCTGCTCACAATTTTATCCAGTATTATGTGTTATCAAGGAACTCGGGGATGCGGGTTTGATTTTAAACTCTCTAATAATTAACATTTTAGAAAATATTCTTTTATATTCCTGAGGAACCTTGACAGTCTTCAATGTCAAGAAGTATAAAAGCAGTGTAGCCTATGAGTTAAAGAAACTTACGACCACTTATAAAATGAATCAGAAAGAAAAAAGAAAACAAAAAACTCTGCAAATATTCTTCTAGTGATCAATGCCTGGAATTCATGGATTGCTCTAAAGGACAGCCAGTCTTGAGGGAGATTTCTTGAAAGAAGAAGGGAGATAAAACGTGGCACAATTTTCCACCCTTGTTGGTGCAAGGGACAAAGAGATTTTGATGGCTACTTTGGGGAATCTGTGTGACTTAGAGGAATTCTGTTTATTCAGTTAAATGTTAAATAATTTAATGAATCCCCCACATCGGTATGTTTTCTCTGGAACCCTCTCATCTACTTTCTACTACAACAAATGACTTGCCAGATAAAGCTATGACAGGCACTCTCTGTTGAATCTAGTTGCCATTTGATTTTTTGTCAAGTATTAATACTGTCCACACATTGTTGATAAAGGGGGCTACCTGTAAAAGGGGTAAGCAGTGCTTCCAAAGCCAACTTAAAGGGGCCAAAGATAAGGCTAACATGTAAACTTTACATGAGGGCAAAAAGAATCCAAGTGTATGGCTGCAAACCAAAACACAACCTCAGAGTCAGGACTTCCTGAGGCCTACTGCACATGAAAAGCTTCCACTTCTGCAAGGCTCAGAGTTACCTGAGTCTCAGAGAGGCCCAACCAAGTCAAGTGCAAGCCTCGTCTCTACCCTTAGCCATACTTATTCTCTTGGTTCTGCCAGTTCAGGAAAGTAATCTGTGTGCACAACCTGAAGGGTATTTACTCACTGAAGCCTAGACAGAGGCCTGGCTCTCAAAGTACCAGCAGCATTAGAATCTCCTAATTGTCTCCTATGCAAATTCAGGCCTACCCAGTCAGAAATTTGAAGGGTATCCTGTGTTTTAACAAGTCTTCCAGGTGATTCTGGTTCAGGCTCAAGTTTAAGAAGTACTGCTGTAAGCCACTGTGTCTCCTTGAAGATAATTCATGACTTTCTCAGTATGAAAAAGGAACGTTCTTGGTGGTTACAATAAAAAGGAAGAAAAAAAATCCTATCAAGTTTCACCATGTAAAACAATGGAAGGTGGCAACACACCAGAATTGTGAAAATATTACAATTCTAAAACTCACAAGAATATCACCATTTTATCACAATGGTAAAATAATTCCCTTAGAGTTGTAAGAAACTCAAAGTAGGATTTTCCTTAGAAAGGAAACATAACCCTCTAGAGGTGAATGTGATGTGCAGCCAGGGTTGAGAACCACAGATACAATAATGCCTTGCTGAGAATCTTAAAAACTTACCGCTGGCTTAGGATAAAGATGGTGATAGAAATCCAAAGAGAAAACATGATCTATCTGCCAGACTGAGATCGAGCCTTAGCAGAAATAGAAAGGAAGGAGGTGGTAAGCCTCAAACAGACAGGGAGGTTATACAGTGGCACGTCAGTCCTTGAAATGAGGTCAGACAACTGGGCTCCAAGGAAACCGGTCCCAGGGCATGAACAGGATGGGCACTGTACACAGCTTGGCCACAGAGATGATGAGGATCCCTGCAGTGGCAATAGATCCTAGAGGGGGGCAAATGGCATTGCAATTTGCAAAAGGGGGCAAAAGATAGATTTTCCAACTATAAACTTAATCTCTAACAGATTATTAGAGGGGATCCAGAAGAAAACCCAAAGTATAAATATGACAAACTACACCAAGATTCCCAGACGATAACAACTGGTGAGATGTGGCTGACAAAGCAGATATGAACCCCCACCAGGAATCAGGCAAAGTTTCCCATGACATCCCTTTGCCTGAACTACTCCACCGAAACAGCTTCTGTGAAGGTTACCAATGACCTTCATGTAACCAAGTCCAATGGTCAGTTCTTGGCCCTCATGTTACTTGAACTCTCAGTGCCATCTAAGAAAGTGGTTCTTTCACTTGCCCCTTACAACTCTCATTTCTGGGATAACATGCTTTCCTGGCTCTCTTCCCTCTTCCTTATCCACTATTTCTCAGTCTCCTGTGCTGGTTCATCCCCATCATACTGAATCTAAACTGACTAGGGCTCAGCCTGTAAACCTCTCCTATCTCCACCTACACCCTCATCAGTCTCCAGGTTTCAGATTCCAGACAGTTCACATGCTGATGACACCTAGCATTCCTGATCTAGTCCAGACATCTCCCGAGCTCCACATGTACAAATCCAGCTGACTACTCTACATCTCCACTTGGATGTCTAACAGGTATCTACAACATAACAAATTCAAAACAAAACTATTGATATTTTACCCTCAAACCTGCTCCCACCAGGTTTAGTTAAGCTGGTTTGGTAAACGGCAACTCCATTCTCTAAGTTGTTCAGTTCAAAAACTGTGGAGTCATCTTTAATGCCTCTCCTTCTCTCATAATCTCTCATAATCTATGAGTAAAACCCTAGCAGCTTCTACTTTCAAAAGAGCCTGCCTGGGACATGGAAAGAGCTCAATAAATATTAATTGAATGAATCTCTGAATGAACAAATGAATCCAGGTGAAGAAAAACCAGAAAAATTGGGGTGGAAGAAACGATGATTAGGTGAATTCATAACTAGTTTAACAGCCATAACCACAGGATGGCTTTTTCCTTGATCCTTGTCTTGGTCCACATTCTTGGCATTGACATGGATGAAGGTATGAAGATACAGTGCCAACAACATAGGTGGATGATACTGCATGAGATGGAATAGTGAATATTTTGTTGGGGTAACAAAAATGATCTGGAAAGAAAACACACACACAAAAAAAAACAAAAACAAAAAAAACCCTGGATCTCTGTGACTCAGAGACAAATAAAATTAGGTTATGAGGATGAGTTAAATAAAGTAGTTAGATCAATCTAACTAAGTGGAATTTAATAAGGATATATGTAAGGGCCAAACTTTGGCTCTAAAAAACTAATCGCCTGAGCACAGAGGTACTCTTAATCAAGAGTAAGCTGAGTGGGCAGCATTATGCTGTGGCAGTCAATGATGGCAATTTCATTTTAGGCTACTTTAACAGTAGCAGCTAAAATAAACATAATGATGGCTATGTTTTACGCATTTAGTGTTCAACTAGTTTCAAAATACATAGACAAACTGTGACAAATTAGAGTAAGAATGTCAACTTAAAATCATCCTATAAGGATCAATTGAAAAAAGGAGAATGATTCACTTTTTTAAGTAAAAGAAAAAACCAGGATGAAATAATATTCACAGGACTTTTAAAGGTGGAAGAACAATTCTTTTTAGTTCTTTAGGGCCTTAAGAAATAGAGAACCAGGTGAGAGCAGAGAAACCACATTGGCAAGACTTTCGGACCCACCGGCCTTCCAATCAGGAAATGATATGCCATGGGAGGTGGTGCACTCACCACCCAACCCAGGAGATCAAAGCGTAAAGTACATGAAATAGACAACCGTGTAAATATCACACTGTTATTACAGGTCACTGGTCTAATTGTGAGAAGTGATGAAACTCCTACAGGAAAAGATGTACAACTGACTTGCTCCATTTTATTGATAAGCCACTTAAACCATCCAAAGCACAATCAGTGACTTGTTTGGAGTTTTTTTAGTGTACTCCTAAAGATGTGGGCCTAATGACCTTAAGAAGCAGAGAACTTGTCTTCTAAGAGACACTTTAACAGAGAAAGCTTGGGCTTTAGAATCAGACAGATGAGTGTCCCAACACTGGCTGCACCTTTTACGGTCATTTGGTCCTGGGCAAGTTTTTCAGCCTCTGAGTCTTAATTCCTTCTCTGTAAAATGGGGTAATCATTCCTGCTCCCACAGAGATATTCTTACGATTAAATTCAAAGAGGAAAAAATAGAGTACAATGACAAATGGTAGTTAGCGAATAAATTGAGAGTAGTTAACAAATGAAGATATGGTTCTCAGTCCCAGTATTGAAACTAATGAGGGTCACAAGATGGACCAACACTAGCCAAAAACTTTCTTTGGTGACAGAAATGTTCCTTGTCTGTGCTGATACCTTAGCCACAAGTCATGAGAACGCCTGATATGAGGCTAGTGCAAATTTTGAAATTTCTCTCATTCTAAAAGGTTATTTGTGATTAACGTATTAACTTAAATAGCTGCATGTAGCTAGTGGCTACCACACTGGACAGCACAGATACTTCCCTAAAGGGACTCCCAGCTCAGAAATCCTGGTTCTATTATTTTAGTAAGAGAATAAAACCAAAAGCACAAACAACATCAGGAACCCCATAATAGGAAGTGCCTAGTGATGCAAGGGGATTCCCATCCCACAGGGAATTCCAGAAGGCTCCTCAGGACTGCATGTGAGGGAATGATAGGGACTAACCTGGGAAATTTCTATGAACTTTACCAAGGATGGTGCTGATCCAACAGAACTGTTTTAAGTAAAGGTGTTTTCCTTGTAAATAGAATATGAAGCAATAAAAACTGTTACTGCCAATTACAGGATTAAGAAGTTTAAGTTTCCCTTCACCTCTCACCCCTTTCACTGTGACCCTGCTTCATCCAATCAGAAAACAAGATTCAAGTAGAATTCTTAAAATTATTATTGCAGCCACTGTAATCGTTCCTAATCCCACAGCTTTCTCCAAGAATGAACCTTTTAAGTTTGGTGCTGAATTTCCCTTCCTACTCTGCTCTACTTCTCAGAGCTCAGGAAACAATCCCCTAACTACTCTCATCACTACTTCATCAAGTTTCTACAAAATGAGCAAGAGTTCAAAGGGAATTTTCAACCAATTCATGCCTAAGGCAGGAAATTGAAATACCAAGTGGGATAGAAGAATGTTAGACAAACACAGGCGAGGTCCACTGGTGAGAGCCGGAGTTTTTCTCCCCCTGACCCATTTTTTAGAGAACTACAAAGGGGAATAAAGGGAGGTGGTTAATTGGTCACAGGACTTGTTTAGAGCCACCTCTACTTTCCTTTTCTAATTGACTGCTGGGAATAACACCCTCTTCAAGGACTGCTCTGAGGGGAAACGTGCTAGGACAGGCGATGCACTGATGAAATGGCTTCAGAAGCTGAAGATCATTAATTAAGAATATTGACAGTGAGCTTGAAAGCTTCACGGGAACAAGTGGGAGGCACAAGGTGGTATCAGCTGCGACCTACACATTAGTAATTAAGCCTTGTGAAGGCTCTAAGTGGAAAGTTACAGCTCCCAGGCATTCTTCCTTGGATGAGTGAAGAGTCTCCTGAGGCAACTGAACTCTAACGACAGTATCATTGACTCTACAGTAGTATTTCCAACATCACTATAATATATATACCCCTGATTCTCAGGATTCAGTGTCTTCCAAGCACCACTATACCCAATGCTTGAAATACTGTTTCTTAAACCTGAGGGCACATCAGATTCACCAGGAGGGCATGTCACAAATGCAGATTAAAAAGGCTCACTCCCAGAGTGTCATTTCATAGGCTTGAGGTGGGGCCAAGAATTTGCATGTCTAACAGACTCATGGGTGAGGCAGATGCTGCTGCTGCTGATCTGGAGACCACACTTTGAGAATCACAGGCCTAGAAATAGGGGTTTGCATCCCTGGTGGCACTTAACAATCACTTGGGGAATTTTTAAAAATTATGTCCAAATTCTCTCCCAGACCAATTAAATCAGATCTTCTCAAGATGGGGCCTGGATGGACACCAGTACATTTTAAAAGCTCTCTGTTTGATTGTCATATGCTAGCTGGGTTGAGAACCACTGCAGATCACCTTCAAGTATTTAAATTTGGAGATTACACACACTTACAAATTAGAGAGAGGGAGGCAGATCCTGGCATTTGCTTGATTCCACTTACTGTTGGTGGTGATACTTCAATGGTCTTTTTCCCCACAAACAAAAATATAATAATCCTCCTTATACCAGCAAACCACATATTCTAATTCTTGATCTCTCTCATTCTCTTTCTCCAAGAATTCTCTGAAGATTTACAAATTACAGCAAATGAACATCTATGAAAACTGGTAAATCTGCTAATCCCCTGAAAATATTATTAATTTTAAAATAACACTTCAATGAGATGAACAGCATGTAATTATTCTTAAACACTCAAAATCATCTAACACCTTCCTTCCTTCAAACTCTTTTCAATTCTCCTCAAATTCATTTTCCTTTTTTGCAAATCAGATTCTGTGTTTCCTCATCTCTACACATCATTTGCCTGCTTCTAGTCTTCCCTTATTATCTCTGCCTTAATATGACAAATATAAAGTTCAGAGTTATTCTTATGAAACAGTTTTATGATGCCTGCTCCTAATAAAAATATTTTTTAATAAAAAATTATTTTATTTAATAAAAATAAATATTTTTCTCAGTGAGAAAAAAGAAACTAAGTCAAATTATTTTTGGTATGTATCCCCTGGTTAACTCTGCCTTGGGCATTAACCCTTGACAGGAAACCTATGTCCCACCTTGAATTCTTCAAATTAAGGAACCTTCAGGCTAAAATACACCATGTGCCCTACATCAGTACCTACTGGTTAAGTGTGACAGTGCAGTGTACCTCCAAGTAATAAGGCTAAAGTAAAAGGAATATATCACTCATAATCTACAGCTGTGGCTCTGAGACAAAATCACTACCACCTTCCACCACCTGTCCACCCCCAATGTGCAATGCCTGGAGACATTTAGAGCTGTCACAATTGGCATCCAGTGGGGTAGAATACAGAAAAGCTACTCAACATTCTACAATGCACAGGAGAGCCCACGACAAAGAATCATCTGGCCCATAGTGTCATTAGTGCCCAAGCAGAGAAACCCTGCTCTAGAAATTACTATATGAAGCCAGTTGACTTTTCAGGCATTGCAGAATTTATAGGGATCTGAGGCCAACCAGGAGGAGGGGGAGAGAGAGGGGCTAATGGTCCAGAGTCAAAGAAGGACTACAAAATGCCCAGCCAGAAGAGAGAGCTGAGGCTGCTGCCCATCTTTCCAACTGTCTGAAAGAGGGTCCTCTTCATCTTGACCTTGCCAGACTTTGTCAAGAAGGTGTTTTTTTTTTTTTTTAATATATAGGGTTAAAGGTTTAATTCCGTAAAACACTTCTGTTCCATGATTCATCACCTGACCAATTGACAGACTACCCAACCCCCCCCCCCACTCTATGAAGCATGCTTCCATCACTATTAACTTTTAACCAGGCCTAAACCAATCAATGAATGAATGAATGAGAGGAAGAAAGAAAAAAAAAGAAAGAAAGGAAGGAAGGAAGGAAGGAATGCGGGAACTTTGAAGAGATATTTTAGAAATGGACTATAAATCCAAAAGAGTACTGCCCGTTCTCTTGAGAGACTGCTATCTAACCATTTTTATTTTGGGCAATTTGCATGGGGGTCTTTGCATAGGGGGATATGGAGGTAGTGCTTAAGGACTTTCTTCACACATGGTGAAAATCATAAGGAGATCATGACTATTAGATGTTTGTCCTGTGACTACTGAATTCTTAGAAAAATTACATTGCTCAACAGCACTGGAGGTATCAAATTGATCCAGCTTAAAAAGATCAACATTATGTGTTTAGATCTTAATATGGTAGATATTAACATGTGTTTAGATCTTAATATGCTACCAAGCAAATATGGTAGGTAGCTTTTATTTGTGATAGTCTTTGGATTTTAAATGCCAAATAGCTACTTAATGGGTTACTGAAAACTCTAAATTTTATTTTTATAAAGTTTATTTGTTTATTTTGAGAGACAGCACAAGTGGGGGAAGGGCAGAGAGAGAGCAAGAATCTCAAGCAGGCTCTGCACTCACAGGGCAGGGCTCAAACTCACGGTACTGCAAGATCATGACCTGAGTGAAAATCAAGAGTCTGATGGACTGAGCCACCCAGGCACCCCTGAAAAACCTAAATTTTAAAAGGGGTTATACTAAGGACATGCTTAAACGCCTCACAAAATAGGATCTCCATTCTAGGTATTCACAATTAAAGAACAGGGTTCCTTTCAACAGCAAATCCAGCTTAGTTCACCTGAGCACTTACCTTCTACTGGGGAGGGAAAGAGAGGTTATCACTCAAAGATAGATCCAAAAAGAATAAAGCACCAGATGGACAACAAGAACTGTCCTCTGGTCATGGCATAAATCATCACAGTAATCCCATATTCTCATTGCCCCTTCCCAATGGAGTTTTTTTATATATTCTTTAGTTTTACCATGTAATATAAACTCATCTCTAAATTATACATTTTGTAAATATGTCACCAAGAAATGCCAAAAAGCCCCTACTGAATATGAACTGTTTACCCCAGGACTATAATGTTCTGTGTCCTAATGCTTCAGAGATATTAGATACTAAGATTTTATTAAAACCACGTTCCTTGCATTTGCTGCCATTATCGGTGATGCAAATTCACACATGCGTTAACTAATGAAGCAGTCAGACAGGGTTTCATAGGCAGAGAAGAGGCTGAAAGAAATCTTTTTTGCCAAATAGAAAGTGGCCCAACTGTGGAAAATGATATGGATATCTAAGGTAGTGCCCACAAGCCAAAACTGTAAATAAGGTTAGACCTTCACATGGTTCCATGGTCTGAGTATATATTACAACATTTCAAATCAAACACTCATTTCATTTTAGGGGTTCATGCCAGCTGGCAAAGCACAGCCGACCAAAAGTGAAAAACGAGCTTGAATTCTCTTTCCCTGTAAACTCAGTACATTTGTAGCAGGAGCCCCTTACCAGAAGAGGGCAATGGCGGCCCGCCCAGCATTACGCAAAGCTGTGGCAGTTACCTGCAGTCCAGGGAATCCCTGCCTAGAGAGTCAGATCTCAGGAAACAGTCCGGGGAACTGCTGGCTTCTAAGTACCATGCATGCAAACACCAGCCCCTTTGCCTTTCCTTTTTCTGGAATGAATGAACAGGTGGCTGCAAGACCAAATCATTCCAATATGTCCAATTGATGATGTAGAACTGCTGCTCACTGCAACCCAATCAACATATTTTAAAGTTATCCCCTCTCCCTGGTCATACCAGCCACGAAACTCTTCCCATCCCCAAACCAGAGGGTCCTTAAAAGATCTCCAAATAGAGATTATGTAAGTAGTACCTTAGAAGGCTGCAAATTATAGACACCCTAAGAGCCATTCTAAAGTCAGATGCACATTCACTTCTAGTAAATACCCTAGCTTTTCAGACCCCTTGGGTGGAGTCTCAATTCTGCTAACCTTTTCTCCCTACCTCTCCAGTGTTTCCAAGTTCATCTTCTAAACAGCACTTGTCCAGCTTAGGGTCTTCAGACTTTTCTAAACAAAGCATTCTCCAACCTCCTCTCCCTTATAAACCACTTTGCAGGCTTACTCAGTGTTTGCTTTTTAAATACGTCTACCTCTAACAAAGGAAAGGATTTGTTTTTGATTAATAAAATTTGGGGGCATAAGCAGGTAGCGAATAGGTGAGATGGGCTGGGGGTAGTTTTAAGAGGGGTGGGACATGAGCCCATGCAACACTGGTTGAGCTGCGTTATTATCTCCTACTTCAGGAATTCATAAACCAAAGAATGAAGGCTCTTAAGTTCGTACCTTGACTTCTCAATCTATCTAAAACTACACATTCTCCCCACACCTGCTTCTTTTCCCTGTTCTGGCTCAGCTAGCAGCACCCAACATCTGTCCACTTCTGAGACCCCATCACCTCCCTTTCCTCAGCAGCCACATGCAACACACATACTGTGTTCTATCCCCACCCCTCCACCATCCTGGCCTCCAGTCCAAGCCACCACCTCCTCCTGCCTGGCCCTTAACTGCACCAGTCTCCCATGATTCCCTAAGTCAGCTCATCTTCAATCTGTCACCAGCCTGTTGCTAGAATGATCAAGTCTTGTCCCACCTCCACCCCTCCACTCAAGCTGAAAACCTTTAGAAAGGTCTTCAGCTCTCAGGGGAAAAAAGACTAAATTCCTTATGGCGGCCTAGAAGAGGCTGACCATACATACATCCTAGTTTGCCTTGAGTCAGTCTCATGTTATGCCCTAGTGTCCAAACATAATTATTAATAGCACCCCTCCTATGTCCTGATTTCCACAATAACCCATATATAAGGTCTCTTTAGCTACAAGTTTCTGTGAAGTCAGGCTCCTGCCAGCTTCTCCAGCCTCATGTCAGTCTACTGTCCCTGCACTCACTACTGAGCTTCAATCATTTAATTTTTATTTATTGAACATATACCAGACACCAGCCCTGTGCCAGGAGCTGAACACAGAGCAGAGAAGAGACGGGACCTTGGCTCTGCTGGAAGGCCCTGCCCCACCCTGAGGGCACCTACCTCCCTCTGGGCTCCCCCTTGGGCTTCCTTCAGCCTTGGCTCAATGCCTCTTCCCTCTAGAAACCTCCTGAGGGCTCCAGACCAGGCCTCCCACCCTTAACCTTGACAACAGCATCATGTGCCTCTCTCGGAAACAATGCTTCAAGACTGCAGTTTTCCTGCTTGTGTGTGATTGGTCTGACTACCAGATTCTTCCAAGAGATGAAGAGGTTTGCATCTATTTTTGCTAGTTATTAAAGCTCTGATACTTAGCAGTGCCTGGTCCATAGAAGGTATTCATGAGTGCACTGCAGGAAGGAAGGAGGCACAGGGTGTACTCTGACTCTCAACTCTGGGCTAGCTATCCTTCCTGGGTGCCAGCATGGCCCTGAAGGTGCCTAGAGTCTTACAAATCCTATCCTGATGTCAGCTTCGGGCCCTGTTCACCCAACCCTCCTAGGCTCAGGGTTCTGGCAGGGAGCAGAAGCCCTCCACCCCCTCCCCATCATCACCCCTCAGTTGAGATGCACTCTGTGGTCAGCACAAAGATTCTCGCTCCCAGAAAAGGGCTAGAGGAAGGTCTACCTGGCAAACCGTAACCAAAGGAAAAAACTGAGCCAAAACACCTCATCAAAAGCAGGCATTTTGACATACCATCTTTCTTGAAGTTTTGAAATATTAAAGTTTCTCCCTCTTGACAAAAAAATATTGCTTGTGGCTTACAAAAATCCATTCTTTTTTATCAACTTCTACTGATTATGGATTAAAATCTCTGAGTACAAATTTCAGCCTGGGTATAGCCACCCACCTTGGCGGGGGTACTAAAAGGATGTGAATCCCTAATTCAAAACATTAGTTATTTTCACAATATGCCACCAAAGGGGGGGAGGAGGGTGGCATGAGCTGGGGACTGGAGACAGGATGTATTTTATGACATAATCACCCGGCATCCCAGCCATGAGACTAGGCCAGCAGGCTGAAGATACCATAGTCACACCCTCCACAAGGGGACCCCTTCCCTCCCTCCTGTCACCTTCCCAGAGGACCTTCAGGTGCACCCACATGGTGAGGGCACTGACGTCAATCAAACTAAATACAGATAAATGTTCTAATATTTCTTCCACAGCACAGTGGATTACTGAACTGCCCCCTCACAGTGGCACAAACACACATAACTTTGGAGACCACTGCAGTCAACCAGAGAAATATCTGGACAACTCGGAGAAGACCAGGAGTAACTTAAAGGCAAAGCCCTGCCAGCAAATACAACCCAAACAATGTCAAGAAAGCAATGTCAGAAACTGTTAACTGGCAGCAATGAGAATTAAATGGGACCAAAGGAGGGCATTTATAATGATAGAGGATAAAAGCTATCAAGAAATTAAAACTATCCTGGGAATCCAAGTAAGAGACAGCAGACAAATGCTGGTGGAAAAGCTGTAAAACCTGTTCCTCTAAAATGTGACATGTGTTTCCATTCCAAAGCCTCTTCCTGTGGTCCCCACCCTGCAACCCAACTAGAAATCGCTCCTACCAGATCCCTGGGGAGGCACCTTCCTCTTTTACTTGGTTATTTAACTCGAATGTGCCTCCCCAGAGAGGCTCTCTGGCCATCCTATTTACACTGGAGCCACTTCTAGTCACTTGCCAAATTACCAGGTTTTATTTTCTTCATTATACATCTCAGTATCTGAAATTATCTTGTGTCTTTCCTTGTGCAGGTATGTCTTCCCCCAACTGAAATGTCACCTCCATAAGACCGTGAACTTCTCAGTCTTATTCAGCTGAGAACCATTTTAGTACATAGGAAGCAAGTGATAAATATTTATTGAATAAATAAAATGTTTGAAAAGAGCAAAAGCAACAGAGGAGTCATAGTAGACTGAATCCATTTCTTTCAGCCCATGTCAGATCAGGGAGGCAAAAATAACATCATAGAGGGCATATAATATATAATGGTGACCTGCAAGATATGTATCAAACCGTGTACAATAAAAGCAGAGAATATGCCATCTTTTCAAGCATTAATGAAATGGTTTCTGTATCTGTCAATCTAAACTTCCCATTTCCCAAATGAATCTGAACTTCACTGAAAAAGCAGAGCAGGTGGGAGCAAGATATAGCAGCTGAGGTGTGAGGGGAGGTCTGATCCCAGAAAATGGGTCAACACAAGATATTGGACTACTGACCAATATCTGTCTACTAGGACCCTCCACCCTCATGTCACATTGCTCAGGGGACTCTCCATGTACAGTCTAAGCAGGAAGATATACTATAAGCTAATTAGCCAGGAATAAATCTCAGTATCTATTAATAAGCAAAGGACTCTACAAATACATGCTCCTTAAGCCACTGATGTACTCACTGTAAGAAACCTCTCAATATGTATCTAATATGATAAACTGTGTTCGCATCAGCGTTCTGTCATCTTTTTTACATACAATCCAGCTGCAACACTGGTTCTATTGAAAAGTATTAGTAATCATTTCTTATTTTCCACCTTAAAATCACTTTAGGGACTACAACCTCCCTTTAAAAATTTTGTTTCAACACCAGAATTCATTATTTTCTCTTTATAATCAAACCAGTTTTTGAAGCATAATGGAAAAAGGCCTACAGCCTCTATAGCAAACCCTTATGCTCATGCCATAAATAATTTATGGAAAGATGGTTGCTTCTCAGAGGCAGGCTCAAATTCCCATTTTAATCAAAACTGATTTTGAAATCTATTTCTCAATTTACATGTGGTCAGGGAGATTCTCCCCACGTGAGCTCTCCAACTGCTTCGTGGAAATGGGCACTCTTCCCGAACTCCTAAAACTGTGGGACGTTATTAACCACTAGTAATCATTTTCTTCTACACTCTAATGCTCTTGACTTCATCAGAGGTTAACGTCATGGTGGCAGCTTCAGAAGGGAATCAAAAGTGCAAAGCCACAAAACACCAATGGTACCACGTTCACTGATATTTCCAAATATGCAAGCAGACATCACAAAGGAAAAGGCTCGAAGATTCACTGAATCCTCCAAACACACAAACTCATACCAGAAACATAAAGACAATAAATACTCCCCAATAAATGACAGTACCAACCAGTACAGTACTGTGCTTCAAAACCCCAAATCCGTATCTCTGAGATTGCTTTGCCTAACTCTGGAGCAAGTAACATAAGAAAGCTTTTTTATGCTATTTTATTTCACAAAACAGTCTTTGGTTCATCCCCCTAAAAAGTTTTTTTTTTTTTTTTTAGCATTTTTTTGGTCTTTACTACAAAGTAAATTCCCTTCAATATTAAATAGAGTGTCAGCCTGTTCATAAGTGGGTCCCAATATGGAGTCCCACAACTTCTGCTAAGCACCAAGCTCTACCGCCAAGTACTGGCTCGGTAGCCTAAGCTACAGTACAGAACCAGAATCTTCATAGTGCCAACTCCACTGGTTGACTCCCAACTCCTGTCCCATAGGTGGAAGCTCTGTGAGCTGCATATGGTCTTAGACTTCTCCATTAGTGGAGATCAGTGGTAAGCTGCATATGGTCTTGGACTTCTCCAGCAGTGGAGAAATGAAACAACTGCCAAATGACTCTCTTCTGAGGGCAGAGAATGGAAAGGCTTCCCATACTCATGAAATTCTCCTGGCATCAAGCATAATGCTGACTTTGGCTTAAGTTAGCTTTTATCCAGGTGGACTAGAATTGAAAAGAATATTTCACATGATAGCAATTATGGAACAGGATCCTTGAATGCTTGAACAGGGTCTTTGAATTTTTGGTGATTTTGGTGTTCCTTCTTTCTTAGTGATACAAAATTCTAACAAAACCAGTATTAAAAAAATAAGAATGTGAGTGATAAGAATGACTTTTCAACAACAAGCCATTTATTTTATCTTCTCCTACCACAAGGCTGAAGAACAAAATATATGATCGAATTATAAAAACCACACCTGTCACCATGAGAGGGAAATTACATCCACATATTCCCCCCCAAAACTGGATTTATAACAAAATGAAAGCAGTGGACAAATCTGAATCCATTTTTTGTTAGACACCACCCTAAACCTATAATTATAAAGCAAGTAGACTCAGAAAACCATCTGAACAAATCACTGATGGACAATGATGTCCACTCTCCTTGCACAGATCAAAATGAAATATAAATACCACCGTGTCTATAGGTCATGTACAAAAAGGAAAGTTCCAGGGGTCTCTGACAGCCTCTTAACTTTGAGTTGGGCTGCATTTGGTCGCATAGTTTGAGGGTATCTGAGATGTTTGCATCCACGTTTAGAATGAAAACCTCAAACTGCAAAAACATCAAACATGACCAGTCAAACATGTCTTCATATGGACGCAAGGATGTTGTCTTCTGGGTCTTCAGATGGGGGCTGACAAGTCTAGGCCTTCCTCCCTTGTCCAGATACATAAGGAGAAAGGTCTAAGGCTCACTCCCAAAACCTACATCTCATACAATAACACACATTCCTAGGAATGTGAAGACGAGAGGAGAGGAGAGGGGAGGGGAGAGGAGGGGAGTGGAAGAGAAGAGGAAAAATGAGGGGCAAGAGGACGAGTGACTATGTAAGGTACAAATCCCACTTGAACAATTTAATCACACAATGAAAATTAATTACATTATAAAAATGTTTGTCAAATTAATTCCATGTTCCCATGAAGGGTCCAGTTCTTGTAATAGGCACAGAGCTTTTAAAAATTGCTTTGATGCTCTTTTGTTTTGATATAATTTTAAACTTCAGAAAAACTGTGAGAACAGTCAAAAAATTTCTTAATAACACATTTTGAATTATCTTCTGAGAACTTAAACTACTTTTTAATTAGCTTCAAAAGTTAGAAATAGGGGTGTCTGGGTGGCTCAGTCGTTTAAGCATCTGATTCTTGATGTCGGCTCAGGTCATGATCTCACGGTTCATGAGTTCAAGCCCTGCGTCTGCACTGTCAGCGCAGAGCCTGCTTTGGACTCTGTCTCCCACTCTCTCTGCCCCTCCTCTGCTCTCAGTCTATCAAAATAAATAAATAAAACATTTTTTAAAAAGTTAAAAATAAAATCAATTCTACTTTTATCTGATAAATGGTTGCACAACACCCATAATGTTCAATTATTTGGGGATGGTAGAACCACCAGGTCTGTCAACGTTGTTGTTGTTGTTGTTGTTGTTGTTGTTGTTGTTGTTGTTATTTTAATTGGAACATGCAAGAAGGAGGATGACATTTGTAACCCACACAGGAGTGCACAGATAAGGTAGGCTGGCTGTTATGTGCAATTACAGAGGCACCAGCTGCCCCTCCACCCTTTTCTACCCCCAAATGAAAATGCAAAATGAAATGCAAAAGAAAAGGCATAATTATATTAATGGATAACCTTAAATGTGTGTCAATGTCCCCCCTCCCACCCCAGAAAACAATTCATTGACAAACTCAGGTCCTTTATTTGTGGTACCAATTTGTCTAAAACACACCACACTATAAAGAAAGTTTAGATTAGAATCTCTAATAGAGGTGATAATTTTGGATTTGTAAGTTATTCTTCCTTATTAACCGAGTCCAAGAGAGCCTTCAAGAACACCCTAAAGAAATGTTTCGCATGCGAGCAAGTATCCTAAAACAATGGAAAGCAACAACATTTTGGAAATGTCCAAAAGCTGAAGGGTGCTTTCCATTTACCTTGTTAAAAACATCTTCCTTAGGGACAGAACAGATTTTTAGGGCAAGAAGTAACAGGGCTTGATTCTCTCTCTCTCCCTCCTCTCTTTCTGCTCCTCCCTGACTTGCATGCTCTCTCTCTCTCAAAATAAATAAATAAATTTTAAAAAGAATTGGGGAGGCAGCTGGATGGCTCAGTAGGTTAAGCATCAGACGTCAGCTCTGGTCATGATATTGTGGTTCATGGGTTCAGGTCCTGCATCAGGCTCCGTGCTGACAGTGAGAAGCCTGCTTAGGATTCTCTCTCTCTCCCCCTCTCTCTCTGCCCCTCCCTGACTCACACTTTCTCTCTCAAAATAAATAAAGAAACTTAAAAAAACAAAGAGTAACAGGTCTCATATTAAATAAACAGATGATGGTGTGTAGAGTTCAACAGCTAGCTTTACCAAAGAGTTCATGTTTGTATCATCAAACCACCACACATACTAAGTCTGCTCAAAATCCCTCTGGTTGGTAAAATAATGCAGAGTTCCTTTGACTAGACCTCTCGGTACTTTCTACTTGTGTCTACTATACTTGCCAGCATTTCCCTTTGTATTTCTAACTCTATTTCTGTAGTTATTCAAAAATGTATTCAAATAATAGATTAGCATCATCATGAGAAAGCTGGCCTTTCTGGTTAATACTGTGGGGTCTGGAAGGCCAGGATTTTGTCTGTGTAGGCTTTTATAAAGCCAGCACCTAGCAGTGGGTCTGGTTCATGGTATGTTTATCTGTTAAGTGAATGACTGAACCAGCAAAATACGGACTCATAATTACTCTCACCAGAGAACAATATTATCAGCAGAGATGACATCTCTCAAAGGACACCTTGCTTTAGAGGCTATACTGGGTTGAATGGTAGCCCCCCACTGTGCAGGTCCTAACTGCTACCCTATTTAGAAAAAGGGTCTTTGCAGGTGTTATTAGGATCTTGAGATGAAGAGATCATCCTGGATTATCCGGATGGGTAATAATCTAATCATAAGTGTCCTTATAAAACACACACAGAGAAGACAAACACACAGATGAGAAGGTGATGTAAAGACAAAGCAAGAGATGCAGTCAGAAAACAAGGAAGCTGCCTCCACTGGAAGCTGGGAGAGGCAAGGAATGCCTGCCAATTTCAGACTCTAGCTCAGATGTCTGACTTCCTGAACTGTGAGAGAATAAACTTCTTTTGTTTTAAGTCACCTAGTTTGCAGTAATGTGTTATGGCAGCTTAGGAAACTAATAGAGATGCCTAGTGAAACTATCTCAGAAGATCAAAAATATTTTGAGGGCAACAACACCTGAATGGCAGTGTTGAAGATCTGTTTGGGACAGTCGGCATTTGTTGGCCTGCTCACCATTTTCTAATGTTACCTGCTATGCTGAAATTGTCTCCTTTGAGGAAATAGTATTAACTATATTGCTAATGAATGTTCGCTCATCCCAAAAAGGATTAAGGCAGTTGATAAATCCTAACCCAACAATCACCATATGCCTGCTTGGAAACTGTCATTTCATGCTTTGCTAAACAGCAGTAGAAATAATGTTCTTTCTCAATTATAATTGTATCACCTGAACAGACATCTAGCACGATGACTACACTCCTACCAGGTAGACAGAGAAGAGCCCTACAGCATGAGGGAATGGCAAGAACATCCCCAGTTCTTCTCGACACTGCTCTGTGGTCTTCTGAACATATGCATCTTGCCTAATATGTCTGTGGCTCCACTACCATCCCACACCCCCCTCAGGTCAAATAAAAACTTGAAAGCAACTCACAAAAATATTAATTATTTTAAACATCAAAGACATTTTTATGTCCACAGTAAACCGGATTTCCAATTAAATGTCTTCCCCATGACTATCCTCTCATCATCACTGAACGGGCCCCTGGGAGCCCTGTGCACTTCTGACTTCATCCCCAGGCTTGACCATTGCTGATGGACCAATCATGTTTCTCAGCAATGTGGAAGTAGGGCAAGGCAGGTGGTCCAGAGCATCTCCCCCATAGCCATACCTGTAACCTGTTAACCTGGAAAACGCGAGGGTTGCATCAGAGCCTGAGAAGAACCACATTGATGCCCAAAGAGGAGCAGACATGAGAAATGTTGCACAAGCCCTGCCCTGGAATTCTGTGAACCATCTCTGTAATATGTAGTAAATGCCAAATGGACATGGCTAGTCCACTTTACTAACCCCGTGAGGCCTGCAGCTTTCTTCCTTCACACAGCCCTGGGGCAAGCCCAGGCTGGCCACCACCGCTGGACCTTTCTGCTTCCTCCACATCTCCCAATCCAAGGACCCAATCTTTGGGTCCCCCTGCCAGCCCAACCCTCCCAGGCTCGTGCCAGGCAGGAACAAAAACAAACCACCAAACTTCACTGCCTCCTCCCCCTGATTCATTTTGTAAAAACGACTTCACCTACTCTTCATATCCTTTAAAAAAAAATGAGTTTAATACATTCAAAAAAGAATTCAGTTGTAGCTGATAATGTGAGTTTTTATGAGAGATAATTCTTACCAAGACTTAATTTGCTCATAATTTTAAAGCTTAACATGAGCTTCTTACATAATACATCCTCCAGCAGACAGCTCCAACATATCACCTCGTGCAACAAATTCTCCATTCACTCAGTAAGGCGGAATCGGGTGCCTGGGTTGGGGGGTGGGGGGAATGATGGGAATAAGCAGCCATGGTCCCCATCTTCCCTGGTGCTTACAGTCGTATTTTAGAAACAGTTATTAGAGTTTAACATGACATTTAAAAGGGTGAAGAGAATATTGCCTTATTTATCCTATAATTAATCTCTCTATATATGATTGTACCTCAATAGATATGGAGAAATAAATACAAAAGCATTTCATAATGTCCCCATACAGATGGGGAGATAAGTTTAGCTAATCTAATAATTATCCTAAAAATCAGTAAAATATGACTTGAATAAATTGAATCAAGCTTAGTGCAACAAGCACTAAGAAACAAATTTAATACAAACCTCTACCAGGAGGAGAAAGCTATCAACAATTTCCATGTCTCAGTGACCATTACAATATCTGTGGCAGAGTGTCCCTTCCAGGTGAATCTGAACTTGAGACCCATCTGGCCAGGGAGGCAGTGACAGCCACCTTCCCCATATGCTTGTACCCACTGATCCACCCAGTACCAAGAGGTCTGAAGCAGAGAAAAGATTAGACATCTACTTGCACTTGGGGTTCAGGCACACACAGATACATCTAGACAAAGCAGGGAAGGCCGTTTAGAAGATAAACGGCAAGGAAAAAAGTGAAAGCTTAAGGCAGAAGGAAAGGGGACTGTGCACCCAGCCTCATGACCATGACCTGCCATCCTACCAAACTCTGTATTCATAAAAGCCCTAAGCAGCCCTATGGTGGGACCCCTTCCCAACCAGTGGGGTATGCCAGAGGGCAAGAGAGATGAACCCTTCATCATTTTCGCAGGTGGGCTGCCGTAGCATGGATGGATTAAGGATTAAGTGCTTTAGTGGCTGGGAAGAAGAACAAGAAAGGTGCTCTGTGGGGAAGAAGACCAGTAGGAGCCACCCAGGTGGACACATGAGCACATGTGAGACAACCCCATTTCCCCTGGAACACAGAGACCTGGGTGGGCAAAGGACATTTTAATGGGTGTGAGGCAAGTGGGAGAGAAAAAATGGGTCAGCAAAATCCAGGTTTTCATTTTATACGCTGTCACTGGTACCTGTAGGCCCAGGAGGCCAGGGACCATGTTATTTCCCTCCCTCCTTCATACCTCCTTTCTTGTTCCCTGTTGAGCAGCCTGGATGGAGGAGGGAACAGGGAGGGAAGGAGACAGGCTCCTATCAACAGGACACCTTTACTCTGTGCAGGGACAAAGAGAAGAGGTTTGAAAAACAGTGATCTGTATCACTGAGCTGGGGGCGAGAGGGTTATTAAGCCTTTACAAAAAGATCTATGACCCCAAGAAAAAGGCAACACTAAGGGAGAACTAGTAATTCCTTGATATTAACTGCAACACAACCTATATTTTCTATTGATAGCAGAAGATTGAAACAGACGTTTTCCAGTTTTATCGTACTAATAATTACCTCCAATGCTTGCATGTCACAACACATTCGATCAAACTCCTATTCAGCCTATGCAGTGTTGAGCCCACTCTCCCTAACCTCCAGCTGCCACTCAGTCTACTGTGGTGATCTCTATCACGCGCCATAGTGGCTTCTTCCTGTTTCCATGAGTGTGGTTAATGGAAGCTCTAATGAGTTCCATTTACTGGGCAAGGCCTTGATCAGCCCCCAAAATGAAGCTGTCTCTTCTTGATGTAAGAGAGATGATGGCACAGCCAGGAAGGTCCAGCTCCACTTCAGCCCCGTATTCACTCCAAAAATCCTAACCCCAGTCTCCTCCTTTGGACAATCTGAACGGGGGGGGGGCAGTCCTGATCATGGCTAAGACCATTTCCAAATGGTTTGTTCTAAGAAGTGGTCTGACTTGAAGGCAGCACCCCAATATACATATTCAGTGTATTTTTATTATAACATGTTAAACAAATCTCTTTTTTAGAATCATAGCATGCTGTAATAATAGATTTCCTGGTTAACTAAGACAATGTTACAACAGTAAGGTGGGGAGGAAGAAGAGAGGGAGAGGAGGAACACAGAAGCTTTTTAAATCTATCACTGATATACTAATATATACACACACTTTTTTTTTCTTACTCAACACAAATAGTTTTAGTCATAAATGCCATTTATAAGGACAGTCATTATAATGTGTTTTTAAAAGCAGATAAAGGGGATTTAGTCCAGGACCCAGCAAGTATCCTAGTCTCATAAAGGTATTAAGGTAACAATCCTTTTTTTTTTTTTTTTTTTTTTTTTTTTTTTGTAATTGTGACAAATGGATTATTCTACATAAAATTATTTTCCAGATAATTAAAACTTATGCCTTACACTTTGGGTTCATACAGAGCACCCAGCACAATGCTTAGTATCTCAGAAAGGAAGGTGTTGGGGGCAGGCAGGCCACTGAGGAGCACCATAATGAAGTGATAATTACATGTGATTCTAACTCACACAGGACTTTCTGTAATAACATTACATGATGCATACTTTAGGTCTTTACTAATTATATATTGATTTTAAAATAATGCCCTCATCTATTATCTTAGCTAACTGGCATTTTTTTCACAGTATGTCTATTTCCAGCATTCCTTTCGCTCCTGATTTTTAATTTTTTTGACTTATTATCTGCTGTACCCTAGAAAGCCAAATAATCAAGTACTTTAGAACTGCATGCAAAAGAGAAGCGGACTTGAATGAAAACAGAAGTGGTGAGGAAAGTGAGATTTACTGGCCATATTTGGGGATGTGACACCATTTCTGGTCTTTTCCCAGTAACTTCTTGATTCCTAGAGTTATAGTTCTGTGAATAAGACAGCCATTCTAGGTAAGTGCTATTCTCGACTTGAGATTTTAATTGATTTTATTTCATTTTCTGTAGCCAGAAGCAGGAAAAAAATGCTAATTAGCTCAAGGATATTAATAAGGAACTTCATTAATCTGGGCATCAGGTACCTCAACTGTACAGAAAGGGATTTCTGACAGAAACATTCATGCTAAGCTAGGAAGCAGGGCATCCAAGGCAGAGGAGAATGAAGGGGACTCTTAAAAGAAGAGTAACAGGAAGTCTCTGTCAGACAGCAATCCTAGAGAATGACCAGCCTGAATGAATGGAGCCAGGGAGGAATCCAGGATGGATGACTCCCAGAAAAGAAAGACAGAGGGAAAAAATACAACAGAAAGATTATCTGTTGGGTCTGAACATTTGGAAAACTGAAAAGGCAGGCACTTTTTTTTTTTTAAGATTTTTTATTTTTTATTTTTAAGTAATCTCCACACCAACCAGGGACTCAAACTCACAGCCCTGAGGTCAAGAGTTGCATGTTCCACCAACTGAACCAGCCAAGTGCTCCAGAAAGGCAAGCACTTTAAAGAGCTGCTGGCAGGTAAGGACAGATCAGCCCAACTGCTGGAGAGCAGGGGATTGAAAACGATGGGGGCATGCAGGGAGCAGGGGGGTAGGAATTAACTCAAAGGAAAACAGAAATGATACAGAAAAAATATACAGAGTATAGCTCAGCAGTGAATACTGTCATAATATATTATCATAATAATGAGACACATTATGAATTTATATAAAATATGTCAAAATTAAATATACTGAGTTTAATTTTAATACTCATGAAATTGCCATATAAGTATGCTTCTTAGAAATATGGAGGTAAAAATCAGAAGAAATTGCTAAATAAGTTTAGAGTGAACACTTCTAAGGAGAACAGAGTAAAGAGAGAAGTGAGACAGGGAACTACTGTTTTTCTTTCAGAGTCTATATTATGATGTCAAGGCAATTAAATGAGGAAAGAATTAGAAAAGGAAGGAAAAGAAAACATATGCTCATACAGATGGGTTTGGACTCCTGGATATCCACACACAAAAGCATGAAGTTGGACCCATTCCTCAACCATATGCAAAAATTAATTCAAAATGGATCATAGATCTAAATGTAAGAGCTAAACTATGAAACTCTTGGAAGGAACCATAGACATAAACTTCCATGACCTTGGTTAGACAGTGATTCTTAAATATGATACCAAAAGCACAAGTGAAGAAGAAAAAACAGACAAATTGTACTTTGTCAAAATTAAAAACCTTTGTACTTCAAAGAACATGATAAAGAAAGAACAGAGACAATACTCAGAATGGGATATAACATTTGCAAATCATGTATCTAATCAGAATATACAAGGAATTCTTACAACAATAAAAAGACAACTCGATTTAAAAATGAGTTCTCAATAGACATTTCTCTAAACAAGATCAACAAATATCCAGTAAGTACCTGAAAACATTAGCCATTAAGGAAATGCAAATTAAAACCACAATGAGATGCCACTTAACGCCACTGGATGGCTATAATCAAGAAGACAGACAGTAATAAGTATTGGCAAGGATGTGGAGAAAAATAGAACCCTCCTACACTGTTGGTGGGAATGTAAAACGGCATTTGGAAAATTGTGGCAGTTCTTCCAAAAGTTAAACACACAGTTACCATATGACCTAGCAATTCGACCTAAAAGAAATGAAAACATACAAGTGTGCACAAAAAATTTAACACAAATGTTTATAGTGGCATTATTCATAATAGCCAAAAATGCAAACAACCCAAATGTCCATTAACTGATGAATGGATAAGTAAATTGTGTTATATACATACAATGGAATACCATTCTATCATAAAAAGCAATGAAGTAGTGATGTATATTACAACATGGATGAATCTTGAAAACAATTTGCTAAGCAAAAGAAGCAAGTCCCAAAAGACCACACTGTACAGTTCTATTTTTGCAAAATATCCCAAAGAAACAAATTTAAAAAGAAAGCAGATTGATGGTTGCCTAGAGCTAGGAGTAAGGGCAGGGGGTAGGAGAAAAAATAAAGAGTGACTGCTAAGAGTCATGGGTTTCTTTCTAGGGTGATAAAAATGCTCTAATATTACACTGTGGTAATGGATGTATAATTCTGTGAATATACTGAAAACCACTGGATTATACACTTTTCACAGAATTTTGTAGTATGTGAATTCTATCTCAATAAAGCTGTTTTTAAAAGTCTATAAGGCAGTGGTTATTACGCAGATGTAAACATTCATCAAAACTCATCTACCTATATACTTAAGTGGGTACATTTGACTATGTATAAACTATGCCTCAATAAAGTAGATTTCTAAAAATGTCTCCAATGCAATAACTTTATTACATTGAATTTAGACAAAGGTTATTTTCAGAACATCAAGCAGGAAAGAATATCAAACTCATTACTACCTTTCCATGACTAACATTAATCATCATTAGGCAGACATTGTCTGCTTTCATTAGAAAGTCCTCTAATACTGGCTGAAGGATGTCCATCTGTCAGGAAATGACAAGACTCAATGTCCAGCAGGAAAGTTACAACGTCAGTTTTATCAACATTTTCCTAAAGTTAGCAAAAGCAACTTCCCAGCAGAACATCTGATTTTCTAAACAAAACTATTAATTCTTAAAGTACTATTCATTCTCAGTTTGCTTTGGGGAAAAACACAATTTCACCTTAAAAACATTTTTGGTCTCAGGGGCACCTGGGTGACTCAGTCGGTTGAGCAATGGACTTCAGCTCAGGTCATGATCTCACAGTTTGTGAGTTCAAGCCCCACATCGGGCTCTGTGCTGACAGCTGGGAGCCTGGAACTTGCTTCAGATTCTGTGTCTCTCTCTCTCTCTCTGCCCCTTCCCTGCTCACGCTCTGTCTCTCTCTGTCTCGCAAAAATAAACGTTAAAAAAATATTTTAAAAACACACACACATTTTTGTCCTGGTAGGAAATCGCGTATCAAACCCCTTAATTTACAAACACAGAAATTGACCGAGGCCTAGAGAAGTTAAAGATTTTCTCAGGATTACACTGATGGTAAAGTGACAAAGCTGATTCCCTGTCAATGGACAACAGCACTGGTCACTTATCATCACTCCCAGAAACAGGGCCCCCATGGTCAGCACATACTGAGGGCTTCCTAAATTCCAGGTACTGCACTACTATATGAAATGCTCTCCTCCCTTATTCCTCTATCAGCTCTATGAAGCAAGGACTATTACTCATCTCCACCTCTCCAAATAACTGGTGAGAAATTAGTAAGCAGCCTACAGTCAAGAAGCTAGTAAGAAGGGAGCCAGAAGTCTCATTTGGACCATCTGTCTCTAAAACCTAAACTTTTAACCAATAAGATATGCCTACTTCCTTAAAGCAAACATTTTACTTTCTCACTTCTTTTAATAAATGTTGGCATTTTACATTTCTAATATATGGGAAGATACTTACTACACATAGTTTCTGTTAGAACAAACATCTGTTTATCCCTACCTCAAATTAAGTTCTGGCCTATGTCTATCTTTTGTCTTGAATCCAGCCCCTTCTCTCTCTCTGAATCTCCCCTTGTCAAGCCAGACTGAGAGGCACAGCATTACACCCAGCCTTCAGTGGTGCCCAGCACGGCATGGACCACGAGCGCAGGTATTAGAGAAGCACATTCTTTTTTGTGTGATATTGTTTGAAAACAAAGAACCAGTAAAAGATGATGGCATGGAGTCGAGAGAAAAACTGATTTAAATGATTTCACAAATTCTTATGAATGCTTTCGCAAATGTGAGGGCTTGACAATTTAAAGTAATCAGAAAGGACATACATAGTCCCTCTCACTGTGTATAACCTATGCCTCACATGGTCCCTCCCGCATTCATTGGCAATTATTTTACTAAACCCATTGGTCTATCAGGTTTTAAGCTGCACAATGACCTAAAAGACAATCTTGACCTCAAAATAAATCTATTAAATATTGTACAGATTGAAAGGAAAGAAAAGGGGACTTCTCTGAGAAGCAATACCATATTTGGTCTTAGGAATCCACCGGGATGTAAAACATTGACAAAATTACGGGCCACTTTAGAACAAAGCTGTAACTGCCCAGACATTTTTCACTCTGTTAAAGGGAAAGACGAATAAAAGCCAATGGAGACAATCTGAGCCACTCTGGGATGTGCTTTGCTAATGCAAGCAATTTCCTTCCAAAAACCAAAGCAGCACACTTATTACTTGATGTCTATCTCATGGGTGTCTTTAGCAGGATGAGCTTTGGGGTTCCTCCTTGTTAGAGCCACTCTGACTGAGAAGGGCCATGAAGCAAGAATCTGACCTGTTATAAGACATCCCCAAACTGACGCATGCAAACAAGCACATGTCTTAGAAAGGCATAACGCTCATTCCTGAATGTGGCCAACTTGCAGGAATCTCTCTTTTGAAACAGCCCCCAGAGTCAGTTTACAAGTGTCATAGTCCTAACCCTCTGCTTTTGCTCAGTAACATTACGTACCTTCTCTATCTACTGTAGTCAATAGTCTGTTATTTTCTCTGAAATAAAAAACTGTCATCTCCCCTGAAAGATTAAAAACTTGCCAGCATCTACATTTTGTGTGTGTGTGCACCTAACCATGACAAAGAAGGTGCTACCAGGGCAGGTATGATGGAGCAGATAGAAACAGCCTCACAGATATGAGAGAGAGAGAGAGTGAGATCTCAGGTAACTACACAGCAAAATCAGGTGTAAAGACTTTATCATTCTTAAAGGCTTTAAGGAACAAACTAACTGATATTCTGATATCAACCATACAAACAGACCTAAAATGATAATAATATATGCAAATATCTGACATTTTCAAGTAAACAACAAAATCTTCTAGTTAAAAGTATAATAGAGCTGATGAGCTACATTTATGTCATGAATTTTATTCACAAGACATCATTCCCTTCCCAATACTTGAGAAATACCAGTTTCCTAAGTCTATAATTTATGCACGTTATAATTATAAGTGTTTGACTGGATTTCAGTAGCTGTCAGGAGCCAGGCCTATTTTAAATAAGCCAAAACAAGGTAAAATTGGTATTACATTATTGGACCCTGTCCTTGTATTAATCAATCCTTTCTGAGCTTCTGAAAGCAACTGCATCATTTCAAATGCACACCTATTTCACCAGAAAACAATTTCTTAAAAAATGCTTCTACTTAGAAATAAATGCGAATTCAATTTAACACAATATGCACATCAGCCTTTGACTTTTCCTTCCAAAGGTGTTGTATTTTGAAAAATACTTCAAGAGGGGCCAAATTCAAACAATCCATATTCCCCAATCAAAGAGGAAGATCTTGGGGCCAGAGAGACCCGTGCTCTCATACTGGTCTTGCCATTAACCGCACTCATAATCACTTAACCTGACACAGAGCAGATGCACCATACTGGTGGGACACCTCTCCCCAAACTACAAAGTCTTAAACTGCAAAGAAATGCAAAGCACTAGGTTCATAATACCCATTTCATTTCTATTGTTTCGTTTTATATAAAAATTACTTGCAGAATGTGCTATTTGTTTCTAAGCTTATAAACTTCCAACCCCTCAAAGCTGCTTCGAAGAATTTCTCTCAATTTGATGCGAGTTAACTTGACAGTAAAGAAATACATTTTTTACCACATTAAGGCTCCCATGTGGCCCATTAAAAGTGTTTGGGATTATTAGTACAGTTATTAAATGTTTAATGCATTATACAGAGGGTGATCTTTCCATGCTATGAGAACTTTAACTTTAGTAGGCTCCAACCCGAATGCTCAAACATGAAAGCTAACTGTTTGCAGATTTTTGCACTTGGTGCCCTAACATCAGTTAAAATGTGGAATACAAATACAAAAATGTGGAAAGAACTAGCCAAGAGCTTAACAGAATGGAGAAAGAAGTTGGGGCAAGAGTCAGGCAAACAGGAAACATCCTCTCATTTGTCTTGATGCCAAAATGAACTTAGACAATTGTCCTGGGGCAACATAGAAAGTCTGGGAAAATACACCAACTATAATACACCTCGAAGAATACATGTTAAAAAGCAGGGGTCAGGAGGCATACCCATGGTTTTCCACTCTCACCTCCCACCCCTGGGAGGAGTTCTGTAACCAAACCTACAGGCACCCTGCTTTGCACTTCTGAGTAAGTAGTTTGCAAAAGCTCCAAATGACTGTCCTCATTGTAGTTAGGGTCACTGCTTTGGAAACTGTACAAAAAAATACCACCCAGAAATAATAAGAGTTGATGGGAATTATTTTTAAAGATTTCCTTTTGGCACAGGTTTATCTGAAGAAGGCAACTCCCTTTGAAAATTATATACAACTTGGTGTTCTCTTTAAATCACTTGAGCTGGAAATCTGGGGGTCTAACCTATAAGAGTCCAGAAACTAGTGTAGGCCATTCTCTCTCCACTGTCTCAGCTGGAAGCCACAGGTGTCCTAAGGAAATGTACATCTTAATTCGCAGGCAGATGCTGTGCTGAATACTGCCTTCTTTACTCTGCTGGAGAGGGGCAATGACCAGTGAGAAGCAAAGCTAGCACTTCTCATCCTTTGGCCAGCCAGCCAAAGACCTGAGTAGGCCAGAGGCAGCTCTAATCAAATGTAGCCCCCAAACCCCTCAAACTCTATAACCCTTAAAGTTCAAGGATGCCCTTAGTCTATCTGGCATCTTTTGGCCTCAAGTCCCTCCAATGCCCTGAGGTTTCTGTTGGCCAAAAAGGCCTAAAGATGTTGTAATTTGTTTCCTCCTACTGAGAAGTCCCACCTGAGACTCACTGACCTTCATGGTATTTATACCTAAGATGAATAAGATGAATAAGGATGGCTACTATCTCTTCTACCTTGGAAAACAGCATGGTTTCACCTGATCCCAATCTTGTCCTGCTTGCATTTGACTCATTTATTAGATTTAATTATTTCATACTTGATCAGCCTCAGAGCTTGGGTTCTGGGGTCAGACAGTCCAGGTCTGAATCCAAATCCAACCCACTAGCTTTGTAACTCAGAAAATTTCCTAACCTCTGTGCCTTAGGTTCCTCATCAAGTAAAATGAAGATGATACTCACACTTAATGAGATTAGTGTATAGCTCACGACATGCTCCATATGGAGCCCTTGGACAAAATGCCCAGCACACAGGCAGTATCAAAAGGTGAGCTGTGGATACTCCTCTGGGAGGTCTCTATATTCCCTCCCTGTGTCCCTCCACTGCCAGGCCCTCTTCCTGGACTGGAACAGGATAAGAATCTATGAAAAGGTGGGGCGCCTGGGTGGCTTGGTCAGTTGAGCATCCGACTTCAGCTCAGGTCATGATCTCATAGCTCATGAGTTCAAGCCCCACGTAGGGCTCTGTGCTGACAGCTCAGAGCCTGAAGCCTACTTCAGATTCTGTGTCTCCCTCTCTCTCTCCCCCTCACCCACTCACACTCTGTCTCTCTCTCAAAATAAATAAACATTAAAAAAAAAAAAAGAATCCATGAAAAGGTTACCTGATACAGTAAGGTCCTGACTATGGTAACACAAAATAACTCAGTGAAGGAAGGACAAAAACCAAAGTTTCTATTTCATCTTGGTCTCATTAATAACCTTAAGGTGATGTAATACTAGAGTGACAATATATTAATTTATAACCAAGACACTTGAAACTGACAAAGGGTGCTATTAATAATTATGCCAAAACAACTAGGACTGTCCTACTTAACACCCACTTGTAAACACTTTCTCACCATCGAGGAAAACCCCATTAAATGCAAACTATGATCCAGGGTCCAAACCCAGCTGTTGCTTTTTATAAATAAAGTATTAACAGAACACAACCATTCTCGTTTGTTTACACATTGTCAGTGTCTGCTTTCATCAACAAGGGTGGAGTTAAGTTAATGCAACAGAGACCCTATGGTCTGTAAAGCCTAAGATATTTAGTAGCTGGCTATTTACAGAAAAAGTTTGCCAACCCCTGTTCTAGGCTCTAGTAATTCAGAGATACTGCCTTCCATGCTCACAGGCACATAGTTGTGTGCTATTTCTTGACGAGAATAAAAAAACAAACTACTTCTCTCATGATAAACATGGATTCTTACTGTGTAGCAAGTCCATATTTTAAATGAACTAAAATTTATCAAAATACAACTTCCTCACGGACACCAAATTTTCAGATGATTCTGCCACACTAGAAAGTATCCAAAGAAGTGGATCCTGAGTGTCATGTCTAGGAATATTATTACATGTGGAATGGCCAAGGAAACTCAACTATTTAAAATGGAAGGGGAAAAGATTTGGGGTTGGAAAGGACAGGACTGTGTCTTGACACACAGGAAGGGCTGTCACACAGAGTGGGAGCCATCATGACAGGGTGACTCAGTGCTCTGCTCTTGAGTGTGGCCACCTAGCTGAGACTCTCACCTCGGAGCCTTGCCTGTGAACGTGGGGTAGTAACAATACCTTCTTCAAAGGTTGGTGGTATCAAGTGAGATGGAAAGTTCCCAGCTGCTGTTACTTTCATTAAGTTAATCATCTGTATTACTGTTATTATAAGAGCTGGTAGACATAGTCTGTTCACAAAATTAAAACACACAGGGGTAGGTTTCAGACAGGCAGATTTCAGCTCAACATTGGGAAGTCTTATCACTTTCCTGCCTGCCTGGTAGGCAGATAAACGGACACTCTCATAAAGTAGAGTTCAAAATCCCTGACCCTGCCCCCAGAGGAGTCATGACCCCATGACAGAGAGGATGCAGCGGGGACTGCAGAAGATTAATTTGTACTGAATGACTTCAATGTTGTCTTCTCTGTGACTGTGTTTAAAAAAGGTTTATGTGTGCCTGAAAGATGAGTACATTTCATCTTATTAACAGGGAAATATGACACACCAGTGATTAAACAGATATCGAAAGATTATAAGGACAATCTATTGCAAACTTTTTAAGTTTTAAAGGACCACTAGCAACTCAAAACAGAGTAAGAAAACAATCTGGTTCCATTTCACCAGAAAGGTGACTGGAGAGGCCAAGAACATAGCACCAATGAATGCCACAACACTGACGGATTAACCCAGGAAGTGGCCCACTCCCAAACAACAGACCTGATGGTTTTGGCTAGCAGGACCCTACAGAGGCACACTGTGCTCAATTCTGGCTGGGTCCATTCAACCTGGGCCCATTAATGGGGCACCT
The DNA here is from genome assembly GCF_018350155.1 of Leopardus geoffroyi. Taxonomy (NCBI): domain Eukaryota; kingdom Metazoa; phylum Chordata; class Mammalia; order Carnivora; family Felidae; genus Leopardus; species Leopardus geoffroyi. Next base: position 36,416,007 of record NC_059336.1, on the reverse strand, counting down.
GGGTGGCTCAGCTGGTTAAGTGTCTGACTCTTGATTTCAGCTCAGGTCATGATCTCACAGTTCATGGGTTCGAGCCCCACATCAGGCTGTGCGCTGTCAGTGCTTGGGATTCTCTGTCTCCCTATCTCTGCCCTTCCCTCACTCATGTTCTATCTCTCTCTCAAAAACAAATACATATGGGGCGCCTGGGTGGCGCAGTCGGTTAAGCGTCCGACTTCAGCCAGGTCACGATCTCGCGGTCCATGAGTTCGAGCCCCGCGTCGGGCTCTGGGCTGATGGCTCAGAGCCTGGAGCCTGTTTCCGATTCTGTGTCTCCCCCTCTCTCTGCCCCTCCCCCGTTCATGCTCTGTCTCTCTCTGTCCCAAAAATAAATAAACGTTGAAAAAAAAATTTAAAAAAAAACATTTAAGAAACAGGGAAAAAAAAAAAAAAAAAACAAAAAAACTTGGGCCCACTGATTATTTGTCAGGCACCTGAGGCTAGGCCCAGGCTCCCTCTCATCACAGCCTACCTTATCATTTGTGGACAAGCTCCAACAGGTGGCTTTCTCATTGACCATGGTAGGTGGAAGACAGCCAATTATAACAAAATATAACAGGCCTGCAGTCCCAGCTGCCGGTTACCCAGGATGAAAAGTAAGTGTGGCCATATGGAGTATAGACTCACACACCCCTTAGTGCTCTAAGGGATTGGGAGTTATTAATTCAGGATCAGAATACAAATCAAAAGTGGGTTTTTTTTGTTTGTTTTTGTGTTTCTAAATGGAGGAGCAGGAGGAGGGGGAGGAGAAAACATGGGCTTGCTACAGAAAATCACAGTTGAAACACTAAGAGGAGGCTGGGGGTAGATAGGTGGAGAAAGGCAAGCATGCTATGAGAACACACACAGTCCACATTTTCTTCTTGAATTACAAGTATGAAATGACTCTTCATGAACCTTCCAAGCCATTGGTCTCAAGTCTCCGCCCCTGGCTGGACAGGCACTGGAATGCATAATAACTGCTACTCGTTTGTGTGGTACTCTACAGTTTGTAAAGCACAACCACATACAAAAACTAGTATGGTGGGCAGTTCTACTCCCATTCTTGTAGATGAGGAAACAGACTCAAAAAAGACCAGTGACTTGGACAATGTCCCATAGTTAAAGGAGACCACAGCCTGCCAACCCGCTGTGCTTTTTATCAGACAGCTTTTCAGAGCTAGAATCCTCTGACAGGTGGGAGGAGAATGAAGTAGGGAGACAGGAAAGGAGGAGTGCTAGGCCCTTTCTCAGACATTATTTCTTCACACAATCCTGATGTCAACCCTGCTGGGTGTGTATGACTCCTCAGCAAGACAAAGTTCAACATCACAGGTGGACTAGCTGACAGCAGTAACTCCAGGCTGTTTTCCCCACCCCAAGGCTGCCTGGAAAGTAGGTGTGAAGGCAACAAGGCAGGAGAGACACTGGGGACAGTCCTGGAGGCAGCTCTGTGCCACAATAAGATGCTTACCAGCTTCAGGAACCAGGTGCCTGAGCTCAGTCAAGAGCAGCAATAGGGGACATGGTGAGAAATGACCAGGGATCTAGGCAGAAGTAAAGGGGATGAGAGGAAGGTGAAGGGATGAGATGGTCTGGAGGACCTAGCACCATGTGTCACAGGGGTGACCTCAGATACATGCTTAGCCACCACAGCAAGTGGAGTCAAGGCTCTAAATTTCCAATCTGAAAACAGTCATGGGAAATACACTAATCAGTGGTTTGCAGTTAGTCTGTGATTTGATGAAAAGAGGAAGTTCAACTCTAATGAAGCAAAAACAACTTATCTTCTGGAGCAGCACCTGACTCCTCTCCACCCACCTGCCCATGCTCTCACTGCCACTTGGGAAAATTGTCCTGAGCCCACAGAGATGCTTTCCCCTATGCTTCTCAAAAGTTTCTAGAAAACTAGCAGGAGGTGAAGATCAGGTTCGAACCTCTGTTGCAGCTTTTTAGAGCCCTGCCCCATGTCTGCCTTCCCAGCCAGACAACATGGACCATGAGGCCAGCAGGATGTGGCTACAATGAACTATGTAGCACCCCTACCTGGCTCGTTGCCATGCATCCAGGCAACAAATGGCCGCCTTGCCCCAATATTCAGCTACAGGTTCTCTCCTGACTTGCCCGGAGTATGAGCTGCCTGAAGGTGCTGTAAGAGGTGAAGGAATGATCTGGGCTTTGACCTATGCAGACCTGGGTATGAATTCCAACTCTACCAAGTGCTGAGTCCCAGATGCCTGATCTGAAAAATGGGGATAATGATTCTTATCTCAAAATGTTGCAGGAAAGATTCAGTGAGATTGCATTTGCTAGAATGTGGTCCTGTCTAACATATAGTAGCTAGTGAATAAACATTATTTCTCTGTGTTTTCTCTCTCTTCCCCCAACACAGGGGAAGTGGGCTGGCCTCGGGTGATGTAGGATACAAAGGTAACAATCCTCTATTCCCCAGGCTTCTCTACCCCTTCACCCCTGTTCTCCTTCCCTCTCAGGCTTCATTTCAGAGCCTGATAAATGCAACAACAAGAGCAAAGATTATATTGCAAGGCCTCCAAGGCTTGCATACGCAACCAAGAGCAACAACATTCATTTATTAGGCACACAGAGTGGAATCAGGGTGGATATGATGATTGGGTTCTATATTCACCAAGAAATGAGTGTACTAAAACTCACTCCTGAAAATATCTTACACAAAGATAAATAAAACACAAGTTTACTACTATCTGTATAAATCAATCCAATGTGGCCAGTTTTGTTTTTGTTTTTGTTTTTTTCTTTTTCCCTTCTAGTGCTGAAACAAATGACAGTTTCTTGGGTTAAGTAACTAGCTAACTTACATTTAGAGATATTATGAGAAAAGTCCACCCCATGTATGTCTGGTGGCATCACAAAGGGCGTGACATTTGTGTGAGCCATGCAGCTTCTCACTATTGTGTCCAGGGAACTTTAAATACAGTTTCTCAGGGCACCTGGGTGGCTCAGTTGGTTAAGCATCTGACTTTGGCTCAGGTCATGATCTCACAATTCATAGGTTCGAGCCCCCCGTCTGGCTCTGCACTGACAGTGCGGAGCCTGCTTGGGATTCTCTCTCTCCTTCTCTCTATGTCCCTCCCCCACTGTTACTTTCTCTCTCAAAAACAAACTTTATAAATAAATAACGTTTCTCACCTTGTCTCCCTAAACAGAGCTGCTTCTGCCTCCCCATCCCTGCTACCCCATTAAAGAACATTTTTTAATTTATAAAAGTAATAGAGGGACTTCCAGAAGTTTGGCAAAGTACATAAAGGAAGTAACAAAAAGAAAACCCTTCACAAAAAAAGCAGCCTCACTTGGGAATATTTCCTCTCTAGTCTTTTTTCCTCTTTAAATTTTTTTATATAGTTAGGGTCATACCATATTCAATTTTTCTACTGTTTTTCTTCCTTAATTGTTTGACTTCATATGATAACATTAGGCTCAAAAATGGCCAGCGACTCTGTTACAGTCCTTGTTATTAGCAACTCTGTATGTGTAATTTTAATGGCTGCATACAAATGGCTGCATAATTATGCAGTTATTTCAAAATGTATTCATCAGCCTAACACTGGACCAGCTGTGTCCAATTTTTCACTATTGTAAATAATGCCACAATGAACATCTTTCTGGATAAATCTCTACCCACACAGTGAAGAGGTTCCAAACCACTTTTTTTAAACCAGTAGAAAATCTGGTCTGCACAGAGGTGATATCCCACCAAGCCTGGGAGACCATGCATAGCAGACCACCTACTTCACACTGCTGCCACGGCATTTCCACTTGCCAGCCAGCATGCTCAGATACACCACGGTAAAAGCTGGGCACTTCTGACCACAGTGGCCAGACTGTCACATGGCGGGAACACTGCTCAGTCAGCAGCTATTGACTTGGGGGATCCTGGTCAAGTCACTACTCGTTTGGGGCTTTGGTTTCTTCAGCTGTAAGGCTGGCAGCTGGAATGAGATTATCTCCATGTTTCCTGCTGCCTTTATGACCAGATGGCTGGTTTTAGAAATAAGAATGAATTTTATAGACCCGGCAGCGACTTTCCTCAACAATCTTACAGTTGAATTTCTCCAATGCTGATTTACAACTTGAGGCCATCATGGCAGTTACCGAGAGGCCCTGTGCGCCAAATGCTTGGTCAGAATCTCAGAGAAAGGGGCGCCTGGGTGGCTTAGTCGGTTGAGCATCCAACTTTGGTTCAGGTCATGATCTCTTGGTTTGTGAGTTCGAGTCCCACATTGGGCTCTGTGCTGACAGCTCAGAGCCTGGAGCCTACTTTGGATTCTGTGTTTCCCTCTCTCTCTGTCCCTCCCCAACTTGTGCGCTCTCTCCCTCTCCCTCCTTCTCTCTCTCTCTCCCAGAAATAATAAATCAATAAACTTTAAAAACAAAACAAAACTCAGGGAAGGAGAGATAAAGCCCTGACTCAGCATGGAAGGGGGAAAATGAACCCACTGTGGAAAGCAAGTACAGAACCCCACATGGCTGTCCTGCTCTTAGCATCGGCTGTCTGGAAGAGACCATGTATCCAAACACATTTGCTGGCCAGTACCAGGATGTCAGGCTGTGAAGTCTAACAGATGCCCTAAGTTAACCCCTGAGACCCAAAGAAAATGCTCAGTGGAGAGTCACTCATGTGGAGTCTGCTTTGGCCTTCCCCAGAATTTTCTTACTTTGATTAACTGCTTCCCCAGGCCAAAGCAGACAGGAAGTCAGAAGTAAAGAGAAGTGGGACTGAAGGAGTGTTAGCAGCAGGCTGACAACAGCAAGAAGGGAGAGCAGGCGGCTGATGGAGGGGAGGGCTGCACAAGTTAGCAAAAACAGGCAGAAGAGTTCCAGCAAAGCAGTTTGTGGTCATTTACTGTAGGAGCAAGCTGTCCATGGCACTTGGGAGCATTTACAGATATGGCTGCTGGTGTTCAAAGGAATGATCCTGATTAACTGATACCAAAGTTTAACAGACCTCATTCGAGAAGACAGGGAAATCTAAACCTGTCAGACATTTGAGGATAACTTCCATCAAAAGTGCTTCGAGGGGCGCCTGGGTGGCGCAGTCGGTTAAGCGTCCGACTTCAGCCAGGTCACGATCTCGCAGCCCGTGAGTTCGAGCCCCGCGTCAGGCTCTGGGCTGATGGCTCAGAGCCTGGAGCCTGTTTCCAATTCTGTGTCTCCCTCTGTCTCTGCCCCTCCCCCGTTCATGCTCTGTCTCTCTCTGTCCCAAAAAGAAATAAACGTTGAAAAAAAAAAAAAAATTTTTTAAAAAGTGCTTCGAATAAAAAAGGGGTACGTTTCAGTTATCTGAGAGAATGACCCACACCGAGCACCTCATCTGCTGACACTCTCGGCAGTCACATCGTGTTAACAGGAGGCTGGTAAAAGGCAGGGATTTTCAGGGCTGGGCTGCTGTCTGCTCTGCCCATGTTGGCATCACGCCCAAGCCCGGGGCTTGCTGAACAGGGCTGATGCTCCAAGGCAAGGTTTGTGCGCACAGACGCTCCTGCTGACCCCAGCCAGGGGAATGCTGAGCCACAATGCCTGCCGCGGGCCTCTCAGAAAACACAGACTCTCCTCTCTACCTTCCACTCCCCCAGATGCGAACCAAAACCAGAGGATCGGCTAAAAGTTATTAGGCCAGCTCACAACATGGCTGCCTCTAGGGTGGGGAAAGCAACTGAGGCTGGTAACTGCAAAGAACTTACACACACATGCACACGCACATACACACGCTAATTTTACAAAGTCTGAAAGCAACTGTGCCAAAACTAAGTGCTATAAATCCTGCGTGGCTGGTATATAAATAGTGCTATTATATTATTCTTGGGATTTTGTGTATGTATGTTTTTACGTAACAGAAAGGATCTTCAGATCTTTCAGGTTTTAATTCAACTCTCCCAACCTCCCCCAGAGGCCTCCCCTGACAGGCTACATCTAAAATAGCAATCCCTGTCATTCTGTCACCCCTGACACACACTTATATCCTTCCTACATGTCGATGGCCCCTACTCTCCTGGTCTTGCTCATTCTCCTCCAGTCACACTTGCTTACTTGCTGCTCTCAAACAAACTGGTCTCACACAGGCCTATGCCCACAGGCACCACTGAGCTAACTCCCTCACTTCTTCAAGCTTTCTCAGTGAGGCTTTCTGGGATCACTAATTTAAAACTGCAGCCTATCTGCTCCCCATCCCTCCCCTCCTGGTACCTTGTACCTTGTTCTACTTTTCCTTGTTGGATAGCAATGACCACCTTGCAACAAAATAATTTACATATTCCTTTCAGTTACTGCTTCTTGCCTGCCTCCTGAACTAGAATGTAAGACCCATAAGAGAAGAAACGGGTTTTGTTCACTGATGTTATCTAAAGGGTGTCAACAGTGCCCTCGATAAACATCTGATGTCCAACAAACCCATTTCCAAACAATCACAAATAATGTCTTTTTTGTTTACCTGACGACTTATTTACTATTTTCCCCGAAAGTCAGAGAGCTAGAGCAGTGAAGCAACAGCCTATCTGTCCTGTTGAATCCCTACACCCAGCACGTAGAAAAGACCCTGACACACTCAAGGTGTTCAGTAAATATTTGAAACCAAAGAAGACATGTTTGGGCTGGGTCCAACCTGAGTTTTTCTATAAAAGGACTTCATGGGAATTCAGCTACCCATTTTCCTCGGATTCCCTGAAAGATTCGTAGCCATCTGCAAAGGAATCATTATTTTAACTAGGATAATCATGATGCAAAAATAATTATTTCACTTACTCTGTATCCCAAGTTGGAAGTCAACCCCAGACTATAATTGTTGCCCAAATCCCAGTAGTAAACAAACCAGCTTTGCGTTTTATATGTTACCAAGAGGCTCTCCAGGTTTGTTCTTCCCAGCCAAAGAAATGTTGACACAGTTGCACACCAAGTTTCAACATGCTGATCATGTTAAAATAGTGCACAAGAAATATTTTTCCACTTTATAAAAAGCCAGACTGTTTACATGTTTAAGTGGCCAGAGACTTTGCTATCTGTGTGTGGTCCTGAAGTTTCAATATCATAACCATGAGTACAAAGTGGAGCAGCATGCAACAAACTAGTGGATGCAATTCCACAGCCAAACTGGGAATCAGGATGCAACCATGCAAGGGTTAACTCATAAATGCGCAGGTTAAAAGAGGAAAAGAGGTGGGGGGTGGGGGGAGCGAGGAGTGTCTAAAAATGTAAGTTTAATGTATTTTTTAGAAAGAAATAATTTGATATAACTGGGTTACGTATGTATATACATAATATAGAAAAACATATATATTAAACAGGGAGAGAGAAGGAGCACAAGAGAGAAGACAGAAATAGTTCATAACGGGGTGCCAGGGTGACTCAGTCGGTTGAGCATCTGACTCTGGATTTTGGCCCAGGTCATGATCTCACGGTTAGTGAGTTTGAGCCCCATGCCAGGCTCTGTGCTGGCAGGGCAGAGCCTGACTGGGATTCTCTCTCTCCTTCTCTCTGCCTTTCCCCTACTCGCACTCATGTGCTCTCTCTCGCGCCCTCTCTCTCTCTCAAAATAAATAAATAAACCTTTAAAATAAATAAATAAAACCTTTAAAAATAAAAAAAAAAAAGAAATTGCTCATAAGGTCTTTGGCCTATAGATTTCTAGTCAAGATAACATACAAATCTGCTGAGCACAGTGTTGACCTGTAAGCCCAGACTCAAGTGGAGGGAAGATCTAGGAAAGAGTTCCCAAGCACAGACCTTCACCCACTGGAGATGAGACGTGTTACTCAGGCTTGGCCCAGTAGTTCAACCCAGGCCTCACGCAGCCTGCAAGGAGCACCCAGCAGGGGAGAGACCCCAAGTTCACGGCCCAGCCAAACGAGAAAACATGCCCTGTCTCCTCTGTCTTTCCGTTTTCCAAGTAGCACTAGCTTTGGTCTACAATAATTCAGTCTTTTTTCAAGCTAGAAATAGAATTTAAGCAGGGGCTCCGCCCTGTCCAGACAAGATATAACTGGAAAAAAGAAGACCTCACAGAAAGAAAAATTATCTACATCCGACTAACTGAAGACACTCGTTCCCAGAGTCTAGGGTTTAAATGCTCAAGACAGTCTCTAGATTCTGGGCTGTTTGCATTTATCATTCCTCCAAGTCCCCAAATGCTTCAGGTTAGTGAGGACTGCCGGTTCTCACATTTTTAATAGCTCTCCACTCGAAAAAGTTCTCAGTACACTATGTCTAAACAAAAAAATAAATCACTTAATGTAAGCAGGTTCATGTTGCAACCTGAAATGCCATTTCCCATCTAATTGCCAAACGCACAAATTTTTACTCTCAGTTGACTGAATAAGTGAAAGAATTGTACTTCGTTACAATTTTTTTTCCTGGCATTATTTTTTTTCCTTCTACAGTTTCTTTTACAGAGGCTTCCACAGCTATAGGTCAGAATAGTTTTCCTGTTCCTATGACAACAGTATAAATAAGTGAACTTTAAAATTCACTCTGGGGGTATGGAGCTGCCACATTTCCGGCTACCCAAGCCCTGTTGGGTGTGTGCACACTCTTCCCTGCAGACAGTGGATCACGGCCATTTAACTGGCCTCCCTCCATTGCGGCCACCATCTTTCTGGCCAGGAAAATCCCACAAGCTTCTGAGAGGCCCCTCTCTAACTGCTGGGACTCCTACACACACATCCCCGGAATGGTCTCCTGCACTGAAAGGAAAGGAATGTAGTAAGCCCAATGTTTCACTTCCCCAAAAGCAGAACTGTGATTAGAGGAGCATGGTGGATATATGCCTCTCCAACTCCACCAAGCATCTTCGGTGCCTCCCATTGGCTACACAACAACGTTACAGAGCAATGATTAAAACCAGGAGCACTAAGGACTCTTTTGGGAGGCAGCATAAAGGGTCTGGGAGAGCCTTGGAGAAGGGGCTCTTCACATTCAAAAGGCTCTAACCATCTTTCCACCATGTCCACTGTCTTGCTCAGCATTCCAGATCTACCTCACTCAAGGGACCAGCCTAAGCCTACAGGAGGGTGGTTCTTCCTGTTATTTCAGGGAATTCTCCATTCATAGTTAATCTGTCCATTCTCCTAGGGCTCCTGGACCCCAAAGAAAAAAGAAGGTACACATACTTAAGTGAATCCCCTTCCAGGGTCTGAAGATGAAAGACCCTGGTCCTAGGATAAGCCAACAATAAAGACAAACATATTTACAGAATCTCAAGGCTGCCAAGAGGTCAACACTGCTCTCCACCCATACAAAATTTCTATGTTTTCTTTCTGCTACTCCTTCCTCATAGTGTTATTAGTTCAACTGTGCCCACCCCCAAAAGATGTTGAAGTCCTAATTTCCAATACCTGTGAATATGATCCTATTTGGAAATAGGGTCTGTGCAGACGTGATCAAGTGAAGATGAGGCTGGTAGGGTGGACCTTTCATCCAATATGACCACTGTCCTTATAGGAAGAGGAAAAAGAGACACAGAGAGAGAAGAGGGCTGTGTGATGGTGGAGGCAAAGATTAGAATGATGTATTTACAAGCCAAGAAATACCAAGGATTGCCAGTAAACACCGGAAACTAGAAAAGGCAAGGAAGGATCCTCCCCTGTAGCCTTCTGAGAGAATGTACAGCCTGGTTGACACCTTGATTTTGGACTTCCAGCCTCCAGGATGTTGAAGCAATAAATCGTGGTTTTTAAGCCACCAAATTTGTGGTACTTGGTTACGGCAGCTCCAAGAAACTAATACAAAGAGTAGCTTCTGTCTAGCTGAAAAAATAAGTCATGACATTTGTGAAAGGAGTTGTCCTTCAAATGAAAGCCAAGCTGCTTGTGAAAGCACAGGTTATACACACCGGATCCTCCTATGCTAGGTGGCAGCAGGCTGGCCTCAATGGCAGTTTTACAGAAAAAACACGTGTGGCTACTTCTCCAGAGAGCAGCCCGGCACCTGGCAATGTCTGGTTGCATACTTAAAATCTGCCCATCAGCCACCTGCCAGCTGTTAGGGAGACTCAGTAGCTATTGCACTCCTGTGAAGCTCTGGAGGATAGCAGGTCAGGAGACCCAGGAGCTCCCAAGAGGATTACAACATATACGTCCTAGGAGTAAACCGTGCCACATAGAAGGGTCCCATTTACACCCAGAGAGAACCCTGCTAAGTTAATAGGAGGTAGGAGGGCAGACAACAGGATAGGCCATGACAGTGGTGACCCATGGTCATAACAATGCTGGGGGGCGGGGGGGCGTATATCTAAGACAGCCCAGGGCACCATAGCTAGAAAGAGAACCAGACTCACAGTCACCAATGCCAAGGTCAAAATAGCAAGAAAGGTAATACAGACAATCAAGTCTAAAGAGCTATACGCACATTTTGAAGAGCTACCTGTACACACTAGCAAATTCATCAAATATTTACTGAGTACCTAGTATGCACCACGCATTATTTTGGGCATTAAGGATACAGCAGTGAATAAATCAGGTAAAAATCCCTGTCTTCAATAAGTTTTCGTTGTAATGAAGACAGTAAAAAAAAAAAAAAAAAAGTACAATACTCGACAAGGGTGTGAGTAGAGAAGGATAAAGCAGAGGGGAGGAGAGGAAATGCTGGGCACAGGGGTGGCTATCAGATTAAATGGGGTGGAGGAAGGCCTCAAAGAGAAGGTGATACTCAAAGAGAGAGAGTACACTCTGCAGGTATCTGGGGAGATATCTGGGGAAAAAGCATTCTAGACAGAATTCTAGGAGTAGCAAAGACAATGGCCATGAGATGCAGACTGAAGCCTTCAAAGAATAACAAGAAGACTTGTGAGGCTGAAGCCAAGTGGGTCTGTGGGCATGGAGCCACGTGCACATGGAGAACAATCAGATCTCAGAGGGCTCTGAGGACATGGACTCCGACTCTGTGGGAGTGGCATGATCAGTAAGTGTTTAGGACGATCACTCTGGCTGCTGCATGGAGGGTGGGGGCACCACCAAGGGGAGACCAGGGAGGAGGCTCCTTCAGCAACAGCCACACTTGCATAAGAACTGAGGATTACAAATCTTGGCCAATGTGGTACAGTCACTGAACTCCCCTTCTGAGTATCTATCCTAAAGAAAAAATAATTAACTGCTTTCTCAGCACCACCCAATGAAAATTCTGCCCATTCTTTGCTTAGTGAAACTACATGCAAATCAATGATCACATCCACCTTTACTTAACGAGAAATGGTCTACCCCATTCATCAGACTCCTGATGCATTGTACCCATTAAATTTTTATGTAGTCAGTTAAAACATTGAAAAGTAGAAATACATTTTCTAAATTGACTATGAAATTTTTTATTCAATTATTAAATTTTTAAGTAAGTTATCTGAGTCTCAGAAGAAAATTAAAAGAAATTAATACATCAGAACATAAGTTTTTTTGATAGCGACAACAATTCTCATTTCCCAAAGAGTAGCCCATTAGTGGGTCCTGAAATCAGCTTATGGGTTTATAATCAGTATTTTGTTTATTTTTTTTTTTTATTTTTTAACATTTATTTATTTTTGAGACAAAGAGAGACAGAGCATGAACAGGGGAGGGGCAGAGAGAGAGGGAGACACAGAATCTGAAAAAGGCTCCAGGCTCTGAGTGTCAGCACAAAGCCTGATGCAGGGCTCGAACTCACGGACCGTGAGATCATGATCTGAGCCAAAGTCGGATGCTTAACCGACCAAGCCACCCAGGAGCCCCCAGTATTTTGTTTAAATGAGTATAGTGAACACTCCAGAACTGAATAAAGCAAAGTATACCACTGATGTCTAAAAGAAAAGAAACATTTTTAAAACATTACAAAAGCAAAATAACGTTTTGTGACATTTTCAGTTACACGTATGAATGCATGTGGGCACGCATGTTGTGTATCCCAATCTGAAAGATTTTAAAACATGAAAAATGGGAGCTTTGGAACTGATGAAACATACCCCTTGGCTTGGCCCTACACCCCATGCTGGAGGAGCCAAGAGAAGAGAACACTGGTTCCCAGTCGCAAGAGGCAACTTTTTAGAAACTGCAAAACTGGGGTAAAGGCTTCATACAGAGGGCAATAGAGGAAAATCAACCAACCAAAAAGCATCAGCAGCAGTAGCAGCCATGCCCAACACCTACTCAAAATGAGCTTACAAATCCAAATTCCAAAATATATGAAGAATTTTAATGTTGAGAAAGGTGAACAAAATCAATAAGAAAAATAATTTTCTGGAAGAACTTAGCAGATTTAGGAATAAGTGTTTGAGAAGCTTCTAGAGGTAAATAAAAAGATAGTTTTCGTTAAAAATATTAAGAAATTAAAATAGGAAGTGCCAAAAAAAAAAAGAAACTGATATGAAAAATACCAAAAGGACAAATTAGAAATCTTGGGAAATATTTTGAAATATCTTTAGAGAACATCAAGTCTAGACTACAGTGAGATGACAAAAGAAAATTAGTAAGCTGGTAGATAGTACTGGGGAACCTCCCCAGAACACAGCAGAGAGAAAGTGAGAAATACCTACATTTAGCAGAACACATCTGTCATAAAAGACGAATTATAAGGCTGGAATAACAGTTCCAGGAAAGAAAAGAGGCGAGAATGGTGGAAAAACAGTTATCTGAAAAGAAGTATACTGGACAATGTTCTAAAATTGAGGAAATGATTCCATAAATGAACATACCTTTAGGTACAAAGCAAACTGATAAATCCACACCTATATACACTGTAGTGAAACCACAAGATATCAGGAATTAGGGGCACCTGGGTGGCTCAGTCAGTTAAGCACCCTACTTCAGTTCAGGTCATGATCTCACAGTTTATGGGTTTGAGCCCCACATCAGGCTCTGTGCTGACAGCTCAGAGCCTGGAGCCTGCTTCAGATTCTGTGTCTCCCTCTCTCTCTCTCTACCCCTCCCCAGCTCATGCTCTGTCTCAAAAATAAATAAACATTAAAAATCTTTTTAATCAGGAATTAAAAGAAATTTGTGATGCTTAAAATCTATCATAAAGTCTTACAGCAGACTTAGACTACACCAGAAAATTTTAGAATAAAGTATGTGTGGGAGACATCATGGATGGCCTCACCTCAAAGCCTATTCTCAATTTCTCCCCAGCCTCTTTCTAGCTATGGAAGGCTACATGGCACAATCCTAGCCAAGAAAATGGAAGCCTTTGGGGTGCCTGGGTGGCGCAGTCGGTTAAGCGTCCGACTTCAGCCAGGTCACGATCTCGCGGTCCGTGAGTTCAAGCCCCGCGTCAGGCTCTGGGCTGATGGCTCAGAGCCTGGAGCCTGTTTCCGATTCTGTGTCTCCCTCTCTCTCTGCCCCTCCCCCGTTCATGCTCTGTCTCTCTCTGTCCCAAAAATAAATAAACGTTGAAAAAAAAAAGAAAATGGAAGCCTTTGTTTTTCTGACCAAAAAAGGGACTCCGTGGCAGGTGCATCTTTCCTCACCCATTTGTCCTTTACCAATTTCTTCCTGTCTGATAGATGGATGTGCAGCCTGAAAGTGCAGCGGCCAGCAGTGAAGCAGCAGTGAGAATGAGGAGAAGCCAAGAGTTCCGGCTGATGTAACAGAAAACTGGAAGGAGCCGGAGACCCTGAAGGCAGGCCCACCTCCAGATTTTGTGTTATGTATGAAAAATCAGGCCTTCTCCTTTGTGTTTCTCTACTCAGATTTCCTGCTACTTGTGGTTGAGTATCATTTTAACTATTTAGTAAGAAGAATTAAGAATAAGCTCCAGAAGAATGGAATTATTATATATCTATTCCAAACCATAAGAGGGACTTTAAGAGGGAAGGAAACATAAAATGTTTTGATTCATCCACAGAAGGCAGGAAAGGGGAAGATATAAAGAAAATAAATGGTAAGCAAAAGATTACTGTTGCTGAAATAAGCCCAAATATATCAATATTTGCAATCAATGTAACCAATGAAGAGGTACATATTATTACACTGGGCAAATAAAGCAAACAAAAAAAGTTATCTGTTGCTTATAAAGGAGAAGAGGCAAAGAAAGAGTTTTACAAAGAAAAGCAAATGTCTTACAAATTTTAACAAAAACAAAAGCTGAAGAAATGCTAACATCACAAAAAATATTATCCTAGAGAAAAAACATTAGTATCACTAAAGCAGAATATCTGATAATAAAAATGCAGAAATACATGAGGATAATGGAACAATCATGAATTTGTATCTAGCTGCACAGCTTCAAGATATATGAAGCAAAAATTGACAAAATTATAAGGAGAAAATAACAACTCTATAACCACAGGATTCTATTAGATGCTGTGGAATCAGGCAGAATATTTGAGCAATAAAATTAATAAGCTTGACCTGATATCTAAGGAGAAGCCTGCACTGAATAAATGCTGAATGCCAATTCTTATCAATTATACATGGAACATTTACAAAAATAGATCAAGTACCAAGTCAGAAAGGAAGCCTCAACAAAAGACTAATAACTACAAACATACAGACCACATCCTCTAACGAGAACATAGGCGGTTAAATTAGAAAATAATTTAAATGCTCTTAAAAAGTATCTGTTTGAGAAATTTAAGATGCAATCCTAAATATACCAGGAATTAGGAAATAACAATAAAAATCACAAAATGTTCAGAAATTAACAACGATTAAAGTACTACATATCAAAACATAACATGCAGTTAATTAGTGATATTTAGATATAATTTTAGAGCTTTTGTGTATTTTCTAAAACATAAGGAACCAAAATAATTTCAATTTAAGACAGAGCAAAGTAAGGAAAGAGGAAGAGACAGAAGAACGGGGAGAAAGTGAGAGGGCTAAAGGAAGAAAGTAGAAGTTAAACAGAAAATGAAAAAAATAGCAAATATTATTAACAAAACCAAATGAAGCAGGCAAACTTCTAGCACAAATAAATAATATTGGATACAATTTTAAGGTTATACAGTAGCGTTTTAAAAAAAAAGAAAAAGCTGTAACTCAATTTGAGGGCAATGTGTGAAAATATGGCTGTTTTTCTAGAAAAATATTAACTCCTAAAATGGACTCAAAATAAATATTAAAATGTGTGCAAACCCCTAAGTGATAAAGAAAACAAGCCAATAATCAAAAGTCTGCATTCCCATCCTTCACCCTAAAGACCCAGGCAGTTTTACAAGAGAGTTTTACCAAGTCTTTAAAACACAGATAATCCCAATCTTATGCAAACTACTAAGGAATATTAAAAAGGGGGATCAACTACTCAACTCATTTAGTAAGATTAGTAAAAAAAAAAAAAAAAAGCAGTCCAAAAACAAAACCCTGAAGATAAAGCTCACTTATTTATTTATTAAAATAGTTTCAATAGTCCTAAAATGTAATACTGGCCAATCAAAGCAGAGTTTATCTCAGGAATCATAATATCAATAAAATCAGAGTATCTACTAATAAAATATATTGAAAGACTAAAGATTAAAATATAATCAGTTCAATAAATGCTTTTTAAAAATCTTCAGTCAGGGGCACCTGGGTGTCTCGGTCAGGTAAGTGCCCAACTCTTGATTTTGGCTCAGGTCATCTCACGGTTTGTGAGACTGAGTCCTGCATTGGGCTCTGGGCTAACAGCATGGAGCCTGCTTGGGATTCTCTCTCTCATTCTCTCTCTCTCTCTCTCTCTCTCTCTCTCTCTCTCTGCTCCTCCCCTGCTTGCATTTTCTCCCTCTCTCTCAAAATAAATAAACATTAAAAAAAAAACTTTAGCAGAATTCTACTCGTTCATAAGACAGCATGGTTACAAATCAGACCAGACCAGTAGGAAACTTCTTTGATCTGAAAAGCAGTCTCTATCTAGACCTAATGCAAACACTCTTCAAGACTAAAATTCTTTCAAGTCAGGCACAACACAAGTATATACTACATCTACTCATCATTGTACCGGAGGTCCTACCCAATGCAATGCTTCCAGAAATAGAAAATGGATATATAATAATTAAAAGAGATAAAACCTTATTTGTAGATGATGAGTGTTTACATTGAAAAAATATCAGGGGCGCCTGGGTGACTGCTTAGTCAGTTGGGCATCCAACTTCGGCTCAGGTCATGATCTCACAGTTCCTGCGTTCAAGCCCCGCATCAGGGTCTGTGCTGACAGCTTGGAGCCTGGAGCCTGCTTGGGATTCTGTGTCTCCCTCTCTCTCTCTGTCCCTCCCTCACTTGTCCTCTCTCTCTCAAAAAGAAATAAACATAAAAAAATACATCTATGTATATTTAGAATCATAATATATGACAGAAGAGCATTACAGATGAGTGGAGAAAGGATCAGTTGCTTTGGGACAATTCGCTTTCCATTTGGAATTAAATAAAAGTAGGGGACACCTGGGTGGCTCAGTCGGTTAAGCGTCTTACTCTTGATTTCAGCTCAGGTTACGATCCCACAGTTGGTGAGATCAAGTCCAGCAACAAGCTCTGAACTGACAGCATGGAGCCTGCTTGAGATTTCTCTGTTTCCATCTCTCTCTACCCACCACCACCTGACCACCGCTCAAGCTCTCTCTTTCTCAAAGTAAATAAATATTAAAAAAAGAAACAAAAAACATAGACACCTACCTCATGTCATACACCTGTTATACGAGGTGGATTAAGACCTAAATACGAGGGGCGCCTGGGTGGCGCAGTCGGTTAAGCGTCCGACTTCAGCCAGGTCACGATCTCACGGTCCGTGAGTTTGAGCCCCGCGTCAGGCTCTGGGCTGATGGCTCAGAGCCTGGAGCCTGTTTCCGATTCTGTGTCTCCCTCTCTCTCTGCCCCTCCCCCGTTCATGCTCTGTCTCCCTCTGTCCCAAAAATAAATAAACGTTGAAAAAAAAAATTAAAAAAAAAAAAGACCTAAATACGAAAACCCAAACTCTAAAATTTTGAAGAATATATAGAACACATTTTGACTAGAACGATGGATATTTTAAACCAGACCTAAAAAGCACAAACCATAAAGACTGTTAAATCTAACTATACTGTAATTTAAAACTTCTATTAAACAATAGACATCCACAAAGTAAAAAGACAAGTCACAGGTTAGTATTTGTAATACATACAAATGACAAAAGATCAGTATATAGGATAAAGATTTTACCAAAAATTTAATACAAATAATCCTGGAGTAAAATGAGTAAAAGATAAGAACTGACTGCCTGTAGAAGAAATAAAAACCAACTGTAAGATGTCATTTCATACCTGTAAGACAGGTTAAAGTAAAATTTCTGGCAATGCCAAGAATTGCTCAGGATGTGAAGAGGAGGAGATTCTCAAACACTGCTGGTGGTAAGGAAACTGGCACCTCAGGGTGGAGAGCACTCGACAGTGTCTGGTGAAGGATGAGTCGTCCCCTGCAGGCCAGCAATTCCATCTGGGGCCCACTTCCTAGAGCAACCAGCACAACTCACCACTCCTCCAAACATGCAAGCATGTGCATTGCAAACTGATGGGAACAGCACAAAATCAGAAAAAACTGAAACATTCACCAGAAAAATGGGTAAATGGCATATAGTTTACAAAAGAGAAAACAAAACTACACAACAGATCCATCACTGGGGCTCCGTGTCCCGATGTGGCTGTATCAGTGACCTAACAATGAATAGTAAAAGCAAACTGCAGGATACTACGCACAGCAGGTTACCATTTATATAAAGTCTGAAAACATGCATGTCCGTATTCATGCTGTTCGCAGACATGTTCCCTTGCAGAAAAGCCATGACAGCATACATAGGAATAATACATACCAATTCAAAAAAATTATTATTTCTGGGGTGACTGCAGAGTTACAGGTTGAGAAGACGTACATAGAGAGATTCAAATGTGTTTGTCATATTTTTAAGCCAATGATATTGGCACTGTACTAGCTATGATGTTGGGTGACAAGATCATGAATTTTTGTCAAATTAGTACTTCACAATTTACAGATACATTACATATGTTCTTTTGTATGTATCAAAATATTACCTAATGCAAAAGTTTAAAGATTTAATAGAAAAAATCACCTCCGAAATTAAGAAATAAATCTTCAAATGTAAAAGATACATCATGCTCTGGGGAAGATCGAGATATAGTATAACTTGCGTAAAAGATGTCGAGGCTATAGAACTCAGGCATTCTTCAGCCACACACAGAAAAATCCAGTCATGAGGGTAAAACTCTGAGGTGATCATTTTAATGCTTCTCTACATTGGTTAATGGAGAAGACAACGGGACAAAGTCCAAAACCTTTGAGGAAAAGAGTTATACCCATCCGAGTTGCTGGTCCAGAATACACACAACAGAAAGGCATCATGTCAAAAAGGAAAAAGCAAAAACCCTCAGGGAAGATGGTATCCAGGATCCATTCTCAAAAATTCTTCTGCATGAATAATCTGGCCACCGAGAGGTGAACAGAGAAGATGTCGTCAAGGTGAAGGAAAGAGGGTTATGCATGAAACCTACTTAAACAAAGAACTAAGACCAAACTCTGTTATAAACATGATTATAGGGAACAAACATGAATAATCTCAGCTGCCTAAAATAATAATATAAAAAAATAGGGAAGTTGAGGGAGAAATAGAGAACACAAAAATATTAACTCCATATTCTTAAAGAGAAGTGGACAGATACTGCCTATATTTGGCAAAATGTTAGGAAATGTTCCAATTGGAGAATGAATACAAACATGTTGCTTATGTCATTATCTACTTAAGTATGTCAGATACAAATAAATTATTTGTAAAAATCACTTAAATCTACAGATGACTAAAGAAAGACCAAAGTTTGTAATGATTTGCTTTTTAGGAAGTGGAGCCAACTGACAGCCATGTGATAAAACGATTCTTTCACTTGCTTTTCACTGTACCATCCTAAATGGGAAAGAAAGGGGTGGAATTATAAGTAGCTTGCTTGGAATTCTGCATAACCTTCGATACACTCCTGTGAGTGTGTGACACATGTGAAAGCCATCTGTGTTGGAGCAGAAAACAAGTAGGGAGCCACTGAATCAGAGCATTCAAGTCAAATAATGAATGCAAACTGGACTGTTAGCATGAGAAACTATGTTCACAGGGAGAAGGAAAACTGACAGAGACACTTTAAAATAAACAACAACACAACAATGAAAACAAAAATTTGGCCAATACTTTTAAACTGCAGACCCATCAAATCTTTTCAGCTTCTATTCGCTAATAGCAACACTGAAGGTTGGGTTTCAAGACCTATCATTCAAGACCTTCCAGAATACTTTGGGAAAGGTACACGGGGAGAAATAAAATGCCAAAACACTAGATCTCCAGAAAAGGCTCTGGAATTAAGGAGTTGGTAAAATTCACAAAATGAGTGGCCAGTCTCAGCAATGTGATGTCAGAACCATCAGTGGGACTGTGAATTAATCTAAGGAATCTATGAGACCATGAATCTTCATCAGTTTTATTTTTAATCCACTTTTGACACCATAAGAAAAATGTTACAGAAAATCACATGGACACATTAGCTGAATATCTCTTTTATCACTGCTACTCCACTTAAGCCAGTGCAGAGACCTAGACCCAGCATGAGGAAACAACTAAGCACAGAGCCAGAAATGGACTATTTGAATTATTACATTTTATTCAGAAACAAAATAAAGTTACAGTCATAAACATCTGATGCATAGACATACGAAGAAAGTTTTATTCTTTAAAAAAAAGAGAGATTTCACAAAACACAACATGTTTTTACATTCACATGATACAGATTCTTTCTTAAGGCCTCTCATGGTGATAGTATTTTTCCAAGGTGTGCTGTTCTTTATAATCCACACAGGTAATTCATTGGAGCCTCTTTAGAATAAATATTAAGACTAAGGACATTTTTAGGGTCCTTCCCTGTCTTTTAACCTAGACAGAGAGACGGATGGGGTAGGAATATGTGAAGAAGACACTTTCAATCAAACCGATGCCAAGAGTGAGACACCATACATGAAAACACCTCATGTGTTAAAACACTTTCAGAAGATAGCACAGTAATTCTTGAAGAACCAGATAAGCCCATGAATAAATGTGAAGAAAACCAATGCCTTTATTTTGGCTGAATATGGTGAAACTGTCCTCAAGTCAATCATTTCTCTATCCCTCTCACTGACAAGTACAAAGAAAACAGAAAGAGCCATTAAAGCCAACCCAGCACCCAGCCACATCTCACCACTGCTATTTCCCATTCCCTTTCGAAATCCTTTCCTCAGGCTTAAATCTGACCCTTGTCTCTTAGTCCTAACAGACTGAGAAGACAGAATATTCTAATAGAGGAAGAAAATATAAAAAAAGTTCTGAGGAAAAGAGGAAGAACATGACAGAGCCTCAGATAGGAGGGCGAGTGCCATTAAACATTTATCTTGTTTCAAAGGATTTCCTTTCTGTACTTAATCAAATACATAATGATTTTTTTTTAAAGGGAAAATAATTTCACATTACTCATCTTTCCTTAACAAGTTTAAGGGGGTGCCTGGGTGGCTCAGTTGGCTAAGCATCCAACTTCAGCTCAGGTCATGATCTCATGGTTTGTGAGTTTGAGCCCCACATTGGGCTCTGTGCTGTCAGCACAAAGCCCACTTTGGATCCTCTGCCCCCTTTTCTTTGCCCCTCCCCACTTGTACACACACTCTCTCAAAACAAAAAATAATAATAAACATTTTTAAAAAGATTTAAAAAGAAACAAGTTTAAGACACATAAAAAAACTGAAAACATTCACTATACTATAGGGACTAAGGAAAAAAACTGCAGAGAAGGTCCAAAGGTAGCATTATTTCAAACACATTTTATAGTCTTCAGTTGCTGATTTTGTGGGGAAAGACATTTCTTAATGAGGTGGGTAACTGTGTCCTCACTGCATTCCTCTAGGACAGCACCAAATACAATGTCTTCATTTTGCTGCATCAGTGGACACTACTCTATATTGATGAGTCAGGCAAGAAGAGATCAAGCCCCCACGCAGAACTCCTGGACTTCTGTCAAACTCTGGCAGGAAGAACACTTCACTGGGTGCAGGGTGCTTGTTGCACTGTTTACCAAGGGGAGGCAACTAGTAAATACCTGAGTGGCCTGTATCTATGTGGCAGGTTCCCTTGGGAAAAACAGAATAAGCCTGTGGACGTTTAAAAGAAATCATCCTACTGATGTAGGGAAGAAAAGTTAATGAAATGTCATCCAAAATATGCTAACTTCCAACCAGTGGAATATAGCTACAGGCTTTCAAGTGACACGTTCTTTGGTTATATATTATATATAGACCAGACGAGCTATCATTTGTTTAGTGTGTCAACTTGGAAGGGACAGCCTTGCCCAATATTTTAGCTTAAGGGAAGTATCAAGAATGACTCCTGAATGAAAAGAACAAAATTGGGAACTGAAAAAAAAACTTCTTCTTTGCGTATTTTAGCTATATTAAGAAATGTAACTATTACTACTTTGCTGGAAATTGAGTATACTTTGTGAAGCATTAATCATCAAATGTCAGAGCAGGAAGGTCCTGACATCATCTACTCCAAGGCTGCTATTTGACAAATAAGAAAGCAGAAGTCCAGGAGGTTGACAGGCTCGCTCAAAGTTTTGTGGCTTTTGGGGGATTAGGACTGTATTCATTTCCTGGGGCTGCCATATCAAAGTACCAAAAAGTGGATAGCTCAAAACAACAGAAATTTATTGTCTCGCAGTTCTTGAGGCTAGAAGTCCGAAACGAAGGTGCCATGAGGTAGGTTCCCTCTGAGCGCTGTGAGGGAGAACGTGTTCCAGGCCTCATTCCTGGTAGTCTCGCCCATCCCTGGGCCTGTAGATGGTGTTCTCTGTCTTCCCTGTGTCTGTGTGTGCCCAAATTTCTCCTTTTTTATAATTTTTTGTAATGTTTAATTTTTGAGACAGAGAGAGACAGACCACGAGCAGGGGAGGGGCAGAGAGAGAGGGAGACACAGAATCTGAAGCAGGCTAGGCTCTGAGCTCCAAGCTATCAGCCCAGAGCCCGACATGGGGCTTGAACCCACAAACCATGAGATCATGACCTGAGCCGAAGTCAGACTGAGCCACCCAAGCACCCCTCCCCTTTTTATAAAGACAGCAGTCATACTGGCTTAGGGCTCACCCTAAAGACATCATTTTAACTTGATTACCTCTTCACAGACCTTATTGCCAAATAAGGTTACATTCTGAGGTACTGGGGCTTAGAACTTCCACATATCTTCCTGGGGGGACATAATTTAACCCATGTCAATGACTATGAGAGAACTCTACTCAAGACGGTGGGGAGGGGGGAACCCCAGGTCTCCGAATTCCATGCCAGCAGCCTTTCTTATTTATAAGATTCTCTCTGCTACTGGCACATGTTGCACACTGCAGGGTCCACAGATGCCAGGCCCTACTTACAAAGTCAGGTGTGACTTCTCTCACCCACAATAAGTTGGTGTTTTGCAAAAGCCAATAAAGCATTCAAAAACCAGCAGAAAGAAGACATTATTCCATTTGGTCAGTCAATGTTCAGCAACATATTTTAACAGCCTCCTTCACAAAAATGCCGTGCCTCACAGGCTGGCCCTCATTTAGAATGTCTACCGTTCAGAGGAGAGGAGTATGTGGAAACATGGCCATGGAAGAAGAACAAATGAACTCTCCCCCCACATTGTCCAAGACCGCCCATCTCACACACACCCCAGCCTGCCTAGAAAACAAAACAAAACAAAACAAAACAAAACACACACATGTAGAATTTCCCTCAGTGAGAAGAGACCTCAAGGGCCTTGGGTTTTCGGCAGACCTGTTTCTTTCTGCCACCCAGGCTATCCAGTGAGCAGCTGGCTAACCAAGCAGGGTCAGAGGCAATAAGGCCCAGGCCCACCCGTCAGCTCAAGGCTTCGTCCTGGCAGAGGCACCTCACAGCAGTCTCTGTTCAATCATCACTCATCCTGGTGCCTAAGTATTCTTGAGCCGGAAGATAATTGTCATATTGTCTATTTTCCATTATAAATTAATGACATCTGTAACAGTGAGTCATAAAAAACCTATCCAAAGAACTGTATTAAAAATTACATGGAACTGATTTCTCTAAATGGCCTCTTAAACACATACCCGCCCTTTCCCATTATGGCCTTTAGAATCCTGATGTACAGCTGGCCTTGGAAAATTGGGAATTAGGTTTTACTGCACAAGATCTAACAAGTTATTACAGTTCCAGAACATATCTGAGTAAATAAGAGCAGTAAGAGCAGAGCAGGATTAGACTAGATGCAGGGTTTGTTGTTACTGTCGTCGTTGTCGTCAACCCTCCAAGAGCTACTGCCTTAAGGAACAGTTTTCTTTTTATTTAAATATATTAAATTTATTGTCAAATTGGTTTCCATACAACACCCAGTGCTCATCCCAAAAGATGCCCTCTTCAATACCCATCACCCACCCTCCCCTCCCTCCCACCCCCCATCAGCCCTCAGTTTGAAGGAACAGTTTTCTACAGTACAGGACAGTGTGCAGCTAAGAAAGGTCCAGAGGCTGCTCTAATACAAACCTCTGTTTACTGAGTAGGACACCAACCCCAACACTGAGGTGAGTCAAAATCAAATGATCAGGTGAACTATATCAGCACACTTAATTGTACCCTTCATTTGATTATTTGAAAGAAACAAAGTACATTTGAATGCGAAATGTTGGGCATCACTTTGTTCCAATAGGAGAAATTTTTTTCAGACTAGAAATCCTTTCAAAGGGCAATCTTTAAACTTTCTAAGAAACACTAGGGTTGAGTGTTTACTGTAACTAATTTGATTCTAAGCAACATTTAAAGGACTATTAATTATCGTAGAGTTTAACATTTTGCAAATAGGGACACTGAACTGCCTTGGTTATATCCTCTGTGTGATCAATTATCCAGGAAAGATGCGACAGTACTGAGTTATTTTATAAGTCCTGATTGCCTTTCCTATCAACATGCCGTCAACAAATTCATCCTAACCTTTGACTGAGACACTCACATCCATGTAAATCAGCCCCCTCAGCCTCATCTCTCCTCTGTATACAGAGATCACAGTTTTTACCGGGAACTAAAAACACAGGAAAGTGTCTGGTACACAAGTCCCGTCTTGGTCCCTGGCTCCCAAGCACAATGCAACACCTTCTCTTTTTCTCCAGAAGTATTTCATCGCTCCCTTGATAATTGTCTAACCACCCTGTGCAGTCCCTCATGTCTAAACTCCTCATTTGTGCCCTGCAAACACACCCTCAATGAATTTCTGCCTCCATGTTTCAGATAAAACCTCTTTGTTTTTATTTGCAAGACTGTTAGAATCCCTATGTAGGAAAAAAAAAAAAAAAAAGGAAGAGTTGATCATTACTCTGCATAAGGTGCCAGAAAAAAAAAAGAAAGAAAATACAACAACCAAATGTACAAACCTTCTTAAATCTGTAAGCATCTTGCACATAAGAGAAGCAAAAAAATAGCCAAATTATCCACATGGTCCATCAATAACTTTAATAGTAAGTTTATAAATTTTAATGTAATTGTTTCTTGGCTCAAGAACCCAGTAACTCCCCAATGCCCAATGAAACAAACCCAATCTCTTCCCTTGTAGCCACTCTTTCCATCCAACTCCATTTTCCCAGTTCTTTCCTCTCCAACCAGAGTCGGTCCTATCTCCTGGATCCCCACAAAAACCATCTTCATTTATATGTTGTGTATATAGCCTTGTGCATATAGCCTTCCCAAGTATACTCTCTGCTCTTACTCAGGGATGTAGGGGGACCCATTTGGTTATCACTAACTCCCCAGGCTTATCTGAGCACTCCTAGTACCATCCTTCGCCTCTCTCAGGCACAACTTGGACAATGTGATCACTTGGGATTTATATGGGGCCTTGTGTTATCAGCTATCTTTTTCATATGCACATGGCTTAGGCTCCTAACTAGAATATACTTTATTGGAGGTTAAGGACTCCATCTGACTCTTTCATTTACTCATGCATTAAATATTTACAGAACACCAGTAATATACAAAGGATCAGAGATATAAAAAGGAATTCATAAGACACAGTTCTTCCCTTAAAGACCTCACAATTTTAGTATGTCCCACAGTACCTAACAGTGACAAGCACACAGAAGTCTTTACCCATCTATCTGCTGGAAGGTTGACTGGTAGGAAGCTTGTCGTATCTCTTTTCGCATCTAACTGATCACCAGAGTAAAGAGCCCCCAATGAATACACCTTAGATAAGTGAACAAAGCTACCGTTAAAATAAATGGACACTATATGCTAACTAATTTGGATGTAAATTTTAAAAAGTGAAAAATAAAACAAGTTAAAAAAACAAAACAAAAATGTAAGTTATTTGTTAATTCCCTACCCACAACGTATCTATCTTTGTAATATTGAGACCATCAAGATTTGACTCCACTTGACACTACACAAATAAAAGACCATCTCACCATAAAATCTTTTTTGGAAAGCATTAGTTCATTTTTTTCCCCTCTTTTTGCTACTTGTTTCTTTTACAGTTGGGAAGTAATTAAAATCTAATTTACATTTTTGCAACATTTAGGTAGGACATTTTCACTTATATACCATCTGATCAATACTAGCAAGCAAGCATACTGTTTGCTACTGAAGCTAAAGAGAGCCAACTAACTCCACGATAATGATAAAACCATCTTACTGGTTTTACTTATCCATTGTAGTTCATGTCCACGAAATTAATTAATAAACATGAACGATGAACGGTTGGGACTACTGAGTTATCACTGTCCTTAAAATTATTAATACCTCTAATTCTCAAAAAAAAAAAAGCATACTGAACAAATATGCTTTTGTAAAACAGCTTTATTCTGGTTTGTGTATCATAAAATTTACCTGTTTTAAGTTGCCAGTTTGTAAGTTAGCAAATTTATATGGTTGTGCAACTGTCATCATAATTTAGCTTTAGAGTAATCATCCCAAAATATTCCCTCAGCCCATTTGCCTATTCCAGTAAACTTGCTTTTCTTTCCTTCTATTAAATATGGGAAATGGCCTTTTGAGAGGCAAAGTTAACAACAGAACATCCCCATGGAAGAAAACCCAGCCCTGCCCCACTCCTCCCCAACCAGGAATGAACTCTGACACAGGACCTCTAACAGAACCTCAGAAGGCAGCAGGATCCAGGTATAGTGATGTTAACTTCCTCACCCTGACTGAGCCTTCTTCCTCTAGATGGCCTCTAGAGCTATGTATAAGTGGACTGGCCAAAATACCCAGTCCTCAACCTTTAGCTTGAAGGGAAATCCAACTGGCATCAGAAACAAAGGGAAAAATATAAAAAAGTCATTTACACTAATCAAAGCAAATAGAATGTGTGAACAGAGCCATAGAAAACCAAGATCGAAATAAATGGCATGGCTTTGGATTTCTATGAAAAGCACAATATAAAAAAGGAACAAATGGGGCGCCTGGGTGGCGCAGTCGGTTAAGCGTCCGACTTCAGCCAGGTCACGATCTCGCGGTCCGTGGGTTCGAGCCCCGCATCAGGCTCTGGGCTAATGGCTCAGAGCCTGGAGCCTGTTTCCGATTCTGTGTCTCCCTCTCTCTCTGCCCCTCCCCCGTTCATGCTCTGTCTCTCTCTGTCCCAAAAAAATAAATAAACGTTGAAAAAAAAAAAAAAATTTAAAAAAAAAAAAAAGGAACAAATGAGGGCGCCTGGATGGCTCAGTCAGTTGAGAGTCCAACTCTTGATTTTGGCTCAGGTCATGACCCCAAGAGTCACAGGATTGAGCCCACTCTCTCTCTCCCTCTGCCTATCTCCCTGGTTTGTACTCTTTTTCTCTAAAATCTAAAACAAACAAACAAAGGAACAAAAGGCACATGCCAAACTTAATAGGAGAGATAATGTGAGAAACAGCAGAGTATCTAATTGTAAAGGAAACAAGGCAACTCAGGGCCAGGGAGAGAATTCATTAACTCAAGAACCCAAAGACAATCAAACAGAATTAAATGGCAATGAAGGTGTGATAGGCAGCACTAAGATGGTCCCCCCAAATCATGTCTCTTAGTTTTTATGATCTTGTATATAATCCTTTTCCCTTGAGTGTGGGTTGGATTTAATGACTTCCTTCTAACAAAAAGAATGTGGCAGAGGTGATGATGTGATGTCACACTGAGGTGAAGTAACAAAAAGGCTGTGGCTTCCATCTTGGGCACCCTCTCTTGCTCTCTCCGAGGAAACTCAGCTGCCTTATGGAGAGGGCCATGTGTTGAGAAACATGTCTCCAGCTAACAGTCAGTGAGCCCCTTGAGACATTCTGCCAATATCACATGAGTGCCCTTGGAAGATCTTCCCACAACTGAGCTGTCCCAGCTGACACAGTGATTGAAGCCTTGTGAGAAATCCTGAGCATGAGGCATCCAGCTAATCCATGCCTGTATTCCTGATCCCTAGAAATTGGGAGTGAGCAAGTGTTTATTGTTTTAAGCTGCTAATTTTGGGGGTCATTTGGTGAACGATAATAAGTAACATGGGGAAAATAAGGAAACAAATTAAGAAACAAAATCAATATTATTATGGAATAAATGAGTGAAAACAAAACAGACAAGAAATTGACAACCCTGGAAATTGATTTACTGACAATCAGGGTAATATGGCTTGTATAATCATTTCAGATTAAAAAATAAAAGAAACAAGGACACTAAAACAATTAGAGAAAGGGAATAAATATAGAAGGCAAATGAAAATAATTTAATAGAAGCACCTATCCCCTAAGGAGACAACTCAAGAAATGGAATAGGCAAGATATGAGACAACTAAGAATAAGAGACAACAGAAGAGACAACATTAAGAATCTCTCTGAAGGGGCGCCTGGGTGGAGCAGTCGGCTAAGCGTCCGACTTCAGCCAGGTCACGATCTCGCTGTCTGTGAGTTCGAGCCCTGCATCAGGCTCTGGGCTGATGGCTCAGAGCCTGGAGCCTGTTTCCGATTCTGTGTCTCCCTCTCTCTCTGCCCCTCCCCCGTTCATGCTCTGTCTCTCTCTGTCCCAAAAATAAATAAACGTTGAAAAAAAAAAAAAAAAAAGAATCTCTCTGAAATGAAAAATGAACAGAATAAACAAAAAAAGCACATGTTCCAGAAAAAAATTTTTTATAAGATGCGATAGTACTCTACACTGAGAGATATTTATGAAATCTTTCAGATATTTGAGAACAAAAAACAAGTCATCTGTACAGTGTGAGAATACTGGGCTGGCTTTACATTTCTTCAGATCAAAATTCAGTATCAGAAGACACTGGCGAAAGATTTGTTACCAGATTCTGAGGGAAAGAAAGTATGAGCAGGGCAGGGTGCCTGGGTGGCTCAGTCAGTTAAGTGTCAGACTCTTGGTGGATTTGAGCCCCACGTCAGGCTCCACACTGATGATGCAGAGCCTGCCTAGGATTCTCTCTCTGCCTCTCTCTAAAATAAATAAACTTAAAAAAAAAAAAAAGAAAGAAAGAAGGTATGAGCCAAGGTAGCATTCAAATATGAAGGCAAATAAGAGACATTCTTAAACGTGAAAGAATTTGGATATGAAACACCAATAACCCTTTCTTGAGAAAAAGTGCTGTCCAACAGAACTTTCTGTAATACCTACACCAACCTACTGGCCACCCGTGGCTACTGAGCACCTGAAATGTGGCAAGACTGAAGAATTCAATTTTTAATTTTATGTAAATGTAAATTTAAAATCAAATAGCCACATACAGTTAGTGGCTACCTTACTGAACAGCACAGGACAAAAATGTGAATAAAACACATAAAAATAACAACAGAAATTGGGAGGTGAGGAGAAAGGAGAAAGGGAGAGACACTGTTGCCCTTTCTCACAGCAAGCAGTCAATCCCTGCAGTATAAGACTGAAATTTAACTTTTAAAATATGAGTTCAGGTGCATCTGGGTGGCTCAGTCAGTTAAGTGTCAGACTTTAGCTCAGGTCATGATCTCGTGGTTCATGAGTTCAATCCCTGAATTGGGCTCTGTGCTGACAGCCCAGAGCCTGGAGACTGCTTCAGATTCTGTGTCTGTCTCTTTGATCCTCCCCCACTTGTGGGCACACACACACATGCTCTCTCTCTCTCAAAAATAAATAAATATTTTTAAAAATTATCTTTAAATAATAAAAAAAATGAGTTCAAAGGAGTCCCTGGGTGGCTCAGTAGGTTAAGTGTCCAACTCTTGGTTTCAGCTCAAGTCACGGTCTCACAATTCATAAGTTTGAGCCCTGCGTCAGGCTCTTCATTGTCAGTGTAGAGCCTGCTTGGGTTTTCTCTCTTTCCTTCTCTCTCTGCCCCTCCATGGTTAATGCTGTTTCTCTCTCTCTCAAAAAAAAAAAAAAAAATTTAAAAAATTTAAAATAAATAAACAAATAAAAATATCTTCGGGCCACCTGGGTGGCTCAGTTGGTTGAGCATATGACTTTTGGTTTCGGCTTGCGTCATGATCTCGAAGTTTGTGGGTTCGAGCCCTGCATTCGGCTCTGCACTGACAGCATGGGGCCTGCTTGGGATTCTCTCTCTCTCTCTCTCTCTCTTTGCCTCCCCCTGCTCAAGCTCTCTCCCTCTCAAAATACATAAATAAAAATTTTAAAAAATGAGTTCAACCTCTTATTTACAAGCTATTTTAATCTTAAAGAAACCTTAGAAAATAAAATCTACATGAGAAGAACTCTAAGGTTCAACAATTCATTACATTTCAATTCAGCTTTTTTCCCTACTATTAAAGTAAAATTACATTTTCTGTTTTTAATTAAAATAACGGCTATAAGGGCGCCTGGGTGGCTCAGTCAGTTAAGCGTCCGACTTGGGCTCGGGTCATGCTCTCACAGTTTGTGGGTTTGAGCCCCACGTCAGGCTCTGTGCTGGTAGCTCGGAGCCTGGAGCCTGCTTCAGATTTTGTGTGTGTGTGTGTGTGTGTGTGTGTGTGTGTGTGTGTGTGTGTCTCTCTCTCTCTCTCCCCCTCCCCTGCTCACACTGTCTCTGTCTCTGTCTCTCTCTCTCAAGAATGAATAAACATTAAAAAAAAACTCTTTTTGGGGCGCCTGGGTGGCGCAGTCGGTTAAGCGTCCGACTTCAGCCAGGTCACGATCTCGCGGTCCGTGAGTTCGAGCCCCGCGTCGGGCTCTGGGCTGATGGCTCAGAGCCTGGAGCCTGTTTCCGATTCTGTGTCTCCCTCTCTCTCTGCCCCTCCCCTGTTCATGCTCTGTCTCTCTCTGTCCCAAAAATAAATAAAAAAAAAACGTTGAAAAAAACAACAAAAAAAAACTCTTTTTAATAAAATAAAATAATAAAATAATAGCTATAATATTCAATATTTAACAGAAGTATTTCTACCTTTTGCTGTAATCATTCTATCTGTACATATATCTGCAGTATCCATCTGGAATGACATTCACCTCATGCTAACAAGAGTTGTTTCCAAAATCTGGAGTGATTTTCTTTTTCATGTTGGAATTCTTCATAATGAAAATGGGTCATTTTTTTTAATAAAACAAATCTGTTGCCTGCTTTTAAACAAAAGCTAATACTGCATAATGTTAACAGTAACAGAACATGAATTTGAGTTGTGGGCATATGGAAACTTTTCTTGTGTTGATTTTCTGAAGGGAAAAAAGAAGCATGCAAAGAGTACAGAGGTTATATGACATCGGTTTTTATTTTGCATCCACACTAGCTGACTACCCAGATTGTCCCCAATCTGAGAGGCAGGTTTGTCATCTTGGGAAGAAGCCAATCACTCTGGCACACAGGTGGAGCTCAATGATCCCACCCACTTCTCAAGGTTTCCCTAACTTCTTCCCCAAAACTAGGTCAGGACCTGAGCAGAGGCCTTAGTGGAGGGAGGACTGGCCAGCCTGTCCTTGGAATTCTAGCTCTTGGGCAGTTTTCTCTTGCTTTTACCTAACTACAGAGGCAACAAGCCTTCTGCTCTAGGACTGTCTCCTTCCCTCTCTCACTGTCCCTCTTCACACTCTCCCTCACCCCATCCATTTGGTAAGCCAAAGGAGCTCAACAATCTCTCCCTTGAGAGGGGCACCCACTTGAAGAAGGGCTTGGCAGAAGTGGCCTGCTTCAGTAAGGTTCTAAAAGGAGAACAGGACCTAAAACTGACCTTTAACGATAGTCTTCAATGCATCTTTTTCCCTACAAGTCCTTCCCTAAAAGACTTTTTTAAAGGGGAGGGCAATAAAGAACCAGCATCAGGAGCTGCAGGGTCCCCTCTTTAATAATTACATCTGCCCTGCCTATCTCCCAAGGTAGTAGTTTTACTGTGGCTAATAAAAGTTAGCAATACAGTTAATTAAACTTTAAAAATTATAAACCACATAAGTAGTCATATTATTACCAGACAAGGGCAATTCTAAACCAATCTCTTTACAAGACTGCACCTAGCAGGCTCTATCTTCTTCATCAAAGTATACAATTTTCAATAAGAGATAGCAGGCTTGACTTTACCATTCTGACTTTCAACCTGAGCAAATTCTTCAACCTCAATGCCCTTCACCTCTGTGACTGTCAACAGTAAAGTGCAGTTGGCAGTGTTGTGAGAATTCAGTAGGTTAATATGTGAAAAACATCCAGTTCAGCAGGTAGTCAGTAAACGGTGGTATCCTTCTTTTGCTGTCACAAAAGCTTTTAAGTATTTATTTTTGAAAGAGAGCATAAGCGCGAGTATAAGGAGGTGTGGAAAGGGGGACAGAGGATCCAAAGCGGGCTCCGTGCTGACAGCAGAGAGCCCAGTGCAGGGCTTGAACTCACAAACCGTAAGAACGTGACCTGAACCGAAGTCTGAGCCGACTGAGCAACCCAGGTGACCCTATCACAAAAGCTTTTAAAAGAGAGCTTGTAACAAAAAAGCCCACCCACCACAACACACTGGAACTTCACACATTAAGCTGCTGAAATGAAATACCCGAAGAGGGTAAGAGTAGCCTACATAATTTTAAATTTGGTCTGCTTCCCAGCTGTATCTTTAACTTGATTACTAATAGCTAAGACTTCCTTAGTGAATGCTTACTAATTGCCAGGCACTGGGTTAGATATCTTTTATATAACACTGCTGTAAAAGCTGACACATTATCCCTATGTTGGAGAAAAGGAATCAGGATCCCACAGGTAGGGGGCACGTGGGTGGCTCAGTCAGTTGAGCACTGAGCGTCTGACTTTGGCTCAGGTCACAATCTCACAATTTGGTTGATGAGTTCGAGCTCCATGTCGGGCTCTCTGCTGTCAGCGCAGAGCCCGCTTCAGATCCTCTGTCCCCTTCTCTCTCTGTCGCTCCTCCGCTGATCTCTCTCCTTCTCTCTCCCTCTATCTCAAAATAAATAAACTTAAAAAAAACATCCCACAGGTAGGAAAAGCAATGAGGTCCACGTCACTATTATGCAATACTCCAATAAGAATTCCCTTCAAAGTAAAATCAGAAATCTAAGGAATACTGGTATCTTCAGAACCCAGGTAACCAAAATCAACAGTTTTAGTGTCTGCTTTTGTCATGGGCTATCCACAATAACACCCTAATAAGATCTCTTGTTATACTTGTAATATTTCTTAGAACTTAAACTGAAAACTGAAGGAAAGAACAAAGGATCTTTTGATTTGGGGGAGAATTATTAACAGTGCTGAAATTGGGAAAATTCGGTGTAAACACACGAGTGTTAATGTCACATGGTACTGCTCACTTTTTTTTAAACCAGCCTTCAACTTGCCTATTACTTAATTTAAAACTGTCAACAATGTTGAAGATGGGTGATAGGTACATTAATGTTCATTATACTCCTCTCCTTTGGTAGTTTTAAATTTTATTCCATAAAAAGTTCTTTAAGGTCTACACACACACATACTCCACACACTCCTCCCTGACTCCTGCAGTGAAAAAGACTGATTCATGTGAATTTTACACAAGACACCCTTCTCTGGATCATTTTAATTTTTCCTAAGAATAAACAGTCTAGTCACCAACCCAGTGAGGGGGCAGCCGCTCAGGAATGCACTGTCATGGCAGATGGAGAATCAGTCATTGTGGGAAGTGAAACAGACTCAGGCAGCATTGGAAATGATGCAGCAACATCTGATCCCATCAGGCCATCTTTAAAAAAAACATTTCATCAGCTGTTAAAAGACTTTGCACAGTGTCTAGAAGCACAACTTGGTGACAATTAAAAATACTCAAGGTACAATTCAGTTTGTGTTGTTTCACACACTGGA
The DNA here is from genome assembly GCF_018350155.1 of Leopardus geoffroyi. Classification (NCBI taxonomy): domain Eukaryota; kingdom Metazoa; phylum Chordata; class Mammalia; order Carnivora; family Felidae; genus Leopardus; species Leopardus geoffroyi. The sequence goes on along the minus strand of NC_059336.1, from coordinate 36,382,800 downwards.
GGAAGTATAAATGGAATGCTGAGTCAAAATCAAACATGCAGACTCAGAGCTGAGTCTTTGGAAAGTATTCAGTGTTTTGGAGTTTAAGATTTTAGGACAGATGCATGCTACTGAAGGTTGGGTCCTCTCCTGACTCACAGTGTCATTTGTAGAGCAGACATTCAGAAATTTTAGTAGACTGACATCCTCTTTGATACTTCCCTTGATTGTTGCAATATTTTGGTTTAATTACCATAACATATAAATACTGTGGGATATGAACAACCTTAAAACACCTCAACATGCATACCAACAATAAGGCAAGTTGCAAACCGTAAGTAAAGCCCTAATTATGATCATCCTCATCCCCAGTAACTAAGAGAACCTTCTCAAGGGCCAGATTATTCCAGCTACCTCCCAGATGCCCCTGAGGCCTCTTACAAACCTTTGAAAACTCATTATTATGTTCTGTAAGAAGGCCTGTCTATAAGACTGCTAAGGAGAAACTTTATGGTGAAGTCTCTAAATCATAAAATACTACTGCATAACTTTTGAGGTACTCTGTGCCCCTTTTTCTAACAACCACCATACCCAAGGGTAGGTACAGGCATGGACAGCCACATATGTACTAAGTGACACTGCCCCTGTCCCAGTCATTGGAGCAAAGATGGACACCTACCGAAACTCACCTCCACGAGTTGTAAAATATATCCCTTGAGAGGTGAGGGGCCACCATGTTCTATAATGTGCATAGGGGAGCAGAAAGATACCAGCAGAGGGAGAATGACAAAGAAGACACAGAGATGATGGCTTCGCTTGTCAAAGAAAGGCCCATGGGGGAGTTACCTGGAAGCAGGCCCATGGGCAGTGGAAGCTTCTCCAGGCCTTTACAAAGCTCAATGTTGGGATACTCTGAGGCCCTTCTGCTCCGTTATCATAAAGTAAGGACCCTTTTTCAGCTCTGGTAGTCTGCCAGCTTTGTTTCTTCTTCCAATGAACCTTGACTATCATCAGTCCAATAGAGTCCTTATTCTCTAAATAAGGTACAAAATTCTCTTGAGCAACTTTTCAGATCTTCATCTTCTGCTCTATAGGGATTCAGAGCTCCTCTGCAAAGGAGCTGGACTACATCAGTGCTCCTCAATGTGTTTTAAGCCCCCCTCCCCACCATTCAATTCTGTGCAGAACCTCAATACATTAAACTGATAGGAGCTCGGCCACTCAGCTAGAGCAGGAACAGGGATCCACCTCAGGCCCTCCCTGGAATGCAGCGTTTCCAGGAAACACTGCTGAAAATCCCAAGCAGAATGCTCTATGGGACCCCTGGCTCTGCCTGAATATCTCATCCTCCAATCAAACAGCAGCTTAAAAGGGGCCACTCCACACGTTGCCTGAGAGAAGGCAAAAGACAAGAGGATGAGCACCAAGCCAGAACCAGTAAGTGCAAGCAAGGCAAACTGCCAATCACCGGCCAAGGCCTGAACCCCAGGCTTCCTTAGGGAAAGCAATCACTCCCAGTCCTAGAAGGAGGCGCCAGAAGGAAGCTGACAGCTCAGCGGTCAGACAGTGACATCCCAAAGAACACCCATGCCTCTGAATCAGCAAGCCCCAAAGACAAATAAACTGCTTTTCACTTTGGGATATGGCTTAAACGTAGTGGTGAGGAGGAGAAAAGAGGAAGTGAATAGGCAGCAGGCTGAGGTATAGAGGCTCCAGGCCCCAGCCCAAGCCCCCACAGCCTAGCTGGCCTTCCTTTTGGGGTTAACCATGATCCTTATGTGACCACAAATGGAAACAAAAAAAAGAAAAAAAAAAAGCCTCCACAGAGACTTTTGTTTAAGGACATCGAGATCTAAAATGAAGAAAGCAAGCAGACCTAGAGAGAGAATGGCTCTTGAAAGCAAACTCCGGAGTTCAGACATTGCCCGGGGACTCATTAAATGGTATTAATGACTCCCACAAACACTAGGGCTTTGAACATATTTGCATAACTATGTTATATGATTTCTCAACATCACTTTAAACTGAGGAATATCTTCTTCAGAATTATGAGCTTTTGTAAGAAGTACCTTGAGACATTGCTTAAACAAGCCTTCATTTACTTAACAACATGAAATACTGCTAGACCGACAGACCATCTGCAAAACTTTAAAAAGGACTAATAAGAACTCTGGCTTCTTTAAGAAGAAGTGCAAAATAAGTTGCTTCATGAAATACCCTGGAAGAAAAAATTAATCAAAATGATTACTTTTATGATGATGATGATAATATTATAATGTCTAATATTATTAAAAATGACCTTTATATTAATCATTTCATTTAACCCTCACAATAACACTATGATGAAAATACACCATAATTAGTGCATAAGATGCTAATACTGCTGATCCAAGGAACACACTCTGAGAACCAGTGCTTTAGAGAACAGTCTTTCCTCTTACTCCCCTTAGTCTATGAGCTTTTAGGCCCATTTCACATGACAGTGGAAGCATGTGACCCAGTTCACCTACAGGTCCTGGCCCATGGGTGAGGTAGTATCACAGTCCAAAACAGCGAGACAGAATGCTGGCCACCCCACAGGGTTTTTTCTTTCTTCTAGACAAAAGATACTAGAAATGCCAAACAAGTCAGCTCTTCACAGACCAAAATACATGTACAAATTAGTTCTTTTTAAGCATGTTTTCTAAATAGCAACAGTGTTCTAGGGATAATTCATAATACCAATACAGGTAAACAAACTGAATCGTCTTGTTTGGACTCCTGATCTCACAAAAATACCCTTACCACCAACAAAATGTGATTAAATACCTGAAGATCTTCGTATTAGAATAAACAATAGGACCTGCGATTAATGTCTTCAACTACTACTGACTTTGAAAAAGGCCCCTATCAGGTAACATGGAAGAAAAAGAATGCTAACACTTTCTGAGTGATGACTCTGTGCTAAGATGGACAATTATCCCAAAAGGGAGTTTATGTTAACGCTATTTAATTAACAGATGAATACAAAAGCTCAGAAAGAATAAGTCATTTTCCAAAGTGCAGGTCAATGTTAAGGCCCTGAATCAAACTCCGGCCTTTTTGTCTTCAAAGCCTAAATTCTTTCCACTATAACATATGCAGAAAATTCCTCAAATAAAAATTTACAGAATCATAAAAATATAGGGCAAGCAGGTCCTTAGAGACTCCCTAATTCAACACTTCATTTAAGAGATAAGAGAACTATTGGGCACCGGGTGGCTCAGTCGGTTGAGCCTCCAACTTTGGCTCAGGTCATAATCATACAGTTTGTGAGTTCAAGCCCTGCATGAGGCTCACTGCTGTCAGCGCAGAACCTACTTTGGATACTTTGTCCCCCCTCTCTGTCCATCCCTTGCTCATACTCACTGTCTCAAAAATCAGCAAACATTGAAAAAAAGAGAGAGATTAGAGAACTGTGGTAAAAAAATCTCTGAAGATGGCTACTAACAATTCCTCACCTCCTCTGTATAAGCTCACCACTCCTTCCATCAAGAGGCAGAGTCTATTTCCTCTCCTGACCTTGTGAATAGCTGACCAATGAAATATGGTGGAAGAAACAGTTTTCTAGTTCCAGACACAGCCCTTAGGAAGCCTAGCAGTTTCCACTGGCATGATCCCCAGGGAAGTCAGCTGCCATGCCATAAGGGAGCTCAAGCTAGACTACTGAACGATGAGACATCCTGTGAACAAAGGGAGGAAAACCAAACGTGAGCAAAGCCTCCTTGAGATTTCCAGCCTAGTCTGTATCTGAATGCACCCAAGACAGTGACCCCAACCAATGTCATGTAAAGCAGAAAATCTGCCTGGCTAGATTTTCTGACCCATAGGATCATGAAGTTTGGAGCTGGCTGGTTACACAGCTACAGATAACTGGAAAAAAAATAAAAAGAGGTTAACTGACCTGTCCAAAGTCAGGAATACCAAGGACTAACATCGAAACCCCCTGACTTCTAGCCCCGGCAACCTGTCAGTGTAGTCCATCATGTAAATGGACACACAAACAGGATACCGAATGGAATGACTGAACTATGGCTTTGCTATGACTTCCCATTAAAACAAATCTGAATACAATCACTGAACAGAAGTTGCCCGCAGTTTCATCTTACACAGTTTCAGTTACCTGCAGTCACCCAAAGTCAGGAAGCAGATGATCCTTCTTCTGACAACATGTAGTAGCTTAAGCCCAATAGTAGCTTAGTGCTACCTCTCTCACCTCACTTCATCTCATCATGTAGACACTTTATCATCTCACATCATCGTGAGAAGAACGAGTACAGTACAAGACGATATTCTGAGAAAGACCACGTTCATATAACTTTTATTAGTTATTGTTATAACGGTTCTATTTTATTATTGTTCTCTCTTACTGTGCCTAATTTATAAATTTAACATAGGTATGTAAGTATAGTAAAAAACAGTGTATATATAGGGTTCAGTACTATCTGCAGTTTCATGCATCCACTGGGGGTCTTGGAATGTATTACAAGGGGTAAAGGGGGACTACGGCACTCATTTGTTCACAACTCAGCTAAGCAGGGCACTCTGATCTCTGTGCTCTACTGACCTACTGCTATTTACGGTCTAACACAATCATTTCTCAATGCAAATCCTCCTGAGAATACGGAAGGGTGATCATCAGCCTTGTCTGTATCACTAGTGCCTAACCCAGGGTCTTGCAGGCCAGGATAAATGACAGTTTTCTAAGTGACACCTCACATATGAAAAGAATTAGACTAGTCCTCATTCCAAAGAACTATGAGACCAGGAACAAGTAAGATGCTGAGGCCAAGTCCCTCTACTATTGTACAGATTGTTACTGTTAAATAATCACCGAGGGCCATGACATTCATAAAATGTTATTTTCTCAAACACTTTCACGGCATTGTCTTTTATTATAAATCTGATACTCACAAGAAACCCTGTCAGACATATAGTGCTATTATTCCTATCTTAGAGTTGAAGAATGGTCAGAGAGGTAACAGGATTCACTGCAAGTCATCCAATTTTCACAAGTGAAACCACAATGTGAATTCAGGAAACCTGATTAAATGTCTGATGCTAATTTCACCTTCCAGAATCCTTTCCTCAAGTACCTGATGATCTAAATTTCACGAAGTACTACAAAAGAACCTAAAGCAACATGCATAGACTATAGACAATCAAAGAAATTTAGAACTAGACATGACCTCAATATTATCCACAACATATAGTGAATTTTCAAGTAATAAGAACTGGGATGTTAGGTCTAGCATATATGCCTTGCCAGCATCTATAGGGCACACCTCTGTGAAACAAATGGCGTAACATTCTTTTACATCTCAGACTACACTTGCAAAATACAGCGCATGCCTGTGTGAGTATGTAGGGTCACCATGAAAAACTCATTACTTGATGTTTCATGTAGTCTTACTGTCACATGCTACTCACATGTGACAAAGTGATATATGCAGTGGCCTAGCTTCCTATATTACTTAATCACGGGCATTCCAAGACATTACTACAAGAGGAGCTTTTAAAGGACAAGAAGTGAATGCTGTACATTCTTCCATCATATGGTTGACTAGACCACTGCACACACAGCTCTTTCAGTGGGATGTCCTTCACATGGAATCCCCAGGGGTTGTAGAATGCAAGAACACTCTGTAGTCCCCACTCTACCTCTTGACTCCTCAACCATGCATCCCCAAAATGAATGGTGGTGGTAACAATAAGGAAAGGGGAGTAGGAAAAGCAGGAAGTATAATAACACCATGAATTCAAGGACTTGTACCAGTCCCAACCAAACCCCCCAGCCTTTACTACTGGGACCAGAGCTGGGCTGGGCTCCCAAAGCTTTCCAAGGATAAAGAGAGGGGATCCTCACTCTCAACACATCACTTCCAGTTCCTGAATCTGGAAAGGAAGCACACTAGAGAGAGTCTTGTGTCACTCTAAGAATGTTTTCTCTGAGGCCACGTTGGATAGTTTGGGTTGCTGTGACTGTTTTCTACTGTTCCAGTTAATGGTGGTGTTTCCTGGTGAGGACAATTATAAGACAGAGCAAACTAAATATCCACAGGCATAACAGGCTCTGGATGAGAGCATGCACACGCCCCCGGGCAAACAAACACAGGCCTTTAGGATGTCATGACAATTTAGGAATGAGCCAGTGATTTTAAAAGCACTTTAATTGCTGTGTTTCCTTGAATCACAATGTCTACAGATGCACACGCTTAACAAAACACAGAACAATGATGCCCTCTACAGCCTTCAGAGAGAATCCAAGGAACTTTCCGAGTTCTTGCATCTGGTGCTAGATCCTGACTTCACTTTTCTACCCAGAATTATTTTCTTTTACTAGAATAACACACAAAGTATATGCTTTGTATGTATGTTGGAAAAATTAAAGTATCAAGGTGCTAAACTAAGGTGCTAACCAAAATAAAATACAATAATGTCCAAACAATTAACATTATACTGAAATAATTTACTTTCCTAAAAGACATACAGAAGCAAACTCCACACTGTCATTTTAGCTATTAACAGAGGCTATTACTTAAAATATTTCCAAAGTGGAACTGTGGACTCCTAAATGGAGAAATAGGTCAAGATGAAATTTTTTAAAGAAAAGATATATACCACAAATTGAGTATTACAACATTCCCTGTCTGGAACTGAAAAAAAAAAAAAAAAAAAACCACTGGTAAGAAATAATTCTAAGCTCGAGTGACTTCCCTGTTCTCCATGAACCACGAGGAAAGAAACTTCTTATCTTTGTAATAAGGAAAGTGAGGGGTTATTGAGCACCTCTGAAATATTTGATTACTCAAGACCTGTGTGCATACAAAAGAAGTAGAGCAAAAATCCTTCTTCTCAGGAAATGTGGCTGCGATAGTATGTTGTAAAACCATGTGTGAACACATATATAAACAATTGGAGAACATATAGAAAACATAAGCTGCACACAGCAAAGGAACAAAGTGAGAGGATAATCAATGTGAGAAAAGTCTAGATTGTGTGTCAAAGGAAAAAGGAGTCATTAATCAAGCCTGAACAAGCTGATAGAGACTAAGGAAGAAAAGGTAAGAGAGAACAAGAAGAGAGAAAACCACAGGCTAGGTCACTGCAGGAAATGAGAAGGCATCAGTTTCAGAGGAATAGGTGGGCCACGTTCCCAAGTTCCAAGATAAAAACATGGATCAAAGTTAAAGAGGAAGAGAGAATAGTTATAAGAGTGCCTTAAATCTAGCCGGAGAGTTCAGATCAGATCTGATTAAACAGAAGGAATTACTCTGATCACTTAAGCAAGGAAGTAACATGATGAAAATGGTGTTAAGAAAACATTATCCTGGAACTTGTCTAGATAAACTGGGATGGCAAGACAGGAAAGGCATAGAGATCATCCAGAGACTAAGGTAGAAATAGAAACCACAAGGATCATAAAGGCTGAATTTGTAAGAAAAGAAGACAGAAGCAGCAAGTCCAAGATACTCTGCAGAGGGTGGATGCGTTATACAGGATACCAGGAATAAAGGACGAGGAGATATCATAACTGGACACGTCTGAGATGTGTGAGGGTAGTGTCATGGACATTCAAACCAAAAGCCAGTTCAGAAGAAAACTATGACAAACTGAATTCTTAGTTTGAGGTTTTAGGGATCAGTGTAGGCAGAGATTTGATGGAGGCAGGTGGAAAGTTGAAATCGAAAGGAGGATGAGAAGCCAGGGCAGTACTTAAGCACTTTCTAATCATCCAAAAAAAAAAAAAAAAAAAAAAAGAAGAAGAAGAAGAATAGATGATCTTATACACACAGGAAGGGATTGGAAAAATAAAGCCCAGAAACTGGGTGTCTGGCCAGAAAGAGAGAACACTTGGAAAAGGAAGTTTCATTTCAAGTCCAACAAGAACCCTGTTTCAAAGACACCAACACACAGAGCAAATGCCCTATTGAATGAGAAGGAACCGAAGAGCTTTAAGCCTGAGGCAGACTTAACTGGGTGACTATTGGTGAACTCTGAATTTTATGTCAAGTCTATCAAGCAATCAGGACATGTTTAGTTGTGACCAAGTTTCCTGCATGGCCAGTGTAACAGAACAGATAATATGCAACGGGGGAAAAAGAGCAGCCTACTTTAGTTGGAGCATGTCATCTACCACTAGGCAAACGCTTACTGGCTCTATGTCTTGAAAACTTAAAGCTCTCGCAAGGAATTGACAGAATTAAGAAGAAACTGGAAGGTGAAGAGCTAAAGTAATGGAGAAGAAATACAAAGGTACTTCTTTTTACCTTGAGAAGTTTCACAAAGACCAATGCCTTTCTAAAAACATTCCCAGGAATAAAGGTTACACACTCCTCCTTCAAATTCATTTCTAATAAAGAATGTAACCATTTAAAACTTCTGTGATTTATTAGGACACTTGAGTTTTATTCTTTCTTAAAATTTAGTATAAGATTCATTACCTAGAACTCAACTGGTATGAAAACATTTGTATAAATCTTTTTTTTCAATGTAATACACAAAATCAAAGCACCAGCTTTCAAATCAGTGGTGATGACAAAGTCAATACCACATTCTCCTTTAGGTAGACTAAAAAGCCTAGGACACAGAATTGAAGTGGTTCACTGAGGCAAGCCAGCAAGACAAAAGCCCATTTGCTATTCAACTTTCTCTCTTTCTCTAGAAGTTCAAAGAGCTCCTCTTCACTTTTACTTTTATTACAAAGAGGAAATTACTGTCAATTCTTGGACATATTTCTCTTTTTGTGGTTGTTCTAAGGAATGCAGAGACTAAGGTTAACTGAAATTCAGAGCAGTGTATAAAACTATAAAAGCTACAAAGGAATAGAAAGAAAAACATAGATAGTAAAGATGCAGGGAGATTTTTTTAAAAAGTAAAATCTCTACTCCTAAACGTTAACAAATCCTAAACTTGTTACTTTAGATATAGAAAACGACCCAGTCTTCCTGCCCCAAAACTCCAGCTCCCCACCCTCTCCAGAATTAAAAAGTAGACAAATATCAACAGCAGAAGTAAAAGCTTTAAGTCTCCTGGAGTGGGTGGGAAGGAGGAGGAGGGGGTCATTACACATTCTCTGTGAAAGAAGACAAAGCCAGATCCACATTCCAGGGAAATCTGTCTGGTCCGAGTTTTTCCTTAAATACAGATTGGCCTGTCACTAAGCCAAGCTCTGTAATCTTCCCAGGCTGCCACTGCTAGGGAAGCCAGGAATCCCTTCTAATTAATCAAGCCCTCCCAACAAAAATTTTCCCACCCGCAATAAAGTAGATTGGGGGGAGGGGAAGCAGCAGAGCAAGCTTTGTAGCCAAAAGAATTCTAGACTTTGGTGTAATACCTAACTAATCCAAGAAAACAGATGCAGGAAGCAGAGGAAATGATCTACAAACAGAGACAGACAATGAAGTAGGAACCTTTCAAAGTACTGCTTTGCTGGAACCCAAGCTAAAAATTTTAAATCCTAAGATGTAATTATTATCAGGAGTGAGGCCTGGCAACATTACATACTTTTAAAAATACCTTTAAAGCAGGGGGTGGACCCATAAATTTTTCAGAAGCAAATACCATGTATACTGATTTGACACTTTTAACCATAATTTGTTATTCAAATTTATTTTCTTCTTACTAAAGCTTTGTGTTTTTATGGATAAAATCCCATGATTAATACAGTGTGTGTCCATGCCTATTTCTCGTTTCCACTTGCAAAGGAAACGGCCTTGCCTTGGCTTGCCAATTTATCCACCCTTGCAGCCAGTTTAAACCAAGGTAACTTCATTGAAAGCTTACTCTGACAAGAAGCAAAGAGGTGGGGGGATATAAGGATGCATGAATTGAGACCCATGGTGTCCAACACAGCTGCTACTAGCCATGTGTGCTTCCTGAACACTTGAATTGTGGCTAGCAGAATTGAGATGTGCTCTAAGAGACATATTTATACAGAAAGACAGATATTTCAGACTTTGCAGGCAATGATGTCTTTGTTGCAACTATTCAACTCTACCACTGTAGCATAAAAGCAGCCAGAGACAATATGTAAACAAATGGGAGTGGCTGCATTCCAATAAAACTTTATTTACAAAAACAAGCAGCTAACCTGTGACATGAAATTTGCTGACCCCTGGCCCCTAAACAATGTATAATTTTGGAAATTCTAAAATACTGAGGTGGGTGCAGAGCTAGAATTAAGATCACTAAGGAGCCTTGGGAAGACGTGTCAGCTGTCACCACTACACACAAATTAAAAAGGAGTCCTGGTAGTATAGGACTTATCTCCCTGCCACAGGTTGCAGTGACCAACAAGTCAAGAGACCTTGAAAGCTCTGGTTCCAAGGCTCTCATCTCATTCACTATTGCCATTTCCTGGAATTCTGGCATAGGAGACAATTAAAAGAAAGAGTTCAAGAACAGAGACACAATGATTTAACAAATAATAATAATAATAAGAGCTCTATTATACGCAGGAAGGTCAGAAGAGTTTTCTTTTTTCTTCAATTGAAGAAGGATAAGCTTTTTGCATGGATAATTAATACCATCCAGGGAAAGTCTCAGAATAAACAACTGAGGTGCAAGGGGCAAACTATTTGGTGTTCATTGGGTGTTCTATTACTTTAGAAACCATGCTCTATCCAAGTATTTTTCAACCCAGAAAGCCAAAAGTACATACATATATATGAAAATATGTTTAATTCCTTTTAAATTTTACTCACTCAATTATGGATTATGGTAATGCATCTACACAGATTACAACTACTTATCAAACAGAGGCCTCTTCTGCCCTAACTTGTCACTACCTTTCCCCAGCTCTCACTCACCAGGAGCAGCCACACTGAAAGCAGATATTTGATCTGGTATTTACTATCATATTTCTAAATATTATGTTATTACTATCAATTTCTCATTATTTCAGTTTCACATATTTTCTATTGAAAAGGACAGTGCTTACAACTCACCACCCACACATGTCCTTCCCCAGCCTTCCAACATTTGGAGTTCACAACGTATGGAATGTACCCTTGGTTCGAAGCTGAGCCATGTAGTGTACTGTGCTCACTTTCCTATCTTGCATAACTTTTCATTCGCTTAGTTAAGAGCTGCATCGTTTTTTTTGTTTGTTTAGCTTCCCGTATTCTTATCACTAAATCATTCCCACACTCTCTGACAGACCTAAAAAATCTCCTCTCTGTACCCTCAAATATGTGAGGTGTTTCAGCCTTTCCTTTCCTGTTGGAGATCTCTTTCGTGGAACCCTATATCCTGTGCCAATCCAACTGACTGTTTTCTAGGCAGAACACACTGCTGATCCTATGGGATTCACTTCACCTGCAAGATTGCCTGTTTCCCAGCCCTCTGTCTCACTCTTGCTCTGTTTACTCCCTCATTTTGGAAAATCCTTCCTAAAACAGAGCACACTCGAAGGACATTGTTTTAGACTCTGCATCTCTGAAAATGCCTCTGTTCTGCCTTACCTGTCAGAATGGCTAAAATCAAAAACACAAGAAACAAGGAGTGTTGGCATGGATGTGAAGAAAAAGAAACCCTCATGCTCTGCTGGTAGGGATGCAACTGGCAGGACCACTGTGGAAAACAGTATGGAGGTTCCCCAAACAATTAAAAATAGAATTGCCATATGATCCAGAAATTCTACTACTAGGAATTTACCTAAATAAAAAGAAAACACTATTTGTAAACATTAGATTATCATTTAATAACTAGTAAAAAAAAAAATAGATTTTTATAACAAAATTAAAAACCTGCTCTAAGTGACATATATAATTCAGTGCATCTGACAACCATCACATTTTTCAAGTGCTTATGGAATATTTTCCTAAATAGGGGAATTATGCTAAACAACAAAATGATTATTAGAAAATTCTCGGGATGCCTGGGTGGTTCAGTTGATTAAGTGTTCAACTTTTGATTTCGGCTCAGGTCATAATCTCAAGGCTCAGGGTCATGATCTCACACTTCCTGATAGAGCCCAGAGTAGGGCTCCACACTGACAGCAGGGAGCCTGCTTGGGATTCTCTCTCTCCCTCTGTCTCTCTCTGACCCTCCCCAACTTGCACACATGCACACTCTCAAAATAAACTTAAAAACAAAAAAAACTCCCAAATACTTAGAATCTATATAATATATATTTTAATAACCCAATGATCAAAAATTAAATCACAGAAAGAATTAGAAAATATGTTTATTTGAAAAACAAAATTCCTTCTTTAACTGCATCTCTAACAAAACAAGAATACAATTAAACTAGTAAACATTTAGAGAGAAAAATTTATAGCTTTAAGCAAATATATTAGAAAAGGTTCATGATTTAAGCTTTCACCTTAAATTGGACAGAGAAGAGCACATTTGCTCAAACAGAATAAAATAAGAAAGAATTCCAAAAAAAACAGAAAACAAGTACACTACAGGAAAAAGAAAATCAAAGCCAAAAGATGGTTCTCTGTCTGAGAAGCCTAGTAAATAAATAAACCCCTAACAATACTAATAATCCCTCCTTTGGGAATGCAAATCAAAACCAAGTATCACCTCACACCTACTAGAATGGCTACTATCAACATGACCAAGAGAAAGGAATGCTGGTGGGACTGTGGAGAAAGGGGAACCCTGGCTGGTGCATGACTGGTGGGAATGCAAAGTGGTGTAACCATTATGGAAAACAGTATGCAGGTTCCTCAAAAAACTAAAACTTCAACTACCTTGTGATCCAACCGGTCCATTTCTGGGTATATATGCAAAGGAAATGAAATCACTATCTCAAAGAACTATCTGCACCCCATGTTTGCTGCAGCATTATTCACAATGGGAACTGTGACAACCTAACAACCTAAATGTCCATCAATGAATGAATGAATAAAGAAAATGTGGCATAAATACACAATGGAGGGGCGCCTGGGTGGCGCAGTCGGTTAGGCGTCCGACTTCAGCCAGGTCACGATCTCGCGGTCCGTGAGTTCGAGCCCTGCATCAGGCTCTGGGCTGATGGCTCAGAGCCTGGAGCCTGTTTCCGATTCTGTGTCTCCCTCTCTCTCTGCCCCTCCCCCGTTCATGCTCTGTCTCTCTCTGTCCCAAGAATGAATAAACGTTGAAAAAAAAAATAAAAAAAAAAAAATACACAATGGAATACTATTTAGCCGCTTAAAAAAAAGGAAATCCTGTTTGTGAGAAATGGACAGACTTTGAGGGCATTATGCTAAGTGAAATAAGTCAGAGAAAGACAAATCACGTATGCTCTCACTTATATATAGAATCTAAAAACATCAAACTCATAGAAAGACAGAACAGAATGGTGGTTGTCAGGGGCCAAGTAGTGGGGAAAACAGAAAGATGTTGGTCAAAGGGTTAAACTTCCAGTTATAAGATGAATGGGTTCTGGGGATCTAATGTGACAACAGTTAACAATACTGTATCGTATACTTGAAAGTTGCTACCAGAGTAGAGCTTTAATGTTCTTACATAAGAACAACAAAATGGTAATTATGTGAGGTAAAGGATGTGTCAACTAACTTTATTGTGGTAAATATTTCACCACATATCAAATCACTGCCTTATACACCTTAAGCTTACACAATGTTATATGTCAGTTATATCTCAATAAAGCAGGGAGGAGAAAAAAAATCACCCCTTTGGAAGGTTCAAGCCTGCTGGTCAGAATATGTGGGAGCCATGATAGTTGAGAGCTGGTATCCTAATGCCCAAAAAGGAAAAAAGAGAAAGGAGAGATGGGAAGAAACTCATTCCAGTTAAGCTCAGAGCTGTTAAGAACTTCAACTTTCAGTTCTTTGCACAATGCTTGACACATAAATAAGTACTGGATTTGTAGATATCCCCATATATTAATACTCTAGTTCACAATGGGTCAGTTTGTCCATAATTTCTTGGAGCAGGAACTATTCAGCAGAGCTTTCTCCTTCATTCTCTTGATAAACTGTGACCTTCATGAAAATGCAACTAAAAAAAAAAGAAAATCACTGCCTGCAGACCAAGGAAGCAACATGGAAGCTTGCCATCAATCCAGGGCTTCAATAGGGGGAAGGGAAGGGAAAACATCAAGGAAAATACTGGAAAATACTAAAAACACCAACCTCGTGCCAGACTCCATTGTGGGTTGCAAAGTTGTACTACCCACAAGGTGGTGGAATCCCAAGCCATGAAATTAATACAAATCCTGGTCCAAAACCACTGAAATGCCAGTGGCTCCAGCAGAAGTAAATTTGGAAGTGCTCAGCTGCACTACAGGGCTCATAGGTCCTTCCACCCGTGTGTGTGCGCGCGCATGCGCGCGCATGCACGTGCACACGGACCATGTGCAGGATGTGACTGAAAATGAGCAATTAAAAAGTACACACATGAACACTGATCACCAATTTATTCCGCACTTAGTATATAATAGTGGAAGTGACAGAATAAAAGAGGCTGAAATAAATTACTTTAAAATTATAAAGAAGATAAAAGGAGGATACAGAAACACATTTTTAAAATAGCACAAGTATATATACATATATAAAAAAGAACTGGTGTAATTTGAATTAAAAAAAAAATAACCAGGGCACCTGGGTGGCTCAGTTGGTTAACCATCTGACTTCGGCTCAGGTCATGATCTCACAGCTCCTGAGTTAAGTCCCATGTTGGGCTCTGTGCTGACAGCTCAGAGCCTAAAGCCTGCTTTGGATTCTGTGTCTCCATCTTGCTCTGCCCCTCCCCAACTCGGGCTCTGTCTGTCTGTCTCTCTGTGTGTCTCTCTCTCAAAAATAAACAAAGATTAAAAAAATTAAAATAAAATAAATAACCAAACACAAATTCTCATCTGAAAAATGTAGTCACTAAAAATAAACAAGTTAAAGAGTACATTAAATACAGATTAAATAGCAAAGTAAATACAGATGAGAAGATTTTAATGAACTGGAAGAGGTCCAATAAAAAGCACTCTGGGGGCACCTGGGTGGCTTAGTCAGTTAAGTGTCCAACTCTTGATTTGGGCTCAGGTCATGATCTCACAGTTCGTGGGTTTGAGACCCGCATTGGGCTACACACGCTCACAGCATGGAGCCTGCTTGGGATTCTTTTTCCCTCTCTCTCTGCCCCACCCCCATCCCTCTGTCTCTCAGAATAAATAAATAAACTTTTAAAAAAAGA
This sequence comes from Leopardus geoffroyi, assembly GCF_018350155.1. Taxonomy (NCBI): domain Eukaryota; kingdom Metazoa; phylum Chordata; class Mammalia; order Carnivora; family Felidae; genus Leopardus; species Leopardus geoffroyi. Next base: position 36,367,662 of record NC_059336.1, on the reverse strand, counting down.
AAAGAAAAAAGCACTCTGAACACAACGTAGGGACACAGAGACAAACAATAAAAGGCAAATGGCCAAGCAGCACTCATACAAGCCTACCAGAGCAGCATTTGTCGGAATGGACAATGCCTCCCAAACCACGTAAATAACAAGCCTAAGCTTCAGACTTCATAGTGAAATTGTAAAACCTCAAAGACAAAAATAAAATCTAAAGAGGACCCAGAAAGAAAAAATTTGATAACCAAGAAAGAAATCACAATGAGGCAGACAGCAGACTTCTGTAATGGCTAGTTTCCACAGATGAGCCCCCACAATTCTTCCTTTCTCTATGAGCATATGCTGCTTCTTGCATCAAAAGCTGCTACTATCCTTGGGCTGGGCCCTTTGGGTGTGCTGACCAACGGAATACAGCATAAGTGCCACCTGAGACTTTTGAGCCCAGGCCTTCAAAGAACTGGCAAATTATACTTCTGTCTTCTAGAAACTCTTGCTCTGGGACACCATCCCTCAAAACTCAGCCACCATGCTAGTTGGTGCCCAAGCCACACAGAGTAGCCATGTGAATGAGAATGAAGGGCAGCAATTAACAGCCCCAGGTGAGAGCCCAACCACGGTATCAGCTGACAGCATGTGAGTACATCATCCTTGATGTTCCAGCTGAACGCAGTCCCCAGATAACTGCAGCCCCAGCCATCATCAAAAAGAGAAATGACCCAAATGATACTGGGCAACCTGGAATAGTAAGAATGAAATGGCTTGTGTTTTAAGCCACTAAGTTATAAGGTGGTTTTAAATATCAGTCAGTATCTACAATGTTTCTCAGTTGCAATAACAGATTCCAGAAGACAATGGCAAAATATCTCCCAAGTGCTGAGGGCAAATAATGCTCAACCTAGATTTCTATAACCAACTTTCTAGAGTTAAGACAAAAAATACATTCTTAGACAAACAGGGAAAGTTCACCACTTAACAATCTCTCATAAAAAGAAATACTACAGAACACATAGATACAAGAAATAATTGTAAGCAGTGAAACGTATAAATATGTTGTAAATCTAATAAGCCATGACCTGATAAAAATAATATATAATTACAATATTAAGTAGTATCTGACCTGGCTAACTACTGTAATTTGTCTGTTCTGGTGTTTTTGTTTTTAAGTTTATTTATTTATTTTGTGAGAGAGAATATACGTGCACTGGAGGGGCAGAGAGAATCCCAAGCAGGCTCTGCACTGTCAGCACAGAGCCTGTTGTGAGGTTTGAACTCACGAACCGTGACATCATGACCTGAGCTGAAATCAAGAGTCAGATGCTTAACCGACTGAGTCACCCACATGCCCGTTTTGGTGTTTTGAATGCACTAAATGTAACACTAGTACAGAAAAGATGTCCTAAACAGCCAACACAGGTGAAGGCATCTCCGAGACCTTATACTATCACTTCTTCCCCTCTCCTTCCCTACCACCCCTCACACACGGTTCCCTCATCCCCCCACACTTGAGGTCTCAGCCCCAGCCATCAAGAGAGACAGAAGAGAAACTTACAAAAATAAAACAACACAGAACGGCCAGGCAAGAGACCTCTGTACAGGCATTCACCCACCTGCGGCATTTGCTGCCTACCTCTTTATTTTCATCTGCTTTGTCATAATCAAAAATCATGCCACAGATATACAAACGTGAATAACAATTTTCAACATTAAGGACAAAGTTATGACCAAAAGGCATTTTACCTAGATTTTAAGCGACTCTCATAACCACATGAACTATTCATTTTCTCCTCTATCTCATTTTTAATTTTTTTCTCAAGGGAGAGCAAGTTTAAAAATGAGGAAGCTTCATGAATTTGCATGTTATCCTTGTTCAGGGGTCGTGCTAACCTTCTCTGCATCGTTCCAATTTTAGTGTCTGTGCTGCCCCCCTCCATCTCATTCTTAACATGCAAATCTTCAATCACCTAAAGTTGTCAGTAAAATCCCTAATTTAAAGAGGAGAAGGAAAGTTCAGGGCTTCAATTGTCAGTGCACACCGAACTCAGTTATATTAGCAAATGATTAACCATTTTAGAGAAGGCTATTAAGCGCTACTTACTTTAACAGCAAATTTCTTTGACGCCATGGTTTACTGATTCCAGAGTAATTACAGACCTTTAATGGAAAAGAAAAAGTTGTAAGTAGGTGTATAAACATCTTTTTCTATTTGGTAATATAAAGGAGAAAGGAAGACTGAATAATCAAATATCAATAAGTATTTGCAATTTAAATGTTTACTTATAACTGGTCCTAAAAATACATTAAATTAGTAACTTAAAAACCACTAACAAAGGAAAGCACAGACTCAGATGGATTCTACCAAATGTTTAAAGAATTAATATCAATGCTTCACATCCCTTTATTAAAAAAATAGAAGCATAGGGGCGCCTGGGTGGCTCAGTCGGTTAAGCGGTTAAGCGTCCGACTTCGGCTCAGGTCACAATCTCGCGGTCCGTGAGTTCGAGCCCCGTGTCGGGCTCTGTGCTGACTGCTCAGAGCCTGGAGCCTGTTTCAGATTCTGTGTCTCCCTCTCTCTCTGCCCCTCCCTGTTCATGCTCTGTCTCTGTCTCAAAAAAATAAATAAACGTTAAAATATTAAAAAAAAAAAAATAGAAACATAGGGCGCCTCGGTGGCTCAGTCGGTTTGAGTCCCACTTTGGTACAGAGATTACTAAAAAATTATCAACAAATAAAAAATTTTTTAAAGCAGGTATATTTCTATATACTAGCAATGAATAATCCTCAAATGCAATTAAGAAAACAATTCCAGGGGCTCCTGGGTGGCTCAGTTGGTTAAGCATCTGATTCTTGATTTCGGCTCAGGTCATGATCTCATGGTTCAAGGGACTGAGCCCCCCATCAGGCTCTGCGCTGACAGTGTGGAACCTGCTTGTGATTCTCCCTCTCTCTCCATCTCTACCCCTTGCATCCCTCTCTCTCTTGCTATCAAAATAAATAAGCATTAAAATAAAAAGAAAACAATTCCATTTACAAAAGCATCAAAAAGAATACTTATAAAAAATTTAACAGAAGGTAATGAGATTTGTACAACAAAAATCACAAAACATTACTGAATGAAATTAAAAACTTAAGCAAATGGACAGACATCTCATGTTCAGGCACTGGAAGACAATACTGCTGAGATAGCAATACTTCCCGAATTGATCTAGATTCAACACAATCTCTATCAAAATCCCTGAATTCTTTATAGAATTTGACAAGTTCATCCAAAAATTCATATGAAAATGCAAGGGATCTGAATAACCAAAACAAGCTTTTCTTTTTTTAATGTTTATTTATTTTGAGAGAGACAGCATGAGCAGGGGAGGGGCAGAGAGAGAGGAGAGAATCCCAACCAGATGTGAGGCTTGGTCCCAGGAACTATGAGATGACAATCTGAGCCAAAATCAAGAGCCAGACGCCCAACCAACTGAGCCACCCAGGCACCCCACCAAAACAAACCTGAAAAAGAAGTTGGAAGACTCACACTTCCCCATCTGAAAACTTACTACAAAGTTGACAACAATCAAGACAGGATGAAAGTAGCATAAGGATAGAAAGATCAATAGAATAAAATTGAGAGTCCAGAAATAGACCCTTACACATTTATAGTCAATTGATTTTTAACACACATGTCATGACAATTTAATGGGGAAATAGTCTTTTCAATAAATGGTGCCAGGACAAATGGATATCCATATACAAAGGAATAAAGGTGGACCGCTACATCACACTACATGCAAAAATTAACTTGAAATCAATGAAAGACCAAAATGTAACACCTTTAAAACCGTAAAACTCTTAGAAGAAAATACAGATAAGATACGAAAGGCACAAGTGATGCCCTGCCAACAAAAAGCTGATATTATCAGATGTCTTTGAAATTAAAAATTTCTGTGCTTCAAAGGACATTATCAAGAAAATGAAGAGAAAACCCACCAAAGGGGAGAAAATAACTATAAATCATTTGATAAGGGACTCATGTCCAGAATACATAAATAACTCTTACAACTCATTAACAGAAAGACTAATAACCCAACTTAAAAGTGGACAAAGGATTTGAACAGACAATTTCCAAAGAAAACAAATGGCCAATAAGCATATGAAGAGATGTTCAAACTCATTGGCCATCAAGGAAATACGAATCAAAACCATAAGGACATACCACTTTACACTCACTAGCATGGCTCAAGTAAAAAAGACAAATAATAACAAGTGTTGACAAAGGTGTGGATAAATTAGAACTCTCATCATGGCTGGTGGGAGCTGCAGCCACTTTGGAAAACAGTTTGGCAATTCTTCCAAAAGTTAAACATACACTTGCCATATGATCCAGGATTTCCTAAGTATGAACCCAAGAAAAACATGTGTCCACATAAAAATTCATACAGGAATGCTCACATTATTCACAATAACCAAAAAATGGAAACAACCCAAATGTCCATCAATTGATGAATGAATAAACAAAATGTGGTATATACGTACAGTGGAATATTCATTGGCAATACAAAAGAATCAAATACAACTGACCCTTCAACAACATGGAAGTTGGGGCGCTGGCCCCGCACACAGTAGAAAACCTGTGTATAACTTGTGACTCCCCCAAAACTTAACTACTAATAGCCTGTTGTTGACCAGAAGCCTTTCTGATCATATAGTTGATTAACACATATTTTGTATGCTACATGTATTATATATTGTATTCTTATAATAAGGTAGGCTAGAGAAAAGAGAATACTAAGAAAATCATAAGGAAGTAAAAATACGTTTATACTACTGTATTGTACTTATCAAAAAAAAAAAAAAATGTATAATCAGACCTGCACAGTTCAAGCCTGTATTGTTCAAGAGTCAACTGTTCTAGGACGCCTGGGTAGCTCAGTTGGTTGAGCCTCTGACTTTGGCTCAGGTTCTCACGGTTCAGAATCTCACAGTTCGTGGGTTCGAGCCCTGTGTCAGACTTTGTGCTAACACCGCGTGGAGTCTAATTTGGATTCTTGGTCTCCCACTCTCTCTACCCCTCCCCTGCTGCTCATTTTCTCTTTCTCTCTCTCTCTCTCAAAAATAAATATTGAAAAAAAAATTTTTTTAAACATTTTTTATTGTTGAGAGAGAGAGAGAGAGACAGAGCACGAGCACGGGAGGGACAGAGAGAGGGAGACAGAATCCAAAGTAGGCTCCAGGCTCTGAGCTGTCAGCACAGAGCCCGACAAGGGGCTCGAACCAACGAACGTTGAGATCATGACCTGAGCCGAAGTAGGATGCTTAACCAACTGAGCCACCCAGGTGCCCGCCAAAAATAAACATTTAAAAAAAATTTTAAAAACAAAAAGAGTCAACTGTTATACGACCCTTTACTGTGCTCAGCCAGGCAAATGCCCTCTCCCACCCTTGCAGAAACCTAGAGAATTACTTTCTGGAGAGGGTGAGACAGAGGATCTCTGGTCTGGAAAACACCAGGCACAGCATAAAGTGGGGTTACTCTACTGAAAAAAAAGAGAAAATTAAGGGAAGATTTACAAACTTACTGATAACTTTCCCAACCCAAATGCCCCTTATGATGTTTAATTTTATGTGTCAATTTATCTGAGTTATCTATGCCCAAATAACTAATAAGACATTATTCCTGGATATGTCTGTGAGGGTGTTTCCGGAATAAATTAGCATTTGAATTTGTGCACTGAGTAAAGCAGATGGCCCTCCCAAATGTGGGTGGGCATCATTTAATCCATTGAAGGCCCAAATAGAACAAAAAGGTGCAGGAAGAGTGAGTTGGGACACCCATATTCTCCTGCCCTCAGTCTTAAGCACTCCTGGTTCGAAGGCCTTTGCACGGAGAATGAATTACACCACTGGCTTTCCTTGTTCTCCAGCTGGCAGACAGCATATCGTGAGACTTCTCAGTCTCCATAATAGCATGAGCCAATTCCTATAATATTTATATATACCTCATACTGGTTTTGAGTTTCTAGAGAACCTTGACTAGTACACCCCTCTATCCTGCCTAGCCTCTCTAAATAGACTAAAACCTCCCCATTCAGGGAACTGGACTAACCTAAAAGGCAGGATCTCTAAATACTGACATCAGGGACTCTCAGGAAAAACCTAGACAGATGGCTCTAAAGTGAAGCCCACACCCACAAGCCCCACATCTGTATGGAGAACTGACTTCCAAATCTTTTTAAGCCCCACTCTCAAATACATGTAAACAACCAGGAATCACCTGCTATCCAAGGAACAACTCTTTCACGAAAGAAAACAAAACAAACAGAAAAAGAAATTACTTGGCCATAACCGAGACTATGCAGGGAAAGGGAACCATTTTTTTAAGAAACTATCATTAATATCAGGGAGATAGAAGATATTGCAACCAAAAAGCAATACATACAATAACAAAAAATAAGAGAATTTCAGAAAACAACAAATTAAAATTATGATAGCTGAAATAAAAAACAACACAAGTGCTGGAGGATCAAGTTCAGCAAGTCCTTCAGAAACTTCATCAAAAAGATGAAAAATAAGAAAGAACACATTAAAAATTAAAGGACCAGTACAGGAGGATCCATACATGAAAGTTAGGATGGAAACAACTCATATTAGGGCATATATCACAGTAAAACATCAGGCATTGGGAACAAAAAATTATATATATATTATACATATATATAAGTAATATATATGTATAACATATACAATACATAATATATATATAAATATCACACACACACACACACACACACACACACACATATAACACAAAGTGCGTGGGAGGTGAGTGGAAGCAGTGGTAAGAAAATATTTGGCTCCAAACTGCTCAAACCAAATCCAGAGACTAAAAGACAATAGAGAAATAGCTTCAAAATTCTGAAGAAAATTGTTTCCAACCTCCAATTGAATTTTAAACATGAGGGGGAGGAGGCATTTTTAGACATGCAAGGTCTTAAAAAATTTAAATCCCATGCATCCTTTCTCAGGAAGCTACTAAAGATGTGCTTCACCCAAATGAGGAAATTAACCAAGAAATAGGAAGATACAGGAAACAGGAAGGCCAAGATAGGCAAAAGGCAGAGGAAATCCCAGGATCTGGTGAAAGCAGAGATCATGGGCTAGACCAAGAGGGAACCATCAGCACAGGCTACAACATTTTACAAGTCTCCAGGAGATGCATCTTTAAAAGTGTCTGCAAGTGCACAAAATTAATTTTAGACAACTGGTGGAGAATATGAGATTGAGAATGGGAACATGGAAAGCTAGGCAACTTATTGATACTAGGGTAAACAAAAACTGCAAGAAAATAAAAAGAGTACTTCATATACAGCTGAGCTACGGCTAGCATTTATAGTCATGATAACAAGCACTGAATCTTGACCTAAACAATATTATGTTTATGACATTATGAGGATGGGAAATATATACGTATTTGTGTATTACATGGTAGGGGCATAGGGGCTAACCTAAGCAAAAGCTCCCTTTAATGCTAAGGGAATGATTAGAAGCAAAGCTTAAAATCGATAAAAAAACAAAAACAAAAACAAAAAAAAACAATAACAACCACCACTACCTCAGTAATAATAAAGCAGAAATATAGCAAGGAAGTTTGTGATATGGACCAATTGTTAAATGCTAAACTTGGCTCCAACATGAAGAGTAAGTTGAAGAAAGCTGCTCTGGAGGAAGGAATGAGGTGAAAAGGATGCCGTAACTCATAAGCCTTGTACATGGAACTGTTTGCCTGTTTAAATTGTGTGCACAGAAGTTTTAGAGCAGCACTGTACAACAGAAATAGAATGCAAGCCACAGATGTACTTTCCAATTTTCTAGTAGCAGCAGTTAATAAAAAAGTAAAAGGAAACAGAGGAAATTAATTTTAATAATATTTTTATTTAACTTAAAAATCCAACACATTATCATTTCGGCATGTAATCAATATAAAAATATTTACATTCTTGGTGTTTTAACTAAGTCTTTGAAGTCAGGTGGATATTTTATGTTTACAGCACATTCAGCTGGCCACATGACAAGTGTTTCATACCTGTGGTTAGTGGCTACCATAATAGACAGTGCAGTTTGAGAATGCTTGGGTTTTATAACAAGAGATGCACGTATGTCTGTGTCCCAGATTCCCAATCCATAACATAGGGATAGAAATTATCAAAAGGATTAAATAAAATGACATGAAAACTCCCAATGAACTGGGCCCTTAATAAGTGTTAACAATTACTTAGTCAATGGTGATGTTTTTTTTTCAAAATTTGATAACCTTTGATTCTATTTTTTTTTTAATGGACAAAAACACCTTTATCCAAACCCAATCACTTTAATTATTCATTTCTATTCTCTGAATGATGTAATACAGGTGATTCAGAAAAATTGTGAAGGACATCCACCTAGTAACTCCAAAAATAAGTTCCTAGAGAATCAGGAACATGTGTTTGAAACAACATTTACAAAGTCATCCTGAAAACTTTAGGTAGATCTTTATATTATTTAAGACTGATAAACACAAAATCAGTCCCCTTAAATACACTAAATTAAGTTTGAATAACTTCTGCTAAGAATTTAGGGAGTCCCTCACTGGAGGGTACTTAAGGTCTTCAGCTGATAGAGAAAAGGGAAAGAGAGTTTTGTCAGCATGTACCCAACCAAGCTGAAGCATGTGATCGAATTATTTTTTAATTGTACTCTGGTTTTCCCATATGTCCTTCCTTTCCTGAAGGACAGGTAGACCACACTGAAGGCTGCAGCAAGACTTTCAAACCCTATCTGCCATTAGATAGATTACAGGCCATGTTACAGTGAAGGTTACATTTTTCAACTCACAATAAGGTCCCAGTATTCTTTTTTTAAATGCTTATTTTTTTCTTTTTATTTTTATTAGTAAAGCAAGAGTAGCTGAATTTTTCTAAGGACTGGATTCTTCAAAAAGTATCATTGAAGTCCCATCTCAAAAATACGATCTGTAGGAATCTAGGACTGAAAAGTATATATTTTTGTATAAAATAATATGGTCTGCTAATGTAAAAATAGGCCACATGTAAAAGGAACTACATAATACATTTTGCATATATATTTTTCTTAATTCCCTTCACCTATTTCATATTTTTACCTTTTGCATATTTTCAATTCATTTTTTAATATGATATAGCATTCTTCCTCTCAGTGTATATAGTTTTTTTCATTTGTTTCCACAATGTTTGGAGGCTCCAAAAGTCACAACTTTAGGGCTAAGAGAGACCTTACAAACAATCTACCCATCCCTGCCATCTATTCCCCTAACAAATATACTTGTGAGATGAGGCCAGGGTCTCACAGCTGAGGGTCAAGGGCGAGAGAAGAGACTTGTCAACTCAGCCAAGGGCAAACTAACACCATCTGTCATCTGCAGAACTGCCAAGGTCGATTGCTAACTGGACTGTTAGCCCACCACCACCCCCCCCCCCACCACCATATTCCCAAACCTCCATTGCCCACAAAGGCAAAAAAAAAATCCCAACAGAGTATGACTTCAAATAGAGCTACATGAGTAGTGGTTCTCTCCTGCTAATGGAAGAAAGGAAGGAAGTCTATGGGTAAGGAAATGTGGTCTGAATTAAATTTACCATTGTGCTATGTAACATGGCATATATCTTCATAAACAAAAAATAAAGTTCATCAACATAAAGCCCATAACACATCTGGATAGCCAAGTGCACAGACATTGAGCCTGCATATCCGCTGAAGTCATTTCAGATAATGAAGATGTATTTCTTTTGTTTCATTATATCATTAGAGACAAGTGCTAGAAATGAACTAAACGGTGAACTGAAGCAGTCTGCTAATTCCCAAATATGGTAAAAGCACACTTACCATCCTAGTAGAAACAGGTTCTTAAAGGTGAACAGCCCTCAGAGCACTGCCTGACACTAGAGGGCGCTCAAGAAATGTCTACTGAATGAAGAAATATTCCAGATAATGGGAGCTAAGTCATTTATGTACCCAACCATTTTATTTTTGCTGTTTTTAGAGAAATTTTCCAAAGAGTATATTGAATCTTTATGACTTTCATAAAAAAAAATGCCACATATTGATTATTTTTTTGATATTCAGAAGATAGTTACCACCTATCATCACACTGGGCAATACCCGTATTAATGCCCCTCTGAGCTGCTACTCAACAATGGAGCCAGTGAAGTTTCTCGCAGATCTAGGCTTTCCTTGAGCTGTCAGAGTGCCTGTCTTCCAAGGCTACCTTTCCCCCTCAGTTCTGCAACTTAATCAGATAAGGCTAGAAACTTAAGGAACCAAGTTTGTCAGGTTAATAGGATATTTTCCAAGCCTCTCTTACATGGATTTGCATGGACTTCAGTGTGAAGGTAACAAAATGGCTGCTGCCTTAACTATAAGATTTCTGAAATGATGAAATGGCTGAGTCATGATACACAGGACTGTACCCTGTGGGTTTGAGCCTCAGCATTTCATTCTTTCTGCCTCAGTAGGACAAGGCTGTTACACAGGTAGACTCATGTCTCTTCCATTTCAAAACCTTTGCTTTGTAATCCAAAATCCAACAGCAGTTCAAGGAACAAATAATACCAGTTTACAAATTCAAGAAGAAGAGGGAAGCTGCTCCCCTCCACAACTCATTTTATGAAGTCCTGACAGCAAAGCCCGACAAGGGAAGTATAAGAAATGAAAATCACAGCCAACTCTACACCTGAACATAGAGGCAAGAAACCTGAATAGAAGCAACTGAATCTAACATATGAAAACTACACCAGAACCAAGTGAAGTTTATCAGAAGAGTGCAAGGTCGGTTTAACACTAGAAAAATCACCATAATAAAAAATTAAAGTAGGAAAAAAAAACAACACAAGGTCATTTTAATAGGGGTAGGAAAAAATAAAGAACAGTAGAAATCTGAGAAAAGAAATTTCTTAATAATAGGAGCACATGGGCAGCTCAGTCAGAAGAGCAGGCAACTCTTGATTGCAGGATCATGAGTTTCAGCCCCACATTGGGTATAGAGATTACTAAAATTAAATAAATAAATAAACTGGGGCACCTGGATGGCTCAGTCAGTAAAGCATCCGACTTCGGCTCAGGTCACGACCTCATGGTCCATCAGTTTGAGCCCTGCATCAGGCTCTGTGCTGACAGATCAGAGCCTACAGTGGATTCTGTGTCTCCTTCTCTCTCTACCCCTGCCCTGCTCATGCTCTGTCTCTGTCTCTCTCTGTCTCTCTCTCAAAAATAAATAAACATCAAATTTTTTTTAAAAATTAAATATTTAAATAAACTTTTTTAAAAGTTCTTAATCATATGAAAGCATCTACAAAAAATGTAGCAAACATGCTTCATAATAAATCATTAAAAGCAATTTCTTTAAAATAGGTAGAAAATATAGATTTCATACTACTTGGCAATGAGAAAGAATGAAATCATGCCATTTGCAGCAACATGGATGGAAATGGAAGGTATTATGCTGAGTGAAATCAGTCAGAGAAGGACAGATATATGTTTTCACTCATATGTGGATCTTGAGTAACTTAACAGAAGACCATGGGGGGAAGGGAAGAGCAAAAAAATAGTTACAAACAGGGAGGGAGGCAAACCACAAGAGACTCTTAAATACAGAGAACAAACTGAGAGTGGATGGGGGGTGGGGGAGAGGAGAAAGTGGGTGATGGGCATTGAGGGATGAGCACTGGGTGTTGTATGTAAGCCAATATGACAATAAATTATATTTAAAAAAGAAAAAAGAAAAAAAACGTAGATTTCAAAATATCTTTTAGGAGCACCTGGGTGGCTCAGTCAGTGGAACGTCCCACTCTTATTTTGGCTCAGGTATGATCCCGGGGGGTCATAGGATCAAGCCCTACATCGGGCCTGTGCTGAGCACAGAGCCTGCTTAAGTTTCTCTCTTTCTCTCTCTCTCTCTCCCTGCCCCTCTCCCCATCTCAGCCTCTCTCTCTAAAAAATTTTTTAAAAAGTAAAAAAAATATCTTTTAAACTAGCATCCCACAAATATAAAATATCTAGGAATACATTTAATAGGAAACGTGTAAGGCCTCATCAAATTGCCCTTCCAACTTATTATAGTTCTAAGCACAATCCTGAATAGGGAATCTGAGAAAGAGCAAAGAAGACTAAGATACTTGGAGGAGAGAAAAGAAGAAAAAACAAAGGAGGGAGTTTGTCTAACTAGATACAGCGAAATTGCAATGCTACAGCAAATAAAATAATCTGTACTGGCAAAAGGGTAAACAGGCCAAAGGGACAGACCACACAGACTAGAAGGAAACAAACCCACCCACCATCTATGGATGATAGAAGCGGCACTGCACATCAGTGGGAAATAGATCATTCACTCAATAAAATGTGGTTGAACTGTTTATCCATTTGAAAAAAAATGAAATTGGCACACTATTTGACACAACACACAGAAATCAATTACAGATGGACTAAAAACTCAAATGTAGAAAACCAGAACCTCTTATAAAAGTTTTCAAGAACTCAAAGTAAAGAAGTTGGTTTTTGTTTTTGTTTTGTTTGTTTTAAATTTACTTATTTATTTATTTATTTGGGGAGGGGAAAAGCAGAGAGAGAGGGAGAGAGAGAATCCCAAGCAGGCTCCATACAGTCCGCACACAGCTTGACATGGGGCTCGATGTTACAAACTGGGAGATCATGACCTGAATCAAAATCCAGAGTCAGACACTTAACTAACTGAGCCACCCAGGCACCCCTATAGGAGTTTTTTAACTGGACACAACAAGTACAAACCATAAAGGAAAAAAAAATGGTAGATCTAGCCATATTAAAATTAAAACTTCCCTACAGCCTGATGAAAATAGTTGCAATTCACAAATCCAACAACTCTTATAACTAGAACATATAAAGAACTCTCAAAACTTACAAGTAAAAAAACACAATGTAGTCAGAAAATGGGCAAAAGACATGAACAGATATCTCACCAAAGAGGATATACAGATGGCAAATAAGTACATGAAAAGATGTTCAACATCATCAGCCATCAGAGAAATGCAAATAAAACCCCAATAAGGTATCATCATATACCTACCAAAATGCGAAATAAAATATCAACACCAAATGTTGATGAAGATACAGAGAAAATGTATCTCTCATACACTGCCAGTAGGACTGTAAAAGTGGTACAGCCACAATGGAGAAAAGATAGGTTTCTTATAATACTAAATATGCACTTACCATATGACTCAAAACCACTCCTCGGAATCTATCCCCAGAGAAATGAAACCTAGGCTCACATAAAAATCTGTATACAGAAGTTTAAAAGCTGTGGTTTAGTGTAAAATAAAAATACTAGGAAGACTAAAAAAAAAAAAAATCTGTATACAAATGTTCACAGCAAACTTTGTTCATAATAACCCAAAACTAGAAACAACCCAGATGTCCTTCAATGGGTGAATGGTTAAACAGACTGTGGTCTAGCTATACCATGAGATATTAGTCAGCAATAAAACAGAATGAACTGTTGATACAGGTAACAACTTGGATGGATCTCAGGGAATTATGCTGAGTGAAAAAAAAAAAAGACAACCTGAAAAGGTTGTTTCATGTATGATTCCATTTATATAACATCCTTGAAATAACAAAATTATATAAAATTATATAGACATTTCACTTCTATAAAAAAATTATAGAAGTGAAAAACAGATTAGAGGTTGCCAGGGATTAAGGATGTGGAAGGAGTATGTGGTTTTATATGAAGAGGTAGCAGGAAGGAGCCAATGGCAATGGAGTTCTGTACCTTGATTGTGGTGTTGGTTACATGAACAGATGTGATAAAATGGCACAGAACTAAAGAAATACATGTAAAACTGCTTAAATGTAAGAACTCTGCATTGTACCAATGTCAATTCTCTGGCTTTAATGTTTGCCAGGGTACACAGGACCCCCCCCCCCATCTTTTCTGCCTGTGAATCTATAATTATTTCAAAATAAAAAGCTTGCAAAAATTAAAACTTCTGTTCGTCAAAATACACCATAAAGACATGGGGGGGGGGTGACAAACTGGGACAAGACATTTACAAGACACATAATCATCAAAAGATAACAATCCGAAATTAAGCAATCCAATAGAAAAACAGGGAAAGGGACACTCAGAGCAAGGTGTCCCTGTCTTCCAGCCAAATCTGCAGGTCCAACAAGGTAGTGGGAAACAGAGGTGAAAGAGTTTCCTGATCCCTTCTATTATTTATACCTTCACAATCACTGTGCGACAACCAATCATGACTCTTACCTCCTTTGGGGAGGTGGGGGGGGGGTGTCTCTCAGTATTCTTTCACAGAAGCTGAGAAGCATCAAGTCTAAATGCAAAAAGACCATTTACCAGGGAATCTGGGGAAAGCACACACTCTGCTCTTTTCTCTGACTGGAGGCAAAGAGCCCATCATCTGGGAAGAACAGATGACAGTCAAAGGCGGAGCCGTCTGCCTCCCACAAGAAGGAAAAATCACGACTTGGTGATGCCAGGAAGTCCCAGACCCCAAAGAGCTGGTTATCCTGAAGGTCGCCACAACCACAGCCTTTTAAAGTACCTCCTGTTTCCATCTTTATACTTCTCCATCCCCGAAGCCATCACTAGAGGTAACTGAGCAGAACTGTGTGCTGGCATCTCCCACACTGTCACAGGCCCTCTGCCCACCCCTCTATCCCACGGCTCAGGCAACTTCACAGCTTCAGTGGCCCCACACAGCCAACTCCATCATGTGTCCTTGAACATGCAGCTCCAGCCCTCCCCACCTTCACCCACACAGGCAGTCCTAGAGGAGTTATCCTTTGAAACCCAACTCAGACACCACCTGCTCCTTGGAGGCCTCCACAAATCTCCAGAATGAATCACTCTCTTCTCTGAGCCACATCTGCACCTTACACCACCATTACTCTCACACTTATCTCAGCGAATTACACATAACTTTGATCCTCAGTCTGTCTCCTCTGCCTGACCAAAAGTGTCCTGAGGACAAGGTCCAACCCTGTCTTCTTTGATACCTGGTGCAGGGCACGGGTATACATCAAAAGTGTGCTGACTTGAGCCTATTGATGTTACTAAATAAGGGCTACAGACTGTTAATTATTTTTCTAGATTTATACCTACTTATCTAATGCATCCTTACTGTCCCCAAATCCCAAATCCCACATTAAGCCTTTTTAAAAGGAGGTCAAAGCACTATGGATCTATTTCAATACATAAATAAGACTTAAGTTGAATGTATCACCAGCCTCAGTTGAAAACCTTGTAATACACATAAACTTGTAAAAAGAAGATCAAAATGTTTCCTCTTGAAAATAATGCGCAACAGATCAGAGGTATTGTTGAAGTTTAGGCCATAAATGTGAGTTTTTCACTGCATAATTTTTTTTTGTTTTTAAAATACTGACATTCTAACAAGCACTTGAATGGAAAAGATATTATCAGCCTCTGTATTCATTCAATTTTAAATCTGGAACATAGTGAGGTTTTTCTAGACTTGCTTTACTGATATTAAAAACTAAATGTGCGCATGCACACACACACACACACACACACACACACACACACACACACACACACAAAGCAAGTATGCATCTTAAAAAAGTACTTTCCTAGGTCCTTAAAGTTGCCTTCAAGAGGGAGCAACAAGTTCAGTGCCTACGGTTTAAAGCATAATGTTAAAAAGTCTTGCTATCAGAGCTTCCAGTTAAAGTCCAAGTTCAGTGGAATTTTTAATTTAATTTGCCTGATTTTAAGAACTTCAGGACAATATCCAACAAGATCAATTTTCTGAGTATCTGAACACAATTTACGTGAGTATGCCAAGAAGTTAATGTATATTATAAATATTACAAATAACATCCCCTATTCTGCATTCTTGAGCCCACTTTCCCAGGCCTGAGACTAGGCATTCTTTTCAAAAGAAGAGACTTTGAAAGAGCATGACCCCTCCAAAAATATGTGTGCGTAAATGTCTTTCACAGAGAGGGAAAGATTCTAAGATCCTTAAGAAAATTTGGAGGGAATGGAAGTAGATTAAACATTATCACATGATGGTCCTGTCATTTAAATACAAAGCAGAGATAAACGCTAATAAAGAAAGTCAGTGACCTTCTAGATTATTCTGTGGGAAAATCCAAGGCATTCTGAAATTCACATTTGTCTTCCTTTCAGAATTGCTGGCCTGTGTCATAAACCAAAGCAACTACTCCAGATTAAGAAGACTAGAAATTAATTTTAGGTTTCTAATCTCTGGATTTCAAGTTTTATCAAGAAAATTATTATACTTCCTTTTTTCATCTTACCAAGATTTCACTAACTAGGGGAGCAGAAACAGAAAACAAAGGCCCTAGAACTCCTGAAGTTGGAATGTGCGCACGGGCGCACACACACACACACACACACACACACACACACACAGCAAAAACCAGTATCAAGGAAAAATCACAAACTTTAACAAAATACTACAGAAAACTGACAAATGAACAAAGATGCTGCTGGTGACCACTCAGATAAAGCTTAAGGAGGCGACCTCAGTGTAAGAAAGAATCACCTTTTCCTATTACTCAAATGGTCATTTTGAATTCCAAAATCAGCTTGCAAAAAAAGGAAAACAAAACGAAAACCCAGGGAAGCTCCAACAGTGAAAAGTGGATAATACAAGTGACAAAAACATAAGGGCTTTTTTTCTTTTTGTCTTTAAGTGTAGGTCAAATATTGAAATCCTCTACTAAAAATAATTCCACAGAACAGTCCTACCTTTCAGTCACTCTACATCCTTAATCCAGATCCATGATCTGGGCCCCTCATATCCTGCTATACCCATAGAAAATCCTCACTGGGCCCGGCATGGAAAGATCTAATTTTTATTTAATAGGAAAGATCTAATTTTTATTTAATACTTTGTCAGAAAGACACAGGCACCTGTCCATGGAGGCAGACATGGTCTTCAGGTTCTAGTAAAACAGACATGCAGTCAAATCCTGCCTCTTCAAGTGATCTCAGACAAGCTACTCAATTCTTCTGTCTCCCGTTTTCTTATCTATGAAGTGGGATAATAATGAGTATCTATCTCCAGGGTCCTATGAAGATTCCATAAGATCTGATATGTAGTATTTGGCAATTCCTTGCTCAGTCTCTGTTAACCATAATCATTATAAACATTGCAGGGCACAGACAGACAGGTCCTGATCAATCCACTTCATAGCCCAAGCCCCACTCTGATTACAACTGTTTTCCAGCACCTTCACAATACAAAATAATAACTTCCATAATCATTAACATAATTGTCTTAAAATCTAATATTTTTGACGTGAAAACTATAGAGATGGAGTACAGATCTTTAGTTGCTATTTGGAGGGAGAGTTACTACAAGGGAGTAGCAGGAGGGAATTTGGGGGGGTGGTGACGGAACTGTCCAGCAGTCTGACTGACACAGTGGTTATAAAACTCAGTGCGCTGGTCAAAATTCATGAAAGTGTATACCAAAAAGAATGAATTTTACCATATGCAAATATAAAATATTTTTTTAAATTGCAAAACAAAAAATTCTAACTAGAGAAATAAAAATAGTGACACAAATGAAATTAAATGTCCGAGACATCATAACAGCAATATTCTATATATTATCCTATAACTAACCTAAGTCAAATCCAATTTTAGTTACCAGCTCTGATTTATTCAAGCACAAAATGTCAATATTAATCAGGAGGCACTGCTTGTCTATAACAGAAGCAAAGACTTTTTTTTTAAATATTTATTTATTTATTTTGAGACAGAGCACAAGCAGAGGGGGTACAGAGAGAAAGGGAGAGAGAGAGAATCCCAAGCAGGCGCCATGCTTAGTGCTGAGCCCACAAACCATGAGATCATGACCTGAGCCAAAATCAAGAGTCGGAGGCTTAACTGACTGAGCCACCGAGGCACCCCAGAAGCAGACTTTAGAAATGTACCTACACCAACACTAAATGAGTGGTATTCTCCATTTACATTTCTACTTTGTTGCCTAATGAGTAGGTTCTTAGTATGCACCCATTATCGTTTTCAATCTCCAAAAGATAAATATACAAGTAGTAGGTTTTAAAGATTTAACACAGCTTAAAATGTTTAGGCGTGTACACATCAAGAGATACAATAACTAAAAAGTCAATACATGCATTTTGTATTTTAAAAAAGCAAATTTTCACTCAGAAAACATTCATCCATAAACTACCAAACACAAAGGTAAAACCTCCCAATACATACACATTTACACATTTTACCAGTTACCTCCTGGTTTCAGTACACACAGAAGGCATGGCCACCAAATAATTAGACTTTTTTTTTCCAATTCAAATAAGCTAGAAAGGAACAAAGCAATGTGAAAAGGAATACTGTGAAAATAAAAACCTAAATGCCTTTCAACTGTTAAATGTGTAAACCAATTACAGTACATCTAGCAAGATACTACCTAGCAATTAAAAAGAAATGAATTATTGATACTTGCAACAAAGAAGACTCTAAATCATGAAAAGAAACCAGACCTGCCATAACTCCCACCAAAAAAGATCATGTACTATATGATTCCTTTTAGATAAACTACAAAATGCAAAGTTATCTATAGTAACAGAGAACGGATGAGTGGTTGCCTAAAAGAAAGTTACCAGAAGGATTATAAAACAGCAAAAGGAAATTCGGGGGAATGATGGATATATTCATTACCTTGACTATGGTGATAGTTTGACCAGTATATACCTGTCAAGCGTATCAAACTATATACTTTATATATGTGCAGTTTACTGTATGACAATTACAGATATAACATGGTGATATTCCTCGTTCAGCCCCACACCAACACAAAAAAGTGATTATCACAATGAAACAAGTCATATAAATTTTTGGTTCCCCAGTGCATGTAAGACTGATATTTAAACTATACTATTCTATTAAGTGTGTCACAGCATTATACCTAAAAAAAAAAAAAAAAAAGTACATTAAAAACAATGTAAATTAAATAAGGCTTTATTACTAAAAAATGCTAACGATCACCTGAGCTTTCAGCAGTTGAAATCACTGATCACAAAGTACCATAACAAATATAATGAAAACGTTTGAAATATTGTGAGAATTATCAAAATGTGACATAAAGACATGAGGCAAACAAATGCTGTTAGAAAAATAGCACCAATAGACTTGCACAGTGCAGGGTTGCACTGAACCTTCAATTTGTAAAAAACACAGTATCTGCAAAGCACATTAAAGATATGCCTATATTTCTCAATAAGGCTGTTGAAAAAGAAAAAGACCATAAAAAAAAAAAAATTCATATTCCTAGTACTTTCTGTTTAGATCACCACCATCTCTTTCAAACAGGTGAATATCCGAAAGTCATGGAACTTTTTCCCTTAGTGATTTCCATGCATGAACAAAACCTTAATAACCTAAAGATTTAATAAATAACAACGGTTAATATCCACATAGCTGTGATCACGTGCCAGACACTGTTTTAAGCACTTTTCTGATACTAACGTATCTAACTCTCACTTCAACCCTAGTTTACAGATGAGAAGCCTGAAGCAGAATGTTAAGTAATCTGCTCAAGGTCACACAGCTAGTAGCTGGTGGAAGAGCTAGGATTTGAACCCTGGGGTGTGACTCTGAAGGTCACTTTTAAGTTCATTTCCTTGCCCCCTATGCTTTACTGGCACACACAAGACACCATATGTGAAAATCAAAAGCAATACATATTGCACTTAAAGAATACTTCCATACACACACAGAAGTATTTGCTACATTTTGAAAACTCCCAGGAGGCTAAATAAAAAACAACACATTGGAGCACCTGGGTAGCTCAGTCTGTTGAGCACTGACTCTTTATTTTGGCTCAGGTCCTGATCACGTCAGGGTGCGCTCTGAGCTTGGAGCCTGCTTAAGATTCTTTAACCCTCTCCCTTCCTTGTGCGCTCTGATAAAAAAAAAAATTAAACAAATAAATAAAAATATTTTTTTTAAACCTTCATTCTTTTCCCAATTAATAGGTGGAAAAAGGACAAGCCAGAAAGACTGGACAACTTGCTGAGCACACAGAATAAATGATAAGTTGACTGGTTCTTGGGAAGCTGGTTCACCACATTTCCAGTCCAATTCTCTCCAATGCCTTCAAAGTCCTAATTAATTTAAGTAAATCTATCTGGGAGACAAAAATCTAAATACAGCATGTGAAAAACATAAAAGTAATTTGCTGTTCTCTCAAACACCTTATTGGTTCCTAAATTCCATCCACAGGGTCTAATATTCTGCAGACAGTGGCCTACAGTCTTTTTTTTTTTTTTTTTTTTTTTTTTAATGCTGTCCCCACCCCATCTTCCAAGTGATTTTCAGGAGCAGCTGGATTGAGAATTCCTGAGACAAATGAGATTTAGATTTCTCATTGAAAAGACAGAAGAGAGCAAGATGCCACAAAAACTGGTCAAGCATGGCCCAGGGTTTTCCAAATCAATACTGAACTACTGAACACATGCAGGCTTTTGAATTCAACTTCTAATAAATTAAAAGTAAAAATATGCACAGAGGAAAAATGTGCACACAGGTGTTGCCATGGCAACAGTTACATAATATACCAGAATGACAAATTCTCAGATTTTTAGAATGCTAAATTGGCATTCGGACATCAAACTGATAACTAAAAGCAAAGGAAAATATGTCACATATCCGATGCATGTAAAACACGGAATAAACTAACAATACATTGTGAACTGTTTAAGAACCACAGGTTTAAAAGAGACAGTCTATAGTTGATGCCCCGAATTAATGCTCCTTGAACTTCAAGGTGCACTCCCTAGAAAAGATTCTGAGTCAGTGGGTCTTGGGATGGAGTCTGAAACTAACGTTTCTGAGAGGCTCCCAGGTGATGAGAGTCGGTATACTACACTTTGAGCAAGACCCTAAACCTTGAATATTGAGCATCATTAGCCAACTGGTCTTCAAATATGGGGGTGTCTAGGTCCCAAGAAACAAGTGTCAATACAATTTACCCCTAGTATGGAAAAAACAAACAAACAAACGTGAGGATACTGAGAAAGAAGCCAGGGGATACTTGTTGTCAGTCTTGTGGCTTAAGAACCATAGAATATTGTGACTTGCTGCAACCTAGTAGCTGTCGAGGTCAGTTGGAATGTAAATTCCATGAGAGAGAGGGGTTGTTTGTTTGGTTTACGGCAGAATCTTGATGGTCTAGCACACATTAGGTACTCAATAAATCCAATGAATAAATGAACGGGCAGTATATACAAACACAATCCGTATTTATGTCACAACCTAAAAATGTCTGAGACTGTATTTGTATAAATCGTGGTCGGCAGCCATAGTTTGATACAAATACCTGGCCCATTCACTGATTTTGTCCTAAAGAAAAAACCAAAAAATTACCCAGAGTAATACTTTCACTTTCAAGCCCAGGTTTCTTGCACCCTCTGTTAACAACTCTTTAGCACTTTGAAAACAACGAGAAAAAAGTGGAAGCACAGGAAAAAGAATTTAGAAAAGGCTCAAAAATCAAAGAAAAAAAAAAAAAAACAGAGGGGGAGAGGAGATGGGCAAATAGTTCAGTGCAAGTGAAGGACCATCTCAGGTTGTCAGGAGTTCCATGTTCTTACCTATGATGGTGGCAGGGTTTGGGTTCGGGCTTTTATTAGTTTTGTTACTGTCCAGGGTCACTGGTGGAGTAGTACTTGGCTGAGCAAACTTAGACTACACAGGCAGCAGGCTCTGAAGCCCACCTTCAGATGCTTTGGGGATTCAACCTTCGGCCTTACTTCCCCTTTCCCAGGGTCTCCCCGCGCGTTGGGGGGTGGGGGTGAGGAGGGGAAGCTGCCGCTGCCCAAACACAAGATGATTTGGGCAGCCTCACTGTCGCCTTGAAGCCATAACCAGTAGTTAAGATGGCTGCGAAACACTGGGTGAGGGGCCTGAATAGCGAGAAGGATCTGCCCGAAAGAAAAATGGCCACCATTCATTTCTCAAGGACAGCCCAAAACAAATATGGCGACCAAGGCTGGCTATTCAGAGACTAGGAACGCAGTGAACATGATTGGCAGGTAACGAATCTCCATTACCCATAGTGCTACACAGCAGAGGTAATCGAGAGAAAAAGAAAACCCAACTTTTTTGTGGTACAGAGCTTCATGATACCGGAAAGTTACTAACACAAGAATTACATTATAAAAACGGTTGGAAAGTAAAGGTGGCTTTCACAATACCAGATAAACTCTAAAATAGCGATTAACATAATTCCCTCCATAATTATTTTGAATGCTACAAGAGAATGAAAGTTTTGTTCTCCAACTAAGAAACAGGATGGGGAGAGAGCGCCAAAATTATCCACTTTGAGGACAGCAAGTGTTGGCGGACTCCTAATCTCCCCGTAGGCCTCCCCCTACAAAGAGCTGAGGGCAAAAAATTTGTGATGTGGCCCGCTCGCACCGCGCATGTCCACTTTCCAGAGCGATGCGGGGAAGTGGTGGTAGTCCAATCCTTTTCTCCTCGTTTTGAAGGCACACGTAAAAAGGCGGTGAGGAACCGGCGCTGAAAACGAACCGCGCCTTGTGATTGGTCAAGTCTGGGAGGACGGAAGACTACCGCGAACTATTGACTACTGTGTGATTCATTCAATAAATGTCTCCTAAACGCGGGCCATGAGGCAGATACTGTGCCCTAACAAGTCCATTTGATGCTAAATTCTTTGGTTTCAACACATTTGCTGAGACTGATGCTAAATAAGCTCCGCCCCCTGGCCCTTTTCGGGCTGGGCCAAAAGCTTTCAGGGCTGAGACCCTCGCTAAAACCCGGAGAAGCGGATTTTGAGCAGCGCACGCGCCAACCACAGAACTACGCATGCTCCGTCTCCAAGCCCCGAGCGCAGGTTGCCGGGACAGGCTGCGGCGGCTCCGTGCGGCTCGGCCTCTGGGGCCAGCTGGTGGCGGTGTCCTAGAGAGGCTCAGCGGCTGGTGGGCAGGTGAGAGCTCTGGAACCTCAGGTGGAAAAACCTGCTTTCTACCTGGCCGAAGAGAGGGGAGGTGGGCTTGTTGGTGCCCCTTGCCCCCTCTCAGAAAGGTCACTCGTGTCTTCACTGAAGGATATTTGGGGGCGGGGACAAGGAGGCCGGCTCCTTATAAAATTAAAGACCTACCCTTAAAATAGCCATGGGCAGTAAATACTTGCAGCTGAAGGGAATGTGAATGGCGGTAGGGCGGCTAAGAATTCCAGGTGTAGACCCTCTTCCCCTCGCATCTGCGCGGCCACGCCGTGGAGTAGATGGAAAAGGTGTTCCAGTGAAAGCACCGATTGCACCTGCGCTGCCACCTTCTAGCTGAAATCTGTGTGACTTGTTGGTCACTCCTTCGCAGGGAGAGAGCATACTATGCCTGTGTCTATGTGGGAGGTGACGGCCACCCACTGACGTGGAACTGGAAGTCAGAACTGTTGGACAGCAGGGTTAGTGCCAACTGCGTGAAAGCAGAAGCAGGACTCATAGGACTTCTGACATTAGGGGGACGGAATCCTTTTGAGATGAAGACGTCCTGCGTCATGTTTATCTTCTCCAATAGGACCGTGCCCAAATACTGTAACTGTCTCAGAGGTTCTCAATTCTGGCAGTTTAATCATTCATTAACTCTCCATATATTTATATATCCACATATGTTGTATATGTATATATATAATTGTGTGTATGTACACACACACACACACACACACACACTGAGTTAGCAGATTCGTCAGTGACCAAGACAGACATAGTCCCTGACCACATACAGCTTATATTCTAGTGATAGGAGAGGGAACAATAAACAAGTACGCTAACAGTGAACAAAGTGTTTCCAGATTATCCTAGGTGGCTTCCCAGGGAAGGAGATTTGTGGGCAGGACATTTATTAGGAAGGATTTTTCTGGATCTTACCAAGGAAGAAAGGAAGCAGGAATGGGTGGATAGAGAAAGTTAAGCTGCAGTTCAGTCCCAAGGGAACTCTAGGTGATGGTTTGGCCCTTCAGAGGTGTCCCAAGTTGGAGGGGAGAGCCAAGTCTTTATACCTGGGTGGTCATTGGATGCCTATTGCCCTGGAAAGAAGGCCTGACTTCCCTTCTCTTCAGCCAAGTGTGTCCTGTAAAGGGACTGACAACTGAGATCTGTCTCAGCAATCCGGAGAGCTGGGGAAATAAGCCTTTCATTCTTAAAGGGGATCGAGGTGGCACATCACAGCATTCACCACAATGGGAGGGCTTCAGAAGTAATGGTGGGATGTGCTAGAGAATAATGGTGGTGGGAGAGGGAAGAAACTTTAGGCTGAGTGCTCAGAGAAGGACTCTGAGTAGGTGACATCTGAACTAAGCACAAGAATGAAACCCTGTGTAGGACAAAAGGAGGAAGACGCTCCACTTTCTGTTATGCGCTGAGAATATAACCGAGAAAAAACAATGGCTGCTACCTCCTGCTGCAGTGGGTGGCTGTTACTGGTTTTTATAGATATTGACTCCCTGCTACTACCAAAGATGGAGTATGTAAAAATAGATGGAAGATAGGGGAGAAACTGAGAAGTCTGGAAGTTTTGAGAAAATAGTCAACTTGGTAAAGACTTCTAATCTTTACAGTTTGGGTTGTTTTTTTGTTGTTGTTGTTTTTGCTCGAATACAGCATTTAATCATGTTTTATTTGGATTGTACCTTTCTCTTCCCAGGCTTGTATTCTCTTTTGAGAACAGGGACCATGCCTTATTAAGTTTGGTAGTTACCACCACACTCACACCATCCCCCACCCAGCCTAGTGAGTGTCCTGCTAGCACCTAACAGACACTAAGTAAACATTCAAATAAAATTAATCTCACACAGGGGCGCCTGGGTGGCGCAGTCGGTTAAGCGTCCGACTTCAGCCAGGTCACGATCTCGCGGTCCGTGAGTTCGAGCCCCGCGTCGGGCTCTGTGCTGACAGCTCAGAGCCTGGAGCCCGTTTCAGATTCTGTGTCTCCCTCTCTCTCTGACCCTCCCCCGTTCATGCTCTGTCTCTCTCTGTCTCAAAAATAAAAATAAAACTTTAAAAAAAAAAAAAAAAAAATTAATCTCACACATATTTGAAGTGAAAATTGATAAGCCCTAAGTGATATAAACACTGTTTGGACATATGTCTTTATAATATTTCTCAGTTTTATAAATTATAACCAAGTATTATAGTGGAAATATTAGGTGATAATAAACAATTGCTTTGGTCAAGCAGGAATCTCCAGAGGTGCCTTTTTCTGTTAATTTGTATTAAAGATAATATACTTCCACTAACAATAGTTGCCATGTATTGAACTCTTCCCACATGCTAGACCCTTTACTAAGCAATAAATAAATATAAATATGTAGTGATCTTCATAATATAGCTGATATTACAGATTATTAAATTGAGGCAGGAGAGAAGTGATTTGCCCAAGATGATAACTAATTTGTGGTAGTGAGAATTGGATTCCCATCATTACTTAATACCTTTGCTCTTAAGTAACCAACAACATTTCTGAAAATATAGTCTACTAGGACTCTAATATTTAACCCCTCAGCAACTCTGTTAGCTGTTATCAGAGAAACAAATTATTCACCCTATTTTTTGCTGCTTTGCTCTGTTTGAATTTTCCTGTTTCCTTCAAAATTTGCTTTCCTGGCTCTCACTGTAGGAGTTTGCTACCTTTCCTATAACATCCTGGAATCTGATTATCGATCCACCCCTGTCTAATCAAAATGGCCCCAAAGATCTCAGAACCTCTTTCATGAGAATCAGGGTATCTTTATTCACCTCCAGACTAACTCAAACTGCGCAGAGAAGCAGTCCTCCTTTATGGGGACCACATCCCTTAGTCTGGGCAGTCATTCCAGTCCTCTTCTGTTCTTACTACACTCGAGGTTGGCTCTATTCCTTTTGAAATAATCAAAATAAGAGTAATAGCCAATAATCACTGAGTCCAGACTAAGTGCCAGGTATTGTGCTAACTTCACAACAAGTTTGTGATGTGGAAGTCATTACACTCATTTTACAGATGATGAAACTGAGGCTTAGTGAGGTTAGTGACTCATCCAAGGTCACAGCTAGTGGTAAAGTGCAGGGGTGGAGACGGAAAGCTCAGGCAGTAGGATTCCACAGTTCATCCCCTTGATCACACTATAAGACAGTGCATTCTTACGAAAATGATTGATTGTGCTTTACCTTCTGAAAACTGGTAGACAGGAACTAGATCCTGGTGGGCTTCTTCTGCTGTACTAAGAAATTTAGATTTCACCTTCTAACAAAAATATCACTAAAGGCTTCTAAGCAAAGGATAACAACCAGATGTGGGGTTGTTGCAAGATGGCTGTTAAGTGTGTGGAGTATATATAGTGAAGAGTAAAGTAGAACAGTGATTCTCAGACTTTAACTTCAAAATTTAACGTACTCTCCAGAATATGTTAAAACACAGATTACTGGACCCCACCCTAGAGTTTCTGATTTGGTAAGTCAGAGGAGGCCACAGAATTTGCATTTCTCAAAAGTTCCCAGGTGATGCTAATGCTGTTGGTGAGGGGGACCACATTTTGAGAGCCACTGGATTGTAAGCAAGGATGTCATGTGAAGTAATGAGGGTCAGGACTATGGCTGTGGGAAGAGGTTATATATAAGAGTTTCATGTCAAATGGCAAGGCTGGGTGACTGATAGGATGAGGAATATAAGGAAAAGGATAGAGACAACTATATCCAGAATTGAATGGCTTAGCAGGAAATGTTTTATGTTTTGGGGGTTTTATTTTTTTGCCAAAACAGGAAATAGGTTGAACAGCAGTTTGGAAATGAAAGAGGATTCATATTTATATGAGATGAGTTGAGACTGCTTGTGGGTTCAGGTAAAGGTGAAGAGTAGCAGTTGGCTATGTGGGTGTAAGCTGGAGATGAAAGTGCAGTAGTCGTTAGTGGATGCATTATAATAGAAGCTTTGGATGCGAATGAGACCACCTAGGAAAGGAACAGGGGGGAAAGACAACCAAGGACAAATCTCTGATAAAGTTGAAAGGGGGATGGAAACCCGAGGGGCCGTTAAAGGAGACTGAGAGGGAACAGACTGGAGTCCCAGGTACTTAAGGGAGTTTCCGGAGCACATCAAAATGCTTCAGAGATCAAGTAAGGGGAGAGACTGGTGATCTTTACAGTCAGAGCAGTTTCCATGGAGAGTGGAACAAAAGCACGTTACTTGAGTTTGAAAATGGAAGTGGGAAGTGACTCTAGGAGAAGATTCATTATTTGAAAGGAATCAGATTGTGTAGTAGCTAGAAGGGAGACTAGTAAAGAGCAGTTGCTTTAGGAATTTGTTTTCGTTCTTTTCAGTGGGGAAGAATAGGTTTTGCAGAGGAGGAAGACCCCATTATAAGTGGGAGGTGGGAGATGTAAGAGAGGTAGTGGAGTTAGAACCCTGAAGAGATGCAGGGAAAAAGGTTAAGATGAGAGCTAAGATGGGTGGGTCTGTTTTTATATGTGGGACAGGAAGTTGAAGGTGCTGATACGCAATAGCTACAGTTTCTTCTGACCAGTAGGTTAGCTGCAGAAACAAAGGTGAAGAGTAAAATAGAGCTCTTAAAAATGATGAAGATAGGGGAGCCTGGGAGGCTCAGTTGGTTAAGTGTCCAACTTCAGCTCAGGTCATGATCTCATGGTTTGTGGGTTTGAGCCCCACATTGGGCTCTGCACTGCAGTGGAGCTTGCTTGGGATTCTCTCTCTCTCTCTCTCTCTCTCTCTCTCTCTCTTTCTCTCTCTCTCTCTCTCTCTCTCAAAATAAACTTTCAAAAAAAAATTTTTAATTAAAAAAAAGAAAATGATGAAGATAGAAATCAGAGCTAACCAGGGGTAGCCCTGAGGGGCCAATTGACTGCACATTTAATCTGGAACAATCTGGCTTTCAACATGATACCCACTCCTCTTCCCTCAGCAACCTCAGCATCAAATGGCAGCCAGGTTTAAAAACAGAAAGGAGATGGAAAAGTTGTAGTGTTGTGTATAAACTCAATAAAGTCTATTAAAAAAAAAAAAACTACAATCTTTCCGATGAGCCACAGCCTGCAATAAACTGATTTTCTCTTCCTCATTAGTCCCTCATCACTCACTCACTGTTTACATTTTGGACTGTTAGTAAAGCTCCTCTACAAAACTTGTGATGCTTTCACTGTATTATTTACATATAAAGATATTGAATTCACAATAATGGAGAAGGGTAGCAGAGGCCATAAAATACGCATATATAACTATGTTGACCTTTGCTGTGTTTTTTTTTTTTTTTAAGTTTACTTATTTATTTTCAGAGAGACTGTGCAAGTGGAGGAGGGGCAGAGAGGGAGCGAGGGAGAGAATCCCAAGCAGACTTCACGCTGTCAGCACAGAACCCAATGCGGGGCTTGAACCCACAAAACCATGAGATCATGACCTAAGCCAAAACCAACAGTTGGACACTTAACCAACTGAGCCACCCAGGCACCCCGACCTTCACTGTGTTCTTGACTACTGACCAGCTGTGCTGTCAGCACTGTGTAGCTATTGGGTGTAGGTCAAGCCAACCTTGAATGGAGGGGAGAGAGCCATGATAGGATTTTGCCAAATGGAAACTTTAGAACTCAGGTATGATCCATTCAATTCATCAAGAGCTGACAGTAGTGACAAAATGAAAATTCAGCAAACTGTGTTTAGTTGATAAAAGGGGGAAAAAAGAAACTGTTGGTCTCTAGTGTGCCAGTTGAGTAAGCATGAAGACAGTACACAGTCCTTTCTAATGTGTACACAAAAAGTGCCAACATTTGAACTGCCGTATTAAAAACAGGATATTTTTAGCATCAGTGATTGGGAGCTCAGAAATGAAGAATTCCCAGGGCACCTGGGTGGCTCAGTCGGTTAAGGGCACAACTCTTGATTTTGGCTCAGGTCATGATCTCGTGGTCGTGGGATAGAGCCCCACATTGTGCTCCATGCCAAGCATGGAGCCTGCTTAAGATTCTCTCTCCTCTCCCTGTCCCCTCCCCCACTAGTGTGCTTTTTCTCAAAATAAACATTAAAAAAAGAAAGAAAAATGAAGAGTTCCCAAATAACTGTAGCCGACATTGTAAAAGAAATACAGTTCCAGTAAACTTCATCTCTTGTCATAGGCACAAGATCTCATTAAATTAATTGTTTAACATTCTAATATCCTCTTCATGTTTAAATTACATTTGGTGGAAGTTTTTAAAAATTACTACTTTTCAAATACTTTAAGCAGAGCAGCAATGAAAACCTAAAAAGAATCTACCTTTACATTGTGTCTAAAAGACCAGCAGATGGCGTCCAGCAAGCCCAGTAGGCAAAATACTAACCTTTTTCAGACTATTTCCTGCATCCAGGTTATT
Organism: Leopardus geoffroyi; assembly: GCF_018350155.1. Lineage (NCBI taxonomy): Eukaryota > Metazoa > Chordata > Mammalia > Carnivora > Felidae > Leopardus > Leopardus geoffroyi. The sequence goes on along the minus strand of NC_059336.1, from coordinate 36,338,251 downwards.
GTAGGCCTAATTTAGTAATGGCTAATAACAAAACTTGATGGTTCTAATTAATATGATGCTACATAGAAAGAGTAAACTGATAGTGAGAGCCAAGCTGTTTAGGATTTTGTAAGAAGCTTAATTGCCTTTTTGTCCTTTGCCTTACTGTCCAGTTCCATCACCAAGAGACCTTCAGTTAGCTTGGAATGTAACAAGCTTCAGCAAGCCTGTCAGAGGCTTTAGTGGTAGAAATTGAAGAGATAATAATCTCTGTAATACAAAGTAAGGGTTGGGAAAGTTGCTGCTTTAGACACAGTAATGCCTTAACTTTAAAGAATATTTGTAGTTTTCAGTAATATACTCAGTGCTTTCCTTTCTTGGTTTTTATATTTCTGTGTACTCAGAAGATTATAATATTTTATTAAGGTAGAGATATAGCAAACTTCTTCCCATTCTATGGTTCATTAACTCTTGCTATTCATTCTGTACTAAGTACTACGCTAAAGAAAACTGAACTAAAATTAGCCCAGCTAATCTCAACTATTAGTAGGTCACAGATATGTGTTTGGAGGACATAGACTCTAATTCTGGACGATTTGGCACAAGACTACTGTTAACCCTTTACATACCTGACATGAGAATCAGAAAAACATGCCAGGCTTAACGCATTAGGATAGTTGACCTTGGTGACTCTCAAGTATGCATGATTCACTCAGAATGTTCTTCTCATCCATCATCCTGCACAGGAAATTCTGATTAACTCTACTGCCAGAGCTGGGTCACTAATTCTTGACTTTTGAAAACAGCTTTATAGAATACCAGCCAAGACTACCAGACCAACTCCAAAATCTAAGTTGAGTGCCACAATTCACTATCAGTAATCTTGGAAATCAATCATTTAGTGTTTCCTCATTTATAAAGTGGCCTCATAAAACTGCTATGAAAACAAAATGAGATAAAAATTACGAAACCTTTGTAATAATGCAAGGTATATATTTTTGAAAGAAGACTATATGAAAGCATAATCTGTGGGAAGATTGCCTCTAAGTGTATTTTAAACTTAAAGCATTTCAATGAGTAAAACTCTAAATGCTATTTTAGTTGAGCTAAAACTTGGTAATTTTACTTCTCTTACCTTCTCTCATATTTCCAAGAGCCCTGTACCTTTTTTGTTTATCAGTGCATTAAAAAAAGATTCAGAAAAGATAAGAAAAAGGCAGTTGCAGGTACACCAAACAGGGGTAGCAAGGAGGAAAAATCACTGTGTTCTCATTTCTGTTGCTGCTTTAGTCCAAGCAAACTTGAAAAGCTCAATGAATAAACAGCAAGGACTAGTTATTTTTAGGGACCAGCCTGTTACTGATCATCAAACCTGATCATTTTGAGCACATTCTTGTTTTGTTTCAGACTCAGATATCTCTGGTGTCAGTAAAATAGTTCCATCTCACTTGGAATGACTTGACAAGTATTTTGAGGGAAGGACCATCATGAGATATAGCTTAATTTCCCACTTCCCAAATTGAATCTCAATATCCCCGCTGCTCAACATCATGAACCTTTGTAAAAGTCAAGAGTTTTAGAAAACCTCGTAAGTTCATTTGAAAAATGAATTAATGAAGACATCTGGTAATTCTTCACACTGTCCTGAGAAGCAGCATATTATAGGAACTGTAAACAAGGACTCTGGAATATTTACAAGAATATCTGTTGCCAGAGGTACTTGGGTGGCTCAGTTGGTTGAGCGTCTGACTCTTTATGTTGGCTCAGGTCATGATCCCAGGGTTGTGGGACTGAGTCCAGTGTCCAGTTCAGTGCTGAGCGTGGAGCTTGCTTAAGATTCTCTCTCTCTCCCTCCGCTGCTCTCCCTGGCTCGCACACTCTCTCTCTCCCTCTCTAAAATAAAAAAGAATATTTGTTGCCATAGCGTAATTAGGAATAAATTTAACATTGAAACAAATCTCAAATTTCTATCAATCAGAGATCTATCAAATTAGCATGTTTCCATACAATCGAATATTATAAAGCTATCAAAAATGATAATGAAGATTTATATTCTTGGGGAAAGAAAAGATTATAAAACAGCATGTAAATCGTTATCACATTTTTGTTTAAACTGCAAAGAGAACAGACATTTTTAGTTTTCCTTATTTCTATATTTTCTAATTTTATTAAAAAGCAAGCCTATATTATATTTATTAGAAATGGGCAGTTATGCTAATTTTCATTTTGAAAAAAATCCCACAGAAGAATTGAGAAAAAAAAATGTTAAAACTATACCCCCAAAATATGTTTGATTATATTTTAAACCTCCACAAGAAGATATGAACAAAATAAGGAATGCATTACCTCACTATCACATCTAACATCAAATTTCAAAACTGTGTTGTCTTTTTCTTAAAACTAACAATGAGCCTTCGTTAGTAAAGTTTAATGTGTTTTGTCCTGGGAAGTTGGTTTTTCAGCCTATTAGAGACATGTAGTGTGCTGAAAACCTATTAAATGAAAAAAAAAAAAAAAAAAAAAAATGAAGGAGGTTAAAGTTACCTGTACCATTTTAAAAGAGTGCCAGTTCCATCAGGCTTGGTGGAGATGGACAGTTATGTATACAGTATGGTAGTGTTTTTAGGTGAATTAAATGTGAAAACTCTAATAAAAGCGTTTTTATAAAGTAAAAAGCCCTCTCTAGATCCTGACCGATTCCCAGACCTCTCAGAATACAACAGAATAATCATTGGAAAATAGTTACCAGCCTATCACTCCCATTACCCAAATCAACATATGACATATGGAGAATTTGAGGAAATGGGGGCATGTAGGTGTTGCATAAACAGAAGCAACTAATCATTAGATCAGTCTACATCATTTACTAGCCAGGAAGTCTGTTACTGGGACTCAGTGATATTGACCAATGATGAGTTTTCAACCAAAAAAATAATAATTCCCAGATTTAACTCAACCTAAATGTATAAAAAGATGCATAGATCCTTAAATTATCCTAATGGAAATAATAGACTGTTCAACACAGAGTAAATAAAATGGAGTGCCTCCTTTGTCCTTAACCCATGGATGACCAAAGATTCATTAAGTGTAAGCTAACTTGATGTTAATCCAAGATTCTTCTCAAAGAAGGTTCACAGTACATCACATCACATACTGTGTTTTATATGGAGAGGCTCTTCTGTACAACACTTGCCCAAACATTGCTGTTACAGATCGTAGTTTAATTTATTCTGAATTTTAGTTATTGAGTTCTTCACCCCAACTTTATTATTATATCTTTTATGCAGACAACTCTATTTTCTATAAACTATTTCCCTAAAAGTTTATAATTCAGGAAAAAAGCTGACAAATATTGAATTGTATTAGAGATCATGGAGAAGTAAACTGCATAGAAGAAATGCCATCCATCAAAAGTAATGTGACTTGGGGCACCTGGGTGGCTCAGTCGGTTAAGCGTCCGACTTTAGCTCAGGTCATGATCTCACAGTTCATGAGTTCAAGCCCGGTGTCTGGCTCTGTGCTGACAGCTCAGAGCCTGGAGCCTGCTTCGGAATCTGTGTCTCCCTCTCTCTCTGCCCCTCCCAGCTTGCACTCTGTCTCTGTCTCTGTCTCTCTCTCTCAAAAATAAACATTAAAATTTTTTTTTAAAAAAAAGTAATGTGGGGGCGCCTGGGTGGCACAGTCGGTTAAGCGTCCGACTTCAGCCAGGTCACGATCTCGCGGTCCGTGAGTTTGAGCCCCGCGTCAGGCTCTGGGCTGATGGCTCAGAGCCTGGAGCCTGTTTCCAATTCTGTGTCTCCCTCTCTCTCTGCCCCTCCCCCGTTCATGCTCTGTCTCTCTCTGTCCCAAAAATAAATAAACGTTGAAAAAAAAAAATTAAAAAAAAAAAAAAAGTAATGTGAATTGATAACCTCATGTTGAGAGTTCAGAGGTGTTAGAATCACCGTAAGTACTGATGAAACTAGATATGAATGATGTTATCTTCTAACCCTTTAATTGAAGGTATTTTGTGGACAAAAATATCACATCACGCAACACAAACCAGGTAACTTTGGTGCAGCTTTTGTCCCTCTACGACGTAATCCTTGCTATAGTTCTTCCCTCACTATTGTAGACCACTGTGTTTTATTGTATCCTCAAATCTCAAAAGCATTTTGTATAGTGGGCTTCACAATGAAATTTAATGATACAATTAATTGTAATAGGCTTTCTCCAAAGATAGAACATAAATATGTCAATAAAAGTATGGTACCTAAAGGTTTGCAGAAAGTGTATAGGATACAAGAGCACGTTAGAACAGGAAAAGGCCACAGAAAGCCAACTAGGCCATTGTTTTTTTCTAGTAGTTTAAGTTTTGCAACAAAGTCCTTATATAATGTGAATTTGGACACTGAGAGAAATGGTTTCTAATGCTGGAAATGATATATGTACATAGGCATAACTCTGAGCCGTTTATTTTTAATATACCCAGAACACTGAGGCAGTTGTTCACCTCACTAGCTGTATTTTTTTTTAACGTTCATTTATTTTTGAGAGAGAGAGAGAGAGTGTGCATGCGAGCAGGGGAGGGGAGGGGCAGAGAGAAAGGGAGAGGGAGTGAGAGCAGACTCTACACGGTGAATGCAGAGCTTGACACAGGGTTCGATCCTACGAACCAGAAGATCATGACCTGAGCCAAAATCAAGAGTCAGACACTTAGCTGACTGAGCCACGCAGGCACCCCAGCAGTATATTTTAATCTTGATTTGGAAAGAAGTAAGTTTTGTTGAGATATTTTTCTAATGGCATTCATACAAAATTATTATAACGTAACAGATTGCATGTACCAAATTTCATCTACATGCAACTGGACGTAATTCTTAGTATATCCCACAGATGATGGAGCAGCCCTTATTGTCTGTCTATGCTCAGAAAGGAACTTGGAAAGTGGGTCCGTTCATACTATTGCAAGTCTATAAGCTAGTCACTAAAGCCTAACGAGTGTCCCTTAAATAAAAAAGTTTAAGAAGTCTTTAAAGGTTGTCCAGACTCAAGTTCCCAAAGCCAACAGATCATCAGAAACAGATTTCCTGGGCCACAGTCCAGGATTTACAAACCAAAGACAGGAAAGAAATCTGCTTTAATACAAATTAGCTTTGTAAATCCATGCAAGTTATTAGCTCCAATTTCTTCATGTAAACTGGGTAGACCCCTGTGTGGTAGAGTTATTAGTGATAAGGGCAACCACTAAAATCCTGTGCTTCAGGACATAAATGGAAATAGCATTAATTCGTCCCAAATCAGAATCCATGCCAAAATTTGTTTGCTACAATTAGAATCTATGCATGACTCTCCCAATCTCCATTGAAACACCATCACTTACATGTGTCGGAATGCAGAATCTAAGTTCTTACTGCATATTTAAGGATTACCATTTGATTCTTCAGTTAAAATAATGACTAAATGTAATTATTTTTAAATCTAAGTTTACTGCGGCTCAGAAAAAGTATAGTTAATTATATAAAGAAAACGATATCTATGCGTGAGCATTTCCAAAGATGTATATAGCTTTTCTAGCAGGTAATGTGGCGCCTTTACAATCTTTGACTAAAGGTTTTATTGCTTTATAAGGTTCTCAAGCCTGACTTCCTGCTATCCCTTTGAGCCTACAACATATCCTTTTTAATTAACAGTAAACTGTATTACACCTAAAAATGTTTTAACAGTCTACTTTTATTAGAGTGCAATATTTTACTTGTGGTGGTTCATAGATAGAACTTGAGGGAGTTGTTTTGTTCCTGTCTTTAATTATTGGCCTTTTCTTAGGTGCACTGATGCTGAAGTACTATGAGCTTTCAGAACTTCTGGAGAGACTACAAAGTTCTGGTTGTTATGGTACCTTTAGTCGGGCTCATACATTTGGGATGGCACAGAATCAAAAGCAGCCCTGTTTTCCAAATGCCTAATAAGGACAACATTTCTGAGCCAGATAGTCCAGTACTTGGACGTCCTCAGAAGAGTCACATCCAAGGGAAATAGCAGGCTTGGAATCTTCAGGTAAGTTCGATTTAATCTAGTCAACCAAATGGTATGTTCCAGCAATGGGAAACATAATCTTTAAAAAAGTACAGAGTTCAGGGCACCTGGGTGGCCCAGTCGGTTACATGTCCAACTTTGGCTCAGGTCATGATCTCGCGGTTCATGAGTTCGCGCCCTGCATCAGGCTCTGTGCTGACAGCATGGAGCCTGGAGACTGCTTCGAATTCTGTGTCTCCCTCTCTCTCTTGCCCTTACCCCACTCATGGTCGGTCTGTCTGTCTGTCTCTCCCTCTCTCTCAAAAATAAACATTAAAAAAAATTTTTTTTAAGTACAGAGCTCTGGGAAGAAAAAGCTTAAGTTGGTAAGTTACATACCTGTTGTTTTTATTATGACCCATTGGCAAAATATTAATTCTGTAATTGCTTCTAGGAAAGTTTGTTCCATGGAGACCTTTGACACTTGCCTGGCAGAGTCATTTGGATGAAAGGAGAAAGGGCATGCAGTCCATTACTTGTCCTGTCCTTTTCACTAATGTCACCAGGATCATAAATGTATCCAAAAGAGTAGTTGTCTAGTTGACATAAGTCCATCCCAGAGCATACAAATCTGTAACTTACAAAAGTTCTCTCCTTTATTATTGTTCTGTTTCTTTCCAAGGCAAATAAAACTAATAGTATTTTTTTTATTTTTTATTTTATTATTTTTTAAATTTTTATTTTTAATAAAGTTTTTATTTAATTAATTTATTTATTTAGAGAGAGAGCGAGAGAGCAAGCTGGGGAATGGTGGGGCAGGAGGACGGAGGGGTGGGCGGGGTAGAGAATCCCAAGCAGGCTCCGCACTGACAACATGAGCCCAGCATATGAGGCTCAATCCCACGAACCATGAGATCATAACCTGAGCTGAAATCAAGAGTTAGATGGTTAACCAATTGAGCTAATAAAACACCATATACTCCTTCTTTAGTATCTAATATTTTTAGTATCTAATATTTTAGCTTCGAAGTAATGTTACTTTTGAGAGTCGCCGAAATAAGAAGATATAGTTACATAATTCAAGATTATAATCTCTTAACTATAATTCCAAAATCCAATAAGTTCTAAAATCCAAAAAGTTTTGTTATAACTCCTTTGGTAGCAAAACTTAATCTTAGCTGACATGAGTCAGTTTACAGTCTTTATTCCACTCAATATGATTAGTTTTACTGCAGAAATACTGTTGTGTTTGATTATGAGCATTATGATTATATTGCTTATGGGTATTAAACACTATATTATTTTGGTTATAGGTGTTAGATGCTGTATTATTTTTCTAAAATTCAAGAAACCCTGAATTATGAAACTGATCTGGCCCCAGATGGAGAACTGTGGCCCTATAATTATGGACCATTTTCTATCTTAATATACCTTTATGACCATCAGATGAGTAATAATGTGCTTTTAATTTTGGCATAAGCTAGGTCAATTTAGGGTCTGCTTCTTATAGAAGGACAACCTCTGTGATTTTCCACATTCTTAAGAGGTCTGTAATTTTGACTTCTGATAAAACTGTAATGTAATTTCTGATTACATCATTATTTTTTGTTGTTGTTAAGTAGGTTTCACATCCAGTGAGGAGCCCAATGCAGGGCTTGATCTCACGACCCTGAGATCAAGACCTGAGCTAAGATCAAGAATCAGACTCTCAACTGACTGAGCTACCCAGGTGCCCCCCAAAATTACATTATTTTAAGTCAAGATTTTATTTATAAATGCTCATAAAGAGAAAGGGAAGAGGGTAGCTTAACGTAATAGACAATTATTTAACACAAAAAAACAGGTAATAAAATATCAGAAGCTTAATGACTTAAAAGAATAACCTTAAGACAAGACATTCTGTGTAAGATTTGTATTTATAAAAGATGTAAGATTTGTTTTTATAAAGGGAGTTTTAGTGGACATGAGTAGCAGAGAGTTAAAGAGTTTATTAGATGCTTGATTTTTATCTGTAAACTCTTCCAGACTGTAATGAGATCACTAGAGAGACAGAATGTGTGTGTGTGCGCACTCGCGTGTGTGTGTTATGTGTATTACTTATGACATTTTTTTTTTCCTTTAATTCTTGTCATAAGAGATTGGGGGTCTGCAATAGCCAAATTTTGAAAAAAAAAAAAAAAAAGAAAGTAGTTTCTCCTTCTGTGAAAAGAAATACAAGGAATATTATTAATTGAGGTATTCTTGGAAAGTAAAGTTGAGAAAAGAAAACATCTCCTCTACAACGTTAAGGTAAATACAGTAAGAGATTTGGATGTCATTGCTGCAGTAGTTAGAAGTTTCAGAGAGACCAACAATGCCAGTCAAGGAAGCAGAAACAGATATTAAAACAGGTTTAGGGTGAGCAAATGTTAAAACCAGATTTAGGGGCACCTGGCTAGCTCAGTTGGTAGAGCATGTGACTCTTGAACCTGGGATTGTGGGTTTGAGCCCCATGTTGGTATAGAGATTACTTAAAAATAAAATCTAGGGGCGCCTGGGTGGCGCAGTCGGTTGAGCGTCCGACTTCAGCCAGGTCACGATCTCACGGTCCGTGAGTTCGAGCCCCGCGTCGGGCTCTGGGCTGATGGCTCAGAGCCTGGAGCCTGTTTCCGATTCTGTGTCTCCCTCTCTCTCTGCCCCTCCCCCGTTCATGCTGTGTCTCTCTCTGTCCCAAAAATAAATAAACGTTGAAAAAAAGAAATTTAAAAAAAAAATAATAAAATCTAAAAAAAAAAAAAACATTTAGAATGAATTAAACATTGATTCTATCAAAATAATGTGCTGTTATTTGTCCCATATTATTTTTTTAATTTCTACTTTTATTATAGCAAATTGCAAACATACCCCAAAATAGAGAATAGTATATTCAACTCTCTAGTATCCATCACCCAGCTTTCATACTTATCAACATTTTGCCAGTTTTATTTTATCTATCTTTCTGTCCTCACCCCCTTTTTGATATTTTAAATATTTTAAAGCAAGTCCCAAGCTTCAGTATGTCTCTTTAACATTAAAGATTAAGACACATACAACCACAAGTGCATTATCACACTGAAAAAGTTAATGGTTAGTCTTTACTACCATTGGATACTCAGGGCCATGTTCAGATTTCCAATTTGTCTTTTAAAAAATCTCATTTTACAGGTGGTTTGTTGGAATTAGAATTCAGATAAGGTCCACACATTGTATTTGATAGATATGTCTCTTTTCAGCCACTCCATTTCCCTTCCCAATCTGCCTCTTTTGAATGCCCCACATTCTGAATTTGGTTGACTGAGTCCTCATTTTGTCATTTAACAAGTTTCTAACTCCCCCATATCTCCTATAATCTGGTAGTTAGATCAGAAGGCCTGCTTTTACTTTCTTTTTTTCTTTGAAAAAGAATACTTCATGGATGTACTATGGTAGACATTCTAGTAAAATCACATTGTTTCACATATACTGTCTGATCCACTTTCAGTGTTGCTAAGATTAAAGTGCATTATCAGTCTGATCTCCATTATAAGGTCTATTATAAAATTTATGATCATTGCTCTAATCTAGGAATTGGCAAACTTTTTTTCTATAAATGACCATATAGTAAATATTTTAGGCTTTGCAGACCATACAGTCTCTGTTTCAACTATTCAACTATCTATTGTAGCACAAAAGCATTTGTACATGATACATGAGCATGAGCCAAGATTTTATTTACAAAAATAGCGGGCTGGATGTGGCCCATGGGCTGTAATTTGCCAACCACCACAATAGTCTAATACATTATTTCCTTAGGAGTTGCAAAATGATGTTGTTCAAATTCTATCATTGCTTCTCCATTTATGAGCTGGAACAACTTTACCTCGTCAAGTATTCAGTTTTTCCTCAAAATGCATTTATCAGGAAAAGCAAGATAAATGCTTATTTCCATCTATGAGTTTTTATAAAAGTAAATTTGTGCCCTAACAGCAATGAGGGTTTTTGTTTTTGATGACAATATGAATTCATGAGTTTACATATTACTTGAATTATCTCAAGCTATTACTATCAATATTCTTTTTAATACTCAAATTGTCCCATCTTGGATGCCCTTCATGTTGAGTCCTATGTCTGTTTTTCTCCTGTGCCTTTTTTTTTTTTAATTTTTTAACATTTATTCATTTATGAGAGACAGGGAGAGATAGAGCATGAGCAGGGAAGGGGCAGAGAGAGGGAGATACAGAATCTGAAACAGGCTCCAGGCTCTGAGCTGTCAGCACAGAGCCTGACGCAGGGCTCGAACTCACAAACTGCGAGATCCTGACCTGAGCCGAAGTTGGATGCTCAACCGACTGAGCCACCCAGGCGCCCCCCCCCTTTTTTAATGTTTATTTACTTTTGAGAGAGAGAGAGCGTGCGCGAGCATGGGTAGAGGAGGGGCAGAGAGAGAGGGAGTCACAGAATCTGAAGCAGGCTCCAGGCTCTGAGTTGTCAGCAGAGAGCCTGATGCAGGACTCCCAACTCAGCAGCTATGAGATCATGACCTGAGCCGAAGTTGGATGTTTAACTGACTGAGCCACCCAGGTGCCCCTCTCCTGTGTTCTTTAATATGACCCAAGTATATTACTCTTAGGTAAAAAAAAAAAAATCCTCAGTTCATCTTGTATATTTTTTGCCTCAGACCTAGAATCAGCCATTTCTCCCAGGAACCCTCATGGGAGAAAATTTTACCTGTTTATATCTCTTTAAATCACAATTTATAGTGTATGTCTAAATTTGGAATACAGTCATGTAAGTTTTATTATTCTTTTTTAATTTTTTTTATCCTTGAGAGAGAGTGTGTGAGCAGGGGAGAGGCAGAGAGGGAGACACAGAATCAGAAGCAGGCTCCAGGCTCTGAGCTGTCAGCACATAACCCGACACAGGGCTTGAACTCACAAACTGTGAGATCATGACAAGCTGAAGTCAGATGCTCAACCAATTGAGCCACCCATGTGCCCCAATTTTATTATTATTTTAATTAAATTATCTGTTACTGCAAAAGCCCATCTGGCAGGCCTATGCATCCAGGAAGTCAGAGCTGTTCATGTGATGGTAGCCTTTGGAAATACGGGTCATAGTGTCAGGAGAAAGAGTTCTAATAGATCTAAACTGACATTTCCACACATATTCTATAAGCCATTTCATTTCTTTCAGTTGTACCTTGCTTTGTCTGGATCTAGACTCACAAGTCAGAAAGTTTTGACATCCTAAAAATGATTTGGGAGTCACCAATACTTTCAATGATTTCTTCTTTGATTTTGTAGATTTTATAGAGATACTAGCCAAAAGATGTGGTTACTGGTCTCACTACCCAAGACTCTTAGAGGTGCTGATGTGGCATTCTGCTTTTGAAATGTTACATGTCACTGTTATGTATTGAAATGTTTTTTTAACTGGAGAAATCATTTTATCGATCACAGTTTTCTATTATGATTTGTGTTTTGGTGTGAGTATGTGTCACAAAGTATAAAATAATGTATAGAAGTCACTTCACTAAGGTTTTGTTTAAATGTATGTCACAGATTTTGCTGAATCTAAAATAACCATTGAAATAGTATTTAAGTACCTTGGCTGTTCTTGGCATAAGATGAAAGATTTTTTTCCTCGTCTTGTAAAAAAGGATAACTGTAGTTTATTGCAGGGAGAAAACTAGCCATCATTGCCTCCTCTTTAGTTGGGCCCAGTTGCCATGGTTACAGTCCTTTAAATGGGGAGGAGTGGTAACCGAAATAACACTGAATAACATCCCCTCCTCCTCTTCACCTCTTCTTTGCACATCTTCACACCACCTTCTCAGTCTATAGCACACTGTGCCATCGTCTGCTTCAGGTAGTCCTGTAGTGAGGTAGTCCAATTAGTTTTATTTATGCTAAATACTGTCCAAGTGATTGGCATAATTAGCATATTCCTGAAAATAATAATTGGCTGAACTTTCACCTTCAAAGCACCAAGCCTCAACAGACAAGGTCCATGACCTGTAATTTTTATTTTTTTCACATGTTATTAAAGTGTCAGGATTTTATGCTGCAAGGCACGCTACTTATTTACAACCTTGTTAAGGAAGCTAGTACAAGTGCAAGTACACTTGTTATAATATTTTATGGTATTCAGACCCTTGGAGATAGAAATCGCAGATCAGATCCTGTCTTTCTCTTTGTCAAACAGCATATTCCCTGATTTTTGTACTTACTGTCATTAACCAAAGTCTTGGAGAGGATTATGGTAGGACATCAAAACTGACAATCATTAATTGATAGAATGAAACTACAAAAAATTAGCTCTGACTTTAGTCAAACATTGAAAACATGGTTTATTCTTTGGTACAATGTGCTGTGCAGATTTATACAGCGAGAGCTAGACTGTACATTAAAAAGTGGGTCTACCTTTGGGAGACCTAACAGTTATCATATTTCATAATTATTTATAAGCAGGATTTGATGTAAGTATATCTATGTTTAGACCTAAGGTTTCCAGAGTTATAGAAAAAACATAACATTAAATCTTGATGTAAGAGAATAAAAACATTTGGGTTTTTTTTTAAGACTCAGAATTTTATAATGAGTTTCATAATATAACATTTCTTTTCTAGAAGCATGTTGTACTCAAATAACTACTGTAAGCTTTCTAGCTATTATGTTGTTTTGCATTCCAAAATCATCCAAATATCAGTACTTTTTCTTGGAGGGATTCATTGAGGAACAAAGGAGTGAATGCTTAGTCTAAGTGGATTTACATTTTTCATTTTCTGGAGGCTTGTGCCAGTTGATAATTCCTTTTTCTAAAGAGGGAGCAGAGTGTCAAAATAGTAAACTGCATTCTATTAAATATTTTGGAATTATTTCTCTAAAATGTTTTACTTTTATTTCTTACAGAAAGAAGTATCTTTGAATCTAAACTTCATATTGAAAGAAGAGATGAAAAACACCAGCTGGATTAGAAAGAACTGGCTTCTTGTAGCTGGGGTGTCTTTCATAGGTGTCCATCTTGGAACATACTTTATACAGAGGGCTGCAAAACAATCTGTAAAGTCTCAATCTAGAGGCAAACAAAATGAGTATTGAAGAATGAAGGAAAAATAAATACCTGGAATTATTACTATGTCATTAAGTCATTCCATGCTGATAAGCTTCATAAACCTGGAGCTAATTTTATAGCCACAGTGCCGCATATTCAAGACTTTCATTCCTTGAAGAATAATTTTTTTTCTAAATGTCAAAACCCATGACAATGCAATAAACAGAAAAATATGGTTGACAAAATAAAATCTGTCTTCACCAATTATCACCTAAAGTAAGATGTCTCGTTTAGAAGCTAAAAAGCCATCGTTCTGTAAAAGTGAACCACTGACAAGTGAGAGAGTCAGGGCCACACTTTGTGTCTTGAAAGGCATCCTAACATCAAGCTATGGCCCTTCAGGTAGGCTGAAGCAGCTGCACAATGGCCTCGGGGGCTGTGTGTGCACAACCTCACAGTCGTCAGCCCTGCTCGCTAACCTTTCTGTCACCCATCCCATCTTAAAGATCCTAACAACATCCATGCAGAATCATGTGTCGTGCTTCAGTGACTGTGGCTTATTCACAGCCATTCTTTGCTGCAATCTGATTGAAAATGTTCAGAGAATAGGCTTGATGCCCACCACTGTTATCAAATTAAATAAGCATCTATTGAGCCTCTGCACCAGCTACCTCCAGTCTGAGTCCTGTGGTTGTCGAATTCTAGTCGACTTCAGTAGTACTCAGACCCTCCTTTGCCTGGTGCGCAGTATAGTAACAAGTAAACCTGCCTGCATGCTCACCAGACAGGAAATAGACCATATCAGTGCTTTGATTCTGAGAGCCTTTTTGCTTACAATTCCAGAAAACACCAAAGACTGCCTCATTTTAGGAAAGAGTATAATTGTGCCTTTAAAAGGTCAAAGAGTTACAGATTCTACTGTATTACCTGGAATACTTCTTGAAATATCAGAAGTTCAATTGATGAAGATCTTACCTATCAAAAAATCAGACACCTTCAAGGTGGCACTCTTCTGTGCATCTTTATCTGGAGATCTCTCTGACACTGGAGAAGGAACTGTAGTGGTCAGTTCTGGGGTTTCTCTTGAAAATGCAGTCCTGGACCAGTTGCTTAGCCTAGGAAGGCAGCTAGTTAGTGATCACATAGATCTAGTCATATGCCAAAAAGTTGTGCACCCATCTTTGAAACAGTTTCTCAGTATGCATCGCATGATTGCCATAGACAGAGTCGGAGCGGCTCTCATGGAACCCCTGAGTAAAGTGACAGGTAAAAAGCACCTTCAGCCTTTGCCTCTTACACTTAATAAATCACACTTTTTTTGAGCAGAGATATTCTTGGTGTGTGTCAACTGTGAACATCTTGAAAAATTTTAGAAGCCACCAACTTTATAGCATATGTTAACATTTCTGGCAGCAAAGGTTTCTCATAAAGGATATCCTATAACATTCACTTACTGAAAGTTGAGTGATTATGGCTATTTCTATGTATTTTCCTGCCCCCCAAAGGACAACAGAATCTGTTATGACGTAAAACTATTAACCCCCCCAGGTATCTTACAGTATTGAGAAGTTTAACCACCTCATAATCATTAGGTCTTTCATACTTAACACAAAACTTTGAATTTTACAAACCTCTTAAATCACATTACATTCTGAAGGTAGTTTTGCAGCTAAAAGATCCCCTTTCTTCACTTCTGTACTTCTTCACTACTGTACTTCTGCCTAAATAGTTCTTAATTAGGAGTGGGTGGGTGGGTATGTACACGCACTAGCTTTAAATATCTGATATTTCCAGCTGAGCTCCTTAAGAATCAGGATCGTCTTTTATTTTTAGCACTGACAACAGGCCTGGTCCCCAGTAGGTGTTCTAAGACATTTGTTGAATTAACTAATATATTTGGTAAGATACAGAATTGTAACAGGCAAGAAATTCACTGTATTTTGTAAATTAAAATCAGACATAAGATTGATACTTATTACAGCCAAAGAAGCATGACGTGAAGAGTTCGTGATTTGAGCCACTTTCAGTATCCTTTTAATTGCATCGACAACATACCAAAATTGATCATTTTGATCAATTGCAACGTTTATCAGACTTTAAGCCATTGTTAAAGTTCACTATGTTTAGTGTTATTATAACTCATCAAAATGTAGTAGTGTGTATGCCAGTATTGAACACCTAATATCTCTGGATTATTGCCCTACCTCTATAAGGCTGTCCCATGATTGTCAAAGTGGAAATTATGAAGAAATAATGGAAGTAGTTCTATGGAACTCACTGATGTTCTGGGTCAGACCCATAGCTTTAAATATTTGATTTTTCATGACTTTTCCAGCTGTGAATATCAGGTATTACAGGTTATTTAGTCAGTTTTTAAAATATGAAACATTTTGCTATAGAAACAATAATTTATGTGGGCACAGGGTTTCTATTCAGCCCACAGTTCTTATTTATCCCACATATAACTAGAACATGGTATTAATAGCCAGAGCTTTTAGTCCTGGATCTTGGGAGCAGAGACCTTGTGAGATAAAAAGGGGAAAAACTATACCAAGCCTGTGGCTCAGGTAAACGATATTTTCCACCTTTCTGAGTGTATCTAGGTTAACATTACCTATTACCTCCTTTCTCCTTCAGACAAAATTCCTCTTTATCGATGATCTGGGGTTATCGTGCATAGGCCATTGGTGTGTTTGAAGCTTGTCATGGAGTACAGAACATTTAACATTTGATTTGTTTTGTGAAGTAGGCATTACTGTTCCCATCTTACTGTCATATGGGGAGGCCCACCCAGACATCAGAGACTCTGACATCAGAGACTTGCTTCGTGTCCAGTGGCACATAAGCAGTAGAGCCAGATCCTCTCAGATTCTCTGTTGTGTCCCCCAAGTGAAATACATATCTCGTAGGCATTTTTTTGGTAATCCCTAAATTTTAGATTACTCAAGTATCTTTATTCTTTGAGGCTTTAGAAGAAAAGAATATTCAAATAAGTGTAATTGTTCAGGGATTACTTTCTGGGTTCTTGCAAATTTTTTAAGCTCCCAGAAAATGGATGCACATTTTTGTGTGCTTTTCTAGAGTACGAGATAGCTCCTAACAGGTGTTCAAAGAAGTCTGTAAAGAAAGAAACTCTGCTTTATTGTATATCATTTTAATAGCAGACTACTGCCTATTTTATAGGTTTTAGAAAATGCATCTTGTTATTTAGTCTACATTTCATGTTTTGAAGTGTATGCTTAGGGGCTTTTAGGAATCCATTGTACATGATTGTACGTTCCATCTTTACTCATACCTTTTGTGTTTTCTAAACTTTAAAAAATAGGAACACAGCCTATTGGTTCCCTAGGCTCAATCTCTCCTAGTAGTTATGGAAGTGTAAAAGATTTGTGCACTGAAAAATTTGGCTTCAAACATTTTCTTCATCTTATTCCTAATGAGGCAACTATCTGCAGCTTGCTGCTCTGCAACAGAAATGACACGGCCTGGGATGAGCTGAAGGTAGGTAACAAACTTTGAATTCCATTGTCTAGGGGCTGAAACAGGGATTAAATAGTCGGACAGACACAATAGTTATCTTCACATAGCTGAGCTATGCATTTTGTTTTTCATAACTTTCCTAGGTGATTTAGGAAGCAACAACAAAAATGAGAGAATTAAAGTCACAAGCTGATTTAATTGCCTGTGATATCACAGTAGACTTAGCAAGTGCTACCAGTTATTATTTCTAGTATTTACAAGCAATCTAAAGGTCCTTGACATGTGAACTTTTCTTAGTAATTAACTTGAATTGTGTATACCTTGATGCTAATGTGTATGAACAATTCACTTAGAAAATGAGTTCCCCAGCCATACCCATCCACCTCTTAAGAGTTTGTTGTTTTCTACCAGCAATAACACACGCAACTTTTATATGAGTATTGGTCACAAACTTGATTCATATATACTCAAGGATATGTCCTTGGTAAATATGAAAGGGCTCTCTTTATTATTATTATTATTACTACTACTACTACTACTACTACTGGGTTGTAGCTATATTATTTCCATAGCAGCCTGAAATAAATTCTATAGCATGTATATAACTCATTTATTTAGACTGAAATAATCTTTTTGGTAGAGATACCAGCAAACCTTACTGACCCAGTTATTTTGAGGACATCCATTTGTCAATCTCAGTTTGAGGAGCTAAGTGCATATGAAAGATGATATTAATCCTGCCCATGGAAATAAACATCTGGCTAAAGTATTTTTCTTTAATCTCTAATCTTTATTGTTTCAAACTGTATTCATCACATTACAACCTTGGCAACACAAGTTTTGTTCTTTTGCAATTAAAATCCAGCTCTTTGAGTCTACTATCTAAGTTCCCTTGAAAAATGGTTATAGTTCTTTGTGTACTTCATGTCGATGTCGGATTCTGATGATTCATCTCTTTTTTAGCTCACATGTCAAACAGCACTGCATGTTTTGCAGTTAACGATCAAGGAACCGAGTGTTTTGTTGGGAGGTGGCTGTACTGAAACTCATTTGGCAGCATATATCAGACACAAGGTAGGTTAGATAGTCCTGTTCAGATTATCTGAATTCCCAGCAACATTTGTTTTTATGAGACAATAAACCAAATCATAATACCCTGGAGCTTTTAATGCTTAATTTCTCAGTAGTTCAAATCATATATTGTATTTGAAAACATGAGGAAAATAACATTTGCAAATATAAGGTAATATCTTTATTACAATGATTATTATTAATCCAGCCCTTTACCAAATGATCACATTCTTTGAGTATTGTCTAAATATTGCATGTTGAAATGAGCGTTCTGTTACATGGGAGTTGTACTCGAGATTTCAACTGCTGTGGTCCAATAATAATTGATATTCATAATGAAAGTGTTAAGATTCCACAGAATACTTCATACCTTCTGGACTGTCAAGAAAAGACTTAATTTCATTTAAGCATTCCAAGTATTAGATTCTATTATGATTTTTTAAATATTTTTTTAAAGTTTATTCATTTATTATTTCTGAGAGAGAGGGTGCACAAGCACTGCAGGGGCACAGAATCCGAGGCAGGATCCAGACTCTGAGCTGTCAGCACAGAACCTGACACAGGGCTCAAACCCATGAACCACAAGATCATGACCTGAGCCAAGGTCAGAAGCTTAACCAACTGAGCCACCCAGACATCCCAGATTCTATTATGATTTTTAAATTGGTATCTGTTTATAATA
Source organism: Leopardus geoffroyi (assembly GCF_018350155.1). Lineage (NCBI taxonomy): Eukaryota > Metazoa > Chordata > Mammalia > Carnivora > Felidae > Leopardus > Leopardus geoffroyi. The sequence goes on along the minus strand of NC_059336.1, from coordinate 36,319,995 downwards.
TAAATTCTATCAAGTGGAATATTTTTTATTCATTTAGGAAACTATGTCCTGGTAATACATAAATTTAGTCCATTATGGTTCTGATTATTTTGTAAATGCTGACTTTTTGAAAACAGATACAAAAAGGTATGTTTCCCACATATTTGCAGTTGATTCTTTGGTTGGTCAGGAGTGTTATGAAGAGACTGCAGAGCTTCTGGTGGCTGACTAGGTTAGAGAGACAGTGCACCTTTTTTACACATGTCCCCCACCCTACTTCCCAAAATGATTTAAAATCTAAAAGTTATCAGAATATACATCACAAAAAACAAAATCAGTGCCCATCTATTAATGCAATATAGTCTGCAAATGGGATTGAGTAAACTAGAAAAGGTTTTTTGGAGGAGGAAGGTTTTCTAAGTAGAATTTTGAAGAAACAATACAGTACTGAAAATCTGGGGAAAGAACATGCAGTAGAGGCCATCTTATGTGGTTCACACATCCTGAGCCGAAAAAGAAAGTGGTCACTGCTTGGAAGTGGGTTGAATATGGGTTTTTAGCTATCATTCAATTATTAGTTTGCTAATATATTACTTTTTCTATCATTAAATCTCTAGGATAAACTTTTTTAGAATGGTGGAACAAACAAAAAACATTTACTTCTCATTAAAGAGATTATTTTAAAACCTTGATGTGAAAATTGCACATGTCCCTAAATGGCTTTTGTCTTAATAATAATCATGTGTGTTCTCATTTTAAACAAATCTCAAACAGTTGGCTAAATAAGTACTTCATTTGGACATTAGCCTTAAGGAACCTCCTCCTGTGTATGAAAACCTGTAATATATGCATTATGCCATGTCCTTCATGTATTGAGGAGACACTACCGACCAGTCCTTCATAGGAAGCCAATGATGGGGTTTATTCTGACTCATTCTTTCTGATAACATGACTAGCATATATTTATACTATAATCAACCAGATTAAGGGATTATAGCCTGGACAGCTGACCCATAGTTGCCCATTAGCATTGTGGTAAACTCTTAAGGAAATTGAACACAAGTAGTAACTTTATGATAAAGGTTTGATCAAGTATTTTATCTTTCAGAAAAATTTTTATAACATTGCTCTGTATGTGTTTTCAATGGTTTTATTACTATTTAGATTTGTAATGAGCCCGAAAGCATTCTCCAAGATGATGGGTGTACTCAAACAGAACTTCAGCTCCTCACTGAAGCATTCTGCAGTGCACTAGAATCTGTTGCTGGCTCTCTAGAACATGATGGAGGTGAAATTCTTACAGACATGAAGTATGGACACTTTTGGTCCGCTCAGCCAGAGTCTCCCTCTGTTGTTGACTGGCCAGATTTGCTTTCAAGATGTGGCTGTGGACTATACACTAGCCAGGAAGAACTCCGCTGGTCTTTTTTAAAGAGTACTCGTCATCCCTTCCCACCACAAACCTGCCTCCCACATGGAGCTGTGGGCTCAGCCAACAACCTGATCTTGGACTGTTTTACTGCTAAACTTAGTGGCCTGCAGGTGGCTGTGGAGACAGCCAACTTGATTTTGGATCTTTCATATATCATTGAAGATAAAAACTGATAGAATAGCATGTTTATATTACAAAAACAAACAAAAAAACCTAGTCAGCTAGTCAGTTAAGAAAAATAATGTGCATATTTTTTCTCTCCCAAAGCCCTCTTCTGCATATTTGGATAGGTTATTCATAAAGTTATAGATATATAAGGAAAAAATATGATTCTTAAATGGAAATACCATAGAACATTAAAAACATGAAGCATTATTAAAGATATTATAGTTATCTTAGGGATTCCACAGATGCCACTGTATGTTCTAAATTTGTGTTGTTATTGTGACATCATTCTAAGAATATACAGAAATAAAAAAGAACTTCCTAATCTATGCTCTAGTTTGGTTATACTAAACTGATGTTTCACCAAGGAATAGAATTTGAATTTTATGCAAATGCAATCAATGTATTGATAAATTGAAGATGAAATACAGAATGCAGCTTGAGGAATAAGTATGGAGCTGTAACAGATGTTATGTTAAACCTTAAACATTTTGAAAATTTTGGGAAAATTAAACAATGTAAGTCAGATTTGTAGCCATGTTAGAAGGAAAAAGAGTTTTTAAGCAATTTCCTCCTATATTCTTGCAATGCAAAATAATTTTTACCCTGAGCCAAAGAAAAAATTGTAGTACACAGTAATGCAACATAAAACTATGAAAACTTGAGTGCGCCTTATGCTTCATAAAACAGTCTCTTAAATTTTACTTTTTATTATTAGAGTCAAATGGAAGGACAGTGTGGTAGGCAGCCTCTAAGATGGTCCTAGTGACCTCTCCCAATCCTGGTTTTCAGGACCTTGAACAGTCCCCTCCCCTTGAGTGTGGGGTGGATGTAGGGACTCCTCTGAGTTTCTCCCCCTTGTGAACAGGAATGTCTTATTGGAGTTCTCCCATGCTCAATCCATCATTGTATGTTGGGAGTGGAGGGCAGATGACTTGTCCCATTAGCTTCATGGGTCTACAGATTGAGAGGAGCTGTGTTGCAGAATCTGGACTTAACGAATGACACCTGAGGAGCTTCACCCATCCTGACCTGATTTCAGTGATAAGATTCAGGACTTCAAGCTGATGGTGTAATACGATGAGACTTTTGGGGATCTGGGGAGTGTGTGAATGTATCTTGCATTTGATACATTAGAGGCAACCTCTAAGATGGCTTCACTGATGTCACTTCCTGGTAGTCCACCCTCTGGGTGTGCATGGGACCTAAAAACTAGTTTTTAATGAGTATACAGCAGAAGTGATGGGATGTCACGTTGTAGAAAGATGGGCTTCTCTCTTGATCTCTCACTCTCACCCTGATTAGAGGCTACCTGCCGGGTTGGGAATGCCTATAGAGAGGCCCACATAGCAAGAAACAGGGGCTTCGAGCCAACAGCACATAAGGAACTGAATCCTACCAACAACCACAAGAATTCTTTTAGAAGCATATCCCCCCTAGTGGAGCCTTAGCAGTAACCCCTGCCACTGCAACTACTAGAGAGACCCTAAAGCAGAGAACCTAGCTAAATTACTCCCAGATTGATTCCTGACCCACAAAATCTGTGAGATAATAAATCTTAAGTCGTGGGTATAATTTGTTATGCAGCAATAGACATCTAATAAAGGCAGGAGCAAAGGCTTATTTATAATTACATATTGAAAACTTGGTCACACAATGGCAAAAATCATTCTTGATGCCATGCCTCTGCGTTTTCACCATCACTACAAACATAAAGGCACTGTTCTTTATCATACATGCTTACAATGGGGTTTTACATTCACTTAAGAAAGTGTGTCACGTGGGAATAGGAGAATTGCCCTGGGTCTCCCTGGCCTTCTACTGCATTTCCAAGTTACTCAAAAAAGGGATGCCACGTTTATCTCTCCAGTTGATCTTAGAGGTTAAGAGCCTCCACTTCCCATGATAGCCATTAACTCTGCCATTTTTATTTAGCTTTGCCATAAAATTCAGTTACATACCTTGGTGAAACATCCATGCTCTCATTTTGAATATGTCATAAATTTGTTTAAATAGTCTCATGAAGTCATGTTTCCTGAAGTTGTGTACAAGCTTTACTAGAAAATGCTGTAAATAATTTTTTTTTAAAAAAGCAATTCCTTAACAGATGAAGGAAATCATCAAACTCAGAGGTAAAATAGGAGATGAAAATTTGTGATGCAAATAATTGCAGAGGAGCTCATTTTGACAGAAATAAATGACAGAAACAGCAACTAAGTTAAGCCTCAGACCATGTTTTGTGACTGTAAGTAAGATTGAGGTCTGAATATCGCATTACAAGATTCCTCGAAGACAGAACCGGAAACCCTGACAGCTACAAAAAAAGGAAAGGGAGAATAATGCTCAAGAGAATGAAGTCAGGGACGGCTGCTCACGACTTTTGTGGGACTTACAGGACGTGTAGCATTCAGGTTTACTGAGCTGTAGGTATCCAACAGGATTAGCATCCTATTTATCAAAAGAGGTTAGGATTTTGGCTGCAAGGAAAATATTGGAAAATGAAAGCAAATTAAAGGAATCTTCTAAGTCAAAATACTTGTTTGGTTTTATAAATACCCCAGTCCTTAATTCTTCCATTTGTACTATATTAAATAATCTCTACTAAAACATAAAGGTATTTTAAATCATTAGAGTGAAGTGTTTTCCCCAGAATGTTTAAATTGTATATTGTCTTTTAGTTGCATATAAATCTTTTATTATCATAGTATCCTTGAGCTCATTTAGTTTGTATAATCAAAGCTAGTTAGGCATTTCACCTGATAGTAGAAAAAATTTAAGTACCTTTGTAAGATCCATCATATCCTATATTCTTACACTGTAAATAATTATTTGGATAACTTTAAAATAAAACAATATGGGGGCACCTGGGTGCCTCGGTCAGTTAAGCTTCTGACTCTGGACTTTGGCTCAGGTCATTATCTCATGGTTTAAGCCCCAAATCAAGTTCCATGCTGACAGTGCAGAGCTTGCTTGGGATTCTGTCTCTCCCTCTCTGCCTCTCCCCTGCTTGCTCTCTAATAAAAATAAACTTTAAAAAAAAAAACCTCCAAAAAATTAAAATAAAATATTGTTTACAGTTACATAAACTATACAGGTTATTAAGAGAATCATGTACAAAAATCACTTGCATAATTAACGCAGGCCCTGTCAAACATCCAATCAGTTATTCATTCCTTCCTGATAATCTTGGGGGAATAGTCAAGGAGACTAAACACCTCTTATAGGGCTCTGTTTCAGCTGTCTAAATAAACCTATCTCTTGATCTGAAGGAAAAGGCAAGCTTAAACATGTGATATCTTTGTAATTTTTTTTATCATGTAGTTAAGTGTTTCCGCTTAATAACTATGGTATCCCATAATCCTTGGAAATTTTTGCCACTTACTTACAAAATTTGATTTTAAATCTATCTAAACCCAATGTCAGTTTGTGTCTTTAGATTACAAGTAAATTTATATACTTATTTATTAAATATACAGTAATACTCATAAAAGCAAATGCAGTCCCTGAAAACTACTCCTACATATAGATCAAGCCTTTTATTGGAGAGATAATTAGTAAGAAAAGCACTAAAAACAGTGCCATACCATTACCTGTAATAAATTGTGACTTTAGAGGGAAATCAATCAACTTGATAATTTCCTATTAAGAAATCACACTGAGAAAATATTTATAACGAAAATCCTAGTTTAGCCCTCTAGCTTTTGCTTGAAGTATTAAAATTTCATTTTGACAAGTGTTAAGTGACTTCTTTTTGTTTGCCAGACACAACAGTCAATGGTATTAGAAGTTTAAAAAAAAAAAAGATTTATTCACAGTCCCTGACCTCAAGGAGCTGATCACCTAGCCAGTGACACTTTTTTTTAATATTATTTTTATTTCTTAAAAAGCAATTGTATAAAATTATTACATAATTATTCAAATCATTCATAAACATTATGTGGTAATAGAAAATTTTTTAAATGTGAATCACACACAAACAAGGAAAATAAAGTCAAATGTAGTCCCACTACCCAGAAATAACCACTGTTAACATTTTATATGCATCTTTTCAGTTTGTTTTCTGTATATGCTTTGCCAAAATGTATTAACATAGGATGTTGCTTTAGAATCTGTTCCTTTTACCTAAGATGCACATCATAAACATGTACAATCACTACATATTCTACTACTACATCATTTTTAATTGCTAAAGAAATTTCAGTTGTAGAGATTCTACCATAATTTAGCCAATGAGCTTTTATTAGTATACTTTTAGGCTGATTTTAATTTTTGTACCAGTATAAGCAAAAACTCAGTGAACATCTTGTATATATCCTTTTCCCATATCCAGATTACTTCCTCAGGATAAATAAATAGAATTATGATTTTTGGGCCTAAGTATTTATTTGAAATGGAAAGACTATATTAATGTACATTGTCTTAATTAAGTCTTCCAGAAATGTTGCATCAAAATAATCTGACCACAGTGTGTACAAGTACTCGTTTTCCTGAACTTTGGCCAGCACTAGTTTTTTGCCAACTTAATAGCTGAAAATGGACTCCTTTTAATAATTTGCATTTTTAAAATTATTAACGACAGACATTTTTTATACATCGTTGGCCAATGTTGTCCTTCTTTAGTAAATCTTTTCTTAATAGGCCTTCCATGTTTCCTATCGGTAAGTTCATTTTCCTCATCTATATTTATATTTATCTTCTCCTGCACATTATTAAAGATATGTACATATCAGAGAGGTAAGTTTTTAAAGCAAATGCATAACCTTTCTTCATGGTCTCAAATTTCCAACCAGCTGCACATGCCCAAGTAAATGTGGCACAGTTTCTATTGATTTGTACTAACTCACACAAGCAGCAGCAAAACACCTATGTAGCGTGAAGAATATAAAATAGTGGGCAAACTATTGCCCCTGCCTGTGAATACCATCTAACCCTGTGAGATAAAGCATCTGTGACATGGATGCTGTAGGACTTGGGTAGGGCTGCCATTAACAAATTACCACAAACTTGGTGGGCTTACAACAACAGAGATTTATTCTCTCACTGTTCTGGAGGCTAGAAGTCTGAAATCAAGACGTCGTCAGGGCTACACTGCCTACAGGGGCTCCAGGGGACAATCATTCCTGCCTCTTCTAGTTTCTGGCGGCTGTTGGCAATCCTTGGCATTCCTTGGTTTATACACCCAACCCGGCAATCTCTGCCTCCATCTTCACAGGCCTTCTCTTCTCTCAGGGTCACAAATCTCCTTTTCCTTTCTCTTATTAAGAAACTAGTTATTGCAGGGGCACCTGGTGGCTTAGTCGATTAAGCGTCCGACTTCAGCTCAGGTCATGATCTCACGGTTCATGGGTTCGAGCCCCGCTTGGGGCTCTGTGCTGAGGTCAGAACCCGGAGTCTGCTTCGGATTCTGTGACTCCCTCTACCCCTTCCCTGCTTGCACTCTGTCTCTCTTTCTGTCTCAAAAATAAACAAACATTAAAAAAAATTTTTTAGGCCCACCCGAAATCCAGAACGATGGCATCCTAAGATCCTTAATTACATCTGCAAAGACCCTATTTTCAAATAACACCACATTCACAGGTGTGGAGCCTAGGGGGCAACACCATTCAACTCACTACAGATGGTAAAAAATGCCCAAGATGTAAATCTTCCTTCCCCAGGTTACAGTTGCGCAGGGAGTAAAGTATGCCCAACTTGGACAGAAGCACCAATGCCAGGTTTTACCACCAAACATTTCAAGTAATTTCTCCATTTATTGTTTTTTAATTATAATCAAAGTGCAATCTCTTTTGCCCCCTTTTTGCCTTAAATTGCCCTACACCTGACATTCTCTTCTACTTGGCATCTCTATCTGCATCACCTTCACACTTACTCTCCTTCCCCAGGTATCACATATAAACTACTCATTGGATACTGTTCTATACTTTCTCTATGCTCACATAATTTACATACAAACACATAGACAAAAAATGTTTACATTACTAAGAGAGATCGTTGTATATAACTTTGCCTTTTTCAGAAATGTCTCCAAGTCAACTGTAACTGATCTCATTCATTATTTTCACGGTCACATAATATGCCTTTACAAGTTGTGATGTTGCTGTCCCCTTTGCTAGCCTGGTGCACCCATCCCTAAATGCTGTGAGTATCCTGGCTGCTGATGGCTTAGATCTAACCCCTTCTCCAGGGAACTTCTCTAAACCCAAACAAGCCTTCCCAGGGAGATTATGCCTGGGAGATCACTATCTGACCCTGTCATGTGTGTGTGTGTGTGTGTGTGTGTGTGTGTGTGTGTATGGAGGGGGGGACACTCAGCCAACAACTTTGTACACATATTCTTACCTAATTATGTTTTCCTTTATAAGAGTGAGGTCCTCAAGTGATTCTAATGAGTAAGGAGTTAGGTCACAAAAAAATGTACCATTTAATAAATACTGCCTAATTGTTTTCCAGAAAACTATAACTCACATTTCCACCATCAATGCAGGAGAGTATGATTTCCCGTAACCTCTTCTCCCACTTAGTGTCTCTGTCTATAACATGTTTACTGTTTTTCTCAATTTTAAAGTTCCTGATTATGAGTGAATTTGAGCATTTTAAAAATACATTACAACTTCTGTTTCTCATCCTACATGTGAGGAGCTTCAAAGTCACCACTACATCCTAATTAACGAGTAGAAAGCTGAACAAACTGCAAAATCAACAACCATTTTTTGGTGTAAATCTGTAAAACTGTACCTGTAAAAGGTAATCCTGATCACCAAATCCCAATGTGTGTGTGTCTAGTTGTGGGGAGGTTCCCACACCAACAGGCAATTCTCCAGACACCAGCTGCATGTCCTACAATTCAACTCAATCCTGACACGATCTACCTGGATAGTGTCAGATTCCAAAGGAGAAAGGTTCAGTTCTACATTACTGCCCCTCCCCCACCACCCACTCCACTTCAGATGCCATTTGCAAAACCAAGATATTACCTGTGCTTCAACCTACCAGCTACAGATCAGAGATTCCAATGATCCCTTCTTGGGTTCTTAATTTGCTACAGGGGATCTCAGAACTCAAAGAACTTACTAGGTCACGAGCTTATTATAAAAGTATAGAACTCAAGAACAGCTAGATGAAGGAGATGCATAGGGCAAGGTATAGGGAAAAGGCACAGAGTTTCCATGCCCTCTCTGACTGTACCACTATCCCCAAAGCCCTGTGCTCACTAACCCAGAAGTTCTCTAAATGCCATCCTATGGAGGCTTACTTACGGAGGCATGATTGATTAAGTCATTCACTAGAAGTGAATGATTCAACCTCCAGTTCCTTTGTGCAGTCTGGATGTCAAAGGGTGGGACTGAAAGTTCCACTCCTATATTCTTGGTTGGTTCCCTGGCAACCAGCTCCCATTCTTAGGTTCAGTCTAAGAATGTCATTAACATAACAAAAGACACCTTAGCTCTCACCACTTAGAAAATTCCAAGGGTTTTAGGAGCTCTGTGCCAAACCTGGGACAAAGACCAAATATATTTGTTATAAATCACCATGATCACAGTCCGTTAGAAAAGTGAGGGCACAGGGCAAACAACTATCCCCAAAAGTGGAGACAAACAGATACAGAGAATCACAATTTATCAGAGCAGAAACTCACAATCAGTAACCATTGTGGAAACAACTACCAGCGTGGGAGAACTGAAACTGTAATTAACGAATTGCTGTCAGCTCCTTACCCACAAGTCAAAAAGTAAGACCTCCAGGGGGACCAAGTCATAGGAGAGTCCTCATACTTTTGTGAGTTTTAAGCCCCACCCCATTCCAGAGCTCTAATAGGTACTTACATTGAATACTGAAGAAAAATCCCCTTGTGTTTCCAATAAGGGTAGACAAAAAGGAACCATGCGGAAATACACTAGAGAATTTTTTTCCCCCCTCAGGAGAAACTATTTTACCAACACCTTGCTAACTAACCTTAAAGATAAAACTCCTAGGGGCACCTGGCTGGCTCAGTCGGTAGACCATGAGACTCTTCATCTCAGGGTCAAGAGTTCAAGCTCCATGTTGGCTGTAAAGATTACTTAAATAAATAAAACTTAAAAAAATAAAAATTAAAAAAAAAATGCCTGCCAGTTATTTTCCCAGCAAATAAATTTAGTTGGGAGTCGTGGAGAATTGCATTCTGGGACACAGAAGGTACAGTACAAAACAAGGCAAAACTACAGGCAACTCTGTAGAAAAAAGGAGAGGAATGGTCTTTTATAAATTAAGGGGGGGTGGGGCGTTACAAGGCTGTTATAAACAAAAAGTCCATTGGAGTAAACTGGGAGTTCAAAGTATAGTGGCTTTTCATTGACTGGGTTGTGACCGTTCGTCATTGGCTGGGCTGTTGCCAGGGCAGAAAAAGAACCTTTTTTTTTCCGCTAAAATAGTATTGAATTGAAAGGTACATCTCTTCCTGTTGGATCTGCAATTGACAAATTGTGGCAGGATACGAAAGCTCCCCCTGCTGGCCGCCTGACTCCATTCTAAACAAGGTTTCCTTTTATTAATTTTCACAGTCTATTTTATCAACCTGCTAGGATTTTATAAGAGCCAAACCTACCTGAGGGAAGGGAAATACCAACTCTAGCCCCCTCTACCTTTCCACGTGGAGGAAGGTAAATACACACCTCCAGCCCCCTCCAGCGGTGGTGTCTCACCTAAGCGGTAAAAAAAAAACTTGGAGGCATCCAAGATATCCTTCAGTAGAAGAGTTGATAAATAAACTGTAGTATATCCAGACAATGGAATATTGTTCAGTGGTAAAAAGAAATGAGCTTTCAAACCATGAAAAGACACGGAAGAAACTTAAATGAACACGACTAAGTGAAAAAAGCCAATCTGTAAAGGCTGTATACTATATGATTCCAATTGTATGACACTGTTGAAAAGGCAAACCTATGGCGACATGAGATTAGTGGTTGCTAGAGATTATGGGGAGGGATACATAGACAAAGCACAGCGGATTTTAAAGCAGTGAAATTTCTTTGTAGGATACTGCACTGGTGTATACATGTCATACGTTTATCAAAACCCGTTTAAAAAAACAAATGTTCTAAAATTTTAATTGAGATAAGGCTAAATTATAAATTTATAAAGTTAGGTGGAGTGGTTACAAGGATATTCAATCATTTGCTTAATTTTGAAATCTTCATGTAGGCTTAGTAATTTAACAGTATAATCTTATAATTCTCTTGGGTTATGTCAGGGACTACACAATGTGCATATTTATTAAATCTCCCTGACAGTTTTGGTTAACTAGAAACATAGAGAAATGTGTTACATTTTACTTTTTATCAGTGTATCAGATATATTTATGGGTATGGAATAGGTGATTTCATTGCAAAGGAATTAAATAATCCCTGAAATTAGGAAAAATGAGGCCCCTGGGTGGCTCAATCGGTTAAGCGTCAGACTTCGGCTCAGGTCATGATCTTACAGTTCCTGGGTTCGAGCCCTGCATCTGGCTCTGCGCTGACAGCTTGGAGCCTGGAGCCCGCTTCTGATTCTGTGTCTCCCTCTCCCTCTGACTCTCCCTTGCTTGTTCTCTCTCTCTCTCTTTCTCTCTCTCTCTCAAAAATAAATAAACATTTAAAAAATTATTTAAAAAAAGAAATTAGGAAAAATGCATTTAATCTGTGTCAACAAATAACTAACATTTGTTATAAATGGTGCTTAAAGTATTATCAAAACTGCTATGTTGCATCTCTTTACTCTTATTAAAAATTTTGGGGGGCTGTAAGAAATGAATAAGTATATGTGAAGTAAGTTTGAATCTATGTTATGATTCTATAGGCAACTTGAAAAATCTTAGGTTACTCATCAAAACTAAAGAACTTCTAAAAACTAAAACAAAAATTTCTATCAATTCCTCAAGATAAACTGTGAATTTACTATGCATGAACATCTTATTCAATTAAGCTAGTCTTACATAATGATGAAGTATAATGGAAAATTTTATCTTTATATTTATGGTACGTGAAACCAAGATCTTTAAAACACAGATGATTTCAAGTTCTTGTTTAAATATTCTTTTTTGCTTTTAACTGAGCATTGTAAGAAATACTACTTCATCATTTTTTATTATAAATCAAATCCTGATTATCTGCATGGATGAATCTCTCCTCATATTTGAATCCTTTCTGGTTTTCATTGTAATGCACTGATGTCAATATTGGGACTTTCCTGTGGAAACAATTTCAAAATGTGAAATTAAACATAAAGCACTTGCAGTTGGTTTTCTGGCCCATGATTCTTTCTTACTTAGAACCAGATTAAGTTTCTCCTCACTCACTGAACGAAGAGCTATTGATTGCTGGCCATTTCAAGTCATTGTGCATATATTTACCTAGAAACCTTCATTCTTCCATTTATTTATTCTCCCTAGCATCATGGCTAGGGAAACCATAGTAAGTACAAAAAGACATGTTTAAGCTGTTCTGATTAAGCTTGAAGTCTGAAAATCATCCACGTAAAGTAAATTTAATTTGAGCTATGAAGCAGAGTGATATGAGTATGATGGGAATCAGGAGGATTGTACCTAAGATGATTGAGATAAGATCTTATGGAGAAGTAGAGTTAATTAGGATAAGGAAGAAATGAGATGATTCCAGGCAGAAGGAATAGCATCTGCAAAGGCCCTGTGGCAGGAGGAACATAACATATTTCAAAAATTGAAAAGTCATTGTGACCAAAGCTTAGAAGTGAGGGCAAATGTCATGGAAGATGACTCTGAAGACATAGGTGGGGGCCAGGCCAGGCCAAACTTTGTAAGCCATGGTGAAGAACTTGGAATTAATCCTAAAAGCAATGAAAATCCTGACCTTGTTTTGAGGTAGGAGGGCAGCAGAAGGAAAAGTACTGAGTTTGAGGAGAAGAAACTAGTTAGGAAGTTATTCACTAGAATGGGGAAGAAATTATGACAGACCATGGTGGCAATATAGATGAGAGACACAGAGGGACTCAGGAAAATTTCAGCAGATAAACTCAACAGGATTTGTGATGATTTGGATGTCCATCGTAAATGGACCGTTGAATGGTTACAGATAACTCCCAGCTTTGAGTTTACTCATCTTGATGACTAGTAGAGGACAGGATTTGCAAGAGGGGTAATGAGTCTAAATTGGTTTCTTGCTAATCAAGTGAAGAGGTTAAGCAGGCAATTCAATATACAGGTCTGAAGCTCAGAGGATGACTTCAGGGTACAAATACGAATATGGGAGTCATTTGCATATAGGTAGTTACTGAAGCTGTGCATTCATTGATTATTCAAGCAACACACATTTGGTACACTCCTTTTATTTGCCAGGTGCTGTTCTAGGTTCTGGGTATTCCGATGAATGAACTTTAAAATCAGCCTGACAAATTCCATGAAAATCCTTTGGGATTTTAATTGGGATTTCATTATTGTACATAACTGACACCCATGTAATATGCAGGCAGCTCAACCTGAAAACTGGTGTACATATATCTCCTTATTTAGAACTTTAGTTCTTTAATAACTTTATAGTTTGGTTAATTATGTGCCTTATATGTTTCTTTCATTGAGTTTATTCCTAGACATTTTATAAGTTTTTTTGTTACTGTGAACAGAATCTTTATGTCACATTTCTCAATTGGTTTTCACTGACCTATAGAAAAGGTTTTGCATATTGAACTTTTATTCAATTGCCTTACTACACTCCCTTACTAGTTCTTTTTAAAATTTTTTAAGTGTTTATTTGTTTTAGAGAGAGAGAGAGGCAGAGAGAGAAGGAGACACAGAATCCAAAGCAGGCTCCAGGCTCTGAGCTGTCAGTACAGAGCCCTTCGTGGGGTTCAAACTCACAAACCATGAGATCATGACCTGAGCCATGTTGAACACTTAACCAACTGAGCCAGTTGGACACTTGACAAACTGAGCCACCCAGGCACCACATTGCCTTACTAGCTCTAACAAGTCAATTGAATCTCTTGGCCTTTGGAGCTAAACAGCTGTATTATCAGCAAATAATAACAGTTTTGTCCTTTCGTTTCCTTTTCTGACCTCACTGCATTCTAGGACTGCCAGTACAATTTGAATAGTAAGAAGAATTGTTACAACTTCTTTTAGTTTCTTTTGTGATGTTTCAGGTTTTACATGTTTATACCCTTCCCTAGTCAATGAGAAACTTATCTTTTGAGATATAAAACCAACGAATATATACCCTACAGTAATGTCCCAAATGATTGAATTAATTGAAAATGGGTAATAAAAAAATAGTTTAATGTGTACGCTTTATTGTCATTATTATAAAATCTCAAAACATGAAGTTTCACTGTTTAAATGGGTTTTCCAAAAAACTCCCGCTATAACAAGGACCTGGCAATTCCAAACAAGAAAGTTCTTTTTGTTTCCTGTTTGAGATCTATCTACACCCTAAAATACATCAAGCAAGCTTAGAAAACAGCAGGGATAACCAAGCCAAATTGGAGCGTATGTCTGAAAGGCTACAAAAACACTAGTCTTGCACAGTTAATGATGATCCAGTAACATGTACTGTGAATAGCATTTTGCTTCCTGTTAATAATAGCTTGTCATCTAAATAGAATAATGTAAAGTGTAATGAGCACTGCTCTTAAGATAAATATTGCTTTTATTTTCAGTGAAGTGGAAACCACTGCCTTTGTCTTTTTTTTTTTTTTTTTTATTGCCAACTGCTACAAAAATAAATTTGCCTAAAGGTGCATCCAACAACCACTGTACGACTCTGAACTCAGGATATTCCCAGCTAAGCTGATAAAGAGGAAAACATTTGGACCTTTGTAAAGAGGAAAACATTTAGACCAAATGGTCACTTACTAATATTTTCAGTTAAAATGTATATTAACTTTCAAATTACAAAATGACTAAGACTATTCTCTGACCTCAGCTAACCCACAGAGCAAGCAGCCTGCATTTTGTTGACTTTTTTAAAAATTTTTTTTAATGTTTATTTATTTTTAGAGAGAGAGAGAGAGACGGACAGAGAGTAGGGGCGTGGGGGCAGAGAGAGAAGGAGACACAGAATCTGAAGGAGGCTCCAGGCTGTCAGCACAGAGCCCGATGTGGGGCTCAAACTCACAGACTGCAAGATTGTGACCTGACCCTGAGTTGGACGCTCAATTGACAGAGCCACCCAGGCTCCCCGCATTTTGTTGATTTATACATACTCTCCTGTCACCAAACATTTTAGAAGTCCTATGCAAAACTGCACAATCCCATATCACTTCATACATTTTAAACATATTTAAAGGATTGAAAATTTCAGATGATATTTCAATTAAATCATTCTGTAGAGTTTTATTGCTAATTGCAAGAGAAAAAATACATAAGAAATATTAATTATCATTTCCTCTGGGTAATGGAATTATGGATGGCCCTATCAACTTTTCTGTTTGTTTTTTTTTTAACTTTTTTTAATGTTTATTTTTGAGAGAGAGAGGGTATGCATGAGAGATGGGTGGGGATAGAGACAGGGGGACACAGGACCCAAAGCAGGCTCTGTGATGACAGCAGAGAGCCCTAAGTGGGGTTCAAATTTACAAACCATGAGATCATGACCTGAGCCGAAATTGGACACCCAACCGACTGAGCCACCCAGGTGCCCAACTTTTCAGTTTTTAAAAAATAATCTGCAGTAGGTGTATATTACTTTCTTAAAAAAAATAATAAACTAGTATCTTTTAGAAGTTGATTCAAGGTAATAGGCAATATGTTTACTAAAGGAAAGCTTCCCAAGACTAGAAGCTTTACATATGTTGCTGAGCTAGAAACAAAACGTGTACTCAAATCTTGTACTCCTCAGGTCTCTGCCCCTACCTGGCCTCCAATCCCCATAGGGTGAAACTTGACCACTCAGAAAGGAGATAGGTGGGAACAGGCAGAATAACTCTGCTGGTGGAATTTTTATCAAGTATTTCCAAAGTAGCTGTAACACTTTACTCTGTGAAAATTAATAAAGGGAAACCTGACTAAAATGGACTCCGGGTGCTAGAAGGGGAGGCTGGTAGGGGGAACCTTACCACCCAATGTCAATTACAGGGAGAACTGTCAATTACAAAAACAGAAGAATCTCAACAAAAAAGAATCATCAAGGGGCGCCTGGGTGGCTCAGTTGGTTGAACGTCCAACTTCGGCTCAGGTCATGATCTCGTCATACGTGGGTTCGAGTCCCACATCGGGCTCTGTGCTGGCAGTGTGGATCCTGCTTGGGATTTTGTCTCTCTCCTTCTCTCTCTGCCCCTCCCTGGCTCACACCGTCTCTGTCTCTCTCAAAATAAATAAATAAACTTTAAAAAATTAAAAATAAAAAAAAAGAAAAGAATCACCAAGTCCATGTCCCAACAGGGAACAATGTACATTGATTGCATCTCCTACAAGAGATGGATCACCCCTGCCACTCAGCCAATGACAAAGCGTCATTGCCCTGAACTCCTGCTTCTCTCTAACGGACTTTTTTTCAAAGCAACCCCTCCCAACTTCCTCCTTTATAAAGTAATGTTCCTCTGTTTTGTTTGCTGGACTTGCCTGTGGTTTTGCTGAAGGTTGTGTGTCTGGATTGCAATTCTCTGTGGCTCCCAAAGAAACCCATCTTTTGCTGGTAAAATAAGTGGTAGTTTTATTTTTAAGGTTAACATTGCCTTGGCAGGAAGTGCCCTCTCCCGTCTCCCACAGCTTCACCTGCATTTGGGCTGGCTGGCTGCAGCAATGATCAAACCATGCTGCCTCCCTGGGCTTATTAATCTCTCTCTGTACCACTGCCTGTGCTTCTGCACACACACACACTCTTACTCCTACCCCTGGATCGTGGAGAGTAGGCCCATTACATGAATGCTGAAGCCCAGACTCACTGCATTCTTTTCTTTCATTCAGAAATCATTATACCTACTGTGTGCTACACTGATGAACAACGTGCAGATATAAAAGGTACAAGGATAGTGACAGTCCTCAAAAGCCAGCCATCAGGGTGGGGGCAGGCATTTAAATATCTGGTACAGTCCCCTGTGATAAAAGCTTTGGTGAAGGGGTGGGGTATGTGTGTGTTCCAGCTGACTCAAGAAAGGAAATGAGATTATAACTGATTCTGGCCCAGGAAAGGAGGCAGTCAAGGCAGGGTCACCTGGGAAATGCCCTTTGGGCTGAAGCCTTCGAGGTGAACAGATAATTGCTCTGCCAACTTCAGACAAAACATGTAGAGGGAGGGGCTTCTCAAGGTATATCCATCACACTGGCTGTGTGTTTCTAAGTACCCAGGAGTTCTAAACTAACACAATAGCTGCATAGGGTTCAGGGGTCGGGAGTGGGAAAAGGAAGAACATGGAAAAGTCTATGAAAAAATGATATAGGAAATGATAAATAGGGGAAAGCTCCAAGAAAGAGAAAGAAGCATTTATTTTTATTACTTTCCATGGTCATAAAATCCAAAGCCATAATCCAGAGTTGCAACTCTCCTCATATCTCTCTAAACTGCCTCAAAATACAAGGTAGAAGAATTAAGTAGCTATCCTGACCACCAACCTGGTACAGTCTAAAGCTGTGGCTCTCAAACTTTGGCTGGCATTAAGAATCACCTGGAGGGGCACCTGGGTGGCTCAGTCAGTTATGCTGACAGCTCAGAGCCTGGAGCCTGCTTCAGATTCTGTGTCTCTCTCTTTCTCTGCCCCTCCCCCACTCACACACACACACACACACACACACACACACACACACACACTCTCTCTCTCTCTCTCTCTCTCTGTCTCTCTCAAAATAAAAAAAAATTAAATTAAAAAAAATAAATCACCTGGAGAACTATTACAGGTTCACTGGGCCCCACCCATGAAGATTTCAATACAGAAGATCTGAGGTAGGACGTGAGATTCTCCCGCTGGCCTACAAACCACACTTTGAGGAATAAGGGTACAAAGAAAACTAGAAAAATGTGGAAGTCAGGTCTGGACACTAACACCTCCTAAAATGGGCATATTTTCTAAAAGCTCATAAAACAGTGCTATTGTTAAGAGCATGGATTTGATGTTAGACAAATTGATCGTAATCCCAGTTTTCCCAGTTCCAAAAGTTAGTGTCGTTGGACAAATTACTGAACTCTGTGCTTCAATCTCCTTGTCTGTAAAATGGGAATAATCATAGCTACCTCATGAAGGGCTGTGAGGATTGAGTGAAATAATGCTTTTAATGTGCTTAGCACAGTGTCTAAGAGATAGTAAGCACTTAATAAATATTTACTGATAGAGCCACTTATTAATGAGTCAGCAATAAAATCCCATTTCATAGTGGACTTCTGGTGGGACAGGATTTAATAGAAATATGGTTTCTCACTTCTACAAGAAAACTACATATGAATAACAGTAAATGTGAATCCAAATAGAATTACAATACCAAAGTCAACTTGTTCAACTGCGGTGTTACAACCTGTTTCTTCAACAAATAATGGCAGAGGAAAAGGAGCATTTAGAGAGGCTGCTGATTAAATAATTGTTTTTTCTTTTAAAAAGAGAGAGCAGTGGAGAGGAGCAGAGGAAGAGAATCTTAAACAGGCTCCACGCTCAATACGGAGCCGGACACAGGGCTCTATCCCATGACCCTGGTATCATGACCTGACCCAAAGTCAAAAATTGGATGCTCAACTGACCAAGCCACCCAGGTATCCCAGGAGCCTATTGATTAAAAGACCCTTAAGAGATACAGTAATCAAATGCAATATATGGGCCCTGACTAGATCCTGAATCAAAAACTAACCAAAAAATCATCATCATCATCATCATCATCATCATCATCATCATAAGACAATGAGGAAAATGATAATATTGACTCACTATTTGATGATATTGAAGAATTTTTGTCAATTTATTTTAGATATGATAATGATACCATGGTCTTTAAGTCTTTAAAATATGCGTGCGTATGTGTCTACTGAAGCCTACACAGATAACATATGATGTCTGGGATTTGCTTTTTTTTTTTTTTTAAGAGTTTTTTTTTTAAGTAAACTTTCCACCCAACATGGAGCTTAAACCCATGACCCCATAATCAAGAGTCACATGCTCTACCACCTGAGCCCACCAGGCACCCCCTGGGCTTTGCTTTAAAATCATCTAGTGAGGGGAAAGAGATAGTAGGTTGAGTATAAATGAAACTATATGGACCCTATGCTGATAAATATTGAAAATCTGTGATAAATACATGAGGGTTCCTTATATTATATCCTCTATTTCTGTATTACATTTGAAAAGTAAAATACTTTGCTATCACAACAGAGTAACAACAATTTATATAAGTCCTAACAATTCAGTATTAGAAATGCTTTTTCGGGGGGCACCTGAGTGGATCAGTTGGTGAAGCATCTGACTCTTGATCTCAGGTCTTATTCTCAGGGTCTTGAGTTCAAGCCCTGCATTTGGCTGGATATGAAGCCTACTTTAAAAAAAATGCTTTTTTTTCTCGTAAATTATTGAATGTCATGTTAATTCTCTCACATCTCTGATAATAACCTTGGCATGAAAATATTTATACAGCCTACATTTAAATTTCTCCTTCTAATGGGGTTTCTGGGTGGTTCAGTCAGCTGAACATCCAACTCTTGGTTTTGGCTCAGGTCATGGTTTCACAGTTTGTGGGTTTGAGCCCCACATCCAGCTCTGTGCTGACAGTGTGGAGCCTGCTTGGGATTTTCTCTCTGCCCCTCCCCAACTGGCATGCGTGTGTGCTCTCTCTCTCTCCCTCTCTCTCTCTCTGAATAAACAAATAAACTTTAAAAAAAATTAAATAAATTTCTGCCTCTAAGGGCTCCATAATTTGCAAAATTCAAAAATAACTTCTGGTCACCTTGGATCAATCCAGATGGAAATGAATATTGAAAAGTGGAGTCATGATTGTGAAATCTTCAAAAGGTCATAAAATGATTAAGCTCTCAAGTGAACAGAATTTAACTTGATTTTGTGCCTATAGATTGGAGAATCAAAATATGAAAAGGGATTTCAGAAAAGGCTCACTCTGAGAACATCTGAACTCTGAAATATCAACAATCATATTCATTTTACTGAAGGATTGGCCTCAGCCTTACTTTAGCTAGCTACTTCCACTTGAGCATGTAAAAGAAATAACCCAAATTTGACTTGTCATTAACACAGCCATTAGACAGAATAACTGTAGTTACATTCTGAGCCACGATCTTCTAGAAGATTGGATAGTATTTTTGTTTTACACTTTATTGAACTGTAACACACATGATAAAAGTGCACACAAAAATACAATTGATGAATACTCCCAAGTGGAGCATACACATGTAATCAGCATCCAGATCAAAAAACAGGATTTGGGGGATCGCCTGGGTGACTCCGTCCATTAAGCATTTAACTTCGGCTCAGGTCATGATCTCAAGGTTTCTGAGTTCTAGCCCTGCAATAGGCTACACGCTGACAATGCTAAGCCTGCTTAGGATTCTCTCTCTGCTCCTCCCTCACTTGCATGTGCACACATATGCTCTCTTTCTCTCTCTCTCTCAAAATGAATAAAACTTAAAAACAAAAAAACAAAAAGCAGGGGCGCCTGCGTGAGTCAGTCAGTTGAGCCTCTGACTTCAGCTCAGGTCATGATCTCACCGTTTGTGAATTCAAGCCCTGCATCGGGTTCTGTGCTGACAGCTCAGAGCCTGGAGCGTGCTTCCGACTCTGTGTCTCCTCCTCTCTCTGCCCCTCCCATTCTCGTGCTCTGCCTCCCTCTGTCTCTTAATAATAAATAAACATTAAAAAAAAAACAACAAAGCAGGAATTTTCTCTGTTGTGTCCCCTTCCAGTAACGACCGCCTCCAAAGAGAAACCACTCTTTTGACTGCTAACACATGGATTAGTTTTGCCGGTTTTTTTGTATTTTACATAAATAGAATCATACTGTCAGTAAGGACTGTGTCTAGCTTTTTTCACTCATCATTATGTTTGTAAGACTCATCCATGTTTTGTGAAGTTGTAGATATTTCATTCTCATTCCTACTTTTGTATTGTACTGTCTAAATAAACTGCAGTTGATGTAACTAGTCATTCTTCTGTTGATGGGCATTGGAGTTATTTCCAGTTTTGGGCTATTATGAATAGTGCCACTGAGAAAGTTCTCGTACATGTCGTTTGGTGAACATATGTACATATTTTCCTTGGTTGTAGAACTTACAATGGAATTGTTAGGACTTATATAAATTGTTATTACTCTGTTGTGATAGCAAAGTGTTTTACTTTTCAAACATAATACAGAAATAGAGAATATAATATAATGAACTTTCATGTATTCATCACAGATTTTCAACATTTATCAGCATAAGGTCCATATAGTTTCATTTATACTCTACCTACTGCCTCTTTCCTCTCACTAGATGATTTTTTAAGTTTTTTAAAACATTTTTATCTATTTTTGAGAGAGAGACACAGCGTGAGTGGGTGAGGAGCAGAGAGGGAGGGAGACACAGAATCCAAAGCAGGCTCCAGGCTCTGAGCTGTCAGCACAGAGCCCGACGTGGTCTCAAACTCACAAACTGTGAGATCACGACCTGAGCCAAAGTCAGACGCTCAACTGACTGAGCCACCCAAGTGCCCCACTCTCGCTAGATGATTTTAAAGCAAAGCCCAGGGGTTGCCTGGCTGGCTCAGTTGGAGGAGCATGTGACTCTTGATCACAGGGTCATGAGTTTAAGCTCCATGTTGAGTGGAACGTTTACTTAAAAAGTAAATAAATAAAACTTATATATAGGCTGGGTTAGCAGATAATACTGGGGTGGTTCACAACTAACAGTGTGACAGTTCTAGTTGTTCTGCATCCTACCCAACATTTGTTATTTCTGTCTTTTATAATTTTAGCCTTTCTGGTGTATTTTGATTTGGGTGTGGTTTCAACTTGCATTTCTCTCATGGTTAATGAAGTCAAGCACTGTTTCAAATGTTTACTGGCCATTTAAGTGTTCTCTTTTGTAAGCATGTCTGTTGCCCATTTCTATCAGCTAGCCATTTTTTTTTCTTGTTGATTTGTAGGAGCTTTTTATATATTCTAGATAAAAATCTCTTGTTGGATATTTATATTACAAATGTTCTTTCTGCGAGTTGTGTTTTAACTCCTTTTATGGTGCTTTTTGATGAACATAAGTTTGTAATTTTAATATAGCTCAATTCAGTTTTTTTTTTTCCATTATGTGAGTGTTATGTACTGTTTTAAAAGAAATCTTTGCCTACTCAAAGTTTTAAGTTGTTTTTTTTAATGTTTTTTTAAAGCTTTACTATTTTACCTTTTATAAAAAGGCCTACCATCCATTTAGAATTGATTTTTGTGTAAAATGTTTAGGGGCCAAATTACACACACACACACACACACACACACGCACGCACGTGCGCGTGCGCGCGCGCGCGCGCGTGTGTACATATACACCAAATATCTTGGTACCTCATGGCCCAATCAAGTTGACATGTACAACTATTGCACAGGGGCCTGGTGGAGCTTCCTGTTTCGTGAATACATTGATGTGCTGCGAAGGTAACATGCCTGGATTCCATGAGGAGATAGCGTGGAAGCTCTGCCTTATCTCCCAACTTTGGTGTATGACTCTCTTCATTGGTCAGATCTGCATTCTTTATAATTAAACTATAATTGGAAGTATGAGACTTTCCTGAGTTCTGAAAATTCTAGCAAATTATAATACCTGGGGAAGGGTCATGAGACCCCTGATTTGTAACCAGCTGTTTAGAAGTGCAGATGCCCTGGGGACCCCATTTGTGGTTAGCATCTGAAGTGGGGGCAATGCGTGGGGTCTGCATTAATTCTGGGTGTTATATCAGCATTGCAGGACACCAGTTGGTAGCAGAGAATTGGTGCCAGTCACACCTTGTGACATTGGTTCTTCTTCAGTTACCAAATTGTTTTTTATATTCATTTTATTCTCGCTTACCTTTAAGGAGAATTTTACATATTGGTGCCCACTCTGCATGCTTACAGGTGTGCAAAATGCTCCCAAAGCCCTCTATTTTGATCTCCAAATCTCTCTTTTCTATTTTCTCCTTAATGCCCAAAACACCCAGTGAACATTTGTAATTTCCACTCCAGAGGATTTCCTATCATGTCTTAAGTTTTAAGGATCATGAAGTCTTAAATAGCACTTCTTTCTAACAGGTCAGAATGTTCTGCTCTGATGGAGATAATTACAGTGCCATCTCCACAACCTCAGCTCTTGGATCTTTTCTCTTTTTTCTTTTTTACCTAGTTTTCTACCTAGTTTTTTCTCATTAGTTGATTTCACCCAGTATCATGGTTGTAAATGCCATTTATATATTCCAAACTTCACATCTCCTCTGAACTCCAGATTCTTCCATTCAACTGCCCAGTCATCATCTCCACTTACAGGTCTGGTACTCTTCTCAAATTTAACACCTACAAAACTAAGCTCACAATGTTTTCTGCAAAATCTGTACCTCCCACAATCTTCCCAATCTCAGGTAGTGGCAGTTTCATCCTTCTGGTTGCCCAGGTGTGATCCTTGACTCTTTTTTTCACACCCCGTGTCTGATTCATCAACAAACTCTAATGGCTCTATTTCTAAATATATTCCAAATTCAACTTCTTCTCTCTACCCTCACTGCCACCAGTAGGTTCTAGTCATCATTATTTCTTGATTAAATTATTGCAATGTCCTCCTAAATTGTCTCCTTGCAAAGATGTCCCATGCTCCCGACCTCCAAAGTCTATTCCCAACAGAGAGAACAAAGAGATTATATTAACAATAAGAAAAAATAAATAATTCCGATCATGTCATTTCTCAGCCTGAATCCTCCAATGATATCTGTCCCATTCAGAAAAAGAAGCCAAAGTTCTTAGTAAAACCCACAGGCCCTACATGACCTGGATTCATTTCCTCTCTCACTTCATTTCCCAACTTCACCCCTTATTCACTCCATTACAACCACAATGGTTTCCCTTCTATTCCTCTCACATACTAGGCATACTGCCACCTAGGGCTATTTACTAACTATTCTCTTTGCTTGGAATACCCCTCCCCCAAATACATGGCTCATGCCTCACTTAATTCAAGTCACTTCTGAAAATTCTGCTTTTGATTGAGACTTTCACAGGCTACCCCTTATTTAAAATGTCAACCTCCTCATCCCGATAGTCATATTCCTTCTTTCTGCTTGATTTCTCTTCTAACTCATATAACCATCTAATACATTGTGTGTTTTACTTATCCTATACCCAATTAGGAGCCAAATTACATACCATAAGCAATTTAGGAGTTTGGGAAAGACTTCATAGCACAGGATGATTTGAAATGACTTTTGAAAAAATTGATGGGATTTGAATAGTCAGTGGGAGAAAGGAGAGTATTCTATGTGGGGGGTGCGGGGGAAGACATGAGCTATTTTTCATAGATTTGAGATGCAAAATCCCAATCTTTTAAGTAAGTAGGGCATTGTAGTACTTTTTTGGGGCATCTCCTTGAACACAAGCACTTTTTCATCTTTGTTTTCTCAAAGTATATCCCAGTACCTGGAATAAAATAGAAATTCAATAAATATTGGGTGGATAATTGGATGAATAAATAGGTGGA
Organism: Leopardus geoffroyi; assembly: GCF_018350155.1. Classification (NCBI taxonomy): domain Eukaryota; kingdom Metazoa; phylum Chordata; class Mammalia; order Carnivora; family Felidae; genus Leopardus; species Leopardus geoffroyi. The sequence continues at coordinate 36,295,824 of NC_059336.1, read as the reverse complement.
TGAATGAATGAATCAATGGATGAATCAAAGAATGAGTGAGTAGGTAGATGATACCAATTCATGAATTCATCTACTTTCTGTTTAAACTACATTGGGCTCTGATGCATGATAATCATAAAAATTCTTCACCCAGTAGATCAAAAGACTGAGTGAGTTAATGGGACATGTATGGAGCCTGCTTAAGATTCTCTCTCCCTCTCTTGCTCTCCCTGTCTCTGCCCTGCTTGTGCTTTCTCTCTCAAAAAAAAAAAAAAAAAAGGACTGAGTTAGCTTTGACCCACATAGGAAAGAATCTTTCTTAAAAGACTGTAAGAATGTTTTTTATTGTTGTAAAACACACATTATGTTAAATTTAGAATCTTAACCATTTTTAAGTGTACAGTTTAGTAGCATTGAAGACTTTGACATTACTGTGCAATAGATCTCTAGAACTTTCTCATCTTGCAATACCAAAATGCCATACCCACTATATACTTATTACCCATTTTCGTCTTCTCAACTGCTGGTAACCCCCTTTATACTTTCTGTTTCTATGATTTTGACTATTTTTTTAATTAAAAAAAAATTTAATTTTAAGTAGGCTCCATGTCCAATGTGGGGCTTGAACTTATGACCTTGAGATCAAGAGTTACATGCTCCACTGACTGAACTAGCCAGACACCCCAATTTTGACTCTTCTAGATACTCTGTATGAGTGGAATCATACAATATTGGTCCTAAAAAGACTATAGGAAAATTTAACTTTCCTTTATGCTACTTTAACAGTAGTCATTGGAAAACATTCTACCTTGGAAGCTAAAGTTCCTGTTGTGCAATTCAAAACTACATTGAGAAATAAGAGCTGATGATTAATTTCCTGGTTTGATCTTTATGTGTATTCAGTAGAGAAAATGATAATTATTTTCTTTTTATAAATGAGGCAAGTCAAAATATCATATTTTATCAATTCCGAGTCATTCATTTCTGCCCTTCCCACATTTTAATATCTCTGAAATAAATCCATGTCTTATAATCAATGGTATTTTTGCCTTGTGTCAGTTTAATTGGTTGGCATCATTTCCTCTTTCCTGGTGCCATTTTTTTAAAGTTTATTTATTTTGAGAGAGAGAGAGAGAGGGAGAGAGGAGAGCACAAATGGGGAAGGGGCAGAGAGAGAAAAAGAGAGTATCCCAAGCTGACTCCACACTCTCAGTACAGAGCCCGATGCAGGGCTTGAACCCATTAAACATGAGACCATGCCCTGAGCCGAAGTCAAACACTTAACTGATTGAGCCACCCAGGCACCCCCTTGCTGGCATTTTTTATGGACACATTTTACAAGCATTTGTGCCTTTGGACTATGAAATAAGATAAATGATTAACTCAAAATCTCATACCCAGTCCATGACCATAGTAGAATGGACTGGAACTAAGTCTTCCTCAGTTTTAAAGTGAGGTTGTATTTTTTTTTTAATTTTTAAAAATGTTTTATTTATTCTTGAGACAGAGAAAGAGAGATAGACAGAGCTCGAGCAGGGGAGGGGCAGAACGAGAGAGGGATACGGAATCCAAAGCAGGCTCCAGGCTCTGAGCTATCAGCACAGAGCCCAACGCCAGGCTCGAACTCACAAGCTGTGAGATAATGACCTGAGCCAAAGTCAGACGCCCAACCAACTGAGCCATCCAGTTGCCCCTCAAAGTGATGTTTGTTGTTTTTTTTTTTTTTTTAATGTTTATTTATTTATTTTTGAGAGACAGAGACAGAGCACAAACAGGGGACGAGCAGAGAGGGAGACACAGAATCCAAAACAGGCTCCAGGCTCCGAGCTGTCAGCACAGAGCCCAACGTGGGGCTCAAACTCACAAACCGTGAGATAATGACCTGAGCCAATGCCGGACGGACGCTCAACCAACTGAGCCACCCAGGGGTCCCTAAAGTGATGTTTTAATGACTAGGTAACATTTTCACTAAAAACCAAATTGCTTTTATGCCATACCTTATGAATTTAAGGCAACTCTCATTTACTTCTAGCTGCCTCCCATTTGATGTTAAAAAGCTTTTAGTAAAGAAATTACAAGTTTCAGAGACACTTATGACAAGCTTCTTGCAGCTGGGACCTCACCTCATGTTGCCAGATATAGCAGATAACAATATAGGAATGTCTCACATATTGCGTGGGACATCCTTACACTAAAAAGTAGCTTATTGTTTATCTGAAACTCAAATTTGACTGGGCATCTTATATTTAATCTAGCAACCCTAACCTCACCTAATCCTTGGAAGAAGTGCTATCAGTGGATTGGTTTGGACTTTTCAAAAGATTCTCAGTGAGAGGATTAGGCAGGGAGGTGTAAGATGTACCAGTTAATCAAGAGAAGAAGCCTTCTGGACAGTATCTGACCCAGGGTCTTGAAAGTCCCTTGATTTGGCTCCTAAGCTTCATGTTGGAAGTGTACCAAATACTCATTTCGGCTCTGTGCCAAATGACCTAGTGTTACAATAAATATTGGGCTGAAGCCAAATATCACCAACTTAGAATGAACTTCTAGGGCAAGCTGTTTTCTTTAAAGACTCTCAGGCTGAATGGAATTAAATAGCAAAATAAAAATAAATGTGTTTTTTGAATGTTATTTTGTTTAATGTCACAAATGGTAATGATCTAATAATACTGCAAAGACTAAAAATATGGTTTGTATGTAATCTCTATTATTCTGCCTTCCATCCTTATTTAAAATTGTACAAACATTTGTTGGCTTAAAAAGGATAGTGTGTTCTTCCTACAGTTATCTAGTAGAAGTATTCTTGCTTAATATTCCTATTAGTTGATGATCTATTTCCTTATTGATTAAACTATATATGAAATTTTTTAATCATCGATTTTGTATGTAAAATTAATAGCTTTCACAATCATTAGTTGTAGTAGCATCTTATAGTAATAAATAATTATGTTTCAGCTGATTGATAAAATTGTAACATGTAAAGCTCACGAAGGAGACTTTTGTTTCACATTATGTTTTGATGCTTACCTCTATTTGAAAATGAATATTCAGATATTAACACTAAATTCAAAAGAATGATATATCTGTTTTATTTAAACTCCAAGGGTGGTCCTGGACCAGCAGCATTACCTGGGAGGAATACATAGGATCTCAGGCCCACCCTAGACCTGAGGAATCAGAATCTAAGGGTGGGGCTGCATTTTGAATATTGCATTTCATCATTATTGTCTAATCAGCTGACATTGATGAAGAACCAGGGACTCTAAGTGGTCCCTGTGCCTCAAATTGACAACTGGACCTGATTCAGGACTTCTCTCATCTGTGAACTATAGGGATTATTTCAACCAATGGTGAGCAGATGTCAATCTCATTCTATTCCACCCAGTGTTCCTTTTTAGTCCTTACTTAGGTCCTTTACCCCCAGAAATCTCCTACCTCCCGTCTAGCTTTTATCCCTGGTTTTCTACACAGCAATAACTAACTGATACAGTGTCCCCTATGAAAGCTTCATCAAAATAATTATAAAGGCTTACCCAAAAAAATATCTTGGGAGAGGATATAAAAAATATCTTGTTAAGAGGCTTATTCTAAAGAATGATTCTCAGCCCTGGCTGCATATCCAAATTACCTGTTAGCTTTAAAAATTCTGATATACAAGGATCCCTCCAAACAATTTAAGTCTGAATCTCTGAAGGTGCAATGTAGGCATTAGTCTTTTTCTAAAAGTTGTCCAGAGGATGATTCCAACATGCAGCCATTGTGGAGAACCAACGATCTAAAGTCTGGTTTAATTACCACTCCTCCTCTATGCAACTCAGCCTATGCAGCCATACTTGACACTCTTAGAAGTTCAAGTGAATGAAACACAGGACTTCCTAGTTTGGAAAGTCTCATAATCTCTTTATGTCACATGGAGGAACATTTTAAGCAGAGACAAATGGATTCTAAATGCACTTTAGGAATTAAGTTCTTATCACTAGCTTCAGACACATCAAAGTTGGCAAATCAAAAGTTAGCCATAATACTCATGTTTCATTTTCTCTTCTTACTAATTTGGTGACTCCCCCCCCCCAAATGTGTTGAGGTACATTCCCTATCTGCCCCTTTATTTTATCAGTAGGAAAATGATCTCACATTTCAGTGAGACTCAGAGTCCTGTAGACAGTTTGGGATTGACTTTTAAATTGGAATGCCAGGTTAAATATTGGTTCTGATCTCTCAACTTAACACAGTCTTTTGGGGAAAAACATCCATTTTTAACAACTCTTCTGGCCATAAGACTGTTGTTTATATTTAACCCAAATCCCTCTAGCAGCTGAACAGTTCATCTCTCCTCTTGAAGAGGAATTCTTGATTACAGTTCCACAATCCCAGGTGCGCTTTGGAATCTGAAATTTGTGGAGTGTAGAAAGGTAATGCAGCGCATATATGGCAAATCATATCCCATCTCCAGGGAGTTCTAAAGCAGCATCCTGTAACAAACATATTTAAATCTGTGCAAATGAAACATAAAAATTCACAGCAAGCATGATGAATAGACATTATAAACAGTCTTATGTGAGTTCTGATTTTGTCATTAAATTTAGGAGAAATTTTACTTTTCAGAGCTTTTTCTATCTGGGCATTAAGGATAAGAGATTGTAGACTGCAAGTTCCTACAAAAAAATAAAATTGAGTGAACTTCAATTGGGAAAGGCTGAAGGGGAAACAAATGAACAACAGCAGTGGTATATGCTGCAAGAGCACATTTAACAGATTTCTTCCCACAAACAAACTGGATTTGGAATGAAAATTGTCCGCGGCCAGACTCAGAGTCCCAACCGGGAGACCTTGCAATAAAAAGGTACTGATTTGGATTGGGAGTTGGGTTTTTAGGGAGAGACAGAAGAAGGGAAATAATAACAAGTCTTGGGAGTGTCTAGAAATGGCATCTTGTATGTGGGCTAATTATTTTCAATGATGAGTCATCCCCCAAGCAGTTCACAGCTGGCTCCCTTTTAGTTCTCCATTTTAAAATTCATCTACATCAGTGCAATTAGTGGTGAGTTGTTCAGGATGTCTTGGCCCACCCTTGGACAGACCCATTGTTCCTGGAGCTTTTTAGAAATCTCATGGCTTCTCTTTAGATCTTCTGATTTTGCATCCAAAATGCTTGGGTCTTGTCTTTTCCTTGACTGTTTTCTCTTGACAGGGAGAAGGAAGGGATCCCTTGGGTCTCCTTTGATTATTGAATTGGCTTTTGCTCAAGGAACCTAATAGGTTAGTGAAAACAAGGTGCAAAGTGGGAAGCTCTGGCCCTCTTTTAAGAAACCATATGCTGCTTTTCTTTCTCAGCATATTCCTGAAAATTTCCTTTTGGCATCATGTTTTACAGAATGGATCTAAGCTGAGATGTGTTAAATCTAAGATAGGTTAAAATTCAGAAGCAAACCATTTTTTCCTCTCAAACAGTTCACTGGGTACAATAAGCACTTCCGAAGTGTAAAGTCACTTTTAAGATAATCTTAGGGCTTTTTGTAGTGTAAATTTTGTCACTGCAGAGCGTACATACAGAAAAGTGCCCAAATCATAAGGGAATGGATAGAGAAGTGAACTTATGACAGAGTTTACACATTGTATAGCCAGTGCTTTGGCCAAGAAATAAAACATGACCAACACTCCAGAAGCCCTTCCTGTGGTCCCCAGGCCAAGATGACCACCAAACTTCTAAAACCATAGGTTAATATTTTGTTTGTTAATTTACATCTTCTGTTTTTTATTTCTTTTTCACAACACTATAGATGGAGATTCATCCACATCATCTTGATGGCTGCAGTGCCACTGTTTTCATTGCTGTGTAGGGCTCTCTTGTATGCTCTGCCATTTAAACCTTCTACCACGGCGGTCTTTTGGCTTCTGACTGCTCTGGGCTGCTAGGGCTAGTGATGTTTGAAGCATTCTGGTATGTGTCCTGTGTGAACATATATATTCTTTCCTGTCGAATACCTAGAAGCAGGATTGCATAGTTGGGTCATATGACATGTACATGTCACCTCTCATCCATGCTGCCAAATGTTCTCCAAAGTGATTGCACTAATTTTCACTCCCAGCAGCAGTTTCTGAGAGTTCCATGGAGCTTTAAAAAACAGATATCTGGGGCGCCTGGGTGGCTCAGTTGGTTAAGCGTCCGACTCTTGATTTCGGCTCAGGTCATGATCTCGCAGTTTGTGGGTTCAGGCTCCGTGTGGGCTCTGCATTGACAGTGTGGAGCCTGCTCAGGATTCTCTCCCTCTCTCTCTACCCCTCCCCCACTTGTGCTCACTCTCTCTCTCTCAAAATAAATAAATAAGCTTTAAACAAATTTAAAAACAGGGGTACCTGGGTGACACAGTTGGTTAAGCATCCGACTTCGGCTCAGGTCTGATCTCACCATTCTTGAGTTCAAGCCCTACGTTGGGCTCTGTGCTGACAGCTCAGAGCCTGGAGCCTGTTTCAGATATTGTGTCTTCCTCTCTCTGCCCCTCCTCTGCTCATGCTCTCTCTCTCTCTCTCTCTCTTAAAAATAAACCTTAAGGGGCGCCTGGGTGGCGCAGTTGGTTAAGCGTCCGACTTCAGCCAGGTCACGATCTCGCGGTCCGGGAGTTCGAGCCCCACGTCGGGCTCTGGGCTGATGGCTCAGGGCCTGGAGCCTGCGTCCGATTCTGTGTCTCCCTCTGTCTCTGCCCCTCCCCCGTTCATGCTCTGTCTCTCTCTGTCCCAAAAATAAATAAACGTTGAAAAAAAAATTAAAATAAATAAATAAATAAAAAATAAACCTTAAAAAAATAAATATTAAAAAATAATTTAAAAACAGATATCCAAGCTCAGTAATATTTTTCAGTTTAGGTATCTGAAGCTGTCCATTGGTATTATATCTATAAGGATTCTCACAATTAATCTCCAAGCCTGTCCTTACCTTTAAAAACAATTTCATGTTTTGGGGCATCTGGATGGCTCAGTCAGTTAAGCTTCCGACTTTGGCTCAGGTCATGATTTCATGGTTCATGAGTTCAAGCCTCATGTCAGGCTCTGTGATGACAGGTCAGAGTCTGGAGTCTGCTTTGGATTCCGTGTGTGTGTCTCTCTCTCTGCCCTCCCCCACTCATACCCTGTCTCTCTCTCAAAAATAAATAAAACATTAAAAAAAATTTCTTTTAACTTAAAAGAATAAAAAATAAATAATTTCATGTTTTAAAGTAAGCTTCAAGTTTCAAAAAAAAAAAAAAATGCCTGGCTTACTGTTTTATGAGCTTCATGGCACCCTGTGGCCTTTCCTGTCCTTCCCTGATGAATCTTCTTCAGCAAAGCCTGGTGTTATGGTTTGACCATTTGTGAGTTTGCAGGGATCAGTTTAAGAGACTTACAATTTAAGAACACGTTTCAATATTAGAACTTAACTCATGAGTCATTGGAGAGTTTGCTGAGAAAGTGTTCTCAATTCTTTTTTTTTTTTTTTTTAATTTTTTTTTTCAACGTTTATTTATTTTTGGGACAGAGATAGACAGAGCATGAACGGGGGAGGTGCAGAGACAGAGGGAGACACAGAATCAGAAACAGGCTCCAGGCTCCGAACCATCAGCCCAGAGCCTGACGCGGGGCTCGAACTCCCGGACCGCGAGATCGTGACCTGGCTGAAGTCAGACGCTCAACCGACTGCGCCACCCAGGCGCCCCAGTGTTCTCAATTCTAGCAAAATCCAATACTGACCCTAACTTCAGACAACAAAGTTGTCAGGGAGATTTTCGCATGTGGTTTCTGTATCTCATTACTTTGTAGTCACATTAGTAGACATTCATAAAGCAAAGAATATATAAAGGCCATATGCAACTCACACAAGGTTTCCTCTAATAATGGCCTTATTTTATGCACAGGTATATAAGTTAGTAAAAGTAATACCTATTTATTAACTGCTGACTATGCATCAAGCAGTGTAACCCAGGCTTTAGACCCTTGCTACTCAAAATGTAGTCCAGGACCAAGCAGCATGGACAACATCTGGGAGCTTGATAAAAATGTAGTCTCAGGTCCCATCCAGACTTGCTAAGTCAGAACAAGATGCCCAAGGAATACTGATACACGCTAAAGTTTGAAAAACGCTGGTTTTAGACACATGCGAATTAATTCTTGCTATGGTATGACCATCTAAACACAGGAGGAGAAAAAGCCCCATTTTATTTATTGTTATTTCATATCAACCTATTTATAACATCTTTTTTCCCCAACTTTATTGAGATATAATTGACACATGACCTGTAAATTTAAGTGGTACAATGTGTTGGTTTGATACACTTAATGCAAAATGATTACCAACATAGTGTTACTAAAACTTGCATCACATCATCCACTTACCATTTCTTTTTTTGTGGTGAGAACATTTAATATCTACTCTCTTAGTGACTTTCAAATATATATATATATATATATATATATATATATATATATATTCAGATCCCCTGCCCATTTTTAATTGGATTGTGTTTTGCTATTAGGTTGTATGAATTCTTTACATATTTTGGATATCAATCCTTTATCAGATACATGATTTGCAAATATTTTTTCTGATTCCATAGGCTGTGTTTTCATTTTGTTGATGGTTTCCTTTGCTGTGCAGAAGCTTTTTTAGCTTGATATAGTACCACTTATATATTTTGCTTTTATTGCCTTTGCTCTTGGTGTCAAATAAAAAAAAAAAAATCATTGCCAAGACAGATGTCAGGGAGCTTACTGCCTATGTTTTCTGCTAGGAGTTTCATGGTTTCAGGTCTTACATTCAAGTCTTTAATCCATTTTAAGTTAATTTTTATGTATAGTGTTAGATAGTGGTCTAGTTTCATTCTTTTGCACATGGCTATCCATTTTATCAATACCATTTATAAAAAGGCTGTCCTTTCCCCATTGTATATCCCTGGTTCCATTTTTTTTTCAAAGTAGGCTCCATGCCCAACATGGGGCTTGAACTCACCATCCCAAGATCAAGAGTCGCATGCTCTTCCAACTGAGCCAGCCAGACGCCCCTATTCTTGGTTCCTTTGTCATAAATTAATTGATCATTGATATGTGGGTTTATTTCAAGGCTCTCTATTCTGTTCCATTGATCTGTATATGTATGCCTATATATGTTTTGGGGTTTGCTTTCGTTTTTGTTTTTGCTTTCTTTTTGAGAGAGAGAGAGAGAGCACTCGAGCAGGGGAGGGGTAGAGGGAGAGAGAGAATCTTAAGCAGGCTTTATGCCCATGGAGCCCAACGTGGGGCTCAATCTCACAACCAAGAGATCATGACTTGAGCCGATATCAAGAGTGGGACACTTAACTAACTGAGCCACCCAGATGCCCCATGCATTTATACTTTGACCAAGATTTGTTTCCATATTTTAGCTATTGTGAATAATATTGCAATGAACATGGGAGAGCAGATATCTTTTTGTAAAATCGTTTCCATTTCCTTTGGATATATACCAAGAAGTAGGATTGCTAGATCATCTGGTAATTTTATTTTTAATTCTTTTAGTAACCTCCATATTGTTTTCCATAGTGGTTGCACCAATTTACAATCCCATTTTATTTCTTTTTTGTTAAGTTTATTTATTTACCTTCAGAGAGAAAGAGCATAAGCTGGGGAGGGGCAAAGAGAGAGGGAGAGAGGGAATCTCAAGTAGACTCTGCACTGTCAGTGAAGAACTCATGAATGGTGAGATCATGACCTGCGCTGAAATCGAGTCAAATGCTTAACCAACTGAGTCACCTAGGCACCCCCATAGCCCATTTTAGAGATGAGGAAGCAGAGGCATAAAAAAATCCTTGAAAATGCAAATTTATTTATTTATTTATTTATTTATTTATTTATTTATTTAATGCCTAAAGTAGGCTTCACGCCCAGAGTGGAACCCAACATGGGGACTGAACTTACGATCCTGATATCAAGACCTGAGGCAAGATTAATAGTGGATCACTTAACTGACTGAGCCACCCAGGTGCCCCAAAAATGCAAATTAAAGAAAGACTGACAGTAGAGCACAGGCTTATAATCATTATGCTGTGTGACCACCAACCAATTTTATAAGCATTTGATTTATGTGGACATTCTTAGGACCTTAACTTGGTGTAAATAAATGATAATAAGCCTACCAAGTAAGCAGGTTTAATAATAAATTTGGCATCTTGTCTTTTAAGTATTGACTTTTGGACACTTTGCTGGTAAATGATTAAACAAGGAAGAATGTGATAACAGAGAATTGGTTTTGTCCTCAGGAAATGTGGGCAGTTTGGTGTGGGTGGGGAAGCACATGCATACATGAGTTGACACAGCTGAACTTCACCTCAGGTTTGTGCTCCAGATAACAGCAGAGTTCAGATATCCTCCTAACTTTTTATTTTGTCAAATCCCACCACCTTTTTGTGTTTCAGGAAATGCCTTACTGCAAAGAACATGCCCCCCCCCCCCCCCCCCACCAAACCGGCTTAGATAAGACTGGCTGTCTACTCTTTCTCAGGACTCTCACCAGATTTGTAGATGACCCTCTTGTTTACTTGTGACAGGCCAAACATGGACCTTTCTTCTCTTTTTGCTTGAAGGCACTGAAAGGCCAGATCCACTCCCTGTTCTTTGTCTCATGAATGATTAGCTGAGATGAGAACTATTTGTCCCTTTCTGAATCTAGCTAGACACAGAGATAAACATTTCCTGTTCACCCGATTGCAAAGTATTCCAACTGTAAATTATCCTGCCTATAATTGCTTACCCTTCCCTATAAAAGGGTAAGGCAAATTAATAGATACTGTGTGGTGTTCTTCCTATTTTTTAGCCTAAACAAAATCTATCTTCTTAGTTGTTTTGTTTTTTCCTTGGCCACAGCTCATTCAAGTTTTCATATTTTCAGTGACTAAGGTTGGTGGTTAATTGGCAAAAATACACCTTGCCTTATACATCTGAGCTTTGTAATATTAAGAGGAAGAAATGACTGCTCTTTTGAAGCCTGCAAGAATATCTTCTTCCCAATTTACTGTCATCTTACCCCAGGTTTGGTAACTATGACAAGTAACCATCTTCCCAAAGGCTCTCTGGGGCACAAGACATCACCTGGGCTCCAGCATCAGCCTATATTAAGTCAATCTTTAGCATACGCTCAGTAGCCTCTGAGCTTCCTGCTAAGGTGCTGAAAACTTTTGAAAACTGAGAGAATTTTTTTTAAACATTATATATTTTTAAGCGTTTATTTATTTTTGAGAGAGAGAGAGAGTGGGGCGGGGAGGGGCAGAGAGACGGGGACCAAGGAGCAGGAGCAGGCTCTATGCTGAGAGTAGAGAGCCCAATGGGAGCTCAAACTCACAAACTGTGAGATCATGACCTGAGCTGAAGTTCAATGCTTAACCAACTGAGCCACCCAGACACCCCAAAAGAGTGTGAGAATGTTTAAAACAAAAATCCTTGGTGGGACACCTGGGTGGCTCAGTTGGTAAAGTGTCCAACTCTTAGTTTCAGCTCAGGTCATGGTCTCACGATTGGAGAGAGTGAACCCTGCATCCGGCTCTGCTCTGGCAGCATGGAGCCTGCTTAGGATTCTCTCTCTCTCCATCTCTCTCTGCCCCTCCCCTGCTCCCTCGCTCTCTCTCTCTCTCAAAAAAAAAAAAAAAATCTTAAAGTAGAAATCCTTGGGCCACCTGGGTGGCTCAGTCGGTTAAGCATCTGACTCTTGATTTTACCTCACAGTTGTGAGATCCAACCTCACATTGGTCTCTGCACCAAGCATGGAGCCTGCTTAGGATTCTCTCTCCCCCTCCTTCTCTCTCTGCCCCACTCGTGCTTTCTCTCTCTCTCTCAAAAATAAATAAAATAAATAAATAAATAAATAAATAAATAAATAAATAAATAATTTTTTTTTAAAAAAAAAAGTAGAAATCCTCTAGATATCTAACTGTATATGAGATTGCAGAATTGATCTAATGAGCATTGGAAGGGGCTTTGAATGAAGATATATAATATAGATGCTCTTTTGACATTTGTGTTTCACTTAATAACATCATTTTTCTCCTCTAGGAGTCTGTTTAACCTCTGAACACAAAAGGTATTATGGAAGAAATATGTATTTATTCAGTTTCACTTGTCACAAGGAAGAAAAAGCAACCACTTTCCTGTACTTTGCTAAAAGGCATGTTTTCTACAAAACAATTCTAGAAGTCAAAAAGGAAAGTTTCCATTTATTCTTTCATTTTTTGCATTACAGATACAATCTTGAGATTAATAAACCCCATCTGAGCATCCTTTGCAAAGCATCTGTATTGTGAGTTCAATGTTAAATGATTATGGACTAGAGAATAAATAAATGAATAAATAAATAAATCCTGATTAATGAAACAGTTTTTGACTTGGATTTAAAAATCCAGATGACAATGTTATTTGGTGGCATTTTCATAGAAATGTGTAGAAGATATTTAATGAATTCAAATTAGGAAGTTTTTTCTAGGTTCTCTTAAAATCAGGCCTAAAGCATCAATAGAAACAGATGTACACAAATCTGTTAATTACTGTATCTTTAAAATTCTACCATGCTATGTAAGAATTATTAGAATTCTAATGACTAAAGGGATCTATATATAAATGTTTATGACTATAAAAACTTTTATTCTGCATATAAGAAAGATCACCTATTTACTTCTCAAGCACTTTCACTGCCCACCACCACCTCGTTTTCATTGAAATATCAAGATTTACTTTCATATAAATATTTTCTAGTCTGCCTCTAGAGAATAATTAAGCAGAACCAACAACACTGAAGATAATTAAAAGCTTGGAATAGATTTCAGAGGTAGCAAGAAATAACATCAAAAAAAGTGTAGACCTTTATGCACCATAGCAACAGGGAGCCTGGATTTTGAGCCTAAATCAACCAAATTATTTTTGTAGTATAAATACACAGCTAGATTAAAGTTATCTTAGCATTTTCACAAAATAATCTCTTTACTCTGAATCAGTGCATAAGATATCAAAAGCAATGTCCATTTTTTTTCTAAATTAATTATAAACTGAGTTTATCTAAGGTCAAAAAAGCAGCATCTTCTATTTTTTCCCCAGTTTTGTTGAGATATAATTGGCATATAGCATTGCATAAATTTAAAGGGTACAACCCAATAATGTGATACACATATTATCTTGTGTCCAATTACCACAGCAAGGTTAACACCTCCATGACCTCACATACTTACATTTGTGTGTGTGTGCATGTGTGTGTATGGTAAGAATATTTCAGAGCTACTCTCTTAAGAAACTTTCAAATATATAATACAGTACTGTTAATGATACACAGAATGTATTCATCTTATCACTGGAAGTTGGTACCCTTTGACCAACATTTTCCCTTTTCCCCAGTACCCCATCCCTTGGCAACCACCATTTCACTCTATGTTCCTATGAGTTCAGCTTTTTTAGATTCACATATAAGTGAGATCATAGTGTTTTGTCTTCCTCTGTCTGACTTATTTTTTTTAATTTTTTTAATGTTTTTTTTTTTTTTTGAGACAGAGAGAGACAGAGCATGAGCAGGGGAGGGGCAGAAAGAGAGGGAGACACAGAATCTAAAGCAGGCTCCAGGCTCTGAGCTGTCAACACAGAGCCTGACATGGGGCTCGAACTCACAGACTGTGAGATCATGACCTGAGCTGAAGTCGGACACTTAACCAACTGAGTCACCCAGGAGGCCCTCTGTCTGACTTATTTCACTTAGCATAAGGTCCTCAAGGTTCACCCATGTTGTCACAAATGGCAAGATATCCTTCCTTTTGTGTCTGAAAGGTATTCGATTTTATATAGATAAATATATGTACAATATCTATAAAGATATATATTAGATATAATACATAGATAAAATACATATATAGATATAATAGATAACATATATTATAGATATAATAGATATTTAGATAGATATGTAATAGCATATATATTATAATATATATCACATATGTCATATTTTCTTTATCCATTCATCTCTCGATAGACACTTAGGTTGTTTCCATGTCGTACCTATTACAAAATGATGCAGTGAACATGGAAGTGCAGATATCTCTTTGAATTATTTCAATTCCTTCAGATATATATCCAGAAGTGGGATTGCAGGGTCATATGGTAGTTTAACTTTTTGAGGAACCTCCATACTGTTTTCCATAGTGTCTATACCAATTAACATTCTCATCAACAATGCAAGAGGTTTTCTTTTTTGCACATCCTTGCCATAATTTGTTATTCATTTCTTTTTCATAATAGCCATTCTAACACATGTGAATCTCATTTCAGTTTTGATTTGCATTTTCCTGATGATTAGTGATGTTGAGCATCTTTTCATGTATCTGTTGACCATCTGTATATCTTCTTTGGAAAAATGACTCATTCAGTTCCTTTGCCCACTTTTAAAATGATTATTTGGGTTTTTTTTCTATTGAGTTGTATAAGTTCTTTATGAATTTTGAGTATTAACTCCTTATCAAATAGTTTGCAACATATTTTCTTCCATTCCATAGATCGTCTTTTTATTTTGTGGTTTGTCTTTTTTTTTTTAAGTAAGCTCTAGTCCCAAAATGGGGCTTGAACACATGACCCTGAAATGAAGAGTCACATGCTCTACTGACTGAGCCATCCAGGAGCTTCTGTTGATTGTTTTCTTCTGCTGTGCAAAAGCTGTTAGTTTGAGGGGCGCCTGGGTGGCGCAGTCGGTTAAGCGTCCGACTTCAGCCAGGTCACGATCTCGCGGTCCGTGAGCCGTGAGTTCGAGCCCCACATCGGGCTCTGTGCTGACCGCTCAGAGCCTGGAGCCTTGTTTCCGATTCTGTGTCTCCCTCTCTCTCTGCCCCTCCCCTGTTCATGCTCTGTCTCTCTCTGTCCCAAAAATAAATAAACGTTGAAAAAAAAAATTAAAAAAAAAAAAAAAGCTGTTAGTTTGATGTACCCCCACTTGTTTATTTTTGCTTTTGTTGCTTGTGTTTTTGGTGTCATATCCAAAAAATTGTTATCAAAGCCCATGTCAAGGATTTTTTCCCCTATGTTCTCTCCTAGGAGTTTTACAGTTGCGGGTCTTCTATTTAACTATAATTCCTTTTGAGTTAATTTTTTTGAGTGGTGTGAGATAGGGTCCAATTTTATTCTTTTGCATGTGATTATTCAGTTTTCTCAGCACCATTTACTATTAGTGTATAGAAACACAATTGATTTCTGCAGGCTTACTGGATTTATTAGTTCTAATAGTTTTTTGGTGGAGTCTTCAGGATTTTCTCCATATAAAATCATATCAGCTGTAAAAAGACAATCTTCCTTCTTCCTTTCTGATTTGGATGCCTTTTATTTCTTTTTCTTCTCTAATTGCCCTGGCTAGGATTTCCAGTACTATTAAATAGTGGTGGTGATAGTTGGAACCCTTGTCTTGATCCTGATCTTAGAGGAAAAGCTTTCAACCTTTCACCATTGAGCATAATGCTAGCCATGTGTTTGTCATACATGGCCTTTATTATACCCAACTTTTATCCCCAACTTTTTCACAGTCTTTATCATAAAAGGATGTAGAATTTTGTCAAATGCTGTCTCTGTATCTACTGAAATAATCATGTGATTTTTATCTGTATGATGTATTACATTTATTGATTTGCACGTGGTAATTCCATCCTTGCACCCCAGAGATAAATCCCACTTGATCAAAAGGTGTATGATACTTTTAATTTATTATTGAATTTGGTTTCCAGACATTTTGATGAAAATTTTGCATCTATATTCATGAATATTTACATCATATTCATCAATATAGTATAGTGGCCTGTAGTTTTCCTTTCTTGTACTGTCCTTATCCAATTTTGGTATCAGAGTAATGCCGGCCTTATAAAATGAATTTGAGCATATTCTCGCCTCTGAAATTTTTGGAAGTTTGTGGATTGGCATTAACTTTGTTTGGTAGAATTCATCAGCTGGTCCTGGGCTTTTCTTTGTTCAAGGTTTTTGATTACTGATTGAATCTCCTTACCTATTATTGGTCAATTTGTATTTCCTATTTCTTCATGATCCAGTCTGGGTAGCTTGTATGTTTCTAATAACTTATCAATTTTTTTCTAGGTTATTCAATTTTTTGTTGTATAATTGTTCATATTAGTTTCATAATCTTTTGCATTTCTGTTGTTTTGGTTGCAATGGCTCTCATTTCTGATTTTATTGATTGAGACTTCTCTCTTTTCTTCTTAGTCTAGCTAAAGATTTGTCAATTTTGCTTGTCTCTTTAAAAAACCACCTCTTAGTTTTATTGGTCTTTACTATTCTTTACCTGGCCTCTATTTCATTCCATTCTGTTCTGATCTTTCTTATTTTCTTCCTTCTGTTAACTTTGGACTTAGTTTATTCTTCTTTTTTTACTACCATGACGTGTAAGATTGGGTTGTTTATTTGAAATATTCCCTTTTTTCTTAATATAAACATTTATCACTATAAACTATACCCATAGATTTGGGTATGTTGTGTTTACATTTTCATTTGTTTCAAGACATTCTTTTGCTTCTCTTTTGATTTCTTCTTGATCCATTGGTTGTTTAGGAGCGTGTTGTTTAATTTCCACATATTTATGAATTCTCCAGTCTTTTTTAATCCGTTTACTTTGAGCCTATATGTGTCCTTAATGGTGAATTTCTTCTAGGCAGCATATAGTTGTGGGGCTTTTTTAAAATCCATTCTGCCACTTTATGACTTTTGATTAAGAGAATTCAATCCATTTATTTTAAATTATTGATAGGTAAGGGTTTATCATGCCCTTTTTATTATTTGTTGCTTGTTTTGTAGTTCCCTTGTTTCTTTCTTCCTCTATTGCTATCTTCCTTTGTGAACTGATGGTTTTCCATAATAACCAAGTATAAAGTTTTGATACACTTGTTTGTGTATCTACATGTTTTTGCTTTGTGGTTACCATGAGGCTTACATAAAACATCTTATAGATTTAACAACTTATTTTATGCTGATAACAGTTTTACTTCAATACAAAACTCTACTCTTTTTTAATGTTTATTTATTTATTTTGAGGCAGGGGAGGGGCAGAGAGTGAGGGAAAGAGAAAATCCCAAGTGGTCTCCATGCTATCAGTGCAGAGCTTGATGTAGGGCTCAATCTCACAAACTGTGAGATCATGACCTGAGCCAAAATCAAGAGTTGGATGCTTAACTGACTGCTTAACCACCCAGGTGCCCCAAACCCTACTCTTTTGGTCCCTTCCCCATTCTGTTTCAATGTCACAATGTACCTCTTTTTATATTGTGTATCCATTAACAAATTATTATAGCTACAGTTATTTTTAATGCTTTTGTTAACAATTTTACAAATATGTCATAATTTATTTATTCATTTAACATTAAATAGTGCCTAATTGTTTCCCAAAGTTGTTCCATTTACATATAATTTACACAGATCAGTATACAAGGGTTGCTGTTGCTCTGCAATCCTACCAACATTTGGTATTGTTAGACTAAGAAGTCTTGTTTGCTAATTGCATGAATATGCTACTTATTAATTTAAACTTTTCGTGTAAGTTTAAATTTAAAACAACCAAATATATAAGTTGGACCTAAATTACAGTTTATTATCATAAATTACTTGCAAATATCAGTGACTTCACATAATAAAGATTTATTTTTCATTCATGCAAAATCCAATGTAGAATTTTCTGATTGATTAGTTGGCCTCCTAGGGAGGGGGTTCTCCTTCAAGGAGTGACTCGGGTATCCATACTTCTTTCTTTTAAAAAAAAATTTTTTTTAATATTTATACATTTTTGAGAGACAGTGCGAGTGGGGAAGGGGCGGAGAGAGAGGAAGACAGAGAATCTAAAGCAGGCTCCAGGCTCTGAGCTGTCAGCACAGGGCCCGACATGGGGCTTGATCTCGCAAATCATGAGATCATGACCTGAGCTGAAGTCCAATGCTCAACTGACTGAGCCACCCAGGTGCCCCCATGCTTCTTTCATATTGTGTTATTCAATACATGGCCTTCATGGTTGCCACAGAAAGTGAAAAAGAACATTGAGGTTTGAGCCACTGATTTCAAGACCAATATATCTAATCATTCATTCATCAACTCATATTCTATTGATCAGATCCCAGACACAAGGTAAAGGGAGGCTGGAAAATGTAGCTGTCCCATGTACCAGGAGAAAAAAAAAAGGAGACTAATGAGCATCTAGCCAGTCTTTAACACAGTATGGTAGAATTCAACATATTAGTGTTTCACAGTATGAAAATATATCATGATTTTCAGATTTGTCACCTGAAAAATTTGAAAACCACTGAGGTAAGTTCTTCTTTACAAAATTGTCACTCCTGCTGGGCTCTATAAATGCTGTTTCACCATTTTCAAACAAAAATTAATTATCCTGACCAAAAACACTGGATCAAATTAGATGATTAGGCCATAGATATAAATGAATATATTCATTCAATGAATAGCTCCATTCCCACATTTCACTTCAAGAACAGATTTTCTGGAATGAAGTTGAGACAAATTCTTTTTCTTTCGGTATAGGCTTATTGTCTAGGTTTCTTTTGTTTTCAACTCTTAACTCAAGAGTCACATATGCCATCTAAATGACAGCAAAAACCAAATGATTTGATCCCAAGTTCCTAAAGCTTTTTAGGCATTTATAATATTCTAAATGAAATGTCCAGGATGGTTGTATAGCTAGCTCTCTAGGGATGATGTACACTTAGAGATTATGATTATCAGACTTTATTATTCTTCACCATAGCTAATTTCTTCAAGCCTATTGGTCTTCCAAGTTTTTAAGTAAAATTCTCTGGTTCTATTTCATGCTGACCACAGGAATCTTCTTCTTTGTAAAGTGGAAGCATAAAAGACTACATAAACAACGTATAGTTTATATAAATCTTTATGCTGTGCTTTATAAAAAAATGAATTTTACTAACTTGGAGTCCAAAGCAAAGGCCTTTCCAACAAACAACAAATTAAATAATTCATTTCTAGTAATGTGAAATAAATTTAAGTGAATCAAAAAATAATAAGAGGATCAAATATTCAGGATGACTACAGTATTATTATTAAAATGTAGGGTTTTTTCCCATCTAATTATTACTCCTGCTATCTGTTATGAGATGTTGCTGGTTATGGTGATGATGGCCAGGGGATGGTAACTTGGTGAAGATTGTGATGTCATATTTGGTATAATTTTAGCCATATCTCAAGGAGGTAAGTATTATTATCCTCACTTTATTGAAGATGAAATGAAGGTCCAGTGTCCCATCTATTATCACATGGTTAGAAGCAGTAAGACTCAAATGTGAAGCTTCCATTTAAGCTGTTAGTGACTTTTGTTTTTTTTTTTTAAAATGCAAGAGCTGCCTCAATTAGAATGGTGCTCAATTACATAAGATCATATGATTTAGGGCAACACACCTTGTATTGGCCTTGTTTGTTTGTTTTACAAATTCCCACAACGTTATAAAATTCGATTCTTCACACAGCAATTTCATGGCTCAGTATCCCTTTACAGAATCTCTGCCCATAAAAAAAAAATTTTGTTATTGTTGGTTCAGTCTTCCCACTGTCTGGGAAGAATTATGTTTTAGTAAATTAGAAATGAGAAATGCACTATTGATCAAACAAAGCAAAATTAAACTTTACTTGAGGGAAGGAAAAATATGCTGGTCTTCCTGAGAGATGATCTTGGCCTCTTGATTCATGTCCTAAACACACTAAATACGAAAAATAGACTCAGCAAGTGTATCACGGAAACTAGTCATGAACTGGATAAAAAGACTTCGCTCATAGAAAGCTCACAGCATTGTTTCTTAGACTCATCTCAGAGCACTTATGTGCTTTAATTTTTAGAAGAGACATCACTATTAAAACTGCTTAATCTTTCTGGGGCTCAGTTTTCTCATCTGTCAAACAGGATACAACAGAGCTGTTCTTTTCTCTTGAGGTTGCAAAGCTCAAATGAAATGACAGCTGTGCAGGTTGACTTACACACTATTCCCAGTTCCTTCTTTGGGTAGGCTCAATCTTCTTTTTTTTCTTTTTTAATTTTAACGTTTATTTATTTTTGAGAGAGAGAGAGAGAGACAGAGCATGAACAGGGGAGGGGCAGAGAGAGAGGGAGACACAGAATCTGAAACAGGCTCCAGGCTCTGAGCGGTCAGCACAGAGCCCGACGTGGGGCTCGAACTCACAGACCGTGAGATCATGACCTGAGCCGAAGTCGGATGCTCAACCGACCGAGCCACCCAGGTGCCCCAGGCTCAATCTTCTTGAGTGAAAGTAAGGGTTACAGGCTACTGCAGTTGCTGTGATCCCGCATCTGCACTCAGTTCCAATGTGTGGGTTTTTCCCCACACCGCCAACCTCGGTGTCCTATATATCAACTCAATTCTCACCCTATCCACCTACAGACAGCATCAGATTGCACAAGTTATAAGGCTCAGCCCCACCAGAGTGCCCCTCACTTCAGATGCCAATCACCAAGCTTGCCACCTGTGTTTCTGACCAACTGGCTATAAATCAGAGCTTCCCACTATCCCCTCCTAAGGTTTGATTAATTTGCTAAAGCAGCTTATAGAATCAGGAAAGCAGTTTACTGACCATATTACTGGTTTATTACAAAGGATATGAAAGGCTCTGAATTGATGGCCAGATGAAGAAAGACATAGGGCAAGGTACATGAGGGGGGAGAGTGAGCTTTCTTACTCTTCCAGCATGCCACTCTTTCCAAACCTCCACATGTTCACCATCCTGGAGGCTCTCTGAACCCTGTTCTTTTTGGGTTTTATGGAGGATGTATTACATAGGCAAGGTTGATTAAATCATGAGCCATTGGAGACTGAACTCAATCTATAGCCCATCTCTCCTCTTCCCAGGTCAGGTGGGTCTGGGAGATGGAGAGGACTAAAAGTTCCAACACTTTAATCATGCACTTGGTTTGCTCTGGCAATCAGTCCCCATCATTAGGTGACCTAAGGGTTTTTAAAAAGTCAACCATTGGGGCACCTGGGTGACTCAGTCATTTGAGCATCCTACTCTTGACTTTTGCTCAGGTCATGATCCCAGGGTGGCCTGCTTAAGATTCTCTCTCTCCCTCAGCCTCTCTCCCCTACTCATGCTCTCTCTCAAAAGTAAAATATAAAATAAAATAAAATAAAATAAAATAAAATAAAATAAAATAAATAAAATGTAAAATAAAATAAAACGTAAAATAAAACATAATAAATCTTAAATAAAAAATCAACCATTAAAGTAACAAAAGACACTTAGAAAATCCCAAGGGTTTTAGGAGTTCTGTGCCTGGTGTGGAGGACTAAGACCCACCCAAATAAATTTTTTTTTTTTAATTTTTTTTTTCAACGTTTATTTATTTTTGGGACAGAGAGAGACAGAGCATGAACGGGGGAGGGGCAGAGAGAGAGGGAGACACAGAATCGGAAACAGGCTCCAGGCTCTGAGCCCTCAGCCCAGAGCCTGACGCGGGGCTCGAACTCACGGACCGCGAGATCGTGACCTGGCTGAAGTCGGACGCTTAACCGACTGCGCCACCCAGGCGCCCCAATAAATATTTTTTTTATTATACACATCATAGATCCTAAGCCGGACTTCTTCAGGAGGGAGAAATAAGCCTGCCGTTTCTCTGCTTAAGGTTCCTTCCATGTAGCAATGCCAGTAGGAAAATAGTCAAAACTATGTGGATATATCATCACTCGACTTATTAGAGACTGACACTGACCAAGGAAGGAAAATATCACGTGGGCCCAGAAACTCTCAGATAGGTTCAATTTAGCTTCTTTATAAATAATCAGAGTGCTTTCCTCTCTACTTCATCCTTTGTGACCTAAAACCCAAGGTGGGAGCTGTGGAGACCTGCTACCTCCACGTCCAATTGAAACCACTATAGAAATGTAAAGATGGATGGAAATTAAGATGGACACACTAATGCTCCACACTAAAGCACACTAATGCTTGACTTTAAACTGAACAAATTTTTCTCTTCCTCATTCTTGAAGCCCTTCCCTCCCCTTCAGTTGTTTTTCTGTAGAATCCTTTGTTCCAGGAACTCGATATTGATACTTAGCAATCAGACTCAGATGGCCACTGCCAGCACCAGTCATAAGTCCACCTTGAAGACATGCCCAATGCTGCTGGCAGCAAGGACTGGATTCCTGTTGAAACGGCCTAGATCCTGTATTTTCCTATAAAAGCCCTCAGCCTTTTACGTTGGCGGGTCTGCAGTTTTGAAGACATTAGCCTGAGGCAACCTCCTTTGCTTAGCAAAGTAATAAACTATCTTCCTTCTTTATACCAAACTCTGTCTTCCCATTTCATATTTTGGCACCGGAGCACAGAAGTAGGTTTTTGACAACACAACTACTATTTCCTTCATTTAGGTTATGTTTTTTCTCATTAGCACATCGGGGAGCACAGGTCCTCACCAAGGCAACCCCAAGTGGTTGTGTGTGTTCAGGCTCCATGGGACTCTCTTTCCCATAGGGTTACTTTCCCATTGGCTTAATTCACTTTTGTGATTTCATGAATGTAAAAAATTCACACTTTTCTCCTCCTCATTTTTACCTCTCCACAAAGTCTTGGTGACCTGAATACATTCCCCTGAATTCACTGGCTTCATACATTTCATTTCTACAACTGACCTCGATATCTTTCCCTCCTTTGATAACAGTAAAATCCCCAACAGATCTATACAGGCTCCACCTAGTGTAAAGATCATGAATGAACATGAGGCCCTTTCTTAATCTGATATAGCTATTGTTAGATATGTGTTGCTCCCTTCAAACCTAAAACATCAGCAAGGGTGCACTAATTGTCAAGACAATAGTTAGGACTACATTTCATCTTTCTTGTCTCTAGGTTTTTGCTACTGCTTTTCTGCCTCTTTCAATGCCCTCCTCTCTTCCCCAAAAAGGTTTACACTCTACCAACCCTGGTATTGAAACTTGCCTGTAAACAATCCTTTAATCTCTTAAACCTGTAGTCATTATTCACTGGCATTTATTGTTTGTGGAATACATTTATCAATTTGCTCAAGAACTGCTCTGCAATATTACTTTGCTTGCTCTCTTTCCCATGTATTTATCTTTCAAACTGTTCAGTTTCATGTTAATGTCACTTTGCCCCACCTGGAATTTTAACTCCTTGAGAGCAAGGGCTTTTACTTCTAGGTAATCCCACCCTATTCTATCCAATGTCTTCCTTTGGGAGGCTCTCCAAGAATGATTGCTTGTGTTCTTTGCTTTAAACATATGCTTCCTACATTTTGCTAGAGGAAATTAAATTGAGCTGGTACTTCTCTAACCATTTCCAACTCTTTTACCCTGACCTTTTTTTTTTTTTTTTTTTTTTTAATTTAAGGTTTACTTGTTTATTTGAAAAGCTAATAGAGTAAAGCTTTTCTGGGGGTGGTGGTTGATGGTGGTACATGGCAGAGCTTCCTCAAGTTGTGAATAATTATTGCCAATGAGTGCTTCTTTTGTACCAGGCTGTAGTCTATTTTAAAAAATACATTTAGGGGTGCCTGGGTTGCTCAGTCAGTTGAGTGTCTGACTTCAGCTCAGGTCATGATCTCTTGGTTTGTGGGTCTGGGCCCCACATCAGGCTCTGTGCTGACCATTCAGAGCCTGAAGTCTGCTTTGGATTCTGTGTTTCCCTCTTCCTCTCTGCCCCTCCCCAACTCGCACTCTCTCAAAAATAAATAAACGTTTAAAAATTTTTAAAAATAAAACATACATTTGGTCTCTGTGCCCAGTTCCTGGTATAGAACTTCAAAAACTCTTGGAATTTCCTCAGTGATAGGAGTATCTTTTACTATTCATATGACCCCTTTTCTACCAGACCTGTGTTTATGCCAATGAAATGAATTAAGACAGGGCCTTTAGACAGCTTCAGGATGGGGTGGGGGGGGGGGGACCAACCATGTGATTGGATGGTAGGAACTTTCAGCCCCCTCCCCCAGCTAGAGATGAGCTCAATCACATGGCTTACTGATTTAATCAACCATACCTACAGTATACTTATTGAAACCTTAGTAAGAACTCTGAAGAACTAGGCTCAGGAAGCTTCCTGTCAGTGAACAAGATGTACTGGCAGAGTAGTGGAACCTGACTCCTATGTTCAGAACCCTTTTATGTATACTGTTTTCCTGAGTTCTAGGAGTTGTTCTAGTGAATTATTAAACTTGCAGAGGTATGAGAAGCCCTGAATCTGCAGCTTGCCAGGCAGAAGTGGGTGGTTTGAGTTCACCCAGGACTTGCAGCTGGCATCTGAAGTGAGGGGCAGTCTTGTGGGACTGAGCAGTTAACCCATGGAGTCTGTGCTAACTCCAGGTAATTAGTGTCAGAACTGAGTTAAACTGTAGGACACCCGGCTGATACCAGAAAGTTGGTATCAGAAAGTACACCAACTGGGCTAAGCACTTTGAGTATATTATCTTATCTTGTCCTCGAGGTTATCCCTACAGGTAAGAGTGGCTATCATTATCCTCTTATGCCAATTAGGAGGTTGAAGCACATAGAGAGTGACTTCTCCAACATCAGAAGCCTGGTATTTTCATGTCAAAATTCAATGATATGACTCATTAGGTTATACTACCTCCAAGTTTGCCAAGTCTCAATAAGCCAAAGATAACCTGCTTGGCAGTGGGGGAGGGAAAGTATATTGGATACCTCTTTTGCTCATCTACAAAACCTTTTGGCACCTCTTCTTACTGCACCCACTACCATGTGACTGGTTCAGGACATGCCTTGACCAGCTTTATGGGATAATCTCATTCAGACTAGCTGTGTCCCTTTTGTATACACACCCTTGGGAACTGCTCAGCATCTACACATTTGCAACCCGGTGAGCGGCAGTGTG
Source organism: Leopardus geoffroyi (assembly GCF_018350155.1). NCBI lineage: Eukaryota > Metazoa > Chordata > Mammalia > Carnivora > Felidae > Leopardus > Leopardus geoffroyi. The sequence continues at coordinate 36,270,954 of NC_059336.1, read as the reverse complement.
GACCATTGACCAATGGGGAATGGAGGCCAATGGGTGGGTAAACACTTCCCTTTTTTGTCTCTGAGATATGGGTTATAAAACTCTTCAAAAAGTGTTATGGGTTCAAACATCAGTTACCACACAGTAGAGGCTCTCTCTCTCGGCAACATAGTTCTTCATTGTTTCTCTCTCTTGCTCTGATGCCCTCCCACTGTCCCGCATTCCTGCTCCCAGGCATTATTCCGCAAATAAACTACCTACATTTTCGCAGGCTTGCTTTCTGTGGAACCAGGTGAAGACAGAATACTGTTAACTTCAGCGAAAGTTATGTTGCTGATACCTTAATGACAAATGACACAGATAAATGGGCTCTCCCTGAATTTAATGCTCCCGCACAAATCTGATTTGTGGTGAAATAAAATATGTTGAAACTAATTAAAAGTGTCTCACATCATGGAATTTTTTGAAAGGGATGACTTTGAACTAAGAACATCTGAAATGATGAATAGTCTGGCAAATGAAAAGTTAACATCAATGAAGAGTGTTCATTAGAATTTATGGAAAAATTAACACGAAGAGATTTCAGAGTAGATTTCAATCCTTTTATATGAGTTTAAAGTTTATTCTATTTTAAATAAAATTTCAGTTTTATTTTATTTTGAATCTGAGTGATTTAGAATAAAAACCTTTGATAAGTTATTATCTGTTAAAGAAAGTGGCCATAGCATACTGATGTTTGCATCCTCACTGTTTAGTGTCAGGCACATAATAAACACTTAGTAAACATGGATTGAATGACCAGAATCTGAAAACAGGACCAGAGGTTATAGCGTGTTGAATTGTGGCCACTAAGAACATATGTCTGCATCCTAATCCTGGTACCCATGAATGTAAACTCATTTGGAAAAAGGGTCATTATAGATGTAATTAAGTGAAGGCTCTTGAGATGAGCTCATCCTGGATTGATAGAGTAGACCTTAAATCTAATGATAAATGTCTTTAGAAGAAGACAAGAAGAAACAGACACAGGGGGAAGGCCATGTGAATATGGAGGCAGAGACGGGAGTGATGTTGCCACAAACCTAGGAGGACTTGGAGTCATCAGAAAATGAAAGCGGCAAGGAGAGATTCTCTCCTAGAGCCTTTAGAGCGACTGTAGCTCTGCTAACACCTGACTTCAGACTTCTGGCCTTCAGAACTCCAGAGAGTACATTTCTGTTGTTTTAAGCCACTCGGTTTGTAGCATTTTGTTATGGCAGCCTTAGGACACTATAATACAGAGGCATTAAGATAAAACATGACAAAAGCCAAGAAACATAAGAGATGGTTTCAGCCATAAAACTGTTTGACAAATACTAACTGAACATTACTATGTGCAAGGCGTTTCGCCAGGAAAACATGAATGAGCAAAACAGAGACCCTTGCACCCATGATGCTTACTTTCTGGCAATATTCTCATAGGAGAAGCTAGTTTATTCAACATTCCTTTACCCTTAACTGAGATGTGTTTGTGCCTGTACCTGTATCAGAATTATTAAACACAACTGGTGATAAAGACGTCACTCAGAGAATGAAGATTGCACAACGATATGGGAAGAACTTACTCTCCCTGGAGAATGCAAACTCTAAATTTTCAGATTAGGAAATACTAGTTTTTAATAAGCATAATGGAAGGAACACATTCAAGACTTCTGTGACCTTCAGATTTCTTTTCTTTTTAATATCTCCAGATATTTCTTTTTTTTCTTTTTTTCTTTTTTTTTTTTTTTTTTTTTTTTAGAGAGGGAGAGTACATGCTGGGGAGAGGCACAGAGGTGGGGAGGAGAGAGAGAGAGAGAGAGAGAGAGAGAGAATCTCAAAGCAGGCCTCAGGTTCAGTGCAGAGTCTGATTCAGGGCTTGATCCCACGACACTGGGATCATGAGCTGAGCCAAAATCAAGAGTTGGATGCTCGACCAACTGAGCCACCCAGGTGCCCAGACCCTCAGATTTCTATTCAGCGAGTGGGATGGTTGAGATTGTCCCCTCGGCTGCAATGGAACACTGACCTTCTGTGAGCAAGCACAAGGCGATCTGCTAAAATAGAACAGTATTACAGTGTGGAAAAAAAATAAATCAAGGAAACATTTACCAAAATTGTTTTTCAACAATACTTTAAAAAAATATAATGCTTCGTAAACTTTTGACAGGCACCATTGATTATCTTCCAGGGAGGACTAGCCGCCAACTAGGAAAATGCACACATAACAAACCAATATTAAAGAACACGTTTGGTTCAAAAGCTTGCCTCTGTGTCTGTGGTTGGATTGATATACTTGTGATTATGGTATTCAATCGGCTTTTATAGTGTATAAATTTAAATTTAATTACCTCAATCAATATAAACTTAAAATTACCAAACGTATAATTTTGTGCCCAAGTATTATTTGTATGACTAAAATAAAACACACCAATACTTCATCATATTCTGCAAAATGCACTTTGTTTGGTCTCCAAGTGCTCTAATACCGAAACAATTTTGAATCCTGCTGGGTTAGCATGGATCAAAAACAGAGCAAAGTTCTGAAATGCTGGACGGACAAAGCATAAGGTGAGAAATCAAGCCCTATAAAATGAATAATTTGGTGCTTACAAATGAATCAGAAAACTTCTTTACATTTCAACATGTCAGTATTGAACATAAATGTTTTTAACTTATGCAAATTCAATTTGGCAAAGTACACACACGTACACACACACACACACACACACACACACACACGGCATTCAGGGACTTAGGGAGCTGAGGGAAGGAAGATTCCCATCTCACAGTGACCATGAGGCTTACCTTCAATCACTGAAATGGCAGGTGCCAATTTAAAAGATTTTGTATATCATTGTTCCTTCAGCTTCCTAAGTCCCTGAATGCTGTGTGTGTGTGTGTGTTTCAGCGTAACTAAATTGAATATAATTCTTGTGTTATAATTTTTTATACAACATGTCCTCTGATTCTAAGCCAATTACTGTAGCCTTTAACCAGGCCTTTAATTTTGTTAAATATCTTGTAACGAATACAGTCTTTAGGGGTAATTTGAAAGGTTTCTCAAAAGTGATTCTCATATAGAACCTAAACTTGAGAGAGAGAGAGAGAGAGAGAGAGAGAGAGAGAGAGAGAGAAAGAGAGGGAGGGAGAGAGAATCTGTTGAACATCATATTGAACAGAGACCAGAATATGAAAAATGCTCACTGTAGTCCCGGCAAACAGCCTGACTGCAATCTCATGAGAGATCCTGAGCTAGAACCACCCAGCTAAGCTACTTCTGGAGGAGTATGAGAAAATGTTTGTTGTTTTAAGCTGTTAAATTTCAGAGTAATTTGGGTTTGTATTTGTTTTTGTTTTTTTGAGAGAGAGAGAGAGAGAAAGAGAGAGAGAGAGAGCAAATGAGTGGGGGGCAGAGAGAGAGGGAGAATTCTTTTTTAGTTTTTTTGTATATTTTGAGAGACAGAGAGAGTGAACACAACGAGGCGCAGAGAGAGGGGAGAGAGCATCCCAAGCAGGCTCCACACTGCCAGTGTGAACCCGATGCAGGGCTTGATCCCACCAAACCGGAGGTCATGACCTGAGCTGAAATCAAGAGTCGGTTGTCCAGCCGACTGAGCCACCGAGGTGCCCCTTTCAGGGTAATTTGTTATGCATCAATAGATTACTAATGCAATAGGCATCCTAGATTTGAAGAGGATAATGTAGGGCCGTTGCTTTTGAATATTTTGAAATGGAGAGGGGAGAGAGAGATGCACAAAGCAACTATAAAACAATGTGGGAAATGCCATAATTGGGGCAAGTCACTAGTGAGCTAAATGATATCCAGCAGCAAAAATGGGACACTGCATTCCAGATCACTAGGAGACTACATATACTCTGTTAGACAAAGAAGCATCTGCCCCCAACAAAACAGTTCCCTACTTGAAGCCGAAGACAATGAAAGGAAGAATTAGAGGGAGTGGGGAGGGCCGGGAAGCCCAAAGGAGGGTTGCTGACTTTTATTAATGACCTACTACTCCCTGTGTACTTTACAGAAATGATCTTATTCAGTCTTCACACCGAGTGTATGAGGTCGATAACATTTTCTTTATCTTATAGGTGGGCACCTGAGGCCCAGTATGTTGCGGAGTGGGAATGTGAATACATGGGTTCCTGGCTCCGAAAGCTTAGTTTTGTTTTACTGCATCAGATTGTTTTCCCTTATCCCTCAAGTTCTTGTGATGCCACAAGAATATCAAGGCACAAAAAGCCTTTCTTTTTGGAATATTCTGCAGCATTTGGCAAAGTTGGTCACTAAGGTTGTGCTGAAAGTCAGACTCTCTGGCCTGTAGGAGCCAGTGACCTGGATTTCCTTATTAGTCAACTGCCATCAGACCTCTGTTACAACTTCATAGGCTTTGGGCAAATATTTCAGGAAGGGGGAGAATTAAGCAGTGAAGTAAAAGTAACCTAACGTATGTTATCTTCTCCTCAGTTCCCTGACTTTATAGACAAACAACACTTTCTAATCTTCTTTAATTTTCCCAAAATACTTCAAATGGAAATGTTCACTGAATGTCATCTTTACCTTGAGAGTTACAATTATGTCCAAATTTTAAAACTCTTTTGAGTAATCAAGAATAAGCACAAGACAGGGGCGCCTGGGTGGCGCAGTCGGTTAAGCGTCCGACTTCAGCCAGGTCACGATCTCGCGGTCCGTGGGTTCGAGCCCCGCGTCAGGCTCTGGGCTGATGGCTCAGAGCCTGGAGCCTGTTTCCGATTCTGTGTCTCCCTCTCTCTCTGCTCCTCCCCCGTTCATGCTCTGTCTCTCTCTGTCCCAAAAATAAATAAACGTTGAAAAAAAAAATTAAAAAAAAAAAAAAAAAGAATAAGCACAAGACATTTCTCTTCCAAGAAAAACACACCGACGGCTGAAATTTCTTCAAGAATATGAACTTCATCTCTCAGACTGCTAATGACCTACAATTCTGTGAAATTAGATTTGTAAAACTGAGCTGGAATGAAAATAGTTATTACTGAATGAGGAATGGTCAGAAGATGGCCCAGATAATTGTCTAGGTGGATTGCAGAGCCATCTACCTCTGTGTCCGGAGAAGTGATGAAAAGGTTATTCTGCCAATGATTCCTTCATTGTTTTGTTAACACAGCTACACTTCCTATGATTATTGTCACTCCTTTTGTGTTTCTGCGAAGCTTAATCCTAAATGTGCATGGGTAAGGGTTATGTGACCAGAAAAAAAAAAACAGCAAAACACAGACCCAGGGACCTCCAGTGTCCACAAACCTGTATAAATAAGCCTCTCTTCTTCAATTCCCGAAAACGATCCCAAATCTTCAAGGAGAATGAAAAAGCACCTCCCCACAGAGTCCATCCATGTGAAAGTAGGAGACAAATATGATCCACAGACTGTAAAATAAATAAAGCAGCAGAGCGGAGCAGCAGCTGAAAAAAGAAAGGGAAGGGAAAAAAACAAGAGGCTTGTGACAGAACCCAGGAGAAAAACAGATCTCAGCAAGCACTGTTAGAATGCACTTGCCCCTGTTAGTTTTAAACCCTGAAGTGACCATGGACAACACAGAAATGTTACAACTTACACACTGGAGTGAAGGAGGTAGGAATTAGAATAGATATGTTGGTTATCTCATCTATGATAACTATGATTTAAATGACATCATTAAGAGCTGACTAATCAAGTAATAGACATATACATATTCTTTCCTCTTTTAATTTTTTTTTTTTTTTTTTGTAGAGAGATAGAGCAAGTGCACAAGTTGGGGAGAGGGGCAGGAGGTGAGAGAGAAAGAAAGAGAGAGAGAGCTCCATGTTCTGGGTGGAGCCCAATATGGGGCTCGAACTCATAACCCTAGGATCATGACCTGAACTAAAATCAAGACTTAGATGCTCAACTGACTGAGCCACCCAGGCACCCATACATACTCTTAAATAGTATAAAGATAACGTTAAGAAAGGTAATATTATTGATTTAAATTGGGTGGTGGAGAGAAAGGGCATGGGGAAGAAAGAGGAAATACCATTTTTTATTTCTCTTACTAAAGGACTATAATGCACTGACTAAATGCATTAATAAGGGTTATCACCAGAACAGAGCTGCAAAGCTACCTAAAATTCAGAGCTATAGGGGAAGCAAACCAAAGGAAACAGACTACATAGGAAAAGTCCTTAAAACATATAAAGACAGAAAATATGCAACAATATGACAGAACCGAGACCAAACATATGTGTGTCATTTTAGTAAGTGCAAATGGATTTAACCTACATATTAAAAGAAGAATTTTAGATTAGATTGGATTGTAAAGGAAACAGAAACTATGCCATATCTAAGGATCACACTGAAGTGATTCAAGATAGTCAAAAATAGAAAGATGGGCAAAGTCTACTAGGAAAAGGTACACTTAAAAACATTTTTTGGACTGTTTTAAAGTAATCTCTACACCCAACGTGGGGCTCAAAATTACAACCCCAAGATCAAGAGTGGTACGTGCCACCGATGAGCCAGCCAGGCACCCCAGAAAAGGTACATTTTTAAACAACAATGAATTATTAACATAATATCAGAAAAGGCGTAATTCAGCTCAAAAAACAGTGGGCACTTTGTGTTTTTTTAAAGGTGTAACGCATGTAAAAATGTGTCACTTATGAATATCTAGGTATCAAATAACAACAATCATAAAGCAGAAAATACAGAAGATAAAAAGACAAATAGAAGCACTCTGGTAATAGAGGACTTCAAATGAACTCTTTTAGCTGTAATAGTTTGAGTGGATGCAAAATAAGAAAGCATATGAAAGGTCTAAATAACACAGTTTAAAAGTAGAACTGATCAATGTATACCCAACTGTACCCTGGAAATAGAGCATATGCATTCTTTCCAACTGCCCATGAAATACTCATGAAAATGAGCCATACTGAAAAAAATTAAGGCACCAAAATCCTCAGTAAATTTCAAAAAGTAGAAATACTCAAAAGGCTTGGATGAGTGAATGAATATTTCTTGCACATCTATTGTGTTTTGGGTGGGCGGAGGGGTACTCCTAGGAAACAGATCCTGAGACAATGATTTGAGCGTAATTTGGGGGGTGAGGGGAGCATAGGGTGGGGATTATGTAAGTGAGACAGGGGAAGGGAAAAGAGCCAGTGATATATGCGTTATTGGGCCAACTACTGTTATGGATGACTGGAGCCCAATTTTGCTGGGGAAACTCTGAAAGCCAGTGTAGAACATGTCAGGATCATCCTACACGAGGATCAAAGGAACTGGGACATTTTACACCAACTAGTAGATGGGGCTCCAGAAAACAGCGAAGGCCCTTGAGGAACAAAATGTAGAGGCTAGCTGTTGAAAGCTGGACCAGTGTGCACTGAGCTATAAAGAGGAGTGGAGGGGTGCAGATGGGATGCCAGCAGCATCTGATCTTCAGTGTGTGCAAGTATAACTCAATCATCAGGGAGAGCTAAAACCAGAATGGACGGGCTTTTCTGGGCACATAAGTTGGATGGAGCAGAAGTATGAAATCAGTTTTTTTTCCTAAAGCTCCCTTGTGTTGTTTTTCTATTTCCTTTGTTCTTTCCCTGAGATCCCTCTCAGCTGATGGGTGTATAAATGCTCCAGTTCTTTGTATTAGGCTAGGCTGTACAGTTCTTCCCTACTCAGTCATGTCTTGATTATGCCTAGAGCCCTTTGTTAGAATACGTTGCACAGGGCCGCCTGGATGACTCAGTTGATTAAGCATCTGACTTCGGCTCAGGTCATGGTCTCACGGTTTGTGAGTTCGAGCCCTGCATTGGGCTCTCTGCTGTCAGCATGCAGCCTGCTTCAGATCCTCTGTCCCCTTTTCTCTCTTCCCCTCCCCTGCTCATGCTCTTTCTCTCAAAAAAATAAATAAACATTAAAAAAAAAATTATAGTTTGCACAACCTATCCTCATTCAGGTAACACTGATGTCCCATTCTTGGTTTGTTCCTCCTGTTTTTCCTTGTGATTTGCCCCTGTTAGTTTTAAAGAGATTTGCATTGATTTTGTGTGGTGGCTGGTGGGTGCTGGTAGCAACTGGAAAGGGATTGTGAACAATTAGGTAATATGGCAAATGTTACATGGGGCGCGGGGTGGGGGGGGGGCGGGGGGGGTGCCATGGAAATATGTAGCATACAACATGGTGAGGACACCAGCCAATTGTCATGAACTCTTGACTGAATGTTGGCTCTCCACTCTATGCAGAGTTAACCCTTCAGTAGCTGACTGATTCTAGGACTTCAAGGGAGAGAGGCTGGAATGACTGAGATAATCTGAGAATTATCTAAAGGTAGTGGCTGAAACTCAGCCCTGAGTAGAATCTAGGTAAAATTTTGTCAATATTTACTTTTTTGAATTAGATTTAAGATGGCATTTTGCCTACACCTGCTTTACAGATAGGGACCAGGCAGTCCATAAAATCTCCCAAATGTCTGTAATGCACACTGATTGTGGTCTAGTGATGGTAGGAAGACCTCTAAAGAGGCAACACGAACTGGATTAGTCTAGACAGAAAACTTAAAATCCTTACTCCAATACCATTTCCAAATAATAATCAACTGTGCGAGTTCATATATTTATTTTTGTAAATAAGGTTACCAAGGTAGTCAGAAGCGACTTTTTTTTTTTTTTTTTGAAAGTGCAACCCCTTGAAGTGGGCCACATATAGCAAAAGAAAAATAACAGGATATGGATGAACTTAATATCAAAATCTGGGTTGATTTTTTAAAAGTTATTTATTTATTTATTCATTTATTTATTTATTTATTTAGAGTGAGAGAGTGTGTGAGCAGGGGAGGGGCAGCAACAGAATCCCAAGCAGGGATTCTGTGGTGAGAATCCCTGGACACATAAATTGGATGGAGCAGTTGTGATGATCATGACCTGAGTGAAAATCAAGGGTCAGATGCTTAACTGACTGAACCACCCTGGTGCCCCTGGTTTGATTTTTTTTTTTTTTTTTAACTTTTTTTTTTTTTTCTTTTCAACGTTTTTATTTTATTTATTTTTGGGATAGAGAGAGACAGAGCATGAACGGGGGAGGGGCAGAGAGAGAGGGAGACACAGAATCGGAAACAGGCTCCAGGCTCCGAGCCATCAGCCCAGAGCCTGACGCGGGGCTCGAACTCACGGACCGCGAGATCGTGGCCTGGCTGAAGTCGGACACTTAACCGACTGCGCCACCCAGGCGCCCCAGATTTTTTTTTTTTTTAATCGAAGAGAAGTGAGTACTTCAAAATGCTGAGAACTTAAATGGGTCATGAGATTTTTTTTCTTAGAAATAAAGAACTTGGTATTTCTCTGCTTTCAGTGTGTATAATTGATTCTGAAGGAGTTTCTGAGAATCTATAATGCTGTCAAGCAGAATTCATTGTACAGTGTGGCTACGATGCATATAATTTTCAATAATATGTACCTGATCAGAAGGCACATACTTCTGATGTGCCTTTTCCTTGAAGAAGTTTGTCTGATTTCACTCTCAAGTATTTTTTATTAACACTGTTGCAAAGAAAAAAAATATTATCTAAAACTTGAAAGTAAGGAGGAAAAAAGACTATGTCACTTCTGTTTCCATTGTTAGGCAGTGCCCTGTTCCTGGTGTTCCTAGATCAAAGGCTGGCAAGTTTGTTTTGTTTTGTTTTGTTTTGTTTTGTTTTGTTTTCTGTAAAGGGCTATATGGTAAATATTTTTTTTTTTAATTTTTTTTTTCAACGTTTTTTTTTTATTTTATTTTTGGGACAGAGAGAGACAGAGCATGAACGGGGGAGGGGCAGAGAGAGAGGGAGACACAGAATCAGAAACAGGCTCCAGGCTCTGAGCCATCAGCCCAGAGCCTGACGCGGGGCTCGAAATCACAGACCGCGAGATCGTGACCTGGCTGAAGTCGGACGCTTAACCGACTGCGCCACCCAGGCGCCCCAATGGTAAATATTTTAGATTGTAGGACCATCTAGTCTGTTGCAACTATTCAACTCTGTAGCAAAAGAAACCATCTACAATGCATAAGTAAATGGCTGCAGCAATGTTCCTACAAAACTTTATTTACAAAAACAAGTTAAGGTAAGCTAGGCCTGCTATAGTTTATTGACTCCTACCCTAGAGTCACATGATACACGAATTTGTTTGATTTACCATTGCTCTTGATTAGGGCTCAGACAATTTTCAACTCTGTAAGGCTAAATATTTCTTTATTGGAAACTGATAAGATGTAAATTATTTTTTAATATAATTTATTGTCAAATTGGTTTCCATACAACACCCAGTGCTCATCCCAACAAGTGCCCTTCTCGATTCCCATCACCCACTTTCCCCTCTCCCCCACCCCCATCTAATTTCAGTTTGTTCTCAAAGATGTAAATTATTTTTGCCCAATATCATGAAAGTAATTTTTGTCTGGGATCAATGACAATTATTTTTGTCTGATAGTAACACAAATGATTTTTCTTGTGTAGAAAAGTTAACTTCAAAGGCCATGGTCTTATTACTGATAGAACAATGATGAGTTTTGCCTCTAACCTTGTGACTTATTTCTGTATTCTTCCTTTCTTTCATTGATGATATAATCATCAATTCCTTGTATCCTTTCTTGAACCAACTTCACCATCCCGTTGCTTCCCTCATTGATGAGTTTAATAAAACTTTGGTTTCTGCTCATTTTGATTTTACATGAGAATTGCATGATGTTAAACATTTTGAAAATGATACTTTGGTTGAGATTTTGTTAATATATTTACCTGAATTAGGCCCCATGTTCTTGTCCTTTAATTCTATAAACAGGGAAGGAAAGGAAGAAGTGTTCCTTTTGACTTCAAAAACAAACTTGAGACTCCAAACAATCAAACCAAGAGCTGAAGACAAGTAAAAACTATCTGAATGTGATCAAGAAGCCATGGTTGCCTTGGACAGATCAACCACTCAACCTAAATGCCAGGATGCGGCTTCAAGTTTGACAACAGAAAGTGTAGGAGACCAGAATGTACCCCCCCCCAAATATGACTGTAGGAGACCAGAGTATGCCCCCCCCAAAAATGCCTTTTTGGTATAAGTACTATTTAGAGCCAGTTGTTTTCCTGCTGCTGCTGCTGCTGCTGCTGCTGCTGCTGCTGCTGCTAATGATGATTTTATTTAGAGCTGATTATAAGCTGTTTTAAGAAACAGCAGAAGCAGACCACTGGGGTGGCTCAGTCGGTTAAGCATCAACTTCTGCTCAGGTCATGATCTCATGGTTTGTGAGTTCAAGCCCCACATTGGACTCTGTGCTGACAGCTCAGAGCCTGGGGCCTGCTTCTGATTCTGTGTCTCCTCCCTCTCTTTCTGCCCATCCCCCATTCACAGTCTGTCTCTGTCTCTCTCTCAAAAATAAATAAACACAAAAAAAATTAAAAAAGAAAAAGAAACAGCAGAAGCAGAAGTTCTGAAAACAGTAGAAGCTACTCTTTCATAAGAGAAATCTACATTTATAAAGGAAATCTTCATTTGTAAAAGTGTCTCCCTCTTTGTAGTGACTCTAAATCCCAAGAGACTCTTACAAATAGAAAAGGCATAGACTAAAATTTACATAACAAACCTTTCCCTTCTTTACTGTACTTTTTCTATTTACCTGCCCATAACTTACCTCCTTTACATCCTTCTTCCTTTGTTTTAGTTGAAGACAGCATTTAGATTCAAGATTTAGCCATCTCTTTGAGTTACTCATCCTTGAGCTTCTCCCATGTATATTGGATATATACAGGTTAATAAACTTCTGTTTCTCTTGTTATACTCTGTTGTTACAGGGTCCCCCAGTGGAGAACCTAGAAGAGTAGAAGGAAATGATTTCTTTCCTCCCCTACAAAAACATATGGCATATGCTTCTAATTCTGATAGGATAATGTGTACAGGGTAAACCTCTTGCATCATTTTCTATTTTCTGGCAACACTTATCTCAAGATGGCAGATATTTTACTCACTGGAAGTTGTCAACACATTTCTCTGATATTACTTTTACTTTCATACATAAAAATGGACCAAAATTAAAGTACCTTTTCGGTGTAAGCTAAGACCATTCACGAAATACCTTCTCCCCCACCCATCCAAACACAACTCTCAGGGGAATTTGAGAATGTTAACTCCTGTTCTCCCTTTGGCTCACAGCAATGACTGAAACTGCTTTCAAGAGGCTGAACCTTTGAAGGGCAGCTGAGTTCATGCCAATCAGCAGGCAGTGGCAAAATGAAATGGATTTTCTTTCACATTAGACTGGATGGTATAGTGGCAAGTTGAAAAATATTCTGTTTCATTTTGGATTCATGGGTTTTTTTTGTTATTTATTTATTTATTTATTTTTGCTACTCTGTGATACTTGAAAGTCAAACTGAATGTCAGAGATAAAAATGTCATGCAGATCGTGGCTCAGGTCCCCTGGGTTCACTGGAGATGCACGCAGTTGAGACTTTTGACTGAGGTATAGAGAGGTCAGTTCAACTACACTGTTCCCCAGCCATCCCCTGCTATTTCTCACTCCAAAAGATTAATTCAATATTGTGTCCAGTTGAAACGCAGGTAAGACTAATATTCAGCTGGGTTTCTAAAGGCTGAAAGACAGTCAACTCATGAAAGTATTAAAGGATAATTTTTTAGAAAAGATAAACTCACATCTCATACATATATAAAATGGGCATATGTCAAAGATTTTATTTAACTCACTAATTAAGGAGGGAACCAGTAAGATGTTACAACCAATTCGAAGGAAAATCCAAAGAGAAAACGCATATGAAGGCTATTAGGAATGTTGCAATGAATTTGCTTAATTTGTGCCATAATGGCTTCTTCCACAGAGAGGGAGGGAAATTAATGGAACATCCTTCAAATTCATTTGCATATTTTTGGATAAGAATCATTTGTATCTCTTTCAGTTATGTACAAATTACAGAATTGTAAATAACACCAATATAATGAAAGTCATAAAGACACCGTAGAACCAATAAGCTGGAGGGGGATGCTAGACAATGCTTAGTTTTCCTTTGAAAACATCCAGTAATATTTTTTTGATGTATTTCAGTACTTCACAATTTTTCCCCACAAAAGAAAACCTGACTAACATTATGTTCTTATCTCTGAGATTTTATAAAACAGAAACGGCAATAGTGTTCTCCTGCATCTGTTTGCCAAAAACAATCAAAATAGGACAACAGATGGACTGAGGAGCAGATACTTGAAAGCAGAGAAATCAAATGGAATGAAAAGTAAACTTTAAAATACCCTTTGCTTAATCATTGTCTTTACAGCACATTACTTTGCATTTCACATCGTGGAAAATTTTAAGAGAAACTGACTAAACGGATGAGCTATCTTTTAAGCTACCTTGTTTTAATCTCACAATCTCTTCGACATTTTGGAATGTCAGGAAAAGCACCATGAATTTGGGGTCCTTGAATCAAAAGCCTTGGAGAATAATGTGAAAGTCTTATGACAATTCTTCTTTGAAGAATGAGGAGACACTGCACTGCATTCTGCCCAGCAGACCTTTCTAGGAGCCCTACTTACACACCTCTTTCTCCCACCCAAAGCTCCTGAATCTCTTTCTCACTTATTCTCCCAAAGTCTTCCATTGTGCTAGCTCTTCTCCCTACAGCCCCTCTTTTCTGGGTTTTGTATTTATGAAAAGTAATTTCATTATCTTAACTTCTTCGGGTCTTCTCTTCTTCCACCTCTCAGCACAAAGTCTTGATCATTGAACCAAGCAAATACTATGTCCTTTATCCTTTGAAGGGAGTGGAGAAATCTATCCCCAAAACATGTCATTTTGATACCTTCCTCCATGCCACAGTTTATTTTAAACTTAAAGAGAAAATATCTTTGCTATATATATTGGAATAGGAATAGCTGCCACATCATAATTGTAAGTATGGGTGCACCACAAATGATAATAATTTTATTAGACTTTTGTAAAAAAAGGAGTTTTAAGATTTTCCTAAATGTCTTTCAGATTCCTTCCAACACCCCAAATTCAGACAAGCAAAAAGACGATATTAGTTTTGTGGGGCTGCCATAACAAAGTATCCTAGATTGGATGGCTTAAACAACAGAAATTTATTTTCTCACAATTATGGAGGCTGAAAGTCCAAGATCAAGGTGTCAGTAGGGCTAGTGTCTTCTAAAGATTCTCTTTGGCTTGTAGATGGCCATCTTCTCCCTGTGTCTCACATGGTCTTCCTTTTGTGTATGTTTATGACCTAATCTCCTTTTTTTAAATAAGGGCACCAGTCATATTAGATTTGGGCCCACTCTAATGACCTCATTTTAACTTAATTACCTCTTTAAAAACCCTATCTCTAAATACAGTCACATTCTGAGGTACTGGGGGTTAAGATTTTAACATATAAATGGGGGGGGATATAATTCACCTTATGACAAGGACCATTCTTTTCATTTTAGTAGCAGAAAAATGTCAGGTGGGCAGGGATTAAGTGATCTCTGAACAATCCATCAAGGAACATAGCCATCACCTCTAATTGATAACCTGTACTTTGGATTTAAGTCATTCTCAGAAGAGTTGTTAGAATGTAGAACTTCTTGGGAGTTTCAGTTGGCATTATGGAACGAGCTTGAAAAAAGTAATGTTTTTATTTTTGTATTTAATTTAAAGATATAAATGATGGACATATGCCAACCTTATAAATATTCATCAGGGTATCTCGGTTAGCTATTTCCGTAGTTGATTTAAATATTCACACAAAAGCATCATGAGTATTTTTTGTGTGTTTTTTCACATTGCTGAGATTTATATACTGTGACGTTCACCAGTCTAAAGTGTACACTTATCATAAGTATCTATGTGTGCAATTATATGGCAAACTACTCTGCTCTCTTTATAATCTCTTTGATAACTACAAAGTTGACACCATTGGGATTTATAGGTAAAGACATAAGGCTTAGAAATGTAAATAACTTGGTGTTCTCTTCCATCCCACAGCTGCAGTGCCTGCCCTGACCAAGACCCTCTGCCCCTAGACCCAACTGGCAGCTCAGCCTTGCACTTGTGTCTGATGTGAGAGCCTGTGCTTAAGAAATCAGGTCTCAATGGAGACGTTCAAGCAAAGGTTGGACAACTGACTTTCCAGAACAAAAAGGAAACTCATGCATCAGAAAAGGTGATTAATAAACACACCAAAAGAATATGGCTGCATAAATACCAGAATCTGATCAGATAAAACAGTTTAAAGAATTTCTTGGAACCTACAATAAGCTTACAGAAACCCACTTTTCTGACTGCATTAAAGACTTCACAGCAAGAGAAGTAAAACCCGAAGAGACCACCCATTCGGAACATTGCTCACGGATATATTTTTATATAACACTAAGAATATCTAGGAGATTTCAGGAAAATCATATTCAGCAGAATGAAGCCAAGGCAGCCATGACACCTTGGCCAACCACCATTGAAAAGTCCTGATGGATGGACTTCAGATGAAAGATTGCCAGAAGCTGCTGTGATGGAAATGAGGACTCCCCTGATAGAATCCCCTGAAAGCAGTAGCCACCATGTTAAACTGTCATGACTGGCAAATGGAAACAACTAGAGAAACAAAATTGCTATTTACTGGATAATCAAAACAGAAAGTCTTATTGTTCAGGGAAAATGAAACACAACATTTGTTGATGCCTTAAGATTCATCAGGTTGGTAACTTCATCAGAAAAACAAACCAATGGGGCGCCTGGGTGGCGCAGTCGGTTAAGCGTCCGACTTCAGCCAGGTCACGATCTCGCGGTCCGTGAGTTCGAGCCCCGCGTCGGGCTCTGGGCTGATGGCTCAGAGCCTGGAGCCTGTTTCCGATTCTGTGTCTCCCTCTCTCTCTGCCCCTCCCCCGTTCATACTCTGTCTCTCTCTGTCCCAAAAATAAATAAATGTTGAAAAAAAAAATTTTTTTAAAAAGAAAAACAAACCATTGTTTCTTCAATTGTGACTGTTAATTTTAAAGCAAAATATGTGTTCAATCATGTATGAGATAGAAAAAAAACATTTTATTACTAAAAGTAATACAAATAGAAATAAGTAAAATAAGTAGAAATATCACTGAACAGTCATTTATACTATATAATATTTTTCTTTCTTTCTTTTTATTTATTTTGAGAAAGAGAGAGACAGAGAATGCATGTGACGGGGGAGGGGCAGAGAGTGAGGGACAGAGAGAATTCCAAGCAGGCTCCACACCATCAGCACACAGCCCAACACTGAGCTCCATCTCATGAACAGTGAGATCATGACCTGAGCTGAAATCAGGAGTCAGATGCTTAACCCACTGAGCCACCCAAGTGCCCCACATTGAAATGCTTTTCAATCACGATCATCTTCCAAGTATTCCTGTTCATTCACGTCTGCCTCAAATTACTGGTAAATACATAAAATAGTTAACTTGCTAATCATTTCAATGCACGATCCTTTTCTTGCCTCCCTTCTTGTGTCAGGATGTGCATTACATATTCTTATCCTAGCCATATTTTCGTATATCTTCAGGAAACATCTCATCTAAGACTACCTCGGGAATGTTTAAGAATTGACCATTATGCTCTAGTGAAGACTGTGTTTTGCATTTTATTCAAAAACTGAGAGTCCAACAATATACAATGTCTTCTCAGTCATGACATGTGATCAGTGCAATAAAATGTGAACCGAAGTTAAAAAAAGAAAAAGAAAAAGACTTGTAAATAACTTATCAAACTGACCCAGCAAATAAGAAGCACTAGTAATTCAAAACCCAGGCCCTATACACTGTACCACCTAGCCTTTCCCCATTTTTCCATAGGTAATACATTCTCCTTGCATGGAAATCAAAGAGCACAGAGTAAATAAAAAGAAAATAAGAGGGGCGCCTGGGTGGCTCAGTTGGTTAAGCGTCCGACTTCGGCTCAGGTCGTGATCTCGCACTCCGTGAGTTCAAGCCCCACATCAGGCTCTGTGCCGACTGCTCAGAGCCTAGAGCCTGGAGCCTGTTTCGGATTCTGTGTCTCTCTCTCTGACCCTCCCCCATTCATGCTCTGTCTCTCTCTGTTTCAAAAATAAATAAACGTTAAAAAAAAATTTTTTTAAATAAAAAGAAAATAAGAATCACTTATAATCCCATTACTCAGAATTCAGCACCTATCGTTAATTCGGCATTTACTCTTATAGTTGTTTTCTCATTTATATGTATCAAAAACGTGTATGACTGCCTGCACATAAACTCAGTTTTCTAAGGAATGTCACACTTTTGCATTTTCTTCAAATCAGATTAAATCTGCCTCTGACCTTCATGTCCTACAAGGTTGTCAGAAGATCCTTGTAAGTACCGGGGCTTTTGATCTTTCTTGAGGGTCAAAGAGAAAAATGGGAGGCTTATGTACCGCTTGGAAAGCTGGGGGATGTCTTTGATGTTCAACCCAACATGGGAACCTTTATCACTGTCTAATGCCCAGTGGGTCAGGAGGGCAGGGACTGCCTTCAGGGTCCAGAGGAGCACCGAGTCTTCCTCTGGATGGGAGGCTCAGTGTGTGTTTGAGATTCTCTCTCAGGCCTCACCACCACCTATGGGTACAGTGAGGCATGGGATGGACAGGCACAGTACGGCATGGGACCTGGGGCCTCCAGCTCCTAGGCACCTCCTCCCCTTTAAGGAATGCTCCCCTTCTATCCGCCTGTCAGTTTCTCCTGCAATTCCTTCTCTCACTGTATAATCCCTTCTGCTCAGTTAAAAAGACTAAGAGCTGGAGAGGGAAATGTTTATAGTTAACAACTCTCTTTCCAAAAAAGGGATAATAAAAGACTTGACTATTGAGAAATTATTTATTTACACGTGTATTGTGATTATTGTTTACAAAATCAAAATCACATTCTACCTGTTTTTATCAACAATCGTTGTAGATTTTTAGCTCTAAGAAAAGATTTTAGCTCTAAGAGTTTCTTATCTTATTGTTGAGTTTTAAGAATTCCTTGTATATTTTGTATACAAGTCCTTTAGCAGATACATGTTTTGCAGTTAGTTCCTCCAATTCTTTCATTTTCTTAACTGTCTTTCACAGGGAAGAAGTTTTAAATTTTAATGCAACATATCAATTTTCCCTTTTATAGATTGTGCTTTTGGTATTGCATCTAAAAATTCATCTCTCAATCCATGATCATATAGATTTCCCCCTATATTTTCTTCTACAACTTTTATAGTTTTACACTTTACATTTAGATCTATGGTTCATTTTGAGTTAATTTTTGTGAAAAGTATAAGTATCTAGTGTCTCGAACCATTTATTGAAAAAACTGTCTTTTCTCCACTGAATTGCCTTTGAGTCTTTGTCAAGGATAGATTGACTATATTTGCGTGGGTCTATTTCTAGGCTCTTTATTCTGTTCCACTACTCTTCCCCCAACTCACTTCTATGCTGCCTTGATTATAACAACTTTATATTAAATCTTGACATTGGGTAGTATAAGTCCTTCAACTCTGTTCTTTTTAAGTATTGTCTTAGTCATTCTAGGTCTTTTGCTTTTTGATATACATATTAAAATCAATTTGTTGACATCTACAAAATAATTGCTGGGATTTTGATTGGGATTTCATTGAATCTATAGAGGATGTTGGAAAGAATTGACATCTCTGGTCAGGACTGTGAACCAATGACAGATGGGGGTTGGCTGATGAATACCCAAGCTTTCCCAGCCCTCAGGTAGGACATATCTGTTCATGTTATGCAGTGTTTCCCAGAGTCCTCAGCAGGATCAAGCACCAGTTGCCCACAGTGGCACCTTTTATGAGCTATTTTCTCTTCTCTGCTCACTTCCCCAGTTGCCCACAGTGGCACCTTTTATGAGCTATTTTCTCTTCTCTGCTCACTTCCCCATCCTCTTACTGTCACCAGCTAGACCCTAAGACCTGACTTTTACCGCCCACCTGCGGTAGTGGCTACCTGCAGTAGTGAGTACAAACTCACTAAACTTTGTCCTATATCTTTCCTTAAGATCTCCTTTCTGTCTTACCTTTTAAATCTTGCAAATGAACCCAAAACCACCCCTCAGGTGATGGCAACAGGCCTGACAAGACAGGTACCAGCCCAGTCCACCCTGACCATCTGAGCTAAATGACTTGCACCTGCGCAGATGGACCGTGGTGTGACCCCCTGGAGTGACTGGTACTTATCTTTACCTCATTATAATGCTGAAATCTCCACCCAAGGAGGAGCCTCATTTACATAACATACAATTTATGTATAGGAGGTTTCCTTAAGGTGCATGTGCACTACCTCTACATATGATGACATGGCTTCCCCTATCTAAATATTCATCGTAACCTAAACAAAAGGAACCCAGTTACCCTCTCTCAGGGAGTCATGGCTTTGGAAGCCATTCTCTGTGATCTTATTTGCTCCAAATAAAGTTTTCTTTGTGCGACAACTCACCTCATGCAGTTTCCGTGATACATCAGGGAGCGAACTCCCTTTCGTTCAGTCACATTACCAGTGTTTCCTGTAATCATCTCCCAAATAAACTACTTTCCCTCAGAACCTCATCTTAGGGTTTGTTTCTGGGGCATCCAGACTAAGAGCTGTGACAATACAGGAATACTCAAAGACAGGCTCAAGTAAGGCAACTTTCCTAAATGTACCCAGGTTCCAGAGTGGTACCAGGCCTATCCAATCTAAATAGAAAACTCCCAGGTTGGTAATTTAATACCTACTCAAGGCACTCAAATTTAGTCTTTAATTTAAGACGCAGAAAGCAGTACCTCGCAAGCCTGCTATTTCTTCAGAAAGAAAAAAAAAAGATACAAATGAAACACATTTAATTTCAACAAGCACGCCTGCTCATGAAAATCTACCTCAAAATAGCTAAAATGGTAAAAGATGTGTTGCTATTTTAAAGCCAGAAGATTTGGATTTGCCTCAGGCAGCTTTTAGCTTCTAGAGTTTTATGGCTCACTGGTTTCAGGTTAGAAAGTTAGAATTGCAAAGGCGTGCTGTGGTTTCAGTCTCTGCCATTCTTTCATAATTTTGTAGCACAAGGGCTTTTCCAGGGAGGGAGGTAAGGGTGGGGTGGAAATCTAACAAGGGAGGAGTGAAAGGCACCAAGAGAACTGACCCAACTATCTGTCTTTATTTTTAACAACCTCTAAAGCAAGTCATGCACGATGAACATCACAGAAGCACCAGGCATTTGTTGGAAAAAATCCTCTGGGAATGCACTTCTTGAGGGGAGAAAATGGCTTCATAAAGGATGCAAAAACGCTGTGGTCTCTTTATCTGCAACTGCAGAATGCAATAGCCACTCCACCAAATCCTCAGCTGCAAAAACAATGTGTGTAATCTGATATTTATTTTTGCTGAAATGGAGCCACAGCTCTGCCATTGCAAAGCGCCCAGAGAGCCTTTGCTGACCCTGGGGGGAGTGCGGCCTAATGAAACAACCTCACTTTTGCAATTTAATTTTTTCTTCAAGAGCACAGGCCAGAGTTAGAGGAACTTCTATCCAGCTTTTGGAGGGAAAGCCAAAAATGAATTAATGAAGCTTATCAGACGGCCTTTAGAAAATGTATCAGCCCTTTATTATGCTACAGTATCAGCCAACACTCGCTTTACTTTTCTTGGGAGGAATTGGAGGGGGGCTGCGATCAGGGAAGATGTGCTTCGCTGTCTCAGCCCACACGCTCAAGCAATTTAAATCTGGTCTCCAGGAGACCTGACATCATAAAGGGAAATTGTATTCAGGCCTACTAGTCTAGGAAACATTACCTCAATGCTGCTGGATTTCTCAGTCACTACCATTGTTTCTTTGTTTCCCTTTATCACCAAACTTCATGGGAGAGAAATTACTGCTGCACTACTTCATCATCTAGTATTTCCTTAACTCTAAGAGCTGCTGCCGCAGAACTCTTGAATGATGTTGTTCTTTTGAAGGTCACTGAGGACCCCACCTTGTCCAACCCACTAAGCGTTTTTCATGGTCTGCACATCCAACATCACCTCCCCACCTCCCCTGCCATTCTAAGCCTTGTGTTTCCTTGCCTTTTGTTGACGTGGTCCTCCTCTCTTCCCTATGCCTCCTCCTGGCCCTTCCTAGTGGTCATCCTCCAAGGTTCTTCCAACCTCCTACTCTATATTCATACTCTCAACAAGCATCCATTCCCATACTTTCAGTTGGAGCTTCAGCAGCAATCTTGACTGATGAAGTACCTGGAGGGTAGGATTCCCCAGGGGAGGATGTGGAAGGACATTAGAAGGAACTTGGCCCTCTGATGATTTTGCTGAAGCCGTTGTATCTATCCTGCCTGCCCACCTCCTGATTTCTTCTGCATGCTAGAATAAACCTTGTGTTTAAGCCACTGTTTTGTATATTTTGGATTTTCTGTTATATGCAACAGAATCTAATTTAAATAATAAAAACAGGCATAATAATGCCTTCTCATAAAGTTAGTATAAGCTTTACATGATATAAGTCATGTGCCTAGCTCATGTGCCTAGCCAGACCTAGCTTATGTGGTCAAATATTGTAGATTTTATTATAAACTCCATGCCTGCATTCCCAGCTTCATGATGCACCAAATCACAAAATGTCAACTATGATCTAAACAAATCCCTTCCAAAACCAACTCATCCTCTGATTGCCTCAATCTTTGGTGTATGACATGACTAATCTCTTGTTAATCAAGGTTTTGAGTCTTCTCATTTTCTTGCTAATATTGAATCAATTGCTAAATGCTATTGATTTAGTCCTTCACATTTTCTCCAATTAATTCCCTCATATTTTCTCTGTAAACCCCCTAGTTGAAACTTTCATTATTACCCACCCAAAATATTACAGTTGTCAACTCAATTGGTTCCCCACTTCCTGTGTATATTCCTACTTCAAGTTATCCTACTGAAACCATCACATAAGTCTTCCAAAAGCACTGCTCTAATTTTGTTATTCCTCTAAAAACCATAGTGGCTTGTCATTGCCCATTGAGTTAGTCCACATGCTTTTCAGCTTGGGGCTTGAGACCCTAACTTATATCTTCTGATTCTCACCTCCATCTCCTTCCATGCCAATCAATCTAGACTCTTCGATTTGCCTTCTGCTTTCTTAATTCTGTTGCTTGGCTCATGTTTCACTCACCCAGAATGTCCTCTTCTTACTCCACTGCCTACATTTCAATATCTTAGCTAACTTTCAAAGCATCACAGAAATTATATCACTCCTAAAAATCCCCTCCTTCCAAAACAGATGTGATTTTCCCTTTACTCAAAACACTTTGTATCTCTCTTATGGTGCTTGTGCTCCAATGCTTTACACCAGTCATTCTCACATTTTAGGGAACATCTTAGTTATCTGGAAGAACTTTGAATATACAGATTTCCCACTCCCAGAGACCCTATCAAGACAGTATGGATTGGCACAAAAACAGACACATAACGAATGGAACAGAATAGAGACCCCAGAATTGGACCCACAAATGGATGGCCAACTAATCTTTGACAAAGCAGGAGAGAGTATCCAATGGAAAAAAGACAGTCTCTTTAACAAATGGTGCTGGGAGAACTGGACAGCAACATGCAGAAGAATGAAACTAGACCACTTTCTTACACCATTCACAAAAATAAATTCAAAATCGATAAAGGACTTGAATGTGAGACAGGAAACCATCAAAACCCTAGAGGAGAAAGCAGGGAAAAACCTCTCTGACCTCAGCTACAGCAATTTCTTACTCGACATATCTCCAAAGGCAAGGGAATTAAAAGCAAAAATGAACTATTAGGACCTCATGAAGATAAAAACTTCTGCACTGCAAAGGAAACAATCAACAAAACTAAAAGGCAACCAACGGAATGGGAAAAGATATTTGCAAATGGCATATCAGATAAAGGGCTAGTATCCAAAATCTATAAAGAACTCACCAAACTCCACACCCCCAAAAAAATCCAGTGAAGAAATGGGCAGAAGACATGAATAGACACTTCTCCAAAGAAGAAATCCAGATGGCAAACAGGCACATGAAAAGACTCAACGTCACTCCTTATTGGGGAAATACAAATCAAAACCACACTGAGATACTACCTCATGCTGGTCAGAGTGGCTAAAATGAGCAAATCAGGAGACTATAGATGTTGGAGAGGATGTGAAGAAACAGGAACCCTCTTGCACTGTTGGTGGGAATGCAAACTGGTGCAGTCACTCTGGAAAACAGTGTGGAGGTTCCTCAAAAAATTGAAAATAGATCTACCCTATGACCCAGCAATAACACTGCTAAGAATTCACCCAAGGGATACAGGAGTGCTGATGCATAGGGGCACTTGTACCCCAATGTTTATAGCAGCACTTTCAACAATAGCCAAATTATGGAAAGAGCCTAAATATCCATCAACTGACGAATGGATAAAGAAGATGTGGTTTATATATACAATGGAATACTACTTGGCAATGAGAAAGAATGAAATCTGGCCATTTGTAGCAAAGTGGGTGGAACTGGAGGGTATTATGCTAAGTGAAATAAGTCAGGCAGAGAAAGACAGTTACCATGTTTTCACTCATATGTGGATCCTGAGAAACTTAACAGAGAACAATGGGGGAGGCGAAGGGAGGTGGAGTTACAGAGAGGGAGGGAGGAAAACCATAAGAGAGTCTTAAATACTGAGAACAAACGGAGGGTTGATGGGTATGAGGGAGAGGGAAAAGTGGGTGATGGGCATTGAGGAGAGCACCCATTGGGATGAGCACTGGGTGTTGGATGGAAAGCAATCTGACAATAAATTATACTTAATATAAAAAAAAAAGAGAGAGAGAAAAAGAAGGTCTGGGAAAGGGTCTGAGATCTGCATTTCTCTTTTTTGAAAAAAAAATTTTTTAATGTTTATTTATTTTTGAGAGAGAGAGAGATAGAGATAGAGATAGAGAGAGAGAGAGATACTAGTGGGGCAGGGGCAAAGAGAGATGCCAAAGCAGGCTCCAGGCTCCAAGCTGTCAGCACAGAGTCTGATGCAGTGTTCAAACTCAGCCGCAAGACCATGACCTGAGCCGAAGTCAGATGCCCAGCTGACTGAGCCACCCAGGCACCCCTGAGATCTACATTTCTAACAAAGCCCCAGGTGATACTGATGCTGCTGGTGTGGGGATCACACATTGAGAACTGCTTTCTGGTGATCTGGATTTTACTCTTTCTACACTGTGAACTTCTGGAGATCAGACAATATGGCTTATTCCAACCTTTGTATTTCCCAATGCTCCCAGCACACAGTAGACACTTAATAAGTGTTTATTAAAATGGCACAGGATAGAACAAGAGGCCAAACAAAGTTGGCAAGGTCCTTTTGAAGCTATGCTCAATCACTGGTTTCTATCATACAGAAAGAACACATCTAAGTGCTTTTGCCGAGAGCATAACCCAATTCTCCTGGTGTTAGCTATTGTTCTTGGTTTGGGAAAGTGAGCCCACAGCATGTGCTTGGAGGAATGCTAGGTATTGAAGGCAAGGACACGACATGAATTCAGGGAAAGCAGTAGTTGAAGGGCTCCCCTAGAGGAGAAGGATGACAAAAGTTCAACATTTGGGAAATTAAGTATGAAGGTTGCCATGGTAAGATAACAACAGATTTCAAATCTATAATTGTACCTGGTGAGAGGCATGTTAGAGTCCCTCCATATACTATTGTTTCCTTCTTGTGCTTTTAATGCTTCAGAAGCAAGTCACTCTGAATTCAAGTTGTGCTTCTAATTACCCTTATTATTATTCTCAGAATGTTCTTCAGAACCAACATGATTTTTAGGAAAGAAAATTAATTGCGGCTTTTCTTGGTTTGGAAATGTGGGCAACTGGGTATTCTGGAAAATTCATGCCCTGTTTTCCTTCTGTGTGTAGATAACAGACTGATAATTCACCTTCTGCCTGTCTATCCAGTTATCTAGTCAGGGTGTTTTTTCCCAAGGCGGGGAGAGGACATTTTGCATATGGAAGGTGTTTTTGAAATGACAAGAAAATGAAGAACAAGTCAGCCAAAGAAACAACAAATGCCACAGTCATCCCCCAAAGACCTTTGTTCTTAGCTTTTCATATTTCATGTCATACTTCTCATGAAATAAATCCTCTAGAAACAACAAAAGATAGATGGAGACCATTACAAGAAAGGATGGATATCAAATATGGATTTTTTTATTTTAAAGAAGCAATTCAATTGTACCCAGATGGAACATTAGAAACGTCACATCTCTGCATCATCATTTTTCAGCAGCAGCACAGATGGTACCTTTTCATTTGCAGTGCGGGCCAACATAGTGTGCTCAGCTGTCTGCTCCACCCCCATCATGAGTCCAAGTTTACATGTAAGAGGACATGTTGGTTGAGTTAACCCAGAGACCCTTGGGAAACTGTGTTGCCTGGGGCCCTGACATTACTATTTTATAATATTTCCTTCTTCAAGGAAGTAGATGGGATTGCCAGACCGTGACTTTTATCTACTGTTCTCAAATAAGGCGCCCTAAGGCTTCCTGCCTCTTCCCAGAGCCGGACCACAGATCTACAGTGATGAGGAGAAGCAGGCAACATCTGCAGACCTTCTGTTAAAAGCTCTTATTTGTTTAAGTATCCTGTTTCCTTGCTATTTATATTTCTAGAAATTAGGGAGATGCTTATCCTTACTTGTCCCAATACAGTTGAAAATTACGATTGATGTCATTCAAGGGCTCACAATTTATGTCCTGAGTGAAAAAACAAAACAAAGTAAAACAAAAACAGAGTAAAAATACACCGCCACCATCACCATCACCACTACCATCATTATCCCCACCTGACTATTGGAATGGTTTATCTGGGGACAGTAGCAGAAATTCTGCTTTCTCTAGGGAAATTACTATGGGCTTCTGGGGGCAATAAACCAGCTCAGAGATTCCAGGAGAATCCCAGTCAGGGAAGGTACTGGGTCACTAATTGCTGAGAAGAACTTCAACTAAAGAGAGAATGAAATTGTCTGTCAGTCTATCTCATGCTGTCCTGCAGTTTCTGCTTCACTGTGATAAAACAGAACTGGCCAGGAGGCACAGCATCCCTAATTTTGGCATACACATAGGCCCTAGGGCATAGCACAGTCTAGCATTTATTTATCAATTTAATTCTTGGCTTCCTAAGCTCACTGATTTTACAGACAGTGATAGGCACATATCATTTTCAACATTTCACAACTTCGTTAACCTCTGTTTTCTCCTGTCCCTGGCTGTTAATGTAGAGCTGCCGATGCTTTGAAAAGCACTGTCTTCCCCTTCTTCAGCCATTCCTGTATCCATTCCCTTTACCATGTGGCTTTATAGCCTCCTCATTAAGAGATTGAGCCTATTTCCCTGATTTTTGATTCTGATTTCATCCATGCGACTTGTTTTAGCCAATAGCATATTAGCAGATGTGACTCAAGCAGAGGCTTGAGAAAATGCTTATTCGTTTCCATTACGGTTGAGTATCTCTGCTGTCTCCATGAGTGGAAGCCCAGGCCATCCTACTGGAGAATGAAAGACATAGGGCAAAGTTGAGTGCTTCCATCTGAGTTGTCCTAGGTAAAGACAGTCTGGATCAACCAACAGCCAACTGACTCCCGTACTAATCCTGTACCTTTCAATCCATTGTTCAGTTTTGGTTTTACCTCCAATGTAATCCTCGAGTTTGCTCATCTCTCTCCACCATCACTGACCCAGTTGGTATAGACCTGTACCATATTTCACCTGGATTTTGTAATGTCCTTTTAGATGGGGTTCCTGCTTTCCCTCACATTTCCCTGCAAGCCTGTTCCTACTCAGCAGCCAAGAGACCTTTTAAAAACCTAAATCAGATGGTGTTAGTTTCCTGGATAAACCTTTTGATGGGTTCTCCTTGTTCTTAGAATAAAATCCAATATGTTAACACAATTCTCAAGGTTTGCCTACCATGCTTCCTCACTGGAACTTCTAAAACTCTTACTCGTCTCCTACTCCACTGCTCTGCTCTTGTGTGTCCTCAAATAAGCCAGGCACATTCCCCTCCTAGAGCCTCTGTCCTTGTTGCTCCCTCTGCCTGGAATGCCCTTTCCCCAGCAATGCTAACCACCAGCTCTATGTCCTTCATTAGTTTCTGCTTCAATATCACATCCTCCTGAGATCCTCTCTTCCTGTATCAAACAGGCCTCTTCCAAGTGGCAATCAGAGCATCTAGATGATTTCTTTCATAACATTCATCATAATCTGTAATTATCCTGTTTATGTATTTGCTTGTTTTGTTGGCTGCCTTCCTAGTTAGAATGTAAGTTTCTCATAGACAAGATCTTGATTTTCTTATTTTCCCTGGTATTTTCAGCACCTCGCCTACAGTCAGTGCTTTGTGTATGTGTGTATGAGACATTAAAACTGGAGGACTCTTACACACACATATTTTATATATGTATATAATATGTACATAAAAATATATACATATATTAGTTTCCTATGGGAAACTCATACATTACCAATATATGTATGTAATGAGTATTTATGTGTATATGTTAATGAGTCTTCTTTAAGTTCACATACATACTAATGTATATGTGGGACACACGTGTGTAATCTATTGTATGTGTATAATGCACATATATATGTAATGAGTCCTTTATTTTTAACCTGACACATACACAATTTGCTCTTTAGAATCTTGCATTATCTAAAAATATAACTTGAACATCTTTTTGCAACAGCAGATATAAGCCTACCTCATTAAGTCTTCAGAGTATTCCTTTGTACGAATGTACCATAATTTATTTAGTCAATATGAGCTAGTGCTAAGATTGTTCCCATTCTAGTGATGAGGAAACAAAGGCTGAGGGAGACAAATCATTTGCCCAAGACAGCCAGTATTGGACCTGGCGCCTGAGTCCCAGTGGCGGGATGGGGCAGTATAGGCCTGACCTAGCACTCACATGGTACACGCATGGATGGAGGCAAATTTGTTGGGGGCTCCATTCCTTCTTTGTGGCTTTCTGACAACCATCTTCCCTCCAGTGGATCCATCTTCCAACAAGTTGAATAAGCTGACATATGTTAGTGGTTTTAAATGTTAGCGCCCATAAAATCACCCAGAGGTCCTGTTAAAAGACAGATTTCTAGGCCCTACCCCAGAGATCTGGGCGGGGGGCTGAAATTCTGTGTTTCTAACAAATTCTTAGACAATATTGATGCTTCTAGTCCATGGAGCACACTTTGGGTATGCGAAGTGCTCCATAAGCATTAAAGCCCACACAAATTCAGGAGAATGTGACCTCTCAGTTTTCATTAAGCCCCTACTGAATGCCAGCTATGGTGACAGGTATTATGGCAAAAAGAACCCATCATGCAGGGCCTCACTCATGAAGATTTGAGAATTTAGTTGGTGAAAACAAAATATGTGTTACAAAAACAGAAATTTTTAGTGCAGTGAAGAGTGAGATAAGCGACAGAGGCATAGTCTTTAATTAGAAACCAGTTCTAGGGGCGCCTGGCTGGCTCGGTCAGGGGAGCATGCGACTCCATTTCAGGGTCATGAGTTCAAGTCCCATGTTGGGTATAGAAATTATACATACATACATACATACATACATACTAAAAAAACCCAAATGGTTCTGGGTAAAAAACAACAACAACAAAAAAACCACTCTACTTGGTGCAGACCACTGGATTTTTGGCATATACTTACTAAATACCGATTTTTTTGATAAACCTTCTTCCCTCATTTTGGTGTGTGCTGAATTAGCATCCTCCCAGAACTCATTGATGACTGGTTTGAACATCTGCTTGCTAACCCGTTGCTTAGCTCAGATACTCCTAAGAGCCACATCATCAGGAAGGGAAGCTGTTAGGGTAGATTCCTTAGAGCAGAGCTTGAGATGAGGGTTCTTGTGCAAGTGATTTATTTAGAAGGAGTTTTGGGGAGGAACCTATGACTGGGTTAAGCAGAGCAGGAGTATAACAAGGATGTGGTCTCATCTGTGGCCTTGCCTGACTCCACAGGGCACCTGACTTCACGGGGCACCTGACTCCACGGGGCTCCTGACTCCACGGGGCTCCTGACTCCAAGGCACTAACAACTGTCTCACCATAGGGGGCTGGCCTTTAGTACCCCGATGCCTTTTCCCCATTTTCCACCCTGGTTCCTATAGTCTTTGTAAAAGTTCACTTTTTAAAATTTTATTTAGCAAGCATATATTGCCCACATACTCTAGGCACTAGGCATTTGTAAGGTCAGGGGGCTGAACTTCCCTGTCTCAAAGCCCATAGTGATGTCATTTGATACTGAAATCTACCCTCATGGCTGCAGAGAGAACGTGGGCCCGCTCTCTCCAGGCTGCACACATGTAATTCACCTGGCGTATAATGTAATGGCCTACTTTATCTCTCACTTCCTATTAAGCCCAACGAATGCTGAACTATCTGCTCACCAGGATCTTTGCACATCCAGGTCTTATGTTGTTGTAGTACACCGAGTAGTGCGATCCCAAAGATATAAGGTCCTACTCTCTGGAAATGATTAATCTTACTTTATATGGAAAAAGAGTCTTTGTAGACAAAATAATTAAGAATCTTGAGAGGCAGAGATTGCTCTAGACTATGCAAATGGGCCTTACGTGCTATCACAAGTGTCTTCAAGGCAGAGGAAAACTTGACAGGGGAGGAATTGATATGAAGATAGAGGCAGAGATTGGAGTGATGTGGGCACACCAAAGCATGCCTCCAGCAGCTGGAAGAGGCAAGAACAGAATCTCCACTCCAGCCTCCATAGGGATATTGGCTCTGCCAGCCAATGATTTCAGACATCCAGCCTCCAGAACAGTGAGAGAACAAAACTCTGTTGTTTAAAGCCATCCAGTTGTGGTAATTTGTTGTAGCAGCCCTAGAAAACTGAGAGCAGTTGTTATATTACCTGTTTCTGGAGTTACCTGGGTGCCTTCCCCTCTCCCACAACACATACTTCATCACAGTGATGCTTGTTTCTGCAGCTCACATGCCTACCTCTCTAGGCAGCCTCCTAGATCTTTCATCCCACCACCTCCAGGCTCTGATCTAGTAGACACCCCTTGTCTGTCTCCCAGAGTTCCTTGAACAACATTCTCTCATTGCCTTTGCTCCGTTCTTTTCTATGACCTTCCCAGGTCAATCTCCCTGTGAAATTCTAAATCCTTAGGGTCTTATTCATGTCTATATTCCCTGGTCCTGGCTCAGGGCTGAGTGAAAAGTGGCTTCCTGGTATTTGTTTCTTGACACGAAGAGGAAGTAAGTAGAGGCTGCTGTTCAGTGACTAAAAGGGGAGAATCAGGGGCTCATGAGGCCTCACATCACTGGCCAAACCTGACTGGACATGTGGTAGCTCCCCTGACTGAGATGCCCTGTAGAGACTTCTCCCCCGTTATCCTACCAGTCCAGCCTTCCAGCCCAGCCTGCTCTGAAGCTTTCTGAGGCCTCAGGCCTGGTTGTGTTCCCTTTGGCTTCGTGTCTGCAGAGCCCGTGTTTATTTTCTGCTCAGCTCTTCTTATGTTCATCTCCTCTCTCTGCTCTCCTTCTCCTGACTCCCAATCAGCTGTGACTCACAACCTCAAACGCTGTTCCCTTTTGCCATTATTTTGAGGAGTCGCATGATTTCCCTCATTATCACCTTCGGGGCTAGAATAGGGGTTGGCCTGCAGTATTTTATTTCTCAGGGCCAACATGAGGGGTGTGAAGCAAGTGACAAGTTCAATAACCTGGGGGTCAGGTTAGCATTCTAGTGATCTAGTTGCTCTGAGGAGGTGGCTGCTAAACGTGGAATTTGAAAATTAGGACTGGGCTTCAGTCAAGGGGATGATGGTAGAGCCTTTTCAATTCTTCCTCTATAAATTTGCTTTCCAACTCAGACTTCCTGGACAACATTTATAGTCAAATTTGACAGTCTCTTCTAAAACCTGACAGTTTTCTTTCTATTAGCCTCCAAGGAAGGTGGATAATTATTTTTTTTTTTTTTTTTTTTTTTTTTTTAACATCAGGTAGGGAGCCTCCAAGGTGGGGGTGTGGTTGTATTTTCTCCCCTTTGTAAACTGTTTGGAAGCCACTTGTAATGTTGTAATTATGAAACCTGGGCTCTGGAAGAGGTTTTAATAATTGATTCACAAAGTGGCTGAATTAGTTATTTATTGCTGCATAATGGCCTCTCCCAAAACTTAGAGGCTTAAAACAACAAGCATTTGTTAACTCACAAAGTTTCTGAGACTTAGGATAAAGCAGCAGCATATTCTGGCATGGGGCCTCTCATGAAGTTGCAGTCCAATGTTGGTTGAGGCCACTACAATCTTCAGAAGGGCCTGGAGTTATCTGCTTCCAAGAAAGCTTATTCATATGCCAGTTGGCTGGAGGCCTCAGTTCCTTGTCATATAGGCCTCTCTACAGGGTTGCTTGAGTGCCTTTATGACATGGTGGCTGGCTTCTCCTGGAACAAGTGATCCAAGAGAAAGAAAGGAAGAAGCCACAAGGCCTTTGATTACCTAGTCTCAGAAGTTACACACTATTCTATTCCTTAGAAGTCAGTCACTATGCTCACACTTAAGGGGAAGAGAATTCAGCTGCACCTGTTTGAGGAAGTGTCAAAGAATCTGCAGATATATTTTAAACCACCAGAGTAGAGTGCCTTTCCTTCAAATAGCTCCAGAGAATGCAGCAAATCATTTTTACCCTGTCGATAAAATACCACCTGGTTTTTGAATGTTTTGCCGGGAGGTTGCAAGAAACATAGAAGTCTTATATCATAATCAATAGAATAGTGAAAAATAATAGTATATAATAGTGAAAAAATAATCCTTATGAGGATAGGTGAGAGGATACTGTGCTGCCTTAGGTCTGGGTAGGTGGGAGGATTTGGGAAGAGTAGAGGATCCCAGTGGTTTCAATTTAGTACTTTCTGTTTAATATATACAATATTAACTAGCTATCTCATTGTCTCTTTGATTCAACAATTCAACATCAGGCACCATGATAAATGAGACAAAATCCTTGCTTTCAAGGCTGACAGATAGATGGAAGAGAGCTACTCTAGATAAGCTGCCTAGCCCAACCCAGCCCACACAGAACCCCAACTGACCATAGATGAGTGAGCCCAGTAGAGACCAGGAGAACCACCCAGCTCAGATAGGTTGAACTCTGCAGAAATGTGAGACAGTAATATTTATTTTTGTATGCCTCTGGGCTTGTGTGATTGCTATACAGCAATAGTGACTGATACAAGTTTACAGTGTGGTGAAAAAGACAAAGTGAGAGGCAAATTTTGCAGTGCGATATGATACATACTATGCTTAAGGCTCTGACAAGAGTGAGACGGGAGGGCCTAAATCTACCTCAGGGTGATCAGGGAAGCTGAAGACTTCAGGTGATGCCTGAATGAAGTCCTAAGAATGAGATGGTGTTTTCCAGAATGGGTTGGAAGACTGACGCTGGGGTGGGGAACCACATCCTTTTCCGGTGAATGTGAAATCTTGGTAAGCTAGAAAGCAGTTGTAATGGATGGGTCCTAATTGTTGGCGCCCCTGGATCATGAATCACTTCATAAGTCCTGCTAAAGGACTTTATCTTACTCTTTATCTTAAAGGCAACCACTAAAAGATTAAAGAGGCATAAAATAATCAGATTGATGGTTTGTTAATCGCACACTGGAAGTGGTGTGGAACCAGGCAGGAATCAGGGTGGCTAGTTTTGAATCTGTGCTCCTCCAGATATGGCCATGGGAAAGAAGAGGACAGAGGAAGGAAATATTAGGAGGTGGTTCAGACAAGGCTTGGCAGCTGATATAACGAGGGGGTGGAACTTGGCTTTAGTTCCAAAGCAGAAGAGTTTGGAAGGGGTAGGTGGTAAGCATTTCAATGTGGGTCACGATGAGTTTGAAGTGTCTGTGGGTGAGCTGAAAGGAGGTGTTTAGTAGGTAGGCAGAAAAGCAGTTTGGGGCCTCAGAAGAGGACTCTGCAGCAGGCATATACTTTGGGGCATCATCCACTTGGAGGCAGTGGCTGAAGCTATTACAGGCAAGGTTGGGTTTATGTAGGTGAGAACCAACCCAAATTTTGTACTTTAGGGAAACACTGACCCCTAAATGATGGGCAGAGGAAGAGAAACCAAAGGAGACTAAGAAAGAGATGCCAGAGAGAAAGAGAAGACACAGAGGAAAGTGATTGCACATAAAACAAAGAGAGGGCTTTGGAGGTTATCAGTATCACATATCTCAGGGAGGTAGGAGCATAGAGGATTGAAGAGTGTTTTGTTTGTTTGTTTTGCACCCAGAAACTATGATGAGTTTCATGGTGACCTGAATCAAAATTCAAAAGGGATGAGAGGTGTATTGCAAAAGTAGACAAGGAAATGGAGACAACAATGGATATTAACTACCGCTTGGTAGAAGAACCATCTGTGGTCTCTTGGCTGCAGCTCTAACTTCAGCCATGGATAGGGAGATAGTTCTGTATAGGCTGTGACTCACTTCAAGCAGACAGCATCTGGCTTCTGGTATGTACTTTGAATTTTCCTTTCTGCCCAGGGCTTTTCCAGTGTCCTGAGCACTAGTGAGAGCTTGCTTAGCCCAGTACATGCAAGCTTGGAAGTATGGGGGACTTGATGTCTCTGTGGGAGAAATAATAATCATCCACCTATGGGGATGCAAGCTAGTTAATGAATGCTTGACATTCATTATTCATAATAGTCAAGATATGGAAATAACCTAAATGTCCACTGACATTTGAATGGATAAAGAAAGTGTGGTATATATACACACTGAAATATTATTCAGCTATAAAAAAGAAGGAAATTCTGCCATTTGTGACAACATGCATGGAGCTTGAGAGCATTATGTTAAATGAAATAAATCAGAGGAAGACAAATACTGTATGATCTCATTTATATGTGGAACCTGCAAAAAAACAAACTCATAGTAATGGGGAATAGAATGATGGTTGCTAGGGGGTGTGGGAATTGGGGAGATGTTGGTCAAAAGGTACAGATTTCCAGTTATTAAAATGAGTAAGTCCTAGGGGTCTAATATCCGCATGGTGACTATTGTTAACAAATTCTGTATCTTATACTTCTAAGTTGCTAAAGGAGTAAATCTTAAATGTTATCACTGTAACAGCACTCCAACCAGTCTTAAGGGTTATTTTGCCTTAAGCTCTGCACCCCTTGCATCAAGTCCCTAAAACCTAAGTCCCTTAATCTGTAGCAGAACTACCCTTCTTTCCTTGAAGCTGGCCTTGAGGAGTGAAGGATCAAACTTTCCCAGAAGATAATGCCTGGCCACATTTGAAAACAGCTGCTACAGATGTCAGCAAGTCTGTTCAGGGTCCTATCAACATACGACTAACCACCTGGGCACGTGTTTCTCCCACACATAGCCCCCTCCCTTTTCCCCTGACTCCCCCTTTAAAATGCTCGGCATCAGGGCGCCTGGGTGGCGCAGTCGGTTGAGCGTCCGACTTCA
The DNA here is from genome assembly GCF_018350155.1 of Leopardus geoffroyi. Lineage (NCBI taxonomy): Eukaryota > Metazoa > Chordata > Mammalia > Carnivora > Felidae > Leopardus > Leopardus geoffroyi. The sequence continues at coordinate 36,236,504 of NC_059336.1, read as the reverse complement.
GCCAGGTCACGATCTCGCGGTCCCTGAGTTCGAGCCCCGCGTTGGGCTCTGGGCTGATGGCTCAGAGCCTGGAGCCTGTTTCCCATTCTGTGTCTCCCTCTCTCTCTGCCCCTCCCCCGTTCATGCTCTGTCTCTCTCTGTCCCAAAAATAAATAAACGTTGAAAAAAAATTTTTTTAAATGCTCGGCATCTTCCCAGGTGGCCACCTTCCTGGATAAAGCAAACTTTGCTTTCCCACCCTCAATAGGCTCTCAAGTACTGATTTTTAAGCAGTGAACAGCTGAATCTGAGTTCGGAACCAGTTCTCTGTTTGGTAACATTACCACACATACAAAAATTATAATTATATGAGAGGAAGATGTATTAACTAACTGTATTGTGGTAATCATTCTGCAATATAAACATGTAGCAAATCATCCCCTTGTACACTTTAAACTAACATAATGTTATATGTTATTTATATCTCAATAAAGCTGGGGAAAAAATGCCTGCCTCTCATCTTTAGAGTGGACAAATTCTGAGAAGGATTCTGTAAACTTCTCTGAGGTCACATGGAATTAAGCCCCATTAACTAGAGTGGTGATATTGACAACACATGCTTATATGTGCCTTTCTTCCTCACCGGATCCCTAATTCCTGCTCCATGATATCACTCCCTAGATAAACTACTTGAAACCAAGTCCGTATCTCAGGCTGTGTTTGGGGAGACTAGAAACTAAAAAGGAAATCTTTTACACTAAAGATTTAAGATAAATGTATGGATATCAATAGGTACTCACCCATTGCACTCCCTCTCCTTAAATCTTCTGCTGCTTAGGCGGCCATGTTTCATGTCACATGACCTTACCCTCCAACAATAGCTAATTGGACCAAGGGGAGCACGTGACTGAGCTCAACCAACCAAACATGATCTGGTCAGCAACCTATGATGTTGCTTGTTCTGTGAATATAGGGGAGGAGCTAATTGGTTTCCCTTTTTTTGGGAATTTGACTAAAAAATATCTAGAGAATAAAGAAATAAGCAATGAGAGCAAAAACTGAAAGATTAAGATGGATAGGAGTAGAGAAAACATGGCAACAACATCATGAGAGAACAAAAGCAGTGAGCTAACAAAAGAACATAAAGAGACAGAGGTGGAGTTTCCACGGGGCTCAGAGGAGTCCTGTATTCTCCTTGACTTTTTAATTCCAGTCATGTGACCCTTCACTGTGAGAAACTTCTCCCTTCCTTTTATCTACAGTACCTTTATTTTTTACTATTATTTTTAAGTAGGCTTTGCATCCAGTGGAGCCCAATATGGGGCTTGAACTCATGACCCTGAGATCAAGACCCCAGCTGAGATCAAGAGGCCGATGCTTAACTGACTGAGCCACCCAGGTGCCCCTGGTCTGTAGTACCGTTAGTGAGAATTTCCTGTAGCCACAATAGCCTCCATAGAGTGATCTGTGGAGGGAAAGTGTGCTGATGCCATTGTTCACCCCTCTAAACCAACGTGCTTCCCTTCTCCACCCTGTCTGGATCTGGCAAGCCAACTTATGTGGACTTCATCACCTCCTTCCTTCCCCTGGCTCCTGGTGGGTTTAGCACATGGGAAGCATTAGAAAGGCCAGAGATCAGAAGGTGGGAAGGGAGGGAAACTATGGTGTTTATCCCCAGCTTCCTTCTATCACATTGCTATAAGTTAGCTCCATCTGTCCAGGTAAAGCCAAAGCTTAGCCAGGCAGTCCTCTCCATGTTATACAGCCAGCCTTTCCGGGTTCAGGGAACTGGTCCCTTCCCTCATGTCTTTCGAAATAAGGAAGGGAAAGGTTTCTCACTGTTGCTAGTCCCAGGGGACTGTATCTGCCTCCCGGTTTCTCTACACCTGCCCACACCTTCATAAATAGTCCCTATTATGACATTCTCCTTGCATTATTCAGTCCCTCTAGGAGTCTGACTAATATGGGAAGATGGTACAACACAGGAGGAAAGGGACAATTTTGAAACTGAAGGGACAGGAAATGCAAATAATTCTTGTCTGATAATTGCAGACTGCCAAGTTGCACTACTCTGGGAAGCATCTTTCGCATTGGGATGGAATTGTGTGAACTGTGTTCCTGCTGACAACTTCAGCTTTCCCTTAAAGTATAAGATAAAGTCATGCTAAGAGAGAGGGAGGTAAATGAGTGAGGCAGGAGGAGTTTCTTTATATTTGAAAGACTTCTGCAGTGGAAAGGAGAGCCAGATGAAGTTGGGGACTGTATTTTGCTGCTTTTATGACTGTTTCAAACACTTTTTTTAATGATTTATTTGTTTTATTTTAGAGAGAGAGAGTGAGAGGGGGAGATGGGCAGAGAGAGAGAGAATTCCAAGCAGGCTCTATGCTCAGTATGGGTCTCAACACGGGGCTTTATCTCCCAACACTGGGATCATGACCTAAGCTGAAATCAAGAGTCGGGCACTCAGCCGACTGAGCCACCCAGGCGCTCCAGTTTCAAAAACTTCTTGTTGAGGTATAACATATATCCCCTAAAGTGCACACTTATCATATTACATGGTTCAGTGAATTTTTGCAAACTGAACACACCCATGTAATCAGCCCCCATGTCAAGAAATAAGATGTTGCGAATACTCCAGATAGTTCCCTTGTGTCCTGGTTGACTCTCTAAAACCCCAGAAAACCACTATCTTAATTTCAAACACTATGGATTAATTTATCCTATTCTTGCATTTTATATACGTGGGATCAAACAATATATTCTTTTCATTAGGCATCTTTTATTCCACACTGAATTAGCACGGTTTATGCATGTTGCTTCAGCAGGTAGTTGTACTCTGCTCATTCTTGGTGCCGTAAGTACCACATGGGTAAACAACCATAGTAAGATTTCCCAATTCTATTAATGGGCATTTAGGTAAATTCCAGTTTGAAGTTGTTATGAATATTTCTGCTCTGAACATCCTATTATGGATGTGTCTTTTGATGAACAAAAAGGTGATACTTAGGAACAGAATTGCCAAATAATAGTGTATGTACACATTTAGCTTCCATAGATACTACCAAATGGTTTTCCAAGTGGTAGTACCAATTTACAGCGCCACCTACTGGGCGTGAGAGTTCCAGTGGGGCCATACATTTTTATTGGCATCAGTCCAGGTAACTGCATGATTTTCACCTGTGTTCCCAAGAACCCCAAGCACAGGGGGAATCAGGCAGAGGACTACATTGATCCAGAGTTTGGGGTTTGTAGTCCAGGGCTGAAGGGCAGAAAATTGAAGATGCCGATATGAGAGTAGAAGGCGTCGTGCACTGGGGATTTTGCTGACATCGGAAGCTGGACTTATTGATAGATATAACTTAGAAGCAGGAACTAGAAGTCTGAAGGGCATAGGCGGAGATGTAAGACCACGAGAGAAGAGAGGTGTGAAATATTTTGGTCAGAGGATGAGTTTGGAGAAATGTTGAATGCGTTGAGACTAAAGATGCCAACAGCTTGAATGAGAACAGTTTCAAGCTGTAGAAAATTGTAATCAAGGTCACCTTGACGATGGCCATGAGAATAAAGGGAGGACCAAGGAACACAGGTGGAGTTGTTTCGAGAATATGAAGGAGACATAGCCTGGAAGTGGCAACAGGGAACTAAATCTCTAACCAGCCCCATGTCCTCCAATCTTCCAGTCACTATTTTTATTTAAAGGTTCCTTTTTATATTTCTTTCTTGTTCCCTTTTAACTAGTTATGTCACTCCTGCCCTCATTTTCTTCTGTTATCACCTTGCCAGCATTGTTCAGTCTTATCTTCTTTGGGGTTCCTTTTTCTTTTCTTCCTCCTTATGCTGAATCCTGACCCTTTTCCTCTGGGTCTTCAGGATTCAAAAAGACAACAACATCAACAACAACGTTTCCCTTATTACTTTTCTGCTTTCTTCTGAAACCCATGCTCCAACACCAATATTTAGAACTTCATTTTTGCTATCTATCCTACAATTTGCCTTTTTAAATTTGTCCTCCAAGTTATTCTGGAACAGTGGCTTTTGAAGGTTTTATTTTTTGTTTTATTTTGTTTTTGCATTTTCTTTTTTATCAGTGGAAGCTCTTTCAAACAAAATCTCAGTTGACCCTATATATCGAATAGGGAAAATGTGGAGTTGTTACGATGTGAATAATGCCCCCTATGGCTGGACAGTATGTAACCTGCACAACTGTATGCAGTTCATGTTAGATACTTCTTAAATATACCTTCAGATTCTCTTCTCCCTGTCTCATATTCCAGTCACAGCAGTGGCAACCAATTTTATGCAGACTTCAACCAGCCTCGTATAAGTATGAACTGACAGTGTCTATCTATCGCAGTCCCACGTCTCACTTCTGCTGTAGAGCTTCTTTGCTCCTCTAAGGCAGGACATCCTCAGAAAGAACCCCTTGACATACATGTGCACAACCCAGAAGTACAGGGGAGTTAATGCCCTGTCCCATGACTATACTTGACCAAAGGGAGATGGAAGCAGATGGGTAAATCTCCCTTTCTTGCCCCAGGAAGATGGTCCTGATGTATATTTTGCAAGGTTTCTCAGCTGCCTCGTGGGAATTAAACACCCAGGTAGGTGCCTATAGAGCAATGGCTAACTCTGTCCTGCATTCTTGCATTAGCTCTCCTTCCTTCAGCATTTCATCCTCCCTCTACTCATTCCTGTTCCCCAGAATCACACTCCCAGATTAACTATTTAGCCTTATGCCACTGTCTCAGGCTTTGTTTTCTGAGGAGCCAGCCAGTAACACCCCTAACTCAACCCCCTGGGGGGTGGGAAAAAGCACTTCCAAGACACTCCAGTGATTCTCTTTGGTTTGAAATTAATGCTGGGGAATAAAATTATGTTGAGATAGTTGGTGGGCATATCTTGACTGAAGAACTAACTGCTCATTATTCTTGGAGCCGAAGTTTGCATTTCAGGTGCATACATGAAAGTTCAGTGGGCAGAAATTGAAATGGGCCATTGTCATGGTCAAATCGATAGGTCTGGAAAACAAAGTGGATTTTTAGTGGAGAGGTATAAAAGCTCTAATCCCTTAGAGAATCTACTTGGCCTAGTTTGGAGTTTTGCCTTTAATAACAGATGAGAATATGGGTTTAGGTCTCTAGGGCTTTCTATCTCCACAGCCTCTGAAAATTTAAAAACACACACCATTAGCACTTGCCTCATCTTTCCTAAACTGGCGGTTGCCACAGTTTCTTTAAAGTAAGACAGTGCCTCAGAAGACAGCAGTCACCTCCCACACCCCCACTCCCCCAGACACCCAGGATACATCTTGTGTATACTTAAGCTGTCTCTGACACACATAATTTCTTTTTCATCCCTGAGTAATCAGTCTTTTTTATCCTCTTAGCAAAGAGAACAGTATATTTTTGTATAGAAAAGATAGGGAGGAAAGGAAAATAAAAGAAAGCCCTCTCCCCCCACCCAAGAAGTTTCCCACAAAATAGCAACAAATAAAAGATGGCAAGGAAAAACTACAGAAGCTTCTAGAATAAGGGCATTTTTCAAGTGCTGGTTGAGGATCCAGTTCTATTTTGAACATTTTAAAATCGTTTTTTCAAGTTCTGTTGTTTAGAGGTTAATGAGGGTGCAGAAACCCTATTGCTTTGAATAGGAGGGATTAGTTTCCCTATTTCAGGATTAAGGTCAGTCTTAACGACAGGCTGCCACATCCTGTCAGCAATCCTCAGTCCTACGATCATTCTGCTCTCATTCTGCTCACAATTCTCAAATCCTCCCTAGGGCTGAATGCCTGCTGAGCCCTATGCTTTTTCTTTTGAATATTACTAAAAGGGAAGAATACTAGCATGAGTCTACTCTAAGATGCATGAAGGGCTCACCCTAACCTTTTGTTTGCATCAGGTTCTAAAGACACAGAAGAAAGGAGGATTCTATAGGCCTCTTTGAGGTTAGATTGATTGTGAAGATAGCCATATTATTCACCCTTCTCCTTGCAATATGACTTTGAAGCTTTTGCCAGGAAAGAGGTGGAGTATATTTCCTTATGTCTTGAATTTGAACTCGTTCTGTCACTTACTTTGGCCAATAGAATATGGTAGAAGCAGTGTGCCTAGAAGAGGTTTTGCAGGCTTCCACTCTTTCTGACTCTACCATGAGAAAAAGTCCTGGCTGACCTGCTGGAGAATGGAGGCCACATAGAGAAGTGAGGAGCTTCAGCCAATAGCTGGCCAATTCTCAGAGGCTAAGTTGCCCAGCTGACCTGCAGTATACTATAGTCATGTGAGAAACCCAGCCAAGACCAGAAGAACTGACAGCCAAGCCTAGCTCAAAATGCCAAACTACAGAACTGTGAACTGAATAAATATTTATTGTTTTAAGTCATCATGTTTTGGAGAAGTTTGTTACAAAGCAGTGGAAAACTGTTATAGAAGGTCCATAGCCCCCACCATACTCTTTGGATTCTTAGCCTAGTTTGCCTCATTTTTTTAAGAATTATTTTTTATTTTAGAGAGAGAGAGAGAGGAGAGAGAGAGAGAAAGCATATGCAAGCAGGGGAGAGGTAGAGAGAGAAAACCCAAGCAGGCTTCACTCTCAGCACAGAGTCCCAGACTCTGGGATCATGACCTGAGCAGAAATCAAGAGTCAGATGCTCAACTGATGGAGCCACCCAGGTGCCCCTCTAGTTTGCCTTAATATTATTAATAGTATTTGCAGCAATGATAACAACATGTAATATTAGGATAGAACTGTAAAGTATACAACTCATTTGGTTTTCATAACATCCAGGGAATAATTCCTGTGTTGCACCTGAACAGTAGCAAAAAAACAATATTAATGCTCCTGACTTTTATGACCTTTGGATACAGGTCAGAAAGACTGACCCTTCACCTTTCAATGGTGAAAAAATTAGAGCACATTTCTTTATAGCAGTGTTTTGGAGGAGATGTTCAGACACTGGCATGTATCTCATGAGAATGTATTGTCTGAGGTAGGGTTTCCCCAGAAGCGAACCTGAGACAAGGATTTCAGGGGAAGTAGTTTATTTGAGAAGATATTCCAGGAAACAAATAGCGAGGTGGGAAAGAGAGCAGAAAAGACAGCCAATAAAGATAGTGATAATTACCAGGCAAGGTATCGTGTGAGGGATTGGTGATTGATTCTGCTGCAGGAACTCTGGGAAACAGTGTAGAGCACACAGCTCAGAGTTATCCCAGACTGGGGCCAAAGAAACTGGGCATCTACTCACCAATCCCCATCCATCCTTGGTTAAGGACTGCTTCCCAGAACATTAACAGCAGTTCTGGTATTTTGTATCTCAAGGCAGAGATTTGCAGTGTTCTTCACTGCAAACAGTGTTTTGTGAGTAGAGGTAAGAGCTCAGAGGATATGGGCAGGGCACTAGCATTGTCTAGTAGAAGGATTATGGGCCATTTTTTTTCTGAGTTTCTTATAGAAAGAGGATCATGAACTTAGGCAGTAAGCCCTCTGAACAGAATGGTCTTGAAGCTGTGTTATGGCAAGAGGCTGGAGGAGCTAAGAATGGTAAAATGGTGGCACCCCATTTAGGATTGGAACACTGGAATAGTTAAATGTCTGGATACTTTGGCAACTCATCCTGGAATTAGCTGTAGGTAGTGAGGTTAAATGACTTGTTAATGGTTTACTTTTCTTTGGTTTCCTTGTTTCCCAAAGTGTCCTACATTCTAGGAGATGGATTTGGGCTTCCAAATCCTAGGTAGAGAATTTGAGATTTGTGACTAACTTGCTTGAAGACAAACTAGTATGTCAGTGATTGTATGAAGACCACTTGGACCTTGAAGTCAACATTTTCTACTCTCCTGAGACAATTTGACTTGATGTTCATTCCTTGCACACTGTTTCATCCTCTGGGCTTGCCTCCTTCCTCTCTGAGCCAAAGATATTTGCAAGTTTCTTCCAGACAATGTGGGAAATAGTTAAAACCAGGACTGATTGAGTTGCAGAGGAGGAGTTCCAGTATTACTAAATGAAAACATATAATTTGTACATTTGTTTCATCATTCCCCAAATCTGTTTCTCAAATGGGTTCACCCTGGACATATCATTTTGGTTACTCCAAACCTTGAAGAACTCTTTACTTAAACTTATCTGTGAGGTCTTCCCTAATCATTCTCTCTTAAAATAGTACCTTCTCCACTGTCTGCACTCTTTTCCCCCTTCACTGCTTACATTTCTGTGAGACACATATCTCCTGATATACTTCATATTTGACTTGTTGGTTTATCTATCTCCCCCAGATTGAATATAAATTCAATGAATGCTGAGAATTTTCCCTGTTCCCCCTGCTGCCTTCTCCCCTTCCCCTGCCCTGTGTACTCCCAATACTCAAAACAAGGCCTGGCATAGAAATTCAATAAATATTTCATGAATGAATGAACAAATGAATCAAAGGTGTTCACCAAGACTTTTGGCTAAGAAGTCCAGTAAATTTGTCTTTGCTGCTCTTTGTGAAGCCAAATGTCTCCTGGAATTTCCTGGCTGGTTGAATTGAGAGAGGCACAATCCTGGATTCATCTTCCAGGCCTCCCTATAGCTTTGGAATCATACACATCTGGTTTGAATCATGCCTACATCATCAATTATTAGCTGAGAAGTCTTGTTAAAATAAACTATTAATTTCTTCTGAAAAATGGGCTAATGACCCCCATTTTGTAGCATTTTCAAGAGGGTTTAATGAGTCAACATAAATGAGGCACTTAACATAGCACCTGGCATGTAGTAGATGATCACAAAGTATGAATCTTCTCCCTTTTCTCTTAATTTCGGGTGCAGTTATCAGTTTGCTGACAAATCAGTGACACAAAGATCGGGAACATTGGTCAAAGGGGGTGCTGGGGGAGAATGTGAAAAAAGGGAAACTGAAACTACAAATGAAGAGACAGGCCAGAGGAAAGGACACTGCTCCTAGGACCTGAGACCACCTTTCACTTTCTGGTTGTTTGTAGAAGGGCCATGGATGAGGGAGACAGAAGATTCAGTCTTGCCCCAGTAATTTTATTTCTAATGTACTTCCTGACTTGGTTCCTACCCAGAGCTGATTCATCCCCAGGGAACATGTACTCCTTTAGCCAAAAGAAACTGACTGCATACGAGTTGAGGCTGGACAAACTCAGTTATCCAAGAAAATGTGTTTCAGAATGAATTATGTCATAGGCTTAAAGCAAAATGCTTGTATCTCACTTTTCGTGTATCCAGTATGGGGTTTTAATAACACAAACATTCACTCACCTGAGTGGAGATGATTGAGAGGATATGGAATTTGGGACAGAATTTTCTTTTCTTTTAAGTTTATTTATTGATTCTGAGAGAGAGAGAGAGAGAGAGAGAGAGAGAGAGAGAGAGAGAAGAGAATCCCAACCAGGTTCTGCTGCCAGTGCAGACCCTGATGTGGGGCTTGAACTCACGAACCGCAAGATCATGACCTGAGCCGAAACCAAGAGTTGGATACTTAACCAAATGAGCCACCCAGGCGCCCCGGGGACAGAACTTTCTAATATGACCCATACGTTGACCCCTTAGCAGCTTTCATATATGAGGAATATTTATTCACTTTCTCCATATTCTAGCATCCTTTCTACTACTTTAACTTTAAAGAAGAAATATGTCGTTATAGTTATTTCTCAGAATAACTTCTCTGAGTATCTGGGTATGTCTAGAACTTATTCTGAGGCTTGGCAAGAGGGTGAAGAACTGCAAAGATTTGTTGAGAATGAGTTTGTCATCACTGTTTTCGTTCCTTAACTTCTCTTAGCAAACATCCAGAACTGCTTTCAGGGATGAAATTATCTGGTGGCCAATCAAGGCAACCAGGATGAATTCATCTCTATTGATATTACGGGGCAGGAGAGAGAGGCAGAGGAGGTAGTGGAGGTGAGGGAGGTAATGGTGGTGATGGCGAAGGTGATGCCGAAGGTGGAGGTGAGGGTGATGACAGCGGTGGCAGGTGGTGGATGTGATGGTAGTGACTGGGATGATAGCAGTGATAACGGTGGAGATGCTGAAGGTATTATGGAAGATGATGAAGTTGCAGAGGAGGCAGAAAGGGGAAGGTGGCAAGCAGTGGCAATGGTGGGGGGAGGGGTGGTACAGGTGCTGGTGGAGATGATGGTGGTGGAAGTGTTGGCTTCAATGGTGACAGAAGTAATGATGGTGGTAACAATGATGACGTAAAAAGAACTGGAAACATGTCTGCACAAAGACTTGCACACGAATGTCCATAGCGGCCTAGCTCATAATAGCCAAAAAGTGGGAACGACTTGAATGTCTGTCAATGGATGAATGGGCAAACAAAATGTGGTAGCCACACACAATGGATATTATTTGGCCTTAAAAGGAATGGGGTTCTGTTACATGCTACAACATGGATGAACTTTGAAAACATTATGATAAGTAAAAGAAGCTGGACACAAAGCCACCATATACTGTATAATTCCATTTATATGAAATGTTCAAACAGGCAAATCTATAGAGACAGAACATAAACTAGAGGTTGCCTATGGCTGGTGGGAGTGGTATGGGAGTGACTGCTAATAGGTATGGGGTTTCTTTTTGGGGTGATAAAAATATTCTAATACTAGATTGTGCAACTCTGTGAATATACTAAAAACCATTGAATTATATACTTCAAATGGGTGAATTGTATAATACATCAATAAAGCCGTTAAAAAAAAGCGGGGGTATCAGCAATGTGGTTGTGGAGGGTTCACTTTTGGTGTGTGGGAGAGGAAGGAAGAGTTGATTGATACCCGATATACCTAAATCTATGTTGGGTCAAGTCTGAGTACCACAGATTTTTTCCATAGACATTTTTTCTATCTTCTGGAAAACTACATTTTCGCACATAGCTGACACTGAATCGACACACAAGTATTTCTGAAACAGATTATAAAAATCAAGCCAAGTGTCACCCGCCATTGGAATCGTGTCTAAAAGGAACATTTTTTTTTTCATACAGTGGTTTTTTTTTCCCCCCATACAGTGTTCTCAGCATGCAGAACTGCTTTTTCGGAGCAATGGGATGGAGGAGCCAGGCTTCCCCTTCTCATGTGATTGCAAAATCAGACGGAGTCCATGAAGAAATTAAAGCAGACATCTGAGGTCTATAATTTTTAATAATTTTAAACTAGCTACAAAATGTCAATCACTTCACAAACTGACAGAGGAGACAGGAGGAATTTAATATTACATGCTGTAATGATATTTATCTCACAGTTTATCTATATTTCATTCATTTATATTATTTTTTTTAAGATTTCTTTATCAGCTACTAAATATCTCAGCAATTTGGTGTGCATAGCTCTAGATTAAGCAACAGAGAATTGTACTGATAACAAACCACAGGGGGAAATGGTGATTAAAAAGAGTCAGCCTTATAAAATTTACATCTCCACACTGTTTCACAGCAAGATTGCTTTCTCCAAAACATAGCCTTGAAAAGCAGCAAACAAATCCTATATTACATTCATTTGACATAGTTCATCCAAACATATATTTTGCTGGAAATGATTAAGTGGTGAGTGTGTCAAATCCATCTTTTTTTTTAATTCTTTTTTTAAAAAAAGGATGATTATGATTAATAAGTCTATATATTGACAGAAAGAAAGTGACACTACTTCAGTTTTGCTGGTATAACTTAATCTTGACAGTGTCTCAATACTGAGCATGCTTTGTTGTTTTGTTGTTTCTGTTGGTGTGTGTGTGTGTGTGTGTGTGTGTTTTCTCATCAGTATGCTACTGTCATGGAAAGATTTTGTTTAAGTAGGAATCTAAAAATCTATTTAGTTCTCATGCATAAATGCATAAATCACATCACTTTTAGTGCAATGCCTGTTATGTAATTCCACATTGTCTAATCATGAAATCATAAAGACAGATGACAGCCATGAGGAACCAAGGACAGCAAATTTTGAGAGTTTCAGAGCCTGACACCCAAGGAAAGGACAGTGGCAGTAGCTCTGTGGAATGTCACAGTTTTACAAGAACAATACTGTGTATTGAAAGAATCAACAGCACATTGAGCATTCCTAAATTGTTGTCATTCAGCAAACACCACTGAGGAGAGAAAAGGAAAAATGAAACCCAAGACATCTTATGTAGGGAGTTAGAGCCACCAAATGACTACTATATACAACCTTTGGAAAGAAAGAGACCTAGAAAGAACAAAACACATAATATTGTTTGGAAGGTGATGAATGACACAAGACAACATTCACAATGGGAGTGGACTGATGTGTGTATGTGTGCAGACCTACTAGGTAATACAATGAGAAAAGCATGAAGGTGCTATTTTGCCCAACAGCATTTGGAAGAGAACACAGGTGGGCACATTTAACCACTCCCCAGCATCTTTGTTGCACGTTGGTTGGCCTCATCAATTCTGGTTTTGTTGGAATCAGCCTAGAAAAAGGGAAAAGAAAACAGAATTCAGGTTACCTTTTGACATTCCATTCTTCCTTCTTGGTCTATTGAAGTGCCCCCTTCTTGAATGAAGGCATCTTGAAACTCCTCCAGTCAGAATTAACCCTCTCTTCTCTTGTGATTCCCGAACCATTTCCTGTGGCTCTACTCAGACATGATCAAAGAAGCTTGATCTTAGCTCTCATGACTGTTTAAACCTACCAGAGGTTATCCTTTTAAGGACAGTGTTACATCATTTATCTTTCTATCCTGGAATGACACCCAATGACTTCTATGTTAGGTATTCACATCTGTTGGATTGAGCTGAATTACCACCACTTATACAGTTGGATTCAAATCATGGCTACCTTATTAGCAGTATCATTTTGGGCCAATTACATAACATCTTGGGGCCTCAGCTTTCTTGTCCATAAGCTGGGAATAAAAAAGAATATTGCTAACAACCATGAGTCTCTATTATATCCCATTCATTCAACTTTGACAACATCAAGATTAATATCAACTATGAGATGTATATTATTATTAATTCTTTTATATTATTATTAATTCATTTTTCCCAATGAGGAAACCAGGAAGCCTGGAGTCAGAGTCCACACTGGTAATCATTATGTTAATCATTATAATACCTAGGTCTGCCGTGAAAATGAAATCAGTTTATATATATAATATGTTAGAATAATTTTTTACAAAGATTAAGTACTCAATATATCTTATCTTGCAATTATAGTTATTGGATGAAAACTTGACTTGTTTTAGGGATGTTTAAAAATTTTAGGCCTCAGGGCACCTGGGTGGCTCAGTCAGCTAAGTGTCCAACTCCAGCTCAGGTCATGATGTCATGGTTTGTGAGTTTGAGCCATGCATCGGGCTCTGTGCTGACAGCTTAGAGACTGGAGCCTGCTTTGGATTCTGTGTCTCCCTCTCTGCCCCTCTCCCATTCACCTCTGTCTTTCTCTCTCTCAAAAATAAATACAAAAAAATTATTTTAGGCCTCATTTCTGAAGACTCACTCCTGTAAGCCTGATAATTGCCTTTTTTTTTTTTTTTATTAAAGTAGGCTCCACGCCCCATATGGGGCTTGAACTCATGACCCCAAGATCAAGAGTTACATGCTCTACTGGCTGAACCAGCCAGGTGCCCCTTATAATTCGTTGACTTGTTTTAACAAGGGGACTTTTATCATAATTTTGTGCCTTGACTGATCTCACTGCCTGGGTTACCTTTTGCTGTATATATAGCATGAAACCCAGAGTTGCTACCATAATAAACTTTTAAACCCCAGAAAATGAAGTATTCCCAACACCACTGAGAAAGGTATGAGTCAACAAGCAGAGGCAAATATGAAGATTCTGTTTAGGCTGTTGTTTTGTCCCAGCGTGATTGGTAATGGTGTCTGCCCCTCCTCAGCCTCAGAAGAGAAGCAGGAAGCCGAGAGGCAGTGTGGGAAACAACTGTTTTTCTATCAACCAGTATTTATTCAATGATTACTGATTTTGCATCTACTATGGTACTTGGTACTTTCCTGCCTCCACCAAATTGGATATTCTTTATTCAGTTTAATTGTGAATTCCCAGCACAATTAGAGTTACCGACATTCAACTAGAAATTTGCCAAGTTAAAATAGAAATATTGCTAGATTACTGTAATTCTGAATTATCTGGCAATAGCTTCCTACCATCTGTTTGGATAACCAAAAGTTGACTTTCAAAACAGGTAAGAACATTAATTTGCCTTGATTGTTTTGATGTATAGACTCATATTCTGGACCTTAGTTTACTGATTTGGAAAATAGGTATTCTTTCCAATTTTACTTGGCTCTTAAATCTTCCCTCTTTAGCTATAAATTCTATCAGAAATAATGACCCTTTGGTGCAAAGGAAAATTAAAGGCTCAGACCAGTGTGAAATGTTCCTGCAGATTGAATTATGCTATTTTTTCCAGACTATACACTGAGGAAAGCTCAAATGAAGAAAATCATTCATTTGAAAATGGGTGGCATTTCTGGAGGTAAACATTGTAGAAACTCTTGCATTAAGAATGCAGTGGTGAGCCTTCACCTGGTGGTGAAAAGGGATATTTTGAAGTATAACATGAGGTTATTCTTTGGATATCATCAAAGGTTCTGGAACAGACCTATGTTCAATAAACATCTGTGATTTCCAATTAAATTTTCTCTGAAGCAATCAAAATTCAAGCCCATATATCTGATGCAAAAGGTTCTACCTCTTTATTGTATAACAGAAATCTTTTAGGAAAACAGGATCTTTTAGGAAAAAAATCCTGAGGTAATCTCCTTTTAAACTTTTTTTTTTTTTTTTAACGTTTATTTATTTTTGGGACAGAGAGAGACAGAGCATGAACGGGGGAGGGGCAGAGAGAGAGGGAGACACAGAATCGGAAACAGGCTCCAGGCTCTGAGCCATCAGTCCAGAGACTGATGCGGGGCTCGAACTCACGGACCACGAGATCATGACCTGGCTGAAGTCGGAAGCTTAACCGACTGCGCCACCCAGGCGCCCTGTAATCTCCTTTTAGAGGTCTTCCTGGTATTTGGAGAATGCCTGTGTTCATTCTGTTTATATGCTTAGGACTGTATTTATGGAATATAGCCCACCCCAGTTTTCAAATTTCTATTTAGAGAATCTTAAGCTTGCTGGCATACCCAATATGCTACATGATTTGCCCTGTGAGAAAGCAAGGATGACCCCCCCCCCGCCCCCCACTGAGCCAGTAAGAGTTAGAAGGAGCTCATTAGCCCATCACCCTTCTGAACACTCTAGAAATATCAGCTTCAGACCATGGCAGGTAGCTTTTAGGCCCCTGCTCAGAATGCCAGAAGTAGATGTTTATTACCCTACATGGCAGCCCATTCTCATCTGAGGTTTGAACTGGTTCCTTATTATCTTCCAGATGAAAAAATCAGGTCACAAAGCTGGTGAGTGCTGTTGGAACCTGAGGTCTTAGTTTTCAAATGCTGTGTTTCCTCATTGATAGGAGAATTCAAGGAATGCTAAAAGCTTCAGCTTCACTGTATTTCACTGTGTGTGTGGCATCTTTAGATACTTTCTTCCTTTTTTCTTTCTTGTTGTTTGTTTTTTTTTTTTTTTTTTTTTTTTAGCGAGAAAGAGAGAGAATGCACAAGCAGAAAAGAGTGGCAGAGGGAGACAGAGACAGAGAGAAAATCCCAAGCAGGCTCCACACTCAGCACAGAGCCCCATGTGGGGCCTGATCCCATGACCCTGGGATCATGACCTGAGCTGAAATCAAGAGTCACTCAACCAACCCAGCCACCCAGTTGCCCCTACCACCAACACTGACAACTTTAAATCAAAGTTTGAATACCGGGGCACCTGGGTGGCTCAGTTGGTTAAGTGTCCGACTTCGGTTCAGGTCATGATCTCACAGTTTGTGGGTTTAAGCCCCACGTCAGGTTCTTTGGTGACAACTCAGAACCTGGAGCCTGCTTCTCTGCCTCTCTCTCTGTCCCTCCCTCACTCGTGCTTTCTCTCTTTCTTTCTCTCTCTCTCTCTCTTTCAAAAATAAATAACATTAAAAAAAAATTCAGTTTGAATACCACTATTTCCTGAGCAACATAAAATAACTAATATAAACTTGCCCCATTTTAGTAGTTTTCTGAAAGAACTGTACCACTTTAACCTTAGAAGATTGTATATATATAAATAACTCAAAGCAGAAAGCAAGGTTTTTAAATAGACAAAGTAATTTCTTGACAGTCCATGGGGACGTATTAAAATTACATTGCTTTGGGTGCACCTGGGTGGTTAAGTGTTCCATTTCAGCTCAGGTCATGATCTCACAGTTTGTGAGTTCGAGCCCCACATTGGGTTCTCTGCTGTTAGTACAGAGCCCACTTTGCCTCATCTGACTCCTTCTCTCTCTGCCCCCCCCCCCACTCATGCTCGCTTGCTCTCCCTCAAAAATAAATAAACATAAAAAAAATTACATTGTTTTGGACTTCCCAAACTTCACTATCAATCCAAGTGATGAGAAAGGATCATGATTGATGGGGTAGGGTGAAGGTTGTTGTTGGGGTCATGAGAGAATATGGGAGAAACATCAGAGGATTCTCTTTACTCTTACAGTGTGATTTTAATTTACTCTTAAATATGCAGGAGACCTTCTAAACTGTTACCTGTTATCAGAAGTGAGAATTTACATGAGAAGGTAGAAGTCTATTAATAATTGTGCAGTTCATATAACATGTATCATTTGGGGCAATGCTGTGTTGAAATGGACTCTATCTAATCATGTTTAGATTATGATTTGGGGAGTAAGACCCAGGCTGGTTATTCGAAGGCAACTAGACCCCTCTCTCACTTCTTAAGCAATTCCACACCTAAAAGGATGATACAAACCATAACGGCTATTTCCCATCCACTTGCCTGCCTTCCAATTATACCTCATGGCTGCATATGTCTTTGCCCTTGTAGTAAATTGGGCCCCAAATGAAAGGTTTTCCCTAGAGAAGAGAACTAGAAATGCAAAGTGGCAAAATTAAGATGCCACTTGCCTTTCCAGGAACACTTTTTGTGCTTAAAGTCCAACTCCATCAATAAAGGTTTGACCCCTCTCTCTTAGTAAAAGTTCTCCTTCTGGAACTCTAATTGAGTTAGAGGTACATTATCTCTCTACATCCGTGAGTAAATTGGGTCCATTGACAGAAAATGAGTACTTCTTGTTTTTTCAAATCATTTCCTGATGGAAGGTGGTTCAGCAATTATTTCTTAGTTCATTTTTCTGGGCCATCATGGGCAGGTCAGTCTGTGTTGGCTCCAGTGCTTTTTGAAACTCTCAATATTGTTGTAAAATCTATTGATTTGCAGAGCTTTAAAAGCTTTAGCATATCAAAGGCTCTTAGCAAGGATAAGTATGTCATGACTTGCAAAAGTCAGCAAAGCACAAGCTTTTTGCTAACCAGCACTGACATTTATATAGCTCAATATTGATCGGGCAAAATATTATGCAATCAGATATTTTTAATATGGGGCACATAGAGCACAATAAGGCAAAGTATTCCCTTTATGTCTACTTCCTTTTTCAAGTCTTGGGTTCCAAGAAACTCAGTATTTAGCCTTCTGATTCAAAGCATCCTTCTCTGCTCACCAAAGTGGAATGAATTATTTAGAAGAAACTCAGGGCTTCAGGCTCAGAACTTCAACATCCTCCAGGGAATAAACTCATACAATATAAGATGAGCCAACTAGAATTGATTATAGATGCATGATGGCCACTAAACTTATAATGTATCTATTTCTTCCTGTTGTCATTTTGACATTTTAGGAGATTATAAGCAATATTCAGAACTCTACTGATTGGGGAGGGGACAGAATACAAGATCAAAGTATGTCAGATTTGTATAGTGTGGGATATCAGGTTTTGGTGCCCCAAATCTTTTTATAAAAGCTACCCAGTGTTTCTTTCTGTTCTTCTCCAATCTCAAGCCCCCAAACCCATTCCTTCCCATTCTATTCTCTCCACTTTTCCTTATGCCTCTTGTTGACACCAGGGGGTTCAGTCTTAGAGCCACATCTGGTGTCCTTGTGTGAATTCAACTTCACCAGATTATGTTCTCTATTTTGAGATCTGGACATGTGAACTGCTGAACTAGAAAAGGAATGTGGGCCTTTTTGAACTATCATGAAAGCTTTGGCATTTATAAAATCAAAGCTCATATTCATTTTCTGGTTAAACTAAAGTAAGTACTCTTTCCCATATTTCCTGATTATATTCCTACATCATCTCTTGACAAGCTCCTAACCAACCTTCAAGGCTCAATTTGACTTTTATTTGGGAGACTGTCCTATAACTTAACTCTTGAAATCTTCCCTCATCCAACCCTACTTTGAATTTTATGTGTGGCTCTCTTGGCAAATTACATAAATTCATCTGGAGGCTCACTGCCTCCCATAGGCTGTGAGTTTCTTACTAGTGGGGATGATGTCCTTCTCATATTTATGTCCTTTGGTGCCTAGCACAATGCTTGAAATAGGAATATCTGCTAGATTCTACCCTCTTGTTTACTTATATGTTGGTGAATTTGTGTCTTGGAAAATAAGGGGAAACTTCCACCTATTGGTGTGCCTGAACCCAGTATCACAGCTTGGGGGTTTTATTATGTCCTTCATCCTTCCTCAGTGGTTATTTCAGAAGAAGTAATGAACAGTGGAAACTTGTTAACTGCCACAAGCTTACCTTCTCCATGATCCTGTCGATCTGGCGATTCTGTGTATCAATCTCATTGCCCATATCCAGGGCCATGTGACGGAGGTTCCCAATGATACCGCTCACCTGCTCCAGATTTTCATCCATTTCATTTTCTCGGGCATCATTTGTTACCCTGGGAGTCAAAATGGCAATTTTTAGAAGGTAGAATGTGAGAAAAATCTCAAATACGAAGGACTCAAAGCTTAGGGAAAATCTGTAGACGCCTAGGTATCAATCCTATCTACCTTCACTCTGTTCAATATGAGAACATTTTAGCTTTTATACATTAGAAAATAATTTTTTTAAATATTTAAGTAATCTCTACACCCAACGTGGGGCTCGAACCCACAACCCCAAGATCAAGAGTCACATGTTCCACTGACTGAGTCAGCCAGGTGCCCCTACGATAGAAAATAATCTTTAAATTTCATTTTTGAACGCTTGAGTTTATAAAGAAGGCATATTAAATAGATTATCTATTTCTCTCATTTCCACCAGCTCATCGCTTCCTCTCTTCATATGTTTATCTCAATTTTCATTTTTTAGGAATAAAGTCATTTTAGTTGGGAGCATTATAAGTTGGAGAATGAAGATGGAACTAGTTAGAAACTGTATTTTCCTTCTGAGATGTCAACCAACGTCTCCAAGAGTTAAATTTAGAATGAAAGAAAAGGGTTATTGTTTTAAGTCAGAGAATTTCTCTGCTCATGTTCTTCCCCATTTGGGACAAACATCCATGGGAAGGGTAATGATAATTACAGTCTGTCCCTTAATCCAGCTTGCTCCCAAGAACTCCAAAGGGAGCTACTTGTTCAAGATGATTTCTATTTGCTCAGATTTCAATGCAATGGGGGTTTTGGTGGCATTGCAAATGAGTGATTTCAAGGGAAGAAATTGCGATAAAAGATTATTGTCCCATTTTGGGGAGGAAGGAGTTGGCTCTCAAAGCGCCTTACCATCTTGCCATTTTTTCATAGCTCACCTTGAAAGTTACAAAGGTAGTAGCTCTTTATTACAAGTGGTAAGTACTCATTCTAGAATGTACTGGCTAATTAACATTTTACCACTGCAGATGGTGATAGCCTAAAAATGTCCAGAGGGGTAAAAAACCCATTCCCCATGGTAACCTCCAGACTTGACTGTTTCATTAAAGTTTTTAAAGCAGACTAGACTAGGGGAAATTAAAGGAGAACTTCCTAGCTTTTTAACATAAAAGTTTATTTTAATGATCATCAACAGCTAAGGCCTACTTCTAGTTCTATGATTCTCAACAAATCACCTGAGCTTTAAAAACCACAGATGCCTGGGTCTCACTACTAGAGATTCTGATTCAGTTGGTGTAGGTTAGGCTCAAGTCCCGATGTTTTAAAAAAAATAGCCTCAGGTACTCTAATGTGCACCCAGGATTGAGAACGCTTGGTCTAGTTTCCCTGGGAGCAAATAGAAGCAAGAATAGAATTGTCAACTATGAGGCTTTATAGACCTTATAACTAAGTGACAGTAAGCTGTCCCTTGAATCTGGATTATTGGTTGGTAATATCAGCTACAATGGTCCAGGAACAGATAGATGTGTAACTATCTGTACACCACTCTAGTCAATGGTACCCTAGTCACTGCTGAGCTCCATAGTAGCCTGTAAAAAGGAATCGTTTTTTTTTCCCTTTTCTTTTTAAAAACAGGAATATTTGTCATTATTATTTTGTTTCCTAGTCTCCTGAGAGCTGAATTCTGGATAGGCAGATCTGTGTAATTTGAGATTTTTAAATGGGTATTTAAGTTGGCTTTTGCTTCCAGGTCTCAAAGGAAATAAGAAGTCAGGTATGCTTGTTATTCTCTATTTGTACCCCCAGATCCATTGTTTGACTGGTTTTGCTCTCTCCCCAGAGATGCTGGCCTCTCTACAACTACATCACCCAGCTTCTCTTACCCTCCAGCTAGACTTTGGTGGTGACCAGTGAGATACTGGAGGACAAGAGGAGACAGGAGTGAGGGCACTTATTTCCCTTTCTCGTTTCCTGCTGGTTTTGCAACAGCTGCATCTCTACAGTCTCTCACCCACAGTGGTAACTATCGTCAGGTTCTAACAATAGCTCCTGTCCCTTTAGGACTCTTCCTGCTGCTGCGAGTCCACAAGTGATTTACTATTGCTTGTTATTAGCCCTGCCCATGCCTCTATAAACAATCTCTTTAGTAAGTTCTGTTCAATTAAGTTTGTGGAATGAGATAGATGCCCATTTTCTGCTGCACTGATACTGGATGTGGTCACATGACCTGCTTTGTCTGATGAAACTGGCAAAGCTGACAAGGTTTGTGGTAAGTGCTTGTGTGTTGGAGCACAATGTTTGGAATGCTGCCACCACGACGTCAGAAACCAGGGCTTTTCTGCTGGAGGGACTACACGGAAGAGAATGGAGGTGCCCTGCCCAGCCAACCAACAGACAACTGAGTGAGACCATCTTGGGTGATCCCGCACCAGTCTGCACGTAATGAGGGAGCCCAAGAGGGGCTCTTGGAAGAACTGTCCAGCCAACATACATATTTATAAGTAACCAGTAAAATGGTTGTTGCTTTAAGAACCACTCAGCTTGGGGTGATTTGTTACTCAATAATAGATAACTGCTATAGGACTGGCTGCACACGGCTCACCTCCGAATGAAGCCACCACTGATGGCCATCTGCTCCCGTTCATCCACCACACGAGCAGGCTGGCTGGCCACCACTCCGTCCTGATTATTACCCCAGGCTTTTTTGTAAGCATCACTTGATTTAAGCCTATGCAAAAGAGAGGGTGAGTGACAAGGCAAGGGGGTGGAGCATCAAGCTCACAACAATGGTTACCTCTTCAAGCGAAGAACCGAACCAAGCAAATGGGTTTTAATTTGAGGCATTAGAGAATACCGATATATCATAATCTGGACCGAAACAGTTGGCCACCACCATGCCTCAGCTACTCAGCATTTCATTTCCAACTGAGCCAATTGCAATTGTCTAGACTGCAACCTTTGCCCCAAAGGTTGTTCTTGTTTTGGTTTCTTTTTGCAGTTTTGTTGGATTTAAGACAAAGATTAAGGTAGCTGGAGGACATTCAGTTCTATTTCAGTGGCATGGTTATATTTTGAGACACAAAACACACAGAAAAACATACTGGCAGACAGACACATAACAAGACTGCCAAGTAGAGTGTGTACATCACACCACAGCAACACACTGTCATCAAGAAAAACACACTTGACTGAATTTTTACACACCATCATGCAGATTCCCTGTTTTAATTTTCCCCCCAATGCATGTACAGAACTAGCTATTCCAACTCTGCATGAAGGACATAATGGACTGGTGGTTGGCCAAGGGTGGTGGTCTTTGAGTTGCCTCTAGTGTGATTTGAATTAGATAATATATCGGTACTTCCAAACAGTCACTATACATCTAGTTGATGTACAAACCTTTGTCCACAGAGACAAAAAGTAAAAGAGGCATAGTGAAATGAATGCAGGAAAATAGAAGAGAGAACAAGCCATCTAGCACCAGAAAAGGAAATCCCTCTATGTCTTCTTCATGCACCAGCTACAGGCATGAGTAGAAAGTGAAGCATTCTCATTTAAGCCAAACTACTCCAGGAGTTGACCATTCTCGAAAAAGGCACTAGCAGGACAGTAATAGCCTTCATGAGGATTTGAAACGCAGGTTCGGTAGCTTCTTTGTCAGGCTGGGGGGTGGGCAGGGTGGGAGTGATTACAAACTCCTACTTCAGGCTATCCTGGGGCGTGACAGGGGAGAGTGGTCTGGAACTGGTGTGGTCTCCATGGGCCATATTTCACTGAGCTGCCTTGGAGATAAACTTAAAATCCAGGCATACCTGTTGTGCCCAATAGAAACATGTGCAGCATATTTTGGTGGGTGTGTTGGATTAAGGCAATCAAAGATGTTTTTAGGTTCTTTGCATAGTAGAAACCATATGCTTTTTCATCCAAAAAACAAGAGAGCTTCCTTTGGTCCCATGTTCACATTTTCCATTATAAGACAACAGAATTTAGCCCTCCCCCCTTTTTTTTCATGCACTAGAGAATCACAGCCATCTATTAAAACTGGCTCTAATACTAATATTTGCAGATTGAGAACCAAGCAACACTGGAGATAAATTGGAAAATTGTACAAATGGAATTTCAGCAATTCCCACAATCTAGTGT
This sequence comes from Leopardus geoffroyi, assembly GCF_018350155.1. Taxonomy (NCBI): domain Eukaryota; kingdom Metazoa; phylum Chordata; class Mammalia; order Carnivora; family Felidae; genus Leopardus; species Leopardus geoffroyi. The sequence continues at coordinate 36,213,660 of NC_059336.1, read as the reverse complement.
ATAACGCCACAGCCCTGAGCTGTCAGAATTTACTGTGCTAAAGAGCCATGGGCCCACTCAGTGGGACAGCATCCAAAAACTAATTTAATAGAGCTCAGAGTCTGGCTTTGTTTTTTTCCAACTCCCCATCCCCTCCCTCCTCCCATTAAAAGAAGTTATATGGACCTTGTGATGTTTTCTGCTATGTAAAATATCTGGTATACCATCTTTGGCCAAGTCAAGGGGGTGGGAAAGTTTGCGTTTCTGAAAGAAGGCGAATCACTGCACCCACAATGCTGCACATAGACTCACATAACTGCCGTACATCTACCATAGTCCTTCGAAACATGCTGAGACAGGGCGAAGCCCTCAGAGAGTCCAGGGCACCACCAGCCACTGCATTGTGACACATGGTTTTTAAAGCATTATTTACACACAATAGGGAACACTTCAGTCAAGCTTTGAAGCTCAGTTAGGGTCTCTTGTGCAATAAGGAATTAGTGCCAACTACTATGTGGAATTCGTAGGGGCCATCGTTTCATCTGAACATTAGAATCCATACCGGGGTTGGGCCTGCCTCCACACTTTCTCCACACAGTTGAAGAATGGGGAAATTGTATCTGTTGGAATTCACCGCAAAACAGGTGGAAATCTCACCTGGGGGGACAAGTGGCCACTGAAAAGGATATACAGGTAAATCTTGACTAACTGGAATGCATAGCAATGAGTCATCTTGGTGAATTAAATGCCTTTCTTAATTAACAGTGGGCCATGGAGGAAAATTTTGTTTCAGGGGTGATTGTTGAATATCTGTTAGATTCTCAAGCCACTTTCCTGCTTTTGAGTTTTAGGGTAGTGAACATGACTGACTTTTTCCTTGGTTATAGTTTCTCCTGATGTGCCTGAGGCCTTTCTTCTGAAGATCAACTCTTATTGTTTGGTTCCTTAGGTATGGAAGTTATAGGATGTAGACTGAGTGGCAGAATGCAAACTTCCCAGGTTGCCCTTCAAGGAAAACCATTTTAAGTCTCTGATGTGATTTCCACCCCCACTTTGCTCAATTGTCTCTTTTTACTAAAAGTGGACGGAAGCAAAAGTATCAATACATTTGAAGGTTCCAGTTAGCTAGATTCCAGTTAATCAGGCTTTACCGTAGATCATTCTTTTAAAACAGTTTTAAATTTATTTGTAAATTGAGCCCCTCCCCCTCCTAAATAGGAAGTGGGATATTTTAAAATCAGCCTCAAAGTTTAAAGGATGTGAATGGTCATATAATCAGCTAGAAATAACATCAATTGCTGTTCTAAAAGCTAGGATCAGGAGAGCTTTTAGGAAAAAGGCTTCTGTTCAAAGGGAGGTGGGAGGAGTGAGGGAGATTGGGTACGGGTTTAATTTTCCAAATGCATGTTGGACAATCCACTCATGCATTTTTTTTTCACCGCTAGTCAAATGAGACTATCTTCCAGAACCCTCATTTTCAGGTTCCTTCTGTTGCAAACCTTTATAACCACATGTCACATTTCTGCTACATTCCAAAAAAGCGTTGCAGAACCTGGAGGACAGTTGAATGTTTTGTGACGTCGTGCATGCAAAATCTACACATTTCAACATTTTAGGCAGTGTACAGGTAGATCTTCCAAGAGGAAGAATTTCGGAGGGATGGGTCCAATTTGAGTAAAGCTTGAGCACTTCTTGCTGAAGGGCTCATGGCCTCTGCAGTGGGTGCAGCTATGGCATCTATAGTCTAATCACTGGACAGATTTGGTAACTGGTGGGGGAATCTCTTTCATACTCTCTATCTTACGGATGCTTGCTTAGGCCAAATTACTGGCCTCTTTTTCTTCCAAAAAATCAAACCATGACATATGTGTTTCTCGACTTCCAAACTCACCCCCCAGTCTTTTCTAACTCTGCAATTTTGGCTTTTGGGGTTGGGGGAAAAGAAAATTCCCTGGGTGCCTCTTTGTTGAGGCTGGTCTCTGGCTCAAGGTACACTTTCTGGAAAATGTTGAAACGTTCGTCAATAAAAGTTGCTGACAGTGAAGCTTTCACTGTAGTATGCCTGATTTTTAATGCATCAACAGTAACTCCTACTAATATCATCTATGCTATGAGATGAATACATTGGAGACGGTATTGATCTGTTCTGCATGCCACATGCTCATCCTGCCTCTGTGCTTGGCAGGAATGAGCTTGTCAAGGCTTGGAGATGGGCCTTGGGAAACCAAAGCTTCAGGCAGGCAGGCAGCACCTACTTGTTACAGGGACACACACAAAGCCCGCAGAATTTTCCTAGGTCCGTCAAATTCTTTTCTGCTTCTTTCATGTCCTTATTGATTTGGTCCATCCCTTCCTCAATGCGTTCCAGTTGTTCTGATTAAACACAAGTATTTTATCCCCACAGAATGAAGCAGATGGAAAAGGACAAAGAAAAAAAAGACAAAACTTCAGACATTCACTTTGACATTAAAAAAGAAAAAAATAAAAAGAAAGAAAGAAAGAAAACTGGACGCCACAGATTAGAGCTGGTACCCAGTACCTACTTGTTACAAGGACATATGAAAAGGCCACAGCATTTCCCTAAATCTTTTAAATTTTTCTCGGCCTCCTTCATGTCTTGGTTGATATGGTTCATGCCTTCTTCGACACGATCGAGTTGTTCTGGTTAGGACAAAGGGATGACAGTGTGGAATGAATTTTTTGGGGGCTTCCAACAGAACATGAGAAATGACTATGTGGAACGGAATTTGAAAGAGAAAGATAATACAATGCATGGTCCAAGAGGATGCATTGCTGTAGACTGGTGCTGCTGCCCTACACAGGCATAGGTGGAAGGAAACGAACAGAAATGATGCTCAAAATAGTTTGTAATTCAGACACGATGGGATGGGGTAGGTAGGCCTATTTGATTCTGAGTGTCCAGGAAAACAGCACAGCATATTCACTTACTCAGACACCAGTGAAACCCGAGAGAAAGAAAAACAGGGTGTTAGCTTATGTTTTAGGCATTCAGATTTCATGCCACTAGAGAAGGTATCTGCTTCAATTTTAACTATCTCTATCTTTTGGCTTTAAGCATCCTCGATCAGGTACAGGTAGAAAACAGAATCAATCTTCTTTGGGGAAAATAATTACAGCGATAATTAGCAATGGGTATCGGATCTTTTTTCCCCTAGTAGTGGCTGTCTAGCCAAAGGTAGGCCATGGGCAGTTTTGGGTTTTGAATACTTAATCCATAGACACTGTTAAAAAAAAAAAAAAAAGTCAACATCAACAGAGTAATATGCCAAGTACCAGAACATTTAAATTCCTCTCTCATCCTGACTTACTTGCTATGCAAATTCTGGAAGGCATTTCACTTGATTTCCCAGTCTCTACAATGGGGGGCATGTTAGATCCCAAACCCAGGCAGACAGCAGGGAAAACAAATGCTTGGGGCTCTGGAGGAGGGGTGGCAGGCTGGAACATAGAGTCATCACTCCCAGCAAAGCCGACCCAAGTGTATCTGAGACATAGATCGATAGCCATAAAACCGGCTTGTGCTTCTGGGTTGCCAGGGTTACATTCACTAATCTGATTAATTTTTCAACAGTTGTCACCAAATTGAGTAAATTACATGTTCAGTAAAGGGGTTTTTAAAACAGCTTTTAAGACTGTTAAAGGGAAGGAACAATGCAATGCCTATCTAGTTACAAAACCTAATTATACTTCCATCCCTCTTTTCATCTACATTTCCATGTACACATGCTTCTGGGAATAAAGGCTTGATTAGAATAAAACTGATAAATACATTTCCAGTCTAAGGGCATAAATAATCATTTAAAAACAATTTCACATTAAATTGTAGAGTGAAGATTATCATTCCAAAAAATGAAGATTAAGTTCCTTGCTGACCCAAACTGGGAAACTGTCCATTTGGAAATCAAGAGCCCATTGTGTTCTCTCTTGTGGGACAAAGGATAGAATCCAGCTTATTTGGAATCTGCTACCTGTGCTATGCACCTCAAGTGATGGATGAAGGCAAAATTTAGGTGTTTCTCCAGCGTTGGATAGCTGGAAGAAATAACAGTGTTGTGCTGGTGAACTTTTGCTGAGTATGTATAGGTATAGTAATGTCTTTAAGAAAATCTTTAAAAAGACTTTAAAAAAAATTGATGACAACTCTTGACATCCTAGAAGATTCTGTACCTTTCTAAAGACTTTATTCTAGTTCCCGTTAAAGAATGTAATAAACTAGTCTGCAGATTAAAAAAAATAATAACTACTGAATGAGGGGATTGGGAGAGAGAGGCACAGCTCAACATTGTCAAAAGAAGAACCATGTTAAGTACAGACAGAAATCCCAATGGAATAATTGATAATAGCTTTCTGGAGTGCTGGGTTAGGATGGGATTGAAAGACATCTGGACTCAGAGGGAAAGCAAGCTGCATTCCACTAATACCAGCTGAAATTACACGCAGATTATGGCATGGGCATACATATTCCGGCATTTGTCCTTCCCAAGGAGTTTCTCTTGAGTTAATATTTTGGCTAAAAATACAACATTTCAGGAGCCCCACCCATCATAGCCCCAGGGATTAGGCAGTAATAAAAATAAAAGGCAATAAAATAAAAATGTGAATTGGTCCACAAGTGTTGTATTTCTGAATCAGGAATTCAAAATAAAATATAAAAACAAACAGGCTGGTCCCAATCGGTATTCCTAAAAGCTGGGTTCTATCATGGGTTGCCAGATTATTAGGCAAAGGTCATAGCGAAGAGAGGGATGCCAAAGCTCTTATGGAAAAGTTGATTCAGAAAACTATGTTATAGCTACCAATATTGGTTGAATTGATCATTTTACCGAATTGAGTCAAACCTTTAACTAAAAACATGTGGAACCATTTTGTCATAGGTATTCTAACTTTTCATTTTTAGAGTGTACTGTTATGTTTGTGGATGTTTGGCATATTGGGACTTCATACAATTTCAATGGATTTCTGTGAGGAATCTCTCAGCAAATCCTTGAAAGTAATCAATATCCTCATTCCATTCCAGGGTGGACAGTAGCATCCAACTGACTGATGCAATGTACTGTCCATTGTTGATTGTTCCTTACCTCCCTAAGCTTGCTTTTTGGTTGTTTTCTGTCTCTTCCTGGAGACTAGGAAGATAGTAACATTTTGGGTTAGAAGTATTCCAGTAGATGATGCTATATGTTGGGGCAAGAGATAGTACTTTCTTTCGCCATGTTTGGATGACTGGTTACTTGTGATAGATCCACCGATGGCAGGATGCTCAGGGATCTAAGTTTAGAGACCTTTTCTACTAATCTTATTTAAGTAAGGCAACATGAGGCCCTTAGAATCCTCGACCTGGTTTAAAAACACACAGTAGAAGAATAGCAAGATGTCAATGCTATTGACCCAGTGTGCAAGCCTTCCTGAGTATATTCAGTTACCAGATGCTGCCTACATGATTTTCATTTTCCTTAGCATTGATGAACATATGGAAATTCATTAAATAAGTTTAAATAGTCACGTGTGGCTAGTGGCTACCATAGTGCAGCTTTAGTCATTCATAACAGATATTGGTGTGTAGACTTTAGCAAGAGGAATGTTTTCTCAAATGCTACTTTGTACCTCCATGAACCTTTTAAGAAAGTCGGCAGTCACTCTGGGAGAGGCCTTACTTTGCTTTTACTCTGCCAGGCAAAGGTCAAAGATTTCCCTGTTTAGTTTGAAATTGATCCCATGGGATTGTCTCAAGAGCGGAGTCTTCAGCATTGAAATAAAACACATAACCCAGCAAAGGACAACAAAAGGAATAAGAGATACGGAGGTGAAAGGTTAAATCAGCCCACATTAGTGATTAGGTTGGTTTCATGGGGATTTCACTTGGAGACAAATTTTCTAGAGAAATAAAAGTCCCAGGAATCAGTGCATTTCCAGGGCCATCTGTCATGCTCAGTGCTCCTTGGTGTCTCCTGATACCTGGGTATAAAACAAGAATCCCATAAAGAATTGCCGAGTGCAAGTCTTTGGCTGGACAACCTGGAATGGTTCTTTAGAAGGATGTCTGTTTCTTGAAACTCCTGTGCAGCTGCAGGGTAGAAGCAATCAACATTTTTGGTGTTGAGGCATAGACAAAATTAGTAGAGCATAACTGGAGAGACATTTTAAAGCAGTTACTGATCTAAACAATTAAACACAGCATACACAGAATTAAAATGCATTTACCATGGCAGTGAAGATAGTTGTGAAGATATGTTCATCTGTCATTTTAAAAGGTCCTAATCACCTTATAGTATAAATGGAACGTGTGTACCACTAAAGACCAGGCAGAAGCCACTTGCTTTTGGAGGTTTTACAGTTGCATGTTTTTTTCTCAGTACCAATGCAATTACCATGCATCTGGTAAAACCAAAACTATTCTAGAAAATATGTTTAACCAAAGAATTCAGCATTTACTGTGATGTGGCCACAAATGAAATGTTTGAGCTGAGAACATTAACTATCTTGGGGAGAAATCTGTTATTCTGCTTTCTTTCTCAGAGAATAATATACAGATGTTCCTGGGAATCATTTGTGCTTATGAATAATATATTTTTGTGTGGAGATTTTGGCAAATTTTATTTCTAGATTTTCTTCATCAAAGTGCAATGAAATCTGCAACTCAAGTAAGCATGTTATTCACTTTCTCTCTTTAAATTTATTTAATTTTTTAATGTTAAGTAGGCTCTATGCCTAATGTGGGTCTTGAACTCACAACCCCAAGATCAAGAGTCTCACGCTCTACCTACTAAGCCATCCAGGTGCCCCACTTTCTCTTGATTCCACATTTGTATGTATTATTTTCCAAGTCTTCATGTCAATGCATTATAATATTGGGGGGAAAAAAGCATCATCTTGAGCCTTTCTGAAAGCTTCCTTCCAATTATCATGCTCCCTTTTTTACTCCCTTCACATACAAATTACTAACAAAAACAGTTAATAAGATGGAACTCCTAATTATTTGGGTATATATGTATCAATTTAGCTCTGGAAATGAGGTACTGCTCTTCTACATGGGCACCTGCTGTTTAATTTTTTTTAAAAAATGATTTGCTATGTCCTGAGTTTCAAAATCTGGCACATTGCTACACAGACCAAGCCAGCAAGTCTCACAATTATAACAACTTCATTTGGGGTCTTCTGAAGATTGCCACAGCTACTGTAATTCCTTCAAAATACAACTACTTCACTAGACTCCCTTACTTACATACACCTTTTGATAATTCGTATTTCAAAAATTGCAGGGAAGTGTTGGGCTTGATGTTAAATTGCTTTTAAAAGCTTTTTCCTTTGTTTGTTTTTTTAATTGGTTGGTATCTATTTATTGACAAAGTTCAATACAAATACATAATATAGAAACAAAAGCCTTTATATGACAGTCATGAAGATGTGCCCCTCAGAACTCTCTTCGAGAGGGAATTTGTAGTTAGTTCACATCTCTAGCTGATGCACCTATGGGATCCGCCAAAGCAATTGCATGGAGACCATGCTTCAAGCATCCCTGGGATGCTTCTAGCCTAGAGCTGAGCACAATGGAATCACTGAAGATGAGGTATTCCTGCCCATCACGGGGCTATCATTAGGTTATCTTAGCTACTGGGCTCCCCGTCAGCTTGGCTGACACCTTCTCAGAGCAGTATTGCAGTCTGAGACTCTTCCTCCCCAAACCTCCTCCCCTCCATTCCTCTTACAAGTGTCAGACCTGTGTCAATCTGACTGGCTGTCCCTGTCTACTCCTGCTCCTCGTCTCTTGACTCATCACAGGTGTCCATAATAGATCTCAAACACTTCTGATTCTTGGCATTTGCTTCCCAGAGGATCCCAAATGATACCTTCCACTAGTTCCTCCATGTCCCAGCCCTAACTCTTCAGAAGTTGGTAAAGATTTATCTCATTTAGTGTAATGATTGCAGAATATTTCTTTATGGCCAGAACATAATTAATTTGGTTGCTCTCCCCACTGATAGACATTTAGGCCGTTTCCAGTTTTACACTATTATAGGTTAGGCATGTATATTTCTCTTCTTATAGCTGTCAATGTATATCTACAGCATATAATTCTAGAAGTAGAATGTTTTGGTCAAAGATGCGTGCACTTCATAATTTAAAGGATCATGACATTACTCTTCAAAAATTTTTATCAGTGTACAGTGCCTATCTGTACATTGAGAATCTCTGTGTTATCAAAACACTCACAGCATTGGTGATTATCAATTTTAAAAATTTGTATCAGTCTGTTCTAAAGAGTGGCATCTCATTATTGTTGTTGGTTCAGGCATGGCTTCATATGTCTATTTATAAATTGACAATTTATTTATATCTTAAATCCATTTTACTTGTAGGTTTTGCCCTTTTCTTTGATGATATGCAGGTCTGTCTGTATTTTACGGAAATGCCTTAAGTCTGCTATCTGTATGGCTGTATGGCAAACCCCCCTCCTTTGAGGTTCATTTATTTCAGAAGTTGGCTTGTGGTGTCCCATGTTGTGAATACATTTTACGTTTTTATCTTTGACATTAAAAATTTTTTCTCATGATTCCTAAGAATTTTCTAATGTTTTCAAAAATATAAATAACAAGAAAAAAGTTCTCAAAATTTGTTTGTTATGATAAGAATTCAGAATAGAATCAGGTAACTAACTTGTGACTAGCATTAAATAAAAATTGCCATATGACTAGATGTATTGAGAAAAAAAAATATTACCCTTCTAGCTTCCACTTTAGAGTACAGAGATGATTTTCCTTGATACTCTGATTTTCATTGCTTCTAGCATTTCCATAATAATTTAAAAAACAATTTAAATATTTTAAGTGGTTCAATTTCCCATTTTCCAATAATCTCCCTCAGCTTCTATCCTGTTAAAGACAGCTTCTAGTTATTTAAGGAATCCTCATGATGACATGGAAATCAAAACTGCCAGACACTGAATTAGGATGGTCAGAAGAAATGGACAATGTGATATACTATTCTCTCATTCTATCTAGGGATTATTACAAGAAACTAAATTTATGGGGAAAACTGGGGATAAGGGGGAATCAGAGAATTCTCAAACTGTCCAAAATACTACCATTAAAAGAAAATACAAACACATGAGTTTTGCCTTCAAAATTCTGTTATTCCAACATATATAACAGGGAGAGTAGTAACATTCAATCAGTCATGAAGGCCTCAATATTCCCATACATTTACCAGTGTTTTCAACAAAGAAAGGGAGAAAAGCAAGACGATGAAAACTCTAGAACCCTCATATTCCTACATGCGTGTAACACGTGTCAAAAGGACCACCTGTGTATGCAAAAATAATTTTTTGAAAATGCACTTTATTCAGATGAGGAATTGTTCTTACTGAAGAAATCTCAACTTACCTCCTTGTTCATCCAACATAACCAAAGTCCTGATACCAGCATCTTTACTCTACATTCCAACAATGGTAGCAAAGTTGAAAAGCAGTTAGAGAGAGAAAAGAGAGAAACAGAAATCAGTAAGGGGACAATTAGCCCAAGAAATGGAAAATGAAGAAGGACCAAAGGAAAGAGAGGGAGGAAATAGGGCAAGAGTATTAAGGGCTGGGGAGGGATCAGAGGAAGGGGTCACCTATGGACTTGCTCTCTCAGTGATTCTTAGGATAGAAGAGGGGATGTAGCTCAGTCTCCATGGAAGTAGGGCTGGGGATGGGGCTTGGCATGGAACTGGAATACACAACTTAGTATTATACTGTGAAATACTTGGAAAACAAAAATGCCTTATAGTTTCTATAACACCATCCACGGAAAGCAAATCTTCCAAAATCTAGACTAAATCTTCTCTGGCATGATACATCAGGAAGTTTCCCTCAAGTGAATAGGGAAGGGATGACCAAGTGGAAAGTAAGAAACTTTGGGGCAAAATTTTTAGGTTGATCAAAAGAGATCATTGCTTCACAAAGGTTGAGAAATACAGGCCCAAACAGAACTCACTCTCCCATTTTCTCTCTACAGGGGAAAGTTCTGTGAGATTTAGAAAATGGATGGATGGATGAAAAATAAGGGCTCTTTATTCTGAAATCTAAAATTCTGCACAGTAAGAGAATGAGAAAACAATTCAGCCACAAGCTTTACTGCAGTTATTTTGTGCAGAAGTCTGTAAAAGGCACCCCTCACTTCACTCCTTATGATCTAAACAAATTGAATACCTGAACCATTTGGGGGATGGGAGTAGGAGTTGGTGGGTAGGGAAAAGGAACACAGATATTTGCATGGCCCAACCTTAAAAACCATCATTCCTGGGAATTCAAACTAGTTAAGGAAAGACCTTTGTTTCATAGGGTGATTGTTAATAAGTATAAAGTGGCATTGCTAATAGTTGGGATTAATTGTTTTTTTGAGGAATGCTCATGGTGGCCCCTAGAATAAGCTCAAAAGTAAGACATCTCTCATGGCCCCATTTATTTTCCAGGGATTTATTTTAAACCAAGAACTAAGAAAGAAAGACAAGTTAGTGGAGGTCAACAGAGGTAGTTTATTTACTAATTTATTATTTTTATTATTATTATTTTTTAATAGTATTTTAACAGCTCAGTTCCAATAGGACTTCTAAAAAATAGAACACTGAAAATGTTTTTTTGTGAATTTTATAAACTCACCATTTCAGAGAATGTGTAGTTAACTCTCCTAGACAGGAAAAGCCAAGTTACTCTTGAACATGTTTTGATAGGCTTTAGTTGTGAGGTTAGGGTGTAGTCTGTAGAGCTTAGGATGACTTTCAGGAGTCCTCAACAGCACAGATTCTGGAGCCAGACTCTGCCCTGAGATCCTGGTGATTTCATTTCCTAGCTGTGGGACCTTGGGTACATGTCTTAATTACTCTGTGCCTCATTTTCCTCATTTGTAATATAGTAATAATAGCTAATACCTCATTGAGTTGTCATGGGAATTAAGTGAAATAGTACATCCCACATGCTAGACTGGTGATTGGCCTACAGTTAGCATGACAAAAGTGTATATAAAATAAATACCCTCAGCAAATGCGTCCATAAAAGGATATCTAGGCAAATGAAAAATATCATCATTACCAACTACCATCAGAAGCTTCCCGACCACTACCTCCCAAACCTTCAAGTGCATATGTATCCCCTGCATAGGAAACAGCTTGTTTAAATGTAGATCCTTAGGGCGCCTCCTGGGTGGCTCAGTCGGTTAAGCATCCAACTTCGGCTCAGGTCATGATCTTGCGTTCGTGAGTTCAAGCCCTGTGTCGGGCTCTGTGCTGACAGCTCAGAGCCTGGAGCCTGCTTCAGATTCTGTGTCTCCTCCTCTCTCTGCCCCTCCCATGCTCATGCTCTGTCTCTCAATAATAAATAACTGTTAAGAAAATTTTTTTTAATGTAGATCCTTATTCAGTGGGACTGGGATAGAGCCTGAGAGTTTGCATTCTGAATGAGCTCTACCGTCTAATGATACTGCTGGTGCCCAGACACACGCTGAACAGCAAGATTCCAGACCCCAAAACACGTTTGTCTACACTAGCTGGTACTTTAACAATTTCTGTGCCCTTTTTCCTGCAAATTTTAGCCTTTGCTTAAGAGAAGAAATTGTAAAAAGCAGATGGCCTTGTTCAAGCATATGGATGTGACAAGGTAAGTACTGGTGAGGACAGAATCACCTCAGAGAGCATTTTCTCTTTATAGGACACAACTCAAGGCCATGCATGAAATCCCTGTTCCATTCTACTGGGGACACAGGATGAGAAGCAGCTAGTGACTTCAGTTTGGACAGTCCACGTCTCATCTGTTCACACTCTCTGTTGTACTTTCTATGGAAGCCTGCAAGTATAACTTCACATTTGTTCAATTTGCTGCTAAATGTTTCAGTGCTGGAATGATTCACAGAACTAATCTGAAGGAGCAAGAGCTTGCTCCCATTTGGGTAAATAGAAGCTGCGGGTACCTAATCAGGGAGTCAGGAACACTGGGCTGCGCTCCTAGTTCAATCAGCAACTAGTGATGAGATTGTGGAAGAGTCACTTGATTTTTAGCATGTTTCCCCATGTTTAAGATAAGGGCAAAGATGCCAAAGAAGACTGGGTGGTTACTGGGTTGGTGTTCATTCATTCATTCATTCATTCACTGATTATTTATTGAGCCTCCACTCTGTTCCAGGCACTAAGGTAAGGGCCAAGCATATGGCTTCTCAACTGCTTCACAGAGTTAGACACAGTTTGGTTAGGTGGACAGAGTTGGGATCTGGGAGTTGATAATTTCGAATTTTAGACTTATCCTTGTAGTTCTATTGTAAGAGTCACTTGTTCTGTGTCTCAGCTTCCCTAGGTGTCAGACAGGGAAAGAAACAGCTCCCTTACTGCCCAGAGTACTTATAAAGATTAAAATGAGCTCAGAAAGTAAAGGCTTCTAAAAGTTCAACTCTATGGGAGGCTGTATTTACAAAAAGCAATTAAGATAAAGGATTTAATTTGTATAGAATCTCAATCAGTTTAGAATGGGCTGCTGTGTTTGTTTTTTCAGATCCTTTTGCTTTTTGCAGAATTCTCAAAGGAAAAAGTAAATATGATAGGGTTTGCTGGTGGAAGGGGAGTGCTGTGTGTAAGAATTCACAGTCTGGGATCTGGGATTCACTAGACCTGGGTTTTAATTTCATGTGTACCATTTGTAGCTGGGTATCTCAAGCAAGTTACTTAACCAGTGTGTACTTCAATTTCCTCCTTGGTAAGATGGAGATCAGAATAGTAGTAAAAGGCTACCTACAAGGGTTAAGTTAGATTATATATGTTTGATGATGATGGCTCTAGGTATAGTACCCTGCACATAGTAGGTTCTCAATAAATTTTAGAACTTATATTTGACTCCACTGTATTCCTGACAGTTTTTATCAAAATAACTGGATTATTCTTTGGGGATACTAGAAATGCAAGGGAGAAGGGCAGGGATGGGGATAATATTTCAGGAAAGGCAGAATATTACTTTTCTCTTATTCTTAAGGAGTATTGTGTTTTAATAGCTAGGAATGAGAGAAGATGGTTCCATTTTTGTCTTAGCTCTATTCTTGGTTTCTGTTTGAGAGTGCTGGGAAAATTGTCTACCTAAAAACCAGGGAGTTGGAGATGTCAGAAATTTTTTTTCTTTCTTTTTCTTTCTCTATTTTTATTTTCCCTTTCTTGCAGATGAACTAAGACCATGTTTCTAGAACATTTTAAAGTCTTTCTTTTCTCATTCTGAGATGCCTTCCCCAAAGCCCAACACATCTGAACTAAAACCAGGACTGTCTAGGCACTATCTTAACTGTTAGAATTCCAAAAGACCCCATATCTACCTATAGGAAAACAACTGCCCTGCCTCAATTTTCCAGTTTTAGTAGAAAGTCTGGCATAACAAAGACATAGCTTTAGAATGCTTATTCCCTTCTCATTACCAGAGTGTCTTGAAAGATAAATTGGGATGAAAAGAAAAGATGCTTAAAACATCCATGCAAAAAACACCACACAGAGCCTCAGTAACTATCACTCCAGGAAAGCTCTGTTGTGGTGCCTCTGAATTGGCCTGCCCTAAAGCAGTGGGGCTTTCCTGGGGCTAGTTTTCATAGCTCAAGGCATTCATGTGTAGATTTCATTTCCAGCATTTATTGTCAGCAAGAGTTAGCCTTTTCGCCCGGAACCAAATACTGCAGAGACATTCATGACTTTATTACCAGAATTAATTGTTCCCTCTTATGTGCTCCAAAGGCAGGTAAGGCCTTGAATTTGGAGAGTTATTTTCATACCTGGTTTCCTGCATGATACAAATTTGTATCTTCCCTCAGACCTCCAAAGTTAGGAATTCCATACATGTTTGTTGAAGAACGGCCATCAGAAGAGCCAGTTTGCAACTCTAGGCTGGGAACCAAGTGTTATATGATTTCTAATCTTTTTACCTGTATATGGTATCTAGCTTTTCTGAACTTTCCCAATTGACTTATGTGTAACTTTACACTATTCTTGAAATGCCAATAATGGCTTCTATTAAAAAGTAAGATTCTACACCTGCCACTCTAAAGTCTATGAGGGATGGCACAAAGTCATAAACTGAACTGAACTGAAAGTAGGGTTGTCTGCCTTAGGGAGACTTTACAAATTTAGTGACCTTTCCTGTCTTTGAGACTAAATTTCAATAAGAATTCAGCTCAATTCAAATTAGATAGCACTGATGCACTTTGGGATCATGGGGAAGATCCTGGTATTTCAGTGCTCGTATTTGCCAAATGATTTCTGCCCTTGATGAATATTTAATGCTGATTCTCTTTAAAGAAAATTTCTTTTTTGATTGAAAAGCAGACTATCATCTGAATAGCCATTGCCCTAGACATAAGGGGTGTTTGACCATCAATATAAAATAACCCAGGAGGAAGTAAGAGCAATCAGTCTACTCTAATAATGCCTTGCTCGTAATTTCCCGAGGATAGAAAGTCTAATAGCCTCCTCTCATTTATAGAGGTGGGACTAGCTTCTGTCTGTTTCACCCCTGGTGCTATAAGATGCAACTTCATGCTTGATCAAGAAATACCTTAAGAGAAACAAAAATGTATGATTTAAGTATCCTACTTTAATCCGTAGAGCTTTTGAGACTCTCCCTCTGTTAGAATAAATGAGAGCAAACACTTCTTTCTCAAGACTGACTGACACTACTTGCAAGTTAAGAAGAGGCAAAAAAAATATTGGTTGGCCCAAAGACTCCAATGGGTGAGGGGCCAGTTCAAAGTGATGCATTTTAATGCATTTGCTCCACCATTTTCCCACATTCTAAGCAGTGTTTCAACTTGCATACGTGGGCAAATTGGTAACAGTTCTGGTACTTTAGAAATTTACTTGACACATGCATACACGTAAACAAAAATGAAAAACGAGCCTGGAGGCTATGGTTGAAGGTCATAAAGACATAGAACATAATAATGTCAGCTGACATGTGGGTTCGCTTCATTTCAACATGAGAACTCACATGGGAATGTCACAAAAATGTGATTCATTTCTTCTCATGATGGGTTGAAGGACAATAAGCTAACTCTAGAAAGCCTCACCAGTACTCTTAGATTTAGAATATCTGCCTCCTTCTTGGTCCTCAAGTATTTCTGCATGAGTTGTGTTCCCAGGGTAGAGCAAAGACAATATTTCTCTTCCTTTAGAGATGGAAAGCTGCTTCATGTGATGCTGAGGGCTCCTTTGTTGGCCTGCCTTCCTATAGGGGCCAATTTATGCTACATTACAGGCTCAAATTCTCATTTCTCGTGATAACCGATTTCATTACGTGTACCTCTCACCCTTTCCTCAGTGTCCTGGGGCGCCCACGGCACTACCTTCTCCCCACTCCTCCTGTGGCAATTCACATGTAGCCAGTATTTCATTTCTGGGTAAGAAGCTGAAAGTGCAGAAATAAGGGAAGACATTGGCTTCTGTAGTGTGAGAGGCAGCTGAACTTCCTTTTAGCCTTATAAAATTGATCTTTCTTTCCTTTCATGTCATTGCATAAGCAATTTACAGTAGCATGAGGCAAATAGGCTCATTTAATCATTCTCCTTGAGAACACGGAAGATCTCGAAAAATGATAACCACACATGAATTGATAAGCAGTTTCAAAGCATAGCTAAAACAGCATTTCACTGAATAAAAACTATTAGGCTTGTTTTATTCAGTTCAGATAAATATAGCCCATCCCATTCTTTTTCCACTTCATCTCTCCCAATAGACAAGTTCAATTAATCCATTTATTCTTCCTGGTTGACTGCTGCTCTACCAAATTGGAAAGAGCAAGGTTTATTGTAAGTGCCCTTTTGATTCCATTATTGCTATCTGTCCTATTTTACCCATTTAAAAATAGTTTGGGATTCATTAACCATGCCTCGCAAATGGATGTTTAATCCAGAGTCAGGAACATAAAAGAGCTTCTATATGTGTGTTGTGGACTTGAAATTCCTTTTATCAAAGAATTTTCCTATTATTTCATGAATTTTAGTGCTTGACTCTCAATATTACAATTTCTGAAAATGTTGTATCTATTGGGATATATATTTTTAAAAGTCATATATATATGTGGTTAAGTCAAAACAGAATGTCAAGATGAGATGTGACCTAGAGGCATCAAAGTCATTACAAGGGAAGTTTTTATGTAGATAATTCCTTATATTTGCTTAAAGTGATTCAATCGTATATGAAGATTTCTTGGGAGCATTTACTTGGAAATACCATCCATCTCTACTTCCCAGACTATAAAGGTAGCCAGGGCTGGGAGGGAGAGGGGATAGTTTAATGGCTGCCTGACATCTCCCTCATTAACGTGGCTTCCTGGTAGACTTCATTAGCTCTGGAATCAATGGGATCATGGCCTAGGAAAAGGCAGTAGGGTCTAGGAAAAGAATATGCCAGCAAAAGGAATTCATTATCTTGAAATACGGCCACTCCTTACCTCTTCAACCAGTTGCAGCATACGACGGGTGCTTTCCAGTGACTGAGATTTAAAAAAAATGCATAAATATTATCAGTGCAGAATCCAGAGGTCTTGGAAAACCAGAACTATTCTCTTTACTTGAGAAACACAAAGGGTTACTATCACATATTCTTTTAAGTTTATAACTGAAACACATTTTCAATCTCTTTCCTATCAGTCTTTCTACATAATAAGATTCCCTAAAGCAATTACATTAAAGCTGATCTTCTAAAATCAAAACCATATGAAGCTGATCTTGATATCAAAGACAAAGTAATCTGGAAAAGATAATTTTGCATGTGCAGGATGCATGAAAAATTATCTCAAATACTCAGACGACTAATTTGGCCTCCCTGGACCAGGAATATTGAATTTTAAACACAAACATAATTTTTCATGAATTGAGATGAATCTAACATCAAGTTTCTCATAAAGCTCCTAGAAACACAATTGGAAGTTCTTATCAATACAAATTAAGCTGTCGCCTTAGGGTGAAAAAAAATCAAGCATGTTTGAAATAACTAGCCTATAGGAGACAGCTATAATAATTATCTTCATCCTTAGATAAGACAAAGTGAGACGGAAAATCTGAAGTCAGCACTGGTCCCTCGGGCACAGCGTTGTCGCTTTTTTCTCAGTTCTTTTGAAACTAACAACTAGACTCCAGCAACCAGGGTGATTTCTCAAGGCTTTGCTTTTAAGTGACAAACTTATTTTGGACAAGATTCTGCAGAAATGTGAAGAATGTTAACTTTCCTGGAAGAGCTGTCAGGAGGCTGTTTTTTGAAATAAATGGCTGTAGTAAATGCTAAACAAACAGCTCTCTGGAAAACATATATGAATATGTATATATGTATTTAAATTTACTATTTTTCTGATATAAGGGATGGAGAGCATTAAGTTTACAAATAATTCCATATAGCTAATTGATTCTCCCAGAAAGTTTCTGTTAAGGTTTGCAGAACTCTTGTGTCCAATGCTAAGCGTGCAAAGAACAAGTGTAGTTCTAACAGGAATGTTGGTTGATATTTTCATTTACATTAATGAATAAAAGGAATGTGAAACAATGAGGACATGTTGGAACTTCACTAGTTTGTCAATGATGCAGGTGACTTCTTTACTGATGAGAACAAAAATTTTTGAATACTGGAAGATTTCCTCCATTTTTTTGTGTTAATTGAAGAATAATGGCTAGAGACAGGCAGACTTTTAAGGTTATTAATATATTTTCTCTACTTTCATAAGTCTAGACAAACAATAAAACAGTAAGTCAGCCCTGACTTGTAGTGCCTGCAGATTCCTGGGATATAAATACTCTTAATCTGTCTGATTTTTAACTATATCATGGTGTCACTGAAGGTGAACTTGGGAAGATGTACAGTAACGTACCATTACATGGTATTCCTACACTATAGATACAACACAAGTCAAGAACTTTGAAATCATAGATAGAAGTAAAATACAGTAAAATAATTAGGATGTGATGAGTTTTGAGTATTTATTAATTTTGGTTTTAATATAATCTATTTAATTGTCAGTTTATATAATTCAATTTTAGTACCAGTTTGCAAAATTCTGGAAAATGTAATAATCACCTCTCAGAATTAGGCCAGCTCTAGCACACTGTAGGCTATAAGATATCCGAAGACATTGCTTTTTTTTAGAAGATCTTGACTTCTCTAGATTTCTAGAAATTGGGAGTTTAGGGTAAGTCATTACTTGTACGTAGGTTTATCAAACCATTCCTGTCTGCAGAGGTATCAGGTATATTGAATATCAAAGTCATACCCCACTGTTTTTTAAATTGAAATGTTGGAAGACCTTTTCCACCTGAACCTGAATAAGTCAAACTACTCAGTTCCCCATCTTTTGTTTCTTTCCTGTGTCCCATCCCTCACCTCATCAGCCAGCTGGTCAGCCCTTCGCTGCATCTCCTCCAGTTCATTGCGCATGTCCGCGTCTTCAGCCATGGTAGTGGTGGTGGGGGGAGGTGGCTGGGTGCTTGGGCTGGGGGGTCAGTGATGGGTTTGGACACAAAACCTGAAAGAAACAGATTTGAACATGTAAGGGTTTATATGAGTGCATGTAGTATGTACAAATAGGAGAAGATCTCAATAGCCCACACTCTTTCTCCATAACTCAGTCATCTTCTGAAAGGTGGAAGCCATACTCAGACCAGGATCAACAGAATTTTGCTGTTTCTCCAAAGGGTGCATTATGAATGTATACTTGCCAACTTTACAATGTAGACAGATACCTACGAAGATATCAGATAACTATGAAGCATTCTTAAGACACAAATCACCCAAGATTTTGGAATGACAATATGGAGGGATGCTGTTCTGGGTTAGTATGCTTTTAACCTCATATTTACTTTTTATTTTTATTTTATTTTTAAGAGCTTTATTGAGGTATAACTGACATATAATAAACCCCACATATTTGAAGTATATAATTTGAAAAGTTTTGACATATGTATACACCCAGGAAACCATGACCACAATTAAGAAAATATATCCATCACCCCCCAAAATTTGGTCATGCTCTTTGTAATCCTACCCACACATTCAATCTCACCTTACCCCAGGGCTGAGACACTGCTTATTTGCTTTCTGTTACTATAAATCAGTTTGCAATTCCTAGAATTTTATATAAACGAATGATACTGTAGGTGTCATTTTTTTCCTCATTTCTTTCACTTAGCATAATTATTTTGAGATTATGTTGTAGCATGTATTAACAGTTTGTTACTTTTTGATGTTGAGTAGTATTCCATTGCATTTAGAAGCATTTAGAATATAGGGCTAAGGGGAGGCTACCTGAAGATACGTTACTTTGGCATACAGATTATTTCCAGCTGAAAACAATCAAGGCCCAAAAGACTCAGGAAGAAATTTGACTCTCTCCCTAACTGCCTACAAGAATTTAGATAGAGGACCTCCTCCTGGAAAGGAGTTATCACCATAGATAACTACAGTATAACAAGAACTAGGGGTGGTAGACCAAGAAGGATTTAGCAAAGTCTGATTGTTAAAATTCCTCCCTATGCCATTTGTTTCTGTATGGCCCAGCAAATGTTTACTCTTTTTTTTTTTTTTTTTATCTTCCTGCAAATTTCTCCCTTTCAAGTCCCAGATCCTTACGCCCTTCTCCTTAGTTCAGGGTGACATATATACCTCATTTTGACTGACTGTCTTTGGAACTCATGTCTACATGGATTTCCCATACATACATAATTAAATTTTATTTTCTCCTGTTAATCGGTCTCAAATCCATTTAATTCTTAGGCCAGCTAAAGGAATCCTGAATGACAGATAATTTTTTCCTCCTCCAGTAAGGAGCTCCAGGCAGAAAATCTTTAGTCTCTTGCAGTTGTTATCAGAGTTTGCCAAGAAGGCTTATTGACTATGCAGAACTATTTTTCCAAAAAGGGTTGGATCCTTATCCCTGAAATGTGACCAGCCCATTTTATGGTTACACTCTTGAAATCCCGTATGATGCAAATTACAGGTAGCCACACTGAGCTCCCTCCAGAGCCAACCAGCACCCTCTCCCTCTTCCTTTTTCCCTTCTTTCTTTATCCTGTCTTTCCTTCTTTTTCAAATATTTACTGAGTACCTATAATATGCCAGGGCAGTGTTAGGCACTAAAGATATTGATGAATGAGACAGGTAAATTCATTGCTATCACAGAACAACAGCCTAATTAGAAAGATGGGAGTAAAATAAGGAAATTAAATTATTTAGTGTGAAACTGATTATATCTGGGGATATACCATGGGTGCCCATGGGTCATAGCAGGTTTCCCTGAGAAGTCATGTCCCCAGCAAAGGCCTTCAGAGGTAATGGGATAAAGAGCCTAAGGAAGGGTTCAAGAGGATAAATATTTGATATGATAAAACCTTCTCTGTGAGTAGTGAAATTATAGAAGGCATGGGCTCTTGTTTTGTGGCTGAGATGGCTAAGTGTGCACTGGAATTTTTCCTCCCTCTTCCATTGTAGAGTGTTGTTTTAGGGAAATGGCTGCCCAGTTGGGAATTACATTTCCAGTTCCTATTGCAAGGAGGTGGTGCCATGTGGCTAAATGTGGTTCATGAGTTACAGTGGAAATGATGTGCATCCCTGCCAGGCTAAGGCAATTCAGAAACAGGCATTCCTGGGGTGTCTCAGTGGCTCAGTGGGTTAAGCATCCAACTCTTGGTTTCGGCTCAGGTTGTGATTTCACAGTTTGTGAGTTTGAGCCCCTCATTGGGCTCAGCACTCACAGGGCGAGCCTGCTTGGGATTCTCTGTCTCCCTCTCTCTGTCCTCCCCCTGCTTGCTCTCTTTTTCTCTCTCAAAAATAAATAAATAAACTTAAAAAAAAAAACAGGCATTCCTCCTATGCCCTCTCTTTCCCTCTCTGCCAAGAAAGAAAGAAAGAAAGAAAGAAAGAAAAGAAAAGAAAAGAAAAGAAAAGAAAAGAAAAAACAGGACCCTAGAGGATGGCCAGGCTATGAGACAGAAAGAATTTGGACCCTTAGAATCCCTGCATGGAGGAAAGTTGACAGTTAACCACCAAGACCTGAACCTTCATATGAAATGACAGTGTACTTCGATTGTGCTACACTATTGAAAATGTAAGGATTTTGTTTTGTTATAGCAGCTGATGTTACACTAACTAATGAAGGCCTAAAGAGACTTTAAATGGAATAAAAATATTGCATAGGAGCATGATTTCCTAACTGAAAAACACATCTGGGTTTTTTTCTTCTATTAAAAACTGAAGATGGGAAAGGAATTTAGATTTAGGGCCGTGAAGCAATGTTTAAGTATTATAGTAATTATTATTGTTATTATTATTTGTACGAGAAGCATTTTTTTTTTTTTTTTGGCAAAAGTAGAACAAAAACTCTTCATCAACATAATCAGGTTCACAGAGGCAGGCCCTCAATGACCCCATCTCCTAGGCTCACTGCTATACTGTTTTCTCAACAGCTAAAGTGGATTCCTCTGGGATCTTAATTTAGTACATATTATTAGACTCTGCCACATGTATTACTTTTGTGAAGTAACTCAGACTATTCAAGATTCCTGATAGGAGGAGTCTTAAAGTGAATCTTCTTTGTAAATAATAGATTTCACTGTTCTTTTGTAGCCCATGGTTCTTGGGTAAAGCATCAAGTGTGGAATCACAGTAAAACATAAGGAAAAAAGCTTCAGGGCTACATTTTACTTACCAGCGTTTTAAAAAAAGGTAGTAAGCTTATGTTAGGTTGGTTCTATGGGCAGCCATTTAAAATTTCAACAGGGCATCATACCATAAGACTGCTAATTTTTTTTTTTTAATTAAAAAAAATTTTTTTTACATTTATTTATTTTTGAGAAACGGAGTGAAACAAAGCGTGAGCAGGGCAGGGGCAGAGAGAGTAGGAGACACAGAATCTGAAGCAGGCTCCAGGCTCTGAGCAAGCGGTCAGCACAGAGCCTGATGCGGGGCTGGAACCCACGAACTGTGAGATCATGACCTGAGCCGAAGTCAGATGCTCAACCGACTGAGCCACTCAGGGGCCCCCTGCTAATTTTTTTTTTAATGTTTATTTATTCTGAGAGAGGGAGAGAAAGTGCAAGCAGGGGAAGGGCAGAGAGAGGGAGAGAGAATCCCAAGCAGTAAGCCCAACATGAGTCTCGATCCCATGAACTGTGAGATCATGACCTGAGCCAAAATCAAGAGTCGGAGGCTTAAGTGACTGAGCCACTCAGGTGCCCCAAGCCTGTTAATTTTTGAACACCAATTCTGGTCACCAGAATATGTACTCATGATATGATATAGAGCTTTAAATGCTTTGTGTTTTACTTAAACATGGGTCTCCACTTTAGAAATTACGGATCTAGCAAACACAAACTGGAAAGGAATTTACACTAAACCACTTCTGAACCTTGAAACAAGCAGAAACAAGATTCCATGTTCTTCTGAGTGACGGGGATCTACCCTCTAGAGTAAAATGGTGCATCAGTGGAAATGTTGAGTAGACTGCGGGCCGTAGCCTAGTGTAGTAGCCAAGAGCTTAGATAGACTGTTGGCTCTGATACTCGGTTGCTGGGTGACTCTGGGCAAATCTATCACTGTCTCTGAGCCTCAGTTTTTTCAACAGGGCACATGATACCAGTTTCATAGGCTTTTTGAGAGGAATATATTATAGAAAGTTTTGATCAACATTGTTTGTAAGGATGTGGGGGCTTAATATTCAGAAAGCCTCACTCATTCAGGTTAAGCCTATACCCTTTGCTAAGAGTGGAACAATCCTAATGTGTGTTAATTAGCTTTCCTTTAAAACGGCTGGGCAGGAGGCATGTTGCTGGGGCGCCAAGCACCTGCAGACACTGAAACCAGGGAAACCAGCAAAGTGCCGGAGCCTCCAGTCTCAAAGCAGCACCTCTCAGGATTGCCACATGGGCCCAGCTCTCCATCTTTGTATTTTGCTGTTGGGCTCCTCGGGGAAACATCTTGCTTCAGTCCAAGCAAGCAACTGACTTTTCCTCCTAATAGGTTAGTTTATTAGAAGGCTGGTCCCGTGCTTTCTGACGTGTAGTACTATTGCTAGTTCATTCTTCCGGGTTTATTTGCTCGTGATGCTCTCTTAGGCGCCCTGTCTCTGTCTCTCTCATACACACACGCACTCATGTCTCGTGGGTTTCCTTGGCAATCTCCTCTCAAGTTGCTATTCTCAACACCTGAAAAACAGCTGTAGGGTCCCCTGGGACCAAGCTGACGGCAGCCGATAAGGACCTGGCTGACGGACAGTTGGGGTGAAGGCAGAGAAGCCATGTGGTGGATACCTTTGTTTTTGTCACTTCTACGGTCTCCCCAGGAACTCCCACACCTTAGTCCTGCCCTAACATGTGGGGGATGCCTGTGATTTGGGAGGAGGGCTAATGAATCTGACAGATCTCAAATGCACAGCATTTCCAAGCTGAAAGAGCAATGTCCACTCTCCTAATAAGAAGAGAGGGAGAGTAGGCATGAACACCTCCAAACCCTCTGTTGGGGTATTTAGTGCTAGTGTTTGATAAGTTCTCCCCACAAACCACAAACCCAAGCATATTAACCTTCTAGGAGATAGCACCTGAAGAGGCATACAGACACTGATGAACAGCAATTTCACCAGCTGAAAGGATGTTAACAGTGAAATGGCATTTATTATCTAGGCAGCATGGAACATTTCATCATGTTAGCACATTGGACCTCCCTCCTGTGTGTTGCTGGAGCTAGTAGTGTGGTCCCAACCAGCAAAGCCCGCTTAGTTAAGTGAAGAAATTAGAAGCAGAGCCACTCAAAACTGTTCCCTGGGGCTCTGATGTGAGATAATCTCCCATGCTATTAAGGGTCTAACAGTATCCTATTAATTATCTCAAATCACCAGTGTTTGGTAAAGGGTCTGGCCCCTAGTAGGTGTTCAATTCATGTTAATTGATTTGTTGAGTGAAAGACAGAATGAGCTGTTCTGATACTCTCCAGGTGGCATTTAATGTTCCTAAATCAGCAGTTTTCCAGGTGTGGTCTAGGGCAGTGCTTCTAAAACTGCAATGAGCATCAGAATCACCGGAAACCTTGTTAAAACAGAGTGCTAGGTCCCACTCTCAGAGATTCTGAGTCAGTTGATCTGAGATGGGCGTCCCAGGTTCTGCATTTCCAATAAGCCTCAGGCAATGCTGCTGCCATAGGCCCAGACAGCACTTTTGCTGAGCTCTGATATACAGAACCGTCTCCTGGAATGTTAGTAAGAGCCACCAGCTGCATGGGAAGCGAGGCGGCTCCACAATTACCCAGACGGGGAAAACAGTAGGCTCAGCCAGGGGCTTCAGGGAATTACGGCCAAATCCAGTTCAATGCCCATTTTTGTGTTGGCTCGATGCAAAGGATGGTTTTATATTTTAAATGGTTAAATAGACTCAAAGAAGAAGCAGACTTTGCACATGTAAAAATATATGAAATTCAAGTTTCAGGGTGTGTAAATAAAGTATTACTGTCACACTCCTCGCCCACTGGCTTCCTTATCATCAATGGTCCTTTCAGGCCACAATGGCAGAGTTGTGTGGTTGCAAGAGACACCACGGCCCTCAACGCCAAAAATATTTACCCTCTGGTCCTATACAGAAAGCAATTACTGATCCCTGGGCTAAATCAAGTCAAACAAAATCCTTAAAGCATTCCTTATCCATCTCCCATACCCGCAGGGCACTGTACATTTCCTGTAGACAGACACAGTGTGGGGTGTTTTCTTCTGTTTATATTTGTCTGAAAAAGTCCCTCCTCATGGAGCTTCCTGTGTCATTTTTTCATTTAAAAAAGAACACGAATTCGCTTTTGACTGACAATTTGTATAGGGTTTTAGGACTATAAACTATGGATTTAATCCATGTCATTCATCACAAGGTTCTGGGAAGCCTGCACAGCTCTCACAAAGATTCCTAATTTCCATGCCCAGCTGCCAGCCGAGGTTCTCCAGCCCCAGGGGCAGCACTGGACTGCACTAGAGACAGAAACACCTGAGAGGCTGTGGCTGTCACGGTATGTGGTACAAAGTAGGCAGGCTGAAGCTATAACTTGATGTCAAGTATAATTTGCAAAGCCCTTCATTTTCCAATGCTGCAAGTCTATTTGAGACTCACATTAGACATGGGGCAAATAAAATACAGAGCCAACCCTTTCTTCCCTGTCAGGGGGCTTATTTATTTTCATGCATTAGGCTAACACTGTTCTCTCGATGCAGAGTCTGGATTCAAACATGGTTAGGACCCAGGAAAAGAGGTGAGCATGGAAATATGAGATGTCTGCTTTTAATAGGCAAGGTCAACAGTGACATGGATAGCTATTATGCTGGGGACACTGGCCATTAGTTCGAGTGCCATCAGGCAGGAACATTTTGGGAAAGATGTAAGGGGAGTGTGCCCTGAGCTAACACCTATTTCTCTTCATGGTTTATCTTTTAATTAATAAGACAAACCAGCCAACCCATATACATCAACATCTATCGGCTGAATTATCACAGAGCTGCACCCTACAACTTGGTGTCTTCTCGCACTGCTAATCCATTTGAACAAGGCCTCTTTGGGGTATTCTCTCTCTCCTCCTGCAGAACCTGCCTGCTTTCTGGTGGAGATACACTTTAAAATTCAGCAAAAGTTTACTGAAGAGGGGCGCGTGGGTGGCTCAGTCGGTTAAGTGTCTGACTTCGGCTCAGATCATGATCTCACGGTTTGTGACTTCGAGCCCCGCGTCAGACTCTGTGCTAACAGCTCAGAACCTAGAGCCTGCTTCAGGTTTGGTGTCTCCCTCTCTCTCTGCCCTCCACCGCTCATGCTCTGTCTCTCTCTCTCAAAAATAAACATTAAAAAAAAAGTTTATTGAAGATTCACTATATTCAACTGTGCCCAAAGAAGAATAAAGGGACTTTATAAACCAAGTTGGACAACTCTCCTTAATTATTAGTAAAATCACACTAATGCTGACTGAGGGCTTACTCTTAGCTGGGCCCTGTTTTAAGTGCTGTTCATATAATAACTTACATGAACCTTAAATGACATACGGTCTGCAAATTCTTACTATCCCCATTTTGTAAATTAGGAAACATGTTTAGAAGTTAACTCTATTAACCACACAGATAAATTTCAGATCAGGAATCTGGGTCATTTTCAAAAGTGTATTTTCAAAGCATATTTACTCTCAAAGAACATTGTGTGGCTAATTTGGTCTTTTAATCAAAAACTAGAAACTATTTTATTTTTAGTCTAATTTATAGATTGGAAAATAACATAGATTGGTTTGGCAGGTACATCTCAGTATATCCCAGCTTTTGATATCATTTATTATCTCTACGCATGCTTTTATTTTATTATTATTTTTAATGTTTATTTACTTTTTTTGAGAAAGAGAGAGCATGAGCAGGGGAAGGGGCAGAGAGAGAAGGAGAGAGGATCCCAAGCAGGCTCTGCACTGTCAGTAGGGAGCTCCATATGGGGCTGGATTGCACAAACTCCAAGATTGCACAAACTCCAAGAATTGACAAAAGATTCATTTATTTTACATTTTTCTTGTTTTTGGTACAGTATACTTATTACTGTAAATTATCCTGTGTTATTGTCGCCCTATCCTAAAGATTGGGGCATACACTATAGCCTTTGTTATTTATTTCTAAATAGCATTAAATTTCAGTTTTAATTTCCTTTATTCAATTTTCTTCTGTTTCAATTTTAATTTCAAACAACTCAAGAGTTATTTGAAAGTATGATTTTAAAGTTTAAATAATAGAAAAGAAGCTTAATAATAGAGGTATTTTGCTTGTCATTTCTAATTTTTTTCCCACCATAGGCAGCGAAGGTGACCCATATGATGTGGTTTTTGAATTTAGGTGAGATTTCCTTTGTATCCATGTCCATGGCCAATTTCTGGGAATGTTTGATTTGTGTTTAAATTTTTTTTTTTCAACATTTATTTATTTTTGGGACAGAGAGAGACAGAGCATGAACGGGGGAGGGGCAGAGAGAGAGGGAGACACAGAATCGGAAACAGGCTCCAGGCTCTGAGCCATCAGCCCAGAGCCTGACGCGGGGCTCGAACTCACGGACCGCGAGATCGTGACCTGGCTGAAGTCGGACGCTTAACCGACTGCGCCACCCAGGCGCCCCTGATTTGTGTTTAAAAAGAAAGTCTATTCTATCTTTGACTCTATCTTGCTACCAACCTACATCAAATTAAGCTGAAAATTTGTTTTTCAAACTCCCTGAAATCTTTAGTCAATTGGATCTATTGATCTACATGTATTCAAGACCCCTGCGGTACTGTAACTTTATCATTTCTTCTTACATTTCAGCCCATTTTTTTCTTTTTAATATTTTGCAGGAGAACTGTCATAATAGCCGATGATAGCTACTTTTTCATAGTAAATTGTAGCTTTTATCAATATTAAATAATAGAATTGCACCCATACTCCCCATTTCACTATATCACCTATCTATCTATCTATCTATCTATCTATTGAAGTATAGGCATATAATGTTACATTAGTTTAAGCTGTACAACATAGTAATTTGTCAAGTCTGTAAGTTATACTACGCTCATCACGTGTACAGCTATAATCTGACACCATACAGCACTATTATAATACCATTGACTATACTCCCTATGCCATACCTTTCATCTCCATGACTTATTCATTCTATACCTGGAAGCCTGTATCACCCATTCCCCTTCACTATATTTATGGTGCACAACTTTGATTAAACTCAAGGGTCTGGAATATACGTCTTAGCCCTATCCTTTCCATCTTCTAAAACAAACCCAAACAACAATAGTAACAACAAACCAGATGTGGGAGCTCTCATGTGGCTCATGACTCAGAATCAAACAGTGAGGCAGTCACCTGTTTTCTATGAGTTTTTGCCCTTACCCTCAAGAAGGAGTTGGTACTTGGATGTGTTTGGAGGCAGAATCTCTTTCCCCAACTACAATGTTTGGTTCTCTTTTCCCAACCACAGTGATAGGAGAATGTGATCAAGAATGGGCCTAATGCCATTATTTTTACTGGATGAAATTTCTCCTTGAAAGTGATGCAACCATAAGATCCAAAGTGCCTATTCTAGGGAAATAGTGAAGTGCAGTTACTGCATTTGAGACAAGTCCTCAAGACTCCTCAACCGCATCAGGAGCATTATTTATTCTGAATAATCAGAATTTGTCCCAGGTTCAAAGCAGCCATTCTCAATTAAGAAAAATCAGCTGCATCGATTCCAACATGCTATGTCATTATAACTCTTATTGCCTAAATATTATGCATAATAGTCATCACTTACTGCGAATGTGCTATGTGACAGGAATCAAACTAGGAATTTTGTACAAAGCTATGGGGGTTATATAGGAACCCCCAAACCTTTGCTACTCCAAATGCAATCCCCAGACCAGCAGCATCAGCCTTACCAGGGAGCTTGTTAGACATGCAGAACCATGGGCTCCACCCCAGACCTCCTGAACAAGGTCATCTAGCATCAGGAGCTTGAGAAGTGTTGCCCTGAACCATGTTATCTCCATACTAAGCAAGAAAAGATGAAGTACAAGTTGACTCAATAACCCAAGATCACAGAGCCGGGAGAGGATGAGAGTCCCAACGCGGGGAGCCAGACTCAGTGTCTGCTCCATATTTCACTTTCCCCTTTCTACACCACCTGCCGATTTCCAGCAGCATTTGCTTCCCAAATGAATGGAAAGCTCCATGGGCCATGGGTTCCAAATGTCTCACAACAGTGTCCTGCACTTGAAGGGTGGACACACTGGCTAATTTCCATGAGATAGTCTTTCATTCAAAGAACAAAGGGAAGACGCTTATCAGAAAAAGAACACAGAGACTTTCCTCCTTCAAGTAACAGAGTCTGTGAAAGCTAAGACTTGTTTAACATGATTAGAGCTGGATAGTCCTGATAAACTCTTCCTCTGAAAATGATGATAATTAAATTATGGGTCTTAATGCCAAACTAAGGATCAGAGCAAAGAATAACTTTTAGCAAGGTGGCAAGGTTCTGTTTATGCTTCTATTGTTAAAAACGGCCAGTTCTTAAATCTGCA
The DNA here is from genome assembly GCF_018350155.1 of Leopardus geoffroyi. Classification (NCBI taxonomy): domain Eukaryota; kingdom Metazoa; phylum Chordata; class Mammalia; order Carnivora; family Felidae; genus Leopardus; species Leopardus geoffroyi. Next base: position 36,184,608 of record NC_059336.1, on the reverse strand, counting down.
GTGTTTATGGTGGTATAAGTTCTTCAAAGTGGGGACTGGACATGGCTCCTTGTTATTCTCCTTTGAATATTCCTGTGCATGAAATTCAACTTCCTTCTCTTCATTGTGGGACTCCTGGTCTTAACAAATTGCTTAGCTGAATAAAAAAAATATCTTCCAGATATGAAGAACAAGTGGCTCATAAATAAATGGATTTACCACCTCACTTCCATTTTATACCCATTATCTAGGTCACAGATGAGTCACAAGTGCTCACGATAGCACTTCTCTGTAGCATGGTCTAAGGTCTCTTTGCAACGAAATCTTTTTAGCTGCTTGTAAAAATGCAGACTGCCAGTTATAGCACCTATGGGAAGACACTGATGATGGTGGGGCTAGAATTCGCATTTTCAGTAACAACCATAGGTCCTTCTTATGCTCCCTAGAATGGGGGATTCATGTATAGCTTCACGTAGGGTGAAAAGCTTTGCACGTATCCAAGGGGAAACTCTTATAAAACCATCCTATGATAAAACCATCTAAAAATGCAAATACATTTGCATGGCTATTTTGCATTTGCATGGCTATTTTGATCTGAGGTGGCAGCCTCTGGTTCTCCCCCACCATGTTTTCACAATATTTGATGGTATAGAATGGGCTAGGTTAAACACTATGAATGCATTTCTTATAGGGAAATTTGCCTTAAGAAACCATCTCAAGTGACAGATATTTCAACCAGCTCACAGATATGTCACTGCTTCCCCAGTCTCTCTGAAGGAAGTCACTGACCAACATTATAGCTAGATTCCTTTCAAGCTTGGCTTCTTTATTTTCCAAACCATTGCACTCCACCCCATTCCTAAATGGGACTCTGTGACTGTACATCTAGATATATAAACAAATACAGTCCTGATCTGGTTTCTTTTGAAAAGAAAATTCTGACTTCCCTGATAAGCCCCTTCCCTGGACTATTCTGGGCATAATAACAGCAATGGTAATAGGTGGCTTCAGCTTTGTAATTTAGGGTCCTGGTCTGGGACCCTAAAGCAGCCCGCCTCCATGCAGCCAGCTCTGGCATCTCTTAATTGCAACAGGGCTGTCAGCCACAACCAACACTGATTATGCCTAAATCTCTCCTTTCAAAAGTGCCAATGTTTCCTTTGTTTTGCAAATGCAGCCAAATGGGTATTTAGCACTGGGGTTTGTATGATGCCACAGTTCCTGATTGTTGATTTGGGAACTGAAGCCTGAAGCAGTGAGGACTCACTGACCAGGAAGAAAAGGAAGGGCAGAACCAAACCTCATTTCATTTACCCTGATCATAGTCATAGCAAACCACAGTAATTGGTTAGCCACCTACCCAATGTTTACCGAGTGTTATGCTAGTGCAGCCACAACTGGCATGCAGCTGGAGAGGAATGGCCACCTCTAAGAGATGGCTATAGGGGCTCTAGCTAGAAGCCTTTTGCTTTCAGGTTTTCTCCTCCATCTTGCCTAGGAGGGAACTGATGAAAATGTTTGTATTCCAAGGAATCCGGCTAGTTCCTGGGAGAACGGTAATATCCATGCAGGACTAACACTTGGCCACATGAAAAACAAGTCTTGTTACTCCCTAAATAAAATGGTTTCACTCAGGAGTGAATGAACAGACAAAATCCAAGACCAAGCAGAAAGAACCCTTTCTGGGGGCGCCTGGGTGGCTCAGTGGGGTTAAGCGTCTGACTCTTGATTTTGGCTCAGGTCATGGTCTCGCGGTTCATGAGTTCGAGCCCCACATACAGCTCTGCGCTGACAGCCTGGAGCCTGCTTTGGATTCTCTGTCTCCCTTTCTCTCTGTCCCTCTCCTGCTCGTGCTCTCTCGCTCTCAAAAAATAAACATTAAAAAAAAAAAAAAGAAACAAAAAAACAAACCCTTTCTATGCCCACAGGACTGAGGCAACACTTGGAAGCTGCTGTATGTTCACTGACAGTCTTGCCTTCAGCAATAAATAATGGATGCTGGTGCTCTGTTCAGCGCCCTAGGATCGCCCTGACTCATTCCATATGGGGGTCCCCCAGTTTCTGCATATTTCATGCCTGACTCACTCCTGACTTTACCCCTTTTGTAAGACCGCCCTAAGTCTGCTTCACCTGATCCACTGAGAGATGTAAGTGCCTGGGTCTCCCCAGGGCAGACCCGCAGCTGGTGGTGACCGACTAGCACAGCAGAACAGAAGCCCTGCTGTGTTTGCCTTAAGGCCAAGACATAGCCTAAAATATAATGGACCATCCAACCAAAGGGTCCTGCCAGATCTAAGACCTCTCCTCCCATCACTCCACCGCCTGGCTTCCTCTCTATCTCACTGTCCTGCTTCCTCCTCTCCCTTTCTTGTTTCTCCTGGCAGCATTTCCTTAATAAATCACTTGCATACAAATCCTTGTCCAAGGGTCTGCTTCGGAGGAAACCAGCCGAAGACAACTTCCATGGGCTTGTGAGTTATATTTTATGAAATACAGATGATTGTAAAGCAGGTAATGAAAGGAATGAACAAATCATTCCATCAAGAAAGGGGTGGGGCCGGCGGGAGAACAAAAATTCCCTGTATTCCTAGCCATGCCAAAGAATGGTAAGTCCAGCCAAAATTGTTAGAATCCACATCCAAAACATCACAGAGTGGCTAGAACTTGAGGGTTATCGGAGGACTATCCTCATAGGAGAAAGGGAGGCTCAGAGAGGCACAGTAGTTTTCTGGAGGTCACATCATCATCTAGAGCCCAAATCTATCTTTTAACTCCCAATCTAGGGCTCATCCTAAAGTAGTGTTGCAACCGCAAACATCAGAAAACTTGGGAGGAAGAGACTAGTCTTGTCTGAGCTCACTGAATGTTTTCAGAATGTATAAAAACACCATGACTAATGCCGATGTGGCCTGTGCTCTTTTCCTACTGTTAATCTGAGGCAGTTGCTCTTTTTATCCATCATCCATCATCTCTCTGCTAACAAAACCCAAACTGTAGTTTCTTCTAGCGTAGATCTCTTCTGGTGGGTACTGGTCTTCGTATATAAGTTTCTATCTCCTGAATTAAAAAAAAAAGGCATATGAGCCATATGGGATTTATCAAAGAACCTGTAGTATTTGTGACGCTAAACTAGTTGAATTTTGGCATTTTCCTTCTGGAGACATAACCAGTTTGACAGGTAAATGATGTTGATTACCATGATCTGTTTTCCTAGGAAAGGTGTCATAATGAAGACACCCAAAGCCAGGTCCCCCATATCCTAGACCTGTTATCATATGAACAGTTTGTTCAAAACCCTGGGCTTCTTGCATTTTCTTCACAATTAAAGCATACATGCACACCAGATTATAACTTAATCCTTTTTAAAATTGGTTTTAATGGACTCATGTTTCAAACTTCATTCTAAGTAGTAATATCTATACAACGAGAAGTTTTATATGTGAATTGTGTTTTCTCAATATATTGGATATATTGAAATAGACATACAACTATTCAGATTTTTAAAAGCAAATTTTATCATACTCTTAAACTCATCTGTGTGTGTGTGTGTGTGTGTGACAGAGAGAGAGAGAGAGAGAGAGAGAGAGAGAGAGAGAGAGAGATACTTGGAAGTTCGTTGCTTAAAGATATGGGGAAGGGTCACCCACCATACTCTTGCCTTCATTTCCACATGTCTGACCCATGTAGAGAGGACAAAGACAGGCAAGAGACGATTGACAAAAAGGGGCTGTGAGTTTGAGCAAAATCTAGAGTGTGGTGGCCAGGGCATAGAAGTGGAACTTTGTGTGTGTGTGTGTGTGTGTGTGTGTGTGTGTGTGTGTTTAAATACCTTTATCTTAGAATCTGGGAGCCCACAGAATAAATGAGTGATTTCCATCAAATGATCATATTCATTAATTGTGGATAACTTGAAGCTGAGATGGGATCAGGGAGGTCAACGTCTTTGAAATCACACTGTACTAAAGATGAATGAAGGTGTGAGGGTGTTTAGCTGAGAGAAAAGGCAGGGAAAGACTCAACAGTTAACTACAAGGAAGGAACATTAGACTTGTTCTATATGAACCCTTAAGTTATTTGTTATTTAACTTAAAATTCCTTGGCACGGGGATATGCTACTTGTAAACTGTACACCAGAGGTGGTTGGTAAACCCTGTATGCACCAGAATCAGGAATATACAATTCTGAGCTGGGCAGTTAGCATTTCAAAGATTTTTAATCAGAAGCCCACATTCCTAAGTCAGGCTCTGGATGAGCATGGAGCCTGCTTGGGATTCCCTCTCTTCCCCTTCTCTGTCTGCCCCTCTCCTCCTTAAAATAAATAAATAAACAAACATTTTAAAAAGTCTTTAAGGGGTGCCTGGGTGGCTCAGTTGGTTAAGCATCCAACTTCAGCTCAGGTCATGATATCAGGGCTTGTGAGTTCAGGCCCCACATTGGGCTCTGTGCTGACAGCTCAGAGCCTGGAGCCTGCCTCAGATTCTGTCTCCTTCTCTCTCTGCCCCTCCCCCTCTCTTTCTCTAATATAAATAAACATTAGGGAAAATTTTTTAGGTAAAAAAAAAATCTTTAAAATAAAAGAAGCCTGCATCCCTGAGAGAGCTACCATAAGAGCTTCAACTTCCTTTTTCTGTGGTGCACTGGCAGGTTTGCTAAGTAACGAAATATATGTTAGGAATGACTTCTCACTGGTGAAATGAGTATTCAAAATATGTGAATTGGCTAGAAATACTTTACAGGCACTAACATCCCCCATAACATAAATAGGGTGTGTGTGTATGTGTATAGTTGGTCTGGATCTACACTACTGACTTAAAGTTTAAATTTGGTCCTTTATTTTGTTATGATTAGGCAATTCTCTTGCCCACTGGTTCTCACCTGGAGAGTTTGTTAAAGCTGAGATTGCTGATGTAGTAAGTGATACTGGAATGGTGTCTGAAAATTTGCACTTCTAAGAAATTCTCAGGTGATAACCGCTGCAGACAGTGCAGGAAGCACACTTTAAGAACCACCGCTCCTGGGGGCCAGGGTGGCTTAATCAGCTGAGCGTCCGACTGGCTCAGGGCACGATCTCCCAGTTGGTGAGTTCGAGCCCCATGTTGGGCTCACTGCTGTTGAAGCAGAGCCTGCTCAAGATCCTCTGTCCCCCTCTCTCACTGCCATTCCCCTGCTCACGCTCTCTCTCAAACATAAATAAACGTTAAAAAAAAGAAAGAAAGAAAAATACACTGCTCTTACCTGATCTGATTACAAGGTCACCTGAATCCTGTTACTAGAATATTGCTGCATCTTCCCTGGATAAGCCTTTTATGGAAGGTGCTTGCTGGAGTGCCCAAAGAAAGCTGGGACATCGTGTTGGTAGAACAGGTTGTTCAACTAGGAGTGTGGCTTCTTTCTAAAAAGTATCGCATGTTGTATGGAAACCAATTTGACAATAAATTTCATACATTAAAAAATAAATAAATAAATCAATTAAATAAAAAAAATAAAGTATTGCATGGAGGAAATAATTCATCCCGAGGCTTGTTTCCCTTGAACATAAAACCCACTCTCAAAGTCATAGGAGAAGAGAGCTATAAACATCACCTGACTACTAAAGGCTACAGATATCTATTAAATAACTGCTGGCAAATAGCAAATTGGCAGAAGTCAATTTACTACAAACTCTAAGGAACAAAAAACCAGAAACACTAGGAAGTTATAGGATAACAGAGTTGGGCTCAATAAAGAACACTGACAAGATCTACCCAAAGTCTGGGTTGGAAATTTTGGATGAAGTGAATTCCTGTTCTTAGAAAACAATCAAGGAAAGCCTAGTGGCCGATGGTGGCCAAAATTCAGTCAAGAAAAGGGACACTGGATTCCCTTCCAAACCTGAGGTCTCTGGTTCTATGAAAGAAGCTGAGGTGTATGAAAACTTAGATGGACCTAATTCTATCTTCTTATCCTTTTTGGGAAAGGTTTGCCATGCAGGAAGGAAAACCATCTGCTTCTCAATATTAAAAGATCCACTGTGGTTGTAAATAAGGAAGACATTCCCTAAGTGGACAGGTTTCAGGGAGGAGCTAACTTACCTGCAAAGTTGCTTGATGGAGGTGAGAAGATCAAAAATGACAACTTAATGATTATTTCCCAGATTAATCTGACAATATCATATCAAAGAATATAGGCATTCACCCTGGACTTAATTATTTTTACCTTCAATGGAGATAATCATTATTATGTTTTTGCCTCAGATAACAGTTCTGCTATGTCTCTTCTTGAAGCAACCAGGACCCAAAAACACAATCCCACTGCAAACAAACTTATCATGATCCAACCTACTTAAATAGTTAAGCTAAGAGACTCATGGGAAATTATTTGCTCCAAAAATGAATTCGCTGCAGGGTTTCTTCAAATAGCAAAGCTCCTAGCTTATGTTATAACATGTCACAGACTGTTAAGTACTTGACAGAAAGAATGGGACCAAAAACTAAAAAGTCTGGCCAAAGTGTCGGGAGTCCCGGCTGATGGCACAAGAGTTCCAACTGATGATAAAGTGTCTCTGAAGTGATTGTGTAAATCATTGGAAACCAAAGACTGATTTATAAAATTAGATTTACCCAAGTCTCCAATGCTTGAGATAAGTAACTAATGTGACAGTAACTACTGCAGTGTATAAATTTGGCTTCTTTAGTTACTCTATTTGACACTCACTATCATTAATGTGGAGTGGATTTAAGAAGCACTTTGGACTAGCCTTTGTGGGCAGAGGGCCTGGGGATTTTTATTTATTATTATTATTATTATTATTATTATTATTATTATTATTATTTTGCATGTACCGAAAATATCAGAGAGAAGGAAGCTTTCTGTGGTCAAATGGTAAGATGTTCATGCTGGATAAGTCTCCACCCAGTGTGAGTGTCCATGTTCACTTCTGTTATTGAATGTGTGTTTGATCATTGCTAGTTTCAAGGTACAATTTCAACAAGTTAAAAACATGATTCTCGGGGCGTCTGGGTGGCGCAGTCGGTTCAACGTCCGACTTCAGCCAGGTCACGATCTCGCCGTCCGTGAGTTCGAGCCCCGCGTCAGGCTCTGGGCTGATGGCTCAGAGCCTGGAGCCTGTTTCCGATTCTGTGTCTCCCTCTCTCTCTGCCCCTCCCCCGTTCATGCTCTGTCTCTCTCTGTCCCCAAAATAAATAAACGTTGAAAAAAAACAAAAAACAAAAAACAAAACATGATTCTCATAAAAACATAGAGTGAATATGTGTCAAAGGTTTATTTCACTCATTAATGAGGGAACCAATAAGATGATAAATTTGGTTCGAAGTTAATTCATATATAATCATGCTGGAACGAGATTGCCAAATTAGACACAAAGCTAGTTAATATCTTATAGGGCAATAAAACTGTAACTTTTATAGTTGTCTTTTTTACCACACATAATCCTTTAAATTAGCACACAAAAATCTTCGAGTTAAGAAACATGTAACTTCACAGAGTATGGAGCCTAATCAAAAGTTAATAGTAAGTTAAACAAAGAGAATTACATAATATTTGAGTGGGTCCATTAGACATGCATCCATCCTTTGCCTTATTTCCTAGTTTAGGATAATTTTTCTCAATAATAGAAACGAGTGAGTTTTTCTTTGGGCACTATGCCATTATATTTGGTAGCAGCCACCAGCTGAACTTTTTGCCCCAGAAGGCTGAGTGGATATTCATGTGTTCTCCTAGTGCACTTAGTGAAGCATCTTAAACATCTTATGCCCATGGTTCTCAAACCTGGTGGGGGAATGGTGGGGCACATTAAAATCTCTTGAGGAGCTTCAAAAACTCCAGATACCCAGCCAACACCCCAGACCAATTCAACGAGAATCTCCGAGAACGGGTCACAGGCAGCAGTATATTTTAAAGCTCTTCAGGTGATTCTAAGATAAATCAAGACTGAAACCACTGTACTACTTAGAAGCAATATATGTATGTGTATACATAAATTTATTTTAAAATTAGGATCATACTAAGGTATATTTATCCTGTTTCTTCTTTTATTATTAATTATACTTTGAAAATTTTCATTAATCATTAAACATTGCTTGGGGCACTTGGATGGCTCAGTCGGTTAAGCATGCAACTCTTCATTTCAGCTCAGGTCATGATCTCACAGTTTATGAGTTCAAGCCCCACATGGGGCTGTGTGCTGACAGCACAGAGCCTGCCTGGGATTCTCTCTCCCCTTCTCTCTCTGTGCCTTCCCTGCTCTCTTTCTCTCTCTCTCTCAAAAATAATAAATAAAAAACTTAAAATCATTAAACATTGCTCAAATGCCATTTTCTTACTTTTTATTTTTTCAAATTCCATTAAAATTGTTTTAATGTTTATTTTATTTTTAAAGAGACAGAGAGAACATGAGTGGGGGAGGAGCACAAAGAGAGAGAGAGAGAGAGAGAGAGAGAGAGAGAGAGAATCCCAAGTAGGCTTCCCACTCAGCCCCACAGATCTCACAATTGTGAGATCATGACCTGAGCCAAAATCAAGAGTCAGACACTTAAGTGACTGAGACACCCAGGTGCCCCTCAAACGCTATTTTAAAAGAATGTATTGTGTTTCATATAAATGTATTATGATTTATCTGGCTATCTCTTATTCCTGGACTTTTAATGCTATGTTTTCTTTTCTCTTTCTCCTTTCTTTTTTTCCCATTATAGGCTAGACTGCCATGAACATATTTATATAAAAACTTTATCTACATCTTGGATTATTTCCTTACAATGGACTTCCGGGATTGGATTTATAGGGCAAAGAAAATAAATGTTTTAATTTTTTTTGTTTATTTATTTTTGAGAGAGACAGAGAGAGAGAGAGAGACAGAGAGAGAGAGAGCACGAGCAGGGGAGGGGCAGAGAGAGAGAGGGAGACACAGAATCTGAAGCAGACTCCAGGCTCTGAGTTGTCAGCACAGAGCCGGATGCGGGGCTCGAACTCACAGACTGTGAGATCATGACCTGAGCTGAAGTTGGACGCTTAACTGACTGTGCCACCCAGGTGCCCCTGAAAATAAATGTTTTAAAGACATTTATTTCTACAAAGGCATATAAATATATACTTTTTAACTGATGATTTCCTCAATTATTTATTTATGAAATATTTGCATATGCCAAGAACAGTTAAAAAATCATTTTTAAAAGTCTCCCTCAAAGGACATTTTTAAGTTTAATACAGCTAAAAGTTATTTTAGTGTGCATATGGAAAGACTTAAATCCCTAATTTGAGATTTCCCCCAAACAGCTTCTTTTCTCAATGTCATTTGTGGAATAATTCATTCTTTCTCCATTAATGTATGTAACACAAAATATGTAAATTAGTACTCATAACTGCAGAGAGCAAACTGAGGGTTACCAGGGTGGGAGGTTGGTGGGGCGATGGTGAAACAGGTGAAGGGGATTAAAAGTACACTCATCGTGAGGAGCACTGAGTAATGTATAGAATTGTTGAATCACTATATTGTACACCTGAAACTAATATAACACTGTATGATAACTATACTGGAATTAATTTTTAAAAAATATATAGGTTAGTTAACTGTACTTTGTAATAGTGGATAGACTCACAGATGCACATGAAAAAGACTGAGACTAGTAACAAACGATTTTGAGTATATTCTTAGCTCAATTTTAACCATTGCTATTTCTTGGAGTGATCTAGTTGTGGTTTTAACTCTCACTCACTCCCTTACAGAACTCTTAGGTGTTGAAAAACAACTTGAAAGCTCATCCTCTCTAAGATGGCTTTAATCTGTCTGCAAGCAGCTTGTAGCTTTGCCAATAACAGACCTGCCTAAATCCATCTGTTCTATTTTAAATATTCTTCCTGTGTAATATTGGCTGTACCTTGCATTATCTCTGAAGAAAGGTTTTTCTATGTAATGTCCCAGACTGGCTTATTAACAATTCTGAATTTAGTGAGATCCATTTTTATGTATTTTTGTTTATATTTATTTATTTTTAATATTATTTCTACAGTCAGCATAATATCATTGACCTATGCTTAATAGCCCTATTGAAAATCATTAAATGAAGCCCGAAGTCATCAAAGCCAGATTACACTCAAGAAAACAGAAACATTTTCAATGAATATAGGACACCAATCTTCTCCCCCCTCACCCGCAAGATGCCTCTGTTAGATCAGAGGAAAGGCAGACTTGCCTACTAAGTTTTTTAATGAGTTGCATTTCATTAGCTATTGCTCTTTTTTAACTTTGTTGTGTCTGAGAAACCTTTATGGTGCCTCTCCTACTGCCAGGCATTACACAGACCACTAGTGATTGCATATTACAAAGAGAAACAGCTGACTTCAGTAAATTTTCACCCATAACCCCGAGAAGACAGAGGAAGGTGTGTGTATGTGAGTATGTGTTGCTGTTCCAGAAACTGGGGAGAGCTTACCCTGATCCATTCACCCTCACCTACCCAGCCTCTGTCTTGGTCAAGAACTTATTTGCTCATTTGAAGGATACACTGCCAGATGGTGGACAAGAATTAAGGGTGTCACCTATGGCCAGGGCCCTTTTAGTGATCAACCTTTGAAGTGCTTTCTGGCACCAGAGTCCATGTTAGACCATCCTGACTTTTGGAAATCTGGCACGTTGGCAGTTGTGTTCATTATACTCACTCAAGGGACCCCTGGACTCTGTAACCTCACACACTCAAAGAAGCAGACCTTCAGGTATTTTTTACCAAAACCAGGCTATGGGCTGCATCGACACCTTCTAGGGAAGGGATCCCTCCAAGTCTTTTCAAGGACCTTTGGCTAGCAGATGACTGTGCTGCAGAGTCCTAGTGTGCTTCAGCAAACTTTTACTTAAAATGAAGAAACAGAAGCTTCAGACCCCCTATTATGGCTGAGCTGAAGGAGGAGGTGGAGGAAACTTTTCTGAGGTCAAGGAGGCACAGAGCAGATTGTATCTCAGAAGTTCCTGAGGCTCTGGGACCTCCCATAGCATGGGAAAAGCCTCAAGGAAGGCAGGCCTAACTAGCCCACACATTGCCTTAAAAACATGATTTTTTTCTTCGGAGGATTCTGAATGGCTGTTTCCCTTACCGCTGCAAGCTCCAAGGCATCCTTTCCTGTTTCCCCTCCAGTACTCAAAGTGTTTACAAAGCAAGCAGCTCAGGATGGGGCCAACTGCTCAAAACAAGCCCTAGATTTATAGAAACTTCCACAAGTTCTCCCAAAGGCACTTCTCCACTGGCAGTGAGAGTAAGGCAAAGAGGTAGCCCTAGGCTGTCTCCTTCCAGGAGTCAATCCTGAGCCAAGAATCTGAGTGCAAGAGGTTTACTGGGACTCCAGTAATCCCAACCCACTCTGCTGCCCTGGGAGACCAGGGAGGGGGTGGAGGAAGTCAACCAAGAAAGGGATAGAAGCCAAGCAAGATAATCTCATTCTGCAGGGAGTTCTGATATGTAAAATACACCCTAGAGGACATCCCACCTCAAGGCCAGTGTGTTGGGCTTTTGGACCAGTCAGTTATTGGTGAAAGCCGCTCAATGGGACCGGGAGACAAAAACTCCCTGCATTTCTGGAAACCTGTAAGGATGAGGCATTCCTCTATGGGGTTATACACAGGCAATGCTTTGCATGGGGAAAGTCATAAGTTACCTTTAGCAGCAAAACCTACAGAATCTGAGCAGTGGGCTGGTAGAAAGGATACAAGGGGATGTCATGGGGGGCTACAGTGTCCACTATAGGAACTTTCTGGGGATAGATCTTCCTGCAGCTCTGGGCCAAGCTAGTTCTCAGAACTAGAGAGAAGATGTCTTGTCCAAAGCAGGTGGTAAGCCATCTGTGGGCTCTGTGGGAACACGAGGGCACATCCTGCTTATGGAACCTTGCCAGTCAGCAGGGTAGAAGGCCTGGCCAGGTCACCCCGAAACCTGCCTGGCCAGACCCTTTGTAGGTGTCAACACCTTTTTTCCAATCCCAGGGTGTGGGTGATATGTAGATCACAGAATGTTTTTGGGTCATTAAACTGCACACACTGCCAGACAACCCCAAATATACCTTTAGAGTTAGTACTGAATGATATTCCAAAGGGGAATTGCCCTGCATGTAAAAATTACATTTTCAACCTTCATCACTCTAAGAAGTTCGACAAAAAGTCCTCAGTCTTGCTAAATGTCCACAACCTGTAGCTACTCGGCCACTCATCCAAAGGCCCTAATAATAGGGAATGATCACTGAATGCTTAGTGTCTGCCAAGCCCTGTTTAGATCCTTGGATGTAATAACACAGTTTAACGGTCCCAGCAACTCTATGTGAGACAGGTGCCTTGATTGTCTTCATTTTATGGATAGGAAACCAAGGCACAGAGGGGTTAAGTGGATGGCCTCCAGTTCCACAGCTACTGAATGGCAGAGTTGGGATTTGAAGCTAGAGAGCCTGAATCCAGAGCCTTTGCCACTGATCACCGTGGACATTCAGCCCTAAGTGCTTATGAATAGATTCGGAATGAGATGAAACCAGAATTCCATCAATATTCAGTTTAAGACCTAATGAGTGAATTCTACTTTAAAAGTTAAATCCCACTTTGACCCTTGTCTACTCTTCTTATAGTTTAATAAGTGAGAAATGAGAGATACGGATAAAGGGAAGTGATCCCGCAGTTCTTAGTATCCACAGAGCCTCATTCTTAGTCTACAGTTTTTCTATCTGCCATAGTGTCTCATTCAGGGTCTTCAGCTACTTTCTTCCTTGAAAACAATAATTAAGAGCTGCTAACATTTACTAGATCCTTTTTTTATATTTTATTATTTTTTATTTTTTAAAAATGTTTATTTTTGAGAGAGACAGTGCGAGCCAGGGAGGGGTAGAGAGAGAGGGGGACAGAGGATCAGAAGCAGTCTCTGCCATCAGCACGGAGCCTGATGAGGGGCCTGAACTCATGAACCACAAGATCATGACCCGAGCCAAAGTCAGATGCTTAACTGAACAAGACACCCAGGCGCCCCTATTAAGTCCTTAATATAATATACATCAGGTTCTTTACTAAGCACCACATGTGCCATTTTATTTCATCCTAGTTATATGCCTGTGACATAGGAGCACATTATTATCTTGAATTTTTCAGATGGAAAAATCTTAGGCAAGCTTAAATATTTTGCCCAAGGTTACACAATTAGCAAGTAACCAAAACCTAAATCACTTTTATTATAGAATCAATTGCTTTAATTAGTGTCAAGAAAAATTATCAAAAACTTAGAAATGAAGCAAAAGGACTATAGCATCCTTCTATAGCATACAAAAACATTGTCTAATAGACTCATCCAAGGATCATCTAATTTTCTGAGGGAATATGCTTTTGTTTTGCTTACTATTTTTTTCCTTTCTCTTTCAACTGCTTTATTGGTATATGATTGATGAACAATAAATGTACATATTTAAAGCATAGAATGTGACACATTTTGTCATAGGTACTTTGCTATGAAACCATCACCAGGATCAAGGTAATGAATAAATCCATCACTCCCAAAAGTTTTTACTATTTACTCTCGATTAGAGACCAGACTATCAATTTAGATGTTACCTTATAGAAAACTGAGCAAATGACCTTCATTCAGTAGAGATGCAAATGATTTCTTTGGTAGAAAAGATAATCCCAAGTGTTACAGTTTTATTGCTCTATAGGACATTAATCAGTTTCATACTTAGCTGAGAAATTCATATTATTATGCCTTTCTTGACTGTCTATATAAATATTTGTTCCTCAAATGCTCTGTGAATGAGCTTTTCAGCCTCCTGGTTCACTAATGACATGAGTGAACCCCTGACATATATTCACTGTATGTTGGTAGAAGAGTCATGGTTTAACTCTGGAAATTGTATTTTGTCACTACTGAGTTTGCATATGTGCATCTCAGAATGGGTTGATGTGTCCTCGTCCATAGGCCCTTCCAGACAGCAAATCAGGGCACCTATTGTTTTATCCACCTAACAATGGTAGAGCTCTAGATCGTTCTAGAAGATCATAGCTGCCATGGTAGAAAGCAAGTCTGTGATTCTCCCTCATTCTTATTTGGTACATACTGGTGGAGTGACCTGGCAAACACTGTGTCCAGAGAATTTGTGCCTTGAGTCTCCCTGAGTTCCTGTTCTTTCTCTTCCACCATACTTGAGATTTTTTTCTCCATAGCTATACAAATATCTAAAATTTCCATAAATTTGCTTTCTAGGAGGTGGGTATCATAGACAAACAGGCTTTTCTGGGTCTGTGGTCCAAGCAGCTAGAACCTCGAGAGGATGTGATAAAAATGAAAGATTTCATGAATAACAAAATGTTAAGACAAAAGCCACCAGGAAAGGTTAGCCTGCCTTAATCACAAGTGCAAACATCACTCCCTTCAAATAGATTTATGTGTTGCTTTTCTGAGGTAGTGGTAGGTTTGTTTAACATTTTCCAAGGAATCAGATCTCATGCTTATTAATCATTTGCTCCCTCAGGAGCAAACCTGATGAAAATTGCTTACCTATTTAACTTTGACTGTAACCCTCCAAACCCGTGTCATTTTGTTTGCCAGAATATCACCCCTCCTTATCCGGCCAGCTTCCATCCAGCCTTCAAAATTCAGTACAAATGGCATCTCCCAGAGAAGGCTGGTAGCCTGGGCCATGGCTCCTCTGGATTCAGGTGTCCTGGCCTGGCAGTTTTCACCTTGTACTACATTGGTCTCTTTATATTATCTACATCCCCCACCACCCAAGGCAGGTTCTCAAAGAGCACCCTTTTAGTACCAGTGGCTAGTACACAGAAATCATGGAGTAAATAATTTGAGGACAAAAATCATAGCTCATACTTCTTCATAACATTTGTGTTTGACATGATGCTGTGTCTCAAACTTGAGTAGGCACTCATATATACGTTGCTTAATTATTTCCTGCAGCTTTCTGGCACTAATCTTCCTTTGACCATTTTTGAGGCAATATGTTCTCATGTTAATATTAATTAATGTAAACATGTTAATATTTATTAGAGAGTCCAATAAGCAACTTAAGAAATTATACATATGCACACACACACACACACACACACACATACACATACATTCATTCACTGGTACTGAAGGCTTATGAGCAGATTCAAGTGTTAGAGAAACACATGAAGGTTTCTCTTTTGGAGAATTTAGAGACTACTGTTGGCCAGCTGGATGTTATTTTTGTGGGGGCCTGGTTAATACACCCAGAAAATGTATCCCCATGCAACGTTTATCAGTGGGCTCTGGGTCTAAGCGAATGGAAGGTTATCAATATCTCCCAACACTGAAGTCGTGAAGCTGTACTTTACACTCTTCCACTTATTTAGACTTGACCAGCTTCTTTAGAAATGCCCTGGACACCAGAATCAGCTCTATTTCAAAACAGTTTGTGGATTTTGGTTGAAGACTATTTTAGAGGTAAGTAGTTGTCTGAAGAAAATGGGTTCCCTAACTAAAGAAACAGCATTGTTTAAACATAAGTATAGAATCAGAGATCTTAAAAAGGTCTTGAAAGTTAAAGTCAGGTTTTTTTTTTCTTTATGAAGAATGTTGGCTAACTCCAAGAGTGGCAGCATCCGTCAGCATACCCAGGAAACTTGCGAGAAATACACGTTCATGAGCCCCATTCTAGATCTGCTGAATTGGAGTACGAGGGTGCTGCCCCCAAATTTGTTTTAACAATCTCTCCATGTGATCCTGATGGTCATGAGTCTGGGACTTGCAGAATCAGAAGTTTCCAGAAGGCCAGCTGTCCTTGGGAAGCAAAATAATTAGTTCTGCAGGTTCTCCATAAAATCACTGGGAGAGCCTGGAAAAACACAGATTCTTGGGCTCCAACCTCAGAGATTCTAATCGAGTAGGTTTAGAGTGGGGTTTATGAACTGGCATTTCTACCAAGTCGCATGGTGATTCTGCTGGTCCCCGGACCACACTTTGAGTTGTGAGGACAGACACCCAGAAAGCTATCAGCTCATCCTACGTGGCTACAAAAGCTATACTCCATCTAGCTAGAACATCATGAAAGCTTGGTGACTACAAGGAGGGGTTTTCCTTTTCTTGTAAGAAACCTGGTAAAATATTACCAGGCTCTTCGCTATTTAAAAATAGCACAGAAGTCTTTGGAGCATGTTTCTTTCTGTAGCTTCAAAAGGTAGTATCTTCGTGCATTTTTTTCCCTTTTAGATCTTTTTTGATGAGGACAGTTAAATGTCAGCATTATCCATCCCAGGGCTTCCCAGCTAGAGCCCCTCATGAAGGAAATGAATGAATAAAGAAGGAATAACTGCAATCTTTGCATCTCACAGAAATGCCTGTCACAGAGGCTGCATCTAAATCCTGAACCATTTCTTTGAGTGCTACAGCGTCAAGAGAAGAAAAGCCCACTCATTGTTTTCCATGAGAGTAAACTGGACAAAGAAAATAACAGAATTGACCAGCTATGTGTCCATGACCTACTTACTAAACCTCTCTGGACTTCCGTCTTTCCATCTGTGAAGCAGAATTAACATTACATAACTAAATTCTGCTGTGAGCAGAGCTACTCAGTGTGGTTCGTGGACCAGTAGCATCAGCATCACCTGCGACTCTGTTAGAAACACAGAGGGGCACCTGGGTGGCTCAGTCGTTAAGCGTCCAACTCTGATTTTAGGTCAGATCATGATTTCACGGTCTTGAGATTGAGCCCTTCATTGGGCTCTGTGCTGAGCATGGAGCCTGTTTGGGATTCTCTCTCTCCCTCTCTCTCTCTCACACTCTCTCTAAAATAAAAAAGAAATTAAAAAAAAAACACAAAGAAATGCAGAGTCTCAGGCCCCACTCCAGACCATCTGAATCTTAACATCCGGAGGCGGGGCTCAGCAATTTGTTTCAACAAGTCCTCTAGGGGATTCTGATGCACACTGAAATTTGAGTAACACTGAATACGATGACTGACAGAAGATTCTAATGGTTAAGAATGGCTTAAGGAAGGGCATCTGGGTGGCTCAGTCAGTTAATTGTCTGACTTGGGCTCAGGTCATTATCTCATGACTTGTGGGTTCAAGCCCCACGTTGGGCCGTCTGCTTACAGCTCAGAGTCTGGAGCCTGCTTCAGATTCTGTGTCTCCTTGTCTCTCTGCCCCTCCCATGCTCATGGTCTCTCTCTCTCTCTCTCTCTCTCTTTCTCTCTCTCTCTCTTTCTCTCTCTCTCAAAACTAAACATTAAAAGAAAAAAGTGGCTTAAGGAGTGCGGCTGCAGTTTTTCAAATGCTGACTCTACTACTAACTTGCTGTGTGATCTCAGGCAAGGTGTTTAGCCTCTTTGAGACTTATTTTCCTCATGACAAAAATCATTGCTACTGTATGGATTAAATGAGGTAACACATGTAAAGGAACAGAAGGCCTGAAATGTAGGGCTCAACAGAGAGTATCATTGGATATTTAAGTACAGATAAAAACAAAGCCAATGTTATACCATATATAATATAGTAATTTATTTATAATTATTGCCTCTGAACCATCAGATCATTGTTGAACATTTTTGTTCTTTTTGTATACTTTTCTTTACACATTTTTTTTCTGCAATTACCATGAATTGCTTTTATAAGAAGAAACACTATAAAAATGATTTGTGTTGAAGGAGGGCAAATGTTAACAACTGAAGTAGATGAGGTGTTATGTTTGGCTATGCAATAGTTCATGGGTCCTCATGGGTCTCCCTATACCCATGCCCTTCCATATAGCCAAGCATACCTTGTATTGGCTTTTGAACATACATGGGTGAGTCTGATCATTCCCATGTAATCAATCAGGAAGAACAACTTCTTAGGCCTCATTACCACAGGCATGGGCTTAAGATATCCATAAAACTATCAGGTGAATGAACCAGACTAGCCTAGTGGATCATGAGATAGATCTTCATGAGATAAGTCATCTTACCTAAGGCCATTCTAGACCAACTGGTTCCCAGCTGACCCACCAACAGGCCACAGAGTGAGCTCAACCAAGACTGAAAAAAACTGCTCAACTGAACTCAGCTCATATTGTTGACTTGTAGAATCCTGAGCTAAATAAATGAATGCTGCTTGAAGCTACTACATTTGGGAAGTTGTTACCCGGTGAAAGCTAACTGATATACTGGGTATACCTCAAGAGTTGGCTATAGTGTCATCATCCTGTTCTGCCTTCCATACCCGGCAGCCAAACTTTTCACTCTTTTATGTTAGGAGCTTTACAGACAGTTGAACTATCAGTATGAGTAAGCAGCAGGCAGCAAGTAGAGCAGAAATAAAGCATGCTTGCAAGGCACATCGGTAATGGAAGGTGCTGTCTTCACATCCTTGAATAAAAGAAAATAGGCCAAGAGGAAAGAAAGAAGCATGACTTAATATAAATTTTTCATATGGCATATCAGGAACAACCAGTAATTCTATTCTTAGTCTTTTCCTCTATTGATGCTGAAATTTATTTTCAGGTTAATGTCTATATTGGTCTAAAAAGGAATACTGAAGTTGTGGGCCAGGACAGGAAGAATGTAGTTGGTAAAATAAAATGTTGTCATCCCATTTCATTTCAGGAGGCTAAAAAAAAAGTCGATGCAGGGCTGAACCCAGATGTCACTGTCAATCTGCCCAAGTGATTGTTGGTGGCACATCTTTACCACTCTGCTGATAGCCATCAATTAATGAGTCATCAGGCACAGTAATCTGGGCAGAAGCAGGGTGTTCTCTGCAGCTTTAGGGAGTAAGAAAGCCCTTGCCTTAGCTGTTGATACATTGCCTATGCTTTTCTACCTTTTAGGTCATATAGATTTTAATTAGAAGAATTACTCCATCTTGAGTGCCTAGAAGCACCATAGATGACACACCATTAACTTGCTGTGTCTAACCTCTTTGTGTGTGCGAATCCTTACAGCCTTATTATCATCACCTCTATTTTAGACACAAAGAAATGAGGAACAGAAAGAATAAAGAGCTTTCCCCTAGGTCTTAGGCCAGAGCACCTGCCATTAACCAGATCGGGACCAGAGGCCAGCACAGTGCATGGATGTGGCAGATGTTCGATAAATAACCATGTCTGACTTACCCTATAAGCCCTAATAGGGACATTGCACCTTGGGGGGGGAGGGGGGAAATGGCTGCTGAGCGCCCTTGGGGAATAAATATTAGTGATGAATATTGATTTATTCTCCTCTTTTACCTGTGTATTTCCACTTGAAGGGCCACTCTCAGCACATCTATTCTTTCTGGAAATTCAGTTCAAAGAATTGAAATTCTTTAGAGCTCAAACAGTGGCAATTGGGTAGGAAGGTTAGTAGATTTGTCTGGAAAGTGACTTATCCCACCAAGCAAGCAGTTTGCACTCAGGTTCTATGTGTGGATGATGACAGAAGTACCTCCTTCACACACCCATCACTGTCAGGGTAGCTTTGCCTCTTTTCTCTCTTCTCTGTAAGAGGTGTTAGCCAAACATCAACACTTGCATCAACTCTGTAAGATGGGTTAGCCAAGCATCAACTCCTAGGTTCAGCATCTTTCAGTCTTTATTGATAAGAATCTTGCAAGTGTAATTTGCTCTCCTTCTCAATAAGTAGGTCAGCCCCTTTTATCTCTTTCCTTCCATCTTCTACTCCCACCTCACATACCCATACAGACGTGCACAGAACATGTACGCCCACCATTCTTTCTTTTGTTCCAAACCAGAAAAATTCAATGTGATACTGTTCTTTGAAATACAATGACTCAGAATCGGTTCAGAATCAGTATGTCCCCAGCAAAACCACCAGAATTCTGAGTTTTTCCAGCAGGCTTCAGACAGAAGTGGAATCAACATATTCAAGCATAAAGTGAATTCCAGTGAGCTCCACTAAATAACACCAGTGCTTGAGAACACTCTTTACCTGGGCTGAAAGACATGTTACTTTGAAGTCTCAGATGTCAGCAAAAGTATGTTAAAAATTTAATTATGATGTAAATGAACATACTTTTATTTCTTGCCGATTTTGGAAGCAGAAAGTCTATTTTACATGGGGACGCGATGGGACAAAGGAAGTGACATAGCTTGTGATTTGCATATGCTCCTGAGGTTTCAAATCTAGATGCAGCTTCAAATACGGAAATAATAAGCAAGTCACAGGATCTTATCATGAGTCTATGTAATTATAAATCCACTTCAGAACACATATTGAGCATTTACTGTGTGGGAATTTTTAGTGTGTGGAGGTGTAAAAGACAGATAAGATAGCATTCCCTTCACCAAGTTTGTAGTTGCATTCGGGTGCAAGAATATGGATCTGGGGACACCCCCAGGGTGAAGACCTAAATGCAATACTCTGAAACCCAGGGAACCAGTGTTTTTTTATAGTCTCACAGATTCACACGAATAATAATTTTCCCAAAACACATTTTGATAGCTAATCTAAGTTCTCACAATCAGGAATTTCCTTTGCATTACCAAACTCCTGACATAAAAATGAAGGAGGGCAGATTGAATTTTGTACGTGTGGAAGACAAGCATGAGGATGTGTATTGAATGGTCCAGATTCTTTTATGCCAACCATCAGTTCCAGTTATTGAAAGAGGTGTCCTATGCTCTCTATGTCCCTAATATCAAAGACATGCCAAATTTTCCCAAGTGCACATTAAAGAATTGAGAAAGCAAGTGAGAAGATGAGAGAGAGGAGACTTCTCAGGGAAAGAATACCTAACATCAGCTGCCTTTTGGGGGGAACCAGAATGTTCCTTAATCTTTCCAAACACCCCTGCTCTCCTTCCTCTACCCCACCCCACACTTGCCTGGTATATGATGACCTAAGATTTCATGGATATTTTCTCTGACTGGGCTCCCCTCCCTCACCAGGCCAAGCCCCCCTTTAAATAGTCTCACAACACACAACGCTACTTATTTGTATCATTTGGTGTAGTGTAGCGGTTACCAACATGGACTTGAGAGTGAGGTTGCCTCAGTGCAAATGGTTATGCCACTCACTAGCCATGTGCCTAAGTTAGCCACGCTCCTTAACCTCACTGTACCTCAGTTTCCTTATCAGTAAAATGGGGATAATAGTAGGTGTCACCTCCTAGGCTTTTTATGAAGACTAAATGAGTGAATATTCATGAAGATGATCAGAACAGTGCCTGGCATATGGTAAATGCTAAATAAGTGTTCATTTAATAAGTAAACTTTGTGGAATGAGTTGTTTAATATGTCCTCAAATGTAAGTTCCAACTTATTGGTTTGTGTCACTGAGGTATACTACGTACCTGTACACAAGGTGGGAGGAGGGAAGGCATTACTAGTATTATTACCACTATTGGTAGTTAACAGTTATGGCAGGTTTGCCCTATGCCCAGCAGGACAGTCACAACTTTATATTCATTATGTAACTAATCTTTTCAATAACTCTTAGAAATAGATACTCTATTGACACCCATTTGTCAGATGAGGAAACTGAGGCAGGGGACTAATAACCTGCCCGAGGTAATACAGCCAGGGAGTGCTGGTTCATTCCCAGTGGGCTGGAGGAACATGGCAAGTCCTGGATCATCTGAGAAAGCTTGCACTGTAGTGACTGGGAACAAAGCAAAGAAATTAGGACAGTATGGTGGCCATGAAAATGTGCCCTTCAGATTTTTGCCTGCAGGTAGGGCTTGATTACCAATTCCCTTCATACACATACACACACATCTTGATGGTGGGCTAGACTCAGTGTCACGTTTCCAAAGATTAGAGTCTCATCCAAAGACGGGAAGGGAAAAATAGTAACTTCACAGTGGTGTCACCTGGCAAACACTACCTTGGGTGAACAGTCAAGTGTAACATCACCAGTGAGGTCATAGGGATTTGCTATACGTCCTGACATGAGTTGATGAGTAGGGCACTTCGCTTTTGCCATGTTCTTTCTCAAAACCCATAGCCCCAGTCTAATGATGAGAACAACAGACAAACCCAGATTGGGTACCTGGCCAATGCTCCTCAAGATTATCAAGGTCACAAAAAACAAAGAAAGAGGGAAAACTGTCACAGAAAGGAGACAGGGGAGACACAACTAAATGCAATGTGGTCCCTGGATTGGACCGTGGAATAGGAAGAGAACATTAATAGAAAATCTGGTGGGATCCACATACAATTTGGAGTTTAATAGTAATGGACTAAGGTCAATTTCCTACTTGTGACAAATGTACCACAATAATGTAAGATGATAACCATGGGGGAGATTGGATGAGGGGTATAGATTCTGTGGGGGGAGACGTATGCTATCTTCACAACTTTTCTGCAAATCTAAAATTATTCCAAAATAAAAAGTTTATTTAAAAACACCCCCAGGAATTGTCATTACATTGGTTTAAGATATGGCCTGGGCTTTGGAATTTTTATAAGACCCTAGGCAATTCTGATGCACAGAGAGGTTTTGGAAACCACTGATCTACATTCTTTTTTTTTTTTTAATTTTATTTTATTTTTAATGTTTACTTATTTTTGAGAGACAGAGCACAAGCAGGGGAATGGCAGAGAGAGAGGGAGACACAGAATCCGAAGCAGGCTCCAGGCTCTGAGCTGTCAGCACAGAGACCAATGTGGGGCTCAAACTCATGAGCCATGAGATCATGACCTGAGCTGAAGTCTGATGCTTAACGGACTGAGCCACCCAGGTCTCCCCCACTGATCTACATTCTCAAGAGCTACACAGTTGAGCGGTAAAGCCAGTTTTTAAGTAAAGTCACAAAGCTGTGTTAAGGTGGCCCTACTCCTGACCTACTGGTTCCTTCTCTGCTATCACAGTGCAGTGGTTCTTCCTAGAACCATACTCCTTGAGAATAGGCCACATATACTCTCATATTTACTCTCAGAAACACATTTAGATCTCTCTGGTGGGAGACTCTAAGGTACTGGTTAGGACCTAATACTAATCTTCTTTTAGGTTAGCAAAACAGATATTCAGATATAACCTTTGCAGAACCACAGTAAAATGGAGTTACTTATGTCAAGGACAAAATGGATATGGTTAACAGGTGCATTAAGGAAACATAACCTATCCTTATAGGAATTTACAGTTCTTCTCCGAAATCAGCAGAGGACCCAGCCAATCCCCAAAACTCCAAGTCTATCCGTGCCATCTTTGGACTCATTGTTTCCCTGACTCAGCTACCCCAATCCATACAAGAAAGAAGACCACTATGCAACCAATCAGCTGAAAAAACTAAATAACTTCTGTATTTATCCTACAAAAACCCCTTAGTCTGTGAGCAACTTGGAACTCACTGTGCCCACAGCCTTGGTTTTCCTGGTTTGCAAATCAAAAGCCTTGCAATACACTCATCTCTCTACTTTGTTTTATTTAGTATGCAGTTTGGTTTTTGACACCTTCCAGCATGCACTGAATTTATTCCTGAGAACTGGTGAATAGAACACCAGTAAATCAATTCCTATTTTAAGTGCATAGTGGGAGCTGACTGCTTAAAGGTTTTTTGACGAGAACCTGTGGGCAATGAGAGCTTCCTCTTATAACAGACCTCCCATGTTAGCTCATTTAATTTATTTTAAAAATTGGGGGACTAGTGTTTTCTTGCAGCAGAGTGCTTCATAGCCTGGTCATGTCCCCTCCTCAGCCAAGAAAGTCATGGCTGTAATGGATGCTGGAGGTGCCCTGTCCAGATCCTTGTTACTCTTTCCTGGCAGGTGCACTGGTTCCCCAGATGCACAAACACGTCAGCTTTGCTCTTGTCTCAGGGCTTTGCGCCAACCTTCTGAAATACTCTCCCCACCATGATGGGTCCCTTCTCATCTGCAGCTTAACTCCCATCTCCTAAGAGGGGTCCCCCCTACCTCAGTCTCATGTTATCCCCACAACTCACTCCAACCTCCTGCTTAGCCTCTGGCCCCATCTGATACTGCAGTGTCTATCTGTTTGTTCACTGTTTGTCTCCTCCCACTAAAATGGTATTTCCACGAGAGGAGTTCTTGCCTGACGTTCACCCCTGTTTTCCCAGTACCTATAGCAGCATGAGGTGTGTAATAGATGCTCAATAAATATGTGGTGAATGCCAGGAGGAGGCAGGGAGAATTGATGCTATGGGCTCTAAGTCTGAGTGATGAGGATCCACAGGGTTCAACCCACCCAATGCCCTCTGAGGCCCAGGAGGCAGTTCCAGGCTACCTGTAGGTCACTGAATGAAGAGACCACCCTTGTCCTGATTGTACCTCCTCTGCCAGCCTGCCCCTTGAGGTCCATCTCGATCCCTGTCTTTCTGGTCAAGGCCCCCACTGCTCTTTCTGGCTCAAAGCAGTCTGGCTTTGGCAGGGTTCAGTATGCTAAGGGCCCCACAGCCACACTGACCTCCCATGAGCGGGGTGGAAGAATTCTTGAGTGGCTCTGTGGAAGCTCAGCGAGGCTGCACGACATCCCTATTACCCCCAGCAGCTACTTCCCAGAGGCATTTTCGTAGCTCATGCCAGGAACCTCCCCTCCCCAAAACCTGCAGTGATTGCTGGCCCCACAGAGTGATCGGAGCCATTGGCATCACTCTGCAGGACGCTAACAGCAAACACTGAAAGTCAAATCCTCTAGGGCCCCCTGCCTGCTCTTCCAGAACTCCATAAGCCTCATCTCTTCTGGAACGATGATTGTGGATTGAGGCAATCAATGTCAGCAAAACGCACGCAGGCCCCAACACAGGCCAGCAGGCAGGTCTGCAAATATCAAAACTACCCAGTTCAGAACGAGGCCTGGCCACTGAGAAATGGCCATTTGGGAGGCCCCTGACCGCGTGATGCGGATCCAGGTGCTCTATAGAGTAGAAGTATGTGGATGGTTGAAGGAAGAATTGGGCATTCCCTAGTGTGGGAGGCAGAATTCCGAGATGACTGTCACAATTCCCATGCCTGGCACACAGGCTCTGTGTGGAATCTCCTCCCACTGAGTGTGGGTGGCATCTGTGAATATGACAAGATGTCAGTCTGTAATTAGGTTATATTATATGGAAAAGGTATAGGGATTCTACATGTGTAATTAAGGTCCCCAAACTGTTGATTTTGAGACTATTGAAAGGGAGATTATCTGGGCATGGGCCTGGCCTGATCAGGTGAAAGCCCTGAAAAGAAGGTGCTGGTCCCTCCCAAAAACATTCTGCTGCCGGCCTTGAAGAAGTAAACTGCAATGTTGTGAGAGGGCCTGTCAGGGGCAGTGCGGTAAGGAACTGAGGATGGTTCCTGTCTGAGAGCCCTCAGGTAACTGGGCTCTCAGCCCTAGGACGCAAGAAATTGAATTCTGCCAACAACCTGAACGAGCTTGGAAGGGGACCTCAGGCTCCAGATAAGAATGCAGCCAGAGGGTATTATGCTAAGCGAAATTAGTCAGAGAAAGACAAGTATCATATGACTTCACTCATGTGAGGACTTTAAGACACAGAACAGGTGAACATAAGGGAAGGGAAGGAAAAATAATATAAAGACAGGGAGGGGGACAAAACAGAAGAGACTCTTAAATATGAAGAACAAACAGAGGGTTACTGGAGGGGATGTGGGAGGGGGGATGGGCTAAATGGGTAGGGGCACTAAGGAATCTACTCCTGAAATCATTGTGGCACTATATGCTAACTAATTTAAAAAATTAAATTAAAAAATTAATAATAACAATAATAATAATAAAGACTTGTAAATAAATAAATAAAAGAATGCAGCCCCAGTAGCTTGTAAGAACCTGAGCAGAGAGCTCTGCCACGTCATGCCCAGACTGATGACCCATGGAAACTGTGAGATAATAAATGTGTGCTGTTGCAGCCTCTGGTTTTGCAGTAATAGTGTTAACACAGCAATAAATGAGAAATGCATCTGGGTTCTAGAAAGGCCTTGGTGCATTCCCGGTGCTGCCTCCTGAAATCAGAGGGCTTCTACCCGCTCCAGTCTCCCTCTGCTCCTCCACTTAGGGAAGCCTCATGGGTATTGTGGTGCAGCGTGGGGACTCTACTTAACAAGGGTTAATTTAACAAAGTCACGACAGTATCTTTACTTATGAGTGAGAGTTTGGGGTTGGATGCTTCCCAACATTTCTTCCATCTTGAGCTCCCCTGATGCTACGATGTAACCTACACACAGCACAGCACTGCGGGGTTCCAAAGTGCCTCGAGAGGTAGGATCCAAGATGGGGTTCAAAACTAGGTCTTGAGTGACCAAAGGCCCCTACTCTTCCTTCTCTGCTAAAACACTTTGGATTTTGTCATTTACATGGTCTAGTTGGACCCTTGGTATAACATTTGCACTCACTGATCTACAACATGCCATTTTCCATCACAGGCCTCAGCCCTGTTGTTTCACTTCTCACATTTCCAACTTGACTGTCTGGAGAGGTGGAGAGAACAGGCCACTCACCAATACTGGCTCTGAAGCACCAGACGTCGTATTGGCACTGGTGCTCTACTGACACTGTTTTTCAAAATGATGGGATGTGTTCATGAAGCCAGACATATTATCCTGAAAATGGTGCTGTGCAGTGTTGTTCTGCACCCCACCTGCCCCCCTTTATATTTCTTTGCCACCTGGAAGCTGCAGCTCTGTGTTTACCGCAGGGTGTCCTCCAGAGACTGTGAGAGCTGATGCCTTCCTCCCACCGCCCGCTGGCAAGCTGGAATTAATTATTCCCTCTCCTGGTCCTCACCTCACGCCATTTTATTTTTAAAATATTAACAACAGTAAATTGGGACTTGCATTTTTGCTCAAAAACAAACCATTTGGTGCCTGTTTGCTTGGGGTCCATGGGTGAAATTAGCCCTAAAGTCACAAGATGTCACGAAGAGAGGGTTCTCTGATCCCTTCGGCAGGATACCAGAAGCAGCAAAACCTGCCAAAGTGCTTGACGGATGCTGGTTGGAGGAGGACAGATCATGAGTGGATGTGAGTTGGGTGTTTAAGGACCTAGAGAGTCAAAGATGTGATGAGGTTGCAGAAAGAGGTCATCGTGCCCAGGGTCAGGGGGCCTGGAGGATGGGAGGGACAGCCCACTGCCCTGAGAGAGGACTTGGAACACCAAAGAGGCAGGGGTTAATTCGCTGGAGCCAGCTTGAGAACGAGATATAAAAGAACAGGACAAAGAGGGGAGAGGGGAAGGATTCTGGAAAATGGTGGTACAGGGGCTGGGCGTAGTTGAGCCTTCTCTCAAATCAGCAGAATGGTCTCCTGACCTGACTGGGTGGGGGATATACTGGATGGAGCTGAGACCTGAAGGTGGACCAGGATGGGAATCTCAGCTCTGCCGTTTTCAAGCTGAGGGACTTAAGGTAATTTATTTAACCTCACTGCAACTCAGATTTCTCATCTGTAAAATGAAACTAATAATATCTCCTCACAGGTTGTCATGGGAATCAAATGAGATGATGTATGCAAAAACATTAGTTTACTGCGTAGCACATTGATGCCAAATAAATGGTACCCAGTAGGAGCCCAATGAATAGGTGTTGAACAAACACAGGACTAAACCATTAATGCGCCAAAGCTGGAGACAGGTATTGTGAAGCTTGGGGTGTCTGGAGATGACAGTCTGCAAAATTGGAGGAGCCATTCTTAATGCTCCACCTGTATCTCCTTGGCACCCACCTTTCCTGTACATCCTAAGGTTCTCTACTCAAGCTATGACTCACTGCCAGGGGGATTTCTCTAGTCTCTGGAGTAGCCTTGGTCTTCCACAGGGCTGGATACAAGTTTATACCCCTGGGAATGGCCCTTAGCCACTGAAGGCTGGGAGCTGGTTCGCAAATACTCCAGATTCCTTGCCCTTCAAACGAAGCAATTCAGGCCTGAGCTCCAACAGCTGGTAATCTGCTCACTAACGCTCCTTGCATTGGCTTCCTCCTCATTCTTCCTCCTCATCCCTGCTCACCTACCTGTGATCCCTAGGATCACCTCCCAAGTAAAATATGTGCACTCACATCCTTCCTCACCTTCTGCTTCTGGTAGGACCCAACCTAAGATAGCATTCTGACTGAAGAATTTAGAAACCTTTAAATTTTTTTTTGGCAGGGGAGGGAGTTCAGTAAGGATGCTGGTGCAGGATATGAAAGAGTGAACAGTTCTTCTGCTCCAGGTCTGATCCTCAGGAGTCTGCCATCTGATACCTAAAGTGAGCTGAGAAAAGGACTGAGAGCAGGACTTAGAATGCTCTTTGAAGTGCCGGACTAGACAGCTGGGTGAGTCAGACATCCCCTGCTCATCTATGGAATGACTAAGACAAGGCTCTGGTGGGGCCTGCTGTGAGGCACCAAGGCAGGTGCCTGGCTTCTTTTCCATGACGCAGCAGCACAGTTGAAAAGCCTTCAGGGTTTTTTCCACTGCCTCCTCCCTTGGGTTCCCATTTCCATATCTCTCATTGGGCAGAGGGCTGGCTGAGAATTGTTTCTACCATTATGGGGAGCTCTTGCAATTAGAGGAGAAAGTGGAGTTTGCTTAAATAGGGGAGGGTTTCTGGAAAGAAAAAGAAAAAAACTTCAAATACAACTGCCCTCGCCAAGGCAAGCCCAGGAGAAATTTCAGATAAAGAAATGTCATCGCAAAACAACAAACAGGTGATGTGTTTTTTCCAGTTTGAATTCAGATCCTCAATGTTTAGAGAACATTTTCCTTTTGACTACCCCCTGAATTTACCAGACATCTGGGTCTGTGATTGTTTAGTTAACTTGGAGAGATGCAGCAAGATGTTTCAGGTGCCTTCTTGACCCAAGGATATCCAAAACTTAACCCCAAGGGCTCTAACTTTGGCAGGGTAATAATAATCTATGCCTAAGTTCCCTGGTTTATGGAATGTAGTGGAAGTTATGTAGCTCCAGGATGGACAGGGAGAGCCTAGTGCCCAGCCTGTGACAGATGGAAGAGCTTTCTCTGACTCAGGCTCCCAAGTTTGGTGGGGGCTGTGGTAGAAAATTTTGCAAAAATGGTTGTGATAATTCCTCTCTCAATATCCATAATTTTGGGTGGCCCCCGCCCATACTGACTCTGTGCTTAGCCATGAGACTTACTTTGGCCAATGGGACAATAGCAAATGTGGCCTAAACAGACTTGAAAAGTGCTCACACATTGGTGCTCGTCCTTTCTCGCTGTTTTTGGATGATGAAAGATATGTGGTCTAGTCACCCATCACCCTAATCAGCAGCCATTACCAACCACCATTCATGGAAGTGAGGACATTACAGACCAACAAGACCCCAATCTATCAGCTGACTGAAGAACCACCTAATTAACCCAAAGGCCATGAGCAATAAGAAATTGCTGTTTTAGGGCACTAAGTTTTGGGGTAATTTGTTACATAACAAGAAACAACTTCTTCAGGGAACCCCAGATAACACTTGTGCCCACATGACATGTAGATCTACCCTTCCTTTCTCTCCACTGGCTTCCTCCCACCCCCACACCGGGAGGGCTAAAGGGGGGCCTGAGCCTGATGCAGCACCAGTAGAAATATCAGATGTTTTCATATCACTGCACAATTGTTACATCTTTCTCAAAATATATATTCTCATCACCACTTTTAAATTGTGGTCATTATTAGACTCACCACCAAATACTGCTATTTAATGGTATAATTTTTAAAAGACTATATATGACTATATTACAAATTTTAAAAATATTTTCGTAACTGTATTTCAATACAATTTGTTTCATATGAAATCTTATGTATTTTATTTTATACATTAAAAAATGTCACTCTGCGAAGGGATTCATAGGCATCACCAGACTGTCAGCAGGGTCAGTGAGAAAAACAAAAAGCTAATTCTATTCAGATGAAAAAAAAATTGGTTGGTCTTATTTATGTGCAATTTATTTGCCCAATCTCGTCTCTCAAAATATTGACATAAATTATGAAGACATCTGAAGGGAAAAACTATGGCAAAATAACCCAAGAAACTTCTACCTGTGGTTGATCGTGGCACAGTACAGAACCACAAGAATGCCATAACTTTAGTATGCAGCAGATGCAAACTCAAATATCTACAGGGGTTGGGAAGATAATAAAACTATGTGGATTGAACTAGGTATATAAAGGCATGTAGTGTTAGGCTCTATGGCAAATTGGAAAGGAAATACCCTGCTTTAAGGCATTCATGTTTAAGATATCTGCAAATCCAGCATTGGCCAAATAAAGTAAGTTTCTGGATAGTAGTAAGCCTAGGGACCATTAGTTTGCCATCCACAAATTAAGAGCAGAACTAGACATCTGGCCAACCTTCATCCTTGAGCCAGCTCTGCCTTTGACTAATTTGACTGCCTTTTCCAAGGCAGTCAAATTCTTAGGCTCCAGTTTTTACATCTGAAAAATGGTTGTTGTTTTTTTTTTCTTTTACCATCTTTCCTTCCAGAGCTGCCATAAAGTTTTAAAAATTAGGTCATAGTGAACTGAGGGTTACTGGAGGGGTTGTGGGGGGGGGGGGGGGACAGGCTAAATGGGTAAGGGGCACTAAGGAATCTACTCCTGAAATCATTGTTGCACTATATGCTAACTAATTTGGATGTAAATTTTAAAAAATAAAAAAATAAAATTAAAAAAATTAGGTCATAGTGGGGGAAACAATTTGAAAAAAAGAAACAAGTGTCATTAAACACTTAACAGGTTGAATTAATACAACTATTTGGTAAGTGGCCTGATAAAGTATGCTTGTGTATATAGGACACATAGTATGGCTTATTATGTCTGCTAAGAAACTGGTGCTTCCCCCAATCAAATTGTGTGGGCCCAGTATATAAGTCATACGCTTCCATAACACTCCACATTCACAACACATTGGTATAAGCTGGGCACCTGGCCCAAGCTAGACCAGAGTCTTTCCCTGAGATTTTTGAACAGGGGGTACAGAAAACAAATGGCAGTGCCTTTCCATAGTGGATGTGTAGGAAGCACAAACTGGGTGACGATATTTCTGGTATGTGGAAGGAGGAACTGGTGTTTTAACAAGAGAAAGTAAAGTCAACGTACAGAAAGAAGCAGTGACAGAAGGCAAAGCAAGAGCCTTGATAGTGTTTGAACACCTCTCTGTCCTTCCCATGGCTTGGCTGTTCAACATTTATTCACATTCTTTGAGCCAATTCATCTGCATTTTAGCCTAAGCCATTTACCTTTGGGTTTTTGTCATGTGCAAAACCAAACGGACATAAGCAATATCGTCAACCTTTTCAGGAAGCTCTGTTGGCAGTTCAGAATCACAGGAATGTTCCTACTTTGCTTTTACAGTTGTTGGGTCACCATTTGAGGCCAAAGATCTCTGAGGGTAACAGCAGACCGAGAGATTTCCAGATTGGAGTGTGGACTTGTGCTGGAGAAGAAATTTGAAAGAGTTGGAGGCAGTAGCGTCAAGGCAGCCCAGGGCAAGAGCAGCAGCACTTATCTGTGAGTCAGGAGTCCCAGATGCAGCTCTCACCATGCGGCTTTGGTAAGTAATTTATCTCTGGGCCTGGCCATTTGTCATTTTTCAACAATGCCATTTGTAACGTTTGCCCAAGAAACCCAAATGTGTGATTCTACATGAGAGGAGGGCAGAAAAGAAGGGGTGATATGAGCCATCAAGATCCTTTCTCCAAGGCAGTTCGTGCTGTGATCCAGAGGAGAAAATAAGAAATTGCATGGCTGTGTGGAAAGGGGACAGGCCCCCTCCCTCTACCAGGACAGTTCATGGTGGGGCCCAAAAGAGGAGCAATGGGAACTGCTTTATCCTTTGCAGAGTGGATACATTTTCCTCTCTGGTATCCTTCAGAGGCTGCAGGCTGACACAGCAGAAAGAAGAAAGGGGCTGTCCTGTCATTTCGTGAGATTTTAAATTTTGCTAAGTTTTTGGAGGAAGATTCTTGGAGCCAGAGATTGAGCCATTGTTACAGGGGGAGAGAAGTATAACAAAGGAGCCCTCTGTCCCCCACCCAAGACCCCCATCCTCATGCTGTGGACACTCACCTTCCTCATCCTTCAAATTCATTCTCATGAATAACAGCATCTTTATTACTAAGTCAGAGGGTGAGTAGAGACTTTGGTCCAGTGGCCCAGGATAGTTCTTCTCTAAGTAACTGGTCACTGCTTTTGTGAGGTCACTGCTTTTGTGAGGTAGAGAACAGTGGAAACACCTCAGCCCCATCAGACCCAGTTTAAGATGAATGTGAGCATTTGAAGGAGCTACTAAGATCTCTAGGACATTGGTTCTCAAACTTAAGCCTATCTCAGAATCACCTGGAGGTGATGAAAACACAGACTCTGTCCCTCCCCATTCCACTGGAGTTTCAGATTCTGCAGGTTTGGGGTACAGCCTGAGAACTGCATTTTTACCAGACTCTTAGGTGATGCTGATGCTGCTGGTCTAATGTCCATAGTCTAAGAACCAATGTCCTAGAGTAATGAGTCACTGATTGTGGAAGATCAGTAATATTGCACTTAGGATCTTTTTTTTTTTTTTTTTTCAACGTCTATTTATTTTTGGGACAGAGAGAGACAGAGCATGACCGGGGGAGGGGCAGAGAGAGAGGGAGACACAGAATCGGAAACAGGCTCCAGGCTCTGAGCCATCAGCCCAGGGCCTGACGCGGGGCTCGAACTCACGGACCGCGAGATCGTGACCTGGCTGAAGTCGGACGCTTAACCGACTGCGCCACCCAGGCGCCCCGCACTTAGGATCTTAAATTCAAATCCAAGTTCTCTCTCTTATTAGCTGTGTGGAAGAAGGAGGAATCATTTTCTGATGCTCAAAGATTCATCAATTCCTACCTTGTCCCTTAAAATGGGAGCCTCTACTCTTTGGGAAGACCAGTACTGGGAAGATAGCTTCTATCATCCCTTCCACCCCTTCCTTTATTTGCCCCTCCCACCCCAGCTTAAGTACTCGGCAAGATAACGAAATAAGCAGTGAGCAATCCTAGCTCCCAGCCTCCTCCTTGCCAACTTGTTTTTTGTTTTCTCTCAGATCTGCCTGCTCATAGCAAGATTGCATTTTCTGCTCCTCCAAGCTGCAAACCTCCTGAGAAAGGTTCTGTGCTTTGGGGTGGATGGGTGGAAGAGGGAGGGAGGATCTTAGGTACTCTAGCTGTTCTGTCTGACTTCGCATATCTCTGCAGCCCTTTCTCCTATGGTGGGTCCCAATGCCTAGACTTGGAGCAGAACTAGTCTGATTCTGGCTGTTGGTCCCAACCATTTTTCCCCAATCAGACTAAAACAAAAGCACTGACTCCTGGTTATGTATCCACTGGTTCATGGAGAGGAAAGGGGCAGCACTTAGCACCTTGATAGGACCTTGATCAAACAGTATCTTCTCTGAGTCAAGTATAGAAGATAACACCCACCACTTAGGAAGTTCCTGTACAAATTAAATATAATACTAGCTACAATAGACCATAATATAGTAACCACTACATAGTAGATCCTCAAAACACAATAATGGTTTTAAAAATTTTTCACAGAGACCTGTCCTATTCTGTATAGACCTAGATTTACAAGACTTCTCCCAAAAAGCAGAATCTGAGGTCACGGCCACAGTTAGTGTTGTTTTGGGGGGCTTTTCCAACTTTGAAAAGAAATCATTCTGTGAAGGCAACTCAGGAGCATACATTTTGCAGTTCATATAATTTGCTTGTGCAGGCTTTCTATTTATTGGTTTATGAATAAAACTAAAGGTTTTGACAATGAGGTGAGACACGTAGGAATCTTGTACACAAGGCTGGCTGCGAGAGTCTGTGTTTGCACCTCTCTGCCTGTATATCTTGTGTGCACATACAAAAACACACATGCAGACACACAGTATTCAGTAAGGAATGCAACCCTCCCCAACAAAAAATCTAACACAAAGCTGAATACAAAATGAAGCCAACAGATGTAGCTTTAAAAATGATTCGCTAAATAGCTTACAGCAAATTTCTTTTTCTTAAGCTAAAGAATAGTAGGAAATTTTGCATACCATCTCTTTTTAACTCCTTAAGGGCCTTAAATCCCAAGGCACTGAGCAAGAGGGGACTAGCATTTCGTTAAACCATAACTGAGCCTCTTTGGTCTCCAGATGTTATCCTGAGAATCACCAAGCCACTTTGAAAGCGGAGATGCTATTCAGAGGCATTTTTAAAAATCCTCCCCCAAACAGAAAAATCCGACTGTTGACACATTTTCCCAATTTATCACGCATGCTGCTCAAGCTAAAAAATAATGCGATACCAAGACCTGTTTCCTTAAGCAAACTCAACATTATAAAGAGGAAAAGAATGGCCTTCACATAACTTGCAAAAAAGAACCCTGGAAATCTGGTATGCTGAATGACGGCTAACAGACATGATAACAACAGTTCCTCCCTTGCTCCCAGACTAGTGGAGGGAATAGCACTTCACAAGCCTTAGCTCCTTTATGTGCCATGACAGCCACGTGACATATGCATGGCAGTTTATTGCTTGCTTTTTACAGATGTGAAAACTGAGGCTCAGTTCAGGTTATGTAAGTTGGTCAGGGTCATAAAACTGAAGTGGCAGAAATGGGCCAGGTATGCAACCATCTCTCTCAATCCAGCACTCAGTGAGCTTCTCCGGATACTTAGTTTCTCCTGGTTACTCATACCAACATTTCTCACTTGACTTTTTAGCCCAGAGGGCTGAGTTCTTTGGATTTTGCTGACTCATGTTCTACATGTCAGGAGCATACTTTCTGTTACAAGATCTCAATGGGTTACGTGCAACTCATGGGAAAACTCATAGAAAAATTCACAAGGTGTTGGTAAAAAAACATAGACTTTGCAGTCGGAGATAAGATTTCTAAACTCTTTTAGAATTTAGGCTGCCGCAGAGATTCAATGAGATAATGGATGCCAAAGGTCTAGTGCACCACACCACAATCATTCAATAAGTCAGTTACTTTTTTCTTATTGTTATCAAGTGGTATCTGTGTTCCCAGCTGGAGGAAGTAGGGTGCAGGGTAACTGGCCAGAGGTTTTAGACTTGTTTCATGAGAAGGACTAGGAAAAAGAAATGCAAAATTCAATGCTTAGTTGATAACAGCTTTTTCTTAAAGACAAATGGGAGTGATTTACCATGTCATGCCTCAGTTTATTTTTCTCCCCTAGGCAAGAGAACACTGGATACGTGAAAGGAAAAGTTAGAAGCTGATGTGTCTGAGGACATTTTCTGGGAAGACAACTCAACATGGAGCTCTTGTATACCCTATGCCATCATTCTAACAGAGAAGCAGCAAATATGTGACCCTGAAAATAAGAGTTAGCTGAAGCCACCAATCTATCCCCCTGGTGACTCTGGTAGGAATGGACAGTGGCATCAAAACTCTCTTTTTTCAGGGCACCTGGGTGGCTCAGTTGGTTAAGCATCTGACTTCGGCTCAGGTCACGATCTCACGGTTTGTGAGTTCGAGCCCCACGTCAGGCTCTGTACTGACAGCTCAGAGCATGGAGCCTGCTTTGGATTCTGTGTTTCCCTCTCTCTCTGCCCCTCTCTCTTTTTTAACTGTGTATTTGATATATGTCAAATAGCTTGGCTCTGTATGTGAAACTGACTTAAATCACTCACAGGCAATGGTTTTTCATCTCTGAATATAAATCTGCTCTTATCAATGCTTTGCTTGAGCATCACCTGATTCTTCATTAGCATTTTAACCCCTGATTCACAGGAGATAAAAAAGCAGGTCCGAAAAATAACTATTTGCTGAAATTTGGCAGCTAGTAGGGGGTGAACAAAAATGCTTCCTTGGGACATAACTTCATTCCAACATTTAGGGTGAATCAACCTTCCCGAGTTGTTTTAAGCGTAACATTTGGTCAATAAAAGGAGGAATTACTTACAGTGGTAGAATTCTTTTCTCTGCAAAAGGGCAGTTGGTATTCCCATTCATTTCCTGTATACCTGGTGTGTGACAGGCACTGTTACAGGTACCAAGGGTTCAAAGATGGTTAACATATTGCCCTTGCTCTCAAAAACTTTTATAGTCTGTTAAGGAAGAGAAATGCATAAATATGTAATTACAAAGCACTGTGATAAATCGTATAAGGGAGATGAGAGCATTGCTCATTGGTAAGAAGAGGCAACTTTCTAAAAGCAAGAGTTGGGGGACTAACACACACTTCTACTCAATCCTGAATCATTGAAACTTGTTTAACAAGACAGAGTTCTCAAAGGAGGGAAGTGAATTGGCTTGGGAAGTCCTGTCATCAAAAAGATGCTGCTGTTTCTCTGTCACCTTATTCTTGTACTGCTCCATGAACTTTATAGTCATGGCTAGGTTTTTTTCTGGCCTAGGAGGTACCATGTTCCTCAAAGCTTGACCTGTTTTCCCCATGAGTGGCGGGAATGATCTATATAGGAAGAGGTTCTAATAGATGGGGATACAGGAATACAGACACATATTTAAAGAAAATTTTAGTGATATCCTAGTTGATTGTCATGTCAATAGAGACAAATCTACATAAGGGAATATCTTAGATATTTACTAAATTCCTCGATGGCTGAGGCTGGTTCTTAATACATATTCTGTTTATGATGTAGCAATCTCTCTCTGGATACTGATCACTCAGTAAAAACCTTCAATCAATTGCATATACTGAATAGAGAACCAAGTTCTTTTCTAAGTTGGGTTAATATCTTAGATTCAAAAAGGGATACCATGTGAAACAGATCTTCTAAAATAATAATACCTCAAAAGGGGATGCCCAGAAAAATGCACTGAGGGCTGAAACATGCATTTTTAATTTACTGCTCTT
The DNA here is from genome assembly GCF_018350155.1 of Leopardus geoffroyi. NCBI lineage: Eukaryota > Metazoa > Chordata > Mammalia > Carnivora > Felidae > Leopardus > Leopardus geoffroyi. The sequence goes on along the minus strand of NC_059336.1, from coordinate 36,147,944 downwards.
ATCAGTACAGTGTTTTCCTGGTAAATGACAGATGCTCAATAAATATTTGTTGAATTAATTAATTAATTAATTAAGAGTGCCATAATGACAGCTGATTATGTTTGAGGAATACAGGGATAGTCATCTTGAAACAGGAAAAAGTGGATATGTTCAGCAATTTCTCTGGCCTAAATCAGGAATGCTATCTCTATTTCTAGTGTTATAGTGAAGTTACAATAGGCTTTCCCATTAAAATAAAAAATTCACTTGACAGGACTATTACATAGTCTTCCTAGCAGACTCACAGGCATTTACTTCCCTCTACTTTCTGTTTATTGATGGAGAAGACTCAGTGTGAGTTACTTCTAGCTAGCTGTCAGACCAATCTCAGACTAGCTGCAGAGAAATTTAAGAAATAGACTGCTTTGCAATTTTTCAGTCATTATTTTTTGAAATTGTACAAAAGATGAATATGAGGAAAGGAAATCAGCAATTTTGTCTAAGATTCTCCATTGGAAAGGAATCTGCCCAACGTGCAGAATTCTCAGAGCTATACCGAGGTATTTCGAGGTATTCCTTGGAAATAGGGGTGAGGCCAGGGGGGTACCTATGAGGCTTTCATTTTCTGATGTGCTGCCATCAGTAAAGAATAGAAGCCACTCACTCAAGCCTGCAGGCATGAAAAGTCATCTCCCAAGTTCAAAATCTGTGACTGGTGTTATTTGGATACCGGAAGCAATGAGACCAGATGGTCATTTTGCAGAACGTCCCATTTTAGCAGGAATATAACCTTGCTCTTCAAGCATAAAAGGGACCATTTTGGAAGATGGATGAGGTGAGTCAGCAGAAAGTGCCAACAGTCTCAATTTCTGACAGGAGAATTAGCCATGTTTGGGTAATAGGAACCAAATCAGTTCAACAACAAGAACAACAAAAAAAACCCAAAAGCAAAAGAAAAGATTAGTGAGTTGTTCTAGTTCCCCCTTCACATGGAACAGAATTTGGCTTCCTTTACCAGCTAAGAGGATCATGTATATTTTTCCATGACCACAGAAAACAATCCATAAACCTAGTGCAGCTGTCATTCAGCATCAATCCGGTGCTGGCATTGCAATTCACTTTGACTTTCTCTAGAATGACTGTTAGGCATTTAAAAGGAAACATGAACCCTTACACAGGATTTCACCCCGTCTCCTTTGGGGGATACAGATTAATTCTTATCATCAGTTAATCACTACTGAGGCTAACCTCTGTGAGTCAGCAGTGGTAAGAAAAACAGTTAGGATCTCCTCTTGTAATATCATGCTTTACTTCAGTAAAAAGATGCTGAAATATTGCAGTAGGAATGGGATTGTAGCAACAAGGAGAACATGGCTTTTCTGGAACACAGGACTTTAACTCACATGTGATTATGAGTTTAATTAATAAACGTTGTACTGCCAGCTGCTAGCCTCTGAACTTTAAATCGCCTAGGCTTTAAAGCTTCCCCTTCTCCTGTCCCTTGACCTCAAAGCTTTTTGGAAATGTTACTCTACCTCCCCACCCCTAGCCCATCCTTCAAATTTGATTAGTTTTTCAGCTAGCTACTAACATCATGTGATTCAGGTCATATGGAATTGTTACTTTTTAAGTACTTAAGAGCTCACAGATCCCATGAAAGTGTCCATTTCTCTTTTTCTAAGTGGCAGAGGAAGAGAGAGAAGAAATGAAACAATAGTAGCTAATTGTTTTAAGTCAGACACAGGAGAGCATCAAAAGGGGGTCTAGAATGGGGTGGGGGACCCAGCTAATTAGATTGGAAAAAGAATTATGAAAAGTTTAAGCAGGTTGTAGGAAATAGTCTGACAGACAGCAATAAATCTGATTGAGATGGAAGAAGATCCCCACAACAGCAATGGCTCAGATCAGGGCTTTGGAGAAAAGGCCAGGATTACTGAAATCTGACCGGAAAGGCTTCAGAAAAATGGTGTCAAAGAAATTATTGGGGGAGAGAGAGAGAGAGGGAGGTTGAGGAGGAGCAAGACTGTGGATGTAAATTAATCTTATAATGGGGGAGGGAGTCGAATCAGGTACTGAAGCAATATTAAGGCAGTGCCAGCTGAGACCAACAGGTCACTGGACCCAGATCTATTACCCAGAGTTTTCAGCACTGATTTCATCAACTTCTGAATGGTTGGGATATTGGAAAATATTATTCCAGTTCTGTCATTCTACAGATGAACAAACTGACTTTCAATGGTGGTTGAGTGACTTTTTTAAAGACAGTGTGATTCCAAAACAGGAAATTACAAGCAGACTTCAGGGCTAGAACCAGGTCTCCTGGCTCCTGATCAGCAAGCATCCTTGACATCATGCCCTGCAGCCCAACTGAGGGGGAAAATATATTGGAAAAGAAATCATATACATTCTCTGTGCCCAATTTGACCAATATGAAAAATGTGGATGATGCAAGAGGTCGTATAATAGATAGTTAATAACTTAGTCTCTGGACTCGGAGGGATTGCTTTTAAATCCTGGCTCTGCTCTGTGATCTTAGGCAAGTTTTTGACCCTTTCTTTGCCTCAGTTCCCTCATCTGTAAAATAGAAATAATAATGGTACCCTGGTTACGGGGGTGTTATGAAGATTCAGTGAACTAGTACAGGTAAAAGCTTTTAGAATTAGTGGCCCACTCTTCTCCCCGATAGGCCCATTCTGATGAATCACTGCTTTGGGTATCTCTGTTCTTCTTAATCAGATCTATGGCTTACTAAATGTTATCTAATATCATATATGAACTCATATTATAACTGTGGCTTGCATTATTCATTTAGAAATCAGAAACTGTTTATACTTTTACATTGGGTGAAGTGCACTGAAATCCTTGTGAAGAAAATTATGCAGAAATGTGTAGCAATTATTGTTATAGCAATGATCGTAATTCTGAAGCTGCAGCTAGAACTCTCTGGAAATTTCTCTGAAATCCCTTTCCCCCTTTACAACTAATTTTTTTTCAAAAGTCTTTCTCCACTCACCATGTCCTGTTTCCTCAATGCTACATGGTGTCTCCTCCCTCCCTCTTACTGGATACTTGGAAGGCCCTCTGCATTCAGTTTAAGAACTACCAGTTTGACCTCTGAAATGTCAGTATTTCCAAATTTCCCCCAGGGAATCAGCTTGGAAATCAACATATTATCCTAAGGCTGTCTCTCCTGCCAGTGTTTTGGTGAAGAACAGATGAGGATAGTCCCTTGACACTTCAGAGCGAGAATTGAAATAGCGACAAGATCTATGTCTGCAGCCACCACTTATTCCTCCACATGAAGCCATTGACAATTTCAATTCAGCAGTTCTGTCAGCATTTGGAATTCTGAAGCTCTGCTATGCAAGTAGTAACCACAAGATTAAAAACGAAATAGGTATAGTTCAGACCTTGAGCCAGCCCTGGAGTGAGGGTACTCGGCCAAAGTCAGCAAGGATAGTAGGGAAAGAAATATTATATTCTGTCTACCTCACCTCAGTTTTCCACATTTTTACTACAGCTCTTTTGTTGTTGTTCCGTTTTAGCCACTTGGGGCTGGTTCTGTGCGTCATGCTGCCTGAAACATGCACAGAAAAACTGGCACCTATTTTCATATAGCTAGCCAATGTATTTGACAATGCAGAATACTCAGAAGGTGTGAGAGGGTGTTCTGCAGGTTTATTATTCAAGTGTACTTTCTTGGTACCTCTAATTCCTGGATTCCTGACCTGCTTTTCAATCTCTCTGGTAGGTGCTCATCTTGTATAATTTGTTCTAGTCAATAATGAAAATTTTGAAACTTACAGTTAACTTCTGGGCAGGGCTCATAAGTCCATGCATATCCTGAAAGGGATCTTAAAAGATGCCTCAATGAGGACTTACTTCTTTTTTCTTTTAATTAATCATCCTTTATACCAATTTACTCCCCTCTATTTCTGGAAGAAATATATAATCCAATCTGTGAATAGCAATTCTCAGATGTTAAAAAGGACCTGATTACTTTATTATATCGGCTTCTGCTCTGAAATCAACTTTAGATGATAAAACACCAAACTACCAGCATGGTATATTCAAGGCCTTCCATAGAAGGCATCAAGTCTCTGTTCCAGTGTATTCCTCAACGTAAGCTCCCCACTACTCAAATGGATGGCATTTGCTGTCCATAACTTGGGCTTACCTTACCTGTAGTTCTGCCTACGCTGTAACTTTTACTGAGAAGATCTCTCCTCCAACCTCCAAAAGCCAACTGGAGTCCTGCCTCCTTGCTCAGATCATTCGAGTCCACTGCAACAATGTCCTCCTCAGAATTTTCCTTCCTTATTTCTGGTCACATTCACTTGGCAAATAATTCTATACTCCCTCATGATTTTTCTTCCACTGTTGTATTATATTTTCATTCTGGTATTATTTATTGATTTTATTATTTATTGTTTTTACTAAGATTACTACATGCTAAACTTATTGAGGTCAAAGACCATATAAACATGAGACTTTATATCCTCCATGGGGTTCATTTATGTATCTGGTACTCACTGATTGGTCAATATCTTCCTATTAGGTTGGTCCTTGCTGACAAGGGGTGACACTGCAGAAATGGATCTACGCCGAGGCTGACAACACCAATTTTCTTACCTTTATAGAATTGAAAAGCAGTTCCATGATGGGAGAAAAATAGTTTATTCATAGTGCATCATATAAAAAGCAGATTTATCTATTTTTATCCTTCATGTCTCCTTTTTCAACCTCTTTCTCAAGTTACCTCTCATTTCTACTAATCATCAAAACCTACATGTTCTGCTGAAGGCTGGCTGCTATGAAAAGAGGTGCCACTGGCAGAAATATCAATTTTCTGGTTGATAACCGTCACTCTGGGGTTAGCACTTAGAGTTTAGGAATGTCTTTAGACAAGCTAATTAAGGGGCAATTTATTGTGTTTGTGTATGTGTGGTCGTACATGTTTAACAGAGTAGAAAAAAATTGTAAATTCTTGGGAGATTTTACCATGGAGAGGTTAAGGAGATTATAAATGGTTTCGTATTCTGAATGCCAAGGTGATAATGCAGAAAATGCCAATGAACAAACAAGCAGGTAGCATTAGAGGGTCTGCATGAATGTTTCCTGGCACATCCTTGTGTCCATCTGTTCCTGCCTCCTCTTGCCGTATTGCCCTGGATGTTTAAAATTTTAAACTTAAAATAGAAAATCTCTTCATTTCCCCCCTGAAGCTTATCAATAATATAAATGTTAAATTCATGCTTAAATTATGTTTTTCTTTAATTTCTCAGTAAGCTGTTCTAGAATTAGCTCCATAATTGTGCACATCGCCACTTCTTCCCAAATATGTGCCCTTTGCCAGCTTCACTGCGGTCTTCTACCTCCACCCCCCCATCCCCCCAGTCTTCCACTAGCAAACAAACCCAGCGGTAATTACTAATGTCCAAGCACGTAATTCTGGCAGCGTTAGGCTTTTTCATTTGACGCAACTAGGCAGAGCTGTCTGGACATGCAGCATGAAGTCAAAGCATTTTAAAAGCCTCCTACCCTTTTTTTCTCCCCTCCTCCCATCACTAAAACACAGTTGTTTATTTCGTTTGCGGATTGCAGAGTTAAAAAATTCCTCCACGCAGTTACATACCCCTGAAAATTAATTTTACATCCATATATAGTAATAGATCAACATATATTTATGTGGAAACACATGGTTATTTATAAAATTGAAAAACACTAGGAAATAAATAGCTGGGAATGAAAATATCTTATCTATATGGATGGGGCATTTTAGCAGCTCTAGTATAGAAATAATCAGAGTTATGACGAACAAAAACAATCCAAGATCTTATTGTGAGGCTTTTCAAAGGATCATGACAGCGTTTCTTTAATGCGTTGCATATATTCTTACATATGACGCTGTTACTCTTACTTAACAACTATTCAAATAGCACAGTTTTGCTCCTGGTCATTTTATGCCTATTTTATTTATATCAAACAGCAGGAAACATCCCTGTGGTAATTTGTGTTCACTCAGAGGCCCCAAGCCTCAGAGTAGAAAATGGTTAAAGTACTTATCACTGCCTCAGCAAAATCCCGCAGTGCCATAATAGAAATTGCAGTAGATCTTTAGGTCAGAGTCCAGTTTCAATCTAACACCTGCATTACCCTGAAGGACAAAGTTGCATTTTCCTGAGGAAAACCAGTCTTAATGATGTCAAAATCAAAAACTATCAGCCTGAGATAACCAATGTCCATAGGAAACACTTCCACTCACTCTGAAACCATGGCCAAGGAGATTAAATCTACACTCTACAGGACCAATAATATTTCTCAGAGATGTATTTGTGTGAGTGTGTGCTTATGTTTATGCCTAATTACAAGGATGGGGGAGAAGGAAGAGGTAGTGGGTTTCATTTTTAAAGTTGATTCTGCTTAAAGTTGATTCTACCCCCATATATTTTCTTTATCAAATAGAAATATATATAGAAATATATCACTTTTGTAAACAGATCATGTTGGCATCTTCATATATACCTCATTCATGTGCACCCGCGGTCTGTAGACAAATATACTCTGTGTTAAAAACAAAAACAAACAAAACCCTTGATATCCGACTGGAGGATGAATGCAGATTTTTTTTTAATTTGTTTATTTCCTACCTAAAAAAGGGGTAGAAGGTAACATGAAATTTTCCACAAGTAGACTTATTTTTTTGAAGCTATGCAGGAGCTGAGGATGGGAGCAGGTAACTACCTGCAAAGGAGTCCTGTGGGAAGGATTTTTCCCCCCTTTTTAAAAAATTTTAACCTACTATGCGTGCTCTATGAGGGAGTCTCTGTGAGACCAGGGTCTCAGAGAGGCAATTTGGCCTCCAGCCCTGAATACCCAGCTCTGGCCAGGCATCTCTGCGGCAGGTAGATGCGGCGCTGCTGCCGACCGCTGTCCGCGGTGCTGAAAGGTCGCGGGCGCCTGTGCGGTCCCTCGGTATTGCTGTCCAGGGTGCTGACTGCGGGCCGCCGCAGTCCCCGAGGCGAGCCCACCCCCGCCAGCCCTCCGCAGAGCCCTCCCACACAGCACGACCCGCCCGCCTCCCGCCAGCCTGCAGTTGACGTGGAGCAGGCGGCATAAATCAAGTCCGCGGGGCATGGAGGCTGCTGCCGCTGCTGCAGCTCAGCTAGCCCGGGGCGGGAACTCCCCCTTCTCCTTTCGCCTCCCCAGCTCCCACAACCTGCCCTCTCCTTAATTCTTCCCTGGATAATAGCGCCTTAACGACAATAGTCAAACTAACAGGGTCAGAACGGCAGGGTTTGTTTGTTTTGGTCTACAGAAAAAAAAAAAAAAAAAAAAAAAAAAAAAAAACAACCCAGCAGCCTAAAGACCTCTGAAAACTGCATCGCAAGATGGAAGAGAGAGAGTCCCACTACTGTTTCGAAAGAGTAAGTTATTATTCGGTACGTATCCTTGCGCTTCCTCCCCATCGCTCCATCTGCAGTGTCCCCATTCCTCCCTTCCCTAAGCAGCTCACCTCGAAAATACTTTATAAAGCCCCAGACAGGAGCTATCCCGACGCGCACACACGGAATACCGCACCCTAGGTGCACAAATACTTGTATTTGCTCAAGCTCACTTGGTCTCCGCGGCTGTGGTCCCCTCTGGGTATGCAGCCATCCAAAACCAGAACCACGACCTGAGGTGGAGGCTCCTTACCTTGGCTTCTTCAGAGGGTGGTGTTCGCCCGGCCCCTGCAGGTCGCAAGTGTGGAGGAGCCGCCGGGCTGGGAGGGAAGGAGAGACAGCGCCTGACCTCCCCGAGGTTTCGTCTTCAATGCAACGTGAGCTCTGCCCTCATCAAAGATGGCCGTCCCTTTTGACGTCAGCAGCTTTTAATAGCCCTCTTCAGGAGGGGCGGGGAGGAAGTGTGTTGAGGGGAGGGCGGAGGGAGGATGGAAGCTGGTGGTGGGAGGGGAGGAGCCGAGATGTGCGGACTGCTTGACTCAGCTCCCGGGGCGCTTTACTGCAAACCTTTGTATTGTAGTCTTTTATAAACACCTGAACGGGACGATTCTTATGACTCCATTTTAACACCCGGGCTCGGGCAAATACATTTATCTCGCGACTGGTTTTCTGATATTCTGCGTGTGTGCGTGTGTCTGTACATACGTATCTGTTTGTGCATATATTATATGTGTGTGTTATATGCGATTAACATGTGATATATATAATTTTTCTCCCTGCTGAGTTGTCTTTGATTGAGTCATAGAAGGGGAGGGGAAGGCAGAGGAGTAGAAGGGGGCGGGGGAGGGAGTCGAGAAGATTTCAGTTGCAATTTGTTTTTTCTAAAGAAGCGGCTCGGAAGGGGCATCCCTGTCAACCCTTGCCAGCTCCATATATGGCCAGGCTACGTGGGCTGCTATTTTTATGAGTGAATTCTTCATTTTATCAAAGCAGCATCGAGTGCTTGGAGTTTGCATTAATGTGGTCAGTTGGGGAGACAGACTCGTACACGTTATTTTAAAGTACGTCAGAGCAATTATCTCTGGGAGATATAAAATGAATTGGGAGACGGGGGAGGGAAAAGTAGTTAACCCAACCAGCGTGGGTTTGCTGGAGTTCAAGCCTTGGAGTTGAGAGTTGTTTATAAAGGGCAAAATCGATGACGCTGGTTTTCGGTTGAATTTGCAACCGGAGCCTGGGGTTTTACGTTGGGGTTTCTTAGGAATAGTTCACAGACTCGCATACGCGCCTTATAGGACCGCCCTGACCTCCAAGGGGAGTGTGGAGGACTGCGGATTCAAGGATCTCTGGGACACTACAAAATTCTGGTGGTTCATTCAGTGCGCAAACCCAGGCTAGGTTGGGGGCCGCTCAAAACGGCGTGGGAGAGAAAAGCTACTTGTGCTGGTCATATGAGAGATTAACAATAATAATCATAAAGCAATAATCCTAACTGTCCTCCTTTGTTGTGTATTAGGCACTGAGGGAGGGCGGGTGGTGGGGTATGCAAATGGTTCCGCGGTGGCAGCCTCTCGGATGATTCACAGGTGTTGGGGAGGCTGTCGCGGGGCTCTCCGCAGGGAGGGAGAGCTGGGGAGCGCGTGGGAGGTGGGGGACCTCGGCTGAGGAACTGTTTGTACTTTTCCGGGAAGGATGCGATTAGAAGTCGTGCCTCGCAATGTTGAAACTTGATGGCCTCTTTCAGGCGATGGAAAATCCTGGTCTCGAGTCCGGAAAAACAACGCACTGCCCCCACCCCTGCCACCACACATACACACACAAACACCCCACCCCCACCCCCAGCACACCCGGCTCTCTGGCCTGAGAACCAAGCTCAAGTTTTTAATTGCAAGCTATTGTAGAGAGAATCCTAGGAAAAGAAAGAAGGAAAGCAGAGTTATAAGGGGGCGTTTAGAGCCAGCAGAGCTGTAAGAATTAAATAAAGGATGCCTTTAATTGAAATAAGTAGAAGTCATTGTTTCTTAAAGATTCCCTGACCCAAAGGGTATTTTGAAATATTAATGTTTTCAATAATAATTAACAAATACTGTTTGGATTTTTATTAAAGCTGGATTCCTAAAACAAGGCATGTTGCTGAAATATTCATTAAACATTTAAGATTCTTATACAATAAAGAAGAAGAAAATCTGCACGGTCCTCAGATACTTAATTGGCAATAAAATTCCTAGTTACAGTTCTCACTTTCTTTATAAAGCAAGCTGGAATGGGCTCAGGGAAGTGGTGACAAATGCAATGTCACTACAAAATCCTTTAGAGTCAGGATTTGTTTCCAAAATGTGGCACTTATTTAGCACATAGAATCTTCCTGGGGAAAAGCCTGCAGTGAGGAGAAACAAAATATGTGTAAGGCCCTCAGACTGGAAGTCATTCATGCAGAAAGTTTTGTGAAAGAATGGAGGACTTGGGGGATATTCCAGATTTAAAAGGACAAATAAATAAAGGAAGTACGTCACTGACTAAGGCTCATCCTGCAGGCAAAAGTGATGTGGTAGTCACCAGGGAGGACCGGTTTGGTATTCTGAATTTTCAACTGCTGATGCCCCACACTGACATCTTTAAATATTACACATAAGAGGAAAGAGACTGATTCAAAGCTTCACAGAAAATACCACAGGCCCAAAGGATTATCTTGTGATGGTGGCCACATTTTCCACTCTCCTGTGCTTAGGCTGAAAACTATACAGGTTAGGAGGTTCTTCATCTTGCTCTGGGAAAGGTAGCAGAGTCTGATTTGAGACATAAACACTGGATAAATATAAGTCTACTAAGGATGATCAGATGGCCCTAAATATATTTTTAATATGATAATAAGATTCCCACCCCACCCCTACCCCCAGGGTTTTCTCATTGCTTGATTAAAAAAAATATATCAACAGTCATCCTTACCAGTAGGGAACCAACAGATTTAAGTTATTCAGGGTCTATAAAGGTCTAAACCACAGAAGAAAGGTGATGGAAAATTTGCTTTGAAATGATTCAGCTGCCTGTGAACCAACACAAAGAACCAACATGTAGAGTAACTAATGGTTAGGATCTCATTTGATGAGTAATGAGAAAATTACCTGCTCTGCTGGATGGATATTTACACTATGCTAATTCAGTCTCTGAAAGCTTTTTCTGGTACACCATGCCCCAAAGTATTCTAGTTTGTAATAGGTCCAGATCCAAGGTATTTAGCTTGTATTTCCCAGGTAAGGTACAAGATGTATGATTGATTAAAAAATTACTACTTCAAAAAGTATAATAATAAAAGTTTTAATAAAACTTTATATCATATGATCTTTCCAAAGTCGATTTGCAAATAGTTTAGTTACTTGCTCAGCTCAGAACCCCCCCTCTCCAAGGGCCACCTTTGGGATAGGCCTGGCATCCTGTGACTATATTTCAAAACACCATGAGGGCACAAGTCTTGGGCACAAGAATATACAATTTGACAGATCAACTGTTTTGATTCCTTGGTTTACTTTCCACATGGTGTGTTTACCACATTTTCATTACATGTTCTTCCAGCCCTTACCCCAGCCCCACCCCAGTCACAGAAAGTGAATAAATAGTACCTGGTGAAAGCTTAAGGGCTGTAGCTCTAAACTCCCCAGGTTTTCCTTATTACCTGAAGCCATTGAGGTAGGGCCATAGTTTGTGAGAAGTAGAAAAAGAACCAGGAGTATTGGTTTCTGTTTCTGGCTTGCCATGTAGAGAAGAAATAAGATTGCACACCCAGAGTTTTAAATAATACTTTGCTTTTTACAAAGAACAGCATTGTAGGAAAGGAGGAGAGTCCTCATCAGCCAGAGGAGGGTAGGTGCTTCCATGCTCCTATTCCTTAAAACATCTACATTGTAGGCTCTCTTTTGTACATGAATGCACCCTAGAACTCTCTCCAATGCCAAGATGTGCCTGTGATCAAGGAGGGTGGAAGAACCTTGTGTCAACCAGGGATACAAGGAAGGAGAACATAATAGTCAAAATTAGTGAAACTTAAAAAGGCTATTTGAAAGAGATCACAGTATTCCTTCAGTAAATCTTTTAAGAATCTTATTATTCTGTCATCTCTCTGTTTTCTCATAGGTAAAATGGGGACAATAATTATAATCAACTCACAAGGCAATTGTGAAGTACTTAGAATCATCGTATCTGACACTATGAAGTATTGGTTAAATAAAATAAATCTATCAATTTGATGAGACTTTTAACTTTCTCTAAGTAATGACTCATAACTGCTGCTTTAATATGGAGGGTTGATTTTTTTTCATTAGCTAATGACTAGATATGTATCATTTAACTTATCTGGGCCCTGGTTTCTTCATCTGTTTGAATTCATTCATTTATTCAACATCTAAAACCTTCCATATGCTTGCCACATATTGGAGTTTAGGTAAAACAGAGGAAGGAACTGAAGACTAAATAACCTGACTAAAGGCACAGCTAATAAATGGTACAGCTGGAATTTGAACCCCATGGTTCAAGTTTATAATCATTATGCTTTAGTACAGACTCTTCCAGCCCCATCAGACTCCTTCCCTATGTATTAGGGTTCTCCAGGGAAAGAGAAACAGAACCAATAGAATGTATACACACACAAATACACACACGTGTATTCTCTTTTCCCTGCCCCTCTCTGTGTATGTATATGTATGTATATATATGTGTGTGCATATGTGTGTGTGTGTGTGTATATATATATATATATATATATATATATATATATATGCAAAAAGACTTATAAGGAATTGGCTTCCATGATTATGGAGGCTGATAAGCCTCAAGATCTGCAGTGTAAGTCAGAAGTTGGAGACCAAAGAGAGCCAATGGTGTAGTACCAGTCCAAAGGCCAGCAAACTTGAGCCTCGGATAAAGATGTTGTTTCAATCTGAATATGAAGACAGAAAAAAGCCAGTATCCCAGTTTAAAGGCAATTAGGTAGAAGGAACTTTCTGTTGCTGAGCAGATTCAGACTTTTTATTCTATTTAGGCCTTTAGCTGATTGGATGAGGCTGACCACATTAGGGAGGGTAATCTGCTTTAGTCAGTCTACTGATTTAAATGTTTATCTTATCCAAAGATACCCTGACAGAAACACCCAGAATAATGTTTGACCAAATATCTGGGCACCTTGTGTCCCAGTCAAGTTGACCCATAAAATTAACTATCAGATCCTCCCTTTACAGCTAACCTCTCTGCCTCAACATATTGTGGCTTGTGTATGACTTTTTTCATTAACAGCTTTAGGGTTCCATTGCTAATGGGATAAGTCTATGGACACTGACCACAAGGTTTGGTTGGGATGAATTCCAAGAAACGGATCTAGGCTGGCAAGATGATTACTTGGAGTAAACAGAAACAACAGAGTTAAAGGAGAAGAGTGCCAAGTATAATCAAGGAAAGAATTTAGAGATCAATACCTAATAAGGAGCATAAATAAGAATTGGGTCAAGATGATGCAGTCAAAATGTACTTGAAAGAGTCAGTCGAGGAAGTCAGAACAGAACAGCAAGGTTGACCACTGGTTTTGAGGGAACGATAGGAGATTTTAAATAAGAATTTATTTAATAAATAAATAAATAAATAAATAAATAAATAAATAAACAAAGAAATAAATAAATAAGAATTTATCCCAGGAGCCAGGAACTCAGGCAGTGAAAATCAGGGTGAGATGGGTTAAGGTGAATAATTCAGGATATGTCTGGGAATGTACAAAGGATATCTGGAACTATTCGATTGGTTTTGGCCATGAAAGACAGCACAATTCTGCTACCTAACACCAGAGCATTTATTCAGTTTAATATCTCAGCAGGTAATGTCAATGATCTCCTGGTCATTTCCAATGGACTTCCCATCTTTCTTAACTTCTGCCTTCACTTGACACTCTGTACTGCTCATTCCGTTTCTTAAAGTGCTCTATAAAGTGCCCCCATCTCTGTTTCTCTCCCTTGTTTGTTGACTCCTCATTTTCCATAGCAAATGAGTTGAAGCAGCAGAATTGTGGCGCCCAGCAGATTAAGCTGTACATTTTCCTGAGCTCCACACAAGCCCTCTGGGAGCTCCATTTGTCCATGTAATGTGTCCTGACTCTCCACCATGAAAACTTTTGCACTCTAAGCCAAAGAGAAGAAAATTTAGCAGCTCACATTTGCAAAGGCCTGTACAAATTATAAAGCACTATCACACACATGGTCTCATTTTATTCTCACAATTCTCTGCGATATATGTACAAGCAATTATTATCTCAATTCTAAATTTTTTTAAATTTTATTTATTTAGAGAGAGCATGCACAAGTGGGGGAGGGGTAGTCAGGGAGGGAGAGAGAGAATCCTAAGCAGGCTCTACACTGTCAGCAAGAGCCTGAGGCAGAGCTTGATCTCATGGTTCGTGAGATCATGACCTGAGCCAAAATCAAGAGTCCAACACTTAACTGCTTAACTGACTGAGCCATTCTATTTTAATTCTAAATTAATACATGAGAATTCTGACTGAGGTTTTCGGACTCCTGTAGTCTTCATGGTAGGAAAATAGGAACCAATGTCCTATTCCTTCCTTCACATGTTATCTTAAAAGAATCTGATTCATGCCCCCTGAGTTTAAGCATTCTTTATGTATGTAGGACTGCTAATTTTATGTTATCAGTCCCATCTTCTCTCATGAGCTTGAGTCATATTCCTAGCTTCTCATCTGTAGGATCAAGGTATGTCAAACTGAACATATATATGCATCAGTTGGTTTCCTCCACTCTTCTTCATCTCTTACATTCTTAATTAACAATCTCAGTAGGTGTCCTGCTTACTAAATTAGCACTCAGAAGGATCTTAGTTTCATTCTCCTTTTCTGGCTTTTCTTCATCTTCCCAGCTCTATGGGCTCAGTCATGTACCTTTTCTCCTATCTATGCACTCACTTCTTGGTGATTTTATCCAGTTCTAGAACCTTGAGTGGCATTTATGTGTTAATGTCCTCATATTTACGTATTCAGTCCTGATTTATCTTTTAAACTTCAGCTTGTCCATCCGACTTCCTTCTCAATACCTGAACATAAATATAAAGCAAATATGGGGGGCGCCTGGGTGGCACAGTCGGTTAAGCGTCCGACTTCAGCCAGGTCACGATCTCGCGGTCCGTGAGTTCGAGCCCCGCGTCAGGCTCTGGGCTGATGGCTCAGAGCCTGGAGCCTGTTTCCGATTCTGTGTCTCCCTCTCTCTCTGCCCCTCCCCCGTTCATGCTCTGTCTCTCTCTGTCCCAAAAATAAGTAAACGTTGAAAAAAAAATCTTAAAAAAAAATAAATAAATAAAGCAAATATGGATATAAAACCTAGCATGTACCAAGTAGAATTTGAGATTTTTAACTCCAATATGGCTCTCTTCCCCATATTAGTAAATGGCATCTACATTCACCTATTTCTTTAGGATAAAATCTTGTCTTATTTCACTAATCTCTTTCCCGTGAACATCTCATGTGTGAGCAAATGTTGCTCTATTTTCAATACTTTTTCTAAATTCACCCACTTCTCAACCTCTACAGTTGAAGCCACCATCATCTTTCACTTAGGCTCTTACAGTAGCCTCCTAGTTTGTCTCCTAGCCCCTATTTTTTCATATAGCTATCACAATGGCACTTGCAAAAAAAAAAAAAAAATCTTTCTCAAAAAACGTTTAATGGCTATGACTTTTAGAAGTCCTTCTCCTAACCTACAAGATCAGGCTTCTGGCCACCTCTTGAAACTCATTTCCCAACACTCTCTTTATACTTATTTCCATTATAATCACACTGGCCTTCTTGTTGTTCATTGTACAATCAAATGAACTTCCACCTCAGGACCTTTGTATTTGCTATTACCTTTACCTGAAACATTCTTCCCCAGATCTTCTCATGTCTCACCTCCTCAAATGCTACTTTTCCAAAGGAGTCTTCTCTGACAATCCAAATTAGCTAATCATGCTAATCTCCAATTCACTATCATTCTTTATTCTCTTACCCTGAATTATTTTTCTTCATAGCATTTTTCTCCTCTTGACACTATATATTTGTTTATATATATTATGTATAATATATATAAGTCTATATCTCTATCTATCTATCTATCTATCTCTATATAAAGGTAACAGTTTTTAATGACATTAGTGTTTCCTTTGGGTAAAGTATTTTTTGTTTCTAAATAATGTGCAGATATTGCTAATTCTTGACTCATAAAATAGACTATCATTGGGTTTATTGTTACGACCAATGATAATCAAGCTCTCTTATATTACCCCTTTACCCTTTCCCCATCCTCTCAATGCCATGACTTTTTGTTAAATGATGACTCAGTTATTAATATGAATAGGTTAGCATTGTTAATCCCACACAATGAATATGCTTCTTCTTTTGCCTAATATCCCACTTTACTTGAAGAAGGTTTTAAGAGCTTCTATAGAGGAAATAAAGATGGTTGCTTGCAAAGAAACACGAATTACATCAACACCAGACTTCTCATCAGCAAATCTGGATGATAGGAGGGCAATGGAATAAATCTTGAAGTGTTAGAAGAAAAATAAGTTGCAGTCTATAAATCTCTATTAAGCTAAAATGTTGATAAGGAATTAAGGTCAAAATAAAGACATTTCCAGAAATACACAGATTCAGGATGCTTACTTCCTGTGCATTCAGTCTGCAAATAAAAACATTTTCTGAGGATTGTACCCCAGAAAAACAACAATACACAAAAAAAAACACACAAAATGCAGAAGGCTAGGGATTTAGTAAATGTTAGAACTAATGTAGGATTTATTTCTCCTAGGATCAAAACTAGGAAGCAAGTACAGAAATAAAACAGTAAAAATTAGATAACAAATAGTGTAATTTAAAAGGTGTATTAGTCTGACAATGACATAGGTCTCTTTGAACAACAATAAAAATAAAAGTGTCCTATAAATGTCAGGAAAAATGAAAGCTTACCATACATTTTTGGTCCAAATGTGACACAATTTTGAGCAAATTTTTTAAAAATGTTTATTCATTTTTGAGAGACAGATGGAGTGAGAGCAGGGGAGAGGCAGAGAGAGAGGGAACCACAGAATTTGAAGTAGGCTCCAGGCTCTGGGCTGTCAGCACAGAGCCTGACATGGGGCTCAAACCCACAAACTGTGAGACCATGACCTGATCCGAAGTCGTATGCTTAAGTAACTGAGCCACTCAGGGGCCCCCAGTTTTGAGCAATTTTTAATGGAGCTTAAGGAAAGAGCTTCTGTTTGTCCTTTTTGTTTGATTATTTTCTTTGTGTGAAGATTTGGTGTCATAGGAATATTTAAAGAGTCACTGCTTGATTCTGCAGTGAATAGTATTTATATGATCATAATGCTATAAATGCTATTTATTGATTTTTAAAGTTTATAATCAAGTGGTAGATCAAGCACAAGAAACTTCACTATGTTTCCCTAACAGAATCTAAATGTTATGAGTCCTAAACTATAAAAGTGGTGATAGAACTGTCAGAATGTGGTAGTTAAAGGAGGGAGCTGAGGAGGGGATAAGGTGGAGAGGTGTCATTTAATATACAAGCCCCAATTTACTAATTTTCTGTGGTAAAGGTTTAAGAGAATTACTCTAAAGTTGATAGAAGAAAGAAATAAGGTTTAATCATATTACATGATTATATACAAAGTTATATATAAAATCAATCAACAGAAAACAAAAATTCAATGAAAGTAACAAAGTTTGGGTGTTTGAATAAGAGAGAAAGAGCCAGGGCACCTGGGTGGCTCAGTTGGTTAAGCATCTGACTTCAGCTGATGTCATGATCTCAAGGCTTGTGGATTTGAGTCCTACATCAGGCTTGTGCTGACAGCTCAGAGCATGGAGCCTGCTTTGGATTCTGTGTCTCCCTCTCTCTCTGCCCCTCCCCCACTCATGCTCTGTCTCTCTCTCTCTCAAAAATAAATAAACATTTTTTAAAAAAATTTTAAAAAGAGAGAAAGAGTCAATTAGATGATGTTCTAATCTTTAAAAAGGAGAGTTAATACATACTATTCAAATTTCATGCATCAAGAATAGAAGTATGTAATTTAAAATTAAAGTTATAAACAACAAGAAGAACTTAAAATTGAAATATTTAAAGATAGTTTCTTTGGGAAAGAATAAAGACAAAGACTCATGATTTTATATTTTTTTAATTTCTCATTTTTTAATATGAATACATTAACTCTTAAAAAGAATAGAGATAGAGGTGCCTGAGTGTCTCAGTTGGTTGAGCGTTCAACTCTTGATTTCAGCTCAGGTCATGATCCCAGAGTAGTGAGCCCTCTATTGGGTTCCACATGCTGAATGTGAGACCTGCCTCAGATTCTCTCACTCCCTCTGCTCCTCTTTCCCACCCACACACATGCTCTCTCGCTCTCTCAAATAAAAAAAAAGTAAAAAAAAAATAGAGATAGCAAAATTATGAAATTATTTCAAAATGCTTTTAAAGAGGCACACTTGGTTTGTGTGGGCTGGAGTGTTCTCCCTAAATGACTATCTTATAATGCCTTGGCAATTCTAAAATCTTATTTTCTCAGTCTATTAAAATGCTATCCACTTTTATAGTGGAGAATAAAAATGAATATTGAAATGTGTTTTTAACCCTTTAGCTAAAGAGAGAGTCTGGATTAAAATTGAAAAGTGAGATGTGAGAGGTAATATCTGGGCAGAAGTCTGGTTGAGAGTCAACATCTCAATAATATAATTGTGTTTATGGGAGAGCCAGTTTTGAATGGTGGAGTAAGGACCTCCAAAATATGTTACTCCATAAAAGCAATAAACTCACTGGCAAAAATTGTCAAAACCAAACAGACTTTTTAGAACTCTGGAAATTAACTAAAGCTATGCAACAATTTGAAGAGCATGTATTAAAAAAAAAAAAAAAGACAAAAAGCCTAGATCTAAGTAAGAACAGCAAATTTTTTACCATTTAACTTTCTCTATTCCCGCCCCCCTCTCCTCAGTTCTGTGGTAGCCCTGAAAGCCTAGAAGCCTAGAAGACAATGAAGGTGGGGGACATAATTGATTCGGAGCTCCCCAGAAGCCCTATCCAAAGAGAATTGTCATTACTTTACTTGTTTGAAAGTTTCCTGGAAACTACCACTCTCAGTGCTTGTCTTTGAAATGACTCAGAACTCAGTGTGAACAGTGTTTTCCCCAGGGCATTTGTCAAAAACAGTCAGCAGCAAATGTTTAACATAGCAGCTGCCTGAGGCAGTCATAATAGTTGGGGCAAACAAGATGCTGACAAAGAAATTTAAAAGGAAATGCTGAGAAGTGAGATGCACATAGGGACTTTGAAAAACTCCAATATATTCCTGGGAATCTAGATATTCATACAGATGTATAGGGCTGTGCACATGCCCTGAAAAGATCTGAGAAGGCCTTATGCTCTGCATGATCTTGAGATTCTGCAAAAGCAGGAAGTAAAGACTAAGATAGTGTTGTAAACTGCCTGCTAGAGTGTTGAAACACTACCCTAACACACAGAGGTTCTCTGCAAAGACTGTGAGACCTATTGGTTCAAGGCATTTAAGGAAATCTGTCCATTCATTAGCTGACCACTAAGTTAGCTGAACAGAGACTTTGGGCCACACACAATAAAGAATACAGATTTTACTGAAGTGGTTTAGGAAAATCACTAAACTAACAAACAGTGGCTGTAATAAATGCTAGGAGTAGTGGTGGTGACAGAATCTGATTTCCAGAGTTGTCACATTATACTATTTTAAATGTACAGTTTTTAACTAAGTATTGAAGCATGTAAAGAAATATGGCCCATAAGCAGGAAGAAAATGATCAATAGAGACTTCCCATGAGGACACTTAGATACTGGACTAACTGGGCAAAAAATTAAGTTGGTGATTATCAGTATGTCAAGAACTAAAAGAACTCATGTCTACAGAACTAAAAGAAACTATTAGAAAAATAACTCAACCAAATAGAGAATATCAATAAAGAGATAGATATCATTTTTAAAAAGAACCAAATAGAAATTCCAGAGCTTAAAAGTATAGTAACTAAAATGAAAAATTCATTAGAGAAGGACAGTAGTAGATTTGAGTTGGCCGAAGAAAGAACTAGCAAATTTAAAGATAGGTCAATTGAGGTACCTGGGTGGCTCAGTCGATTAAGCATCTGACTTTGGCTCAGGTCATGATCTCATGGTTTGTGGGTTCAAGACTGCATTGGGCTCTGTGCTGATAGCTCAGAGCCTTGAGCCTGCTTCAGGTTCTGTGTCTTTCTCTCTCTCTGCTCCTCCCCCACTCAAGCTCTGTCTCTCTCTCTCAAAAATAAACTTTAAATTTTTTTAAAAAATAAATAAAGATAGGTCAATTAAAATTATTCAGTCTGAGAAACAGAAAGTAAAAAGAATTTAAAAAATTAATAGAACCTTGGAGACAAGTGGGACACCATCAAGTGTACCAAATATGCATAAAGGGAGTATAAGAAAGTGAGAAGAGAAAGGGATAGGAAGAATATTTGAAGGAATTATGGCCAAAACATCCCAAATTTGGAAAATTACATTAATCTAAATAATTAAGAAACTTACTGAACTTCAAGTAGGAAAACTCAAGGAGATACAAATTAAAAATCTTGAAAACAGATACAGAAGTGATTCATCTCATATAAGCCATCTTGAATAAGATTAACAGCTGATTTTTCATCAGAAACCATGAAGACAATGGTATGATATATTCAAAGTGTTGAAAGAAAAAGACTTCCAAGCAAGAATTTTGTATTAGCAAAACTATCACTCAAAAAAGAAATTAAGACATTCCTAGATAACAAAAACATCTGAGAAATTTGTTGTAGCACAACTGCCTTACATGAAGTACTAAGCACTGGGCAACCACTAAGAAAATAACTAGAAAACATAGTAAAAGAAACAAAATGACAATGAAATTAAAATGGTACACTAGAAAATATCTAACACAAAAGAAGGCAGTTGGAGTAGAGGAAAAAGACATAAGGCATGTAGAAAACAAATAACAATAGGGCAGACATAAAGCCTACCTCATCAATTGTATTAAATGTAAATGGATAAAACACTTGAATCAAAGACAGAAATTGGTTAAATTGTTCAAATATCCAACTATATGCTGGCTATAAGAGACCCAGTTTATAGTCAAAGATACAAATAGATTGAAAGTAAAAAAGACATAAAAAGATAATGCAAACAAATATAAGAGAACCAGACTGACCATACCAATAACAGATAAAATAGGTCTTCAGACACAAATTATTACTAGAGACAAAGAAGGACATTTTATAATAATAAAAGTGTCAATTGCTCAAGAAGACATAATAATATATACACCACAGCAAAACCACAAATATACTGAAGGGAAAAATAGATACTTCCAACAATAATAGTTGGAGACTTCAACACTCCGTTTTCAATGTATATAGAAGACCTTAATAGAAGATTAATAACGTTCAAAGACTTGAACAACACTAAAACACACTAGACCTAACAGACATCTATATAACATTCCACCCAACAACAGAATACAGAATCTTCTCAAGTGCATATTGCCTTCTCTTCTGTGCTCATATGTCCAAATCTCTCCCTTTCATAAGGATACATGAAGCCTGATTTCATTTAAGCCTTACCCCAGAAAACCTAGGATAATCTCATCTCAAGGTCCCTAACTTAATCACATCTGCAAGACACTTTTTCTAAATGAAATAATGTTTATAGGTTCCAGAAATTAGAACCCGGTATCATTGGGAGACATCATTCAGCCTACTAGAGGGAGCTTTTTAAAAACACTCATGCTTGTGTACCATTTCCAGAAATTCTAATTTAATTAGGTTGACGTAGCCCTGGACATTGATAATGTTTTTAAAGCCTCCCAAATGTATCCAGTATTTCAAACTATTGCTGTGGGTAAGCCGTTGATAAATTGGTGAATAGGAGTTACGTTGTTTATTTTCTTTTTGTTTCATTCTATTCACTCAATCTTTTAATTAAATCCCTTTTTCCTTTTAAGACCTTAGCAGAGCTAACCTGCTGCCTTGGTAGTTTCTATTAAAAATGGATCACCATTTATTAACTAATTAATATTAAATTCGTGTTAAATTAATGTTCACCAAGCTAAAAAATACTAAAGTAATTTTAAAAAGAACTAAGGTAGGGTTTCAGACACATTGCCTGGTGGTTATAGAAATCTTGTGGGGAAAGAGAGGATATTTCTGGCATGGGAGAGCTGCAGTATACTATGGAAATCATTCTAGACTGGGATCAAGATTTATTTTTATTTCTTTAACAAACATATATCAAATGTTATATATTGCTGGCATAGTTTAAACACTTTACAGATGTAATTCCCTACAATATCATGAAGTTTGTACTATTATAATGTCCATTGGACAAATGAGTACACCGAGACACGGAACAGTTAAGTATCTTCCCAAGGACCCTGTAATAAGTGCCTAGGCAGCCCAGCACCAGAACAACCATGTGCAAACACTAACCCCTGTTCTTTTGTACCTTCTCAGCAATACTGTATCTTCCCATTTCTGCTCTGCTGTATCTGTGCTATGTGGTTTTTGAAAACCGGTTTACCTCTCTGGGCTTGTTTTCTCATTTTTAAAATAGAATATGTTTCTACTTGGAGGTTGATATCATTTTACACAAAGGGTCCAACCAATTGCTTTCTGACTGATAGAAGCATTCTTTTATTTTTCTGACTCCCACCCCCTGCCGTTTCTATTAATTTGCATGCTAGGCTGTCACAGTCTGAGTCAAGGACTGAAAAACATGAGTATCATAGAAAGTCCAGGTTGGAGTAAATCTCTGAAATAGCCCGGTCTGTTCATTTCACAGGTAAAAAAATACTGAGACAGAGGAAGATAGGACCAGTCTTCTAACTCCCAGACAGTGACTTTTGCCACTTGAGTACATGAATTACTGGGGATTAGTTAAGATGAAAATTATGATTCAGCAGATCCATGGTGGTGCCTGAAATTCTGCATTTCTAACAAGCTCCTAGATGATGCTGATGCTCCTGGTCCACATTTTGAATAATGAGGTTTTGACAGAACCCAAAACTTCAGGTCTATGTTATACTTGGGAAAAATAATGTCCACCCAAATCTCTGGGGTCATGACCAATATTATCTTATGAAACTCCATTTGGCTTGTGACCATGGAAACAAGTACAATTACAAACAATTTTGAAATTTGGAGTTTGGAAAATGACCATGTCACGAATGATGAGGAACAGAAGAGACAGTGGAAGCTGAGAGCTGAGGGAGGACTTGTGTGGGGTCAGCAAGCTTAGAACATGGGGTGGCTTTGTATATCAGGAATATGTTTCTTGCAAGTTATAGAAATCCAAATTTCAATAACTTAGGCAAAAAAGACAATGTATTGACACAATTAAAACCTCTAGCGTTAGGTCTGGCTTCAAGCAAAGCTAGATTCAGGTGCTCAAACAATGTCATCAAAAATTAATCTCTTAACATCTGTGTGTTGACTTCATTCTCAGATAGACTCCACTAGCTGTGCTCAATAGCAGAAAAGAGCATGCTGCTTTTCTAATAGTTCCAACAAATATCCCTGACTATTCTTTTCATTGGCTAGTCCTGGGTTATGTGCTTCTTCCAGAACCAGTCACTGTGACTGGAAGGGTGTTGTGCTCTAACTGGGTACCCTGGGTCACATGTTCATTCCCATGATAAATCCCATCCAAAAGACATGGACTGGGAGTTGGGGAGGAGAATGGTCTCTGAGTGAGGTCAACAGGAAGGGGAATGGATGCTAAGTAAGCAAAAATAATAGATGCTCATTCTAGAGAGTGGGGCCAGTTGAGTAACTGAAGGTATTAAAAGCTTGGCTGGGACGTCAGAGGCTCAGCAAGGTGCTGGGACTTGAAGGGTTAATTCACCTACTAGTGAAAATCTGGCTACAGATGCTATTTCAATGATATGAGTCTATTTTGATTCTTCCTAAAAAAGTGCTTCTGAGATTCTGACTCAGGAGGTCTAGGGTGGGGTCCCAAGAGTCCACACTTCTAACAAACTCCCAAGTGATGCTGATGCTGCTGGTTCATGGACCACATTTTGGTGTGGCACTGTGTTGAAGCATCAACTCCAATCATCTCTAGCTGTGGTGTATTCCCAAGCTTGATTGCCCTTCCCTTGAAAGCCTTCCCTTCTAGTCCCTTCTAGGGGTTAGAAGCTTTTTATATGCCCTTACTAGGCTCTGTCCTGCTGTCCGTCATCTCTCTCAGGGACTAAATGGAGATCGAGGCATCCTTTCTGTCAGAATCATTGGCTTCATCATTTCCCTACTCCAGGTCTGTACAGATTTAAGGCATTGGACCAAAGGAGGTCCCTGGCTTAGGGTCCAAGGAAGGTTAGTTTGCTGGCTCATGGTCAGCATTTCATTTAATGAAGAAGTCAGAGATTACTCCATTTCCTGCTGCTCACTTATTGTTCTTTGGTCATAGACTAGAGAGACCTGCCAAACCCCAAATGACTGCAGTTGCATGAGTGGACCCTGCTGAGGCAATTCAGATGAGCAGAACTTCCCAGTTGATCCACAGGTTGGCAAGCATACCAAACGGCTGTTTATGAGCCCCTAAATTTGAGGAATTTTGCAAGACTGCATTATTGTGGCATTAGATTACTAAAAGGCTATCTATGTGAACTTGGGCAAATTTCTAACTCTCTATAAGCCTCTTCCTTTGTAAAAGGGGGAAAAACTTACAGAGAATTATGTGAATATTAAATAAGGAATGTGAAAAACTTTAAAACAATTTTTTAATTTATTATGAGAGAGAGAAAGAGAGAGAGAACCCAGCACAGAACCCCACACAGGGCTTCATCCCATGAACTGTGAGATCATTACCTGAGCTAAAATCAAGAGTTGAATGCTTAACTGACTGAGCTACCCAGGTGCCCCAGGAATGTGAAAAACTTAACACAGTATTCCAGTAAGCGGCAGAATTAGAACTACAGTTTGCCCTTCTAAAGCTGGTATTCAAAAAGCCTTATAGAGAAAGAAACTTTCTGGTAGAATAAAGAAGAGATAATGTGAGAGTCCAAAGAGAGAAAGAAACAGTGATCTCTGCTTGGTGTCATCCACTTTCCAATGTCCTTTACTGTATTTTATAGCATTTTATCTTTCTGACCAACGTATATGCTAAGTTTTTTTATTCTCTTTTTATAGACAAAGAAATCATGACTCAGAAAAGTTAGCTGACTTTTGTTAGTCAGGCAGCTAATAGTGGAGGCACTGCACTTTAACATTAGGTTTTTCCCTTTCTAATGACCTTGCCCTTTTCCACTCTGAAAATCCGATTCAAACCTTAATCACATTACAGTTTTCATTAAAATATTGTATAAAGGGCTTCCACTATCAGAGTAAGAAAACTGATGTCATAGCCAAATCTTTCCAATTTTATTTTTGCTTTTCCATTTGACTTAACAGATTTTTCTTCTTTCTTTCTAGAATCAATCTTTCTCCTTCTCTCCCTAAATTTCTCTCTTTCTCCATGTCTTCATCTCTGTCTCTGTGTCTCTTTCTCTCTCTCTCCTTGCTGCCTTCAGATCCCTGTAGTTAACATCAAGTAGAAAACAAATGACTCAGCAAGCTGGATGTTAATCTCAATGGTTTATTTTTTCTTAAAGGGGGAAAAAAAGATCTTAGCAGCATATCTAGAAAGAAGGGAATGAAAATTTTAAGCCTCTTGTAGGAAAAGCATCATAGATATACATAGCCTATATAGCATTTTTTAGTTCAACCATGCAAAAAAAAGAGGCCCCGCCTCACAGCAGAGCTTAAATAAATCTCTACATACCATTTATGCTCACATGAACAAGCTATTTTTTCTTCCTATGTTTAATGCCTATAGGAAATCCAGGCTAGTACTGACTTTGTCAAATTTGATCCCTTGCCTCTGTCTAACTCTTGATCTGCATATATATGGCTTTTTTATTTTTATTCACAAAAACAAAGGGCTCAGAACTCATTGTTTCCATTTTGAGCCATATGACCTGAATTTGGATGATATTGGTCACAACAGGCTAGATTGTACTGCAGTAACAAACACCTTCATATTCATAATGGCTTAATATAATAAAAGTTGGTTTGGGGCGCCTGGGTGGCGCAGTCGGTTAAGCGTCGGACTTCAGCCAGGTCACGATCTCGTGGTCCGTGAGTTCGAGCCCCGCGTCAGGCTCTGGGCTGATGGCTCAGAGCCTGGAGCCTGTTTCCGATTCTGTGTCTCCCTCTCTCTCTGACCCTCCCCCGTTCATGTTCTGTCTCTCTCTGTCCCAAAAATAAATAAACGTTGAAAAAAAAATTAAAAAAAAAAAAGTTGGTTCTTTTACTTGCTGTTTGTCTGATACAAATTAGCAGGGCCTTTCTTCATCATAATCACTAATGGATTTCCATGAATGGAAACTCCCGTGTGGGCTTCCATGATTGTCATCATGAGGAGAAAGGAGGAATCGACCAAGCACAGGAACTTAAAGGCTAACAGGAAGAGACATACATCACTCCTGCTCATATTTAACCACGCAAACAAGTTATCTGGCCTCTCTTGCTTTAGGGAGTGGTGAAGTGGATCTCCCATATTCCTGGAGAAATAGAGCTGAAATTTTTGTGAACATCTCTAGTAACTAGCCCAGATGGCCTCTCTGATGATTAGGTAGGATTCTTGCCTCTCCTGGACCAATGACAAAATAGGTTCCTGGCCAATTCACTTTTCTTTTGGGTAAATTAACTTCTCTTGGGGAAAAAAATGATGCCATATCTTATACAGCTTAGAGGTTAACATGTATGAGGAGTACAAATGTTTCAGTGCTTTGAATATTTTAAAATAGAATTTTATTTTTCAAATGATACGTGTTTGGAGATAATACCCAAAAGGTAGGCAAGGTTCCTTTTCAGTTCATTCTTGCTTCTACTGTTATCTGAAAAGGGTCTCACATTGCTTGTTTTCTCTCTCTCTGTCTCTCTTTCTGGAACATGTCAGGAGATATTAGATCTGTTGTTTTATTTAACCTCTAATCTATAATGATGGCTGAGTTCCAGGCAGTTAAAACTTCATTCATATTAGAGATGAGAAATTTAGCTTTCCAAGGTGGACTGACCCTTCAAATATGTAAATTTATTTTAAGAAACTGCATGTATATATCTAAATTTTAGCAAAACACAGGTCCTCTTTTGATATCCTAAAAAGAGTTTATCATATCTTCTACCATATAGGCTTGAGATAACTTGATCCAGAAAACTGGACACACTATATGGAAGCAGTTTCTAGAACAGTTCTGTCCAGTAGAATTTTCTGTGATGCCAGAAAATATTCTATAGCTGCATTGTTCAGTTGGGGTAGCCACTAGCCACATGTAGCTATTTAACACTTGATACGTGGTTAGTGTGACTGAGGAACTGCATTTTGAATTTTGTTTAATTTTAATTAATTTAAATTTGAATGTTAATAGCCACATGTGGCTAGTGACTGCTGTATTGAGTAGTACATTTCTAGAAGTTGGGCTTTCAACAAATGTTTATTATTGTTGAATTTTAAAAAAACATGAAAATGCATCCTTAACTTGAAACAAAAGAAACTTATGTGTGCATCTCTGGTTTATATGCTGAAAACCTGAGACTGCCACAGGGATAGTTTCTAATTCTGGGATATGGACATCTTGAGATTCTATCAATCTGCAGAATCATTTCTTTGGGAGTGGACTCGGGGTTAGGCCATCCTGGGTGTCAGTGTTTGACCATGGGATGGGTGGAGGGAATGTCAGCGATTGTTCTAGAGCAGAACTATAATGCCAGTCATTGTGGTGGCCTTAATATCTTCTCCTGTTAAGGCCATGGGCTCAGTCCGCTTGTGCTGAAAAAGATCTGAGCTTCACAAACACACAATCATCTCTTTACCTACTCTCACTACCATCCTTCTGCAACACCAATGGGGTTCAAAGTTGATAGTTTTACCTCCTTCACCTCCATTTAATAAACCTTCCCCATCATTCTGTGAAATGATAAATGCTGTTTCTTAAAACTTTTCTAAAGCATTAAACAAACATAATTTTACCATTATCTTCCCCCCCATACAGACACAAAAATCAAACCATATAGATCATGCCTCCTCAATATAGATGTTTGGGAACGAGCACTGACCACCAACATCAAGACAAAGCAGTTGGGAATATATCCTCTTTTCTGATTTGTTCAGGATCTCCAATCCTTAGTAGGTGCCATCCACTGTGCTGAGCGCTGAGGGTATAGAGGGGAATTACACAAGGTCCCTCTTTCAGGGAGCTCCCAGCAACTAGTAAGACATAGACATATAAAGAGTTAATTCATGATAAAACATAGTGGTAGTATGAGGTACTAGGGAACACAGGATAAATAGTGACATAATAGAATATTCAAAGTGAGATTATTATTTCCCTTAGTTACTTGGAATTCAAAGAAATAAATATATCCAAAAATGTTTATGGCTGACACTGGCTCAGTATTATTCAATCCTGTTCCTTCTTTATAGTCTCACAGATTACATTATCCGACCTCACTTTTATTTCATCTGGGGCCATGCATTCTGGCCACAAGATTCTGGACAATGCATCTTCCAAGACTGACATGTCTGCTATAAAACCTCCTGTTTTATTATTCATGTTCTCTCTTATAGAAACCATGGAAGCCAAATGCAGGGGACACTAGCACCATAAAATGAATGAAGCTGAGTGCTTGAAACACTGCTAGGAGGAGACACCAGGAACACCTCATGAATCTAATTGGAGCATTATGTAAGAAATAAGCTTTTATGGTGTTAAGCCACTATAATTTCAGGCATTTTTTGTTATAATACCAATTGTCCTTACCAATACATTGTCCATTTGGCTTTAACTTGGATATCAGATATAATCACAGAATTTTAGAACCTAGAAAGCTCTCAGTCTATTTAATTTCTTTATTTCACAGAAGAAGAAATGAAGCAACTTGCCCAAGTTCATACAGCCAGTTTTGGGATATAGCAAGACTAGAATCCAATTCTCAGGCAAAGGCTGGTTCCACCAGGCCAAACTTGCCTCTATTAGTCTATACGTACTGTTCAGCATACTTGTATGACTGCATGAAACATAAACAGGTGGAATTTTATGGAAAATGAAAGTTGTCTCTATGAGGAAAGGAACATTGAGATTTGTCAAAAGGGATGTATTTTGATATTTGCATAAAGTGCTGAATTTAAAACATGGCTAGATTTATTTATCAGGACAATTTTAGGTTTATCATCAGAAAAGTGCTTTATGATTTCATTTTTTTTGTTTGTTTGTTTCACTATGCCTGGTATTTGAATTTATCCATTGCCAAGAGGTGAGAGGTTGAAATTCTTTGAGTACAACATATGGGTTCATCAATTTCTGAGAAAAATAGGCTGTAACCTTGCTGACCTTCAATGTCATGAGATTGAACTCTGAGTTTCCTAGCCCATGGACTAAATCTATAGCACCTATAATTTCTAGGATAAAATGGGACAAAATAACACAGGATAATTGAGTTGCTGTGACAGATGCTGTTGCTCACATGATCAATTTCTCTTCTCCCCTTCTATCACAGATACCAAATCTTGATACATTTGTGTGGCAACAAGCCTAGTCCAGGTGATGAATGGTGATGAATGCAGACCAGACGTGGCAGTTGTGGTCTCCTTAGCAAATGATTTGTCTAGAAGTAGGAGTAGAACCAAATTATGGCCAATGAAATATAACTAAAAATTTGCTGCAGGCTTTTGGGAAATACTTTGCCCTTTGCTAAGAAGGAGGTGCTAAGGAAAAACCATTATTTTATGACCCTTTCTTCCTACATCTGGATTTATTTCCATGAGGACATGACTCTGGGAGCTGCAACCACAGTCCAAGGGTGGGAAACAACCAGTTGTGAGTTGGGGCATGTTGTTTTTCATATCTCTTTACAACACTCCCTCCCAACAAGTGCACACTTGCTTGGTTATCAAGTCACTGGATTGAGGGATTAAGGATTAGGCCTTGTAAATGTTCCCAGTAGGTTAATTTTGTTCCAGTCCCCTACTGTATTTTTTTTTTAACAAATTAGCCTAGCTATCATGTTTCCATCCCTTTATCTGCTCTGAAAAATAATTATACAGATAATATTTATCCTCAAGTTTCTTATTTACAAAATTGGGGTAATAAAAATCTATCTGACATTGTTATTGAAGGGATTGTATTAAATTCATTTATTCAACTAGTATTTCCTGAGTGCCTACTGTGGGAGAGAAATTGTGGTAAGCATTGATGATATTAAATGAACAAAGTAACCACAGTCTCCTGCCCTCATGCAACTTCTGATCTGGTAGAAAAGACAGGCAAAAAAATAAGAAAAGAAAAGAGAAAAAAGAAAAAAGAAAGGAATTGTTAAGTAAGTATACAAAGAATAAGAAATTGTAATAATTTCAATGAGTTGGACAGGATGGGCTGATGGAGGAAAATGAGCGGAGCAGGAATACCACTTGAGAGTGTCCACAGAAGACCTCCAAGAGGTGGTGAGATTTAACCTGAGAAGGATGTAATAGATCCTACCAGATTAAGAACAAAAAGCAAGGGAAGAGGTTTGTAGTAGACAGAACAGCAAGAATGGCAGTCTTGAGATGTGAGGGATTTGGTTGTTCAGGGAGAAGCAAGAAGGCCAATGGACTGGGATATGGTGAGTTAAAGGGAGAGGGGCAGGAGGTGAGATTGGAGAGAATGACAGGGGCTTGGTCATGTAGGATTTTACAGGCCATGATAAGAAATTTGGATTTGATTTTAATCATGATGGGAAGTCTTTGAAGAGTTTTAAGCAGGTTAGTGACATGATATCGTAGAATTTTTAAAGCCAAAATTAACTTTTGTGTGAAAAGGGGTTGGAGAAGTTTAGCAGTAGAGTGGGGAAGATCAGATAGGAGCTTACTGTAGCGCTATAAGCAAGAGACAGCAGAGGCTTAGACAGGGAGAAGTGATGTTAGAGGTGCTGGAAAGAAGTGTAGATTCAAGACAAATTTAGAAAGTAGAGTCAACAAGATTTGCTGATGTATTGAGTGTGAGAGGTAAGGGAAAGGAAGAATTAAAGATAGCTTTCAGATTTTGTGTTTGAATATCTGGATGTATAGTGGAGCTGCTTTCCAAGAGGAAAAGATTGAAAAGGGGAGGTTTTGTATGTGGGGGTAAAAATCAACAGTATAGTGTAGATTTTTTTTTAGGATGGCTGTGGACCATTTATATGGAGATGCCAGGCTGGTAGTTGAATGTATGTCTATATATAAGTCTAAACTGGTATATCAGCTAATGCTGTGTAACAAACCACTCCAAAAGTCAGCAGCTTAAACAATAACTATTTCTTCAGGTTGGCAACTTACCCTGGGTTAAGCTGGGAGTCTTATTTGGTCTCACTTGGGTTCCCTAATGGATTGGTGGTCAGCTGCAAGTTGGCTAGGTGGTTTGCTTCTAGGGGTTGGTTGATTGTCAGTTGATGTAATGATCTCCATGGTTTTTCATTCTTTAATGGGCTGCCTTGGGCTTACTCATATAATAGAGAGAAGGTTCCAAGAGTAAGAAAAGCCTTAGGGGCACCTGGCTGGCTCAGTCGGTTAAGCATCCAACTTCAGTTCAGGTCATGATGTCACCATTCGTGGGTTCAAGCCCTGCATTGGGCTCTGTGCTGGAGTCTGCTTGGATTCTGTGTCTCCCTCTCTCTCTGTTCCTCCATCACTCACGTTCTGTTTCTCTGTCTCTCTCTCAAACATATATAAAGAATAAAAAAAAAAAGAAGAGACTTAAACTCACAATTGGTATACCATCACTTCCCCAGTATTCTATTTACCAAGGAGAGATACAAGGCCAGCCCAATTCAGTGGGTGGAAAAAAAGACTCTACCTCATGATGGGAGCAGTTGCAAAGTCACATTGCAAAGGGGTAGGACTTCCAAGAGGCTATTAACTGGGCCATCACTGCCATTAATTGACTATATTATAGGTTATAATTTGAGAGTCTTCAGCACATAGATATTAGTTAAAAACGTGGAAACAATTGAGTTCAGAGTGAAAGAATAGATGAAGAAGAGTCTCAAGAAATTCCATTTGGCCGATGAGGTTGGGGCCAGCAAAAAGACTCAGAAGGTCAGTGATCTAGAAGGTGAAGTAGGAAATAGAAGCATATAAAGAAGAAATTGGTTTGTATTAATGTTTAATAAACTGAGTCTGAATATAGCTCATATTCATTTATTGAAGGTGTCCTCAGTTCAGGGCATTTAGCTAGCTCTGTGGTAGAAAGAATGAGGTATAAACTATGGTCCCACTGTAGAAACCATGTTGAATGTATAATTTAGTTGGAGGGAAGAGCCTCATGCTTACATAAAGTTAATAACAATGTAGGACAATTATACGGGAGTTTCTCAAGAGCCCACCACTGAGAATCCTTTAGCAAGATAAAAGTCTATCCTTTGGCTGGTTACATGGATGTTTTTAGTTTGTGAAAAGTTCCTCAAATCATACACTTATTATTTGTGTAATCTTCCATGTATATGTTATACTGCAATAAAAAGTTTTTTTTAAGCTACCTCAACCCTCTTGAACCTGATAGCTATTTAGTTTGACTAAACATACTAAATGTCTTTTCATAAGAACTCACTTTTGTTACATTTATTTACGTATATGTGATATATTCATGTATATTTCAGAACCAAAATTTAGAAAAAGAGGCTTGAGGATAAAGAAAATAAATATTTTGTCCTTATATGTAATTCAATCACAATGGATTTTAAAAACTTTCATCTGAATAATGCTGCAAAAAAAATATTTTGTCTTTTACCCTGGCTTAAATGAACCCCCAAATGTAAAAGTAAGTTAGTTCTCTGTTTCAACATGCATTGTACTTTTAATACAAGAGCAAAACAAATACAAATAGAGGAGAAAATATTTTTTGTTATGAATTTATGGTAACAAAAAGAAGCCTCTTCTGAATAAGACAACTGAAGAAAAAACTTAGAGCAGTTAGAAAGAAAAGACTGCAGGAAAAAAAAAGGACAAATCAGACAGGGGCTTGCTGGGAAAACCAGAATGGGGACAAATTGGCTGGGGCAAAAAGAGAAAGTAGTTTTTATAAAATTGCCTGTAGAAATCATCATACTATCTAGAGTTGGTTTGAATGATTTAGGGATGCTACGGAGGAAGGATGGCAAGACAGCCCAAATCCTCAGAAGACTTGCATCATGTTCCATGATCAAAAGATGAAATGATCTCTTATAATTAGTGCAACTAAAAACTTATGATTAGCTACATATCCATAGTCTGTGAGCATGGTCAGTGACTAAACTCTAACTTTGTTGGCTGAATTGCAAAGCACTTAGAGACGATGAGATATAAGGACCCTTAATTCATGAGGAAACGGAGACCTACAGAGACTAAATAATTTGCCAAAGACTAACTGAAGAGCTAATAACACAGAGGTAAGGGGCTACTTGGAATTAACCACCTCAAAGTCTAAACAGATAGGCTTGCTGAGTTCTTGTAGGTAGGTAAACCATGCAAAAAAAAAACTGACTTTGTGGAAAGATGCCATTGGTGTGGACTTTTTTCATATTGGGCAAGGCCTGTGACCAGAAGCAGTGGAAATGCCAAAGGAAGTACTTTACAAGGGGTACCAATTTCTTTAAGAGTCAGTGTGGCAGTTAAAAAAAAAATGGCCACAAATTCTTTGACACTCCTTTCACTGATTGCTTAATGGTCCATGTTACCTTGGATCTAGGTTGGCTTGTGATTGCCACCTGAACAACAAATTGGGAAGCAAGAATAAAAGCCAAGACACCTGCTCAAAGGCTCTTGCTGCCATACGGAATGATGGCAGCTTGGACTAAAGGGGAATGATTTTAGAGATGGAAAAAAGTAAAGAACTTCTAAATACATTTTGGAA
Organism: Leopardus geoffroyi; assembly: GCF_018350155.1. Taxonomy (NCBI): domain Eukaryota; kingdom Metazoa; phylum Chordata; class Mammalia; order Carnivora; family Felidae; genus Leopardus; species Leopardus geoffroyi. The sequence goes on along the minus strand of NC_059336.1, from coordinate 36,114,540 downwards.
GTAGAATTAACTAGATTTGATGACAGAATGGATATTGGAGGGTATGGCTTAAGCAATTAAATAGTGCTAATTTCCCTAGGTGAGAAAAAAACTACATATAGAACCCAAAAATTCTATTGTTGCCATGTTCCATTTGGGATGACCATGAGATTGTTTTTCTATTGGTGGTTGTATACCAAGTGGGCAATTGGATCTATAAGCCTGGGGCCAGGGGAGAGATCGGAGCTAGATATAGAATTTCTTTTATTACACAAAAATGAGGGTTTTTTTTAAACTTGAATTATTCTTTTGACACAGCTATGTTGATCTTTCCCCAAACCTATGAATCTCAATATCCTCCTCCATGCTTTTGCACACAGCACTGGGGTCATCTTCCTCCATATTTGTTTTTGTACCTATAAAGATTTTCTTTAGTCCTTTTCTTTTGTGAAGTAAAGCAAAGCCTAACCAGATTTCTTGGTTTTTAGCCATGGCATTAAAAAAACATCAAGCAAGATCTGTAGTGTAAATGGTTCCATGCCATACATTTGTAATTTCACAGCACTCTCTGGAATTTCAAAAGAAATCCTGGAGACTCAAAGTCTGAGAAAAAGGTGGTGCTCCTCATCAGTTTTGCCTATAAATTCTGTAACCCAATGCAGCAGATTACATCAATTTTTCAGTCTATAAAAGCCTCAAGTGATGGCTGCTCTTCCAGGTCTAATAACTCCCCATGGGACTGTAGTGCTGGTTGGTCCCCTGCTCCAAAATCCACACTGTCCTTCTCTCAGAATTACCTTTGTTTTCCCACTAGGTCATTTCTATTTCCTCAAGCTTGTTAGCCTGACCCCATTAAGTCATAGCTTTAGAAAGAAACACCTGTTTAACTCCTTTCCTCAGAAATAATTTCCACCATTTCTGCAATCTTTGTAATTTATCCTTGTCAGAGAAGATCAAAATACTAAAAAGAGTAGAAAAGGATGCTTTCCTCCAAGACATCACATGTCTATGTCTATGGATTCCCGCCCTTAGGAACCTAACTGGGGAATGCCACATTCATAACATAACGAGATAGGTTCTATACAATAAGTCAGGAAAAGGGCAGTGAGTCAGTGGCAATAATTTTGCCCCTTTAGAAGACTAGGGCCATATTACCACCAGAGGGAAAAGCATCATTTCTCACAAATGGTTAAGATCACAGACTCTGGGGGCTGACAAATGTGAGTGTATAATCCCAGTATGACTCTTGAGTGACTGTCTGACGTTGAGTACAATCATTTAATATTCCTATAAAATGTTCCACTCGTCAAGATTGTTGCCCTTCTAGTTCGTATTTACCCTTCAAATCTTAACTCAAATGTCCCTCCACTTGGAAGCCTCCTCTGCCTGCTTTCTCATTTAAGGAAACTACCCCAATCTCTTGGCCTCATTCATTACTGCATATGTGTTTTTCCTTGTACTCAAGAGAATTATTTGTAATTATATTATTTACAGTGTTTGTTTATATGCTCATTTATGATTCAGTTGCTCCATTGTCCCTAGCTCAGAATAGGTGCTCAATTAATGAAATATCTGACCAAGACCAAGATCACCAGCCACTCTGGTAGGAAAACTCAATCTAATTATTTGCTGTCCTCTGCCAAGCACTATCCAATAGAAATATAATGCAAGTCATTTATGCAGTTTTAAATTTTTTTCTTAAACTCTTTTTAAAAATTAAAAAAAATATTTATTCGTTTTTGAGAGACAGACAGAGTGTGAGTGGGGGAGGAAGAGAGAGAGAATCCAAAGTAGGCTCCAGACTCCAAGCTGTCAGCACAGAACCCAATGCAGGGCTTGAACTCACGAATTGTGAGATCATCACCTGAGCTGAAGTCAGACACTTAACCGACTGAGCCACCCAGCTGCCCCTAAACTCTTTTTTAAGTTTATTTATTTTTGAGAGAGAGCGAGCACAAGTGGGGGAGGGCCAGAGAGAGAGAGAGGGAGACACAGAAGCTGAAGCAGGCTCCCGGCTGTGAGATGTCAACACAGAGCCTGACGCGGGGCTTGAACTCAGGAACTGTGAGAATATGACCTGAGTCAAAGTCGAACGCTTAACTGACTGAGTCACCCACGTGCCCCAGTTTTAAATTTTCTAGTCACTACATTAAAGAAGTAAAAAGAAACAGATAAAAAAATTATAATGTATTCTGTTTACCCAACATATCCAAATATCATTTAAACTTGTAATCAATATAAATATAAAAATTACTAATGTAAAAATTATTAATGAAATAGTTTACATTCTCTCTTTTTTTTTGTAGTAAGTCTTTAAAATATGCTAAGTATTTGACACAGCATATCTTAATTCAAGTGTTAAATTCTCACAGGAAATCCTTGATGTGTATTTCAATTTCATACTTTGTGGTCGACAAAGGAATTCACATGCCCAAGTTATTCCAAATATGCATAAGCATTTTCCAATACTTTAATCAAGTATCAGATTTTAAATGTAAGCTTAAATAAATTAAAATGAAATAAAATAAAGAATTCAGTTTCTAATTATAGTAGACACATTTCAAGTGCTTAATAGCCACAAATGGCTAGTGGCTACCATATTATAGCTCTAGACCATTTGCCAAATTTATCTTGTAGAAAAGTATCCTTACTAATCAATTAGATTATATTATTCCAAAAGGAAGAAGAGAAAGGAACTTAAACATATTAAGTGGAGGTGTTTGTCAGGAATTTTGGCAAGTATTTCCCAAATAACCTTTCTAATAAGCCTATGAGGCTGATTTCATTGTCCCTATTTTATATATTGGGAAAATGAAAGCTGAGAGAGAGTGAGAACTTGCTATAAGTGCAAGGCATCTTTCTCTCTGGTGCCTTCCAAATGATAAAAGTATGCAAAGGCGTTCTCACCCTCAGCTTTCTGTCCTCTTCCCCGTGTCTTTCTGTGCACTCCACCAAACATTCAAGAGCACTCTCAGCCTGTTTTGCTCAGTACAAAACAGGCTTTCTTTTTCCCACTCCTTGTAGAGCCTGGGGAAGACTGGTCACAGGTGAGGCTCTATGCCCAAGGAATAGACTCAACTTCCCCCCTCCCCTGTTGAAGGGTAATTAAAGGTAGTATTCCTCCTTGAAGGTAAGGAAAAAGCTACCAACTTCATAGCCACAAACTCTCTAGAGAATAATTGAGATCATTGCCCACTGTTCTATGGGAAAGACTTTGGGCTGGGATGACCTCTGGGGTTGTGGAAACCAAGTGGACTGCGATGATTTTCAATCTTCTGCCTTCTTAACTTGGACAATGTTCCTTCTATCCTCCTTTGGAAAAAAAAAAAGCAAACTGTATATTTAAAATGAGTTTGAGGTGCCCAAACATCATCCGTGTTTATGTACTCAGTTTCTCAATAAAGTTCAGGGGGAAATTTTTTGATGACTTTATATGTCTGAGATTACTATTTGCTCCTCCATATCCCTTTGCCTTTCATACTTAGTGATAAAACACCTTATTTTTAGCTGGGCACAGATCCTTCCCTAGAGAACAAACACTATATTTCTCAGCTTTCCTTGCAGCTAGCCATGGTCATGAGACTACATTTTGGCCAATGCAGTATAAAAGGACGTGTTGGGTGAAGTTTCCTTAAAGAAATAGTCTCAACTCTTCTTCACTGCCTTCCTCCAACTGTGCAGGCTGGAATGCAAAGTTGATGGCTGGAATTTTAGAAGCTATGTTGGACCATGAGGTGGAGGCCATGTTAAAAGGATAATAGATCAACAAGATAAAGGAACTTGGGTCTTCGGCATCACAGAGTGCCCAATCTGCCCCAGACATCTAAATCTATATTCGCCTTGTGTGAGGAGGATACAACTTTTATCTTTCTTAAGGCACTGTTGTTTTACATTTTCTGTCACTCGTATCTACATCCAAATCCAATGCAAACTGACACATATGCTTTTCAAGTAGAAGGTGCTGGTAGAAGTGGGACTTCTGTAACTGAAATGGTCCATTTAATAACACTAAAAATGGTAAACATTAAATGGGATATGTGAGGCCCCTCTTGGCCTGTTCATTATTAAGATGTACCTAATCTCTAGGCTAATCACCCATATTCATTCAGGATGTGATGTACTTCCATTAGGTCCTGAGATCAAATATCAGCCCAGAGGATCTCCACAGCATTTTCCAGATTTTTCCACTTTAACATTTTTTTTTCCTGCTGATATTTCTTGATTTTTTTTCTTTTGTTTCTCTCTCATCTTCTTCTACCTCTCCCCTGCCCCAACATTTCTACATTACATTTTCCAGTGTTAATCCTTAATAAACATGCAGACTGGCACTCATTTCCAGGGGGAGCATTTTTGTGGTTAGAGAAGGATGGCACAAGGGTTGGACAAGAAAGAGGAAAAGCCTGGCTTTCTGGACTGTCAGAGTGATGCCTAGAATGTTGGCCTCATTCCCCCAGTCTTGGTCAATAATGCATGAAAGTCCCACGCAGAAAAGTATGTGTAGGAAAAAGACTAGAAGGATGTGTCCTAATTAAAAACAATGGTTACCCCTCAGAAATGAGGTAGAAACCACACCATAGTTTTCTCGTCTTATGTACTTTTGAATTATTTGCTGTTTTTTTTTTTCCTTAGAGGAGTATCCCTTACCCTATAATTTAAGACATAGAAATAACAGTATGTTCACAGTCAAGGGGTGGTAGTGATTATAAAGTCACAGACGCCATGCAATGTTCATCTGTAGCTCTATCCAAAGGTATTCAAGGCCCAAGACTGTATTCTGGAAAACCTTAGCTCCTCCTGGATCTGCCTTTGTGCCTTCTAGGAAATTTTCTTATCAGGAAATACTGTGGAGTTGTTGCTGGGTAGATAGTAGGAGGAACTCTGGGCCAGGCTGGGGCCATCTGTAGATAGGATCTCCATAGACTTCTGCCCAAGTACTTATTGCAGGTACTTATGAATGAACTCACTTTTATCTAGTTATCACATTGTTTTCTGAGATTTCTGAAATATCTTGATTCCTCTTATGACAGGCATTTTGCTATTCTCCTTCCAAGAGCCCATTTCTCTGTCCAGCTTCATGGTTATTGACTTGTTATTGAATACTGATTGCATTAATAGACAGATTCCCATGTCTCTCTTTATCCACGGCATAGTTAGTGACCTTCCACACTGATTCTGGGCCTGGCCATGAGATGTGTTCGATTAATGAGATAGCAGCCATCTTACTGAAAAGTGCATGTGCATCTTTGCTTCCTCTCTTGGACCCTTGCACCCTCAAAAAGACATGCCTGAGCTAGCCTGCTGGAGGTATGTGAGAGATACTTGGAGCACAGCCAAGTCATCCCAACTGAGGCCACCCTCGACCAGTCAGCTGACAGCCAGCCTGGCAGAAGATAGTTGATACCTGTCAAGACCAGTCAAGACTGATCCAGGATGCAGAGCTTCCTAGTCGAATCACAGGCTAATAAGAGATAACAAATGGTTGTTGTTTTATGACACTTTTTGTTTTGGGGTAGCTTATTGCATAGCAATAGCTAATTGATTCAATAACACACTTCCTTCGCTACATGTTCCCTCCCACCACCTTACCACAATCCGCTCTGCCATTTACCATCTATGTGACTATATCAGTTAATTTTTTTGGTGTAACAAGCCACCCCTATTTATTCATGATTATTCATGAATCTATGTATGGGTCAGGTATGGGTTCTAGTGATTTGGGTGGAACTTGCCTGATCTTGGTGGGGCTTGCTTATGCATCTGTGGTCAGCTGGAGGTCTGGCAGGTGCTGGCTGATTTATTGTGGTGACACTGGGATGATTAGAGTCCCTCTCCATATGGTCACTCATCATCTAGCAGGCTAGCTTGAGCTTATTCACATGATGGCCACAGAGCTCCGAGAGTATGCAAGAGTGACAAGTCCTAATGTGAAAGCATTTTTTAAGCCTCTGCTTATATCATATTTGCTCTATCCCATTGTCTGAAGCAAGTCACATGGCCAAGCCCAGAGTCAGTGTGGGAAGGTAATACCAAAAGACGTAGATACAGAGAGGCATGGAAAAAATTGGGGTCACTGGGCAACTGATTCACCATAGTGACATCACACAATTCCTTTGGTTTTTCTGGGCCTAAGCTTCCTCCTCTAACAAATGAGGATAGTAATACTAGCCTGTTATAAGTTGAATTGTGTCCCACCAGCAGATGTAGAAGTTCTAACTCCTGGTACCTGTGAATGGGAGGAACCTAATTTGGAAATAGGATCTTTGTAGGTGAAATCAGGTGATGATGAAGTTATCAAGATGGGCCCTAATCCAAGTATAATCAGCATTTTTATAAAAAGAGGAAAGCACCATATGAAGACAGAGACACAGGGAGAACACCATGGAAGGATGAAGGTAGATATTAGCACGATACAGCTGTAAGCTCACGAATGCCAAGGATTCAAGGATTGGCAGCCATCACTGGTAGCTAGAAAGAGGCAAGGAAAAATTCTACCTAGAGTCTCAGAGGGAATATGATCCTGCCAACACCTTGGTTTTGGCCTTCTAACCTCCCGGAACTGTGAGGCAATATATCTCTGCTGTTTGAAGCCACCTTGTTTGTAGTGCTTTTTTACAGCAGCTCTAGAAAACTAACACAGATTCGAACTCCCCTGGCACAGCTTTTATCGAGGGTCAATGAGAACAGCAGCTGCCGAGGGATGGGCTCTAGTTCTACCAATGGTTATTCTGAGATAATGCTTATCCTATCTTATGCTGGGAGGAAGCTGGTCAAGTAGGTATGAGCCTGTACAGCTGCTGCAGCATCAGAGCTGCCTCAGGCCTCTGGTTTTAGAGGCCTCGTGATTTCCAAGGGAGGAAAAGGCCAGCGTTGCTTGTCCTGTCAGCCTCCCTCCTGGTTTCGCGTCAGCTCCCCAGGCTCCTGACAGACACCTGGCCTGGCCAACCCTTCAGCATGCAATGGGGCATGCCTGCAGAGCCTAGGATGTTTCCCTTTGCTGAAGGAGAAGCCCTGTGCTCTGATTGCTGGCCTTGTTCCCAAGTAGCTTTAGTTCCGGGAACATTCCAGGAAGACAGGGGCGAAATTTAATCTCCCTTACCTTGTGACTCCTATTCTGTGTCCTCCCTTCTGACTCTTATTATTCAGGGAACTTGGTTCTCTGCACTGCTAGAGGCAGTAGTAGTGACTTTTGCAGCCAAACACAGGCAGGAAAAAGCTCCCCTCTCCTGTGGGAAGTCTTGCATCTCCCTATGCATTTTATGGGGCTGGGTACATGAAAGTACTCCAAGAATGCACCACATTTCTTCCAGAATGCTCCCTGAGGCCTCCTACCACCCTAATGTTGCTCATTCTGTTCTCTTCAACTAGAGGGGGCTTTCTTCTTATGTACCTGTTGAAGTGGTTCATAAGCTTTGAGAACTTAAAGCATGGGTCAGAATGGAGAGAACATAGAATTGGAGACAAAAGACCTGAGTTTGAGATTTATATTCAACACTTACTGTGTTTCTTTGAGCAAATCACTTAACATCTCTGTACCCAGATATTGCTATCATCATTATTACCTGGTGAAGAGAGTAACTTTATTCTGAGAATCCACTAAGATAATGGATCTGAATATGTTAAATTGCATAGGAATTATTCAGTTTAGAAACAGAAAATTCACTCATTCATTCATCCAACTAATTATTATTGGAAGTCTACATTTGTGCTAGGTCCTCTGGTGGATGTTGGAGATAAAGTTCTGAGCAATACAGCTGAACTTTCTACCTGCATCATTCTTACATTCTAGTGCAGGATGTGGGAAATCAACCAGCAAAACAACTCAAATAGGCATAATTACAAATCAATAGATAAAATTATAATAATTTCTAAGAAGGAAACCAATATAATAGGAAACCAGAGAATTACTGGGGAAAAGCCATTTGGACTGGATGTTAAGCAACATGGACAGATTTGACATCACCTGAAATTTGAATGGTTTCATCTTCTTCTCCTGGAGGAAAAATCAGGCAAGCAGTCTGGTGTGTGTGTGTGTGTGTGTGTGTGTGTGTGTGTGTGCTATTTTCCTATACTGCATTCTGAATTTTGTATAGATCTGTTTGTCTTGCTGCCCCTGTACTCTCTACTCATTGACTCACTGGCATTTATATCTTCACAGGGATGGCAGATACCCCCTAGACAAATGTTGAATGTCATTGTTATAAAGGAGACTCTCTCTAGTCTAGTAAGTAACTGTTTAAAAAGCTAGTTCTTGTTGACAAAGAAAAAAGGAATTTTAAAATTTCAAATCTTTCCTTTACACGTTTGGAGCAAGTAGAGTCTGAACAGAAGGTTTCACAATAAATAAGAGGTAGAGAGAAATTGGTGTATATTTAAAGAGAAGTTTCAATGAGACAGAAAGGACTAGGAAGTTTCTCATTACTAAAAGAGGGAGGGAGAGAGAGAAATTGAAGGAGCAGAAGTCAGATATAAATGCACTGGTTCTCACTAGTAGATGTAAAAAAATGTTGAAGTATGTTTTTACGGGACATTATTGTTCAACAGCAGACATCCATCATTGCTTACTTTCTTATTGGTAGAATGAACATTTTGTTAGGTGTCCATCTTTACTTCACACGGTCTGTGTGACTAGAGAAAGTGAATTCAGCTCCAGTTACAGGGTGGAGCTTAGTCAAAGCAAATGATGATAATCTCAACCCTCTTCATGGAAATTGGTTCAGAAATGCACGCTTTAGCCAATCAGCACAAGCCATTCCTCTGCCCATTCTTATTTGTTTTGAGCTGATCCAATGAAAAAGAAAAACCTTTTAATACAAAATCACAGGGAAGTTTTCTTCCTCTCTCTTCCATTGGTGCTGGAGGAAGTGGTCTCCCAGTATGATTTATAACCAACTTCTGAGCTAGCAGGAAACCAGTTTTAGAATGAGGCCAACAGTGTGGTTCTCAGAGTGAAGAGACAGAAAGAATGCACACGCCAGCTGATGTGATATTGCTGAGGTCTTCAGCCAAACAATCCTAATGCTAGACTTCCTTTTTTGTGCTATAATAATTTTATTTCTCAGGGCACCTGGTTGACTCAGTCACTTAAACGTCTGACTCTTGATTTTGGCTCAGGACATGGTCTCACGATTTGTGAGTTCAAGCCCCACATCAGGCTCTGTCTCCCTCTCTCTCTCCCCCTCCCCCACTCATGATGTTTCTCTCTCAAAATAAATAAATAAACTTAAAAAAAAAACAAAGAAACAAAGCCAGCATTAAAAAAATAACAATAATTGTATTTCTCTAATCTGAGTCAGACTTTCTATTATTAAGAGCCAAAAGCATCTGATTTAACACAATGGGAAAAATAACCATCCTGTTTCGGAACAGTGCCCGAGTGGGGGGAATTATTTCTCAATTTTAATGAGCAGATGCTAGGAAAATTTCAAGATTACTGGAAGAGTCCTATGCCAACAAGAAGAGGTGAAAGCAGAATAGAAAAGGACACATGGCATTATGTGGTTAATCATCAAGAAAGCTTATACCACCTCCTTTAGCCTGAGAATGCTTTATAAGGAATTCAGAATTTTCTGCATACCCCAGGGAATGTGGGACAGAGGGGCAGGTAAGACAGTTGAAGATGTGCCTTGTGACCTGAATTAAGGGGATCCTTGTGCTAAAGGATGTGGTGATTTGTAGTAGAGGGCAGCAGGGTGGGCCACTCAAGATAAAGTTTGAATGGGAATCATTGCCATGTTCCAGAGGAGGAGCATCACCAGTAAGACCCCAAAAGAAGAACAATTCAGCCAGAGCACACCAGGAATTACACAAGACCCATCAGCATTGGATGCAATATGACTAGAGTTTGCCAGGTAAGGTGAGGTCACTAAAAATCAACAGAGAACCACAAGTAGGGAAGAATGTGAACTTCTTCCTACACCCAAACCTTGTATCAGAAGGGAAGATCAGGCTATGAGACCAACTGAGAAAGAAGAGATATGATCTTGGTAGAGCATCTGGAGTTAGAAATACTTAATCATTTTCCCAAATGAGACTGCTTAATTCATTATGACAGATTGCATCATTTGCCCTATCTGGTATCCATGTCCTTTATCATGTGACTTCACAACTCCTCTTTCTAACAAGGCAGAGTCTAGGGCAGCATCTATTTCCACACCCCTGGATCTGGAGTTGGCCATGTGACTTGTTTTAGTGAATAGAATGAAGCTGAAAGGCTATGTCCCAGTTCTATGTCTAGGTCTGAAAAGGCCTTCTGTGTTTCCATTTGCTTGTACTTTTGTGTCTGCCACCATCATGAAAACATGCCTAGGCTTAAAAGTTATGTGGAGGGAAGCTGAGTCACCCTGGTCATCCCAGCTGAAGTCATCTTAGATCACGTCTGACAGCCAGACATCCCCAAATGTATTAGCTTTCTATTGCCACTGTAACAAATTACCATAATTTTAGCAGCTTAAAACAACACAAATTTATTATTATAGATCTGGAGGTCAGAAGCCTAAAATGAGTACACAGAGCAGCATTCCTTCTGCAGGCTATAGAGAAGAATTTATTTCCTTGTCTTTTCCAGCTTTTAGAGGTTGCCTATGTTTTTCTGACCCATGAATGCCTCCTTCACCTTCCAAACTAGCAGCATAGCATCTTCTCTCCTGTGTGACTTCCTGGTGATCTCCTATAAGAACACTTGTGTTTATTTATATCGGGCCCTCCCAGATACTCAAAGATCTCTTCATCTCAAGATCCTTGACTTGATCATATCTGCAAAGTCCCTCCTGTATGTAAGATAATACATTCACAGGTTCTGGGGATTAGGACATGTACAACTTTGGAAACCATTATTCTACCATACCAGTTATAGGAGCAAGCCAGACCAAGATCAGCAGGTACAGATTGGTGAGAAGTAAATGTTCATTGTTTTGTGTTATTAGGGTTTTTGACATCCTTTGTTCAGTGGCATTATTGTGCCAGTCAATAACTGATACATGGTGGCAATTGAGCTATCCTTTTCTGGCGAGTTTACGATTATAACCTGTCAGTTACAGTGAAAACCAAAGAGGGGGTGCCTGGCTGGCTCAGTAGCTGGAGTGTGTGACTCTTCATCTCAGGGTTGTGATTTTGAGTCCCATATTGGATGCAGAGATTTCTTAAAAACAAAATCTTTAAAAACAAAATGAAAACCATAGTACAAATTGGGAACAAAACAGTAAATAAAGTTACTTTCTTTCATTCTTTTGGGTTTTTTTTCTCTTTTTTCTCTCTCTTTTTTTTTACTTTTTCATTATGGAAAAAAAGAGAGCATGTAGAAAAACAAAATCATAGAAAAGAATTAAAAGGCACTTCCAATCCTACCATTTTGAGATCATTATTACCGATATTTTGGTGCATATCTATGCAGAATTTTTCAAATATTTAATACTTGAAAATTCTCTTCTATGACATCCAGTGGAAGTTTGACCTGACCCAGGAAAGTTCTCCTTCCATCTGAAACACACAGAAATGCCAGAACAAGTCTACTAGAAAATAACAGCACGAGTGAGAGAAGGTCAGAGTTACTGCATTACAAAGACTTATACGGTTGGGAAGAAGGAAGAAGAAAGATGCAGATTAACTTGAGATTTCTTAAGTATACATCTTAAATCTTTCAGGTTAACCACTAAAATGTGGCATCTCAACCAATGGAAGAAGCCAAAGGAGATGGACCCAGCAAAATTCAGGGGCAGGGAGAAGCAGCAAAGAAAAATCTCCCAAATGGAATGCACAAAATAGGATGGCAGAGAGAAGTCCAAACATACCAGTAATTATGATAATACAAAGAGATTATACACAAGGTACAGACAATCAAATTGGTTTTAAAAAATCCATATTTGCTACTTTCCAGAGATTCACTTAAAGTAACAAGACTCAGAAAGGCTGGAAACCAGGAGATGGGAAAGGCATTTGATATATATCAGGCAAATGCTGAAGACTGCTGGCCTTGCACACGGCAGAGATATGAACACAGTCACGTAAAAACTGCAGCACTGTTTATACTAGAGAAAATGTGGAAATAACCCAAAGAGCTGTGAAAAATGGAATGGGTAAATAGGTTATGTACTCGCATGATAGAATGCTACATAGCAGTTACAGTGACTGAACTAGAATCCTATGAATCAACATAGACAGATATTTTAAATGTTGAATGGAAAAAGAAATAGAAAAATATTACATTCAGTCCGATAACATTTATCCATATGAAAAAGCAACTCTATATATTTCTCATATGTATGTGGCAAAAATATAAACATCTGGGCTGGGTGATATATACATCACATCTATGACAGTTTGAACAGGGAAAAGATGAGGTAAATAGAATAAACAAGACTTTAGCTTTATATTCTAGTTATTTTAACTAAAAATTCTGAAGGAGATATAATTAATTAATGTTTGTTTCATCATTTCATCTAATTTGCTGTACTTTTAAAAACATTTCAAGGTACAGTTCCTTAAAATAGAGTGAGGGATATTTTCTCTAAGGCTTTGTTCAGTGCCAAAGTTCTGATTCTACTATCATATCTAATATATAAAGGAAAGGAAGAAAAAAAGAGAAAATCGTAGTGCTTTGGAATCTGTAAACAAATATTAAGCATTATTTACTATAGAAGAAAAGGGAAACCCCTAAATGTCTCGAAATAATAAAATTGACATGTACCTTTGGGGGAAGTATTAAATAGCTGTTAAATTCATGTTCTTAAAAAATATTTCATGACATGACAAATGTTCACAATAAACTATGGAATTGATTATATAGGGTACAAAACTGCATATACATATATATTTACATATTCACATAAAAAATTGAACTGCTCCTTGGCTGCTGGCATTATGGGTAACATTAGCTATATTTTCCACAATAAGTAGTATTATATGCATTACTTTTAAGTTAAAAAAATTAATTAAAGGGGGCTAGTTTCACCAAAATCGTAAATGGATAAGAATCATATAGTTTAAAACATAAGAAGTTTTTTGTTTTTTGTTTTTTGGGTTTTTTTTTTTTTTTTTTGTAACTAAGTGACAAGTGTAAATACACTGGCTCATTAGAAATGATGCAGATTATAGTGTTATTTAGTTAACTTCTGCCTCTCCCTTCCCACCTAAGGGCCCATTTGTTGTGGATTCAGGATAGAAAAAGATCAACAGGCTGATTGAGAGAGTTGATGAAGCCAAATGTGGCAAGCATGATCCATACTGCACTCACCCCTATCACCAGGAGTATAAGGGGATGGGTCAATAGAGACATTTTTATCTAATAGAGATTTAGATTCTAAGACTGAGACATCCTGGTCTCACAGAGCATGGTCATCCATACCACTGGGGCTGCATGGCATTTGCCTCAAGGAGTGCCTCCTCCTGGCTAAGAACCTGATTGCTTCTGGCCTTGGAACAGGCTTTTCGCAAGGACAGTCTTTTTCTCTGGTTTATATCCCACCCCCACTCTGGATTTTGATATTGAAACAAAGAATTCTATTTTTTTTTTCCTGTGGAGTGCTATTTCTTTACTTTTTTAACACAAAAGAAGCAAGCTTGGTGAGTTTGATCACTTCTCAACAGTCTTAAAAAGCTAACCTGGAGGGCTGAGGGCCTAGGAATTACCACGTTGGAGGCCTCTGTGAAGTACAGATTTAGGTGACCAACATATTTCAGACAAAAACTCAAATGAGCATCCATGCTGACAACTTTGCTCCTTCTCAAAGCAGAGAGACTCAGAAACCAGTGAAAACAGAGATGGAAGAAGAAAGGACACCTGTCTTCGGGCACACAGATGGCAAACACTAAATGATTTGCTCCATTGTCACTGATAACATTACTGATATTAGTAGATAACAAACAACATTAAATGTCTTCACTCTAATAAACTCACGAAAAAGAAGAAAGGAAGGAAAGAGGGAAGGAGGGAAGGAAAGAAAGAAAGAAAGAAAGAGCTGCACCTGACACCACAATGTCACTTGGAACCTAGCCTCGGTTTAATAAGAGTAACTGAATCACTGAGAATGTTTTCTTGTCCCAGGCTTACCACTAGGACTGGTTCTTTAAAAACTATGGGCAGGGGGGCACCTGGGTGGCGCAGTCGGTTAAGCGTCCGACTTCAGCCAGGTTACGATCTCACGGTCCGTGAGTTCGAGCCCCGCGTCAGGCTCTGGGCTGATGGCTCATGATGGCTCAGAGCCTGGAGCCTGTTTCCGATTCTGTGTCTCCCTCTCTCTCTCTGACCCTCCCCCGTTCATGCTCTGTCTCTCTCTGTCCCAAAATAAATAAACGTTGAAAAAAAAATAAAAACTATGGGCATTTCTTTTCTTCATGATCTGAATTTCCTTGCTTTTATCAGTACACAGAAGACTCTGCGATGAAACAAAACTTAGTTGAACTACTGCACTGCCTACTGCTGCAGCTTGGGTTGGAAATTAGACTTTGTGCCCAGGAATAGTGGAAAGGGGCAGCTGTTCGGGGTCCTGCTTCTGCCCCTCAGCCAAGGAGCTCTGTGGATACCTACCAGACTGTTCACTTAGTTGGAGTCCATGGATGGACCAGCAGCACACACCCTGGAGCTCTGCCAATTCCCAAGAGAGGACCTATTTACCACACACTTTGTTTGCTGACTGCAATATTCTTGTTAGAACGTATTTATTGCTTCCCTAAACACTCAAATCATCTTCCTAGGGGAAGCTTGCATATCCTTTGTGGAAACACATGTATCCCATGTTGAATTTCTTGCAACATGCTGAACTGCTGAGTAGAAGTTACAGAGGCTTTATCTTTTGACACAGATGTATGTTGTGAAAAGAGCAACCACAAGGCAACCACCCAGAGACTGTTGAGTAGGGAACAATCTTTCTCTCTGTGGTAGAAACATATATAAGAAGACAATTAGGGGATACATGTGTGTATCTATATGTAATTTTTGGTAAAAAGCAATGATCAAAGAATACAGGTGTCACAATGGAATACGATGTAAGTAAAAAGCAATAATCAAGGAATACAAGATTCACAAAAGAGTCCAAACTTTGGACAGTGCAAAGATGTCACCATCAGCCACTCTACCATTTTCATGTCCAGTTAAATAATGGGGAGTAGCTGTGGGAGGAATGCCATTGCAAAAACTTACTTCCATAAGACTATTTTTAAAACTTCTGTGAGGTTCTGGGTGCCTGGGTGGCTCAGTTGGTTAAGCATTCACCTTCAGCTCAGGTCATGATCTTATTATTCGTGAGTTCAAGCCCCATGTCAGGCTTTATTTATGTGGACAGCTCAGAGTCCGGAGCCTACTTCAGATTCTGTGTCTCCCTCTCTCTCTGCCCTCCTCCCCTCACCCTCTGTCTCTCTTTCTCTCTCAAAAACAAAGATTAAAAAAAAAAAAAAACTTCCATGAGGTTCAAGAAATTAAACAATATGCTTGATGTAGCCTTTGGACTATGTATTTCCCACTTCAGAGTCAGACCTAGCCTGATTAATCATTTGCTAATACAACCCAGATATGATAGAACTCTGTTGTGGACCATTCTTGGTCTGGAAGAGGTAGCAGTGTGGCTTCTGATGCCTTGAAGACTAATGTAAATCTTTACTGTAAGTTTCCTTAAAGATGTAATATGGGGGCTGGCCACAGTGAGTGGCCCATAAAACATTGGTAATATCCTCTACCAGGTACCGCTCTCCAATGTCTTCCAGAAAGAACAACCGCTCAACTTTCTCCCTGCCTCTCCATACATCCCTTTCAGTATCATGGGGATTCTTACCATTCCCTCATTTCAGACTCTCTGTAATGCCTGCCCACTGTGCTGGATGTGGGAATTCCTAGCACATTACACTTTATAGCACTCTTATTCTTTGGAGAATTATCTCCTTTTCCATTCCCAACTTTAAGTGAAATTCTAGTAAATCAAATTATTTTACTATGGTAAAAGGCAGAACTTTCTACCTCTAAGGGGTGGGCTATACTTAAGCTTGTTTCTAAAGAATACAGTTATGGAAGGAGAAAGAAGTAACTTAATAGCTGAGAACTCTGGCAAACATTACCTTAGCCAGGTGATCAAGGTTAACATCATCAGTAATAAGTCATATTGATTATATGGGCCCTTGATAGAATGTGTTTTAAAAATTCCACTTTGCCTCTGTGGTCATCCTCTGTAACCCATAACCCACATCTAACCATGGAAAAACAAAACAAAACAAACGGAAAGATATTCTACAAAATACTTGACCAGTACTCTTCAAAACCGTCAAGGTCATCCCAAAAAAGCAGTGTGAGAAAGTGTCATAATCCAGAGAAGACATGAAAACTAAATGAATCAGGATTCAAATGAATCCTAATTGGGTCTTGGAACAGAAAAAAGATCATTAAGGAAACACCAATGAAATCGGAATGAAATATGGGGATTGAGGGGCTTTATTTTGTCTTTGTTGTTTTTTTTTTTTTAATTTTTTAATGTTTATTTACTTCTTGAGACAGAGAGAGACAGAGCACGAGTGGGGGAGGGGCCAAGAGAGAGGGAGACACAGAATCCAAAGCAGGCTCCAGGCTCCAAGCTGTCAGCACAGAGCCCAACGCGGGGCTCAAACTCACAAACCGTGAGATCACGACCTGAGCCGAAGTCGGTCGCTCAACCGACTGAGCCACCCAGGCGCCCCTGTCTTTATGTTGTTAAGAAAAGGATCACCAATCTTTTGATCTGGACCAGGTATCTAGTGAAAGCACAAATTTTAGTTGTCCTGCCAGGGGACATAATGACTGTTAATTAAATTTGCCCCAGATAAATTTCCAGTTTTCATGTCTTGACTTGCCAAATTGTTACATTAAAAAAAAACAAAAACAAAAACAAAACACAACAAAGTTAGTAGTCAAACATTATCAAAATAAAAGGTAAAGCAAACTTTACTAGCATATCTGGAAGAAAAACAAAAGAGATCCACTTTCTAACTCAGCACATTTATTTATTTATTTATTTTTATTATTAAAATTTTTTTAACATATATTTATTCTTGAGGGAGAGAGACAGAGTATGAGTGGGGGAGGGGCAGAGAGGGAGGAATACACAGACTCTGAAGCAAGCTCCAGGCTCTGAGCTGTCAGCACAGAGCCCGACGTGGGGCTCAAACCCAGGAGCCGTGAGATCATGACCTGAGCTGAAAGATGCTTAACCGATGGAGCCACCCAGGCACCCCAGCATAGCGTTTAAAGAAAGCCTTTCTTCTCTCTAATTTTCATATATCCTGTAGCTTGTCTAGCCTTTCTTGTTCTCTAAATCCTTTTCTTTCTATTCCCTACTTCTGCTCTTTCTGAAACCCCACCGCACATTTTCCTCTTGCTTCTTCCAAACTTGCTCTACCCACTTTTCAGATTCATCTGTCTCTGAAAGCCTGGGAGTCTACCCAGTGAAGACAGAGTTCCCCAGGGGAGAGGAGACAAACTTAGTAATAAAAGAAAAAATTCCCCTTAGAAGGGGTAGGAAGGGAATAAGGGTAGGCTGACAACTCCATGAATTAATATGAATTGCTCCCATCACAAATATAAACAGTTGGCTTTGATATACAGCCCAGCATTAAAGAACCATAGCAAAGACTGAGGATGAAAAGTACATCCAGAGGAAAAATTAGGATAGTCTTGGTTCAGAACAGTCTTGGACCTGGCATTTAAGTGGTAAATCCTATGCTTTGTGCAGAGAGAGTCTATGTCTGCCCTATTTTCCGTTGTGTCTCAGTGCCTGGTCCAGAGACAGAATCCCAATATATTTGATGGGTGACTTTGAGAATAAGAGTATCCATTTCTTTCACTGTAAAGCAGCAAATGTAGACAATGTCTGCCTTAGTTACTTCACAGAGATTTTGCCAGGAGTCAAGCAAACTTGCATCATGTGGGAAATAACTAAAAAAGAAGTGTAGTAAACAAAACATCAGTGTGGAGGCCAGAATAGGCCTCCATCATCAGAGGGGGCTTAAATGAGCCCACTGGCTGCCCATCAGATGGGAAAGTTTGGGTCAAAACATCTCTGAGTTCTCATTGGCTCACTGCCATGCGACTTTGAACGCCTCCTGTCAAAAAGTGAAGTTGTGACTTGCTTTGAAAAATAGAATGTGATGGAATGAATGCCAGTGTGCAAGTTCTGAGCCCAGATCTCAAGATTCCTTGTGTCATTTTCCTCTCACTCTTGGAATCCTGCCTCCACCATGTGAATAAGCCCAGGCTAGGCTGCTGAAGGATGAGAGATGCAAGGCCTAGTCACCCCCACAGCCCCAGCCAACAGCCAGCCCAGTTCAGAAACAGAGCCACTTAGCTTGAACAGAAACTGACTGCAGATGCCGAGTGAGCCCAGCTGAGACCAGAACAGTCCAGCTAATCTCACTCAAAATGCTGGCCTGTAGATTAATGAGCCAGATAAATCATGTTTTTAAGCTACCAAGGTTGGGGTGGTTTGTTCTGCCACGATGGCTACAAACAAGATGAGAGTTGAGATGATACAACTCTCAAATCGAAACTTCCGTGAGTCAATTACTCTTCTCTCACTTGTACCTTCAGACAGAGGGCACATTTTCCAGGAAGGTGCCCCTGACCAAGAAAGCATCCAATGTCTTGTCTTGATGGTCTGTTGACTGCTTGTTTGGGCCATATAACCTCCTGTATCATTATCACATTGGCAAATTTTAAAAAGCTCTAATAGACATGGTTAAAATTTACTTCACACATTATCCCTCAGACCTATTTACTTTGGCCTCAAGCTTTTTCTTATTGACTTAAGAGTGAGATACTCATGACTTTTGATGTGCACGAAAGAACAAACTGGACTGGAACACGTCTGTTTTTGGTTTCAGCACCCCTCTCTTTTGAGAACTACCATCCTTGAAGGTGTATGGCTTCATCTTGTTTTCTTTAGGTGCTTGGGACCATTCACTGTGAATATGCAAGCTCATTTATTTATGACCTTTCAGATCACAACTCTGTTCTCTGCATTTCAAGGTAATATCTAGTTATATAACAGATTAATTCTGCTATGATGTGGCACATCATAGAAAACTCAGCTCAAATTGGCTTCAGTGAAAAGGGGAATTTATTTGTTTCTGTTACGGAAGGGTATCTGGCTTCAGGCATGGTTTTTTAGGTTTCAGTCTTTCTCATCCCATCAATAATCTCTCTTTTCTTCTGTGTTGCCTTCATTTACAGGCAGGCTTTCTCCATGTGGTGACAAAAATGGCTGCAGTGAGCCCAAGACTCTTCTGTTTTCTGCTGAATAATTGCAGCCCAAAGAGACCATCCCCTTCTATTTCAGCAAAGTCTTGAGGTTGATTCTCATTGGACCTCTTCGGGTCACATGTCACGCCTCAACCACTGAACCACTTACTTTCTACAGGGGAATGGACCATGCTAACTGGTCAAACTGGTGGGTTCTTATCCCCTAAAAAAACATGGTGTGGAAGGTGATGGTGGGAGGTGATCCATCAACTCATGTGGTTGAAGACAGAGTGGGGGGCAGGGCTTCCAGAGGAATATCAGGTGCTGTTATTAGAAAGGAGAACAGTTATGGGCAGGCAAAATCAGCAGTTACCATTACAACAGCGTTTTTCAATCCCACAGTACACTGCAGTCACCTGGGGGAACTTTTAGACAAGACCACCACCAGTAGTGATCTACTTGGTCTGAGGTGTGGCCTGGGCATCAGTAGTGGTTTAAACTCTCCAGGTCATTCTAACAAACAGCTAAGTCAAAGATTGCTGCAGTAGGGCTATTAATAGCTAATTAAGCCTTAACCCTGGGGAATTCCTTGAAGTGCTATCCATCACTCTAAAGGACTGCATCTCTCAGGGTAGAGTTTTCAACACTGGAGAAAGGAGTCTGTGTGGTGCAGTAGATGTGGGAGTGAACTGGGGTAGACGGACAGGAAGGTCTGATTGCCCCCAATTCGAACTACATTAGCAACCATCTGCTCTGTACACAAGCTGCCAGCTGTGATCACGACAAAAATTAAATTTTGAGAAACCTTTTGGTCTCCAAAGCCAAAGAACCCATTTTATGAAACACCCCGAATTACAGAATGAAAGGTACAAGGTTAGCTACCCTGTCAGATGCCACCACTCCTGTGGTCAAGTGTAAAGACGCTTGGGGGGTCCCTGGCATCATTCAACCTGTTGAGTCCATGCCTGACTCCCCTGTCCCCCATCAGAGGGAGGTGGAACAGCCATCACATCTATGCTTGTGCAGAGTGTTTTCTTCCAGCTGGTTGGAGGAGGCAGATTCTCCTCATCTTTCTAGCGAGGAAAAGTTCTGGCCAATCACAAGAAGCCAACTTGAGACTGCAAATGTGGGGATGAGATGGCAAAATCTGTTTTTGGAGCTGCAAGAGACACTCCTCTCCATGCGCAGAGCTGCCCCAGAAAGCTTGTTTGTCAGGCGGGAGCTGGCAGCTGCTCGCTGCCCTGGGGTGGGGGCAGGGTGGGGGTTTCAGAGGCTTCTCGATGCCTGGGTATCTGCACCCAGAATTCCACATTTGCCTTTACCAGGGTCCAGGCCCTGAACAAATCACAATGTGGGGCTTCCCCCCAGAACTTCTATTTTGGAGAAACCAGGAATGGAGAATGCTCAGGGGTGGGCAGTGGAATGCAGTAGGCAAGGTAATGGATTGGAAAAACAAGCCCCAACACATGGATTCCTGTTCTGTCTTCCTCTACTTGGGCATATGACAGAGCCTCCCTGAACCTCAGTTTCCTCATCTGTTAGATGGAAGGCTGGGTTTGAGAATCCCCCAGACTCTGCAAATTCTGAGGTTATGATGGTAAAGAAGGGAGGGGCCACCAATCTGCTTTGCTTTGGGGGCAACTGATGGTGTGAAGCTAGTGGAGTGCTTATGGCCTCTGCCAATTTTAAGAGTGAGACAACCCCTTTCCTCCCCATCTTTTTCTTCCCCCTTTGTCCTTTTCTTCCCCTCTGATCATCATCACTATCCTTCAAGGAGCAAAAACACTGGGGATGATGCCCCAGGTGTGTGAGGGGCAGCTAAGCCAAATCTTCACATATACCCACGGCTTTAATTCCTGTATCACACAGGGCGATGGTTTGCACTTCTGCAGACACGGAGGCTCTAGTCGGCTTCCTCTCTGTTCTTCTCTCCTGCCCTGACTCCCTCCTCCCTCCTCCCTCTCCCTTCCCTCCTCCCTCTCCTTTCCCTCCTCGGCTGTTTACTGATCCCCCAAGTCGTGATGACGTGCCAGGCACTGTGCCAAGTGCGAGGGCCCCGAATTCATCAGGGGGTGGATTAGAAAGCTCTGCCCTAACGGAGTCTCCTGGGGGCAGATGTGGAAATAAACAAACAGTGACTGTACAGCGACAATACTGCGCCCCGAGGGCTCCGGCGGAAATGAGCACAGGCTCTTCGGAAAGCCCACAGGACGACCCCTGACCCAGGGGATGCCTCGCCTGCGCCCCTGGCCTCCCAAGCAGACAGCAGGGGCGCGGGGGAGGCGCGGCCCCAGCCGGGCCCGCCGCCAGCCCCGCCTGTGCCGCAGTGAGTCAGGAACCCCGCCTCCCGGCCTGCTCCCGCGAACGAATCACCACCACCCAAGTCACTGCGGCACAGCCCGCCCGAGCCCTCCCGCCCACGCCCTCGCGGCGTCTCTCCTCCTCCACCTCCCCCACCCCCCCCACCTCCCCCCCTACCCCCGCCACCCCGGGCCTGCTCGCGCCTCGCCTCCCGCGCCCTCGCCTTCTGCTCGCCCAGAGGAGCTGGCTCCCCGACCTTCCGCCCGCAGCCCCAGCCGCGGCTGCTGGAGGGAGGCCAAGGGGGTGCGGGTGGCTGCCTGCTGAAGGGAGGCGCTCGCAGAGCTGCAGTGTTCCTTTGCATCAGGAACGTGGCCGGGGGAAAGGAGAGAAACAGAAATGGTGAAATGACTCAGGATTCTTGAAGGAGCTAAGCACAGCGGGTGCGGAGGGCTGGCTCCAGAAGGAGGGCTGGGACGAGAGGGGCCTTGCCAATCTCTTGAGTCTCAAACGCGGGGGCTCTGCCCCAGCCCCGAGCTCGAATTTCTGCGGGAGGGTAGAAATGCAGTAATAATGTATAACTCTAAAAATATCAAACTGATGTATTTGGATGAATTCACACCAAGCAGGTGACCCAGAAAAAGGAAATAAGATCTGAAAGTCTTGAGCATCCACAGAATAATTGCTCTGTTGGGCAAAGGCCAAGTGCCTTAACCCTACTGGCTTTTCCAGATGACTTTTTTTGGGAAGAAAGGCTGGTAGCAGGAAGTGAAAAGCAGCAAACAGAGTCTTTTGTGTCTGAAACCACTTAAAGGACTCTTCTCGGAAAATCCACCCTGATATGGGGGGCTCCAAGTGGGGTCACCAGGTTTTGCAGGATCTCCTGCAGTGGCTGGAATCTGTCTTTCCCTAGTCAACTAGTAGCCTAATGGCAGGGGAATGGCGCAGCCTTGGGCCTCTGGGACAAAAGAGCTACTGCAGTTGTAGACGTGCCTCACCCAGATGGGCCGTGACCTGCTCAGCAAAGTATATAAGGGGATCTCAGCTCAGAGAGGGGGGCCGTGCAAAGCCTAGTTTGTTTCTCTAGTCCCTACCAGCTGGTTTCCAGATAAGAAAAGCCTAACCTGCCTTCATAGAGCAGGCAAAGTTATGTTCCTGGAAACCAAGTTGGATCATAATGTCACCCGCTCAGATGCCACCACTGGCTTCCCTCCCAAGTTACTACCAACCCTAAAGGTCCCTCCATGATGGCAGTTACCTGTCACCTCCTCCCTTTCCACTCTCTTCCCTTCCTCCCTCCGCTCCAGCTATACTGGCTCCCTCTCTGTTCTCTGAACACACCAGTCTCCCCCTACTTCAGGGCCTTCCCACATGCTGTGCCCTTCATCAAGAATTCTCTTCCCCCAGGTATTTTATCTCAAAAGACCATCTATCCAAAATAGCATCCTGTCCACAGCACCTCTGCTCTCCATCTCTGCCAATCTCCTTACTGTTTTCATGTCCTCCTTATATGTTTATTTATTCATCATCAATCTCCCCTAGCACGTGAGTTCCCTGAGGGCAAGAACTTTGTCTTGTGGACTGTTCTAATTCCCAGTGCCTGGCAAGTTGTAGGTGCTCAATAATTATTTTTGGAAAGAATGGGGTTGGGATAGGTCAAGGAATTTGCTCAGCTTCACACAGTTAGTAGAACAGTCAGGAGCTGAACTCGCATCACCTCCTCCTGACCTAGAACTTTTCTACTGCATTATGCTTAAGCTGGTTATTTGGAAATGATCTCGAAGTGGAATCAGATTGGACAGTGGCTGCTGAGGAAGCTGCATACCTTCTCAAGATGCAGTCTTTAGGGACTTCCAAATATTCTATCACTCTGTAATGTAAATATTTATAGATGCAGTAAGTTCCAGTAGATGTTGAGCGGTTCATGACGTGGTGCCAACCTTGGGTTTCTCCCGACATTTCTTCTTTAATCACCTTTGAAGGCATGACTGAAAGTTGAGATTTGTAGAGTTTAGGGCTTTTGCACTGAAGTTCATTTTACCCACTAAGGCTGGAGCTATTTTTTGGAAGAGTGAATCCTGCTAACTGAGCCCAGAATGATAAGATCTGTATCAATGTGATGGAATATCACTGACAGTTATTTGGGCGATTATGGGCATTCTAAGTGGATCAGTTTCCTTGTGGCCATTTTTTTTTTTTTGAGCCATAACAACTATTTTCTTAGCAATTATCTATTTTCTAAGTTTGAAAATTGTAAAGGATGTCCAAGAGTTTCAGCAGTGCTAGGACTTTTTAAAATAACACAATCCAAAGAAATAACTTCCAGAGTTGGAGACAGGAAAACTGGGTTTGCATCTGCCTGGTCTGTACACCAGCTCTGTGACCCTCTTTGTATTCCAAGTGGTCATTTGAAAAGGAGGGCTTGTGCTATCTGCCTGAGATCACTGTGGTAAGGGTCAGGTGAATGAGTGTACAATAAAGTGCTTTATAAGCAGTACAACACTGGGTACAACACTCAGTGCCTTGTATGATACTGTTAGAAAGAATATTAAAAAGAAAACTAAGAATTAAAGTCCAGCCTTCTAGAGCTGCAGCCAGAGTGGGGGGCTATGTACAAAATACAGTGCACTGGGGCACTTTAAAAATGGGGCTGAGAACCCAAATGGAAAATCTGCGGATATCAAGACTCAAGTCTGAAACAAGCACTGTGCCAGAGACTGGGGCGGGGAGGTGGGGTGGGAGGGAGAGTGTGATCAGTGAACAAATTTGGAGATTTGTGATGGCTGAATCATAGGGCTGGAACCAGTGGGAGTTGGAGGGAGCAGACAAATGGATGACTTTTGATCAAACAGAGATGAAACAGAGTGGAAGGATGGAAGGCTGGGTAGGGCAGATGCTAGTTCCTATCTTCTTCCCCTCTTTCATTTGGCAAACATTGTTGAGTGCTGGCCAGGTGTGAGACATAGTTTTTCCATCATCTCCAGGAAACTGTCCTCAGATAACTGATGAATAGCCAAGTCCTTCTTCTGTAAGCGGGCTGGTATTGATACACCCTCCCCCAACCACCCCAGCTTGGAATAGCTGATGAAGGAATAGGGGATTTGAATCTCTTAAACACCTAGAAAAGCATATAACTTTCTATAGATGGAAGCCTGCTGCAGCTTTCTAAGGAAACAGAAGAACTGGAGATTATGATGCATCCAACAAAGCTAAAATGGCAGAATCAGGCCAAATAAAGTATCCAATCTTACCCTTGATTTATATATTTATCCGTTACTATACTATGTTTTCTACCAGTTGCCTGCTTTTGTGCTGTCTGTTTTAGTCAATAAGCCACAAGGGGATAGGCAGTCTGTCTTCCTAGAACATTCAGCACCAGGTCACTATGTAAAGAAGCCTATAGGAAATATTGTCTAATGACAATGTGTTTTCCCTAACATGCTAATTATAAAATAGCCTTCAAATGCCCAGATTTTTCATTCATTCATTAAATATTTATTTGGCTCTTACAGTGTTCTCTTTAGTGGGTGTAACTCAACCTACCTTGTTTTTACTACCATTGGGGTCCGTATTAGTAGCTTTTCATAGTCCTATGATGATACAATCCTGATATCGAAACTCTTGCTAATCTAAGAGTTAAGAAGAGGTGGTGATTCACTGACTGGAAAAAAAACAGAGAGTAAAGATAACAAAGGGCAGGCCCTATTTGCACTGTATTGGAGATGGGAAGATGAAAGAAAGGTAAAGGATTGGTTATTGCTATATAACATATCAGCCCAGAACTCAGTAGTTTCAAACATTTTTTTTTCTGGCTTATGTGTCACTGGTTGGATGGAAGTTGGTTGATCTAGGCTGAGTTTCAGATGGGCTCAGCTTAGAGCTGCAGATTGGGTCTATATCTGTACACATGTCTTTTTCGTTGGTTCAGTGAGCAGCTTTGGGCAGGTAATAGGAATATGAAAGGGCAAACCCAACTACAGAAGTTCATTTCAAATCTTTGCTTGCATTATGCTTGCTAACGTTTCATTCGGTAAAGCAAATCATATTGCTACATCCATCATCAGTGAAGCAAGGAAATGTATTTTGCCTCTAGTTGGAGGAATTGCGAAAGGTTGTGGGGACAAGGAGAGGTGAAGCACTAGTATCGATAATGCATAATTAGAATCTAGTTTCTGTATTTGGAATGTTTCCAGAATATGGGAATATCACTTTATTCCACCCCCTGTTGTTCTAACTCATTAAAGCAGTTAATCCATGGATTAGGCTGTTCTAGCAGCAGTTGGAATTCTTCCCCAGTGAAGGCTCTTTTGGCTGTTGATTCATTGGCAAATGCCAGATCAGATGCATCACTAGACACAGAATCAAAAAGTCTTGGGTTCAAGTCCCAGTGGCACCACTTACCATCTGTGTATCCCCAAGTGGTCATTTAACCTCACTGAGCCTCCATTTCCTCATCTGTAAAATGAGGGTAAGAATTCATGTTCAATTTATCTCATATGGTTGTTATAAAATCCAATCAAATGAAATCATAAGTATGAAAGTGTTCTGTAACTGGAAATGACTTCACTTACAAGATAGTATTATTGTGGGGCAAAGAGATCAGTACCTTCTGCTGGGTACTGTTTGTGTTAGAGATTTCTAGAAGTCCATCTTCTTAACTAGTTCCACTGATGGAGTGATTTGCATTACTGTTGTGCCCTTCCAGCCCTTGTTGCTGGGGCAGCCAGATTGAAGTATGAGTACTTTGAGTTGAGGTGGGATAGTCAAGGTTGACTTCTTGAGGAAGGGCCACAGAAAGAGGTGGTGAAGCCAAGGAGAAATCAGCCCACTTCTTGTTCTACTGAATGTTAATTCTGCCATCATTGGCCTTTTTGGGGTCTCATGGCATGGAAATGTTAAGTCCATGTCCTTTGTTGCAATTTTGACTTCTCTCTTCCTGGTTATTTTCCAGTGGTTTCTCTGGAGGTTGGAACATGCTATGGAGGCCAACACCACAAATACGAAATAATGCACGGTTTTGGAAAGTGTCTTGTAGTTTCCTTTGCTTGGCTTTCATTTCAGTTATAAAATTCTTGATTTTCATGAATTCACCAAAAAACACATACTTATTTAACAACCTTAGCAGCCTAAATTATACATATTCATATCTGGAATGCCATCTGTTCTATCTCTTGGAATGAGTTGGTTCCTAGGTGTGTGCCACCAACCTCATCCAGGAGGTGGCCTGGGGAGTCCATATGGCTTCTGGCATTTTCCTGGCCACACCGGTACCTGGGCTCAGGCCCAGGAAGTGGTTTGGGATTAGGGATAAGCAACAAACTGAATGGACTAAGGCTGGATCTGCAGTATAACCTGACTTTTCAGGCTCTTTCTGAAGGGAGAAGGAAAGGTCATATGATTTTTTTCTTTTACATCCTGTGACAAAACTCACTGTGTGAGAGGGTTCCTCTCCAGGGTAACTATTTAGGCAAGGCCACTAAATGCAGTGGTATAATCTCAGGTTCTCTAAGAAGAAACACCCTACACCACATCCAGGATAGGTTATATAGAGTAGAAATGTGAGCAGGTGAAACAAAAAGTCAGTTAAACCAAAATTAATGAGAGTGGTCTGATGGAGGTACAGTGTATGAAATCAAGATTCCTTAGTTCTATCCCCAATTTTGTCCCTAACTAGCTGTGGAGTCTTGAGTGATGCATTTCACTGATCTGTGCCTCAGTTTCTTCAACTGTCACAGGAGTGAACTGGCCCTTAAAGTCCTGTCCAGCTTTGTCATCTAAGACTTTCATGCCTTCCCTGTCCTTACTGGTAACATGAGGAGATTGTGCCATGTTACCTGGAAGGTGCTGACTCCTTTATCCCATGATTGCACTTTCTAATAGCAGTAAAATGGAATTACACTGGACTCAATGCAAGCCCTGTTGGCCATATGTGCTCTTTGGCAAGAATTTAGTATTGGAAGACAGAAAGGAACACAAAAGAGAAGTGGACCTTTTCCCATTGGCATTAAAGTGAATATTTTGTTTAAAATATCCCAAATAAAAATAAAACAAAGAAGGCTGCATTTTAACACTTGTCATGTAAATAGTGGACTACATCCCATTAGTGAGACTAGTCAGAAAGTGCACTCTTTAAAAGAGCTTGTTTCATCTGACAGGTACTTTTAGGAGTGTAAATGCATGTTTTTGGCAAAGCCCCATGCCTGGTGATGTTTTTCTTAGCATGGAGGGTTTAGGAACTGGAAGAGAGACTGTGCAGAGAGAGAGGAGTATATCCAGAGATTAAAAATGTCTGTGTTGCTCATCTTTTAGGACCACCAGATTAATAACCTTGGTGACCATGGTTCTTCCAATGAAGAATCTAGACAACTTATGGCCACTGCTGGAGCCTGAGGATTAATGAGCATCCTGCACACCTTGGCTGTTCATGCTTTTACTTCTCTTTCTGAAATCTTCCATCTAGTACGTCACCTTCTGTTTGGCTGGCACTGACAGAAAAAAAAATGCATCGTTTTACTGGGTTTTGAATTCATAGCTTCTTTCTAGGCTGAGTCTCTGTCAAAATGGCCTGTGTATATATATCAGTCTATTTGGGGGTGGAAAGAGGAAAATTGTGTAAGCCAAACAATTCGTGGGGTGCATTTTTAAAGTTATAAGTAGATGTTACTTTTTATAAATTCCTGTAGACCACTCTAGCTTTAGTTTGCTGCTCTGTTAAACAGTGTCTTGGCTTGCAAGGACCCAAGTGCAAGTAATTTAGTTAGAAGGTGATGCCAACAAGCCCATAGAGAAGTGCGGAAGTGAGACAGAGAAAGGAAGGCAGCCAATGCAGGGTGCATTTGCAAACAAATTAGGCTCAGTCCTGCTGGGGAACTCTAAAAGCCCACATGAAACATGTATCTCAGAGCTATGCCAAGGGAGCAAAGCAACTAGGGTATTTACCCACCAGCCTCTCCCAGTCATTGGTTGAGGGCTGCCTCAGAGGGGTGTTAATTACCCAGCACTTTTGGCCCATCTTGTGCTAAAGCAGAAAGAAGCACAAGAGTACACCCTCCGGAGTAGAAATTCAGCTAGAAGAGCATTACAATGGTAAGATCTCAAGGGATATGGGCAGGGCTCCACCTGCACTTGATACAAATAGACATACAAAGGATATCACATATAACAAACAGATATATGTAAATGAAAGTATTAGAATTCCCCACTCAAACTTAAATAATAAAGGAGGCATAAGGATTCAAAACTGAAATGTCCAAAGGTTGGGGTGGCTTCAGGTAAAGCTTGGTCCAGTCTCTCTCTTTTTTTTTTTTTTTAACGTTTATTCATTTTTGAGAGACAGAGACAGAGCATGAGTGGGGAAGGGGCAGAGAGAGAGGGAGACACAGAATCTGAAGCAGGCTCTAGGCTGTCAGTGCAGAGCCTGATGTGGGGCTCGAACTCATGAACTGCAAGATCATGACCTGAGCCAAAGTCAGACGCTCAACCGACTGAGCCACCCAGGCGCCCCACTTGGTCCAGTTTCTTAAATGGTTTGACAGGCATGAGCTTCTTTATTTCTTTGCACCACTCACTATGTGTTGGCTCCATTCTTGGTAGTTTCTACTTTATGATTATAAAATAGCTTATAGTAGCTCCTTAGGGCTCTATTTTCTAGATTCAACATCCAGACAAGAAGAGAAAGTATATTTTTCAAATAGTTTAAACAAGTCCTGGAATTAAGTCTTTGGGGGCTGTGATTTTCCTGATTAGGGTCAAGTTCCCACCTTCCCATCCCAATCATTGCAGCCCGAGTTGTTGTGGGTGGGGGAAGGGTGACTCTAACTCAAAACACATGGCTGAGAAATTCAGTCTGTTGGGACAGGAATAAGAGGTAATTAATACTAAGGCCCTTAACAGCATAGGTGTTTGATAACCTTAAGGAAAGCAGCTAAATCAATGATATTATATTTCAACTCCCTGATGTCAGAATCCAGTTGAATGTCCAGACAAGAGAGAAAGAGATTGATGGTGGTATGGTAAGGGAGGGCCAGGAAGAAAATGTAATGGTGAAAGCATGGGTACCAACAGCCACTCCAGGGAGCTGAATTCAGACTGTATCTTTGACAACACTAATGCTGGGTAATATTTATTTAGCTGAGCCTAATAAGCAGTGTAAAGAGTCTCATCTCTCAAATTGGCACAGCAAGGGGCCACAGCAGCCAGGCTGCTGATAATTAACAGTGAAATGCCTGGCCTGTTCTCTCCCTGCAACATTCGAAGGGATGCCTGGGACTGCCGGGCAAATTCATTTTCCTCTTGATGGCTGGGATAAGGATGGAGCTTGCTACAGAAAATTACTGGAGAGGCAGCTAGCGAAGGGCAGAACAAAATGACTATTCTGAGCAAGCAGGCTGGGCTGAGGAGGGCAACCTACCTCTTTGCTTGTGGAAGGTCACATACACACTGCATTTTCAGTACCCATAAGCATAGAACTATACAGGCAGATATGTTGGTTTTAGCTCACAAGTGCTACAGTTGAAACAATAGTTGCAGAATCAAAGGCTGTTAGAATTCAAATGACCCTTGGAGACTGTGTAGTTCAATTGTATTCACTGATGAAAAAACAGAAACCTATACAGATGCGTGGCATCACAGTGAGCTCATTGTAGAGTTGAAACGAGGGAATGCATCACCCCTATTTGACAATCCACTGTTAATAATAACCATGTCCGTGATCTACATTCTTGAGGTTCACTCTGGACCTAGATCTTGTTCCCCTTTTATAGTTGAACCATTTGGTGGAATTCGTACAGCAAATCAGTCGAAAACAGAACACTCCAATCCCAATTGACATTGTCCATAAATAATTCTGGAAGACCTCTCTGATTAATAATAGTGATGATGGGAATGATAGATGATTATTTATCTATTAAAATATACCATGCACTGTGGTAAACAATTAACATGCATTATTGTGAATTATAATCTTCATAATAATTCTTTGATGTGAATACTACTCTCCTTGTATGGTGGAGGAAATTGAGGTTTACAGGGTTTATGACTTTACCCAAGCACACAATTTGTAACTGGTGGAACTGGGTTCTGATCTCATGTGTTCTCATTCAAGAGTCAAACCTGTACCTGTAACCACAACAAGCCTTAACTTTTCTTCTC
Source organism: Leopardus geoffroyi (assembly GCF_018350155.1). Classification (NCBI taxonomy): domain Eukaryota; kingdom Metazoa; phylum Chordata; class Mammalia; order Carnivora; family Felidae; genus Leopardus; species Leopardus geoffroyi. Next base: position 36,083,924 of record NC_059336.1, on the reverse strand, counting down.
AGCCCTGCCAGAGTTTCAATGACTTTCACTGGATTTTCCTTCAAGAAGAAATTCTATATTCTAGAGATATGGTATCATTTCTTTTATCTCTAAAAAAAGATCATAAATTTACTGTACTTTTTAGAATTGCTATTAATGATTTTTGAGATTTGGTACTCTTTTTTTTTTTTGGAGGATCACACTGAAACGCTACATTTGCATATTTAAAGACAGTTTTCCTAAATGTCAGTTCAAAATATAGATTTATCAGAATTTGGAAATGAAAGGACTTTTTTTCTTACTGCTGACTCTACTGGATGTCAAGACTGTGCAAATTGCATCCCAGAATTAGAGCACTGTGGGGGCATCTGACCCCGCCCAAGTATTCCTGCCAAGTAACCCATCTTTCTTCTCGTTTCCCCACCCCTGATCTGCATGGCTTCCAATTCTCCTTCCTCCAGTTTCTCCAGATGGCAGACATCTTTCAGCCTCCTGGCTCCTGCAACTTCTTCCTACTGAATTGGAGCCAATTCCTGTAATCCAACTTCCTCCTCTACAAAGGGATGTGCATAGCTTCTACAAGGACGAGGCCATCTGACTCCAATGCCTGTTGCCTTCTCTTGCCAGTGTCCTTATCTGACCTCAGTTTTCCCCACTTGGTCTCCATGGAGAGATGACCATTGGCTCAATTTGCATCAAGTTTTCCTCTTGTTCACCTTCTCATCCTAATTCTTTTCTCTCATCTTCACCATGAATATCCCACTGTTCTCTACTTTGGGGCTGTTTCTTCCCCACTATAATAGTATTATTATAACTTAGGACAGATGTATTAATGCTGATATTTTAAAATTTTGAGGAGTTTTCCAATTCCATCACCAAAGAGCTGGCTTGAGGATGACCAAAGAATTTACCCTTCATCAGTAGGGGTATGAGAGGAATGCTTAGCATGCAGAACACCCACTCCAGAACAGGTGATTGAGGCAGAGACAAGAATCAAAAGAACATACCTGAGTATGAGTCATACTTTTCTCTTTTTCTCTCTTAGCTGTTAAGACCTGAATTTGCTTCTTTTTCCTATCTTTAGGCAACTACTATCTTACATAGGTAGTCTATTCCTATATTATCAATAAAAAATTAGCTTTCTCCTGTTTTCTAGAAATGTTTAGTCTACCTGAATGTTTATAATATGTACAATTGAGCATTTTCTAAAAGTATGAAGATTAAATTAAAGGGAACTTATACTGCTCATTGGGATCACCTTTAAAAAAAAAAAAAGCAAATATTTCTTCCACTGGATCATCCCTTTATCTTCGGCATGGGTACTTCTTACTTTCCCTCGACACCAATGTTTATATTTTATTGTTTTATTTTTTATTTATTTTATGTTGAGCTTTGATGAAAGCTGTGAGTTCTCTCTCCTCAGAACGATGTCCAAATATCACATTCATACATACACACACACACATGCACAGGATTTTGGCCACAACTTCAAAGTGTTCATTGATGCTCATACAGAAATCCATTCATCATACTGTTGTCAGACTAATAGTTCTATAGGATGAGTGAGGTCATCTCATCTTACTTTCCTAATCCCTGTCACCCCCAGAATATAGAATAAAGTGAAAAGCCTTCCTTGACTATTACTCAAGTTACTCTTCTTTTCCATTCATCCTCTGCTGTAGGAACATTTGGGGTATTTTTATTTCTTCATGCCTTTGCTCAAGCTATTCACTTCACCTAGAATATCTTTTTCATTCTCTACCTTGAAAAACTATATGCAACTTTCCCTATCCCACTAATGGCACCTTCTATCACCCCAACCAATGTAGACGCCATAAATGTACTCAGGATTCATCTCATCTTTCTTTACATTACAACTCCCTGAGGGTTTTATCTCTTTGACAGCATTTAGGAGCATGTAAATCTTAAGCCTAAACAGAACCTTAACAATCATTTTATAAAGCCCCTTTTTGTTTGCCTCATATTATTCATTCATTTATAAATAATAATAACATTTAAAAATTCTTTTTTTAATTTTTTTAAGGTTTATTTTTGAGAGAGAGACAGACAGAGCACGAGCAGAGGGGGGCAGAGAGAGAGGGAGACACAGAATCTGAAGCAGGCTCCAGGCTCTGAGCTGTCAGCACAGAGCCCCATGCGGGGCTCGAACCCACGAACCGTGAGATCATAATGTGAGCTGAAGTCAGGCTCTCAACTGACTGAGCCACCCAGGTGCCCCTAACATTTAAAAATTCTTAATGTGCAACTGTTATGTGCCAGACACTGATCCAGTCACTGGAACATAGTAGTGGACGAAGTAGATAGAGCCTCTGCTTTCATGGAACTTTCTTTATATTGGGAGAAGAAAGACTAGAAATAAGTTTAGAATAAAACAGGTATTTACAAATATTGAGTATTTGGAAGACCATTACTTTGAGAAATGCTATAGAAAATGACTGAGGAGAAGGAGAGGAAGAACATTATGTTTATTAATTGGTAGGTCAAGGAAAGCATCTCAGTCGAAACCTGAATGGTAAGGAGCTAGCCAGGTAATGATGGGGGGGAAGGGCACAGCAAGTGCAAAGACCCTGAGGTGAAAGCTTACTGAAGCAAAGACAGAAGGCCAGTGGAGGACAGGGGAGAGATGTTCTTAGATAAAGTCAGAGAGGAGAAAGGAGTTTGGAATCTACTCTAAATGACATAAAGGCTATTAAGTCTACAAGCTTCTTGAGAGCAGACCTATCTTATGTGGCCCAGCACAGCACTTAGCAAAAGAGATAAATGCTGTAAAGAAAAAAGTTTTACAACCAAGTCATTTTGAGCATGTTAAGATGCTCCTCATTGTAAACTCAAAGAAGGTTGTTTCCTAGGCTATGCACTATATGTCCATGGTCGCATTTGGCTAAGAGGAAATGTAGCCATTAAGTAACAACCCTTGGATTTTAATTTCCTCAAGGACCATTGTGGGGACTTTTATGAGCTGGTAACAGTCCTACATGCCCTGCAAGTTCCCATTCATTCCACTTGCTTCGATTCTATCTTATCACTGGAATGGTTTGAAGCCTTAGGAGTTTTACAAGCTTCAATCCGCTCTTGGCTTTTTGCCTCCGACATTCAATTTTCACACCTACTTTTATGAATTCAAGAATGGTACTAGACTGGCTTCCTCTGATAGGATTTTTTCCCTCTCAACACATTTTCAAACATTACTGATTTAGAAGGTTGTATAAAACATATATGTTCAGCTTAAAGAATAATTAAAAGCAAATACTTGTGTAACCACTACCTAGGTTAAGAAATAGAATGTTGTATTTTACAAAGTGGGGTTTTAGAACTGAAAGCAACTTTCAGAACCAAAATCATCTGGTTTGCTCTCTTTTTACACGAGAAGTCTAAGGCTTAGAATTGGCAAATGTTTTTTTTTTTTTTTTTAAGTTTATTTATTTTGAGGGGGTAGGGGGGAAGGAGAGAGAGGGAGAGAGAGAATCCCAAGCAGCCTCCCCGTTATCAGGGCAGAGCCTGATGCGGGGCTTGAACCCATGAATTGTGAGATCATGACCTAATCCAAAATCAAGAGTCAGATGCTTAACTGACTGATCCACCCAGGTTCCTTGGGCAAGTGGTTTTATGCAGGCCACACTGCAGGCCACACTGATGCAGCTAACAGAATCATAACTCTAAACCAAAAGGCCCATAGAGATTAGGGGATCAGTTTCTCAGATCAGGTTATCTGGGCTCCTATATGAACATTTTCAGTCAGAGCTGAGGGGGTAAGAGCTAAATTTCTCATGAAGGGACTGTTGTTTTTCTTTCCAAAAGCTCTCTATGAAAGTAACACTGATTGATGATCCACCCTCAGGGTGCTTGCTAATTTCCTGGTGGTTGGATTTTTAGCATGGAGTTCTTTCTTTTTCTTTTTTCTTTTTTTTTTAATCACCTACTTGGCTCATGTTTAGAGTTGACATTTTCTGAGTATCATAAGATTTCTGGTGAGTCGTGGAATCAGAAGTGGTTTGGAGTTCTACCTCAGCGGCTTTTTATTCCAAAGACAGTTTTAGTTGGAGGTGTGGAGTGTTGTAATCATATCTGGTCATTTCCCTAGAAGGGTTGAGATCTAGGCTGGGTAATTCTGTCATTAGTATTATTTCTTTTCTCTCTCTATTTCTCACCTTGCCACACACACACACTCACTCACATCAATAAACCAATTAACATTCGTACCTTGGAAATACCAAAAGATGGGGGAAAATAGTTACACAAACATCTGTATATCTCCATGTGACTTTTTGCTCCCCAAAGACTTTCTTGACTTTCATAGTCAAGAGGGGAAGGGCAGCATTTTTGGATTCCTAAGAATTTATTTGAAGGTAGAAAACTCAAATGTCTTCTATTCCAGGTAGAAAATGAGTGTAGTGTGCAAGGAGTAGTGGGGGACCATGTTAACTGGAGACAATTTGCCCATTTGTGATACTGTAATATCAAAAGAAATACATATTTAGTCCTTGTCCCAAGTTCTCAGCACAGAGCTCCTAAAACTCTTGGCATTTCTGAGTGATAGGCATAAGAAAAGTATCGTTTTTTTTAAAGTTTAATTTATTTATTTTGAGAGAGAGAGAGAGAGAGAGCATGAAGGAGGGGCAGAGAGAGGGAGAGAGAATCCCAAGCAGGCTCTACACTGTCAGCAAGGGGCCTGATGTGGGGCTTGAACTCACAAACCAAACTGACCTGAGCCAAATCAAGAGTCAGATGCTTAACCTATTGAGCCATCCAGGTGCCCCAGAGGAGCATCTTTTGTTATTCATAATAAGACCATTTAATCATACCTGAGCTTATGCTATGACTCTGGAAGGATGGGGGCTGCTTGCCAGAGGAACTACCCATGTGAATTGAAGGCTGAACTTGAAGCCCCACTCTCCAAACTCTGGGGAAGGGAGAAGGGCTGGAGGTTGGGTTAATCCCTAATGGCCAATGATTTAATCAGTCATGCCTACTTAATGAAATCCCTATAAAAATCCTAACTGAAGGGGTTTGGAGAGCTTCCTCGTTGCTGAGCACATTGAGGTGCTGGTTGTGGGTAGCATGCCCAGAGAGGGCATGGAAGCTCCATGCTCCTTCCCTCCCATTCCTTACCCTATGCATCTTTTCCTTTTTGTTGTTTCTTTGTTGTATCCTGTATAATAAATGGATAATAGTAAGTGAAGTGCTTTCCTAAAGTCTGTGAGCCATTGTAGCAAGTTATCAAACCTGAAGAGGGGTTATGGGAACATCTAATATATAGCTGGCTGGTCAGAAATGCAGTGACAACCCGAGACTTTTGATTGGCATCTGAAGTAGAGAGCACTGTTGTGGAACTGAGCCCTTAACCTGTGGGGTCTGTGTTAACTGACTAGTTTGTGTCATAATTAAGTTATATCATAGAGATACTCAGTCAATGTCTGCTGAGAATAGAGAATTGATTATGTGGGGGGAAAGCCACACGTTTGGTGTTAGAAGTAAGTAGTGCAATGAAGTAGGGTTTTTTTCCCCTTTAGAAGTCTAAAGACATTTAAATTCAAACATTTAAAAAATATTCTGTGAAGATCCCCCAAAATAAATTATCTGTAGGTGAAATGAAGCCTATAGCCACTTCTTTCCAAATTTGTCATCTTTGAATCTTTTCACACTAGTCAAATCAAATTAAAACTGCCATACAGTGCGGTGTCAGTGAGGGAAAAAGTTACCAAGTGATAGGATATTGGTTCAGAGTTCTGGTGGTGATGATGGTAGAGAAGGATGTGGTGCCGAGAATGGGGCAATGTGGAGGATTGTCCTACAAAGCAGCCTGTCTCTTGGTAGATGAGTGTGATTTATCATTTCACTCTCTCCATGCTTCATTTGGGTTATTTTTTCCCCACACTGTTTTCCAGATCATAAATTCTTTCTTCAGCTCTTTCAATTCTACTGTTACGATCATCCACTAGTTTTTCCTTCAGCTACTGTAACTTTCAGTTCTAGAATTTCATTTATTCTTTTAAAAACATTTACAATTCGTTGCAAAATTGTTCAATCTTAATTTTTATTTGTTTCAATAAAGCAAAAAGTTATTTTAAAGTCTGTTTCTTATATTCACACATAAGGGGGTCTCCATGGTTTTCTTTCTGTTGTCTGAAGTTTCTGATGCTTCTTTTTAAAGATTTTCTATTTTTACCTGATTTCATTTAATATAAGATATTATATTTGAAAAAAAAACATTTATGGGAGTTATTTCAACATAGGGTGATGTTATCTTCCTCCTAGAAGGGAATTTTATTTCTTTCCGTCGTGTTCCTGGGACACTAGCAGTTTGAGGGCACCTTAATCCAAGGTAGGGTTTTAGATTATTTGGGCAACCTGGATAATTCAAAGCTAAACTATGTATGAGAACTGGGTGACTTTGATTCCAAGTTTTGTCTTCTTGATACAGTGAGACTGACCAAAACTGTTTATATGCTCTCAGATGCATCTTCCATATGGGCAAAAAGTGGTACCAAATAATAGTTCACCTCTCTGGATTTGCAACTCCACTGGCTTTGGGTGGTAATTCCTCACTATCTTATTTACTCTTTTGTGCTTTCAAGCTGACTTTTATTGTTAATTTTAAAAATACATTGTCCCAGCTCTTTTTAGTTGTCTTCAGTGATAAGACTAATCCAAATTACCTAGTGTTCCATTACTAGAAGCAGAAGTCTCAAGCTAGCAAGATTTATAGATTAGTCACCTGTTTAAACTTTAGAGGCTGGTTATACACTGGTTAGGAGAACAATATCTGAACTTCCCTCTTTCTCAGATACTGCTCTATTACCTGTTTGGTTTTTCTTTTTCTTTCTTTTTTTTTTTTTTTTTTTTTTTTTTTTTTTTTTTTTTTTTTTTTTTTGTGATTACTGCATTTCACGCTGACAGCCACTTCCTGCCTTCCTTTTCCTAACTTCTTACAGAGCCACATTATGATGTAGAACTCTTAGCAGAAGGGAAGATGTCTACCCACCAATAGCCTTCTCCTTCAGTTAAATATACATATATATTTTATAATAAAAATATACATTTATCTCTATCTCTATCTATCTATCAATCGATTGATTTTGGTGATTGGCCAGGAGAAAAAGTATGAGATTTTAGAAATGTATAACTTGGATCTGGAAAAACAAGCCATTTTCTTTTGAAAAACTCAGGATATGTGGCATCTTCAGATTCAATTGTATTCTTTTTGTGAGATGCAGCTAAAGATTCAACTTCTTTTCAACACATGCTTCTGATGGGTATGAAAGTTGGCATATCAATCTGCGAGTACTTGCAAAAGAGGCTTTCTTAATTTTCTTGGCTTAAAATTCCTTTAAACATGAAGAAGTTTTTTTAGTGAACTTTTATTGAAATATAGGATAAATACAGGAACATGCACATATAAATGCAAAGCTAAATGAATTTTGGTAAAGTTAACAAATCCATGTAACCTGGACCCAAAAATAGAACTAGATCATTACCAGCACACAGATGCCTCTTTCTCATCCCCCTTCTAGTCACTAACCACTCAAGGGTAACCACTCTTCTAATATTATACTGTAGATTAATTCTGTTTATTTTTGAACTTTACATATAGAATCATTTAGTATATACTTTTATGGCTGGTTGTTTGGTTTTTCTCTCTTGACATTGTGTTTGTAGGGTGTATTAATATTATTGCATGCAGTTGTAAATCATTCCTTCTTGTATTCTGTATAGTAATCCACTTCATGAATATACCATGATTTGTTTATCATTTCTACTTTTGATGGACAGTGGGGAGTCTCATCATTTTACAAACAGTGCTGTTACAAAAATTATTGTGCATTCTCATTACCTGTTAGTAAATACAGATAGCAGGAAGATTCTTGAACTTCATCTTCTAAATTTTATCCACTCACCAGGATTGTGACCCGGATTCTGGTCCTTGATCTTTTAATTTGGGCTAAATACAGAGGAAGAAGAGATGATTTCCATGAACTACTTCCTAGATAAGCTGGGAACACGTCGTCTGGCTGATGTGGTCTTTTGCCTGAGCTGTATATCCAGAATCCAGTGTTGAACTGGATGAGCTTGTTAAAATGGTGGAAAAATCTCTTTGGTAGAGTGCCTCAGTTTGAGTTAAACCCTGGGTCTATACGCTGAACATTGCTTTGTAGTTTCATCTGATGAACCAAATTACATCTACTAACCATTTTGAAGTTTTAGAAGTTTTTATGCTGTGTCCCAGTTGAATCTTTTAACAATGTGAAAAGGCTCAGTTAACAATGTGGCTCAGTCAGCTGGGCGCCTGACTTCAGCTCAGGTCATGATCTCATGGTTCGTGAGTTTGGCCCTGCATCAGTCTCTGTGCTAACAGCTCAGAGCTTGGAGCCTGTTTTGAATTCTGTGTCTCCCTCACTCTCTGCCCCTCCCCTGCTTGCACTCTATCTCTTTCAAAAACATGTAAAGATTTTAAAAATTAACAATGTGAGAAAAACCTGTTTTTTTAAATAAAATATCCAGGGGCGCCTGGGTGGCACAGTCGGTTAAGCGTCCGACTTCAGCCAGGTCACGATCTCGCTGTCCGTGAGTTCGAGCCCCGCATCAGGCTCTGGGTTGATGGCTCAGAGCCTGGAGCCTGTTTCCGATTCTGTGTCTCCCTCTCTCTCTGCCCCTCCCCCGTTCATGCTCTGTCTCTCTCTGTCCCAAAAATAAATAAACGTTGAAAAAAAAATAAAAATAAATAAATAAAATAAATAAATAAAATATCCAGTTTCTTATGTAAATATTACTACAATCCTATTAGCTAATGACGTTCTGTGAGAATTCACAAAAGAAAGGATATCTGCTTGCGAGGCCTTCAAATTCCTCAAAATTTGCTTGGATAGAAAAACTGCCCATAGAGCAATAGGTGCTTAAAACAGGATATTATAACCAATGCAAGTTATTGTCATATATGCCTCAAAGCTAAACAGATGGCTAATTGGGAATTAGAGTAGAATTATTCATTCATTCCACAAAAAACAAATGAGCCTCTACTATTTGCTCCTCTCTATGCTAATATAATTTACATTAAATTATATTAAATTAAATGTTAATTATATAACATAGTACCGTCATAACATGATCTACTATAATTCCAGGGAGTGATAAGAGCTAGAGAGAAAATAAATCAGCATAAGATGGGGAGCCGGATGTTATTTTAGATGGATAGTGGGAGGAGGAGTCAGGAAATCACTGAATAAGTGACACATGCAAAGACCAAAGTGAAGTGAGGGAGCATGGCCTTGATCTGGGGGAAAGTATTCCAGGAAGAGAGATTTGCAAAACCAAAGGCTATGAGAGGGAAACAAGAATAGAAGATTCAAGGGGGAGCAAACAGGACAGTATGGCTGGAATATAGTGAGCAATGGCAAGGAGGAAAGAAGGTCAGGTAAAAGAGGAAAAGGAAGACAAGGGCCACTTGAATTTGGCAATTCAAATTTTATTTGAGGGCAATTTGAATTTTATTCCAAGGTGATAGCATTCCACTGGATCTTAAGTAGGTGTTGCTAAGAATGTGGTTTGATTTGACATACGGTTGGGAAAGGTCAATTTGGTTGCTGCATAGAGAATGGATTGTAGGTATTAAGAATGGAAAAAGAATGGAAGTTTTCAGAGAAACTCATTTGATTCCCTAGGGTTGGGAGATGAGAGAGACATGGATAGGGAAGGCTGCTGCAGGGCAGAGGACATTAGTCCCAAGAAAGAAAGGGATTTAAATAAGTTAGCTAATTGCCAGAATTAGATGAGCCACTACATTTCACTCTTTATTTTACAGATGCGAAAACTAAGGCTCAGAAAGCTTAAGTAACTTTCTAAAGGAAAAAAATGTGATAACCACATTGAAAACAGGAAGGAGTTTGGGGAAAGGTGACTTCTGTCACTAAGTCAATCTATTCGTATGCAATAAAGTAAGATTATTGGTAAGAGTTACAAACATTTTGAAATTGACTTCTGAATCTCTCTCTTTCTCTCTTTTCTTTTTTGAGAACTGAAATTTTGGTGGTGCAAAGTGGCCAGCTTATCATCTTGAGTTGCATTTTAGAAAAAGCAATACTGACTCTGAACTTTTTAATGGCAAGTCCAAGCCGTATTAACTTTCCTAAAACTGTTGGGGACAGTGTCTGGCAATGGTAAGTGCATAATAAATATTTGCTGAATGATTATATGATGAAACTGAGAGTCAGAAGAATTCTAAGAAATTATAGAAAAAAAAAGGAGAAGGGGGCGCCTGGGTGGCTCAGTCAGTTGAGCATCCGACTTCGGCTCAGGTCATGATCTCGCGGTCCATGAGTTCGAGCCCCGCGTCAGGCTCTGTGCTGACAGCTCAGAGCCTGGAGCCTGTTTCAGATTCTGTGTCTCCCTCTCTCTGACCCTCCCCCATTCATGCTCTGTCTCTCTCTGTCTCAAAAATAAACATTAAAAAAAAAATTAAAAAAAAAAAAAAGAAAAAAGGAGAAAAATTACCCCCTCTGTATACTTAAAGTGTACTGTATAATATTAGTAGTGTACTAATATTGAGAAAGGACAATTAAAGCATTAGTCACATGCTTTGGATTGTGACGAAAACTAAATTCAAATTGATTTAAACACTAAGGAACATTCATTGGCCCATGTAATTAAGTCTAGGAGGGTAGTTCTAAGTTCAGGTATGGCTGGATCTAGGGTTTGTATGGCATTTAAATAATTCTCTCTTTGTGTCTTTCTTTCTCTTTCCAGTTATTTGTTTGTCTTTCCTTCACACTGGCTTCATTCCAGGCTGGCTGTCTTCACATGGAGATCCTCCTATGGTTATAAGCTTACATCTTTCAGTTTATTAATACCAACAGGAAGAGTTCCCTTTCCCAAATGGTTCTATCAAAAGTCTTCAGGGGCCAGGCCAGTCAGTCCATGTGAACATGGGCTGAGAGTAGGTGGGGAGTGGTTGCCAAAAGAAGAGTTAGGAATGATTAGCAGAAGTTAGAGTGGACAGTGGCAGGAGAAGCAACAAAGATCTACTACCAAAGTGAAAGAAAAGGGAAATCTTGCAGCCAAAGAGGCAATTTCTGCTTATAAAATCCCCCTAAAACCTAGGGCACCTCAACTCCAGATCAAGGCTGGGCAGGTCAGTATTCAAAAGACTCCTCTGCTGGTAGTACTGACACTGTAGATATTTGTAGATGTTTCCAAAAGCTCTTTCAGGCTTCCCGAGGCAGCTAGATTTTCCCAAGGCCCCTGAGAAACTCAACAGACTTCTTGGGTGTATAAGAGCTCACAGAACCAGCAGTCACTGCCATGTTTCTGTCCTCACAGACTCTCCAGTTATTGGCATGAAGCCCCAAATGCCCATGGTTCATCCGTAGCTTTTTTTTTTTTTTTAATGTTTATTTATTTGTGTGTGAGAGAGAGAGAGACAGAGTGCAAGCAGGAGAAGTGCAGGGAGAGGGGGAGACACAGAATCTGAAGCAGGCTCCAGGTTCTGAGCTGTCAGCATACAGCCGGATGTGGGCCTCAAATTTGTGAACCATGAGATCAAGACCTGAGCCAAAGTTGGATGCTTAACTTACTGAGCAACCCAGTCGCCCACATCCATAGTTTTAAAAGTCATTTTTCATGTTTCTTAAAGGAACCATGAGCCCAATGTGTGCTTTCTTCTGAAGCTCAAATGCTATAAAGTGAAATAGTAAGCCAAATGGGGTGGCAACTTCAGACAAGTGTGTAGATTCTTCTCCATGATGAAGGTAATCAAAGAAACCAACTGCCTTCTTACACTCCACAAAAATGCCTTCCAAACAGATATTTCCCAGCCAGTTGAAAAGTGAGTCAGCTAAAGAACTCCAAAACAATTAAATTAATTGAAAATACATTTCATAAGAGAAATTGGATAGATTATTTGAGGTCATGAGCATCCGCCAATGAGTATTTACCTCAGCATTTGCAGCTTTACTTTGCTTCCCCACTTGTAGCATTTCTGAAATCCACTTATTTCTCCTTTGTGTGTAAATTCTGAAAATATGTGTTTCTAGTTATGGCTCCATAAGACCACTATTTACCCCCTTCACAATTTTCGTCATATGTGCTATATCGTCAGGGTTCAGTGAAGGAAGGAGAAATGTCTCTAGGTATTTCAAGCAGAAGGTGATTTAATACAGGGAAATAAGTGCTCACAAAATGGTGAGAAGAATGGAAGTCAGAGGCACCAGTGGGATCTTGGTTTCAATGTCAAAGTCAAAAAAATTTGGTCATCACATTTCCACTCTTGCTGCCTCCATAATTCTGTCACTCCTGTGAGGTTGCTAACTGGAAAGTAGAACCCTGAGTCTGACTCCTGCATGCGCTCAAAATGTTCAAAGCTTACTATAACTGCCTTTACTGCAGCAAGTCTGCCTGCACTTTATTTCTGCCTTACAAAACTCAGGCAACTGCATCTAACTGGCATAGCATAATTCATATCCAGAGCCCTAACAGCAAGGGCATCTGGAAAGTGTAATTTTAAGACTTCCCTCATCAGAGAGAAAAGAAGAGGTTGAGAGAATGAATCCAAGAATATGTCACTCACTTTACAAATTAAAGTTGTTTTTTTTTTAAAGAAGACCTTATATTTATACTGTAAATGAAAATCCAGGATCATTTTCCATTAACAGAAGGTATTTGTCAAAATAAATGCAAGGAATTTTTTTGCCTTACATTTACCAAAAATATTTTTCCTCCCTGAGAGAACAGAGTAATTATAAAAGGCTCTTTTTCCCCAGGCTTTCCCCAAACTGCACTATTCCCCTATGCTACCCTCATTTATATACTTTGTGTGAGCCAAAAGCCAATATTTGCAATTAAATGACAGGTCATGTGTGAATTAAGGCAGACTTCTATGCCAAGTCATATTCAAACTTTCCTCTTTTTTCCTGGTTCGGGAATGGAGAGGATCACACAAAACTGGTCCCATCAGCAATGTGCATCAGTGTACTTTGGGAAATGCTTTATTAGATTGTAATCAGTTTGAAAGTGCTTTTATCTCCTCCTCTGCCTTAAGTTCTAGAATAGACCTCACATTTTTTTCATCCAACCTGGAGTTACAAATATGAGAAGGAAAAATATCAGGAATGGTGACTCAGGGAATTTGGGGGAGTGAAACAAAGACCAACAGTCAGTTTAAAGCAGGGTCTTATTGTCTTTGCCTAAAGTGGGAGGTGGGGGAGTGGGATTCACTCCTACAGGTTGAGCTATAAGTTCTGGACAAGAGTTGTCCACTTAACTAACTCCTTTCCTGGTGCTTTGAGTCTACTCTTCATGCTACCAACTGACCAAACCCATCTCTGCCATAAGGACAATTGTTTTCTCCTTTCTTTCCTCCACTTCCCCTTGGTCAGCCCACCCCTTATCCTCCCATCCCCACTCTACTTCATTCCCCACCCCACCCCACACACACACAGCTTCAGTACACCTCATTGTCTGCCTTTCAAGAGCTCCATGAGTGTCTGTTTTGTTCAAAGCAGAAATCTATAGCATCTAAAAACTGCTTGTGATAGACATTCAATTCCCACTAGTTGAAAGAATAACAAATGGGTGAGTGAGCAGTCAGTCTGCTTGGCTCAGCCAGGCTAACCCAGAAAGAAACCTGAACTATCTCAGACTCATTCTGGACTTTACTGTGTTTCACAGAACATCAGATTGATCAAAACTATTTATAATGGAATGCACTCTAGGCTCTAGACTACATGAATCAAATATAGGCCTTCAAGTCGTTATAAACTGAATTTTGAGATAACGTTGGTAGTTTCCCCTTTTGTCTTAGAGAATGAAGAATTGGATTGAGCTTTGACTCCACTATCTCCTGGATGGCAAGTCACTTTCATTTTCTGAGCCCCAGTTTCCTCACCTGTAAATTGGGGGAGGATTTACTCTTTGCTTAATTCACTACCTGCTGCATGGGTCATGTGAAATTAGGCACTTACCCATGTATTTTATCATTGAAGAAGTAGTTTTCTGAGTGCCTACTGTGTGCAAGTCTTTTAAATGTCATCTTCTTAGTGTGGCATTTTATTTTATTTTAAAATTTTTTAATGTTTTCTTTATTTATGAGAGAGAGAGAGCAAGACAGCATGAGTGGGAGTGAGAGAGAGGGAGACACAGAATGTGAAACAGGCTCCAGGTTCCAAGCTGTCAGCACAGAGCCTGACACAGGATTTGAACTCACAAACTGTGAGATCATGACCCGAGCCAAAGTCAGCTACTTAACCAACTGAGCCAACCAGGTGCTTCTAGTGTGCATTTTATAATCAACTTATGTAACATTTCAGTCCTACTTTTCAACACTGCTAGTCCTCCCTTCTGCTTTATTTTTCTAACAAGTGCTTTCATTTTTAAACTTAATATATGTTTTATTGATTTAATCATTTACTATAATTATCTATTTAATTTGTATTGTGTATCTCCCCCTGCTAGGTTTTAGGCTCCATGAGAGGGGATGATGATTGATTGATTGATTGATTGATTTTGCTATTGTCTTTCCAGAGCCTGTCCCCTAGTGGGCACTTAATAAATAATGTTGAATGAATAAACAAATATCCCATGCTCAGAGTACAAGTGCTGATATAAACCAGCCTACCATATGAAACTCAAATGTATTCTTTTATTAGAGAAAACTCACTAAAGAATGTGTATTCTATACAGAGGGCTGGAGTTACATTGAAGGAACAATTAGGAGGCCAGTATATAATCCAGACAAGAAATGGCAAAGAAAATAAGGAGACAATTAGAAAATATTGAGGAAATAGAATTGTAGCACGTGGCTCCTTGGATATGAGGTGTGGTAGGGAATAGTGAAATCTACATTGAATTCCTAGTCTCTGGGCTGGGCAACTGGGTGGGTGAAAATGATGCTCACTGATACGAGGATACCAGTGAAGGAAATGGTTGTTTGAGGACATGCATGAGGAGAGAATTTATGCCGGGTGCCAATGGGCCAACAGATGTTCACTGAGAGGTTGAATACATGGCTCTGGGCTTAGAAGAGAAATTTAGGCTGGGGATAAAGATTTGAAAGCCATAATCCTAGGCTCTAAGGACAGCATGCAGAGTAAGGATAGGGAAGGGTCAAGGGGACACAATCATTTGGGATAAATATTCTTATCCCACCTCTCCATAGATGAGACCACTGGGAAGTGCCCAATTATCCTCAAAGATTAGCTTTTTATCTATTCCATTTGAGACCCCAGAGTTCTGCACCATGGATAATGGAAAAGACTTTCGTGTACTTAAAATCCAAGACTACTATGGCCTTTTTCAGGCCAAATACCCACAATTATTTTACTTTCTTAACAAAAACGATATGCTAGATAGTTCTGGGGTTGGGGGCCAGAAAACTTGGGGGGCTGATATAGCTTAAGATCTCCCATGGCTAATGGGTGACCTTGAACAACCCATGGATTTTTCTGTCAGTTCATTTCCTCATCTGTGAAATTATGGTGTTAACCTCCATGAGGTTCTTGGAAAGATGTATCAGGAGCATTTGAGTGATTAAATAATGAAATCTAGAGTAGATATTCATTAAAGATCTTACAAGAATCCAGTTTCTATTCCATTCCAATAATACTTTGTTGTTGGACCCATTCCAGTTCCTGTATATATTCTTTAAAGCATATAGATGCCTAAACAGTACACAGAGCTCTCTAGTGTGGTCATGACTAATGCAGCAGAGTACATAAAAAGGTAGAAGAAAATACAGACTCTAAAGCCCTGTTGTAGGCTGCTGGCTATTGTCAAGCTGCTAGTGATTTATTTAGCAGTCTGGTTGCAAAAAAACAGGACTAAACCATTTGCATTGATACTTTAGGTTTTCTTTAAAAGCAATTAACCCAAATTAAGACAATATTCACCAAAGGTTCTGAAAACAAAACAAAACAAAGCAGAGCAAAGCATAACAATAAAATCACCCATCTACTGATTTAATAGAAGATTTCTTAAAAGTAGCTAAAAAAAAATTGGGTATTTATGTTGTGTGCTTTCCCAACTAAGATCTTAATATGCTTTGCAAACTTGACTCAAATGCCAATGGTACTTCCCCCTCTGTGTCTTTCAAAAAAATGGAGCTAATGAGAACTGAAGAAACATGGCGGTATTGAAAATGTAGTCTTTGAAGTTCATGTGTGTAACTGTAGTGTATTATTGTTTAGCTGATTTCCTATCCTTCCTCTCCCCCCCACCCCCCTCCCCAACCTCCAAGGGAAGTGTGTACTTTCCTGTCCAATTTATATTGACCTTGACCATGTGCTTGTTTAGACCAATGGAATATGTAAGTGACAGTGTTACTGTTGCTTGATATCTTTCTGACATTTGATACTTTCAGCTTCTCCCTCTTTGAAATGGGGTCTTATCCTGAGTTTGAGATACTGGTTCTGCTAATGCTTCTGGACACTTTTTCCTCTATCATGAGAAAGGTTTCTCCCTAGTAGCTGCTCTGTTTTCAGCCTGAATCTCAAAATGAGATTCATGGAGCAAAAATGCCCCAGTGTACCTACAGATGCAATGTGGTCCTAGCCAACTGGTAGACTCTCAAGCATAAGAATAAGTGATTGTTGTTTGAAATCTCTGAATTCCACATCAGTGTGTTAAGCAATATGATTGTGTCAATAGTTACTGAGTATTATTTGGCATAACAACCTTTCTTGTAGATTTAACCCCCCGTGAGATCTCTTGTCTCTGTAACTACTCTGTATAGGGCCTAATTGACTTGGAGCAGATATCAAGACAAAGTTGTACTTAGCAAAAAATTGGTTTACAATTTCTTAAAGCTCAGAAATCAATTTTACCTCTCTAACAGTTGACCATTTTTAAGGTCTAGTTCTCAGCCAAAGGCAATTTTTCCTCTAAGGGATATTTAGCAATGTCAGGATGCATTTTGACTGTCATGACTCAGGGTGGGGGTGCCACTGGCATCTAGTGAGTAAAGGCCAGGGATGCTGTTAATATATAGCTCCTCACAACAAAGAATTATCCAGTCACAAATGTTAACAGTGTCAAGGTTGAGAAAAGCTGGCTCAACCCTATATTTCTTTCTCTTGGGGCATATCAAATTTATCTTTGGGCAGCACAGCATTAAAACTGATATCACTCATTAGGAACAAATAAGAAAACTCGGCCAAGTATATGATATCATTCCAGATAGCCTCCTAAAGAAAGACAAGAATTCTTTTATTGTTTGTTAACCCACTGAAAAACATAGAGCAAAAGTAATTATTTGCTCCCTTTTTGAGATTTAAAAATCTTTAATTGGATTAAAAAAGGATTTCCTTTTTTACCAGCACTTCAGGATATTTCTGTATTGCTCAGAAATCAGAGGCCTCATGATTTAGTTATTCATTTACTCTCTCATCCATTCAAATTATTTATGGAGCACCTACCTTGTGCCAGGCAATCTTAGGATTTCTCGTTCCAAGATGTCAGGTTTAATTCTGTTTGTTTTGTTTTGATTGAAATGGAGTATATAAGAGTGTGTGTTAAAGTTCACATTTATTTTAAAACACCCCAAGAGTAAATATAATCTTTCTGTTCACCCTGCACCTTTGAGCACCCCTTCCTATGTTATGAACTTCAAAAAGAAGTGGAGCCTGCCTTTTGCTAGAGATATATAAGATGTATTGTTTTATCCTCCCTTATGAACAACTTAATACAACTGTGTAGAACTTTGTATTAGATTCTAGTGGGTCCTGGTAATGCCAGAGGTAGTTGCAAAAGTTTTAGTGGTAGCAATATAAGCACAGCTTCACTTTACAGACATATTTCTCAGTGTGTTTTATGTTGGTTTATTTAATAAGCAAATATTTCATATGCTTTGTTAGTAAGAGGCATACAGCAGAATCTGATACTACTGGTGAATGAAGACAATTTTTAAGCTGAAGAACAATGGCAACACCAAGAGAGAGAACTGCTGGGCAACAGGCTTTTATCTACCTGAAACAGAAGGAATTTTCTGGCAAATCCACAGATCCATTTGTGTCCTTGAAAATGTCTAATATAGCAAAAATATCCTCACCTCCAATTGCAGGCTCCAGAAGAAGTCTCTGTTATGAAATGTCCTGTTCCAGCCCTCTAAGCTCTGCCATTTTGAAGCCACAGTGAGCTATATCCCAGTGAGCCAGGGGTTGGAGAGCTAAGGACTCAAGCAGGAAGATAGTGCAGAACCTGACCCAGAGATGAAGGTGAAGACAACACACAAATGTTGTACTTTTCCGGCCTCAGTGAACTGAAATCATGTCTTTTTTTTTTTTTTTTTTTTTTTTTTGTTAATTTGATTTTGCTGTTTGGATTCAAACCCAGTATCTTCTTCCAATAATGCTCTTTTCTGTACCCAGTCACAGAAAGAGTAGAAGACAGCTAGCAGGAAAAGCTAGCAGGAAAACAATGGTCTGACACTTAAAGAGAAAATCAATGGCAGATGTCTTCCTTTATGTTTTCTCAGCTAATCTACAAAAACCATGTGGGAAGGCTTAGTTCCTATTTTTCAGGTAAGAAAACTGAAGCTCCCAGAGGGCAACTAACTTGAATTTTAATTGAGGCATGTCTGATTTTCAGGTCTATATTCTTTTTCATTAACTACAAAAGCTAATGTTGACTCTCTTTTATGACCTGTTAATATTCAAATCAATATGATTTTTTGTCATGGAAAAATCCAAGCTCTAGCAAAAGGGAGGAAGCAGGGAACATAAATTCAGCCCCTTCAAATCACATGGAGAGGCAAGGAATCTGCTCTGAGTTTGCAAATTTGATTTTGAGGACTCCAGGCATGGGAACTGTGTCAGACTCAATATATCTGCTCATGGACCAATTAGGACCAGGTGACTGCCAAGCTGTTTACTGTCCTCTTCTGACCCACCTGCTCCACTCACAATCATTTTGCAGCCAGAAGATCAGTGAGGTAAAGGTGGCCTTGTGCCCTCTGACTTTTGCCCTCTGCCTTCTCTCTGGGTTTTTTGACACCACATTGGTGGCAACCAGTGGCCACCTGCTTATAGGCACAAGTCATCTAAAGTAATAAAACAAGAGGTAACTGGCCAGAGCCAGCCATTGAAGTTTCAAGGTCTAAGCCTTTCTTCAAGAAAACATGGTTTCTTCAAAGAATCAGATGGAGTATAGCAGGTACATGTGGGGACTCTGGAACCACATTATTCAAACCCTTGAGCAATCATTGGCTATTCTATTTACTCACTGTGTGATGTTGGAGATTTTACTTCACCTCTTCAATGCCTCAATTTCCTGATCTGTAGAACAGACTCATTTATTCGTTTCACATATGTTCTGCCATGTACCACAACCTTGATTCCATGTGCTGGGGATGGAGCATACACAAAACCAACCAAGTCCCTCTGTTCTCATAGAGGAGACAGAAGATAATAGATTTGTTTGTAACATAACTTCACATAGTGCTAAATGCCATAAAATCAAATAAAACAGAGGAAGGGATGGAGAGTTGAGGGAAGGGATGGCAATGTTATAAAGAGCAGAGATGGAAGGCTCTTGGAGGAGATAAAACACAGACAATATCAGAATGATGTGAAGGGAGGGAGCCACACAGTATCTGAGGCAAGAGTATCCCAAGAAGAGGGAGGAGGAATATAAAACAAAATATAACAATTGTACCCACTTTATGGGAGTCCATGCAAGTTAAATGGGATAATACATATAAAATGACACCATAGCAACTACTCTGTGAAGGTTAGCACTGCATACATCTTAGAATCTGAGTTGAAAGAATGGTAAAGTTCTATTCCAACCTTTCCCTTATAATGCAGGTGTTTCCTCAAAGAGTCAAGGAACTTCAGCTTAAGTACCTGTCATGATGAGGAGCTCCTAACTCAAGAAGAAAGGTCTTGCCTCCATTGTTGGGTAGCTTTTCCTTGTGAGGAAGTGCCTCCTTCCACTGAACTTACACCCTATCCAGGGAATCACAAAAACTTACTGGCTCTCTGTTTCACAGGACAACATCTCCAAAGTTCGAAAATAGATTTCCTCTGAGCTTGATCAGTGCCTTCAACCTTTATTTACCTGTATGGCTTCTGGATTTCTCACACTTTCATTTGATCATCTCAAAAACACAGTAAAATAGGCTCAGTCTCTGAAAAGATGGAGGCAAATGATGAGATTAGCATTTGAGGCTCAAACCTCCCCACTCGAAAGCTCTTCCCTAAAAACACAGCCCCCAGATAAAGAGGAATATGTCTACTCTTAGTGGTGTGTGCCTGCCCCTACCTGCCATCTTTCTCAGGCATAAACCCAGCCTGCACCAATTTGAAATCACATCCATGATAATGGTTAAGAGAAGTAGTTGACCAGTGCTTCTGGTGTCCTGGAGATTAGAGCAGAGAAGAGAGAAGAGGGTGGCCATGAGCAGTGGTGGGTTTAGGACAGATGATATTGCCATGTTATTAATTAAGCATCAGATCAAAGGGATCAGAATAGAGCTGATGAGTCAAAGATCTTAGGTTCCATTTCCTGTGAGCCAGCCAGCTGGGTCCTGCTACTCAGCATCTGCTCATCTCCTTACCCTGCCGGCTGCCTCATAAAACAAGCCATGGCTGCAAAGCTTAGAGAGTATGGACGACTCACCACTCAGCACAAACCCATCCCTGCTGCTAGAAAATAATCTCAAGGAGAAATCTGCCTGATGGTAGATGACTTGGGCCAGGTTGTCTTTAGAACTTACCTACTTTCAAGGAGATTCTCCTTGGCATGACTTCTGAAAGGATGGACAGGTTTTATCACTATGGAGTGCAGGCCTGAATTTTAAGCAATGCATTCAATGGCATTGTGAAGTTCTGTATCATTTTTTTCTGATAAAATTAATGGACAAACATAGACATTGGGACAGTAAGTAGAAACAGGAGATAACACTAACAGCAGTCATGTTTCGATCTGTTTATTTGTTTCAGTTTTTATATTTAGAACAAAAATCTTAATTCTTAAATTGGACGTAGGAAGGGTGAGTGCAAGAAAATTGAGGCACCCATATTAAGCAATAGTCACAGTACAGACGGCCTCTAACTGCAACTTCACAGTGATTTATCTGCTCTCCTGAACTGGCTTGATAAAGCAGCCACCCCACTGATGTTCAGATGATGCCACTCCAGGACTCAATTTGCTGGGAGCTGCCAACTGGCTGAGTAACTGCTGGAAAATAATGAGCCAGTTTCTCATTGGTCATCTATTTGACTAGCAGGCAGGTTGGGCAAGGCCAGGAATCTTGTGGGGGCAGATCCATTCCAGGATACAAGGCCATCTGACCTTCAAGTGGCTCAAACTGGGCAAGTTGCCATTTGGGGATCCTGACACTGGCAACCACAAAAATTTGCTGAGTCATCCTACCTGACTCAAAGCTTTTGCTATTGTGGAAAATGTGTCCGCAAGATTTTACTGCCTTCTGGAGCTTGAAGATTTTTTTTTTAACTTGGCAGAAGTGGGAAATTACTATTCCCTGAGCCCTCTGTACCCAGCTAAAGTCCAGTCATTCTTGAGAGCCAAACTCATGCATGGGTATGTTTTGGATCACTGAAGTACACAATAATCTCTCTCACCCCTAAACTCCTACAGCTTCCACATCAGGGAGTCCACATCAGTGGTCTCAAATTTTACTTGGAAAAAGTAAAAAGTAAAAGTGCTTGAGGGATTCAGTTAAAAAACAGGTTCTTATTCAGCAAGTCTGGGGTGTGGGACATGGGGGGTAGCCTGAGACTCTGCATCTCACACAAGTTTCCAGTGAATCCACACTTCTGTAGCAAGGACCCGCTTCTTTGACAAGAGAAATGGGCTGTCTGTGATCTTGCACAAGTCTCCAGATGTGTCTGAATCTTCACGAGGGCTTGTATTCTCTTCCTTCTTACCCTCTCTAGCACCTCGCACATTGCTATGTGAGCACGCAGTGCTGATACATATCTGTAGAATAAAGAAACTCCTATATGGTAGAAACTCTATTGCTCATTAGCACAATGACTCATGCACAAGTGCTTAACAATTATTAATTGAATGAATGGATGTCCTCTATGGGGACAGTGAGAGACTAACAAAAAAGAGAAGACAGAATCTAAGGTCTGGCTTAGATTTTAAGTTTTGGCTGCTTGAATCAAACAGGTAGAAAAATATGGATGCAAATTCAGGAAACAGGGTGTCTGGAATTAACTGATTTACACCCTAGTCATGGGGCATCTCACACATCGATAGACCAATTTCTGTCATGGAGATTTAAAAATTTTTTTTAATGTTTATTTATTTTTGAGACAGAGAGAGACAGAGCATGAACGGGGGAGGGTCAAAGAGAGAGGGAGACACAGAATCTGAAGCAGGCTCCAGGCTCTGAGCTGTCAGCACAGAGCCCGACATGGGGCTCGAACTCACGGACCGTGAGATCATGACCTGAGCCGAAGTCGGACGCTCAACTGACTGAGCCACCCAGGCGCCCCTGTCATGGAGATTTTTAAAAGCATCTCCACTGTCATGAGAAGGTTTGATCTGTACCATCTGGGGTACTGTGTAGAGGCCCATAGTCATGACAGGGAAAGAGCATTTACTCAGTAGAGCTTAGTGGGAAAGAAGCCCTATGCTGCCTAAGAAACTATTCATCCTCAAACAGTGATTTCTGACTGATTCTTTTCAGTGACCTCTGTCTCCTTCTTTCTCTACTTCTGACCACCTACCAACACATACAACACACAGACTAGTTTTTGACCATAGCCTGGAAACTGATCCTCATTCTTGCATAGCTTTATCTGCTAGGAGGTTGGATCAGTGTCCTTGCCACACAACTGGACCCTGACTGAATAAACAGGCCACAGCTGTTCATAGAAAGGGGCAACCATCTCCCAACATGGGAGAAAGAAAGCCACTGAGGGTTGAAGGATGAAAGTTATGGAAATTGGGCAGTAGGAAGAACCCAGGTTAAGGCAATGGTTCTACTCTTTAGACTTAAGGAGAAGTTTGGGCCCCTACTCCAACTCCCTACAAGCTTCTTCACCTGTCCTAAGTAGCTCTCTCTAACCTATGGTAACTCCCTCCCTTTGTCTGTTCTAGAACCTCTGCCATTAGAGCCATCCTTTGGAGTTAGGAAAAATCAGACATTGGCTTTGGAAGGCCACTGTTAACTGTACCTTTGACAACTGGCATCTGTAGAGGTGGTGAGGGGGGAGGCTGTAGTTTTCCTTGGAGTATTCCTATGTTAGCATCCAAATAGACAGAGCCCTGGGTATTTTCCAGCTCCCTCCAGCTGGGTTTGAGGGAAGGCTATAGAGTCTTGGTATGTGACACTGATCTGAATTCTGAGCCTTACTGAGCCAGAATCATCCTGGCTGTCAGACAGTCACAGGGCTCAGGGTCAAGGGGGAATACTCAGATGTCTCTAGGCCAGATGAAGCAAGTCTGCAGCTTGGAGCTGCTTTTAGGCGGGGCAGAATAGATGGTGAAACCCTAGGGTCCTCAGAACCTACAGATGTATACAAGAATGCCCTGAGCTGCACCTGTCTCGAGTTACTCCACCCAGCCTTCCAGCGAGCTCTGCAGTCTGGCTGGCTTTGTTTGCTGCAGAGCTGTGTCCTCTCTGGCTCAGGTGGTGTCAGTCCTCTGCAGGGGCCCAGCAAAGGTGCACCGGGCAGCCTCCAGTCTCCCTGCATAGCTGAGAGCACTGCAGTAAGGGCACAGTCCAGCTCTGGGCTGGCTGCCAACAGCCTCTTGCAGACTGCGTCACAGCAGAGACCTCTTGCTTGCCGGCAAGGAAGGAATAAGACAGCGATGGCAGGAACTTGTAGTGTGTCTCTGATGCTGCTTCAAATGGTTTCCATGCCTCTCTGCTGTTTCATGTGTTTCCTCATTCCCTTTCCTTTCCTCCATCCCCCACCCCCACCATGCCACCACATCTGTGTCCTTCTGATGACTCTTCAGGCTAACGTCCAAACAGAGTGACCCAGACTATAATGCAGCCTGTCGGGACAGTGCTTTCCAGGGAGAAACAGGCTGGTTGACCTGATGACACGCTAGGCATGTCAGTGAGTACCAGTGTGAAATAACAGAAAACTAGCAGTTTTCATCTAGAGAACTTACCCCAGCACGGAAAGAGCAGGGTGCCCTTGGTACATCAAGTACATCTTTCTGTGTCTTGATTTCCCCATCTGTAAAATGAGAACAATTTCTTCTCCCATATCTGTTTTATGGGGTCTTGTGAATATCAAGAGGGATACTAGAGGGCTTCATAAACTTTAATGTACATGAGAATTACATGGGGATGTTGTTAAAATACAGATCTTGATTCCATAGTCCTGGGGTAGGGAGACTGCATTTCTAACAAACTCCCACATCAGTGGATGCTGCTGGTCTGGAGATCACTCTGAGTAGGAGGGGCTAGCAAATAAGAGGACAATTTAAGCATTACAAAGCACCAGGAAACTGTAACAATTTAATTATTTTATGTATTTGCCCTTCTAAAAAGCAAATTTGCATCTTAAAAGAAGTCTTCACATCTTTAATTCAAATGAATGTCATTATTTTAGGCATCTCAGATGGCTACCAGAGAGAAAATGTAAAGTTAAGAGGGACTGATTAACATTTCTGTTGTCACTGAAGCTGTCGCTTCCCTTCCTTTCCCTTTTTTTTCTCTTTCCCTCCTCCCAGAAAGAAGATTGAATCTGGATTCAAATGCAGTTTCTTACATAAGCCTGTGGCCAACAGGTGACCAAGGATGCTGAGACATTACCTGGGCCAGGTAATGGACAAAAGAGAGGTTGATTGAAAGCCACTGTTTTCTCAAAAGAAAGAGAATGTGTGTGCACCAAAAGGCATGTGCAAGACTTTGATAGCAGCACTATTCATAAAGTCAAAGCTGGAAAGAGCCCAAATGTCTAATAGCAGTAGAATAAATAAATCATGGTATATTTATACAATGGAATACTACATTGACAAAAAAAGAACAAAATACTGTATCATGTACCCTCATATATGAATCTTACAAATGAAATGCTAAGCAGCAAAAGTCAGACATAAGAGCATATGCCATATGATTCCATTTATATGAAGTCCAAAAACAAGTAAAACTAAGAATAGGGTTACTTCTGTATGGAGTTGACTGGGAATGGGCATAAGGGAGCCTTCTGGGTGCTGGAAAGATCCTTCATACTGGCCTGGGTGCTTGTACTACCAATTTACTGCTATGGATTCTTCAGATTTGTACAAATTACTATATGCTTGCTACATTCTAATATAGACATTTTAGACCTACAAAAAGAGAAAACCTGTTTCTAATTTTACCCCCGATTTTCACATTTCTGGGTTCTGTTCTCCTTCTCCTCTTCCGTCCCACATCTTTCATAAAATGGAAGCCCCTGTTGGCCAAATCAGTCAACTTCCCTGATTTGCTCCCTGCTGGCTTCGCAGGTACTTTTGCTAGACCTTGAAACAAAAATAAAACTTGCTTTCTCATCACTTCCCCTGTGACTGCACAAGAGGCCTCAGGCTGTGTAGTTTGCTGCTCACAGGTTCCCCTCTGAGCTCAAAACCTGCTCCTGCCTCAAGTGCTGTGCTCTGGCCACCAGAACCCCTGCTCTCTCTGTGGCTGTCAGTTGCAAACCTGTCTCCTCAAGACCAGAATCAGACATGCAGAGCTGTTTAGTTTGTAGTTTAATGCATGTGTCCCATGTTTGGGTTTCTCCAAGAAGGGTCTGAAAGCTGTGGGGTATCAATTAACTGTTATCACAGTGCTGCCTAATAGGTCACCCCAAAACTCAGTGTCTTCAAACTACAACCATAATTAGGTCTCAAGGTTATGAGTCAACTGGGTTGTCTTTCGGTTCAGAGCCAGGCTCTGCTGATCTCAGCTGGGGTTGCTTGTGAGTCAGTGGTCAGTTGGAGAATGAGTGCTCTAGGATAACCTCACCCCCATGTTTGGTGGTCAGCTGGCTGCTGTCTGGGGAAATGACATGGTTGGGTCATGTGTCTTCCATCCTCCAGGAGGCTAGCCTGGGCATTGCCGTATGGTGGTGGCTGGGGGTCCAAAAGAGAAAGGAGAGGTGCTCAAGGGCTCTGGATGTCAGGCCTGGAACTGGCAAACCTATTTGTTTTCCTTGACTCTATTGGTCCAAACAAGTCCAGCCAAGGTTCAAGCAGCAAACATGCTCTACCTCTAAATTGGAGGAACTGCAAAATCACATTGCAATGAGAGTGCATCAGAGACGGGAAGAAAATAAGGGCCATTTTTTTTTTTTTTTTTTTTTTTTTTTGTAATCAATCTGCTACATGTGGCTGGGGCATCAAGACAGTAGCATCGAGAATAGTCTTTTTCTTATTGCAAAGCATCTATTGGGTAGCAGCTGCTACCCAGGCTTCCCAGGCTACACCCTTGACCCTGGCCCCATAAAAACAGTCAAACCTGTCCTTGAGCTCTCTTTTATGCTTAATTCCTTTGGGGCTCAGCAGGCTGTTTTAATCCTGACTGGTCAAACAAATGTGTGGCAATGTGGGTGATCGCATAAAAGGAGCAGTCTTAAATATTTGCACTCATTGGAAGCTGTTTTAATTCAAGTTCCCTAGAAAAGCCTGAAATGGGGATTCTTGTCAAGTGATTTGTTGGGGGAAAATTCTCAGGAAAAGGGGAGGGGACTAGGCATGGATATGGTCAGCCCTAGAGATCAGAATTGTCCTACCCTTGAGACAGGGAAACTGGGCTTTCTTGTCCTCATGTCAGTCAGCCACTGGCTATGGCTGGCCTAGGTGAGGGGTGGCACACATCTCCACTGTTGTGGTGTCCATCAGCTTCAGGCAGTTTTCTAGAGAATATAGCTGTGAGCTCTCAGAGCAGTTGGGAATGGGCATGTAGCCTGGGAAAGAGGGCCAGAGTAGACCCCAACAATATCTACTACAGAGACATACTATTTAAAAATTAAATTCTGAACCCAAAGAAGAAATAGACAAAAATTAGAGGTGGCTTACACTTTCTGATACCAATTCCAATATGGGGAAAGGGGCTCAGGTTCCCACACTATGAAACAATTCTTGGACACCAACTTGGTGTTCAACATTCAATTCAATTTCGAAACTATCTACTTGAGATAGTGTCAGATACCATAGGTTTTGGGCTCAGTCCTATGAGACTGCCCTCTACTTCACGAGCCAGCCAATCACAAGTCCAGGTTATTACCTGTACTTTGGGCCAAGTAGCTATACTTTGCAGGTTCTAATGACTCCCTCCTTGTGTTTGAGTAATTTACTAGCATGGTTCACAAAATTTACAGAAACATTTTACTAGGTTATGAGTTTATTATAAAAGGATATAACTCAGAAGCAGCCAGATGGAAGATAGGCACAGGGCAAGATATGGGGAAAGGACAAGTAGCTTCCATGTCCTCTCTGAGTATGCCACTCTACCCCAAACCTCCACGTGTTCACAAACTCAGAATCTCTCCCAACCCTGTCCTTTTGGTTTTTTTGTGTTTGTTTGTTTGTTTTTAATGTAGGCTTCATTACATAGACATGAATGATTGAATCATTGGCCATTAGCAATTGATTCAACCTCCAGCCCTTCCTCCCTCCCCAGAGGTTAGGGGGATGGGACTGAAAGTTCCAACCCTCTAATCACCTCATTGATTCTCCTGGCAAGCAGCCCCCATCCTTAGGTGCAGTCCAAAAGTCATCTATTAACATAAATACACTTTTATTGCTCCCATCACTTAGGAAATTCCAAGGGTTTCAGGAGCTCTGTGCCAGCAAAAAGGACAAAGACCAAGTATATATTTCTTATTATAAATCACAATATCACAAGGTTTGACAAATGTCTAAATGTTTGATGAGTTGTAATGTCATGTAAAGAAACCTATTCTATAGGCAGATCTAGGATCCATCATTGGGCCCTCCATAAAAACAGATTTGTACTTAAATAAGGGGAGAACTTGCACAATTAGAGTCATATATGAACATGAAAAGGTCTGTTCTAGGAATAGAGAGTTTCCCAAGAAGAGACTGGACACAATTAGGCAGGAAGATAGTATAGAACATTAGTTATGTTCCTCAAAGAAAGAAAGAGATGTTAGCTAGGAGTTCTTGACCAGAGATTTAAGAAAAGGTGTACAATGGAGACAGTTGTTCAGGACAAATACACTTCTTCTATTTATACAGGGCTTTGGCCTGTTTATTATGAATGAATTCTCTATTCATTACCCCCATGGGCCACATGCCTAGTGAGAAGTGGATAGAAGGGATCTTGCAATCAGAATGAGCCCTGGTGCATATATGGCACCAGCCACAAAGGAGAACAGAAAGGTGGACCCTAAAAGAATGATCAAGATAGAACCTAGGAAGAAAGATCACTGGGTATATCCCTCTCAAAGGGACACAGTACTGGTCCACCGTCCAGTACTGGCTCTGAGTCTTATTGGAAATATACTCTCAGATATGTAGGTCTTCTGCTTGGTGGAATTCTCTCATGCCTCTAAAATGGCTTCACAAGAAACCTACTTGGGGACCCTTTAATAATCCTACTGTCCAGCTGCTCCCCAGGCCAATAAAATCAGAATTTCTGAAGGTGGGAGACATAATAATTTTTAAGTCATTTTAAACCCACCAGGTGATTTCATTGTGTAATTAAGGTTGAAGACCATTGGTCTAGGGATAGCAATTCTCAGACCTTAGTTTGCAGCAGAATCACCTGGAGGGCTTGTTAAAACACATGTTACTAGAGTGTCAGATTCAACAGATCTGGGATGAGCCTGAGACTCTGCATCTCTAACAGGCTCCCAGGTGATGGTGCTGCTGCTGCTGGTGGGAACACCATATTTTGAGTATAGGTTTCTAGATTTAGCAACCTCCCATCCCATCCCATCAGTGCTCATTGGAGGTTTTAACTTTCTCCTGGCTAGGTCCTAGGGGCTGGGGGTGGATAGAGGAGTACAAAATCATTGGGATGCATGATAGGCAGTGATGAGCATTAAGTGACTTCATCTGGGACTAGAAAAAGAGCTGGCTAGGAGGGGGTGCTTTTGTACCTGTAAATAAGATATTTTCTCAATTAGATTTAAACCTCAGCTGCCAGGGGGAAAAATCACTTATGAAAGTTGTATACTTCAGAGCAAATGGATTTAAGAATACTTATCTGTGATAAAGATATTTTTTTTGGCTTGCTTGCAAAGTAAAAAATTGTGACCAAGAAGTAACACTATGATATGAAACAGATTCCACAAACAAGTGAAATGAAGTCAGTCAAGAAAAGGCAACATAAGCCATCTTGCTCAATTACAGTGGCCCAGCATCATAGGCAAATGTTACCGTTAATGCTAACCATTCAACTTCTGAAATTTCTCCAAGAATGAAAATCATCCAGTGATGAAGAAATAATCAAGGAAATCTCAACTACAGTCACCAATGTTGCATTTTCTGATCTTAAGAGAAGAAGTTTTCACAATAAAATCAAGCATTTTATAATCATTTTTCCAGAACTGGATCTTTATTCTAAAGTTTTTGACCACTTGTTTCAAACTTTTTGTGCTTTTTTATTGTCTCTTTCAGCCCTGATGATTCAATGTCTACAATTAGTATCTATATTGACCTGAATCATTAAGCCGTTCTTTATTAAGCCCACTTAGCACTTTGCTAATTGCCTACCCAAGTCCTTTCTCCACTTCTGCCTCACTAACTGAACCCTGATTCTTTTTCAGAGCAGCAAAGTACCCAGCTAAAAATGTTCACCACTCCACCTTCCTTTGCAGCTGCCAGTCATGGCCAGTGAAATGTGAGTGGAGGTCACTAGCTACAGCTTCCAGGAAACCTTTCAGAAGTAGAGAGAGACCCAGCTTGCTTGTACCTATTAGCTCCTTCTCCTCATCATCCTTCTCACCTCATCTTTCCCAACATGGATCAGAGGACATCCTGTGGCCTTGAAGTGTTGTGCCTGAGGACAAAAACCACTTACCAAGGCTGACAGAATGTGAAGTTAGAAGGAAACTAGGATGTTGATAACAGCATGGATTTTGCAGCATCAGCCCAGGGTTGCCGACTTCCAGTCTTCTTGTGACAAAAAAGAAATCCTAGCTTAGAGAGACCATGATGGGCCACTCCCTGTGTCTTATAGTGCCAAACAATGCCACTCTATTCTTTGTTTTTTTTTTTAAAGGTTTATTTATTTTTGAGAGAGAGAGAGAACACAGAAGGGGAGGAAGAGAGAGAGGGGGACAGAGGATCTGAAATGGTTCTGCGCTGATAGCAGCGAGCCCCACGTGGGCTCAAACCCACAAACTGCGAGATTATGACCTGAGCCGAAGTCACACTCAACCGACTGAGCCACCCAGGTACGCCTTCACTCTCTTCTTTAAAGTAGCTCTGTTACTGGTAATAGTATAGCAGTAATTTGCAGACTTGAGTGTGCATCAGAATCACCTGGAGGGCTGGAAATACAAATATCTGAGTCCCAGCCCCAGATATTCTGATCTAGTAAATCTGGGGACAGGCCTAAGAATATGCATTTGTAACATGTTCCCAGGTGATGCTGATGCTGCTGGTCTGGGAACTGCACTTTAGGAACTCACTGATAGAGATGTATAGTAAGGAGGCAAACCTATCTGTGATGCTTTCAGTGTAACCCTGCCTTAGGAGAGAAGCCGAAGTGGGTGGCATTTCAATGTCCATTTCTTGAATCCCCTATTTCTGTGACTCTGTTTACACTGGCCAAAAGACCCAAATACTCTCCATTTTCAGCTGTTGGGTGCTGGTAGTCAAACTCTCAAAGTGGCTGGCTAAATATTTTCAAGACATCCTAGGTATTAGCAGGCTAAAAAACAATATTGGGTCAAACAGCTTCATGAAATCTTATCTTTCCCTTTAACATACCAGGGTATTTCTTGGGACCTGGTTCACATATGTAGTCAGTTTCAGGCACCAACAACTTCTTTTTGCTGTATCTGCCTGTGGGGACCACTCCCATCCAAAGCGTATTTGAGGGAACAACTTTTTTCTAATATCAGTGAGTTTAGAAGAAACGCAAGGTGATATTGTCTCACCATTCCTCTTTGAAGACTCTCTCTCATACCAGCAACTAATAATTGCTAACTTTCCAAAGGAGTCAGGGGAGATTAATTTTCTACAAAAGCTGATTTATGGCCAGTCAACTCTGAGAAGATGGCCTGAGTCACCGTCCTGGACTCATGTGCACTGCCGAACATTCAGCGATAAAAACCTTCCCTTTAAACACAGAAAATTTATGGGCAAACTTCAAGGTCCTCCCCTAAACTCAGAAATTAATCTTGAGGGTAGATAGGTAAAACAAATAAAGACCATTTGCAAAGCAGCAAAAAGGGATGCCCCAAATTTGGCTTTTTAAGCACTGTCCCCAGGTTGTGAATATTGAGCCTTCGCCCTTTACATTCTTTGTATTTCCCCCAATTAGGGATGAAGCTGACTCTGCTCCAATTGTACAGCAAAGTAGTTTAAAATTTAAGATGTTTTTGAGAATGTGCAGAACAGAATAGCTATAAAAATGCTATTACTATCATTTATTGAGCATAAATCCCTGTTCTAATGACTGAACCCTGAATTTTTAGGAAGTCATTTAGGCCTCCTAGTGACCTCATGTATGAATTGAATTATTTCTCCCATTTGACAGACGGGGCAAAGAGAGGGATCTAATTTAATCTAAACCACAGCCATTAAAGTGGTGAAGCCGGGATTAGAGGACCAGCAGGCTGACCTCAGAACTCTTAAACACATGATTTATTGCACCAAACAAAACAAGCAAACAAACAAACAAACAAACAAACAATCTGACACAGGGATGTACTGATCTCAAAGTTGTTTTTCACTCTCAGACCTGTGGAGAAAGTTGGGGTGGCATATTTATGTTTTGTGGGGGCTCAAAAGAACTTAGGTGTCTTCAAAACCAGACCAGGAGAGGTACAGAGCTCATGAACAATTATAATATGCCCACTTATTTATTATAATTGTATAAGCTATAATTACATATGAGTTTATATAACATATAACTAATAATATATAATATAGATGAGATGATATTAATACACACCGTATTGATTATAATGTCTTATATAATAGGTGTTATTTACCACATATAGCTTTTGAAACAGTCTTATTAAGATATTATTCACATACCATAATATTCAGTAATTTAAAGTATACATTTCAATAGTTTGTAGTATAGTCACAGAGTTGTGCAACCATCACCACTGTCTAATTCCAGCATATTTTCATTATCCCAAAAGAAACTCCATCCCCTTTAGCAGTCACTCCCCTCCTATCCATTAGGTATTTCCCCCTCCCTTCAGTGTCTGGCAACAACTAATTCACCTTCTGACTTTACGGAGTCGTCCATTTTGGGTAGTCCAATAAATGAAATCACACAATATGTGATCTTTTGTAATGGGCTTCTTTCACTGAGCATCATGTTTTCAAGTTTCCTCCATGTTGTAAAATGTGTCAGTGTGTTATTCTTTTTTATGGCCAAATAACATTCCATTGTATGGGCACACAATATTTTGTTTATCTGTTAATCAGTTAATGGACTTCCCCTTTTGGTGATTACTTATAAGTAACGGTGCTATTAGCATTCAGGTACAAGTTTTCATATGAATATGTTTTCAGTTCTCTTGGATATATACCTATGCATGGAACTGCTGAATCATATTGTAACTCTATGTTTAGCTTTTAGGGATCTGCCAGACTGTTTTTCAGATGTGGCTGCACTGCTTTACAATCCCATCAGCAATGTGTGAGGGTTCCAATTTCTCTACCCTCATCAACATTTATTGTCTGTCTTTTTTATTTTAGTCATCTTAGTGGGTGTGAAGAGCTATCTCGTTGTAGTTTTGATTTGCATTTAGGTAATGACTAATGATGTCAAGCATCTTTTCCTGTGCTATGGACCTTCTGTACATCTTCTTTGGAGAATGTCCCTTCAGATCCTTTGCCCATTTTTAAGTTAATTTGTTTGTCTTTTTGTTGTTGACTTGTAACTGTTCTTTATACAGTCTAGTTCCTTATCAGATATGTGATTTGCAAGTATTTCCTCCCTTCTATGGGTTGTCTTCTCACTTTCTTTGTGGTTTTCTTTGAAACACAATTTTTAAAAATTTTGATGAAGTCCAATTTATTTACTTTTTCTTTTGTCACTTGTGCTTTGGGTGTCATATCTAAGAAGTCATTGCCTAATGCAACATCACAAATATTTATGGTTAGGTTCTCTACCAAGATTTGTATAATTTTAGCTCTTCCATTTAGATATTGGGTCTATTTTTAGTTAATTTTTGCATTTGATACGAAGCACACATCCAACAATTTTCTGTTGCATGTGGATATCCAGTTGTCCCAACATCATTTGTTAAAAACATTATTCTTCCTCCATTGAATTGTGTTGGCACTCTTGCCAAAAATCAATTGACCATAAATGTAAGAATTTATTTCTGGACTCTAAATTGGATTCTATTGATCTATATCTCTGTCCTTATGCCCGTATTCATGAAATTACTGCAGCTTTGCAGCAAGTTTTAAAATGAGAAAGTGTAAGTTCCCCAGCTTTACTCCTCCTTTTTTAGGATTGTTTTGACTCTTCTTTATTCCTTGAATTTCCATGTGAATTTTAGAATAAGCTCATCAGTCTATTTCTGCAAAAATGCAGCTGGGATTTTGAATAGGACTGGTTTTTAGTCTATAGATCAATTTGGGTATTGCTATCTAAACAGTATTAAGCCCTCCAGTACATAAACATGAGATGTCTTTCTATTTAGTTAGGTACTTTCAATTCTTCCAGCAAAACTTTGTTATTTTCAGTGTTCAAGTCTTATGCTTTTAATTGCTTAGATTTTCCCCTATATGTTTTATTCTCTTTGATGTTATTATAAATGGCATATTATGCTTAATTTCATTTTTGGATTGTTAATTGCCAGTGTATAGAAATACAATTGATTTACATGTATTGATCTATCTAGCAACCTCACGAACTTCTTTATTTTTTTATTAGTTCTAATAGTGTTTTTGTGGATTCTTCAGGATTTTCTACATATATGATCTTGTCATCTGTGAATAGAGGTAGTCTAAATTCTTTCTTTCCTGTCTGAATGCCATTTGTAATTAATTAATTAATGCCTAATTGCTTTGGCTAGAATCTCCAGTAAAATGTTGAATAGAGGTGGTGAGAGTAGACCATCTTGTTCCTGACCTTGTGGGAAAATTTTTCAATCTTATGTTGGTATGATGTTAACTGTGGGCTTTTTATAGATGGCCTTGTCAGATTAAGGAAGTTCCCTTCTTTACTAGTTTATTGAATATTTTTATCATGAAAGGGTGTTGAATTTTGTCAATGTGTATTTTGTGTCTATTGAGATACTCATGTAGTTTGTGTCCTTTGTTCTATTAATTTGGAACATTACATTGTTTGATTTGGGTGTTAAGCCAACCTTGCATTACTGGGATAAATCCCAGTAGATCATGGTGTATATTCCTTTCTATATATTGCTTGATTCAGCTTTCTAGAACATATGATATTTTCATTATGAAGTGTAATTAAGTCTTAGGAGTTATACAGACCTGGCTAGATATAAATATAGCCTCTGGCATCTATACTGGCTGTGTGACCATGGGCAAATTATCCCCCCAGTTGTTGCCTCAACTATAAAATGGAGATAATAGAATATACCTCTATTCCCTTGGGTTGTTGTGAGGATTGAATGACACATCTAGAAAATTTTAGTATCTGGCACATAGTAAGTACCCAGTAAATAGTAATCATTATGGTAATTATTTTAATACAAATTATGACCATTTCTCTAGCAGCCAATTGGTGCTTATTAGTGGAGTTATATCCTTTCTTTATTAAACTTTATTAAACTTTATTTCCATCCAATCAGTATTTGCTATACAATTGTGAACTCCTATACAACTAAGTGATTTGGAAGGTTACCTCATAAAGGTAATTTTAATTATCTATTTCTGCAGAAGGCAGAAATATGCTCACATGATAGCTAAATAACAGCCCCTTATGATACAGGATCAGCACCCTGGGGACATGGGAGATGTGTGATCTAGAGTCAGAGAAGGAAGAAACCTGGGGGAGAGTGGGCTGAAGGCAAGAGAAATTCAGAAAGATGCTTCAGCATGGCAGAGCCAGTACTGAACCTAACAGGATTAGAAGAAGGTTTGCCCCACGCAGAACTAAGTATGCCAACACAAGGATAACGTCGAACAGTCATGTAGTGATGGGAATGGGAACAGTGAGGGATTGGCAGGACTAGTGTAGGGACTTCCTCCCATAGACCAGTGAGGGACATCTTCTCTATAGACAGAGGGTTCTCTCTGGGAGAAGGCTAGAGGGGGCTTGTGGCACTGGCTCTGGCCTGTAAGATGTAGAGACTGGTACGCCTGAATTTAAAGGTAAGATAGCTTCAACATCTTCCTCACCCATAGTTTTGAACATTGCCTGTTATGTTCTTGTAAAACAAAGATCTAATTTTGACACGGTTCTGCTTACAGCCCTTCAAGGCTTCTCTTTATCACCAGCGTAAACCCCAAATTCCTTAAAATAGTTTGCAACATCTTTTGCATATTCTCTCTCTCTCCTTGCCATTCTGTCATATTCAATGACTGCTTCCTTCTTGAATATACCTTTTTATCACTGAGTTTTTGCAAATGCTGTCTCCTCCTCAGTGAACCCTCCCTCTTCCCCTCTTCCCCACCTCCCAGTTGCCTTCACATGACAAGAATTCCTCTTCAATCTAAAGTTGTCAGTTTAGCCTGAAATTTCTCTCAGGAAACCTGACTCCCAAATTTTTAGGTAGAGGCCCTTCCATGTGCTTCCATAGCCCCCTGTTCCCCTATATACCTGTTGCATGTGAGCTAAATTAATTATTGCCTGTTGGTGGCTGTAGGCTCAGAGAAGATCATTCATCACTCAAAATGGGGTTCTCACCCAGCAGAAGGAGCTGAGAGCATGTTAGAAATGCAAACTCTTGGGCCTTACCTCAGACTTACTATGTCAGAAACTCTGGAAGGTGGGACCTAGGAATCTGGGTCTCACAAACCTTCCAGGTGATTCTGATGAATGCTAAATTTTGAGAAGCACTCATATAGTCAGGTGCCTGGCTACTGGTACATGGTCAGTCAATGAATAAGTGCATTAGTCCTAACTATACTACAAATCATGTAATCATCACCAGATCACTTAGCCTTGTGATTCTCATCTGTAATATGCAGACCTCCTCTCCTCTCATGGAGGAGAAGATGTGATTGATGGCTTATGAAGAATCTCCTGCACACTGCCACATAATAGGTTCCTTCTCTCTTGTTTCTTCATTCTTATTTGTAATTCAATTGACTTCCTGCCAGGGTGGCCTTCCAACCCTTAACCTGTTTTCAGATCTTGGGCAAGTTTGGAGCATCACTATTTCTGTTCACAGCTCCAAAAATGGAATAAGTAAAATGCAGCTGATAGAGAAGGGTGTTGTTGGGAGTTTGCAGATGGTCCATCTGATCAGGAGTTTGTCTGGTTCCGTGGGTTGATCAACATATGTCACAGATGACAGGATATTGAAATGTTTTCTTTCCTAGCTTCAAGCCTACAGGCTAGGTGAGAACCATCACTTTTATTTTTAAAAGATAAAATTTTGGTTATCAATATTTTTTGATGCCAACAATAATAATTGCATTCTAATTCTTTATTAAATGGTTTCAAAATTTGAGGTAATATCTCTCCTAGTTTTGTGGTTTTAAAGGTTTTCTTAAAAGCATAATAAGATAAGATTTAAAAGATCCAAAGATCCTAGGCTGTTTTCTTTGACCACATCGAACTACATCCGAGTCTGTTTCCTAAGTTCCTAATGGTTTCAGTCGAGGTCTCCTTCTCCTTAAATTGTCATTGAGACATTGAAGGGGTTATAATTTCCTCCACATTTATTTGAATTGAATGGCCAATTAAAATACACAGTAACTAACCCCTAAATTGACTGGATTTCTAAGAGATTTTTCAAAAGGTAGTTAAGGAGATATTAAAATAAATGATGCTTGAATGGTTAAACTCCCCACAATTCTTTTAAAGTCCTGCTTTAATTTAGGTGGAAGCCCATGCGATATGGAAAGTGCTACAAAGAATGGAGTGGGGGCAGTTTGTGTTCTTCACCAAGGGGAAGGGATCGGTGGAAATTGATGGAGACAAAGAAAGGCTTCTGATCTTGTGCCCTAGCATTAAATGGAATTAAATGGATGCGAGGCCCACAATGGGAAGCTTGACACTGTGCTCTGGGAAAACAGTCTCAGCAAAGTGTCCTGTATCCAAGAATGACAGACAACTGTCAGAACCACCTTTCTTCCAAGGACTGACTGCACAAATCTGAACAGTGAGGATAGAGGGTGACCGAATACCAAATACCAGGGAGAATCCTTCCCTGCACCAATTCTATTCTGCATAGTTTCCTGAACCTCTCTGTGAGCTGAGGGGTGGGGAGAGAAGAATGAATATACTCACTGAGACTGAGTCCTCCTTAGCCCAAGTGAAATGAGGACTTGGAGTCAGCTATAATTTGATATTTTTTTCCTAATGAAGAATAAAGCAGCATGCCATATTTTTAAACATGAGAATTTTCAGAAGCAGAAGCACACTGACAGCTTAAGTTAAAATTCTCTTTCATCTCTGCATCTTCTCACCTCTGGTAAAGATGTCAGAACCAAGTAGACATAGATAAGGCAGGTACTTCGTGGCACATAAGATGAAGGGCCTGGAACTTTTGGTTGACCAAAAGGCACTCCACCTTGTCAGAGGTGGTAGACAGTATAGCTAAGAGAACAAGCTGGGTTCAATCCAAGCTGCACTACATGCTAGCTGTGTGATCTCAGGAATGTTCCTTATCTTCTCTGTGCCTCAATTCTGTCATTTGCATAAGGGGATAATAATGGGGTATTCTATAATATTATTGAGATGGTTAAATGAGTTAATATATTCATAGCACCTGGAACATTGTCAAGCCCAGGATTAGGGCTCAGTGAATGTTAGTATCGCCATTGTCATCATGATTATTATTCCATGGGGCTGTGTCAGGTGACCAGGGTACGAATTTGACTTGACTCCTTTCCTTTTGCAAAACAAAAAGTACTAGATAAGCTAGATTAAGATCAGCTGTTTCTAAATACATTTTTGGCACCAGAAATAATTTTCAAACATAAAATTCAAAAGGATCTTAGCATATATATATTCATTGATGTTCTTTGATTCTAGTTGTTTAAATCAACAAGAAAAATAAGAGAAATCTGGGGGCGCCTGGGTGGCGCAGTCGGTTAAGCGTCCGACTTCAGCCAGGTCACGATCTCGCGGTCCGTGAGTTCGAGCCCCGCGTCGGGCTCTGGGCTGATGGCTCAGAGCCTGGAGCCTGTTTCCGATTCTGTGTCTCCCTCTCTCTCTGCCCCTCCCCCGTTCATGCTCTGTCTCTCTCTGTCCCAAAAATAAATAAACGTTGAAAAAAAATTTTTTTTTTAAAATAAGAGAAATCTGTGTGCTCACATTACAAAATAGCTCAGGAAGAATAGCTTCAAGAATAGCCAGATACACAGGTACAAACAAAATTATCGGGATCAGTTTTCTTTGTGTGCTTCTGTCTCCTCTCCCCTCTTTGTCTTTCTGCTTCCCTCTGCTTTCTCTCTTTCTGCTCCATTCCCAGGATCATCTGCCCCTCCTCATCACAGGACAACTGCCAGCAGCTCCCAGAATAATATCCTTCTAAATTCTAATACACTGAAAAAGAGAGAGCATCTTTTCTCTAGCATTCTCTGTGAATGTCCTGTCTTTCATTTTGATTGGCCTGGCATGTATGGAGCATATACCGATTATAAGGGCCAGAGGAATGTGTTGCACTGATTGGCTACTTGGGTCACATGTTCCACCAGTGAGGTTGGGAAGAAGGAAGAAGCCCTGCCCCTGAGGACAAAGGGAATAAGTTGTACTCACCAGGCTTGCTTTGCACCCTATCTCCTTGGTCGGCCCTTTTCAAAAGCCCAAGTGTTCCTAGTCTGGATCCCATTGGATGTGGGAATCTCCAACATTTTGCAAGTTTGCCACATTGCAAGTCCTATTGGAGCAATTACCATGGGAGCAGTCAGGGGCCTGAGCAGTTCCTTGAGGGAGGTTCCACTGAGTCTCCCTCAAATCATAGCAGGCTGACAACTACCAGCTCTGCTGTCCCATGAGGCATTGCCTTGTCTCTGTGCTGTCTATCATAGACTTGTATACAGCAGCAGGCAGGAGCATCATTTGGGTTGAGTTCTGCACCACACTGCATGCCATGCACCTACTGTTCCAATTATTTGTTGCAGCTTAAGACAATAATAATTAGTATTTCATATGATTCTGGGGATAACTAGGTTCCTCTGGGAGTTTCTGGTTTCCAGCCCTTGGTGGTTACAAACAGCAGCTAGGGCTGAGTCCTCTTGAAGGCTTCTTCCTTTATATGTTCTGTGTTCCCTAGGCTGAGAAGATCAAATGGCAAGAGCTAGAACATCTGGGGCTCATTGTTCATGTCTCTCACACACTCTCTCTCTCTCTTTTCATCTCAGTGGCCTCTCCACATGGTGTCCCCAGCAGGGCAGCCTCCAGATTGTTATGTTTCTTAAAGGGCAGATGAAGACACCAAGAGTGGGTGTTCCTAGAGAACAAGGAGAAACCTGTATTCCCCTTTTCACACCTGGCCTTGGAGTTATACAGTGTTACTTCTATTGCACTCTTTCTATTGAGGCAATAACAAAGCCCATCCAGTTGCAAGGGTTTGGGAACACAGATTCTATCTCTTTGAGGGAGATGTGTCAAAGAATGTACAGCCCTCTTAAAACCATCTTACCCCTGGGGATGGCTTTGGGTTAACCCAAACAATGTGTACTTTCCACGTCTCTGAAAACCACTTCACATTTCTCCACTTGAAATCACATTTTAGGGATTATCTTTGGACATGCTGTTCTGATTCTGTCCTTTTCTTGATGGAAATGAGGTGAGATTATCAGGGTATATAACAAGAAAAGTAGTTTCTTATACAACCATGTAGCAGAAAAGAGACTTAGACATCACATGCAAATGCGGTGGTCTCCATCTGGGCACATGGACATATTTTTGATAGTTGGGATTCTTTTCAACACTTGTGAAAATATTGCAATATCTCACCCCAGTAGTTTGGGCTTTTGCTATAGAATACGGCTAAAGTCAAAAACAATATTGAGGAACTCTGGAGGGATTGTAATACAATCTTATTACCTGGAGTTTGATCATTTTCAGGAAAAAATCCCAATGTTATATTTAAGGTGAGCTCTAGCATTAATTGCAAATTTTGTCATGTCTTCATATTCAGAGTAAAAGGGAAAAGACACCAACATCTGACTGAACCAATGCCCAATTCTCTGCTTTTTGCAACCAACCCGTCCTTGAGGTGTTTACCCAGCATGTACTTAAAA
The DNA here is from genome assembly GCF_018350155.1 of Leopardus geoffroyi. Classification (NCBI taxonomy): domain Eukaryota; kingdom Metazoa; phylum Chordata; class Mammalia; order Carnivora; family Felidae; genus Leopardus; species Leopardus geoffroyi. The sequence continues at coordinate 36,043,490 of NC_059336.1, read as the reverse complement.
TCAGAAGGCAGGGAGAAATCAATATGAGAATGCATCTACCTAACCCTTCAGAAGAAACCACTTAAAAGTGGATTGGGGAATCCTCATTCTCGCATGTTTGTAAGGGTGTTTAAGAAAGGGTTGCATAGTGGAAAGACATGCAAATTATGTCTTCCTTTTAATTTCTGACACCCAACCCAGGCCTAACCCCTTTTATTGTACCTTACATGCCTTCAAAATAGTGTAAGGATAAAATCCCCCATTATAGAACTGACTTATTATTAGGAGCTGAGCTCTGCTGAGGAAATAGTACTAGGTAAAATTATAAAACCAGCACAGATGGTCTTTAGTTTTCTACTCCTTAGTGTGCTAACATTTGAGTCTGCAAAATCTATTCTCTTACTAGTGACTCTGGCAGTACTAACTTGGAGATGCTATGGCCAACTCCTTTCTTCCCTAGGCTTAGGACTATCTAGTTAACTGGTAAACGTTTATGATGCTGGCTCCTGGGTTCATTCACAGGCATTCAATGTGCATTTATTGAGCACCAACTGCATGCCAACGGTTGTTCTAGGCATTTAGTTTATGGAAATGAACAAGACAGTCATAGTTTTGATGTATGGAACTTAGTTTAGTGCTATATCTTTCTGGAAACGCAACAGTGAGGGGGGAAGTTCTATACATTGTTCATTTCTACTGTAAAGCCAAGAGGGAGACCAAAAGGAAGTTTTCTGAGCTTTACAGTTGAGTGATGTTCTTCCTTTTCCCCCCAGTCCTATAATACTTTCTACATAAAGTACAGAGAGCCCCAGAGGTGGCTGAAATAATAGCAAATGTTTTCTGGAAGACTTAATTTATTAGTTAAATTTCCCCAAGATAGAAAATTACAAATATTTGCTCAAAGTGCATGCTTGTCATTCTCTATCAATGTGAAATTTTGTTTCTTGGGACAGACTGGACTGGACTCGTTAACTTGGGGCTAAGCTGAAAGGAAAAGACTAAGATGCTATTGCTGGGGAAAAAAAAGTCAATGGGCAGGTAGAATACAGTATCCATTTAATCAACAAATATATATTAATTTCCCATAGGCCCTAGGGTTATTGTAAACAGGACAAAGTGACTCTCCTGTGAATTTTGTATTCTAGTAGGGGAGACAGAAAATAAATGAGTGCAAATAAATAAATTCTATAATCACAGAGTAAAGTCAAAGAGAATGACAGAGGTAGGCTGTGTTTGAGATAAATTAACCACAGCATGGTACTCTAAGGAGTTGAGATTTAAGCCAGATCTGAAGAATGTGCAGGAGTGACTCATGCAAGGATCTACAGGAGGGTTTCAGGTAAACAGAGTAGCATGGGACAAAGTAAGAAATCCAGTAGGACAGGACAGAGAGAGGAACTTATAGTAGCACATACCTAGTTGGTGCTGAGCCATCTGGTAGCAGGCTGTCTCTGGAAAGAAATGATCCAATTATTTAAACAGGATTATGGACAGCTCAGAGCCAGAGCACTGAGGAAAAACTGATAACCATGAAAACTAGGTAAATTCTACCTTCAGAGGTAAGGATTGACCTTTGAGATTTGGGTAAAACTGAGCTGAGGTTTAGCAGCTGCTGAGAAGAGTTTTGAAGACCCTGAAGCAGAAAGGCTCTGATAAGTTTAACTTAGGAGTCTACCAATTTTCAGAATTGAGGGTCAGGGGACCTCATTCTATGGGTGAAGGTGGATGGTGATTGCTTCCTTCTTGGCTTATTCTGCCATCCTGGAAATGTACTGGATGACCGGACTTTTTACAACGTTTAACTACAGTGTGTCTGAATGGAATTAAACTTTAAAAAGAAAAAAGAAAAAAAAGGAAAAGAGATCCCATGTTTTCTGTGTTGCAGTAGGCAGGTGAGAATAACCCAAAGTCTACTGGGGCCCTATAATACACAGAAATCCACAAATCACATAATTTATACCCCTTCCTGCATTGTGAGGCTGAGATCTTCTCACTCTTGGCTCCTGAGATTGGTCTAGGGCTTGGTGATTCTGCTGGAGAAAATTGCTGTACATCCTCACATGATGGAGACTATTTACCCAGAGTAAGGCCTGCTTATTGCTTTTTATAGATGTGGAATGCTTTCATAGATTTCCTACTTTTCTAGGATGCTATTGCCAAAGGATAGAGTTGACCCTCTGTTTTCCACTGTGGGTGCTGCCATCTTCCCTGTCCAAGATTATGATGTTTTTTGCTTCCTCTCTGATACTCTGGTTTATTCTCCAAAACTGTGGACTTTTCCTTGAGCATAAATTGCTTTATATCTCTCAGGGGTGGGGACTATTCTCCACCCTTTGCCCCTATCTTCAGCTGGTATGGTCTGGTCCAGGGTCTTCTCCCAGTACTTCAGCAGACCCCCTGCTCTTCTTGGACATCCTAGAAGTAGAGAGGATCTTCCTTGATCTTCCCATGGACTGTGTCTTTCAGTAGCCTCAAGAGAAGGTCAACAAAACTGTTTTTAACTGAACTTTGAAACCATAGACGTGCTTCTCATGATTCCCTTTTATTTCCTGTGTTTCCTATAACTCTTGTCTACTCAGTCTATGGACAGTACTCTTCCCATTATCAGGCTCTGATAAAATACTTCAGCCTTGAGGCCCTTGGTCAAGCTGAGAGGAAAATTGGTTTGGCAAAGATGAAATTGGCTCACCAAATCCATTTCCCTTTCTTCGTGGCTACATAGCTAGACTACATTGGCTAGACTAGACTAGTGGCTACATTTCCTACTCTACAGTTAGTTACAGCCATGTACTTGAGTTCTATTCAGCAGAATGTGGCCCATGAAATTTTCATGAGCTCTCTTCCATTTTCTGTTTTTCCTATCTACCAACTGAATGGAGAGAATTCTAACAAACTAAGATGAGGAATCATGAGATGAAGGAGTCTGAGTCTTACCAAACCAGGAAAATCTGGTGGACTTTACATGAATAAGAAATACATTTTTATATTACTGGATTACTGAAATTACAGACGTTGGTTGTTATAGCAGCTAACATTATTTACCCTAAGTAATAGTTGGTCACATCCCTTTCCAAAGGTACTGTCCATACAGACACACATACATTCTCTGAAACTCCCCCTACATCCCAAACCACCTGGACAGATCTTCAGCTCACTCCCAAGAGGCACTGAATCTAACCAGGAACACATGTATAAGAAGCAGAGGCTCCTCTTTCCCACACCAAATCCATGATAGTTAACATCTAGTGAGCACTGGCTGAATGCCAGTCATTGTGTTAAGCAAACGCAGATTTACCGTAAAGCTAATGAAGCTGAAGTTTGGGGCCCCTCACATGCAGGGCCCTTCCCAAGGGCCTGGAAGGGGATTTAGCATGTTCGCATGGTCATGTTTTTATAAAAATCTGCAAATGTAAAATGTCTTCATTTTTTTTTTAATTTGTGGGAGGGTATATTTATGTAAACTTCAGGCCCCACCAAATCTAGATACAGCCATGAAGCAAAGTATTTAATGTGTATTTTCAAATGTCATCCTCATAGCAATTGTGTCATAGTTTCTATTATTATACAGAGAAGAAATTTGATGCATGAAGATTTTAAGTCACTTGCCCCAGCTCACCCAGCTCTGATGTGTTGGATCCAGGATTCAAGCATAGACTCTCAAGACCAACCTTGTTGTGGCCTTCATGATGCCTCCTGCCCCTGGGTCACATGCATATAGCTCAGGAAAGCCAAAGCAGAATTGGCAATGGTTAATATATTTCTCCAGGCCCCTCTGCATGACTTCCTTTAGACCCATCCTAATATCTTGAGTCCCAGATAAAACAGACTGAAGAGTTTTTTCAGGGCTACATTAAAGTGTTAATTTCACACAAGGAAGCACCTAGGATTTAGCATCAGAAGGCATGAGTTTTAGAATACGGAAACAATGGGGGGTAATGGCACACATTTTGCCAAGAGATTGCCGGAGGTAGCAGTAAGTGATTGGATCAAATGACTGTCATGGGCTGTCAAAGGCAGTGGAACAGCTTCAAAGCTCATTATTGCCTCAGCTTCCTGAGGTTCACACGGTGCCAAGGAACTGGAAGATGTGGAGGATAAACAGGCTGGCTTAGAAAAGGGGATTAAAACATGCAACTCCAGATGAGCCTTCAGGGCCAGCAGTGCCCCAGGGTTTGTGGGCACATTCCCAGCTGTTACCTGTATGGTGGTTTTATCCCCAACTAATACGCCAGCTGGTGGAGTTTTATTTCCTTGTTGACTTTTTTGCTGCCACCTGGGGAGTCTTGGTGACTGTAAACAAAGATTTAGAACACTAATAAAGTGTCGGGCGCCAATGCAGTTGACTCTGTGCAGATACTAAAATCAAGTAAGCTATGGGTAAGCAGCTGGCATGGAGGACCCCAGTCACTTGGGCTGGTGGGGAGCAACAGGGAGGTGGGGTGAGAGAGAGAGAGGTTTGATTGCTGAAGCTCCATGTTCAGGGCCCATGGCTTAGGCACTTGCAGTAGATGCTGTTGGATGGGTAGGAAATCTCAGGCCCTGGCTGCTATGAGTATTGGCTGCTAAGGGCTCACAAAGACCCACTTCCCCAAGAATTGCCCTCAACTGATGCCTAGGAGGTTACATCTCTCTACCCCTACCAGGAGAAGCCTATAGTAATGACTGATACAGGGGGTACACAAGGCCAGCCCCCTTTGTCTTAAGGAGGGGACAATCATGTCAACATTGTGATTTATGCTCCCGCGGCTTTGATGGATCAGGCCAAGTTTAGATTTTACTTGAGCACAAATCTCTGACTGGCTTCTTCCTCTATCCTGTCTGCTTTCCTTCCTTAGATTCTTCTCCGGAAGATCCTTTCTCAATACACTACAGGCATATGATTTTCCCTGTCTTGAGCCCTGTTTCTGGGGATCACCTAAGATGAATTTTGGGCCCTCATTGCCACAGCTAAGTTTGGTAGGAGGCGAGCAGGGATTTGAAACAGGCAATCCCCAGAGTTGTGTATTCAGGCAAATCCTCCAGATATGTGTATATGGAGGAGATGGCAGGTAGAGATTGAGGATATATTTTGAGGAGCAGGTGTCAGCTCCCAGGGAAAGAAAACAAGTGGGCCAATGATGGATGTCAGGGTCTTAATTAGGAAAATACAAGTAGAACACTTAGCAAGAAAACGAGAGACAAACCCACCGCTAGGGCGCAGGTCAGCAAAACCAGGGGTGAGAAATGCTATGACTTGTAGTATACATGAAAGTTTAGGGATCATATCACCAAATCCTCAGTTTGTTGTCGGTAAGACCTAACTACATATTAGCCATGTGAATCTGGCAAGTTAGTATTCCTTTCTAAACCTCAATTTCTTCATTTGTAAAAAGGCATATAGCATACATTCAGGAAATAGAAATTATTTTATTATATAAATATTATTCTAAGCCACAGTGGGTAATGGAATTTTTGCCCGCTATGCAATGGACCTGGGCCCACATGTAGATCCAGACTTGGAAAGTAAGGAAATGCAAAACTATGTGATGCAAAGTAGGGTCTAAAATAATGGCCAGGCCAAACTGCAAGGTGATAATGATATTCGTAAGACTACCAATGGTTTTGCATCTTAAAGCCCAGAGGGGTGCCTGGATGGCTCAGTTGGTTAAACATGTGACTCCTGATTTTGGGTCAGATCATAATCTCACGATTCATGAGATCAAGCCCCACATCAGGATCTGTGCTGAGCCTACTTGGGATTATCTCTCTCCCTCTTTCTTTGCCCCTCCCCACCTCAAAATAAATAAATAAACTTAAAAAAATTTAGAGCCCTGAGTTTCCACCGTTGCATTTTCAGACCCAGTCTTGGAGAGGAAGAGGGAAAGGAAGAGGAAGAGGGCCAGGAATCCTTTAGATTTGACCATCATTCATCTAGAATTGGACTCAAGAGGGTCTATTAGAGAAAGCTGGCCAGTCAATAGTTATGGACCCCAAGTCTGAAATTGCAAGAGAGTTTTTCTGTACTTTGGCAGACACTACATTCACAATGCCAGATTTCCAGTGCCTAAATAAAACTGGAAATTCTAAAAGACAAAATCAGGAACCCCAAGCCACTCAAATGTTCTTTCTTTAAAAATTTTTTTTCTTAATGTTTAATTATTTTTGAGAGAGAGAGAGAGAGAGAGAGAGAGAGAATGAGTGGGGGAAGGGCAGAGAGAGAGGGAGACACAGAAATAAAAGCAGGCTCCAGGCTCCATGCTGTCAGCACAGAGCCCGATGTGGGGATTGATCTTGTGAACTGTGAGATCATGACCTGAGCTGAAGTCAGATGCTTAACTGATTGAGCCACCCAGGTGCCCCTCAAATGTTCTTTCACTAAGACCACTCTCTACTCTCTTTACACTTCTCATACAGAGTTGTATGGTCCTTATTTTAGGAAAGGGTTCCAAGGAGCAGAACATGAGATGATAATTCATGTGCAGTTTGATTTGTTGAGGAGATTCTCTTGGGAAAAACTGGGTATGGGAAGCAGGACAGAAAAGGGAAGAAGCAAATCTTGCCACTTGCAACAATGTGGATGGAACTAGAGGGTATTATGCTAAGTGAAAAAAAATCAGCCAGAGAAAGACAAATACCATATGATTTCACTCATATGTGGAATTTAAGAAACAAAACAGATGAACATAGGGGAAGGGGGAAAAAGGAGAGAGAGGGAAGCAAACTATAAGAGACTCTTAACTATTGAGAACTGAGGGTTGATGGAGGGAGGTGGGTGGGAGATGGGGTAAATGGGAGATGGGTATTAAGGTGGGGACTTGTGATGAGCACGGGGTGTTATATGTAAGTAATGAATCATTAAATTCTGTACCTGAAACTAATTTTACCATATATGTTAACTAACTAGAATTTAAGTAAAAACTTGAAATCAAGAAAGAAAGAAAGAAAGAAAGAAAGAAAGAAAGAAAGAAAGAGAAAGAGAGAAAGAAAAAGAAAAAGAAAGAAACAAAAAGGGAAGAAGCACAGAAGAGTTCCAGCCTCAGCTTCATCCCACAGGGGAGGTTGGAATAGTAAATTAAGCCTCAGATTTTGGCCTAACCCCAAGGCAAAGGAGCTGGGCTTTCATTTTTCACCCTAGCCCATTATTGGATAAGGATTACTCTTGAAGGCATAAAATCCCAGGAACTTGTTTCTCTCAGTGGTGACCCCAGTGACCCAAGGGTGGTTCTTTATAGAGTACCACAGAGATGGACAATTAGAACTAAAGCACTTAGAAGGCAAAGGAATGAAAACTGAAAAGGTCAAAGGGACCCAAGGGAATGAGAATAGAACACCAACGTATATGCTAACTTAAAATGTGGTAACAGATATGCTAACTTATGCATACTTAAGATTATTTTAAGGGTCTGGGAAAGGCTAGTCAGTTCTGCAAATATGCAGTTTATTCTATACGTTTTAGTGTTATAAAATGGGTAAGGCATAGGATTTAGCATTAGAATATGTATAAGTCCTGGCTCTGACTCCTATAAACTGTGATCTTGGGGAAGTCACTTAGCTTCCCTGGGCCTCGGTTCCTACAGCTATGAAATGGGTTATTTTTTATTTTTTATTTAATTTTCTAAAGTAGGCTCTATACCCAACATGGGGCTTGAACCCACGATCCTGAGATCAAGAGTCATGCACTCTATCAACTGAGCCAACCAGGTGCTCCAAAAATCAGTTACTTTTTAGCTTTTTAAATATACATTGATATTTTCTGCTGGCTCCACAGGTTTGTTTTTCATTTTTTTTTATTAGAGAGAGAGAGAGAGAGAGAGCATGAGTAGGGGAGAGGGGCAGAGGGAAAGGGAGAGAGAATCTTAAGCAGACTTCACACTCAGCGACTCAGCACAGAGCCCGACATGTGAGATCATGACCTGAGCTGAAATCATGAATCAGACACTTAACCAACTGAGCCACTAGGCACCTCCTTTTTTTAAATTTTAGCAGGTTTTTGATATATATGTTTTAAAACCTTGAACAAGATATTTCTATTTTGTCTTGTAAATTAGTCAGTGTTTCCCCTCCCCCCCCCCCCCCCGCTTTATATTTCAAGCCATAGTGTTATCCATTCAAATATAGGATTGTTTCTTATCACTATGTTATATTTCCTTTTATGCTTTTTGGACTGTATTCAATTTCATCTGATATTAATATTGCTATACAGCTTTCTTTTAGTTAGTAATTGCCTTTTTGGTTTTTTCCATTTTTTTTCAACCTTTCTGGATGATTATATTTTAGGTGTTTCTACCATAAACCACATATGGGTGGATTTTTAAAAATCTGGTCTGATAATTTTGTTCTTATAGAAACTTAAAGTGTAAAAATTTTTTAACAAAGCTGAAGTTATTCAGTATCTCTATCCTCCTCCCAAATAACCCAAGAACTTGGTATGCTTTAATCATTCACTGAATACCTTCCCCATCTATATTTTCCTTGGTAGTGTTTGAATTACACCCAGTTATGTAAAAAAAATATCATTCTCTTTCTGAGTCAACAGCAAACTAAGTTTATATTTCACCAAATTCTGTACTAACTATTGTTTTTGTCCTCTGTTTCATTTCTCTCTGTCTCTTAGGGTGTTTTCTCCTTCTGCCTCAAATATATTCTTTAGTAGTTATTTCAGTGAAGATCTGTGAGCAACCATCGCATGTTATTTCCATTTCATCTTGAGTAAATTTATTTCCAGTTGTTGATTTTGTTGCTGTCTTAGTATTATTTCCTCATATGTTTTGGAATTTTATTATTAAATGGAGGTTCTCCCTCTCTCTACCCCCTGCCTTCCACTCCCCCACCTCAACCCCTATGTCTCACAGTCTTGCAGATTTGTACTTGGTCTCTTCTTCCACCACCTTCTAAGAACATTCAGTCCCAAACCAGATCTTATATTGGTAGCTCAGGGTTCCCAAACTTCACTGATATTGGAGTTATTACATATTCAGCAACTGAGGATGAAAGATTATTTCTTAAAGCTTCCCTGCTATACAGCTTTATATAAATGGTAGTTGGGATGTGGTTTCAAGAGTTTATTTCATCATCCTTTAGTGGGTAAGGAAAACTCAAACTTGCTTCTGATTTTGAAGAGTCAGTCTCTTACATCCCATGGGACACTTTTATTCTTGTTACCCCACAGGAACCCAGATTTCTCTATTTGCTTCTGGATCTGGAGTTAAGTGAGTCTGAAAACTCAATCCCAGTTATTCCTCTGTGTTCGCTTCCATTTCTGGTCTTTAGAGTGGTTTATCTCAGTTTCTAGAATGGCTGTGTTGTCTTAAACTTTTCTTTCTAGGTGTCATATTTTGTATCAGCCCCTGCTGCATAACACACTACCCTTGAAAATTGAATGATTTACTACAATCATTTATTCCCACTCATATGTGTGTGGCATTTGGCTTGGCTTTGGTTAATCTGGGATGAGCTCAGCTGGGCAACTCTACTTCACTCTACAGGAAGTAAAGGAAGACAAATCCTGACTTTTTTACCACTTGCTATCCAGTCTCCAATTGGTTACTTGCCCTACATTAGCCAAGCTCAATGGTGGCCAAATGACTGGGGTACCATTGATGAATCCATAAATGTCAGTCCCTGGGGCACAGAGATGGTAGAGAAGATGAGAAGGGCAACAGAGAATATCCTAGCACATGGCACAAGGACAGCCAGAGGGAGTTGGAAAAACACTGGGCAACATAGGGCAATGCTCAAACAGAAAACCAAGTTGCAAGTCTTGGAAGGGTGTGATTACACAAGACACATTTTAGAAAATCATTCTTTTTGGGTTTTAGGAAATTGGTAACTTCTGGTTCAGATGGGGGATACAGAGACAGAGGGGACCCAATATCTCTAAGTGGGAAAATCCTGTCACCTTTGAAAGCCTGTCTTACACTCAAAGTAATATTGCAGCCTTTGTCTTTTTATTACTTAGATCCCATTAATGTAGTCTTTTGTATTGGAAAAAAGGAGAAGGCAAATTTTTCTATGCAGTTGACACAGGAATGGTAGTCAGGAAAGCTATGGGATTCCAGCATTGCCATTGTCAAGTTCTGTGCCTTGGACAGTTCTTGTGGCTTCCTGAGCCTCTGGTTTCCTCCTGCAGGAAATTAGAAGGTTGAAACAAAAGCCTTTACAACTCTGAAAAGTCAGCATATATGGCTTATAGATGGGATGAATGGCACTATCTTATTCATCAGAAAATATTTAGTACTGATTGTCCATGTTCGGGTCTCTTTACTGAATCACTGGAAATCCTGAGAAGGAATTTTATATTTTCCATGTTCCCTCCCCTAATTTTTGAATTTATTATTTTCTTCCACACCTCCCAGGCAAAGGAGAGTCAGCCCTGACAGCCAACCTGACAGGCAAAACGTGGTTTGAGAGTGGTAAAATGAAAAAGCTTAAAGCTTGTAAATTTAGATTTCCAGCATGTATACTCATTTCCTGGCCTCATGGACACCCCGGTAATTATCTAGAATTATGCATAATTTACCTCCTTCCATTTTCTAAGAGATTGTCGGTTTTAAGGTCAGAGTTTGACAATTTATTGGTTTGCCCTGCAGAAATAAATTGGGGGCATCTGGGGCTGGAGTCTATAATGTGTGCAGTTGGGGCCATAGATGTGAAGCTGCCTCCTATTTATAGCTGAGCAAGCTTAATTGTTGCTTTTCAATCTAAATAGAAAGGCTCTGTTTACTGCTGCTTTTAATTGTAGCAAGCTGGTGAAAAAGCATGCAGGGCCTCTTCAGTAAAGGCAATTCAATAAGAGCATTTTGTCAATAAATTATTATTGCCATCATGAAAACCACGCACAGCATTCAAATATAAAGCAAGCAACATCCCAGCTTCTGCCTTTGACGGACCTAGCCTAATGCTTTCAATTTTCTTAATACATTCTCTTTCTCCCCTGTTTTCATAGACTGTTGGAGCTGATAAGGGGATTGTGGATCTTCTTAATCCCTACCCTTCATTTTACAGAGGGAAATCTGATTTCCCTGTCCCCTCCATATCATCCCTCATCATGATTGGTTAATCCAGGAACAGACATCTGCCCCAAGGGTGGCCACGTATAGATTTTGGCTGAGCTAATAAATTTTCTTCCTTTGGGAATTTGAACTACACACACACACACACACACACACACACACACACACTGTTGCAGTCAGTTAGCCGTGGAGGGCAGAGATATAAATTCTTTTAGTCTTAGGAGTGTGGCTGCCAGTAAGGACCATGAGGAAACTTGCAGGTAAATGGAGAGGTTCTGCAGGGCAAGGGAAGTAGAGCAGATGAGCAGAAAGAAGAGACAGATACTTCAGTCCCTGAGATGTGAGAAAGCCCGACTCAGATTACAGAGCTGCCTGCCAGACCTGTCACTGACCCCACACATGTGAAAGCCCAACTGAGACCACACCTTCCCAGCTGAGCTCAGTCCCCATTGCTAGCCTCAGAACCATGAGCTGAATGAATAGTGTTTCAAGTCACTAAGCTTTGGGGTGGTTTATTATGCAGCACTGTTATGGTTACAGGCAACTGATACAGAATGGTTGGGAAGTCCTGTACACACACACACACACACACACACACACACACACACCACCCCTCCTGGGGGCCCTGGAGTGTGGAGAAAACTGAGATTATTTGTAATCCTTGCATGGAACAAGCCCATCCCAAAGGCTCTTGGCTCTACCTTCTCAGTTTTTTTTTTGTAGGGACAATCTCTTCCAGATTCAGAGAGTCTCAGATAAAACGAGACCTTGGGGAATTTTCTTTTCCTTTCTGAGGCTACCCTAGGCTTCCCTGGCAGGAATGGAAAAAGGCCAGAGATGCTCTCTCTCTCCTAGAGGTCAGGCTCTTAATTCCTTCATTCAATGGACTTCATTCCATACCTCCCACTCTTAAAGGCCCCTTATCCCCCCTGCCTCTTATCCTCACAGCATTTTGTGCTGTCAGGGCTAGCCATGGGCTTTCTCTAATTTGTATAAGGAATCAAGAGCTCTCATTTACACCCAGAGAAAGGCAGTATCTCTTTCACAAGCCATACAGGAGCACCTACGTCTGTTCTGCAAAAGGTTAGTGCCCCTTCAAGATAGAAAGTCCTAAATCCTTGAGAAAAGTTAGGGGGTAGTTATTGATAAATTCCAGAATCCCCTTTTTACACAAGTGGGGGATGTCTCTCTAGCCATATTTCCAAGAAACATTTTATTTTTTAAGACCAACTGTGGATCCACAGGAGTCAGGATAGGCTTGAACTAAGATTTTTCTGTTTCTAGCCACATCTAGACAACCAGTCGATAGTATGGTTTGACTCAGTGTGGCAGAGATGCCTAACCCTTGTACCCTTAGTGGTAAGGGTACAAGTAAGGGTCTGGGAGAGGAGCAAAGGAAGCAGCGAGGATTTTTGGAAGGATCATCTTGCTTTGAGCACTGTACTGTGCTGTACTGTGGGTACATTACCTCATTTGAGGCTTGTGACAATCCCCTGACATGGCTACTATTAGTGTCTTCCTTTTATAGATAATGAAATGGAGGCTCAGTGAGGGAAAGTATGTGGCAAAGCTCAAGAAACATCAGTGTTCCTTCTTGAACCCTGCCAGACCTTGCTAATTACAGAATATCATATCTACCTTGCAAAACACGCTCTTTTCAAATTTAAGAAAAAGTAGATATACTAATATGACCACCACCTAACATCTAGTATGAAGAATTGATCGTTCCTGACATTTTGTCTCATTTGTTTTAAATATTTTAAATAAAATGTTAAATATCTTTGGCCCTTACTTTCAACCTCAACCTCACGTTCTTTCCACTTTCGCCCCCAAGAATAAATCTTTATTGTAAGTCTCATGTTTTTCCTTCCAGCCCATTTTTTATACACTTCAGAGACCTTTCTGGGGGTAGACAGTGTCATTCGCCATACTGATTCCTTCCAGGGGTTTTATGAATCCCATGCCTTAGAAAGTGGCAGCAACCTCTGCCTGCCCCTCTGTGCTTTGCCTGCTCCCCACTCTCCCCCACTGGTTTGGGAAGTTGCTGGTGAGGGTGAGTTGAGACAGAGCCCACAGGACCACCGCTGCTACCTACGGCAGGCACATCCTTTGCTCTCAGCTCATGCTGGTATTGTTTGATCCCAAGGACAACTAGGAACACTGCCTGGCATTTGTTTCCTGAGCTGCAAGACAACTAGATATGATGCCATCTAGTGTCCCAACCTTTGCCAGCAAGAGAAATGGGGCATCACCCCAAATAAAGCAAATAGACTAAAAAACATTGACCAACATAAAACTGAAGCTTGAGGGTTTTTTCTCCTGCACTGCAGGACACATTGTAGGGGTCCTATCTGTACACCCCTACCCTTCCTTCTTCAGTGGCCAGTGGCCAGACCACCAGCTGCCAGGACCTGCACACATCTGGGGCCAACCGCCCAGTGTAGGAATCTGAAATGATGGAGAATTAGTGTTGCCTGACAACCCTCAACAAGGGATGGATGTGAATTGATGTATAAATATTCTAGTTCCCTTTCTCAAGTAGGATAACAAAAAAGCCTGCATCCAACACTTTCAGAGTTTTCCGATGGAATTAAGCTCCAGCTGTCCAGAACGCTAGCCGGCCCGGTTATGTGCCCTTTACTAGCTGTTTTGCTCTGTGTCTCAATCCCCTACTCCCCTGCCAGTATTCCTTCACTTCCCAAGTAACCAAGTTTACCATTTGCTTCGAATCTTTGTCTCAGGATCTCCTAAACAAACAAAAGGTCTCTGTGGTAGATTGCAAAAATGGCCACAAACTTTTCCCCCTCTCTATTTCTTTACATGCTGTTACAAGCCCTTCCCATTAAACAGCGGGCTGGCTGTGGGTTTTGCTTTTCACCAATAGAACAGGGCAGAAATGATAGCATGCCAGGCCCCTAGGTCTAGGCCTCAAGGAAACTTGCATACCTCTTTTTCCTCAAAGACTAGTAAGCAATAATAAATGGTTGGGGTTTTTTTAGGCCACTGAGTATTGGGTGATTGGTCACATAGCAGAAACTAACTGTTCCAGGCCTCACCCCAAGTCTACATATGAAGTGCTCTTTTGTGTGTGTGTTTTTGAATGAGAGTATTGTTTTCCCTTAAAAAAAAAAGCAATTTCTTGGGCACAGAGAAGTCAAATGACCTTCTCAGAGCTGCCCAGCAGAATGTGGCTGGCAGTTGCCATCTGTATCCAGTCCGTTACTTTGCTCCAGGGCTTCTGTGCTGAATCACCTTGTCTGTCTGGGTTTGCCTGCACACTGCTGCATTTTCTCTCTACCACGGCTGCCAGCCTGGCTGCTGGTTTTTTCCAAAGCTCTCTTTTCACAGAACTGTGAAGTAGGAGGCCACTGTGTTTTCACGGATTGTGCCGATGACATATGTGTCTGATAGGGACTCGAGCGCCTGCAAAGCTGGCCCAAGATGGAGAGCTCACCAAAAATACTGCAGTTGCTGGACGCTGGAGAATTTATGGAGCTTCAGTGCCAGCAGGAAGCAGAGTAAACAACACTGAATAGAGAGAGTCAGGATGCTTAATCCTGGCTTTGCCTCTGGTCTCTGAAGTCTCTTTCAGCTCTAAAATGACAGGATTTGGAGACTGAGTAGGGCTCATGCAAATGCCGAGCCAGAAAGCATGAAGTTAGTTGTCTATTTAAGGAAGGTCTGGTAGGCTAGAACAGTGGTTCTCAAACTGGGGTCCCCAGGTGATGCTGCAGAATCAGCATCACCTGGGAAGTTGTTAGAAATGCAAATTCTTGGGCCTCATCCCAGACCTTGAGAATCAGATTCTCTTGGGATGGGGCCCAACAATCTGTGTGTTAACCAGCCCTCCACGTGATTTGAATGCAGACTCAAGTTTGAGAATGGCTGGTGTAGAGCCATGTTATTCCAAGTGTGGTTCAGGGCATTGGCACCATCTGGGAGCTAGTTAGGGAAGCTGAAGGGCAGCACTATCTCCTTCTCCCTCCTGAATGAGAATCTGCATTTAACAAGCTCCCCAGGTGATCTCAGTGCATAGCAAAGTTGAGAAGTCCTGGGTATAGATTCCTCATCTCCAGCTTTGAAGACTGTGATTCACTAGACCTGGGGTGGTGTCCCAACATTTACATTTCTAAAAAGTTCCCAGGAATTGCTGACCCTTCAGGTCAGGGATCTACTTTGAGTAGCAAAACCAGGCTTAGAATCTTCGCCTTGGGATGGTCTCAAGCCAGTCAAAGTTGGTTTGTCACTCTACAGTTGTGCAGGCTGTGCACTGCCCAACTCCAGGAGGTGTCATTCACATGGAGTATGGGTCAAAGAACCTGAAACCCCAAGTTAGTACAAGAAGTGGTAGGCGCCACCTACAGAGTGGGTTTTGGAGGGAGACCTGAGTTTGAATCCTAACCCTGCCGCTTACACAGTTGTGTGATTTGGGAAATATATTGAACTTTGAGTTTCAATTTCATCATCTATAAAGTGGAGATATATTAAGAGGTCAGATTAATCTTGATGGTGTCAGAAACTAAACATACCTGTTTTCTTTTGGCATTTTAGGAGAAGCAAAAGAAAACAAATTTCTACCTTCTTTACTTCCTTTTCTTCCTTCTTTCTTCCTTTCCTTCCTTCCTTCTTTCCTTCCTTCCTCTCTTTCTGTTTTTTTCTCTCTCTCTCCAGACCAGCCAAATTTTTAGGGGAAGGTGGGAAGGGCAGCTGTTAGGCAGGATTTCATCCTAAAACAGCCACTAGAGGGCCTCGGAGATCCAAGAAAACTTTCCATTGGTTCCAAGGAGGGGCCCTGAGCTAGCTGACAGGTCTGGTCTGGTGGGGTGTTGAGGGTGAATCTGATTCCTGAGAACCTTCTCAGCAGATGCTCACCTTCCCATGAGAAAGAAGTAGCCAGCTCTGTTAGTTAAGTTAGATAATTATTAAAACATATAATTAAAACAGATAAAACAGATAATTAAAGTGACCGATTTATTCACTGATAAATGATGTCTGCATGCAAAACCCTGTTCTGTCCTTGGAGAGAAAGTAAAGATGAAGGTGTAGGACTTTTCTAGGAAGAGTCTCTAGCTGGAAAGAACCCTACGTTTAGGGTTCAGTACTGGTATCAAGGACAGGATTGGAAGGAGTGAACTTTAGTACCCTATTATTTCCATGTGCTGCCCCAATAAGTAAGATCAAAATAAAAACATTTTGCTATGCAAAGAGAGCCTCAAGTGAAGTCCCATTGGGTAACTAGATTGCTACACGTTGGTCCCTCCTGTATAGAAATTCTAGCACTGTCCTGATCAGCACTTTGCAAAGTACTTTGAAGCACAGATGAAGCTATCTTCTCTATTACTGCTTAAAAGCCCTTAAAGTGTATACTAAGAACACCAAAGAAGCTTAGAAACTCATCTTTCCTGGAGAGATCTAGGAAACAGGACAGGCTAACTAACTAGGGGGACATGCTAGAAGATGATCTACCAACATATGTTTGTGGGAACCAGGAGGACAGAGTGTAGAGCAAAATCTGCGTTGCTATGTCTGCTGGCATCTGCTGGGGGAGAGATTTCTCTCCCTCAGCCTTTTGACTCTACAGCCCTCCCAGCAGGTCATTTTGGCTAAGAAGGCCCTATACCAGCATAACCTACACCTGCCACCCTCACCCCTACTCCACCACAGCAGCAGCAACTTTTGGGAGTAGGAAAGAGGGGTTCCTGAAAGTTGGAGAAGGGTCTTCCAGTCTATAGGTTTGCTCTGACACGGTTGAGTCCTAGATAACTTGCAAATACGGTCTCCTCTGTGCAGAGAGCTTCTGGAAAAGGAAACAAATTGGTTGGGTTTCAGTATATTTCCTTGGTTATATGAGACAGATGGATAAAACAAGATGAATCAGATTATATTCAACAATATAATTATGTTTCCCCTTTAATAGAAATTTCCTTTTCAGAGGCTAAAAATCCAGTGAATCTCTTATATCCCAGTTTCCCATGGATAAAAAGAAGAACATTTTCCCTATGAGACTCTCTATTGCTATCTGGATCACCACGGCCAGCCGGTCTTACTCCTCTCTCCAGGAGGCATAGTCAGCCACTGTACATACCACCTTTGTCTTGTTGCTCTTTGCTCCCTAGTTCCCACCACATTAAGTCAAGCATCCTTACCTGGTTTCCAAGGACAGACCATCCCTTTCATATAATACCCATCCTCTACTTTCATCCTACTGGTCATCTCGCTGTCCAATTAAAGGATCCTTGGGGCACCTGGGTGGCTCAGTTGGTTGGGTGTCCAACTTCGGCTCAGGTCATAGTCTTGCTGTCCGTTGAGTTCAAGCCTCACATTGGGCTCTGTGCTGACAGCTAGGAGCCTGCAGCCTGTTCGTATTCTGTGTCTCCCTCCCTCTCTGCCCTTCCCCCGCTCTCACTGTCTATCTCAAAAATAAATAAACATTAAAAAATTTAAAAAAAATTTTTTTAATGTTTATTTTTGAGACAGAGACAGACAGAGCATGAATGGGGGAGGGTCAGAGAGAGAGGGAGACACAGAATCCGAAGCAGGCTCCAGGCTCTGAGCTATCGGCAGAGAGCCCGACACGGGGCTCGAACTCATGAACCGTGAGATCATGACATGAGCCAAAGTCGGAGGCTCAACCGACTGAGCCACCCAGGCGCCCCTAAAAAATATTTTTTAAAAAAGGATCCTTCACATCAACCCTTCTGAGCGTTTATGCATGCTATTCCCCTTTCTTGGACACCCTTCCTTCTTTCTGGCATAGAAGATGAACCCAAGCTATATTTCCTTCAAAGAGTCTTTCTTGATAACTTAATCCTTACTGATTGCCTCTTCCTTTGAAGATATTTTCCTAGAGAGACAGTGGGGAACTTAATACAATATTGTTGTTGTTTTTTTCCTCTGCGTTATTTTAGGAAACTTGAGTGTGGTTTGACAATTAGATGGCTAGGTTTTTGAGGGCAGAGGTTTGAATATAGCATCACTCCAGCATGGTGACCCCATGCATACATTAGAAACCCAATTAACATTTGCCTGGTTAACTCCTATGCATCCTTGGGATCCTAGGTTGAATGTCACTTCCTAAAGACAGCCTCTCCCATTAGATCTAAATCTCCTAAAGCTTTCCAGAGTACCATGTATCTCTTCTGCATAGCACTCTTCAAAGATAGAACTTTTTACTTATTTGTTTTATTGCATTACTCACTTCCCTCCATGAAGGCTGGGTCCATGTCTGGTTTTGCCTGATACACAGTGGGTACTCTGTAAATATTTATCTAAATGAATGAATATATGTTGGCTGGATGGCTGAACTGGAATGCAACATAGACTTCTGGGGGAACAAGGAGAACACAGTGGAGGATGTTAATCTCCTGGGAGATTGTACCCTTGAGCACAGTCCTAAAAAGAATCTAACATCAGAGGCTCAGATGGGCCAAATCAGCAAAATGATTTTAGGGTCATTATTGACAATGAGTAATGTAATATTTTCTCAAAGATTTTATGATCAAGTTATAAAAGTAATACATGCTTATTGTGGAAAATATGTAAAGATTAAAAAACTATAAGGAAGCAGAGAAAAGGAACTACAAGTCCACCCCTCAAAGTCTTTTTAAAAAATAATATATTCTTCCAACATTGAATCAGTACTTTTTTTTTTTTAACATGCTGGAAACCCTACTGAATATACAATTTGGATCTTGCTTTCTTTTTAATCATTTAACATTAAATGATAAGTATTTTTCTTTGTTTTTGAAAACTATTTGGATTTTAATAGGTCATAGAATAGAATTGTAGTTTTAAATAGTTCCAGAATGTTCCACTGCATAAACGTACTCTGTCATTCCCCCTACTTAGGACATGAAGGTTGATAAATATGAGTTTTGGCCCTTATGATTTTGAAGGCATTCTAAAATCTTAAGACAATAGAGATAAATGGGAGATGTAGGACAGATTTCCCCAGGTGTTTCAGTGTGATATATACCTTCATTCATTGGCAAACCACCCTGGATCTGGATTGGCTATCCAGATCTCAGCCGCAGGCAAGTGAGCGCTCCTCATCCCTGGTGCCTTCAACCCCATCCCCCTGCTCCTCCTCCATCTTCTACTTCTCTCTGTATAGCAGACACTATTGATGCTCTGCCTGTATACTATCAACACGCAGCATTCCAGTACATGCCAATGGCCTCTTACTTCATGCACCGCAGATTCTCTGCTTAAGGATTTTCTTGGCTGCAGGAGCACACTCAGTCATGAGTGAGGCAGGCTGGGAGTGCCAAAGTATTAATGCCCCCAAACATCACTCAACCAATGATAAATGGGAATTACTGGATAAATATCCCAGTTTCTCATCCCCCATGAGGAACCATTTCGAGGTGTGTTTTATACAGAGCTCCCCACCAGGGCTGAGTTGCATTTACCCACAGGCATAATTTACTCATTAACACACCTGTCTTAGCTTCTTTTTCTTCACTACCTCATTTCTATATTCTCCTACTGTGTTTCCTGGGATCACCTCACAAATAAACCCCTTGGATTCAAATCCTTGTTCCAAGGCCCATTTCTGGGGGACCCATTCTAAGATACCCCACTTCTTAATTATGAGTTCTAGCACTTTCCAGCTTAAAGATTCTCTCTTCTTTTTGACTAAAGTGGAAGCTGAAAGTCGAAATGATCCAACACATATTTTAAGGAACAGGGTAAAAATGCAAAACCATGCCAGATGGCTGACTCTTTATCATCAGAACGTCTGATAGGAATGCTCCCAAGAGGGAATAAATTATACAGAGACTCTGGTCTCTTTGGAGGTGACTTTGGATTGTTCTTTCTTTCTCCTCTTGTTACCTCTCTCATTTCTCTCTTAATCTGCTTCCTCTGCAGAAGGCATCCTAGGCTGAACTATTTTTGTTGCCAATCCCTAATTAGGTTCCCAGATGCAGCCATAAACCTGGATGTGATGCTAGGTATGCTATAAAGCAAGTTCATATTCATTTTATTTAATTCATAATTACTACTCGTTACTACAGGCCTTATGTGTGCTGAGCAACTCTACTAGGGTCTGAAAGAGATTCTGCAGGGACATTAAAACACTATCCCTTGTAGAGAAGATAAGACATAAACAGCTAGACTCCTGCAGAGCTGAGTGTGATCTGTCAATTGAGGGGCAACACACAGACCAAGACGAACAACTCTAGGAATTCAGAGAAAATAGTGATTCACTCTGGCTGGATTTTGAGAAAGCTTCTTGGATCAAGCAATGGTGGGTGGATTGGTCTTATTAAGCCAAATAGGTCAAGACAGAGATAGAAGTGATCCAGACTTCCCCATCTCAGTTCCTAGGAGACTTCTATTTGATGCTAAAAGGTAAAACTGCTGCTTCCCTCCACCTCCTCACAAGATGTTTGGACACCTTCAGAGTGTCCTTCTATCTCAGCTCGTTCAATATACACTGAGGAAACTATAACATCTTTCTGATATAAAGATTGGGCCAGACCCAAGTCAAAGTGTCATAGAGTCAAATAGGCATATCCGTAAGGAATGCATTTCATTTTAGATATCAGAACCCCATCACACGGGAGTTTAAACAATATAGACACTGATTCTATCTCATGTTAAGATTGGAAATAGGCATTTGCTGGTGCTGGTTTAGCTACGCAGCAACATCATCAAGGACCCAGGTTTTTTCCATCTTCCCACTCTGCCCTCCTTAAACTGATGACTTTTCAACCTCACGCTACTCACCTCCTGGTTGCAAATTGGCTGCTATGGACTCAGGCATCACCAGTGCCTTCAAAGCAAGCAGAAGGGCAGTAACAGAAGTTCCTTTTCTTCTGAGCAAGACAGCAAAAGTTTTCTTAGGAGTCCCTTGCAAAACTATACTTATGTATCATTGGCTAGGACTGAATCATATGGCCACCCCTAGCTGTAAAAAATTCTGGGAATGTAGGGATTTCACTTTTTAGAAAGGAAAAAAGGATAGGGAATGGTGCAATAAAGTTCCTACAAATTCTGGCTTTTCTAAACAGGAAACTTCACCTGCTGTGGCTGACAGTCTCAGCACCTTGCTCCCTCTGGGAGGTGATATATTAGTCAACTATTATCACACATCGTTCATTCTTCTTCTTCAGCAGAAACACAAAAGCAAGCAGAAAAATGAGACAGTTAGGGACCATGGAAACAAGCCCCAAGTGAAATAAATACATTATGCATCTGGGGCGCTCTCCGTTTGCTGTTGTTAAACAGCTCCTCTCACAAAGCAGAGCAAGGATGTAGCCAGGACAAAGCTCCATCTACAAGCCCGACTTAGAATACAAGATCCTGGCTCCCCAAAGCACGAGTTAGCTGCCTGAATTACCTGCCAATATCGACCAATCAGCATGAAGCCCTTCTGGCCAATCAGTATGCGGCACTTCCAACCACTCAGGATGAGGCTTTTTTTTACTTTCCCTCATTAGCATGTTGGGCCACAGTGAACCTGAGCCGGAACTTTCTCTACATAAGCAGGGCCTCCCGGCGTTTGGAGAGGTTAGTCTTATTCCTTTCTGTTGGTGGTGTGTGTCTTTTCAGCTTAAGCTGTAGCGTAGTCTTGTCCATCCCTTTGCTCTTTAGGTCGGGCCTCCTTTTTCTTGTCTGGCTCAGGAACTCGTAGTCCAGAATAAAGAAGGGCTGTCTCCTTATATGCAGACTAAGAACTAGCATACCACCACTTTTGTCTATGTTCCTGCCAAAGAAATCCTCACGGGTCCCAAGTGACTTTTCTGGAAGGAAATGCAGAGTTATCTGGGCAAGGGTGTGGGTATGGGGAGGAAGGAGGAATGGAGAAAGTTCCCATACCCTAGCTGAGTAACTTACTTTATCTGTGTTAAGCAAGTGGTGGTACCACGGTAGGATGGTAATGTGTGTCCCTGCAGGTGGTAAGCGTGCCTGTGAAGGGCTCGGGCCTCCTGAAGGCAGTATCTAATCAGTAAAGTGATCCTAGGTGTGTAATTTTAGACCCGGTATGAGGGAACGGATGGATTCAGCGAGCACACTAGTCCTTCAGAAAAAGCAGAGCGTTTTGTACCTTGAATCACCTTTCCTAGGCGACTCTTTCCTTTTATTGAATATAATCTCTCCAACGAAAAAGGGTTCTGAAGTTCAGCTTCCCAGCATGTATCAATTTGGCATTTTCCGGAGCAGGCGATTCCTCTGGGTTGAATGAATCTTGCTTTCCCCACTAGGGGCACCTAGAGCTGTTACCTTCATTCCTTAGGGAGTTTTTTCCCCAAATAAACTCCTTTTACTGTGGTTACTGTAACTTAAACCAAATATTGTGGCAACAAGGGTAGAATAAAGATGGAGGTATCCCCTGCAATGGTCCTGATACCTATATTTTGTTGGTGCTGTTGCATTTTGGAGCACACGTGACATAGGGCTGTGTTGGGGTTTAAAAAAAAATTTTTTTTAATGTTTGAGAGAGCGAAAGCAGAAGCAAGGGAGGGGGAGAGAGGGAGATACAGAATTCGAAGCAGGCTCCAGGGTCTGAGTGGTCAGCACAGAGTCTGATGCAGGGATTGAACTCTCGAACTAGGAAATCGTGACCTGAGCTGCAGTCAGAAGCTTAACCAACTGAGCCAGCTGGGCGCCTCAGGGGTTTAATTCTGATGCATGCTCACAGAAAAAAATGACAATAGAAGCAAACTATTTAAGGACAGAGGTGTCTCTCTGAGAGAAAAAAAAAGCATATTCTTTGAAAATGGAATTCACTCGTTCAATAAACCTCTTCAGCAATTTCTCATCTTTCTGGAGGCCACCTTTTAGGGAAGAAGCCTATATTAGCTCATGTGAGAAATCAATCTTTTCTAAGAAAAAAAAAAAACCACATTCTTGCAGATTTATTTAGTGTTTTTTTTTTTTTTTTTTTTTTTTTTTTTTTTTTTTTTTTAAGTACTGGTAGTCTGCTGGACTCTACTGGTAGCACTTCACAAGCATTAACTTAATCTTGGATTACCAATGTATGAGGTAGGTCCTATTCTTGATCCTATTTCACAGTTGGAAACCCTAAGGCACAGTGAGGTTTAAACAGTTTCTTCAAGGTTGGGTAGCTTGAAAAAGGTATGGATTTCCACATGATCAATGGCAAAAGGGGATGAGGCATTTGGCAGATGATACTGGGTTGTTTTTGTTTTTGTTTTTGTTTTTTTTCCTGAAGCCACATGAACTCAATAACCACATTTTTGGAGAACCAAAAAGCCTTATTGTCAAGAGTCTTGATTTGACACACAAGGGATTTTTCCTGCCCAACATTCTTTCCCTCTCTTCCCCTCCTAAATGTAGCAACCTGGTTTTCCCTTGGGAGAATCACTGTTGCGTCTAGAGCATATGGTTTGGGCAGATCTGACCCTTTCTCTCCTAGGCTGGGAAATAGATCAGGCCTGGGGGATTAGTTGAAGAATGAGTATGTGATCCGAGTAGAGGTTAAGGAGTATCCATTCTAGGACTTCTGCTCAGGCTTTTAGGAAGGAAGCACCTCTTTCTGGTAGGGATGTTAAGGGTGGAACATAACGCTGGGATACCTAGTGACCATCTTGCCATGTTTGGAGACATTCTGAGATTTAAAGAAACCCATGGGCACTGATGGTAGAAAATAAATTCCTAATGATCTTATTTGAGCCCCTGAATTTAGCCATGCCTGAGCTTCTTGTTATGGAGTCTGCAGATTTTTTAGTTACTTGAGTCAATAGAGAACCTTTACTGCCAAAGCCAGGTTTTTTTAATGTTTATTTTTGAGAGTGCAAGCGGGGGAGGGGCAGAGAGGAGAACAGAGATCAGAAGCAGGCTCCGTGCAGACAGTGGCGAGCTCCACACAGGGCTCCAATCCACAAACCGCGACATCATGACCTGAGCACGAGATCGTGACCTGAGCCCGAGACAGCCACTCAACAGACTGAGCCAGCCACCCACGTGCCCCAGTTTTTTTTTTAACTTCATTTATACTGAGGGAAAGCGAGAGAGAGAGAGAGTGGGGGAGGGGCAGAGATAGAAAAATCTAATCCCAAGCAGGCCCCATGCCCAGTGCAGAGCCCGATGAGTGGCTCAGTCCCACAAACTGTGAGATCGTGATCGTGACCTGAGCCTAAACCAAGGGTCAGACACTTAACCAACCAAGCAACCCAGGTATCGCACAAAATCAGTTTGAATCAGATTTCTGTCATTTGTACCAGTAAGCCATGTCTGAAAGTGTACAGGACCACTTTCCAGGCTCATCCTGGGCCCCATTCTTCCTGTTACAGATCTTGGACAGTTAGGCGGACTTCCTTTCTTTGAAGCTTCCACCGACATCCACCCATTCTTACATGGAGCTTTGCTCCTCTAACCTTTACTTCCTTATTGACCCCAACAAGAACACAGGTTCTTTGCATAAAGGCTTCAGACTCATAATTATGAAAACAGGTCACATAGAAAATTAGCATACAAAAGTTTTAAAGTGGAAAAAATCTCACATGTTCTGACAGTCATGGTCTCTGATCTAGTGTTTTGCTGTTCAGTGTAGTAGCCACGAACCACAAGTGTCTGCTGAGCATAGCAAATGTGGCCACTGTGAGTGGGAAACTGAATTTTTAATTTAATTTTTTAAAGATTATTTATTTTGAGAGAGCGAGAGAGAGCATGCAAGCAGGGGAGGGGGGCAGGCAGAGTGAGAGAGAGAGAGAGAATATCCTAAGCAGGCTCCACACTCTGTGGAGCTGGGTGCAGGGCTCAGTCCCACAAACTGTGAGATCGTGACCTGAGCCGCAACTAAGAGACGCTTAATCAACTGAGCTGCACGGGTGCCTTTAATTTTAATTTAAAAAATTGTACTAGATTAGTCATTGGAAAAATTTTTTACACATGCTTGGAGCAACTCAAGCGTGTGAATTTTTCTTACCAACTGTACGGTTTATAAATCTACATACAGATAAGTATTTCTAGTGATTTTTTTAAAGTGTATTCATTTATTATTTCTGAGAGAGAGAGAGTGAGCACAAGTGGGGGAAGGGCAGAGAGAGAGAAAGGGAGACACAGAATCTGAAGCCGACTCCAGGCTCTGAGCTGTCAGCACAGAGCCCAATGCAGGGTTTGAACTCACAAACCATGAGACCATGACCTGAGCTGAAGTCAGATGCTCAACCAACTGAGCCACCCAGGCACCCCCAGACCAAGCATTTCTGATAAAAATTGTCACATGGTATAAGCATAAAATACACATAAGATCTCAAAGATTCAATGTGAAAAAACAAAAATAGTTTATTTTTATATTGATCACCTGTCAAAATATTGATATATTGAGTTGGAAGTATTAAAATTAATTTTACCTGTTGCACTTTTTCAAACATGGCTCACATTGTGTTCTGTTGGATAGTGCTAGTCTATAGTTTCTGTCTAACCAGTGATTTGAAGACCCTACTGCTACTCTATAGGGTGGAGTTCACCAAACCTATGTTTGTGGCCTTTTGTTCTGACAGTATTCGGGATTTGAGCTTTCACTCTGGAAAAAAGCATGGAAGAAATGTGTCAGCAACCTCTCTTATGTTAGTCATACAACAGTCTGGAACAATCTAAGTACTTTTGCTTGTTCTCTATATGATACTCCTCCAGTTAAGGGTATAAAACATAAGTTCCTGAAAAATTTTAAAAAATGGGGAAATATTCTATTTAATGCAAAATATTAGATGTTGGTGTAGATTATTTCCAGAGATCTCCCCATATTGCATTTCTTTGGTTGCTCTTTTGTTAATTTTTTACTCATACACATCTGATATTATTGAAATCATCTGGCAACCCTGGAAAAATTGCACTTTGCTTCATTTCTTCCACTTTCCAGCCATCATGATTCTAGAGTGCTTCTTCCCACTCAGAAGCCAGAAGATACAGTTATAGCAGAATGGTGAACGAGGGCTCAAGCTGCAAGGGACTTGCAAACTGGGGAAGGGTGGGGGGCAGCTCCTGTCCCAGTAGGTCCCTCCCCCATAGTAGGGACTTCCTTCATATTTTCCTTTTAAGCATTCAAAGGTCCCTTGGCACAAACAACAAAACAAAGATACGGAAAGCTGAAAATCAAAAGGTTTTTTGTAAGGGACTTTTTAAAGGACTTTACTGTAAATCCAGAATATACGCTGCAGAGCATGGGCCAGACATTTGCCTGCTTGCTCTCAAATCCCTTCTCCACACTTCCCCTGCTCTCCTCTGCATTGCAGAAGGCTCATCCTGCAAGCTACAATTCTCAGACTTTTCAGCCCATTGGCTTCTGCCCTGGTTCAGACCATGGGAGGCATGGGTAGGAGATGGGAGATAGGACAGCAAAGGGAAGACAGGGAGAAGTCCAGAAGCTCATCTCTACTCCCTCTCTTTCTTTCTAAAGATGTGTCCTCTTTGGTTGTGGCTTTGTGTCCTTTGTTTTCCAGCTCTTGTCAAACAGTCCTTCATTCTCTGAACTTTATATGTAAAAAGTTAGTGCACACAAAATAATGCTGTAAATGGATTATGAATTTGTAATTAATATTTTTAAAATGGATAACCATACATGCTGAAATAGGATTATGGTTGAGGGAATGGATGAGGGAAAGCCACAGGGGGTTAAGATGACAGGGGACCTGATGTTCACTTGTAATGAATATTCTTCTACAAAAGGAATGGAAGGTGATGATATGAAGGAGAAAAGAAGAAAAATCACACTTCTAGACCTTTCTGGGGGGGGGGGAAGAAATAAACTTTATCATAATATTTTTTCTTATATATTTTTCAGGAATTATTGAAATATTATACCTGTATTAGTTTTCGGTTGCTACTGCAGCACATCACCGTGACCTTGGTGGCTTCAAACAACACAAATTTATTATAGTTCTGGAGGTCAGAAGTCTGACCCAGGTCTTGTGGGGCTAAAATTAAGGTTTCAGCAGTACAGGAGTCCTTTCTGGAGACTCTGGAAATCATCTGTTTTTTCTGTCTTTCCCAGCTTCTAGAAGCCAGCCACATTCCTCCTGGCCCCTTTCTCCATTTTCAAAGCCAGCAAGATTACACTGCTTTGACCATTCTTCCATAGTCACGTCTTCCTCTGACTGTAGCTGGGAAAGGTTGTATGATTTTAAGGATCCTTGTAATTACGTTGGGCCTACTCAGCTAATTCAGGATAATGCCATGTCTCAATATTCTTTTTTTTTTAATGTTTCTTTATTTTTGAGAGAGAGCACAAGCAGGGGAGGGGCAGAAGGGAGGGAGACAGAATAGAAGCAGGCTCTAGGCTCTGAGCTGTTAGCACAGAGTCCGACACAGGGCTCCAACCCACGAACCACGAGATCATGACCTGAGCTGAAGTTGGCTGCTCAACCAACTGAGCCACCCAGACACCACCCCCCCTTTTTTTTTTTAATTTTTTTAACGTTTGTTCATTTTTGAGAGTCAAGGTTCTTAATCACATCTGTAGACTCCCCTTTTGCTATGTAAAGTAACATATTCGTAGGTTCCAGAGATTAGGATGTGGACATTTTCTGGGAAGGGCCCATTATTCTGGCTACTACGATAATTTACAGGAGGAAGATAGCTTTCATCTGTTAAACTAAAGGTTTTCTCCCTCTATCTAGCATGGATGTAAATCCCTCCTATGTTTAGCATGCTACTTTTCTGAGAAGACAAATTTTTGTTCAAGTCCACAGCAGTGAGGATATTCCTCTTCTGATTATGCATAGCTGAGGAGGAAACTTGCTATACATTTTTACAATGGAAGACAATGAGAATTTTATAAGGTCATTAAGATGGTTCTCATCAGGACAGCCAGGCAGATCTCAAATTGAAGTTATGACAGAGCTGTCTTATAGATATCTCCAAATAAAGAGACAAGCATCATTTGCTTTAATTGTTGCTTTGCTATAGCAAATCATTTTGGCTATAATGACAAATTAACACAGTTCTATGAGATTTTACATTTTGCACTGGTTGCAAAGCTCTGCTGAAAATAGGTCAATTTCTTATGAAGTAAGATTTTGCTGAACTGGTTAGTTGTCTAGAAACTGGGGCTTGGAACTAATTATTAGAAAGTGCTAATGTTCACTGACCTATGATGAGCAAGCCTTCCTTCCCAAGCACATTGACTTCTCTTTAAAGAAAGAGGTAATGAAATTCAGAACCTTGCAAAGAGATCACAAGTAAACATTTGATTAAGCAAACAAGTTAAAGCAAGAACTTGGTAGACAATCATGAAAACAGTTCTTGTCAAGTCTTTTCACATTTCATTGAGCAATTGCATTCCTCCAGTAAACAAAGGAATAACACATTAAATGTTCAAGAAGTTGAATTATGCAATCAACCATCAGAAATACTCAAGCTGTTCTTCAAGTTCATCAGAGGTTAACTATTTTTTTTCCCCGCCATCTTTTTGTAGGGCTTTTGTCTGCTTTGTTTCTGAAAAACTATTCCAGCAGCTAGAAATTGTTCCAAAATTTAAGATACAAGAAAAGGGACATTGTTTTCTCTGATTTCGTAGCTCAAGTCAAATGTTGTCTGTGAAGTTTAGCAAAAAGTCTAAAGTCTAATCATTGTCATTTTTTTTTTCCTGGTTGCTTCTTTTCTTTCCTGTTCTTTCCTTCTCCCTTCCTTCCTAATGGAAACCCTGACAAGTGGGGGTATGGCTACTGGGCTGCCAAGATATATTAACCATCCCAAATTAGGCCAGAAAATTGTGGGCAGCTGTACTGTCAGCACCTGCCTTTTCTGGGTCTAGCTGGATGCTGTGAACTTCACAGCTGCCCCCAGGAGGCAGCGTTTTTTGTTTTAAATGGATTCTCGTGCAGCCTCCCTTTTATGGAAGCTTCCACTTTTGAGCTAAGGAATGGGAGTTGAGTCTTCTATTCTCCCAGCCTTGAGAAATCCAACCCTGTCCCTAGCCTGGCTGCTCTGCCTCTGAGGGGAAAGTGAGAATTCCCACTTCATTCATTCCCTAAGAATTCAATGTTGTCTTAGCTTCGGTTCCCTCAAAGAAGACCCTGAGGCAAGATAAGGTAAGCAGTTTATTTGGGAGGTGATCCCCAGGAAACACTAGAAGGGAAGTGGGGAGTGAGACAGGAAGGGAAGGCAACCATAAAGAGTGCCTTACCAAGTTAAGTTACCCCTGTGGTCAACTGGAGCTCAAGCCCCCTGGGGGAACCCTGGGGAGCCATGTAGAAGACCCAGAGTTGATCTGTGGAGGGCAGGGGTGCTGGGTTGTATATCCACCAGTCCCTAAGGATCGTCGGTGGAGGGCTACCAGTAGTTAATTTCCCAGACTGTCCAGTAAGTATACTGTGCTGAGGCCAGAGTGGCTTTCTGCTGTTTGGAAGAAAGCCATCTGGCAAGGAGATGCAGATCCTTGCAGCTGGAAGTAGAGCAAGCTCACACTGGAGTGGTGAGGCCCAAGGGGCAATGATATAAACTTGGTGTTTCAGCCTATGAGGAAGGCATTGAAATAAGTGTAATCTACTCCAGTTGGCACATTAAGCAGAAGCAGCTCTGTTTTGCTGGCTGTGTGCTCAGAATGGTGCCAGATTCTGTAGAGGAAGCAACCGAAGTAGGAGGCATGGTTTCTTCCTGATTTTGAGTGCTTACTAAGTAGGGAAGATAGCCCTGACTTTATCATGCAACTTGGACAAACAAACAAAATATAATAGTGCTATAGGAGTTAGGGGAGGATGAGGAAAGCTTCATGGAGAAAGTAGGAAATGAAGGAAGGAAAGTATTTGTAGAAACAGAGACTAAAGGCTGCATGGCTGGAGGAACTGTAAAAAAAAGTTAGCATGGAGGGGCGCCTGGGTGGCTCAGTCAGTTGAGAGGCCGAATCTTGATTTCAGCTCAGGTCATGATCTCACCTTGTGAGTTAGAGCCCCGCATCGGGCTCTGTGCCCACAGCACAGAGCCTGCTTCAGATCTTCTGTCTCCCTCTCTCTCTCTGTCCCTCCCCCACCTGCTCTCTCTCTCTCTCTCTCTCTCTCTCTCTCAAAAATAAATGTTAAAAAAAATTTAGCATGGAGACAAAGTTAGCCCAGCATGTTGGTAGACCGTGAACAAGCCCATGAGATTGGAATAGATGAAAACTGTTCAAGAGGGAGAATCTTCCTCCTGGATTGGGTAGGGTAGTGCCAACACTGAGGTTTGAAGGCAGAACAAAAAAGTCTTGGTTTATTATTCTCCTAGAGATGTCAGTCATTGCCTTGATCCTATAATCCCCTTTGAAAAAATACACACATGCCGCAGTACTGCTGAAGGGGCCGAGTCTCAAAAGAGGACCTTGCTTCCACAGCTGCATCTGAATGGGATGGGGAAGACACCTGACCTAAGATGGGCTAATCAGATTCTGATGTTTGTTTCTTTTGTTGTTGTTTTTTGTTTGTTTGTTTGTTTTTTACTGGCATTCAGCATTTGGACCTCGGACACTAAGATTTGAATAAGCTGGTTTTCTGTATCAGGGAAAGTGTTTTAGTTCCTTAGTAAGCCATAGCCATATGCAAGCAATTACGTTAGAGTAAAGCATCACAGGAAATATTGAATTGCAGCAAAATAGATGAGTTCATGTACTGAGAGAATCAGAGAAGGGAGACTGTGTGGCCCCAGCAAGTTACAGGTAACTTTCTAACTCCCGCAAGTCATGGTATACTTCTGTAAAGTTCCCATTCAAGCTAATTTGAGTGGATTTCTCCTCCTTGATTTCCGAGAACCCTTAACTAGGACAAAATGGTAGCCATTAATTTGCATATTGCCAGTGCTCCAGTTTTTAGTCCTGTGGGTTGACATGATAGCTGGTGATCCATAGAAGAAAACCTTGAGATGAGAATCATGTGCAAATGGTTTATTAAGGAAGGGCTCCAGGAAGACAGTGAAGGAATCGGGGAAACAAGACAGAAGGAAAGGAAGTCAAGCAGGGGGTCCATTCAGATTAAGTCAGTGGAGCCTACAGGGGGCACTACAGGGGAAGTCTGGTCTCAGGTTTGCTCTTTCCCCCTTAACCCCAGGCAAGGGAGTAGGGCTTTCACTCTGCACTGTCCCAGGTATGCGGAGGTAATTCAGGCAAGATCCTTGCCCTTAACTCCTTCATAGCCTTGTAGGGGAAGGTGAACTTGCAAAACATACAGGTAACCAGAGCAATAGCTTCTAAGTGGTAGTGAAAATCTAGACCCAAAGGAAGTTCTTTGCAAACAGTGGATGATTTAAAATTGATGTGCCATGTGTTACCCTCACCCTCTACCCCCAACCCCCAAACAGAGAACCACTGAACAGCATAAAGATGGCTGATATCCTCCCAGGTACTTCCTCCTCCTCCTCCTCCTCCTCCTCCTCCTCCTCCTCCTTCTTCTTCTTCTTCTTCTTCTTCTCTCTCTCTCTCTCTCTCTCTCTCTCTCTCTCTCAAACAGGACTTCCTGGAGAATTACTGTTGAAAGACTGTGCTAAGAACCTGGCAGGAGCCCAGTTTACACCCTGCAGCCTTGACCCAAGAAACAGAAGAGTAAATATCAGACCCAGCATCGATAAGATTGCTGTATGCTTTTCTTTTCCTCTTTTCCCTAAAGACATGTTTGCTCTTTCAAGGACTAGGAACATACTGTTTAAAGTATTTTTGGCCCAAGAGTCAGGCTGCCAAGAAAGTAGTGGGGTTTTTACCCAATGTGACCTCTTTTTAGGACAGGAGTTGTCAAAGTGTGGATCAGCATTCACAAGGCTTTCAGGAGTCTTAAAGTCTGGAACTGCTAAAACACTGAGTTTTTTTCTTTATTATGAGCAAGTAATATGCCATGTATCATTTTATTTTTTATATATAAACAAGTGCTACATACTAGTAAGCTACTATATGAAGAATTCACTGTTACTAAAATTTGGTATTCATACATTTTAGATCACACGATTTTGGAGTTTACTAGGAACAGTAATTCAGGATTCCAATGAAAGCTTCCACTAAACATTTCACAGCTGCACACAAACAGATACTAGGCATTCCTAGGCTTGGGGAAAACCTGATCAGTGCATCCCTGGTGGTGTTATCTATAGTTTTTACCTGCAGCTATTCTTCTTAATCATCAGCCATTGTTGGTTCATGCTCCTCTTAATACAGTTTTTTTTTATATTGGGTTCATTTTCTCATGTGGGAAAATGCTGTTTTAGCTTGGGTCTCCCCAGAAGTAGACTGTGAGATAAGGGTGTGAGTACAAGTAGTTCATCTGGAGGGTGATCCTAGGAACCACTCAAAGGTGAGTAAGGAAGTGAGACAAGGAAGGGAGGAAAATTTATCAAAGATATGCTAATGAGCAGAATTACCACTGTGGCAGTCAGTGGGAACTCAGGACTTTGGGGACCCTGGGGAGACTTTGCATAACATGCCTCAGTGTTGCCCCATGGGAAACATGAGGTTATTTATCCAAAACTTCCCACTGGATGGGTATTGAGGGCTGCTTCTGGAGGCATCAACTCACAGATATTTCCAGCCTTCCCTGCACCCTGTGTCATGCTCCTGCAGCCAGAGAAAGCCCCCAGGGAGAGTTGCAGGTGCTTTATAAGAGGCTATTCAGTGAGGAAAAGAATCAGAAGACTGGGCCAGCAGAAGCTAGGAAGGGCACAGGTGCTCTGACAGCATTTACTATGGAGGCATATTTCCATGAACAGTATTTGGGGCCCATAGTTTTCTAATCACTTGACTTTGAAATACCCATGTGTTGCATTCCAATGAACTACATAGGCCCAAATTGCTTAACAGTCATGGAGAACTTTATGTAAGAATATGATCTTAATGTTGAATTTGGGAGATGGGAAGAAGCCAGACATACAAAGAAGGGAGAGTGGTCTGAAAGTCTTCTGCATTCGTTTGCCCATTTAAATTCTGAGTCCAGAACATGGAGACGTGAATCCTAGATTGCTCCAAGAGTGATGTTTAGCAATCTTGTTCTCATTCAGAATGAAATTGTTTTATTTCTAGCCATCTCCTGCAGGAAAAAATTTCAGATTTCCCATTAGATCCCATTATAACATCATGCTTCTTATTTCTCTGTGCCCACTCATTAGTCACCTTTCCCAATTCCATTTTTATCAATCACTGGTTTTACAGTTCCCATCTTCAGTCCTAGATTTCTCTAATCTAGTTCCTTAGGGGAAAGAATCTCATTGGAGACACAGAAACCCTCAGTCCCCTCTAAACATGGTGAGGATGACAATTAAGATGCCTGGGACTGGAATGGCTCCAATTTGTCCGGTTGCCGATTTTCCCACTTTGTCTTGCCCCTCAGCCTAAAGGCAATTCCCTATCTCTCAGACACTAATCACGAAGCTTGTCTTATGTTCTTGACGTTCTGTGAGTAACTGTGGAGCATCAAAAAGGACTTAATGACTATGAGAAGGGATGTCTTCCCTGAAGGCTTTGCGTCACCGGTTTTTTTTTTCTTGCAGTGGAGCCACTGTCAAAACTGCCTCAGTCATACATTTCTTCTTTCCAGTGTAGTACACTCTCAAGGGACATGTGGCTTCATCCTGAGCAAGTTCAGTCAGTAGTGTTAGAATACTAAAAACTTTAAAGAATTATGAAGCCAGCTCAGACCTCATTTCTTAAAAGATTTCCTGAAATGTTCCAGGTAGAGATAGCATCACCTGCCATCAGCCAATGGCAGTGTCCCCTTCTGTCATATTACACCATTGATGTGATTTCCCTTCATTGGGCTTTCTCTGATATTTCTGACTTTGGAAAAATCATTATCTCCCATGTGTGTGTGGACTTGTTACCTTCTCTGCACCCAAAGGTTGCAGAGTCTTCATAGTTTTTGTTCCTTTGATGGAAAATTTTGTTTTTATGTACTATTATGGATTGTTTTTGTCAACTTTTCTTTCATTAAAATGGCTTTGCAATGGGACTAGACACCTGTACTCTGTCATTTGATTCAATTTTCAATAACTCTTTTGTATGACTTATTTTTTCCATATCTAGCAACACAAAGTTCTCAAGGCTGAATGAATAAAGTGTTTAAATTATTGCTTTATAAGAAGATCCAACCTAGTCAAGCCATATGCAGACTTCAAATATATGTGTTAAAGGAATTCTAGGTATCTGGGTTTCTGACCTTGTATCTGAAATCTCACACCAACTTCGTTGAATCTGTTTATGTGGTGCTGGATAGCAAGAAAGAAAAAAGTAATACATAAGCATATCTTTATATAACTACAACAGGAAAAAAATCCTCACCTCAAAGCTATAAGCCAGTGTTTTATTTTTTTATGTTATTTATTTATTTTGAGAGAGAGAGAGTGGCAGGGGGAGGCACAGTGAGAGAATCCCAAGCTGACAGCAAAGAACCCAGTGTGGAGTTTGAGCCTACCAACTCTGAGATCATGATCTGAGCCAAGATCGAGTGTCAGACACTCACCCAAAACAAGTATTTTAATCTGCCTAAAATCTCTCATCCAGGGATTTTTTTCAGCCCTTTTCCCCCAATACTTCCAGTGACCACAAACTCATTATCCCCTCACAAAGCAATTCAAATGAGTTTCAGAAACTTCTAATTGTTAAAGAAAAAAATATTCAGGGGCCACATTTTGGAAGTTGTAAGTGCTGTGCTAAAAATTTTGGATAGTTTTCTGTGTCAATCATCTTGATTAAGGAAACTGCAAAATAAACCATGTTACCAGCCCAAGTGGAAAAAGAAAATAATTGATACTGAATCTCAATGTCCCCTGACATCTAGAAAGTCCTCATCTCCTAAGCAACATATCTGTTTCTCCAGCAGATGTGTACCCATTTGGGTAACTGTCTCATTGACATACTATGAATGACTATGATTCAGTAACTATATTGTTCAGAATAGATTTACTCTTCTTTCAACTTATAGCTCAGATAAAATCATCATGACCCAAATGAGTATATTTGTAGTTCTGCAGTGGTCATGTTGCCCTAGAAGGGTTTTTAAAGTAACCAACCTCAGCTATCTGCTCTCTATATGTGATTTAGCATAGTACCCTATGTCCTGACTTCAATTATAGTGTCAGAATCTTATCTAGTCTTACATGGTGATCCCTTTGGAGTGGTACCCAAAACATATTCTTTTTTTTTTTTTTTTTAGAGAGAGAGCGTGAGCTGGGGAGGGACAGAGATAGAGGGAGACTTAGAATATGAAGCAGTCTCCAAGTCTGAGCTGTCAGCACAGAGCCTGATGTGGGGCTCAAACTCACCAACCACGAGATCATGACCTAAGCCAAAGTCGGACAGTTAACCAACTGAGCCAGCCAGGTGCCCGCAAAACATATTTGCCTTGTTTTACCTCCTAAAACCAAAAGGAGATTATCAAAGAAAGTCTTGAGATAGTGCCTTATTAGTAATGTGGCAGGCATGATCAACATTTAAGGTTCATCCCCGAGTGGCATGTGAAAGGGTAAGGAATATTCTAAGCCTCCTTGAGATTCTCTAACACTCATTGTCACAGCTATCTTCACACAGGCCCTCTCGGTTTCTAGTCTGGATGTTGCCATAGTTTATTGTCCCCCTCAGCCTCAGCCTTGCCAGGTCTCTCATTCCTTCCTTCCTGCTAGAGTACTCTCTCTTACATGCACACCTAATCATGTCGCTCTGATGCTTAATTGTCTCATGGCTGTTTGCATAAAATTCAGACTCCTTGCTATGAAAACACAAAGGCTATGCTGACTTCTCCCACCTCATCTCTTGTCTTACCTTTCTATCTTCCAACCATGTGGAC
Source organism: Leopardus geoffroyi (assembly GCF_018350155.1). Taxonomy (NCBI): domain Eukaryota; kingdom Metazoa; phylum Chordata; class Mammalia; order Carnivora; family Felidae; genus Leopardus; species Leopardus geoffroyi. The sequence goes on along the minus strand of NC_059336.1, from coordinate 36,007,825 downwards.
TTACCTTTGTTCTTGGGTAGCATAAGCTCCCTGCTGATTCTCTTTCTCCCAGCCTTTGGCTACACTCACCCCTCAGAGCAAAGCCCTACTGCATAGCTTCCAGAAAGCTGGTTTCCCCTTATAAGTTCTTCCCCAGCAGGATAGATTTGTGCTCCACTGCATCTCGAGTTTCTCTCAAATGCTAGCACGAATCACTCTGCATTGTAGTTATTTCGTACTGTACATCTTCCCCAAACCTGGAGCTCTTGGTGAGAACAGGCTGGGTTTTTATCATAGGACATCAGGATGTAATGTAGGATAGTTACCCCCTGTTGCAAATGCATGATGAATGCAGGTGCTCCAACTCAGAAGTGAATAAATATTCAGTGCTCTGGAAAATCTAACCATGCTGCTGAAGACCATTCTACACCTTTTGAGGGAACTCTGAAGTTGCTAAGTAATGATTGCCTTTAATGGAAGGACAAAAATATTAGTAACAGTGATCTCTGGTGGTTTTCATTGGTTTCATGTTTTTGTATTTTTATATTTTCAATATTCTCTTTAAAGAGCCATATGGATTACATTTATACTCAGGAACAAAGGTTAAAAATGTTATATATATTTTGAATTTGCATTTACCTTTATGGCCAATGTGTGCAGAGCAAAAGGACTGGGATAAAGTCCTCAAGGGGTTAACCGTGGTTTTCTTTAGAATTAGAATAATAGGTGGCTTTTTTCTTTTTTCTTCTATTTTTCATTTTTCCTGTATGATTATGCATTCCTTTTATAAGGAAAAAATGTATTTAAGTATTTAGAAATTAAATAAATAACATGATTAATGATTGGGGTAGTCCAATAATTGAACCATCTCCTATCAAGAGATGAATGAATTTAACTAAATCATACTTATGGTGAAACCATTTAGCTTTTATTTTGAGAACGCATGGAAAACAATATCAGTATTAGAATCTATCATTTAAAATGGAGAGGGGCGCCTGGGTGGCTCAATCAGTTAAGTATCTGACTTTAGCTCAAGTCGTAGTCTCCCCACTCGTGAGTTTGAACCCTGCATTGGTCTCTCTGCTGTCAGCGCAGAGCCCCCTTTGGATCCTCGGTCTCCCCCACCTCTCTCCCCCTTCCTTGCTTATACTCTGTCTCTCTCAAAAATAAAAATAAAGCATTAAAAAAATTAAAATGGAGAAAAATATGACTCTGCAAATTATAAAACTAAAACATTTGTTGTAGACCATTTGGCAGATAAGTGTATTATTGGACTGGGAAGAGAACCCAAGTCCAGTTGTGAATTATAGAGTTGGTTTTTAACGGAATGTAGCTATCTATGTCTGTTGCCAAATCTATTATCCTTTGGTACATAATACACCAGAGATTAAGGTTCCATATATTCAGCAAAAGATTTACGTGAAATGGTAAAAATAGCTTTAGTCATAATTTATACAGGTGCATATTTATAAGTCGAGAACAAATATTTGAAAAAAAGGCAAAGAGAAAGGAACCAACGTTATTTTAGAATTTCTTTTTACTTCTTTAAACCCATATACTTTGCATTTATTATGATTTAAAACTAAACATTCCTTCAATATTTATCAAACAGTTAAGACTTGCCTCAATTGTATTTGGCAAGAGTTGAGTAAATCAGTTGCTTATGGTTATTTATTGAAAAGGAGATTAGATGTTAGTTTTTAGCCATTAGGAGTTGTTCTTAAGGTTCTCGTATATTATCAATTATCATGAACAGAAAATATGATTTACAAACTTGATGATCAATAATTTTCATGTATAATTAAATGCCAAAGTAGACACTTCTGAAGTGCCATTCAATCATAGGCCTGAAAATTATATTCTGACAACTACATAAATGCTAATAGACCTGGAAGTCCAGCAATGCCTGAATGATGGAAACATATGCAACTTAGCACTTTATCGTGTGATAGATAATAGAGTAATTGCCTAGTATATATCATCCTACTGTGTCTTCAACACAAATCTATGAAGTCAGTCTATTAGAGTAATAAACGACCTGTAAACTTAGTTGCTTATAACCTACCATGTCCTTTGATGGGTAGCTCTGGAACCTGCTCTGTAGCTCCTGGGCTGACAGAATTGCCAGCAGCAGAGGGAAGTGGGGCTCAGAGACTCTCCGATCTGCAATTTAAAGCTCCAGCCTGGAAATGACAATCATCACTTCTGCTCAGAATTCCTTGTTCGCAACTAGTTGCCTGGAACCACCCAACCATAATGGGTCAGGACAGAGAGTACAACCCTATGGTGTGTGGGGACAGGCAGGAAATATCTGGTCGATGATACAAATTACCTCTACACTGAGTGAATGCCCCTATTTTACACATGAGGAAACAGAATCTGAGAGAGGTCAGTTTGCCAAGTCACATAGCTGGTAAGTGAAAGAGCTAAGATGCTAATAAAGAATTAAGTATGAATTAACATTTTTATTGCAAATTCTGAGCCTGCCAATTCAATGCCACCTAGAAAAACACTGGAATATTAGAAACTGAACAGAGATTCACGGGGGTCTCTTGTCTCACTTTTGTGAACTCTGAAATCCTTTAGCTGTACTTCTAGCTGCCTACCTCAAAAGCTAGAGACTAAAAATAGCGAATCTCTGTTACCAGAGCTGAATTCCTTTTAAAAAATATTCTGGGAGTGCCTGGGTGGCTCAGTCAATTAAGCATTCAACTCTTGGTTTCAGCTCAGGTCATGATCTCACAGTTTGTGAGATTGAGCCCTACATCAGGCTCCACACTGACAGCACCAGGCCTGCTTGGGATTCTCTCTCTCCTTCTCTCCCTCTCTCTCTTTCTCTACACCTCCACTGCTCACACTTTCTTTCTATTAAAAGAAAAGTTATTTCAGTTGAGCATCCAACTCTTGATTTCCACTCAGGTCATAATCTCGACATTCTTGAATTCGAGCTTCACATCAGGCTCTGTGCTGACATTGCGGAGCCTGCTTGGGAGTCTCTCCCCCTCTCTTTGCCCCTCCCCTGCTCACTCTCTCTCTAAATAAACATTAAAAAAATTAGTGCCTTAATACAATGAATGTTATATATCTCACACAGTATCTGTGGGTCAAGAATATGGGAGTGGCTTAGCTGGATGATTCTGGCCAGGGGTGTCTCATGAGGTTGCATTAGATGTTGGCCAGGGCTGTGGTGATCTGAAAGCTTGACTGGCACTGGAAGATCTGCTTCCAATGGTGGCACTCACATGGCTGGGGAGATTTGTGCTAGCTGTTGGTAAGAGGCTTCCTCCCCACGTGGAAATCTCCGTAGGATTGCTTGAGTGTTCTCAGGACATGGCAGCTGGATGCCTCCAAAGTGAGTGATCCGTGAGAGAACAAACAAGAGGCCGCAATGTCTCTTTTAGCTGACTTTTGATAGTCACACACCATCATTTTTGTATGGTCATTAAATTACCCAGATCAGCCCTGTTTAATGTTCGAAAGAACCACACCAGGATGTGAAAACCAGGAGGAGAAGATCCTCAGGGCTGATATGGAGTCTGAGCTGTGCTACAGTCATTTCTCACCCAGACTGTTAAAATAGCTACCTGATCACTTCTAACTTTGTCTTCATTTTTGTCTTTTCTATAAAGCAGCCACAATGCTCTATTTTTTTTCCACAATGAGCTTTTAATAAAGAGAATTGGATCATGCCATTTGTCTGCTTGCCTCCTTTAAATGCCCTTATACCGAACTTAAAAAGTCACATTCCTTATTCTTCCCTGCAAGGTCCTCCACATCTGGCTCCAGCCTCCCTTTCAACCACACCCTCAGCTATCTCCCCCTCACCACTTTCTTGGTTTAGGCCTTTCTGGTCTTCCTCAGAACATGCTCCTCACCAAGCCAGGCACTTTCTGACTTCAGAGTCTTTGAGGTAGTTTGTGTGTATATTGTCCCCCCACACCAACCTGGCAGCTTCCGTTCATTCTTTAGGTCTCAGATTAGATACATACTCACAGAAGCCCTCTCTGCCTCCCAACCTAAAACTTCACCCAATAACATTCATCACTGTTTATTTATTTTTTAAATGTTTATTTTTGAGAGACAGAGAAATCCCAAGTGCATGAGCAGGGAGGGGCAGAGAGAGAGAGGGGAACAAAGGATCTGATGCGGGCTCTGTGCTGACAGCAGAGAGCCCGATGCAGGGCTCAAACTCACAAACCATGAGATCATGACCTGAGCTGAAAGTTGGACACTTAACCTACTGAGCCACCCAAGTGCCCCCATCACAATTTATAATGATACTTTGTGTTTATTTGCTACCGTCTCCGCTCTCCCACCCCCACCATGGCAGCAAGAGCCAAGGGAGCCATGACTGTGCTTGGTTCCAGTTCTACACCAGGCGCCTAGGATGCTGATGGGGAAAGTAGGAGATCCTTAGGAGATGTTTAATATTTACTGCAAGAAATGAATGGAGGTATGAATGAATGACTTGTAGTCTTTAAGTGAGGATTTCATTTGACTCCCCCAATTTCAATTTAGGTTTCTCTTCTTTTAAGCTTTGCCAACAATACCAATGCTGGAGGTGAGAAAACAGAGATGGGAAAACCAGACACAACTTCAGAAAAGTTTAGCTGAAAGTGAAAACAGCTCTATCTCTCTCTCTCTATTCTGGTCATTCTTTTTCCCCTGAAGCCTAAAAAGGATGAACCTTTTGGACTATTGATTTTTTTAGAATGAAAAAATCTATATATATATAGATTTTTATATAAAAGATTTGTATATCTTTTATATTTATATGAAAAAATCTTTTGTATAAAAGATTTAAGAACATTTTGCTCTATTCAAGATGGTTTCTATAAGTGGAAAGGGAGATACAGAAAAGCACCAAAACCATAACGACATTTGAATCAATAAGTACATTTTACATTTTTTGTCAGACAAATTCTTACCAAATGGCTTAGATAATATCATCTGTTCTTGTGTGTGTGTGTGTGTGTGTGTGTGCATTCCTACTCACACATATCAAATGAAGAAAAGCCTAAGACGAGGTGCTCACATTTGCATCATAAAACACGTGGCACATTTAGAAATTGGCACCACAAAGTAAGTTGAATGCTGCAGAACGCATTTATCTGCTGATGTGTGGTCTAGGAAGTGTTTTTATTCCACCAGTTCCACCTCCCACCTGACCCTCCAAAAAAAGAAACGCTCTTGCAAAGTCCTCTGTAAAGAGTTTTTGAGACCACTTGCTCCCTGCTTATGGGTAATCCCTTCACTTTTTCAGAATGATTGACAATTCTTATGCATACTGGAACCTGGGCTGCAGTTGAGACTCAAATAAGAAGGCGGTGGAATAAGGGGGAGCCCCTGACCAGTGGGCACTGATTAGAAGCAGCCCTATAGAAGCAGACTTGCTTCAGACAAATAGCTGTGTTATGAGTGGCAAAAGGGAGAGCGAATATAGTCCAGTGGAAGGAAACAAGCACTAAGGAACAGATGCAGAAACTCAGGAGTATAACAGTCGGGATCGATTAGCATAAGAACAAAACTCTCTACATGTGACGAGGCGCTGAGGAAGTATATGTGTGATTTTCAGTTGCTTACCACGACTAATTTTAAAATAATTTAAGTGTAGACTACCTTGCATTTTCAATGTGGCAGGAAAATCCCTTCAGGGATTTACAAGGCAACCATATGGATTTGGGGAAGTAATTGCTTTCTATTTAATTCTACTGATACTTCCCTCACCCTAGGAATTTCTTTAACTTTGGTAACACCACAGTTCCTGGTGCTTTTCAACAACTTTTGAAGGGCGGTCCTCTTTGTATTGGGGCTCTCAATATGAACCAATTTAATAGAAAGAGAAGGTAATGGCCTGTGAAGTTTAGAATTTCCAGGGATGGACTGAATGTAAGGGATGGACTAATGTAAGACTTGAAAAGTGTGTCTCTTTCCTGGGCTTGGGGGCACTTGCTCTCCAGCTCCCTTGCTCCTTCAGCCCTGCTTAAATTGGTGTGAGCTCCAATCTCAGCCAGAATATCCCTGCAATGTGGCACGGATGTCCACCAGCAGCTCCAGGTTCACATCCTGTTAGAGTTCCAAGTGCAAAGGAGTACCTTTTCCCAATCGGCTCAGCAAAAACCCCAATTGGGCTCTGGGTGGATCTGGGTTGGGCCTTTTCCCCCACCCAGTTTCTGTTTCTCTTCGTGTCACGCTGCCTTCATTTTATTTCTTGGAACGGATCCCTCCTGCATAATGCTGTTCCTTCTGTCAGACTCTTCCCTTCCATCAGGGCCAACATAACTCCTTACTCATCCTCCCAATCTCCATTAATATGCCTTTTCGTTAGTGTGAAGTTCCCTGATTCCCTAGCGCACTCTGTAAGTTTACATGTTGCCATAGGACAGGGTACCTTGCAGCTATACTGGGGTAGCATTATGCTTATCTCCTGGGATGCCTGGAGGTCTGGTTAAGATAAGGAGAACATGTGCTAGCTAAGACTATTTATTAATGTGCTATTTAAAGTTCAAAATTCCCCTGGAAGCAACCTGAATTAGCTTGACTAGACTTTTTAAGATGTGTAGATTGATACTTTGCACCTGTTTTAACAGGTCATACAGCATGTCTGGGTTTTTACATGCCTAATGATATAAAAGAACCTTCAATAAATGTGTGTCTGCACCCAGTTAAGTATCTTGATAGTGTATAATCTGAAGATGAAGCATGTCCTGTCCTGAGTAACTAAGAAAGGCCTCAGGGGTGGAGGGGTGGTATGCCTGGGATCTTGGAGCCAAATATGATTGCCTATCCTTTGTCCTGATGTATTGTATTCTCTACCCATATTAAAACCTTACATGAGCATTGGCAAGGATGTGGAGAAAGGGGAACCCTCTGTACCTATGATCCAGCAATCATACTACTATTTACCTGAAGAATACAAAAATACTAATTCAAAGGGATATGTTTATGTTTATAGCAGCATTATCTACAATAGCCAAATTATGGAAACATCTCATGTTCATCAATTGATGAATGGATAAAGATGTGATATATACATAGATGTTCTATATACTCAACCATAAAAAAAGAATGAAAACTTGCCGTTTGCGATGACATAGATGGATCTAGAAACTATTATGCCAAGAAAAGTCAGAGAAGGACAAATACCATGTGATTTCACTCATATGTGGAATTAAAGAAGGAAAGCAAATGAGCAAAGGGAAAAAAAATATAAGCAAACCAAGAAACAGACTCTTAACTGCAAAGAACAAGTTGATGGTTACCAAAAGGAAGGAGGTAAGGGATGGGTGAAATAGATGTTGAGGTTAAGGAGTACACTTGTGATGAGCACCGGGTGATGTATGGAGATGTTGAAACACTTTTATACACCTGAAACTAATATTACACTGTATGTTAACTGGAATTTAAATGAAAACTTTAAAAAAAGCCCTTAAATGAGTATACCCTATGGAATCTTGTCTTATGATAATCATTAATTATCCAAACTTGTGTGATTGTCCCATATGTATTTTGTGGTTATTCTATTAAAATATGTCTCTGCTACCAAACTGGAAGCTTTATAAGGGCAGGGACCCTGCCTGATCTTGCATTTTATTTTCTCCTGACATGCCATCATGGTAAGTTGGTATCCAACCAGGGAAACAGAAAGCACTCTGAGTTCTTACAGAAGGGAAGTTAATGCAAGGATTTAGTGGCACAGCTGATAGAAGAGGCTGAATGGTCAACTAGGGCACAGCTCCAGAATCGTCTGTATCAGTGCTCACTAAATACGTGCTGAATGAATGAATACACCCAAATTGTGTGCAGAAAAAGTGTTGCTGATTGGTTCAAAATTCTAGTGGTAACGGTCTTGAAAGGTCTGTATCTAGAACAAAAATGCACGTGTTGTATAGAATAGAGGTCCCTGTGTAGGGACTGGAGACACAAAGTCTACCTGTGCTGTTATTTCATGATAATTTCTTCTTAATTTTTTAATGTTTATTTTTGTGAGAGAGAGAGAGAGAGAGCAGGAGTGCACGTGGGTGTGCACAAATGGGGGAGGGGCAGAGAGAGAGGGAGACACAGAATCTGAAGCAGGCTCCAGGCTGTGAGCTCTCAGCACAGATCCTGGCACGGGGCTCAAACTCACAAACTCACAAACAGCGAGATCATGACCTGAGCCAAAGTCGGATACTTAACCAACTGAGCCACCCAGGTGCCCACATTTCGTGATAATTCTGTTGCTGACAAATCCATCTCTTGGCTGACACTCTTATTTCTTTGGCTATGTAATATATTGCTTTAGCTTAAGACCCATTCAGACTGATCAGAAAGACTGTCTATTCATTTCATTCTTTCTGTCTTGATTTTATTAATGTTTGTGAGGGAACACTTATTTCTCTTATTTCCAGCTTTCTTAGGAGCGGAGCCTGCATGTCCCAACAACAAAGAACATAATAATCTACCAGGTTAAGAAAAGGCATGGATATTTCAAATCATCTTTTTAAAAAAAGTCACTAAACCTATGGAAATCAAATCATCGTTTATGTATTAGTTCCTCAAAGTCTTATTTACTGAAGGTAAAAGGGAAAGTCTATCATTATTAATCCTGAATAAAATATGCACACACATATGCATCACATAATACTCAACTATTTAGGATAAAAAAAATCCCCAGTGAGTTCCAGAATATTAACAGAATATTCAGTTTTCTTTATTGCCCAGATAAAATTCATGATGTAGTAACAATTACCTAAGGATCTAAGAATGTGAGCATGAGCTTATTTGATGTGTGTAAATGCCTCATCTGCCTTCATTTATAAATTCCCCCCAGGGTTCTTTGTTAAAGGAACACAAATCCAGAGAAAATATATAGCCTGTGTAAATATTTAGAAAATAATAACACTGTTCAGATGCCTATTTACTTCAAATTTATATCTGTGTGTAGAAGGCATCTAAATTCTTCTTCTCCTCCCTTGTCATATCACCTTCCTCAAAAACAAACTACAGGCTGAGTGGTTCTCTTGGGTACCTTCATGGCTACATAAGGAATTTGCTCAATTGTGAATTCAACAAAAATTGCTAAATTAACTGTACGGGGGGTGTGTGATTCACTTGTACCAATTAGACATGACCTTATCCTGATCATAGTGTTGAATGCATCTATCTGTCTCTCATGGTTATAATTTTTAGTGATTGATGATGCTCAACTCAAGCTTGAAGAAGCAGAAACAACTTTCTCCTTTTAAGCAGCTTCTGAATTGGTTCTCATTGCTGTTCTTGCTCATTCTTTATCCTTAAGAATGGTTTAGACAAATCTGGAAGTTTGTAAAAGTTACATTTTTTTTTAAAAGAGAGAAAGCTTTTTATACAAAATGAACCCCAAGAAGTCACTGTTGAAAACTTTACACCCAAAGTTGCACACAAAAACATGTTATTTGTAGCAGATCTTATGGGATTCCCCTTCCCAGCTGGCACACCCATTGCTCAATGGCTGTGACTGGTGGCTCAGAGCTACTCGCTTCTCTGGAGGATTGCCTTTGGCTGATCAGAGCCACCTTGCCTCTGTGAGGTCTCTGTCTCTGTCTCCACAAGAGGCTGGCCGATGACTGACTGACGCAGGTTATAACAGCCAGCCTCCTTCCCTCTGGGCAGGGCAACCCCTGTGGTACAATTCATCCTCCCTATCTCCCATGGAATCCATCTGAATCTAACTTTATCTCACGCCCTGAAAAGTTTCTCCTGGGAGCAGGCCTGCAATGAAGCATTTACACAGGAGTTTCCATCTCTGGCTCTGTTTCTAGGCAGCTTGACCTAAGACTCTGTTTTAATTACCTATTTTGATTCCAGAAGTTGGTTAGGCTCTAGAAACAAAACAAAGTAAACATTTGGGCCACTAGACTTACTATGGCTGGAATTTGTAACTGTTTCTGTAGCTAATGAGTAACGCTCATCTTTCTCTGATTATCAGTAACTAGATAAAGAAAATATCTACGTATTTAAATCACTTCAACAGACCGAACGTGAATCTGCTTCAACAAACTGTTACTCTTCTGATCATCTAGGTCTGCGTCTTCATCCCTGTGCCTTCTTTTGGTTTACCTTGCCTCTAGAGACTAAAAGAAGGTTAAATCCCTTATTGAGCACTGACTGTGTAGACACAAAGCTAGAAACCTTACGGATGTAATGCCGTTAGATTCTCAAGATGGTGTATTGAGGGGCAGATACATATCCCTACTTTATAGAGGATGAAATTAAGATTCAAAGACAATTTATGACTTGATCCATGGGCATGCAGCTAGTAAATTGAGGTTCAGAAACAATTTGTAACTTGATCCGTAGACGTGCAGCTAGTAAATGGCAAAGTTCGGATTCAAATCCAGGTCTGCTGACTACAAAAACCACATTCTTAACCAATTTACACAGTGTCAATTTGAAGATAAGGACATGAATAGAAGAGAGTATTTCCTTCTAGACTTAAGAGCCTACATCTACATTTCTTCAGCACTATTGGTATCCCTTTTCCCACACCATCCCCACCCCCAGCTTCTGTATGCTTTTCCAACAAGCTCCCCCATGACCCATGATTCAATTCATTGAATTGCCTTTGAGCTCTGGAATAGCCTTACCAGCACCCCCTAGGCTATAATTATTAACAGATGCAGGAATCCAAAAGCCTAGTACTTTTTGCCTGTTCTCTACAGCTCCCTGTGGGTTAAATTGAAGCTGGGGCTTCACCAGCTTGTCTGTCTTCCTTCACTTTCCAAACACTAGTCCCCCCCACACCCCCACTAGTCCCCCCAGGAGCATTTTCTCAACAAATCACCTGTTCCTGAATTCTTGGCTCAGTGTCTCCTTCTGAGAGAATCATAACTAAATCAATATACATAAAGGATAAAGCAGACAAATACTAATAAAATCACTTTGGCATTCTGGAATGCTGGGTGAACTTGTTTTATTTTTTCAAAGAAATAATTTTGTTGCTTATTGAAAAGTCATACATGCTCATTGCTAAAGAAAAGAAAGAAAATATAAATTAAAATAAGACAATAAAAGTTAATTCATAATTCTAAAACCCAGAAAAATTACTATTTGAGTGTTGCATATTTACATGTCTAAGATTATACATACCATTTATAATGTTTATTTTTAATGTAACTTTGATATGCTATTTTTTACGCCAGTAAAATGTCCTCTACAAAATATTTTTTTAATGTTTATTTTTGAGAGAGAGAGACAGAGTGAGAGCAGGGGAGGGACAGAGAGAGAAGGTGACACAGAATCTGAGGTAGGTTCCAGGCTCCAAGCTGTCGGCACAGAGCCTAATGTGGGGCTCAGACTTACGAAATGTGAGATCATGACCTGAGTTGAAGTCAGACTTTTAACCGACTAAGCCACCCAGGCACCCCCCTACAATATATTTTTTTAAGCTTGTATAATGTTCTCTACTATAATTTTTGGGAGTGGAACCAAGCCCTCAGTTGATGTTGCTGGTCCATGGGCCACTCTTTGGTTGGTACTGATGGTACTGATGGCTACTGAGGGCCACCAAAGAACTCTGGCTTTGTGCTGTTAGGGTTTAGAGTTAAACTTGAAATAAACTTAGTCACTCAAATGTTCCTTCACACAGTTCCCATTCAAACATGTTGTTGAGCCATTCAAATGAATATAAACACTTCATATGTGGGGAAAGAGGATTAATAGGACTTGACACTGGCACTTTCAGCATACATTGCAAATGGCTGAAGGTGATCACAGAACACCACTGTATATGAAACTAGCACTGAGGAAGTGTGGTATTTGCTGGGGTGATAGCAGAAAGTGAGATGCTCTGAAAGTCTGCTATTGCAGACTCATTTTCCTTATACCTGAATAAAACCATGGTGGGCATTTCTCCCCCCAACATATTCAAGAAATAAAACATCCTCTAATTATTGGAGGAAACAACATGTCTTGTTCTCAGGAGCCATGTTGAAGAGGCTTCTACTGGCAAAAATCAGGGGCAGTTTGAGCATCAAAATTATGTTAGTAAAGGATTATAAACTCATTAAATGAAAAAGGAATGCACAGGTCCATATGGATTTAAATCCATAAGAAGAAGATATCGCTCTGTCCCAAAATAGAAAGCTAACTAGGAAATGTAGAAAGAATGATGAAATAAGTAACTCGTCTTATGACAGCCATCCTCGTAGTAACTATTTCAGGCAAGAATCCTCATGAGTACTAAAACTAGTGGGTGACAATTATGGGAGTAATCAGAAATTTATATAGTTTCATAGGTTCTATTCACAAGATACTTATTAAGTTCAAAGGAAAAAATAATTACAGTAGAGATACTGGATAGATACCACTTTAACCAAGAGATTAACATTCACAAAGTTTACATCACATGTCAACATCACATACCTCCTGATATGATGTACTGAGAAGGGTACAATATCACATCTGTGGTAGTCCTGCCTAGCACGTGTCACTTGAATCTATCCTGAGGAAATAGAAGACCTCAAAATTGAAGGGCATTTTCTTTTTTTTTTTTTTTTTAATTTTTTTTCAACGTTTTCATTTATTTTTGGGACAGAGAGAGACAGAGCATGAACGGGGGAGGGGCAGAGAGAGAGGGAGACACAGAATCGGAAACAGGCTCCAGGCTCTGAGCCATCAGCCCAGAGCCTGATGCAGGGCTCGAACTCACAGACCGCGAGATCGTGACCTGGCTGAAGTCGGACGCTTAACCGACTGCGCCACCCAGGCGCCCCTAAAGGGCATTTTCAAAATAACTGGCATGTATTCTTCTAATATATCAATGTCATAAAGAAAAAATGAAGATTGAGGAACTTTTTTAAACAAAAGAGATGACAGAGTTGGGACAACAGAACACAACTTGTGATCTGGGATTTTCTTTTGGTATAAAGGATATTATTGGGACAAATAGCAAAATCTGAATAAGGTCTGTAGACATGACTAGTTAATTCAAATATTAAATTCCTAATTTTGACAGGTATAATATGATTACATAAAAGAATGTTTTTGTTTTTTGGAGATACATACTGAAGTATTTAAGGGTAAGGGATATTATGTCTTCAACAGACACTCAAATAGTCCAGGAAAAAATAATTACACACACACACACACATGCGCGTGCACACACACACATATATATATGGAGAGAGAAGGAGAAAGAAGCCATGTGGTTAACATGTGGGTAATCTGGGCAAAGAATATATAGGGATTCTTTGTAAAATTCTTGTAACTTTTCTGTAAATTAGACATTAACTCAAAACGTTAAAATTATTAAAAAGAGACACACAAAAAACCTCATGAACAAACAAAATTTAGTTCTAAGAGCAAATGTCCAGGCTCCCTAACACAAATCTTGTAAGGAATTCCAGCTCAAGCCTGCCTCAGGGGAAAGTGGGCCTGGTTAGCTACTTGCTCATTCATCCAGCTTCCTATCTTCACAGATAGAAAGTGAGGGAGGGGATAAAGCAAAGGGCCTTCATTGTATATGGCTGACCGAGTTGTAATCTGGAGTTGGTAACCTTTGGTAAGGCAGATCCTAAAGTGGACTCTTTTTGTCAGTGGGGCTTTTGTGGATGTTTTTGGAGCTTCTGCCCAGCACTCACTGCATTTCCTGGTGTGGGTGATGCTTCCCCCAGCTTTTTACTCAGTAGTACACCTCTAGTGATGGCCAGTTTTATGTCCCAATTTGGCTAGGCTAGGTTATAGTACCCAGTTACTCAATCAAACATTAATTGTAGGTGTTGCTGTAAAGGTATAGGTGTAGGTGTGGGTGCAATTAACATCTACAATTAGTTGGCTTTATATAAAGGAGATTATCCTCCATCATCTAGGTGGGCCCAATCCTTTCAGTTGAAAGAACAGAACTGAGGTTTCCCTGAAGAAGTTCCACTTGTGAACTGTATGGATAGCTCTCACCCAAGAGTTTCCAGCCTGGACTTCCTGATGACCTGCCTTCCAGCCCCCATAGTCATGTAAGTCAGCTCCTTGCAATACATCCCTTTCTCTATCCATCCATCCATCCATCTATTATCATCATCTATCACCTATCTATACTACTGGTTCTATCTCTCTGGTAGAATCCCTTTCCAAGTATCATCTTCTGGCTCAAATCCCACTTGTAAGTATTCTTGGTAGATCTCTTAAATTCCCCACTTCTCCCTTGCCCACCCTGCCCATGCCTTGAGAAAAAAAAATCATATGCGATACCTAGTCCTTCTTTATCATATGTATATTTTTTTGGCATCTGGAAATTTCGCTCCAAGTTTCAACTATTGTATGAATACTAGTTGAACTGTTTCTCAATTGCACAGGACCCTGGGGGCACATCCTCCTTGCTGGGGAAATGTTTATTTTGTAGTAAACAGAAGATAAGGGAATGCACTTTTAAAGTTTTTGCTAGGGGGACTCAGAGTCATAACTAATACTGTAGTTGTTATCTTAGCTTGGGTCCTTCCAGAAGCAACCTCGAGACAAGGGTTTAGGTGTACATATTTCAGAGGTGACCTTGACAAAGATCTGAAGGTATGGGAGAAATGTGGGAGGACAGGGAAGGGAAGGCTGCCAATGAAGGGTGTGTTATCAAATTACCACTGCTGGCAATGTGATCTTAACCTCTTGGGGGAACTTGAGCAGTCAATAGGAATGCTCACTTCCAAACATTCCAACCAGAGCGGTGAGGGAGCAGGGGTGTTAATACACTGCATCTGTTCACTCACTGGTTGAGAGCTGCTTCTCGGAGGCTCTTGTTCTCGTGTATTTGGGCCCTACTCTACAAACTTAAGTGTCAGAGTCCGCCTTCCAGCATCTGAATATTAGGCCTGCTTCAATCAAGGAGAAAGGGATGGTGTGCTGACAGGGTCTGCTATAAGTGCCAAAGCTTATTTGACCCAGGTATCTAATATATACCACGTACGATGGTGTGTAGGAAACAAACTCCTTCCTTAACAGGTTAACAGGTTAGAACTACTTCTCTTCCCTACTATTAAATTGTTTTCATCAATTTCCACTGGAATTATATATTTAGCAAACATAATGGGTGTACATTTTGTACATTTTTTGACAATAATGTTATATTTATAACCAAAATGCCATTTATTCTACTACATCCTTAAAGAAGATTAAGGGGTTTATCCAGAATGACATGTAATTCAATGCAAAATAAAATACACCTTCTCCAGATAGCTCAGAATATTTATAGCTGTTAAAGCAAAAACAATTATTTGGTTACAAATTCTTCATTTGTGGATTGCTTTGACTTTGATGGAAATACCGACTTTCTCCCTGGGCCTCGAAATGTTGACCCCAAGAAGCAACTGCTATGATCTAGGTCTTGAAGGCAGCTTCTAAGGCTTGAGCTTTCTCTGTGATGTTCTTCTGAAAGGGCATCATGAAGTCCTCAAAGTCTACCTCGTAAGTGAACCTCTCCCGCCGCAGCTCCCTTTTCCTGATCAGCTCTGCTGTTGTGGCTTCAGGACTCCAGATCTTAAAACAAACAACCATATCCAGAGCAGGCATGAATACGAAAGCCAGCCAAATACGTCAGTATCCACACAGTGTCCAGTATGATTAACTTAAAACTATCAAATTTACTTCTAAATCTATTTTAGCTTATGTGTTCCTCTTACATGAGGAAGAGGAGTTACATGGGCATCACTAATTCTGATGGTGACTGTTTGGACACCTGAAATGCTTTTCAGTTACCTCTGATGATCCTCTGCTGTTCATTTTTGGGATGTCAAAACAAGGAAGAGATGGAATTAGAAGATCATTTGGGTTTGTTACCTTTATGTCTTATGGGGAAGTCATAAGAAAATTATTTTCATAGTAGAAGGCAGAGGGGGCTGATGGTCTCTTATTCAGCATGGCTTGATGGGGATTGGCAAGACCACTCTTGTTCTCCAAAGATGTCTCCACCTCTTTAATTGTGGATATTTAGGAAGCTACTGAATAAATCCAGTGTTGCTTAGTATGAAACTCCCAAGTGAGATGGTAGTAAGAGTACTGGGGTCTGAGAAGTACCAAGAAAATGTGTCTATTGAACTTGTGACCAAATGGGGACAGGGAATGGCATTGACCAAAGAATACTTTAGGTTTTCAAGGACAACTAAAATGTTGATATAGAAATAGTAATAGAGGAAACCAGATATTGGAAGCTAAAGAAGGTGAACTTACTGAGTTGAAGCAGCAGGAATTGGCAAAAGGATACCTTCATATCATAACCGTGAAAGATAATCTTTGGACATTTGTTTGGGTGCTCTGCATGAAATGTATTTAGAAAATGATATGAGTTTACAGCATGTTATGAAGATCTTTCCAAAGTACTTACCCTCCGTGGAATAAATGTAATATCCACTTTCTTGGTATAACCACTGGTAATCAATGAATTGAGATAAACCACATTATCCTTATGCACTTTCTTTTCCTCTGATATGGCTGGTACATAAACTGATGAAAGTGGTTCCTGGAAATGAGACAAAAGAAAAACCAACCCTATCAATTGCAAAAACCTATATTACACTTTTTTTTATATTATTTGTTGTTCTGTATCTTGCTCTGAAGCCAAGTAAAAATAAAAATGTTACTATATAAATTATAATTTGAAATGAAATAGAATATTATAACTTTGGATGGGGGAAGATAACTAGTTTGCTTTGTTTAACTCTACTTTATTAGTAGTATTGGTAACAGAGAATTTAAGTCTTCAAGATACCCATTATTTATCTATGGTCACTGATTAACTAGAAAAATTAAATTATCCTACTAAAATGATAATGATGTATGTAGTAGAAGCTTAGCTGATTGATCATCCTTCACCTCTGGCCATTCTTACTCTCGTCCCCTCCATGTTTATTACTCCTTACTGTTGATTGTCCTCCATGTTTGTTATAATCCCTTCACCCTCTCCACTTCCTACCACCTTACATTTCTCCAACCCTTTCCAATTTCCAATTCCAATATTAGAGCTTTTCCTTTTTGAATTTCATCCCTGACCTATGTTTGCCAAGGATCACCAGGGATTCCTCCTGCTTCCCTAAAAGAAGCTTCTAGCCTACTTAGAAATGCACTTCAACTGATGAATGGATAAAGAAATTGTGGTTTATATACACAATGGAATACTACGTGGCAATGAGAAAGAATGAAATATGGCCTTTTGTAGCAATGTGGATGGAACTGGAGAGTGTTATGCTAAGTGAAATAAGTCATACAGAGAAAGACAGATTCTATATGTTTTCACTCTTATGTGGATCCTGAGAAACTTAACAGCAGACTATGAGGGAGGGGAAGGAAAAAAAAAAAGGTTAGGGAGGGAGCCAAAATATAAGAGACTCTTAAAAACTGAGAACAAACTGAGGGTTTTATGGGGGGTGGGAGGGAGGGGAGGATGGGTGAGGTGTATTGAGGAGGGCACCTGTTGGGATGAGCACTGGGTGTTGTATGGAAACCAATTTGACAATAAATTTCATACAAAAAGAAAAAAGAAATGCACTTGGGCTTCGCTGCTAATGACAAAGTCTTGATCTCTCAGTAATCTCTATGGGCAAAAACCTTAAACTTCTGCTGGTAGTTTAGAGGCACCCACATCACTCCAGATTACCAGGAACAGTCACGTGACACTTTTAAAACTTCTAGAGTCATTCTGCAGGATATCCAAGTCACAAGGGGCCCCATATCCCAGGGTTCATTGGTAGTCATTAAAATCCCTTAGGGGGTGCCTGGGTGGCTCAGTCAGTTAAGCGTCTGACTCTTGATTTCAGCTTAAGTCATGATCTCATGGTTCATAAGTTTGAGCCCCACATTGGGTTCTGTGCTGACAGCACAGAGACTGCTTGAGATTCTCTGTCTCCCTGTCTCTCTCCCTCCCCTCTCTCTCTCTCAAAAATAACCATTAAAAAAATAAAATTCCTTAGAAAGAAGGTAAGATGTGTAATGAAAAATTATGATACCATAATGAAGGAAAAACATGCTTTGCTTCATTCTTCTCACCCTACTTCCCTGTCTAGGGTGTCTCATCAAATCTGTATAACTCAGAACCAAATATATACATAGCCAATGCCAATTCTTTTTTCAACATTCTAATTGTGTTTGGCTGAACCATCTTGGTTTTTACATGGATTTTATTTGCAATGAGCACTTTTTAGACTTTTCCATACTAGGAATTTCTTTGCTAGCTATTTCTTTAAAAGTACTGCATAATAGTTCTGACAATATGGGTTGTATATTATTTTGCCCATGCTGTATAACCACATGTACATAATGACATGGCCCTACCCCCCAACAAGTTTTTAACAGGTTCTAGTTACTAATGGGTAGTCCATTGCTTTTCTTACCTCCTCTTTCTTAATTTCAGGGCCTTCAGTCTTCATTTTAGGAGGTGGCTTGCCTTTCAATTTTTGGTTTTCTGCTGGTTTTGGCAAGCTATCCAGCTTTTCTTGTATCAAACTAATTATTCTATAGTCAGCATACGCCTTTGCAATATCCATGGCAGTGTGCCCTGTTCAAGACATAAATTCAGAATAACAATAAACAGATTGATAATAAGCCATGTAGAAAACCTCAGCACATCAGCCCTTAGCATACAGTAGTAAAGGTGATTAGTAAAGCAAATGGTTATATGTAGGGTCACAAAGCTAGATGAGATATTCTCTAAGGTGGACCCAGCTCTAAGATCTCATAATTTAAAGTGCCATTTACTGGCAACACAACCTTTTCTTGTTTTTGTTTTTTTTTAAGCGTGTTTCTTAAAAAGTTGATAGGATATTTACATGTGAATATTTGATTGATGGTTCTCTTCCCACATTGCGTACATTTCCTTTTGTGTGATAATTTTACATTATTCTCCCCTTTCCATGATATAAGGAGGTATATTCAAAAAGGCCTGAGGAAGCTGGTATCACAGTGTGCTGTGCACATGGCTGGGTATTATGACACCTGTAATATCCTCAGGCAGACCTAAATCAATACTGCCAGTGACTCAGAGGAAGCCTGAAGCAGCCAGAAATATTAATGCTCTCTCAGATCAAAAGGAAGCAACAGCCTCCACTATAAGAAAATGATACCTCCAAGCAATAAGGTCAAATAGTTATTCAAATTTTTATTTATTCTTCAGGTGTGATATAAGCTAGGCCTCCCATTTATGTCCTAGAGAGAACCTCAAATTCAGGAATTTGTTCAGCTTTGGAAAGAATCCACATTCTATAGTCTTTAAACTATGTCATTTACTAGGAATTGACAGTTGTATCAGTGTGAAAACCCCGAACATTGGTGCAAGCCCACAAACTAATGCTTATAGGACTATAGTGAAATAACCACAGAAATTAAGAGTGGATAATTAGAGGGGTGCCTGGGTGGCTCAGTCAGTTAAGTGCCCAACTTCAGCTCAGGTCATCATCTCACGGTTCGTGAGTTCAAGCCCCACATCAGGCTCTCTGCTGTCAGCACAACACTCTCAAAAATGAATAAACATAAAAAAAAAGAGTGGGCATTTAGAAATTTTTAGATAGATTTGATAGAAGAATTTTCTGTCATTTTAATCTAGTGATTACAAAAACCCTTGTATTTCATGTTTTTTCTCATTTCATTTTCTAGGAAGTCACTTTTTCTTGTACTTTACACAAGTATCCGTCCATGACAGATTGCAAACATAAAGCACTGATCCTTTCACACCAGTGATTGAGAGGCACTCCATAGAAAACCAACTTGTGTAACATTCAACTTAGGCTTCCGTTTGCAGTAGTAACTCTCACAGGGAAATGTGGTCCTATAAGAATAGAATCAGAAGAGGTTTTGAATCTAAATTCTCCTTTTCTGACTGTAACTATATCAATGATATGAACACATACCTTTTCTATTTTCCAGTTGGAATTTAGCACCGATATCAAGTAGGTATTTTACAGTATCCAGTCTGCAGCTCTCAATAGCTCTAGTTAAAGGAGTGGTGTTGTTGATGGAGACTGCGTCTATCACAGCTCCAGATTTTACAAGAAGCTCAACAATATCTTGCTGGCCTGTGTGGCATGCAAAATGAAGCGGAGTCCACAGGAAATTATCTGTTGCATTAACGTTAGCCCTATAAAATAAGACAGATGCACAAGCTAAATATATGGGTTGTTCCAAGCATTGGAGGCTGAACATGCAAAGCCAGATTTCATACAGTTGTCCAGCTATAAATGAGGGAAGCTCTGAGTAAAGTTAAACTCTGTGCCATAATTTTTCTTGACTCGTGCTCTGCATTATCTGACAGTCTTAATTTTCTTTGCATAAATACACATTTTGTTTAGTTTTTTTTTTTTTCAACGTTTATTCATTTTTGGGACAGAGAGAGACAGAGCATGAATGGGGGAGGGGCAGAGAGAGAGGGAGACACAGAATCGGAAACAGGCTCCAGGCTCTGAGCCATCAGCCCAGAGCCCGACGCGGGGCTCGAACTCACGGAACGCGAGATCGTGACCTGGCTGAAGTCGGACGCCCAACCGACTGCGCCACCCAGGCGCCCCTTGTTTAGTTTTTAAAGGCACTTAGATCCCAGGGGTTACACTTTTTGCAAAGGTTAAAATTAGGGAAAATTATATAACTGGATCCAATGAAGGTAAAAGCTGATAGGAAATATAAAGGTCACGTTATTTCACTTTGAGTCTACTTTCTCTGAATGTTATAGATTTTTAAATGCACCTTCATTATTAAAATTCTAAGCATCTAAGTGTAGTATTTTAAATGTCAGTTCTTTTTAAAAAAAATTCACTGTCGGGGCGCCTGGGTGGCTCAGTCGGTTAGGCGTCCGGCTTCGGCTCAGGTCATGATCTCACGGTTTGTGAGTTCAAGCCCCGCATCGGGCTCTGTGCTGACAGCTCAGAATCTGGAGCCCACTTCGGATTCTGTGTCTCCCTCTCTCTCTGCCCCTCCCCCGCTCACGCTGTCTCTCTCTCTCTCTCTCTCTCTCTCTCTCTCTCTCTCAAAAATAAATATTAAAAAAATTTAAAAAAAATTCACTGTCTGAAAGTTCAAATTCTCATTGCTTTATACTCCCTCTAGATAATATACAAATTTGAATACTTCTTTGACCTTTGCCCTTGTATTAATAATAATAACAACTTTTATCAAATATGCAATTGCTTTGCTAATAAGTGATTTACATATTTTAAATGATTTGATCTTGAAAATCTGTGAGCTGAGTCCTATTAGAGCCCCATTATAAAAATGAGGATATGGAGGCACAAAAAGTTAAGAAACTTACCCCAGGCTATTCAGCTATGGTACAAGAAGGAATTAAACCTGAGAAGTTGCTTTAGATTACAAAGTTAAATAAAAATGTGATGCTTTGATATTTTAAAGATATTTACAAATGAACCAAGGAGGTTCTGGAGGAGAGAAGGGACATGTTATCATGGCCATTGTACCACTTGTTTAAATTTGTTAGGATCCCCCCCCCCCCCCGCAACACATACACAAGAGACAGATTAAAAAGCAACATGTAAAATGAATAAGTTCTAGAGATCTACCATACAATAGTGTGATTATAGTTAATATTGTATTGTACACTTATAATTTGTTAAGAGGGTAGATCATGTTATGTTTCTCCTACAATAAAATTCTTGGGGCACC
Organism: Leopardus geoffroyi; assembly: GCF_018350155.1. Classification (NCBI taxonomy): domain Eukaryota; kingdom Metazoa; phylum Chordata; class Mammalia; order Carnivora; family Felidae; genus Leopardus; species Leopardus geoffroyi. Next base: position 35,986,249 of record NC_059336.1, on the reverse strand, counting down.
TGGGTGGCTGAGTCAGTTTAAGTGCCTGACTCTTATTTCTTCTCAGGTCATTTCTGCTCAGGTCATGATCTAGGTTTGTGAGTTTGAACCCCTCAACCGGCTCTGTGCTGACAATGCAGAGCCTGCTTGGGATTCTCTCTCCTCATCTCTTTTGGCCCCTCCCCCCACTCACAGGCAAGTGCATTCTCTCTCTCTCAACAATAAATAAATTTTAAAAATTATCTTGGTAATTTAAAATAAAATAAAAAGTGACCTACACAACATGTAGGTAAAGCTCTCTAGTAAAGCAACTTTGTGCGTAGTTGTTATTGGCAAGCTATCTGTGCGTACACACATTCCCAGGTTCCCATTAGCCAACTTTCCCATGCAAGATCTATCTCTAATCTAGATTTCAGAAATGAAGCTCTTTCTTTGCCGTAAAATTCTGGAGTTGAATATAAAGACCCATGAAATTTAAACCTCACTCAAGAAAGAAAACCCACCCTTTTTCAAGAAGAAACTTGACAGCATCCATGTTTCCACTGGCACATGCAGTCATTAGTGGTGTTTTGTAATAATTATCCTTCATATCCACAGGTATTCCTGATTCAAATGCCTTTTTCAGAGAAGCCAGGTCTCCTGCCTTGGTGACGAAATTAATATTTGAAAATACCTTCCCTGGATCATCAATGTACCAAGCGGAGTCATCCTGAATGGGATGTTCTGGTGGATGGTCTCGGTTAAACCGATTGCAATCAGTTATATTCTTGTAGGTTTCAATCATGTAATAGGGTGGCCCGCCATCACTCCGTTGGGGAAATACGTGGTCAGGGATGATGCAGATTGGGAGGGGTAAAACAAACTTGCCTTTCTTTACCTTTTTGGCCATCCCTTTTTTCTTTTTCTTGGGCCCATATGATCCCAAGACATAAGCCTTGCTTAAGTATCTGGTTCCTTTAAAGAAATCATTAATATTGACCCCACCTCCCCGTAATTTTTCATGATATTGAGCTACCATAGCCAGCTGTTCCGACGTGACAAAATCTTGCCTCTCCTCCAATGTCAACACGAAGTCCTCCTTGCTGACTGTCCCATCACCTCTGTCCACAAATGAAAAGGCTTCCCGAAGGAAAGTCTCATGTTCTAGCGACCAGTCATGAAGTCTAAGGGCCCAGAGTGGATTCGGATTTTTGGCTCCTGGCCGTGCCAGTTTATTAGCGGTTCGCTCTGCCCGCCGTATTTCTTTGTTTGCTGCTTTGAAACCGCCTTCTTTGGCCACAACTCTGGGTGTTTTATGATCTAAGTTCTTCCATTTCAGGTCACATCCTAGAACATGAAGCATCATTATTATGAATATTACCCAGGCATCTGCATGGCTCTGTGAATGACATTCATCAAACCCTTTTCTTAATTTTGATCTATTAGTCAAAATATTTATCCCCTATAATTACCAAATTAAACTGTGATTTTTTTTTTCTGTGAGCTTCACTTTGGTGAATTCTGAAATATGTTTCCAATTTATATTCTCTGCCCCTAAAGAATTAGGACATTGATCCCTATAGATATTTGAAACAAATATCATTTTGGCATACTTGCTAAGCAGACCTGCTACTAAAAAAAGAAAAGAGTGAGGGTAATATTTGAGTATAGAAAGAAGCTGGGTTCAGATAGCTTACTGGGCCATTAGGAACTCAGAATGCTGCACCTGCTTCTTTTTGAATGATTATGACTGCAAACCTATGTACGATCTTAAACTGTATTCCCCACGGAATCCATTTAATTTCTGTTGATCTGCTGTTTTGTGATAAGGTCATGTGAACAACCTAACCCAGGAAAAAACAATTTGTTCATCGAATCTGAAAGACTTCCAGTATTACATTTGTGCAAATCAGACACTAAAATTCATTTTCCTTCTTGGTCCCTTCCTTAAAATGATGACACCAACATTACACGTAGGTATTCCCCAAATAAATAAACTTCTCCGGGTACATTGGAGGGTCGGCTTAGTGCCACTAGGAAGGTTGTGCTGTCTATAGTAAGTGTCTTGAGACATTAAAAATCCGTTATGTATATAAATAAGTCAGACAATGAAGAAGATCTTTCTAGTGTTTTGCATCTAGAAGAAGCCTCTCCTGTTGCTTTGCCAACATCACATAATCAAAGAAGATTGCTCCCCAATCAGTATGTCTACCAACGAAAATGTACAGGTGGCTGCATGCAGAAATAAAGCATGCCCTGCCAATACTTCATAGTTGTATTCCTTGTCAAAAAGAAAATTAGTCGGGGCGCCTGGGTGGCGCAGTCGGTTAAGCGTCCGACTTCAGCCAGGTCACGATCTCGCGGTCCGGGAGTTCAAGCCCCGCGTCAGGCTCTGGGCTGATGGCTCAGAGCCTGGAGCCTGTTTCCAATTCTGTGTCTCCCTCTCTCTCTGCCCCTCCCCCGTTCATGCTCTGTCTCTCTCTGTCCCAAAAATAAATAAACGTTGAAAAAAAATTAAAAAAAAAAAAAAAGAAAATTAGTCACCGGTGCTTTTGAAGGTTGATACTTCCTTTGGTATTGTCAAACTGAACATTTTATACTAAGACTGATAATTTTAGTAGTGATAGAAAAACTCAAAAAGAGTATTATGAGAATAAGGATTCTAAAATTTCTATATTAAACAGTGACTTATCGAAAAGGGGGCCTGAGGCTGGTCTCGACAGTATAATTCCATAACAACTTCAAGAATGCTGTTTTTATTTAGCTTTTTCGCTTCTTCAAGGTGTCGAGGGGTTTATCTACCATCTCCCAAGCCACTGCTTCTATATTCACCCCTAAGGATCAAAGGATCTTAAAGCTGTTTGATCTTGCCTTCTTATGCTTCCAGTTTCCTCCTAGTTAGAAACCTTTATGCGGATAAAAGTTTCCAACGTCCCAGCTTAAAGATCTGAAGGCGTTTTTTTCTCCTCTGGCCTTGGGACTTTTTATCTCCTCCCTTATAATTAGTAAATACAGATCCATTCATTCCCTTTGTGACTTATGATCTGTGGTCGAAGGTACTCAACTTACAGCTAGTGTGAGCTGACAAGCCAAAGACCCATGAGAAAGAGAACTCTCCTGGGGTGCTTCCCTAGAACTGTTCCCAGCTCCCTGCTTCTGCCCTTGGATAGGACACTCACACTGCTTACCGGGACTTGTAAATTGCTCTAGCAACAGGAAGAAGATGGTTTAATGTGGGAAACAGTCCAGCCTTCACATTTAAGTATAGAAGACGCTAAACCCAGGGAGTTAACTCAGAAAAGAGCATTTAATTGTTAATGCATTGTTTGTTGTTGCTCTGACTGCCTTAGATCTAAGATTCAAAAGGTGAACATGTAGTTGGTAATACTTCTGTTATGGAATTAGGTCACCCACATAGGATCTAGTGAAGTGGTTGTACCTCCGAACATGCAAGAGAACTTAGAATGCTTTCAGCCACTTGTTTTAGAAACACGGTTTAGGGGCACCTGGGTGGCTCAGTCAGTTGAGCATCCGACTTTGGCCCAGGTCGTTGATTTCATGACTTGTATGTTCGAGCCCCACATCGGGCTCACTGCTGTCAAGTCTGTCAGTGCAGAGACTGCTTCGGATCCTCTGTCCCCTTCTCTCTCTGCCCCTTCCCCACTTGTGCTCTCTCTCTTTCTCAAAAATAAATAAATCTTAAAAAAGAAGAAAACATGGCCTAGTCTTATGATTCTACCAGGAAGATGAAGCCTTTCTGTGTCATTGGGCAAGGCCTTTGGCGTGGCCTACGCTCTGGCCAAATGTGCTTCTCAATTTGCTTTCTGTGACTTTCTCCCAGGAGTATATAGATAGAGAATGTGCCTGGTGATGTTTGTCCTAATAAGAAAGCAGTTAACATGTTAAAGTTGAAGAATTGTCTTAATCTGGGCAGATCTTTTGTTTTTAGAAATAAATTATGTTAAAAATGCAATATCAGGAGCACCTGGGTGACTCGGTTAAGTGTCCAACTCTTGATTTTAGCTCAGCTCATGATCTCATGGTTCATGAAATTGAGCCTTGCACTGGGCTCTGTGCTGACAGAGTGGAGCCTGCTTGGGATTCTCTCTCTTCCTCTCACTCTGCCCTTCCCTATGTGTATGTGCACACACACTCTCTCTCAAAATACATAGACATTTGAAAAAGAAAAAAAATGAAATGTCAGAATAAACTGCTGATAGTGACAAATGTGCAAACAAGACTGATGAGACCATTTATGGGGCAAAAGTTGCATTTGATACACGTTCCTTTCTTTATTTGTTACAAGTGTTTATTGGGGGACGATGGGGGGGAAGAGTAGGAGTTTGTATAAGTTCATAAAAAGTAAACGTGAATTCGTTATTGCACTATTAGTTACGCAAGCACATTAGTTTATTTTAGTGGTTACAATATAGGATCTCTATGTCTCAGGGACTCCTGAGATTCTGTCTGTGTAGAGGACAGAAAAGCAAAAGTACTTTCTCTGCTGTATTCTAGAGTCATAGGGCTTTAAGTTTTTGCCTATTACTCAAACTGGAGAAAAAAAAGCAAAAAACCAAACCCATTACTACAACGTTCAGCAGAATGCAGTTCCATTTTTCACAAAGTTAAAAACTTTTAATGTACTTTAAGTTAGCATGTAATTGACACCAAATGGATCCAGATCTTTAAACTTAATTGGCTAAAATTCCCATTTTAAGGACTACATTAAGCTATACATGCATAGTTTATATTCCTAAATTAATAGGTACCTAGAAGCTAAAGGTAAACCGAAAATAAATTTCAAATTTTCCATGAAAATTTTCATTTTATCTTTCTCCCTAAAATATTTCCCCTATAATTTCAAATGATTTAGGAAAGTTATCCTTGACACAATTGAACAATTTTTTAATGAAATAATTAAGAATGCAGACTAAGGGGCGCCTGGGTGGCGCAGTCGGTTAAGCGTCCGACTTCAGCCAGGTCACGATCTCGCGGTCCGTGAGTTCGAGCCCCGCGTCAGGCTCTGGGCTGATGGCTCAGAGCCTGGAGCCTGTTTCCGATTCTGTGTCTCCCTCTCTCTCTGCCCCTCCCCCGTTCATGCTCTGTCTCTCTCTGTCCCAAAAATAAATAAACGTTGAAAAAAAAAAATTAAAAAAGAATGCAGACTAAAAGACATAGTTTTCAGTGTTCGTTCTTCAGATTGGTGGACATTTTTAAAAGGACTTTAAAAACTATAAGCATTTTAATAATTAGCCGACATATGAACAATCCTCTTTAGATTTTTTTTTTTAATTTTTTTTTAACGTTTATTTATTTTTGAGACAGAGAAAGACAGAGCATGAACAGGGGAGAGGCAGAGAGAAAGGGAGACACAGAATCTGAAACAGGCTTCAGGCTCTGAGCTGTCAGCACAGAGCCCGACGCGGGGCTCGAACTCAGGGACCGTGAGATCATGACCTGAGCCGAAGTCGGACGACCAACCGACCAAGCCACCCAGGCGCCCCAATCCTCTTTAGATTTTTAATGACAACCTAAAAACATTTCAGAAAATGAGTTTTCATCACTTTAAGACCTGATTCATGATTTCACAGAAGGTAGAGTAAGAAAAAATTTTCAATTTTCTTTCTACATATATAACTGAGGATGGGTTATTGAAAAAGATATGCAACTGACAAGTGGCAGGCCCAAACTGTCTGCTCATCTGCAACATGGGTAAATCATAACTGCTTTAAACATAAAATTGCTAGACACTTTTACCTCGCTGAGCTATATATTTGCAGCAATCTGCAAAACCGCCCATGGCAGCATAATGAAGTGGTGTGTTCCCATTCAATGCAATCAGCCCCATGTCTCCCTTGTAAGCAAAAAGCAGCTTCAATATCTGCAAAATAAACAGTGGATACAGTAGAGGAATAGGAACATACATTTATTGCATGAAGACTGACACCCCAACTTGTTATCTAATAGTTACTTATGCTACATGTGGCTATTTAAAATTAAATCGAATTAAATAGAAAACCATTAAAAAAAATCCAGTTCCTTAGTTTCACTAGCCGTATTTCAAATGCTCAAAAGCCACATGTGGCTACTGTATTATACGGCACAGATATACAACTTTTTCACCATTGCTGACAATTCTATCAAATAGCTTTGACCAAGAGTTTAGAAAATTGGATACTCATCTAGGGCATGCTATCTTGGTAAATTCTAGTAATTCTAGAAAGCATCAGCCTACAGAAAACATTATCAGGGAAGCAAAGTCTTTACCAAATGTGACTTCTATTGTGATGTATATTTTTATTGTGGGGACAAGACTCAATGACAGAAACAAAGGTAGCTATGTAAAAACTCAGAAAATTGAGTAAAGAAAGTTTAGACGTAATTCAGAATTAAAAAAAAAAATAGGATAGCATTGGTTCCTATTTCGTTTCTGCAGTGTCATTGTACCTATGAGATATCCTTTACTGGTATGTCCAGATAACCAGGATACTTAAGAGTTTAAAATTTAGGTGAGTCATTAGATGCACACAAAAACTCACGGAGATAAGAGTTTGTTGGCATTGTTCTCCCACAGTTTGGTCAAGCCATATTTTGAAGATTCTGATATGTAATGGAGGCATAAAATAAAAAAGTCCTGATTGGCAAAACTTTTAATTTGTCATAGTTAAGAATACAGAAAAACATTACCAGTAATGTTAAATGAATAAACTTAGCAAGCAGATAAAACTGAAGGGCTAGAAAGTTTTTAAAAAAAACATTTGATCTGAAATATAATTTTAGAATTATCTAGGGAAATCAAGATGGTAACTTCGAAAACATTCTTAGTGTAACCTGCATGATATTAAAACAATTTGTGAAAAGGCGTGAGCAACAGATTTTAAAGCAAAGGGCAGATTATTACATCAAAAAAGCCTCCTTTGGCAGCAAAATGTGCAGCGTGATGTCTCTCATTGTCAAAGGCATTCACTTCACCTCCTCTTTCCAATATCCCTCGGACTAGCTCTAGCACTCCTTCTCTTGATGCTTCCATTAAAGCCGTTCGACCTGTGGACTGGATGAGAAACAGATCAAATGCCGGTTATGCTTGTTATCTTAAATCACTTATTTCGTATAAATATGGTCTAAATCCATTTGGCCTTAGATTCACACTGACATGTTTAGTTCTCTGTATTTTTATTGGTTTCATGTAACAAATAGGAAAAATGAAGTCAGCTGGTCCATGTAGAAGAATTCGAATATCAGAGTCAAGGTCACACCAGATGTCCCTGTGAGAAATCAGGCTATAAAATGCATTTTTTTTTGTAAAGAAAGTAGTGCAAAAGGGGGGGAAAGAGGGTAAAGTATATGCTAAAATTAGGTTATAGGTGTTTTCTAATAAGGAAAAAAATTGATTTTTTTATCATCTGGAAATGACTATTTTTTTTTTTCAATGTTTATTTATTTTTGGGACAGAGAGAGACAGAGCATGAACGGGGGAGGGGCAGAGAGAGAGGGAGACACAGAATCGGAAACAGGCTCCAGGCTCTGAGCCATCAGCCCAGAGCCCGACGCGGGGCTCAAACTCACGGACCGCGAGATCGTGACCTGGCTGAAGTCGGACGCTTAACCGACTGCGCCACCCAGGCGCCCCTGGAAATGACTATTAAACAATAAGAAAACTCAATAAATTGGCCAAACAAGGAAAGGGGGCAAGATAGATACAGGAAACAGCAGGACTACATGTTTTCTTTCCAAAAAGATACATTTTTATTAGGCATCAGTGGTATCTTTTCTATTTTTCTCTAATGATCTTTTACCATTATGCATAATAAATACCAATTTTCCAAATGTAATTAGGAAATAGACTGTGGAATCATGGTAATATAAAGATAATGAAAATCTATCATCTTAAAACACTGTGAATAGAAATGAATAGTCTATAAGCTAACAGGATAATTTTACCATAATTAAATGCGAAAATTACACTACTGAGCGTCTATAATTTAAAAAAAAGGAATATATATATATAATCACAGGAATAGTCATACTGAGTTGATAGCATTTGGATTGGCTCCTTTTTCCAAAAAGGTCAGGCACATATCTTTAACATCATGTGCTTCTTCACACGCTCTAAGGAATATTGGCTTTCCTTCACAGGTAGAGTTGTTGACATCTGCACCATGGTCCAGGGCAATCAATGCACAGCGATAATGCCGCTTAGTAGGCAAAATGCAGTAAAACAAAACACCTGTAGAAAAATAGAATCCCCAGAGAGTATTTAATTAAGTCTCCATATATTTGAACCAGATAGCAAGAAAAATATAACAATTTTGAAATCCATAATTGGCTAGCTGAAGGTGGTGGAGCAAAGGCATAGTTGCCTTGCTTTTTCCTTCTGTAACCAACTGAAATACCAAGACCGAGAAACAAAAGAAGAAAGTCAACCTTTGATAGAATCAGAAAACAGTTACGACCAAATGTGATCGGACCTGGTTCAGGGGAAGAATCAGAGTGCTGATATGTGAGCCCTTGTCAACCATGGGTTCTTGCAGCCTATACCCCACATGCAGGACTGTGGGTGCTGGTTGGTGGGTTGCTGTGTCCCCTCTGAAACTGCAGAGTGACAAAGGAAGTGGTACTGGATGATAAAATGTGCAGACCAGCCATGTGTAGCGGTCAGTATAGCAGCACTGAGAAGACAAAGTACATGACAAGGGGCTCTACCATTTTGGCAAATCGTTTTGTTCCAATGAATAAAGGAAAATGCTAAATCCCCCGACCCAGAACTTATGACATATAGGTCCTCAATATAATTCATGTCAAAAATGTACTACAGATCAGAGGTATTGTAATCTAGGCAAACAGCAGTCAGGCTCCAAACTGACTTTGTAATGACCTTATTCTAAACAGGCTTCATTCAAAGAGGAGCAATAAGCAAATAAAAAACTAGCATGTGACCCATTGGGGGGAGGGGGGGGGGCTAAGATACTGAAAGAAAGAAACCTGATAGTAAAAGCTAGGCAAAAACTACATACTAGGAAAATTATACCATGTGAAAATTATTGACTGACCTATTTCTATGATAGCAAAGAAGCTAAATATAACTTTTTTCTTCTAAAATAAAAGTACAAAGATAGGCCAAGACCTTTAAAAGAAGGGCTGCTAGGACAATAGAAGATAAATAGAAGGAAAAGATGAAATTAAGCCCGCTGAAGTTAGGAAAGAAATGGTAGAGGAAACTAAAACCACCAAAGAAAGGGAAGTCAAATTGGAAGCAGGAAAAAGGAAAGCAAAACCATCATCCAGGATGTGGAGGAAAAATACAAAAGAACTAAGGAGAATGTCACAGATGATGGAAGAGTTGAAATGGTCTAGAGGCAAAGGAGAGTGAACATGTATGTAATTGGTGTTCAATAATAAAACACTAAGTGGAACAGAAAAAAATGGAGATACAATAGAAAAAAACTTTCTTGAAGTGAAAACCTGAATTTCAAGATTAAAAAAGCATATTTGGGTCTCAGGAAAAATGGATTAAGAAAAATCAATGAGGCATGCGTATGTAAAGCTAGGTAGAGAAGGTGTCCTGTGAGCATCTGGGTAACAGTTCAGATCCTATCTATAAGAAGCAAAAGTCAGTCTGGCCTTGAGATTTTGCTACTGTAATAGTCCATGCTAGAAAATAACTGAAGTATCTCTACAATATCACCTGAGAAAGAAAGTAAGGAGTTTTGTACCTATCAAACTGTTGTTCACATATAAAAGCAATGGACATGTAAGTTTAAGGATGCAAAAAGTTATTGTACTAATCTCTTCTTTCATAGCAAAATATTAATGAATACCATGTAAACTGCTACTTTAATAAACAAAGGTTTAAGTGTATGTAAAGCTATCAAGTTTGCCATTAAAACAACCAAAAACAAGCATCCAACTGTGGGTTTCGGCTTCACAAGTTTGAGGTTCATATTGGGCTCTGTGCTGACAGTGTGGAGCCTGCTTTGGATTCTCTCTCTGGCCCTCCGCCACTTGTGCTCTCTGTCTCTCTCAAAATAAGTAATTAAACTTAAAACAAAAAAACCCAAAACAAAAAAAAAAAAATCAGTTCTCTTCCCAAGAAAAAAGACAGATGTTAACTAGATTTACTGTGGTGATCATTTTGCAATCCATACAAACATCAAATTATGTGTACACCTGAAACTAATATAATGTTTATGTCAAATATACCTCAATTTTAAAAAATCAGTAAATAATAGGGGCGCCTGGGTGGCTCAGTCAGTTAAGCATCCGACTTTGGATCAGGTCATGATCTTGTGGTTCATGGGTTTGAGCCCCGCATCAGGCTCTGTGCTGACAGCTCAGAGCCTGGAGCTTGCTTGCTTCAGATTCTGTGTCTCCTTGTTTCTCTGCCCCTTCCCCACTCATGTTCTGTCTCTCTCTCTCTCTTGCTCTCAAAAATAAATAAACATTAAAAAAATTTTTTTTAAATCAGTAAGTAATAAAAATAGATAAAACTACCATTCCAACAACCAAAAAAAAAAAAAGAACTAAAAACAGACCATTAACTTAGAAAATATAATACACACAACAAGAAAAAGAATATATGGACCATTTAGGAAAATACATTTATACATATTTATTTATATATTTTATATTAAATATAACTTCATAATATAAAATAAATGACAGTTCTGAGGCCAAACCTTTGGGGCATCCAGATAAATATAAATTGGGTAAATTCTACCATTAAATAAAAATCACAATTTATATAAAATCAAAATCTAAATATATTTCATATAAACAGACACATCTAAAATAGGGTTACTCAGAACAGTTAAAACAGAAAGATGGTCAAGGACATGGTTGAAAATAGAAAATCAAAGATACAACAAGTCATATGAGGCAAGAGTGGACCAAAACAACAAAAACAACAATAAACAGCAATGCGATCTAGAAATACCAGAGGCTGAATTCATTACAAAAGGCCCTAAGGCACTTATGAAATAGATACTTTATAATGATGGCATGCGTAACTCCCAGTCAAAGTCTATCTGGGCTGACTCTTTAAGCCATAAAGGACATGAATCAAATTCTAAAACTGAAATGGAAATAAAGGGAGAAAAAATGGTGGACAGTCAAATTTGCATACTGCATGTAGGACTGGGTATGCATTCCTATAAATGGGAGAACCAATGGAATGGGGGCTCTAAGGAACTAGTCTAGCTTAACCCTTAAAGGGAAGACAGTATTACATTCTCCAGAATAGACAGACACTAATTAATCCCCAAAGACATAGGAAAGAGTTTTGGCTTAGAGATTTACCTTTTCCATATTCTGCAAAATTGTTCAAAGTACAGTTTAGCCTAGAGTATGTCCCACATCCTTCTAAAGATCCAGTAAGTATTTTAACCACTTAAATGTTTGCTTATCTTTTAGGAACAATGTCCAGTGAGGCATACATCAATCCCTGGAAAATAGGATGTTAATGACCAAGACTATGCAAGAAGCAAAACAGTTTGACAAGTGAGAGGACAACTAAGGGATGTGCAAGGTGAGCTAGATGTGCTGAACTGGTGAAGACAGGGCATTCACTCAGTGCAGTAAGCCTACCATGGGTTACACAGAATCAAGTCTCTAGGGGGCTGTACTAACAAGGTTATGTGTGCAACAAGATTTGTACTTGTCCCAAGTTTTGTTTTCTATCTTTAATTCTTCCTATGTGATTTGTCAGATTATTTTCTCATGCATTCATCTTCCAAAACCTTGACAAGCTTAGTATTAATTTGAATTAGCTTAGATAGTAGCCATATGGCTATTGCATTTGCTACAAGTATTCACTTAACCCTGTTTCTAATTTTACTTGTTCAGTTTTAATTTTGCAATTTTAGATTTTTATGATATAAAATGTCTCAACCTTTAAAAAAAACATTCGTTTCAAACTCTGGAAGGTAAACTGTTCTCCATTACATTGTTTCCCCAAAGTGCATTCCACAAAACTCCAGGTATATAAGATGCCATAAGGAAAAACTATTTCAAGGGTCAAAGAAATATGGAAAATATCCCTGTATCTAGTCTGACAAATGTGAAATCAACATGTCTCAATTTGTTTTATCCAATGGTTCTCTAATGAATTTGACAGTGGAACCAATTTTGCTTGTAACCCTTATCAACATCTCAGCAATTCAGTGGTCCATGGAACACTTTGGGATATGATATTCTACAGAGTTTTAAGAGGCTTTTTTTATTCAGGATTTAACATTTTAAAATGCATTTGACCCCTGAACGCATCCGAAGTTCATTTCGTTATGTGGTACTATTAAGTAATTAAATGATTGTTCCTTTTCTTTGTCCTCTCTTATTGTTTTAAGCAAGTCATTTATCAAATACCAAGTCTGGAGAGAATTACAAAAGCGGATTTTGTTCCTGTCAGAAAATATTAACATTAAAAATGGGATTTATTTCTTTAGTGTGGGACTGATGTTAATGGCTTTGTACTTGAAGCAACTCCTTGGGACAACTGATTAAATCTACCAATTTATATTAAGCCTGGTGGTAATTTTCTTGGTGATTTTCACAAGGCTGTGTCAAGTCCTTCTGGAACTTTGAGTTATTTGGGCCAGAAGCTCCCAAACATGGTCTTGAGATGTGATTAGGAGAACAGAGTAGAGAAGTGGGGGCTATCTCACCTAAACAATAAAGGAAATGACATGTCTCAAGTTTTAAGTTCTTTTTCCAAATACAATTAAATTGACCCTAGAACATTGGAGTTTATGCCGGCATCCACCTTAGTCCTTCCAGTTCCCAACTGTAACCCCCTTTCTACGTCATACTGCTGTTGAGAGGTGCCAAAGTCCTTTTGGAGCCCAAAAGAACATTATTTGATGTTCTAAAGTATCAAAAGGAATAAGAATGCTCTCCCTCCTCTTTTGTCTTAAACAAGATTTTTATATCTTATAATCGATGATTATGACTATGGTAATGACAATAGATGTAAAAATTCTCCACATTTAGGAAAGCCACCAAACATAGATTAATCTAACTCTAACTTTCTTTTTAAATGAGAAATCTCTCAGATCTTGTCTCCCTAAGATCTACCCATACTGTTTTCAAATTATGGGGAGACAGTGTCCTTAGGTACAAGAGTGAGAACCTGGCTTTTCATTTAAACCCATGAGTCTTTTACTTCTACAGTTGGAAAGCAAAAATGCACTATTTATTGATTTCTGGCTACAAAGTAGATTGCATCTGTTGGGCAGAATGCTGGGATTTTTACCTTTTCCTTCATTATCAACTATACTCATGTCAGCCTTTGCCTTGGCTAATATTTCCATGGACAATTCATGACCCAGTTCTGCAGCCCTCATTGTCGGAGTACAGCCCATCTTGTCTTGCACATCAGGATGAGCACCAAGGCTAAGGAGAAAGCTGACCATATCAATGTCATTGGAAATTGAGGCTAAGTGCAGAGCACTGTGTCCATTGACCGGTTCTGTGAAATTGATTAGTTCAGGGTATCCAAGCCTGATCAACTTCTCTATCTGCTTCATGTCTTTGTTCCGAACACACTGAAGAACTTTGTAGATCTGCAAGTTCTCAAGTCTCTTATCTGCTAAAGCCATACTCGACCACCTTCTTGAAGATGCTTTTCTGGACCAAAAACAAAACTATAGCAACAAAAACAAAAACAGAAACATACAAAACTCAAAGTTAATTTTGTCATCTGTATTTTGATTAGATAGTAATATTTTATATCTTCCCTTCTGAGAAGAGAGGCTGTTTCTTACGAAATGATATTACCATAGTTTATGGCAACTGACTTCATGAGAGTATAAATTACACATAAATACAAAGGACATACAGTTAGCATAAAGTTAAAATATTTCAAAACAAATCTTTCATCCTAATTAATATCAGCCTTCCTGTGAAGCTTTCTTGTTAATTTCATTTCTTGTCTCATTTAATCTTCCTTCCTTGACACAGCCTCCCCATTTTAGCCACAAAGAAAGTAAGGCTAACAAAAGTACCAAGGTAAGGTTTCATTTTCCCACTACATGGCTCTGTTACCAGCATGCCTCTCAACAGAGACCACACAGGTTTTAGCAGTTAACAAGTGTTAAAAAAAGAACATGTAGAATTTTGAGGTGCTTATCATAAGGAGGAATCTACTGGATTCTGTGAGATACCAAACGTGATTACTGTGTCATCTTACATGGGAATAAGGTAGGTGAACGGTTGAGAGAGAACTGTAATTTTCATAAATAATCCCACTGTTACATTGTAATGAGCATTCTAATATGAAATGTTATCTCCTTTCATTTATGGAAAAACAATATTTTCAGTTGATTCAGGCTAGGTAGACCCAGCTTGCTTTTCTTTCCTCACTTTTTCTGGGAAAAGAACCCCATTATCATATTGGAAATCCATTCCAGATCATATAGTACTGCTCTCCTAGGCCAAGTCATTGCCACAGACTTCTAATTTGTCTCACTGCTTCTACAACAGATCCCCTAGCTTCCTTTCTCTGGTCAGTCCTCAGAAACATCTTTTAAAAATGTATCAGATAGGGGCGCCTGGGTGGCGCAGTCGGTTAAGCGTCCGACTTCAGCCAGGTCACGATCTCGCGGTCCGTAAGTTCGAGCCCCGCGTCAGGCTCTGGGCTGATGGCTCAGAGCCTGGAGCCTGTTTCCGATTCTGTGTCTCCCTCTCTCTCTGCCCCTCCCCCGTTCATGCTCTGTCTCTCTCTGTCCCAAAAATAAAATAAACGTTGAAAAAAAAAAATTTTTTTTTAAATAAAAAAAAAAATGTATCAGATAAAGTCAAGCAACCTTTGACCCCCAGCATTTTGTATGGATCTGCCCCTTCCATCCCCTATGATAGCAATGAGTCAAAGACCAAGGCTTAGTCTGTGTGTGAGCACATGCTCAGGAAGGACATCAGCCAGTCAGCATCCTAAGGGACCCTTCTGCCAGAACTATATGGACAGACTACTGTGTGCTGATGCTGTTAAGCAGTAGGGTGGGGTGCTGCAGTTGCAGGAACCATGTTGGCAGTCAGGGAGAGTGTGTGTTACAGAGACTGAGACTTAGGGCAGAGGTTGGGACTCAGTTGTGCCAGAATTCACCCACCACTTTAATCCATGCAACATGTTAGTTAATGCAGCACTAGGTCAGGGTTGCAGAAGTAAATATCCTCTCCCAACCCCCACCCCCCTTAATTTTGTATAAGCTAGTTAGCTGAGTTTCTGTCCTTTGCAATTGAAAAGATTTCATCTTACTACAAAATCAGAAACTGTATCATCTTTTCTCCTACAAATCTGCTCCCTCACCTATATTCCCTCTGGCAATGAGTTGCACTTTTGAACCCTTGCTCCTCTTTAACTATGTCTCTCTAGGCAACCATAACATCTCCATTGCCTGTTCTTGTCCTACCTCACCACCCACTCTTCATTCTCCTTTGCTGGCTCCCGTCTTCTGCCAGAAGCCTGTTGGGGTGACCAGGGCTCCGCCCTCAGGACTCTTGTCTATTCTCACACATTGCCCTGATGGTCTCATCCTGTCTCATGACTTTCATGCCAATTTGAGGTTTCTGAATATTCACTCTCTGACTCTCCCCAGAGCTCCAAAGTGATGTATCTACCTGTTGACTCTTCATTCTCACAAGGAACTCTAATAGGCATATAAAATATGAAACATCCAAAGCCGAACACTTGATATCACCCTTTCTCCAGTTCTCCCCACTTCCAGTAATGGCGTCACCATCCATCTGTCTATTCAGATGAAAATACTCAGTTATTCTTCTTTCTTTCCTCACAGGTCCCCTACTCTTTAAATCCACCAGCAAACCCCATAACTCTACCTCCAGAATATATCCTCACATCAATTACCAGTGGTGCTATCCTAGGCCAAACCCTTGTCACAGCTTCTAATCCGTCTCACTGCTTCCTCAGCAGCCCTGCAGAGCCATTCTTTATTCAGTACCCAGAAAAAGCTTTGTTAAATGTAGATTAGACAAGCCTCCACCCCCAACATTTTAGTATAATTCTTTTTAATGTTTATTTATTTTTGAGACAGAGAGAGACAGAGCATGAATGGGGGAGGGTCAGAGAGAGGGAGACACAGAATCTGAAGCAGGCTCCAGGCTCTGAGCTGTCAGCACAGAGCCCGACATGGGGCTCGAACTCATGGACCGTGAGATCATGACCTGAGCCGAAGTCTGACGCTTAACCGACTGAGCCACCCAGGGGCCCCTAATTATTTTTAATATAAAGAAAAGTTGAATACCCATATATCCATCACAGATCCTACCATTAATGCTTTACTCGCTTTCACTTATCTATCCATCCCTCTGTCTACTCAGCCATCTATTTTTTGATCCATTTCAAAGTAAACTGCACACATATTCCAGCAGGCAATACCCTTAACTGGAGTTCAATATTTGTTTACAGTTCTTTTTTTCCTTTTTGTCTTTTGAATATGAAATGTCCAATAATTAAGTGTTCCATTCTATAAGTTTTGACAATTGCATACATCTATGTAACCCAAACTCCTATCAGGATATAGAACATTACCAGAAAGTTCCAGAAAGTTCCCATGCCAGAAACTTCCCTCCAAACTATTTTTTAAAAGCAGTTCAACAGATTTTCATTGTAATCAGAATAAATCTAAACTCCTCCTATTGATCTTTTAAGAAAATTTTCTCTGCCTCTGTGATCTTACTTTACTCCGACCTCCCTTGATAAGATGACCTCCAGCCACCCTGACCACCTTTCTGCTTATAGAACAAAAGTGCATTCCTGCCTGTGGAACCTCTTGTTCCTTCTGCCTGGAGTGTTCTTAGCTCGGAATTTCCGTTGGTTGGCACTTCTCACCATTCAGACAGCAGCCACCATGTCGCTTCACCTCTTTCCTTTCTTTATAATGAAATCAAGCACTTCCGTATATTATATTTCTATAGATCTGTAGATATAGATATATTCAATTTATATACTGTGTGACTTCCCCAGTAGTATACAGCCTTCATGGAACAGAAGTTTTATATTATAATGACCTTTATTTCTCCATCACCCAGAACCTGACTCATGTGGGGCATTCAAGTAATGGTTGCTCCATAAATGATGACTGAAAGTGTTAAGATTGAGGAGTGGAAGAAACCAAAGAGAATGCCCAGGTTTCTAGTTTGAGCAACTGGCTACCTGTGTCTGAGATGGGGAGTGCAGGACGCAGTCAGATTGGTCAAAGAGTGTAGACAGTTATGCTTTGGCATGCTGAGTTAGAATCTACATAGCAATATGGAACACAGTTCAAGAGAGAGAGATCTAAGCCTGGTCTACGGGCAACTGTGGGGTTTTCAGTGGCTGCAGGCTCCCGGGAGACTGGGTGAAGGAAAGGAGGAAAGAGTGTCAGGGAGAAGGGTGAGCATCACTGTCAAAGGCATGCTGCTGCCTTTTCTCCCCATTCTTCTGCCTGCTGTTTTTTCTTTGTGCTTCCTCCTCTGCCGCTGGGACATCAGTCATCACACAGCTTGTGGCTTCAATGTCCTGTTTGCTGTAGCCCCTCTCTTCCCTTCTAATCTGTTTATAACATGTGGTCGACTAGGAGACCAGATACTGCAGCTGCTTAGACCCGTGTGTGTAAATAGGCTCCCAGTAAGTCCTGAGCTGCCCCACAAGTCACCCACTTGGCCTTTGCTCCATGCCTTGGTGATATTTACTTTAGCAGCGCTTACGATTTATTAGTACCAGCCATATCCTAGTTAGGTGCAGTGTCATACTGCACACGTAGGCACAACGTACACAGGAATAGGATACAGTGCTTCCAAATAGCTCCTTGACTATCCTGAATCTATGCCACCTCATTTGTGTGAACAGAAACATCCTAATCAGAGACTTCAATGCTTTCTCTGAGGCACCCACCCCTAACAAAGAATTAGCAGCATGAAGCATGTCCAGTCAAGCTACAGTGATGAATTCCACAGCCCACGGGCCAGTTCTACAGCTTGTACTCTTCCAGCCAAAGCCCCAAAGTGCTGGGGAGAGAGCAGTTCCCCTTCTCTGTCCTTCACAACCTACTGCCAAGACTGAACAAGAGCCTCCCCCCACTGAAGGAAATAACAGAAGTCCTGCCCTCTAATTCTGAGTTCTTCAAAATTGTGAAAGCATCTCTGATCTTCAGGGGAGTCATCATGTATACACACACCCCAACATGTACACTTTACCTCTGTATGACAGCTGAGCCACCGTGGCATACCCCTATCTGATCATCTATATGGACAATCTCAAGAGATAGTGGAATAGAACAGGGTTTCTTCACCTGAGGTCCATGTTTGGGTCTAAGCCCTCTAAAATTATATGACAATCTGCTGTGTGTGTGTGTGTGTGTGTGTGTGTGTGTGTACAGGTACATTTTTCCCCTGTGGAGGAGAGATCCACAGAACTCATCAACTTCTCCAAGGAGTCTATCACACAAGGGTGGTTTGCTAAAAAGAGGAGTGGAGGGAAACACACTGGGAATTTCCACACAGTGGAAAGAGTGTGGGATTGCAGGTGGGGAAATCTGTTTTTGTTGTTTGTGATTCCCCCTCCCCCCTTCTCTGCAACATTATTTACATAAACTGGTTGCAAAAACCTGGACATATTATCTACCTGGTTTGTGCCTCAGTCTTTATCTGTGAAATGGGGATGACAGTACCCACTCGATGGTCCATATGAAGAGGAAATGAGACAATTCTAGTAAAGTACTTAGCAAAGTCCCTCAAAGCAGGCTCACTATGAATAAATCAAATGTCCGTGGGTTTCAACTCCCCCAGAAGCCACGGTGTACATTTGCAGGGTTCTTTACGGTCCCTTTCAGTTTTAAGTCTCAGAAAAATGCGGTAGGGGAGAGGGGCTAAGAAGTAACTTCAAGGTAAAGGCCAGGTGGCAGGGAGCAAGGTGCCAAGCTCACCTCTTAGTCGTGGGGGTGATCAGGGGCGGCGGTTGCGCCTCTGTCTGCTGGGACGCCCGGCGGCCCAGGCCCTCGTTCTCTGCCGCCTGGCGCGGGCCCCAGCCGCGACCTCGGGCTCCCAGAGCCCGGCGTGGGCGCCCAGCCGTGAATGGTGTCTCCTTGGGCAGAGCAGGCGAGCCGGCGCGCGGGGCAGCAGGGAGCGGACGTGTGTGTCCATGGGCCCCGGGTCCGCCGGGGGCGAAAGCGCCGCCAGGTGAAAGCGCAGGGGGCAGGGTGGGAGCTGCGGTGACTTGGCTGATTGTGAGCTTCGGCCACGCCCCGCCTCGCTGCCAAGGCAACCGCACCGGTGCGCGGCGGGGCGGGGCTCCGAGCCCCGCCCCGCTCCACCAGGTGGCCTGGTCCCCGCCTGGTGGCCGGCCGCTCCGGGATGCTGGAGGAGGGCTCTGCAAGCCCAGCGCCACGTATGGCAGAGACCTTGCGCCCAAGGCCAGGACTGCAGCTGTCCTTCTCCCTTCTTTCATCCTCTTCTCCCACTCCCCTGCCCTCATTCTGAAAAGCATTGTATTCGAAACGTAAAGCTCCTATAGTAAGATCAACCAACCAATTAAAATATAGAATAAAATAATTTTATACATAAACTTAAATAAAAAATATAATATAAAATGAAAAAAAGTTACTTGTCAGAGACAACTGCTGTTGATTCTGGTGAATCTTCCCAGAATTTTTCTTTGCATGATCCAGGATGTATATAGGCTTAAAAATATTTATATACAAATGATAGCAAATATAACAAGGATATCAGTTTATTTCAGGGCCTGGGGGTGCGCGCTAACATCCCAGCCCCCCAAACACACTTTTTTTGCAGGCAAATTCTGACAGCTTTTTTATGTGAATGCAAAACATGTATGCTTTTAAAAATAGGATTTAACAGGGGCGCCTGGGTGGCCCAATCGGTGGAGCATTTGACTTTGGCTCAGGTCATGATCTAATGGTTTGTGGGTTCGAGCCCCGCATCAGGCTCTGTGCTGACCACTTGCTCAGAGCCTGGAGCCTGCTTCAGATTCTGTGTCTCCTTCTCTCTCTGCCTCTCCCCGCTCATGCTTTGTCTCACTCTGTTTCTCAAAAATAAATAAGTGTAAAAAAAATTTTTTTAAATAAAAATAGGATGTAATAGCTTCTGATTAAGAGCAATAGTTCCCCCACCCCAATTTGTTTTTTACACAGAAACTCTGTTTGAAAATATGATTAAGGACTATTTCATGAACACAAAGGAATATACTATATAACATGGAAAGTTTGGAGAAATAAAACTGAATAAGTTTGCTTCTACAGCTGGACTCCTTATATATTTCTTCCCCAAACTGCACTCTCTGGTTCTTGTCCCCATAGGTGACTGCTATTCTGAAATTTGTGTTTATCAGCCCCTTGCCTTTCAAAAATATGTTGCTTCATATGAATGCTTCCCTTAAAAAATGTGCATTTAGTATTGCACATTTTGAGGATTTATAAAAATTGAGTAGCATGGTATGTATTGTTTAGACATTTTTTCCTTCCAAAATCTTATTTTTTTAAGTTTATTTATTTATTGTTTTATTTTAGAGAGAGAGCACACGATGAGGGGAGAGGGGCAGAGGGAAAGGGAGAGACAGAGCTCTCAAGCAGACTCCAATCTCAGCAGAGGCCTGATGCAGGCTCGATCTTATGAACCGTGAAATCATGACTTGAACCGAAACCAAGAGTCCCATGCTTAACCGACTGAGCCACCCAGGTGCCCCACGAGAATCCTAACTTTGAAGTATACCTTTGTTATGTTTAATTATAGCTCTTTTATCTTAATAGCTGTATACTATTCAATTGTGTTACCATTCCATACCACTTTTAAATCAACTCTACTATTGATGGACATTTGAGATGTCTGTATTTGGTATTATAAGGAATGCAGCTGTGATCGTGTTTGTATGTCTTTAGATACACAAGTTCCAGTGTTCCTAGGGTATATGCCTAGGAGTGAAGTTTCTGGATCATAGGTTATTTATAACATCAGGAGACTTGTTTTTCAAGTATGTGTAGCAATTTAGACTCCCTTCAGCAGTGTGTGTCTTAGCCAAAACTTGGTTTTGACATGCTAAACTCTTTGCCAATCTAGTGGATGTAAATTGGTATTTCATGATTTTTTTGCATGCTCTAATTAATGATTGTTAGTCTGAGAGCTTGATTTTTTGGAAATATTTGAGTGTAACTTTATTGGCAAGCTACACTGTTCATCCTCACATACTTAACCATATAACTTTCTTAGATATTTTAATAGGATCAGTGTAAACTATGCTAGACTATCAGAACTATTGGTGCAAATATTTTGACTAGCCGTAGGGTAGACATTTGTTGGTTGAATGAAATCTTGGAGTTAACCAGTCTGACTACTCACTGTTCTAACATGGTTTCTGTGACGTTCTTTTCCCCTGAATGGGTACTCCCTGAGTTTCATAAAAATGCTCTCTGTTTTTCTGAGCAAGTAGGTGAAAAGTAGCTTTGCAATGATAATCCTATTTGATTTCAAACTTTTTGTAGTCTGAGGAGGCTCGGTATGCTGAGCTACTTAAATAGCAGTTTATTGTCAACGAGAGGGCAGGCATAACGTGGGTAAAATGTTAGAAACCCCACAGATTAGGAAAGAGACATGATCTTTCCCCACTTTCATCAGAAGTCTTAAAAACACCGAGCTTCTTAACTTGAACTTTGTTTTTATTTTTGCTCTTAGCCATTTGGCAGTTGAGTCATCAGAAATTTAGCAACACAAAGGAAGGATGGGAGTAAAGGGTGTTAATAGTCCTACTGCTTGAAATAAAGCTAATTGAAAAGTGGTAGAAAAGTTTATGTAGTTCCTACCAACACAGACTATGAGACAGACTGATGCCCTACCAATACCAATACCAATACCAATAGCAATTTATGCTTCCATCTCTATCTAGTATTCAGTAAAATTTTATCTTTAAGTTACAACTATGCAGAGGGGTTGTACATTTAGTACTTCTTCTGTAGTCCCAGGTGTTATGCAAAATGCTTGGTAAGTAAAGCGATTCTATTGAATTCACATATCTTTATAAAAATTGCCAGGAAAATCCAGCAATAAATTGCATTAGCTACCAGAGCCCTTAAATTATTATTTATTATTCAGGTCTAGCCTGAGAGGCAGAACATAGAGCAGTTGTTCTGTAGCAACCACTATATTAATTAATTTAAATGTGGAAATAATTGAAATAGGAGTCAGTAACTGGTGTGGCATTCCAGTGGGTGATGGTATATTTAACTGGAAATAAAATCTATTAAATCATTATGGATCTTTTCATAAGACTGAGGCAAAGTCAGTAGAGTTTATTGTATTTTCTTTTATTTATTTACTTTATTTTTTTTATTTTTTAAATTTTTTTTTCAACATTTTATTATTTATTTTTGGGACAGAGAGAGACATAGCATGAACGGGGGAGGGGCAGAGAGAGAGGGAGACACAGAATCGGAAACAGGCTCCAGGCTCTGAGCCATCAGCCCAGAGCCTGACGCGGGGCTCGAACTCCCGGACCGCGAGATCGTGACCTGGCTGAAGTCGGACGCTTAACCGACTGCGCCACCCAGGCGCCCCTATTGTTGTATTTTCAAATATACTTAGAAAACCCATCTTTCATACAGCCCATGTGTTAGTGTTTTTTCCTTCTAAAAAATAAATCTTTCGGGGTGCCTCTGTGTTATGGAGGAGGCTGTTTACTATTTTGCACTGCACACTGATTTAAAGCTTTATATATTGTACAAGTAAATGATGGACTGATAACAGATATTTAGTTGTTTCTTTCCAAAAGAGAAATAAAAACATGTCAAATAGTTTTGAAATGGGAAAAAGATCCATTGACAACATAGAACACTACTTACTACTTCCATTAAGGACTTACGTGGCTTCTTTTATATTGTAGCAATTACAAAACACCTCTTTTTTCCTTTGGAATATGAGTAGTTTGTGGATAAATGTATTCACATTAGGATCTGTACTTTTCTCTGGCCTAGAGTATGGACTTCTATGATCATAGAGAAAAAAATATGTGAATTTGAAATAAACACCTCAAAAGTTTTCTTGTTCCTGAGCATTCTTCATATTTGTAGACTACTGTTATATTATTCAGATTTCCAATGTACTTGTTTATTTTTAAATTTACTGTATCAATCTAATTCTTAGAATATATTAAATCATTTACAGTAAGTATATCTTTATCAAGTTCTTCTTAAATTTCTAGTAATTTTTATTGCCATACTGTTTGTGCATACAGATTTATAACATCTGGTTCCTAGTTTTTGCTTTTTACTGTTATGTAATATTCTCCTTTTCTTAGGGAGTGTTCATAATCTTTAATTCCTCCTGTCTAATGATCTTTTTGTTTGCCTCCAATTTCTTATTTTTAAACTTTAATTATCAATTTATTTACAGATATGTTTCTGTAAATACTATACAGCTATCTGTTTCTATTACTTAATCCAATATGTCTCTGTCTTTTGGTGACAGAATTGAGTATATTGACATTTAGTGTAACAAGGGATATACTTGATTTTAGTCTCTTAATCCTATTGATTATTTAGTTTTTTTCTGTTATGAACTCTTTTTTCCTTATTTTTCTGGTTTGTTCAAATTCCTCCTTGATAACTTGGGAAATATGATGAACTTTTCCATCTCATTAATAATGACCTTGCATTTTCAGGCACTAATAACCTATTTTTCATTTTATAAAAATAAGATAACTTTTCCCCACTTATTTCCAGATGTTCTGTTCTCCCAATGCTTTCCCCATTGTCATTTTCCCCAAAACTCTTTCACTCTTAGATCTTGGGGATGTCACATTTCTCCACATCTCTCCAAAGAGTTGACTCCAGCTCTTGGGTTTGGCCAAACTAACTTAGAACTTCTAATTACCGGGCATTCACTATGTTATCACTAGCAGTAGACATCTTCCATGTCAATGTATATGACACATTTCTAGGAAATCTAACTTTTTTCATTGAAAGGCAGTTTCACATTATAGTTACAACAAGCTTGGGCACGTAACTCAGACTACCTGGGCTTGTGTCTCAGCATCCCTGCCTATTTAACTTGCCTATTAACTTGAGCAAGTTAAATAACTTTTTTGTGGCTCAGTGTAGGGAATAATATAATTGTGGTAGGTTAAAATGTCCACACATTCTTTAACTCTCCCTTCATAAGTGGAACCTAATTCTTCACCACCTTGCATGTGTACTTCTTTTCTAAAAAAAAAAAAATTAGTGTTTATTTTTGAGGGAGAGAGAGTGGAGGAGGGCAGAGAGAGAGGAAGACACAGAATCCAAAGCAGGATCCAGGCTCTGAGCTGTCAGCACAGAGCCTGACACAGGGCCTGAACTCACGAATGGTGAGATCATGACCTGAATCGAAGTCAGACACTTAACTGACTGAGCCACCCATACACCCCGAATTTAGTCTCTTCTAATGACTAGAATAAAGTAGAAGTGACAGTGTGTGACATCTGAGATGAGGTCATAAAAGACTGTGGCTTCTGAATGTCTGTCTCTCTCAGAATGTTCCCTCGGGAGGAAGCTAGCTGCCATGCCACAAGGACACTCAAGCAGCTCAGTGGAGAGGCCCTTGCAGTGAGGAGCTGAGACCTCCAGCCAATAGTCATGGGAGTTAAGTCATCTTGGAAGTAGACTCTTCAGCTACAGTCAAACCTTCAGATGCCTATGGCCCTGGCTAACATTCTGATTCTATCCTCAAGAAAGGCCTTAGGCCAGAAGCACGGTTCACAGATTCTTGACCCACAGAAAGTATGAAATCATGACTGTTTTTGTGTTAGGCTGCTAAATTAGGTACCAATGCATCCACTTTCCAGAATTGTGTTGAGGAATTGAGGACTAAGAGCATGTAAAGAACTTTGCTATTATTTTTATTATCTGCGCCAGCAACTAATGTGGAAAGATTGTTTCCTAATCACTTTCTTTTCATCTCCCTATCTTGACATTTCTGTCTGGGTCACTTGTTTTTAGTTAGAATTTTGTGTTCAGGATTTTCCACAGCTGAGTACATAAATGCTAGATTTTCTGAATTTTTGCATATCCGCAAATATTTTTATTTTACCCTGACAGGTAAATGGCATCTTGGTTGTGCATTGAATTTCTAGGGTAGGCCCTTGTCCCTCAGCACTCTTTAAATGTTATTCTGCCACCTTCTAGCTTCTCCCATTTTCTTCTAGTGGATAATTATTCTCCTCTCGTCTAGCAGATGATACCTGTCACCAGATAGTTTTTCCTTTTTGCTTTGTATATCAGTTGTTATTTTTTCCTTAACGTTTGTAATATTTCGCTGTTATTTAAATTTTAGCATATAACCAGCTGTGTTTAGGTTGATATCTTTTCTTGTCAGTTCCGCGTAGAAGTCAGGAACCTCTTTCAGTATGCAGCCTTGGGTCTTCAGCTCAGAATAAATGCTATTTTATCATTTGTTTAATTATTGCCTCTAGTTTCTCTGGACCCAGAAAGCCCCAGAACTGTTAAGGCAGTGCTTCTAAAACTTTTAAATGCATTAAGAGTTACCTGGGGATCTTGTTAAAATGCAGATTCTGATTTAGCATACCTGGAAGGCACGTACCTGTCAAGGAAGGGAGTCCGCCCTCTGTTGCAAGAGATAAGTTAGTAATAAAATATATGTGCATAAAATTACTTACGGTATATACTGGAGACATCGGGCTTTTTTTCTCTCTCAAGATTACCCCCCAACCTAGATGACTCATGGCTAGGATAAGTGGAGCCTGCCACAAAGTGATTGATTTATTCCTATCTAATTCACAACCATGATACAGGAGATACAAACAGGAGATAAGGGAGAGAGAAGTATTCTGGAGGAAGCAGAGTTTAGGGAAGTTATTTTGGTGCCTGTACATGTCCTAAATCCAAGTGGATCAGGCAGAGGAGACAGAGGCCTGGACAGAAAACTTTTGAGGTACGTACGGATGCCATATACATGGTACCCCCTTCTCATTTGGAGATCACTGAAGGCAAGGGGTTTCATGCAGGATCCGAGCCAACAGGACAGACTGGGATTTCAAGGGAAGCAGTCACCCACCCCGTCTTTACTCCCCCAAGCTCTTGGAGGGCAGAAAATTTGACTCCGCAAGTTTCTGTATTTCCGAATTACAGATCTCTGAGATCAGCTGAGGGGCAGGAGCTGTGGGCTACCCTGATGGTGGCACAATGGAACAATGGGACACCTTCCCTAAAGGGACTATGCATGGTTATGGTCTCCAAAGGAAAATGCAGCCAAGATATGGCTAAACAGAGCTAGAAAAGCATGTCCACTAGCTATGTTGAAACCAGCATGTCAGTAATAATTTAAAAATCAGACACCCGTATCTGCCCAGCACCTGGGCGGAACCAGCTCATGAGCCCAGCAGTAGAAGACAGCTTAGTCCAACTGTGTCCACCAAGGTCACCACCACTCATCCAAGCATATCCTCCTTTCTCCCTTTCCTTCCCCCTCCCACCAGTACATACCAGTGATGGACAATGTGCTAATGCTGATAATACTTGGATTTCATTTGCTAATTATTCATGATTATTATAACAGGATTAGACAGAACAATCCTAGATTAGATTAGATTAGATTAGATTAGATTATTAAATAGGAAAACGTTTAATTTTTCCATCACCAAGTAAGAAAGAGGGCTTTACATAGAATGACATGATTGGTTAAGGACAGGGTGACCATGTGTCAGTGGTTTGACTGGGACAAGCTGGATTATGCCTTGTATTCAGGCATCATTTTTAGGAGGTACTGCAACCATCAGACCATGAGGGGATGAGCCTCAAGATAATCGCCAACCAGCTAAGACTAGCATATTGAAGTCCAAGGACTTAGAGGCTTTCATTAACTTGAATTAACCTGGACCAGCTCTACTTCTGACATCATAGGAAGTGAGATAATAATTGTCTGTATTTTTAAGCCATTTTGAGATGAGTGTCTTCTTACAGCCAACAACATTGTGACACAGCATCCTTTTGGTACCCAATGAAATGCCTGTCAATATTTGACACATTTATGAAATAAATCTTTTGATGTCTGTCCCTTCTGTGTAATGAACATATGATCTGAATATCCATCCAGAAGTTATAGCTGGTCTGAATGAAATATATAATTACTATAGGACCTATATTGATAGTTATTCTTTCTCAACCTTCTTTTACTATCCATATATAGTCAGAGTAAATTTACATTGTGATGTTAATTAAACAAAACACAGCAGTGAAATCAGGAAGTTACTCTTCATTGTACATTTATTTCAATTATGGAAAAAGCCAAAATCTTTCTCTTTTATTTGACACTTCTCTAGAAAAGCAGTTGAAATAAACTAGTATAATTCTAAAATAATGTGTGCTATACAGCCCAGAGTATAGGGATGTACCTACAAAAAATATTGGCACAATTGTTCTAGAAGTTAGATCTTCATGAAAAAAACAAATGATTGACTAACTCGAGATGATGAGATATTTTTATTAAATGCATCCTTAACCAGTGCTTCTTTTCATGGCTGCAATAATTAAAATATAGAACATATTCAAATCAGTAATTGAATTTGTTAGAAGAACATGCTCAGCTCAGTGAAGACTTTTGAATAAATAGAATTCAAGTACCATGTTTTCATACTTCATAACACTTGCTTCATCTTAGTTTAATGACTGCCATGTCTTGTACTATAAGAAGATTTTATTTTAAATTCATTTCTGACTATTCATAAGTTCATATGTATATGAGTACATGTCATTTAAGGTATAACTGTGGACTGAGAGTTTGTTAACTACACTTGAAATCAGAATAATCTAGAGAGAGTCTGATTAGTTTTGCCTACTTTCAATCATAATGCCTACTACCTTGTCCAGCATTGCCAGTAAGACCCACGACATTTGCATTTCATATGTCCTCGCAGTGAAATGATTGTTGCATTGAGAATTTTGTTTTTCTGTGCTTAGTTCTTAAAAGTTTAAAATAACTCCTGTTCGGGGGGGCCTGGATGGTTCAGACAGTTAAGCATCCGAAGGCTCAGGTCATGATCTCGAGGTTCACGAGTTCAAGCCATGTGTCAGGCTCTGTGTGGACAGCTCAGGGTCTGGAGCCTGCTTCGGATTCAGTGTCTCCCTCTCTCTTTGCCCCTCCCCCTCACGTTCTGTCTGTCTGTCTCTCTCTCAAAAAGAAAATAAACGTTAAAAAATTTTTATAAAAAAACAGTGAAGGACTTTATAAAAACACTTTGGAAAGAAAACTGTTACTGGATGTTGCTATTCTCAATATTTTCATGATTTAAAGCATCTCTCAGACATTTTAAGAAGACCATTTAGGAAAAAAGAATAAATAAAAAATTGATATTGTGTTAAGCTGTGAACATTTTTTTTCTCTTCAATTCCTTTTGAAATTATCTTTATGCACCTGGTGATACAGAAAGAATGCAGCAGAGTAATATAATGGAGCAAGATGAATTTGTGTTCCAATTCCTATTAGGTGCGTCCTTGTTCAAACCACATCTAGGAGAGATCTAACCATGACACACAGCAGACTAGTGTGATGGCAGACTATAAGAAGAGCGAGATCTTGGCCTTCACTGCAATATCATTTGACTTTCATTGCCCTCACAGCAATACATTCATCAGTTTTTTCCAGGGAGTTTTGAATAGTTGAAAAATTTAAACATAATGTCCTGTGCAAAAGGATATTTATTCATTGACTCATTCGCTTAACAAATTATTAAGTACCTACTACGTGCCAGGCACTGTTCTAGACAGTGGGGCTATAGCAATGAACAAAAGAAACAACTTCTCTATCCTCAACAGAGTTCATATACTAGTAGGGGGAAGAGACACATACAATAAAAACACATCAGTCAGGAAATGATAGGTGTTGTGAAGACAGTAAACTATGGTAGAGGTTACATAGAGTGCTGGGTGGACATATTAGTTCATATAGGTGGCCAGCAGTAAAACTATGAAACTTTTAGCAAAAATATAGGAATAAATCTCCATGGGCTTGGATTAGACAATACTTTCTTACAGGTGACACCTAAGTACACCGAAAGTACAAGCACCTAAAGAAAAAATAAATTTGTTTTAATAAAATAAAAATTTGGGCCTCAAAGGACACTGTCAAGTGAAAAGGCAACCCACACAATAGGAGAAACTTTTTTTCTTTTTTTTTTTAATTTTTAACATTTTTG
Source organism: Leopardus geoffroyi (assembly GCF_018350155.1). Lineage (NCBI taxonomy): Eukaryota > Metazoa > Chordata > Mammalia > Carnivora > Felidae > Leopardus > Leopardus geoffroyi. Next base: position 35,957,112 of record NC_059336.1, on the reverse strand, counting down.
TTCGTTTTTGAGAGACACAGAGCGCAAGTGGGTAGGGGCAGAGACTTTAGAAAGAGACACAGCATCTGAAGCAGGTTCCAGGCTGAGTGGTCAGCACAGAGCCCGAAGCAGGACTCAAACTCAAGAACTGTGAGATCATGACCTGAGCTGAAGTCAGACGCTTAACCAACTGAGCCACCCAGGTGCCCCAATGGGAGAAAAGTTTTGCAAATAATATATCTGATAACATTATAGTACCCACAATATAGAAAGAACTCCTACATTTCAACAATAAAAGACAAGTGAGTCCATTTAAAAATGGTCAAAGGATTTGAATTTTCTTCTCCAAAGAAGATACACAAATAGCCAAGAAGCCCATGAAATAAAGCTCAGCAGCATTAGCTAGTGGAAATGAGAGGAGTTAAGGTAATAGTCCAAGAGAAATCAAATAAATCACCTGGACACTTCAGAGGGTGCCACAAAGCAAGAGGTAGAACTGAGAAAAGATTACATTTTTTGACTTTAAAAGAAAGAAGACCCAAGAGCATAACAGAAAAACTAGAAGTAGGGTCCAGTCAATAGGCACAAAGGATGTGCTGTTTCTCATTGCCCAGGCAACAGGAGCCCTTTCCTCATGCTAATGATGGCATAATAAGGAAACCCGCATGCAAATGAGTCATGAATAATTAGAGGTGGAGTCAGACCTGGTCCCCGGAACCTCATTTGGGGAAATGCTAGGCAGGAATTGGGGTCGGACTGATGTGAGAGGTTGCAAAGGAGATGGATTTGATTTCCATGTGATTGGGCCCCTGTTCAGTGTCTGGTAGTGGGGAATTAACCAGGTGGCTACTTCATGTGGTCTCTGGTAGGCACAGTACAAGTTCATCTGGGGACACAGAATCCAGACAGCCTCGGTTTGGCTGGCTTTCCACTCAGGAAGTGGAAACTTTGATTTTTGATGTGGGAGGAAAAAAGCGCAATTTACCAAACTCATCCTGGGGTGCTTGGGTGCCTCAGTCAGTTAAGCGGTTCAGCGTCCAACTTCCACTCAAGTCATGATCTCACGATTCCTGAGTTCGAGGCCCTCATTGAGCTCTGTGCTGACAACTCAGAGCTTGGAGCCTACCTTGGATTCTGTGTCTCCCTCTCTCTATGCCCCTCCTGCTCACATTCTGTCTCTCTCTCAGAAATAAACTACACATTAAAAAAAAAACAAAAACAAAAAAACCTCACCCTTCTCTTCTTGAAATATGTAAACCCTATTTTTTGTTTTGCTTTTACTCTGTTGTCCTGCCTCCCTAGTTAGTGAAAAATTCAAGTTGTGTGTTTAAAATTTTAACCTTCTCGTATGGAAACCAATTTGACAATAAATTTCGTATTAAAAATTTTTTTTAAAGTGAAATGATTTCATTCTAAAACTTAAAAAAAATGTTAACCTTCTTGTTTTATTTTTTTTCTTATTGTGAAAGGATTGTCTTCTCAAATTATCTTTGATATTCGAAGATACTTTCCAATACTTTTCACATTTTAGGAAAGAAATTTAAATAAAATCTTTCACTTTTTAAACCATTTCATTTTCAGTGATTAAAGGAAAAAAATGAAAAAAACAACTTTTTAGAGCATTGTTTCTCAAATTTGCCTGTGCCCAAGAGTCATGTTACAGATTTTGCTGGTCTGAGGTGGGGCCTAAGATTCTACATTTCTATCTAGCTCCTAGGTAATGCCATTGCTGCTGGTCCAAGGCTCTTACTTTGAGTAGCAAGATTTTAATTTGTTGTATAAATGATAAGGTGGGTAGTTAGATGTTGACCAAAAATATTATAACATGTTAATATTTTTGTTTCCTTTTCATTTGTGGAAACAACGTTTGTCAGATTTATTTTCCTTATAAATTAAACAAGTAGTGCATAGTTATAAAAAAAATTCCTAATTACAGAAATAGATGGAGTAAAAGGAAAAAGTCTTCATTCTCCACTCTTCTCCCTCAATCTCTCTCCTCTATGGATAATAAATACTTTGGTATAATAAATGCTTTGTATATATAAATAAAAATAAATGGGAATTAGTATATTGGATACTTTGGTATTTATTGAGAAAGATTACAATGCCTCAATAATGTCGCATAATAAATTCACCTCCAGATTCAGCAGGTTACAACCATAAGCAGCTGTCTGCATGCTTGAGTTCTCAGGTTGACTGCTCTGATCTCATCTAGAACGGGCTTGGCTGGGCAGCTTTGCTTCAGGTGTTGTGTTTCATCATGGAAGCTCCTGGCTGGGATTGGGGTCAAGTCAGCTCCCTGTTTCATTCTGGGCTGAGGGAGGGGTGGGAGTTACTTAGGACATATTCTTCTCACAGAGGATCACAAATGCCACGAAGACAAGCCCAACATTTGGATTTTTGTCATGTCCATTAACATTGTTTAAAGCAAGTTATGTGGCCAAGCCCAGATCCGAAGGAGGGGCTGTCTCAGCTCACTGAAAGGCTGTGGCAGAGGTGAGTACAGAAAATGAAGAGTTGGGGTGAATTTTTAACGTATGAAGCCACTGAAAGTATTTGCTTCGTAGCCTCTCTTTTGTGCTCTGTGCAGTCTTCTAACCATGGTGAAATCCCCTAAATCCATGGCAAGTTTTCATTAAGCTTTTCCAATGGAAAGCATCGGGTGGAGGAAAAAATAGGTTAAACTGCCTCTCATCTTTGAGTGACTCCACCCTGCTGGTGGTCCAGAACAATGACGAGTACAAGAGAATCAAAAGCTCCCAGGTTTCCGGTTTCTGGGTGTTCATAGAGAAACAGAGCCAAGCGGTTGATATTTAACAGGGGTTGGTGAAGTCCTTTGTTTATAGGCCAGAGCAATAAACATGTCGGTTTCTTTCCCAATGTGTTCTTCAGTAATAGCAAGGGAATTTTTATTAAGGAGATTCAATGCTGTTTTGAATGTTTTGTCTGCAGTTTTAAAAATGACCTCAGTTTCAAAGCTGATTTTAATTCCTTCCTACCCTGTACTAATCGACTATTCTTTCCATCTAGATGCCACAAGGAGGTGGTTGCTGTTGTTTTTCTCCATGTTTGGACATTTTGCCCTTTGCAAAATAATTTCAGAGTGTGTTGTAGGAGCTGCTATCATTGCCCTGATGTAGATGTCTTCTGCCATCTTCTAGATTCATTGTAGCGGTAGTAGCCACACACCCCCTCCACCTCAACCAGCCACACTTCTCTGCTTGCTTTCTCTGCCTGGAGGCTTCCTTGGCACTAGGGAAGTATGTTCTGTCTGCCTGTGTGGAGGGCAGCTTAGGGCTACAGTCAGCTTAATGCTCCCAGTAGTAAACTTCAACTAATTAGGAACTGGACTCAGTGCACATACACGCCAGTTACCCTGTCACTCAGTGGGGCATACTCCCAGAAAAATTGGATACCGCTAACCTTCTCATGTGCACACCTGCACCGGCTGCCTTCTTTCCCTCCCTCCCTTCCCACTCACAGCACCTCCTGGGGTCACCTCCCAAGTAGACCACTTGGACCCACATCCTTTCCTCAGGGGCAGCTTTTGGAATAACCCAAACGAAGATTGGTTATGAGCAGAAAAAGCTGAGAGCTTTCCCTAAAACTCAGAGCACCTAAAGCCATTAAAGTAACTTAATGAGCAGATAAAAAATGGCTGGCAGATGGCATTGCTCTCTGTTAGAGCTGGCACATTAAAATAAGTAGCAACCAAATATCAAAGACATAAGGAGAGAGAAAGAAAAACTCCAACCTACATGTTGGTCTGTGTTTGAAGCATAGAGAAGGTGGAGTTTGGTTCTAGGCAAGGGCAATGTTCCCAATGCCCTAGCTTCTTCCACTCCCCATCTAGTTTCTCTCTCTGGCTACCTATTGGTCTTTGGGCTCCCTTCACAGACTATTGTTCAGAAGGGATGGTTATCAACCTGTGCTCATTATTTCCAGGGCAGACAGATCTGCATTAGACTCATGTGCTTCTACAAGCTTGTGTCAGCACCCTCCTGTGTCTTAGATCACATCCTCTCTGCCTGCCTTTTTACAGCACCCAGCTTGGTGAAGGTGTCACCTGCCAGCACCCTACATCAATGGCCACATATCTTTTGCTTTCTGCTCTGGACCTTTTCTTTTGACATCTCTTAAGATACTTCCTGGAGGGGCTCCTGGGTGGCTCAGTTGGTTAAGCGTCTGACTTTAGCTCAGGTCACAATCTCATGGTTCATGAGTTCAGGCACTGCATCGGGGTCTCTGCTGTCAGTGCAGAGCCTGCTTCTGATCCTGCCATCCTCCTCTCTCTGCCACTCCCCCCCACTAGTGCACTCTCTCTCAAAAATAAAATAAACATTAAAAAAAAGATAACTTCTGGAAACCATTCAGCTATTCTGAATCATGGGCAATCCTGGAAGTGCAAAGTCATGAACACCATCATCCCCCTGCCTCCCATCACTCTTGACCAGTGGGAAAAGAAAGCCGATGGATCGTTTCTCCTTGTCCTTCTGGTGGACAACTTTGCAGTGTATGTTCCACACCTTCTCAGAGTGCCCCCTGGAGGATGAAGCCCCAACTGCCCACAGTTTTGTTGAGCTTCATAACACACCTTCCTTGCATTCCTCTTTCCAGTCTCTCAATCCAGTTCCTTGGGATGAAAATTCCCAAAGTAAACTTCTTTGATACACACTCTTGTGTCCAGCTCAGCTTTCTGAGAATCCAGTGCTGGTCCACATTCCAGGATGTCAAGCTTCCCATGTTTCTCCTTTCCCAATGGCTCCTCTGACACCTTCTCAGTCTAACTGCTCTTCTGACACCGTCAGAGTCTCATCTTCACTTCCAATAAACAAAGATGGGAACTAGAATTCTTAAAACTAGAATTCAGCCACTGATTTCACTACTTTAAGGAATTAACCATGAGTAAAGATGTGAACAGATGTTTAGGACTCGAACATCAGCTCCTTCCTGTTGAATTTTTGAGAACTCTGTTAAGCTCATTCCTCAGCTGACGGTCCTCCTCATTCATTTTCATCTTTACTTGGATTATACAGCATTGATCCCTGTGGCTGTAGATTTTGTGGGGATTTAAGAAAAGCTTATGAGTATTCACAGCACTTGGGTAGGCACTGTTGACAATACAGAGCAGCTGAGATGCAGCTGCTATAGCATAAGGACAATCTAAGGATTGGGGCACCTTGGTGGCTCCGTGGGTTGAGCATCTGACTTTGGCTCAGGTCATGATCTCACGATTCGTGGGTTTGAGCCCCCCATCAAGGCTTTGCGCTGGCAGCACCAAGCCTGCTTGGGGTTCTCTCTCTGCCTCTCCCCTGCACTCGCACTCGTGTGTTCTCTCTCTCTCTCTCTCTCTCTCTCTCTCTCTCCCTCTCTCTCTCTCTCTCTCTGTCTCTCCTGCACTTGCACTCGTGTGCTCTCTCTCTCTCTCTCTCTCTCTCAAATAAACTTAAAGAGAATAATCTAAGGATGAAATAGGAAAAACTACAAGTAACTGAGGCATGTAAAACAGAGAATGTGATGTGTGGCAAGTACGGTTATTGACAGGATGTTATGGTGGAGAGACAAATATGGTGGAGAGACAAATCACATCTGGTCAGAGTAGAAGGAAGCATGGCCTTCACACTGTCTTCAGTCAGTCAGTGAAGGATGCCCCACCTGGCCCAGGCTGAGACCAGCAAAAGCAGTAGTCACTTTTGCCATGATGGCAAATATGCTCACGTTTGGTTAGCTAAGGCGTTTTGAAGAAACATTTTTCAATTTCATTCGTGAATATTTTGGCGGCTCTAGGTATTTCAAGCTCCAGAGGCATTTCGTTAAGTTTCAGTACTGTGTTGTCGGATCGCATTTTTATCTCTTCAAGGTTGAGTTTTTAGAGTTCTAAAATCTACCGTTTCTGTGGCTGTGCTGTCACAAGACACACATTTTTGAAGTATTATAACTCTTCATGCCTCCTGGGTATTTCTGCTTGTTTATGAGCATTTCTTTGTTATTCATGTGTAGATAGCAGCTTGAATGACCTAGAAAGAACAAAACATTAAACGTTAAAAATTATTACATAATTCATGTGATCCCTAATTAACTGTTTTCTTTTCTAAGAGCTACAGATGTTGTATTATTCATAAGTCTGTTCACATATTATTTATGTCACACAAATAGGATGTTCGTTAGCTTAAAACACTTAAGGAAATTCTGTGTGTTTCTTTAAGTTAAAAAAGTGGGTATCAGGGTATATTAACCATTTTTTCTGTTTATAAAATGAGCTAAACTCGTTGAGGTCTAAAGCCTTCCTGACTCAGTAGTGTGGTCTTCAGACCAGCAGCAGTGGCACAGAAATGCAAAATCCTGGGCCCCACCCTAGAATTCAAAATCTGCATTTGAACAAGACGTCAGTTGATGTATTAGTACTTTAAAGTTTGAAAAGCCCTTGTCTGTTTTCAATAGCTATAAAATTTCAAGGTTTAAGAGAGCTAACTTTGGCCTTAATTAGCTATATCTGACACATTGGACTCTTCAAGACACCTGATGACCATGGTACTTGGGTTTTAGAATATATATTGATATATTTTGAAATATTAATTTCTAGTAAAAATACGTTTTGCTTCTTCTAAAACAAGCTGGGTTACAGGTTTAAAGGATCTTTAGTTAGTATGGTCCATTTTCCATGCCTCTGATCATTTGTGTACTGCTCCACAGAGAAAACTTTTAGGTTTTAGAAACTTAGAGCCATTTTAATGGTCACATACTGAGTATATCTCTTGGGAAATGAAAGAACATTGTTCAAATGATAAATGTCCAGTAGTATATTCAATGATGCTGAACCATATTTAGAATTTTTAATCTGTGTGGTTTTTTTTAAGATAGAATTTCTTTTCTACCCATCAGATTGAGTAATGAATGACATTATTACGTTAGGGTTTGGGAAGGGGAAACCAGCCTGATGTACGCTGGTAAGGATATGAATTGATATAAACTTTTTGGAGGACACATCTACTAACTTTTCAGTGGGCATACACATTTTGACCAAAAAGTTCCACTTTACAGATTTACTGTAAAGATCTATTCCTATATGTTTGCAAAGAAATATCTTATATAAACATGAAAGCTGGAATTACCTAAATTTCTATCAACACAAATAAATCATTTAAAAATTGCAGCATGTTTATACAGTGAAATGTTATATAGCTGTTAAAGAGGAAGAAGATATCTGAGATCTATGTAATTAGAGTCAGATACCAATGGAGCCTACAGACACAGATTAAATGAACTATAGATATAGGTCTATGCATAGAAAATGCTCATAAGAATAAACACCAAGGGGCACCTGGGTGGTTCAGTCGGTTAAGCGTCCGACTTCAGCTCAGGTCATGATCTCACGGTTCGTGGGTTCGAGCCCCACGTCGGGTTCTGTGCTGACAGCTCAGAGCCTGGAGCCTGCTTCGGATTCTGTGTCTCCCTCTCTGTCTGCCCCTCCCCTGTTCATGCTCTCTCTCTGTCTCAAAAATAAACTTTTTTTAATTTAAAAAATATTTTAAGAAAGAAAGAATAAACACCAAGCTGTTCACAGCAACTGCCTCTGGGAAGTGGTATGCGGGAAGGATGAGGACTTTTTAGTTTATCTACTGTTTGATTGTTATAATATCAAAATAAATGTATAATTTAATAATAATTATGGTTTTTCTTTTGAATATCTTCCTCTCAGCCAAAAAAAAAATATGCACAGTTAGATCGAGAAGATAGGCTTATAAATTTCATAATCTGTGTGCAATCCAAATAAATTAAAAATAGAAAAAATTCAACAGTTGCTCAAGAAAAACTTCTTAGCAATTCTCTGCTGTAGGGTTTCTGAGAAATATCTGAATTCTGAGTATGTTTTATATTAGTAGATTAAGATATTTTGGAATATAAGCAACATTAAACTCATAGGTAATTTTTCAAAATGCCAAGTAAAATTCTCCATCTACCAAGCTGGCAAAAAATTTGCCAATATTAAAAAAGTTGCTAATATTCAACAATCGTAAATATTGTTGGTATGTGTAGGTATACACATAATGACCTAGGAGGCATACATTTTTAAATGGAACAGTCAAGTTTAATCTGATATGTGTAGCCTGATATTTTGTAAGTACATACATATTTCAGAATAAGCATAAAGGAAAGTTGGGAAGAACAAATATCAAGCTCTTGATATTTGCCTTAAGGGCAGGGGATATGAGAACAGCTTTTTGACTTCTTCCTTTCATAGAATTTTATTTTTAATGTCAGAATATGGTAGGCCTTTTTTTAGTATTTTCAAATTTTAAGAAATATAAGGAGAGAACCAATGAAATTCATTTACTTAAAAACATACTCTTACATGTTTGTAGTTATAACTCTTCTAGAGTTTCAATCTCCCTTTGAGAATAAAATAAAAAAATTTTCTCCTTGTAATTACACTTGTGAAAAGATGTAAGGGGTGAATTTGGAAGGGGGTATTTATATATGGCACCTCTGGAATTGGGAACAAGGAAAGGCCTGGAATTGTACCCCATATTCTCATTTCATCTTTTTTTTTTTTAATTTTTTTAATGTTTATTTATTTTTGAGAGAGAAAGAAAGACAGAATGTGAGCAGAGGAAGGGCACAGAGAGAGGGAGACACAGAATCGGAAGCAGGCTCCAGGCTCTGAGCTGTAAGCACAGAGCCTGATGTGGGGGTCAAACCCATGAACCGTGAGATCATGACCCAAGCCTAAGATGGGCACTCAACCAACTGAGCCACCCAGGCGTCCCTCTCATTTCATCTTAATGGCATTTAGAAAGGAAAATAAATAAATAAATAAATAAATAAATAAATAAATAAATAAATAAAAATAAGAGAAAGGATATGAGAGTGTGTTTTCTGTGACTCAAGGGGCACAAATTTTAAGTAAATACTATCTTAAAGTATTTTATGGCACTCTATTGAGGGATACATTTGAGAGCTCTATGTATGGCTTGTTTTTCCCAGAGCTTTGATTTTTAAGAAGGGATTAGGAACTGAGGAGAATGAGGCAATGAGAATGCTGAGCCAGAATCATGGTTCAAATAATTTAGCCAAAACCTTAATTTTTATTGAAAAGTAGGGTCTCTTGGAGATTGAAAGAGTTCTAGGACATTTTCACTTTTTTTTTTTTGATGAAAACTTTTTCTAAAAAATTGAAGTGTAGTTGACACACAACATACAGGAATTTCAGGTGTACAACATAGTGATTCAACAAGTCTATATGTTATATTATGTTCGCAAGTATAGTGACCACCTGTCGCTATACAATGCTAATACAGTACCACTGCCATATTCCCTTTTATCCTCATGTCATTTTTACCTTTTTAAGGTATCTAGCATGCTGGAAAAAAAGAACAGAAATGAATAAATGATGAAATTGGGTTAAACACTGGGGTGTATTTTCAATATTTACTTTCAAGAATTCATGAGGCATTATCTTTTAACCCTTTAGCTTCCTTTTGTGACTGTACATGTAAACTCCGGTGGGGATCACAGAATCTAAGTATGAGGCCTTGTAACTGTGAGCCTGAGACCTGTCCCTACCCGCTCTGTGACATCGGCCCTAATGGGAGAGCCTATTTCTTTCACCATGAAGAAACACTCTTACCCAACTGGAATCAATGAGTTCAACAAAACATGCATGCTCATCCTTAGGAAATGCTTGCTGGCATTGTTTCCATATTTGCTATAATTATGAGGCAAATTGTGTCTCACTGTCCCAAAGTTAAAAAAAAAAAATGAAAAAAAAAAAAAACATTATTAGCTGTTGGGAAAGCTAAGAGCCATACCCTATACAGAGAACCTGCGGATTTTTCTTTCTCTCTCTTTTTTTAATTGAAATATAATTGACAAATAACATTATATCCATTTCAAGTATATAATGTAATTGCATTTTTTTCTTCAAGGATAAGCTATACGTTTTCTTGGGGATCAAGGTAGTGATGAATGCATAATATAATTTTACTTTTTAAAACATTTGCCTGTGCTATTTATGTGTCTTTAGCATATAGTGCCTGCTAAAGTGACAGGTATCTAATGCATGACTACTGATTGAAAAATTAAATGAACAAACATGTGATACAATTTAGGGGCAAAATCATTGAATAGCTCTCCGAGAAAATAAAAATCCATGCCGGAGTAGGTTATTAAAATATAGGTTATTTTAAATATGGTGTATTTGTAAAGTATTTCCTATTCCTCTTGGTTATCAGGGAAAGCTGCATTAGTTATCATGGCAGACAAACAGATCACCTTGGGGTGGTGTAATTCATTCTTTTCAAACGCTGAATGCTTCTCTTTTCTCATTACTTATTTGGAATCCAAATATAGTCATATGTATTCATGTGCTAGATAAAATGAGGAGTGAACTGGCATATTTAAAAATGTGGCTCTCTTCAATCAAACCCAATTGGAAAATCTAATTAATAATCATAATAGAGAATAATTATTCCCTCTGGAAAGATAATCACCTTGAAACATTAAAACTCTTTTAATTGACTAAAATTTGGAGTAGATCTAGCAAAGCCAGGTACCATTACCATTACTGCAATGAAAAATTGAACAGGTACATATATTTAAGTATTTGGGGTGCCTGGGTGGTTCAGTCAGTTAAGCATCCGACTTTGTCTCAGGTTGTGATCTCATGGTTTGTGGGTTTGAGCCCCGTATTGGGCTCTGTGCTGACAGCTCAGAGCCTGAAGCCTGCTTTGGATTCTCTGTCTCCCTCTCTCTCTGCCCCTCCCCTGCTCACACTCTGTCTCTCTCTCTTAAAAATAAATAAATATTTTTAAAAAATATTAAAAAAAATAAAAAAAATTAAGTATTTAATTTCAAATGCATTTATCTTAATGTTAAAATCTATAACACTTGAGGGGCTGCAGGTTCCTTCACTGGACCTTTGAAGAGCTTGTGGCTTAGTAAGAGACAGGACTGTAAATACAATACAAAATCAGTGCCATGCTTAAGAACAAAACAATATGAACTCACAGAGGTAGGGGTTTATTTTGCCTGGGGTTACCAGGAAAACCTTCACTAAAATGGAGGTGTTTTAGTTTAAATGTAAAACTTTGTTTTTTAGTTTGAACCTGGTTTGGAGTTTACCAAGTAGAGAGGAAATCAGTAAATGTCCTGCTCATGAAAAATAGCAAAAGCAAAAGCAGGGAGGAATTAACACTCATTGTGGGAAACTGGAAATAAGATACAAATTGTGTATTGCTCTTCAGTGTCAAGTTAACTGACCAGCTGCTTAGCATCTATTCGGCTTGGTTAAAATGCACTTTCAAAGGAAGAAACAAAACATTGCTTCTTTCAGAGGAACCTGCCCCTTCTAATTTCCTGCTGAGGGAACAAAGAGGTTTAGACCCTTCTTTTTGTGTAATATGCATTTCCAAAACCAGGAGTGTAATATGCATTTCCAAAACCAGGAGTACCAAATCAAGTCATGTTAAAAATTACGTTAAATAGATCTCATTCAAATATTTGTTACAAAATAAGTCTAAGTAAATATTGGAAAACAAACACACATAGTGCATTTTAGAACTATGAGAGACGGGCACCTGGGTGGCTCAGTCAGTTAAGTGTCTGACTCTTGATCTCAGCTCAGGTCATGATCTCCGGGTTTGTGTGCTGGAGCCCTGCATCAGGCTCTGTGCTGATGGTGTGGAGCCTGCTTAGGATTCTGTCTCTCCTTCTCTCTGCCCCTCTGCTGCTTATGTGCTCACGTGCACTCTCTCTCTCTCTCTCTCTCTCTCAAAATAAATAAATGAACATAAAGAAAATAAATTTGAAAAAAAACTATGAAAGATTCTGAGAGATGGCCAATGGGGTACTTGGGGAAGTGTACCGAAGGATGAGGCAGCAAAAATAACCCTGCTGCAGGCCCCTTTGCAGGATAGACCCATTTTCATGCACGTTTTCTGTTATGGGCTCTCTCCTTCCCTGCCTTGGCTTGGCTGCTGACACCTAGCTAGCCACCACCTCCTTCAGCCCATTCCTGCTTCCAGATGATCCTTGCCCAAAATCTGGTCTCTGGGTCCTTTTCCTCCAATCTCCATTCCCCCAAAACCCCTATCACACCTGACTTCTTGACCTCCAACCTGTGCACCCTACCCATGGAACCCAGAAGATTAAAAACAGTAGTATAGGGGCATGGGTGGCTCAGTTGGTTGAACATCTGACTCTTGATTTCAGCTCAGGTCATGATCCCAGTGTCGTGGGATTGAGCCTGGCATTGGGCTCCACACTGAGTGTGTAGCCTGCTTAAGATTTTTACTCTTGCTCTCCCCGTTGCCCCTCTCCTCCAGTGGCACGTGCATGCATTCTCTCACATTAGAAAGCAAAAACACAATAGTATATGGTCATGACTCAAAAGGGGATGAAATGAAAATTTTTTTTAGTTTAATGCAGTTTGCAAAATATTTTGGGTAGTTTGAAGCACCTCTGTGTTTTTGATTCTCTATTTTAAAATGTCAGTATTGTATTTTCTCCTTTGTTAATTAGGTTCAGCAGTAAGTTACCTGTTATATTACTATTTTGCCCTTCTTTACTTGCTTTTCAATTTATGTATCCACCTTTTTTCTGTTTTCTAGTTCATTAAGTTTCTTTGTATCTTTGTTATTTTTTTCCTTAAGTTTATGTTGTTAATCTTTCTAATTTTGGAACTTCCATAGTTGATTCTTTTGTTTTTATTCTTTCTTGTTAGTTACATAGTTATGTAAAGCTATGTATTTTTCTCAGCTTTTAAGTTTCAATGTTCAGTGTTTTAATTATAATAACCGTGTAAATACTCTGCAATTTCAATTCTGATTACTTCTTTGCTCCCAGACGTTTTCCTAAAGAAAAATTTTAAGATTGTAGGTAGTTGCAGCTTTTCTCTTTAATTTTGGTTACTATTAGTTTTATTTTGTGTGTGTGTGTGTGTGTGCGCACATCTTGAGCATAGTCTAATATTATTTCTACTTTTCATTCTAATTCATACAAAATTTTTTTGTAAATATGACTGATTGAAATAAAGTATATTACTTGTTATTAGGATATAGCTTTTTACTATATTTTATTACTTTAGCTTCAATTATTTTGTTCAGAACTTCATATTATTAAGTATCTATGATCTATTTTGTTTCCTAGCATTTGTTACAGTTCATGGTTCACTTTTTTTGTTATGATATTTATTGTTTAACATTTTCTGCTCTCTTATTACTTAGGTAATTATTGCTGTGGATTAGACTTTTTGTCTTCTGTGTTTTGTCTCTTTCAGACTTCTCTTCTTTAAATTTGAACTTCTCTAATATTTATATCACACCTTGAACTTTTTACTAATGTTTTCTTGGTCTGGATTTGTTCATCCCTTAAAAGTTTGCCTTTTCTGTATTCCCTCATATTATCTGTATTTTATACAACATGTATTTGTTGCTGTTTACCCAACCTGTCATAATTTTGTATACATTTTAATATACATGTTGACATTTTGAGAGAAAAATTATATTCAGACTTAATTCTGTCTTCTTGACATCTTTTCTGCTTTCATTACTGTGAGTTCAACTGAACCAGCCTTTAAATCCACAAACTAAGAGGCACTGGTGTGGCTCAGTCCATTAAGCATCCAACTCTTGATCTCGGCTCAGGTCCTGATCTTATGGTTTCATGAGTTTGAGCCCCACATCGGGCTCTATGCTGCGAGTGTGGATCCTGCTTGGGATCCTCTCTCTCCTCTTGTTCTGCCCCTCCCCCACTCTCTCAAAATAAATAAATGAACATTTAAAAAAATCCACAAACGAATACTCATTTTACTAAACTTTCTTTTTTTTAATTTTTAATTTTTTTTTTAAGGACGGGATTTGGATTCTTCACCTTTTGAAATTATTTGGCTATTTCTTTGCCAGTGGCATGATCAGGCTTCTAGTAGCCTAAGATACAGGACAAAATTACATCGCACGTGAGTTTCTGTGAAAACAGCCTTAAGCCAATGAATTCTCAGAACTACAAAACCAATGTGAATTTGAGCAAATCTAGCATGAAAACAGCTTCTGTAAATAAAACAAAAACCAAAAATAAAAACAAAAACAAAAAACATTTAGATCTTCTAAGAAACTGCATTCTCAACATGAGTTAGGGTAGCCCAAAAGTAGTAGCTAAACAATAGTAAGTAGGTATTACTGCTCAAAGGTTTATGAGCCAGCAAGGTGGGTCTTCTGGTCTCACAGGATTCCCTTACACATCTATGATCAGGTGTGGGTGAGACAGATCGGCCCTCTCACCATGTTTGGGAGTCACCGGCTATAGGCAGGTCTAGTATGGCCTTAGCTAGGACAATAGAGCCCTGCTGTATACATGAGCTCATCCTCTAGCAGCCTGGCAGGGGCTTTTTCCCAAGATGCTGGCAGTAGTCCAAGAGAGTGTGGAAGTGGGGAGGTCCCACAACATATAGACCAGGAACTGGCTCCCTTCCAACATGTTCTATTAGCTGAACCAAGTCCAAAGACCAGCCCAGATTAAAGAAATGGGAAAACAGACACAGCACCTTCTGATGGGGATTGTAAAGTCACAGTGCAAAGAGCATTGAAAGATTGAAGAATTGAAACACATTAGCCATTGATTGATATGCTACTACTTAGAATTAAAATCTTTTTGCATTCGTATCCTCTATTTCATGCACCTCAGGCTTTCTTAGGAGCTTAAGCATTCTTCATTGAAAAGAATATAAAAAAATAAAAAATAAAAAATAAAAGGAAGACTATTTCATCCCATTTAAAACAATGGAATGAAGCCTATCATGCAGCAAGTCATTTGGAGGCTCTTAAAATGTGTTATCTTATATCCTGATGTCAGCATTTCCATGTTGGAGTTTTGAGGTTTTCCTAACTCTGGGAGTATTAAAAATGTTTATGTGGCAACTCAAGAATTTTGCCAGCATCTATAACATTTCAGAGTAAAGGAATTGGAGAAAATTAATATTTATCCATATACTGGTGTTTATAAAACACTAGTATAATATAAGCAAGATGGATTTTATACAGCTACTGATGGTTTTTTTTATAGTCATGTCCATTTTCAGAAATTGTTCTTTTTTTTGAATGATTAATTTACATATTTGAGATGTGTGAGCATATGAACTATCCCATGATTCCACAAAAGTTATGTTTATATTATTTTTCTCATTCATACTATAAGTGGTCTCCAGTTAAATAAACCTGGCTGTGAAGTGAATAACCCTTAGGAACAGAGCCTTCCCAAGTTCATTTGTCTTAAATTTGGCAGGCCTGTCTCAGATACATGAATCTTGTTCTAAAAGAAATCTGTTATTTGCTCCTTTTGAACTTGTCAAGACCAACAGTGACTTGAAATCATAGTGTTTCATAGAGATGTTATTTGGTAAAACTGCTGGCAATCAAAACTGGAGATGAAAAAAAATATTCAGAATGTATGAACTAGTCATACATTTTCTTATTCAACAAACCACATGTAAAGTGAAATGAGGAACTCTGACATTCTTCATGTTTTAAAATGTTTATTTATTTTTGAAAGAGAGAGAGAGAGGGAGAGAGAGTGTATGTATGAGTGGGGAAGGAGCACAGAGAGAGGGAGACAGAGTCTGAAGCAGGCTCCAGGCTCTGAGCTGTCAGCACAGAGCCTGATGCAGGGTTCAAACTCACAGACCATGAGAATGCTTAACCGCCTGAGCCACCCAGATGCCCCAGAATTCTGACAATTCTTAAATACTTTAAGAGTGCTACTTGATTAAATATTAATAAGACTTCAGTTATGTATTGGAATAATTATCATTTTTAACAAAATGAGAAAAATCACTTGCTTCAATAAGTTATCTCCTTTGTGGTCAATATCTGTTAGGTGACATTCTGAAATGGAAATTTTGGAACAAGTGTGGTAACCCATATTATTAAAACCAAATTTCAATAATTCACCAATTGGTCATTTTTATTATAATCAATTTCTGTCAGTGATCTCTAAGAATAATTAATTAATATAAGAATGCTATTTAACTATTGATCCATAGGAGAAAAATTTTGTTCTGCTCTCAGTGACTCTTGACTATTAAGAGAAATTAAATAAACACAGTGGAAGAGAACTAAAACCCACAGAGATTGTAGTCTCTGTATTTCCTGGTTAATATTTTGAAATATATTTCCATATTTTGTCTCATTCAATCAATACAGCAACCTATTTGTCAGTTTGGGCAAATTTTACTAAATAAACTGTAGACTTGTGAGTTTACATGACTTGCCCAAGTTCAGAGCCATTCTATGGTAGACCTAGGATGTTGCCTGCCCCAAAGCCCCTGTTCTACCAAGACAGCCCTGACCTTTGATCCAATCTATGTACCCTTGTGGGGGAGCTGAGCCATCAGCAGTGATGATGGAGGCTGAGGAAGGAGTTCAGAGCACACACAATGCAATAATTTCCAGCCTTGAGAAACTGCCACAGAAAGGGCAGACTCGGCTTCTAAGCACTTCTTTCTAGCAAATAGACCCAATTTATTTCTAATTGGAATCATGGAAAATCTCAAAAAGTAAAGCACATGGATTTCAACTCCTATATTAAACTTCGCTTTGGTGGGGCGCCTGGGTGGCACAGTCGGTTAAGCGTCCGACTTCAGCCAGGTCACGATCTCGCGGTCCGTGAGTTCGAGCCCCGCGTCGGGCTCTGGGCTGATGGCTCAGAGCCTGGAGCCTGTTTCTGATTCTGTGTCTCCCTCTCTCTCTGCCCCTCCCCCGTTCATGCTCTGTCTCTCTCTGTCCCGAAAATAAATAAACGTTAAAAAAAAAAAAAAAAATTAAAAAAAAAAATAAATAAATAAATAAATAAACTTCGCTTTGGTAATCTTAAATCTGCATTTTGTTTCATAGCAAATAAGGACCAATTAATAATATTGATAATGTTATTGATTATAAAAATGTTATTCTCATGGGTCTATTCAATTATTCAGCAAATACTCCTCCCTCTCATGACCCCCATGGAAGAAGGAGGGTACCTCCTTGTCCCACTGATGTCATGTGACATTCTTAGGCCAAAGTAATATGATTCAAAGTGACAGTGTGCCAACTCCAACCTACTCCTTAGTGTCCACAAGTATCCCTCTGTCCTTCTTGAGATGATCATGTTTCAAGTAGCATCCAGTCCAAGGAGAATGAGGGACCTGTGGACCAGATATGGACCCAACCTGTAACAGCTTACAGCCCAGCCCAGCCATGTACAGCCCACATCAGCTGAGTCTCAGCCAACCTGCAGTGGAATAATTTGTGCTAAGTGGTTAGAAGGCTATGATTACTAGAGTATGGTATTCACATTACTCTCGTTCAGGTGAGTAGGTGCTGTATCAAGTCTTCAAGCATAAAAAGAAGTACCCACATTATCCTTTACCAAGATTACTCTGGCAGCAATGTGTAAACAAAGACTTCAAATGGCGTTTATTCCTATAGCTCCTCACCCAGAAGAGGAAAAACATGATTTCAGTTTGGTGCCAAGACTCTTAGCATACATGAGGCAATATGAGGAATGGGCTGGACTGCTATGTGGATAACTCAGAGGTGGACATTTGCAGCAGATGGCTTAATTCCCAAAGGAAATCATGAACCTGAACCTCTGGAAATATGATTGTCACCTCATTTGAGTGTCTTGAATAAGAACAATCACAGAGTAAATATCCTGCAATTGTTCTCTGTTGTCCCCGCTTGGTCTTTATCAATAGGAGCCTTCAAATGAGGCCTTCAGTTAATTAAGTTAATTGAGTTAATTATATTTTCTCTAAAGTATTTGAATAGCCTTCCTAACAATTAACTGCATCTGAGCACCAAGTGAATTATTGACTTATCTCGTTTAAGACTGAAAGCAAATCTAATAAATGCTGCTGAAACCTGCTATGAATCATTTTCAACTTACCTAAGAATGTACAGTACTTATTTGTAGAATTTCCATGGTGGGGACTACCAGCATTGAATTCATCATGAGGAGCTAGTCAGTCAATGGGGCAGACCTCATGTTCATTAGTGACAGGAGCATGGGTGTATGGATATCTCTCTGAGGCCCTGCTTTCAATTTTGGGGGGTATAATACCCAGAAGTTGAATTGCTGGATCATACAGTAATTCGAGTTTTGCTTTTGTGAGGAACTATCATGCTGTTTTCTATAGTGGCCACACCATTTTACATTCCCATCCACAGTGTACGAGGGGTCTGATTTCTCCACACCTCTACTAACACTTGTTATTTTCTGGTTTTTAATAGTAGCGATTCCAATGAGTGTGAGGTGGTATCTCACTGTAGCTTTGGTATGCATTTGCCTAATAATTAGTGAGATTGAGCATCTTTTCATGTGCTTATTGACCATATGTATATCTTCTCTAGAGAAATGTCTACTCAAGTCCTTTGTTCGTTTTATCATTAGGTTGTTTTGCTGGTGGTGTTGAGTTGAAAAAGTTCTTTATATATTTTGGGTATTAACCTTTTATCAGGTACATAATTTGCAAATATCTTCTCCTATCTCTTGGGTTGCTTTTTCAATTTGTTGTTTGTGTTCTTTGATGCACAGAAGTTTCTAAATTTTTATGTACTCCAGTTTGTCTATGTTTAATTTTTTGTTTGTGCTTTTGGCACCATATTCAAGAAATTGTTGCTAATCAATCCATTTACTTTTAGCAAAGCCTGTCTTCTAAGGCACAAAGATGATTTACAATGCAAATCAACTGGATAACCTGCATTACTTTGCTTATTCAAAACACAGGCTACTAAAAGTGAAGAAATTAAAATTGGCGAACTCGGAGCTTTTATTAAAACTTTAACTTTTAAAAAAGTATTAAAAATTTTTTAAGTAGTTGATTACTTTGCATGAGTTTTCTAATTCATGTCAAGTTCATAGATTCCCTCAAATTGAAACATAATAGGAACCCATTTGAAGTCAAAGGTTATGTATTCTATGTCTTTGTTTTGCCAAACTGTCTAGTACAGTGAGTACCAATAAGCATCTATTCAATAAATCCTTAAAATAATAATATTAGCCCAGGAGTAGCGATTAGTATTATTTATACGATGTATTTATTTTGTGAATGAACAAATTGAGATCCTGAAGGAAAAGTAATGTACATGATCAATATAGAACACAAAAGAGATGCCTTGCTTAGAGGTAACAACAAGAATGCACAGGTTTAGAAGTCTGGACAGCCTGTCGGAACTAATGGGATAATTGATGTCTGTGGGATGCAGATGTGCATGTGATGTCACCCTTTACTTACAAGCAAGTGGTGCAATAGGAACATCAGGATACATTTTGGATCTCTAAGAAAACTTATTCCAAGAGTTTTTCCCTCAGTTCTATAAATGCTCTTGAAAATTGTCACCTTGTCCCTTGGGGGCTCTCACATCTCATGAATCCCCCAGATATTAGAAAGGCATTTTGAGAGATGCTGAGAGATCCTCTATGCAAGTTGCCATCTTGGTTGACCACATTTCATATTTATAACTCATGTTATTCTCTAGAGTTTACAGTATTTTAGACCTGAAAGAGCCTTCCAAGTCATTGGGTTCACATTTCCTTCTTTTCAGATAGGGGAACAGAGGCCTAGAGGGGCAGCGACTTGACACAAATTGCCAATAAAGAGTGTGGTCAAGATCCTAATTGGAATCCCAGATTCGAAAACTTATATAATGTTAGCAATGTCACCAAAAGCAGAAACAAAAAAGAGTTGATGCATTCCAGGAATGCATTGCAAAACTTGAGCACTCTTGTCTTGCGGGGTTGTGAAAGCTTGCTTTCCCTCAGCCATCCACAAAGCCAGAAAATCTTTGGCTTCTAGCATTCTAACTGCCCCCAGCCTAGCAACAAAACCATAGGGATCCTGGCCATGGGGACTTCCCTTTCCCAGCCCTAGATAGGTTTTAGCTGGCCCCAGTATCACCAGAAATGGGATGACTGGACCCTGTCCCAATTCTCCACTTTCAGCTACCTTTGATAAAGGGGGCTTCATTCTGTAGTGATTAGCATACTTGAAGTGTGGCTGTTTCTGAATTCATATACAAATAACTTGTATTGACAAATTTGCCAATTTTTCCTAAATGTTCAAATTCATCTGACCTTCTAAACAACAACATCCACTGGAAGATTATTGGACATCTGGAGAGTCATCTGGGGTTGAATTAAATTTTTGATGTGCTGTGAAATTGGGTCAGTGCATTAGAATTACATTTGAATAGTTATGAATGCACTAATAAAATGCTGCTCTGCAGTGCAAATTGGCAACTCTCCCAGACTTCAGGAAGCTTCGAAGAAATGAATTTCAAAATTCTTGATTAACAAATATGTACAAGAAGTCAGAAAAGACAAATTAAGACTCCTCTATTAAAGTACACAATACATCCTAGATTTATTTTACAAGTTATGGTTTTAAATGGGGCTATTTGCACTGCAAAGGGCAACATTGTTCCATGGTTTGAGTAGCAAGTAGAAAATAAGGAGGGAAGCTCCTTTTTCTTCTTAGGATTTGTGGTTCCAGTGAAGTCATTGTACTTAGTCAACTATTTTCTAGACTGCTTAATGGAGCAAAAATAGGACAAAGAGATGGCAGTTGTGGGGGCTCAGATTTCTACTGGATGTTATAAAGCACTTTTTAACAACAGGCTGTCTTATGCTTCTCATGAAAAATGTTTAAGCAGACCTGAACAACCATCTTCCAGGGATTTTGTAGAATGTATTTCTTAATTGGCTGAGAAGTGTATCCAAAGACTTTCAAGGTCCTTTTGAATTTTAAGACTGAGCTGCTACAGTCTATAAAATAAAGCTAAAAGGAGCCCTAGTTGAATCGTTGGTAAATAATAGGTCTTAGGAATGAATTCTCACTTAATAGCATTTAGAATTCAGCTAAACTAAAGCTAATTTTCTGGAACCCACATAGAGGCTAATGGATAGTCACAGCACTGGATGCAAAAAGCACCTCAAGGGAGCTGCACAAATCTGGAAAGGCATGCAAACCCAACACCCTGCAGGGCCAGCAATTCTCTGAAAGCACCTGTAAGACAGGTGTGCAGTGGAGGCTCAAGATATTCAAGATCTTCAAAATGTAAAGCACTTTTGGTTTCTTTTCTTATCAGATCATTATCATTGACCTAATCCTTTACATCAGGAACACACAGAAAATGAGAGAACTCTGGTAAAAATAGCAAAGACCATGTAAGAAATCCTTGCTGGGGTACATCTGTGGCTCATTACCCCTGAATGCTAGCACAGTTGAGTGTAGAAGTTTCTTGAGGTATCCAAAAGCTATACAAGGCAACGTTTTATGCTCGCCTTGGTGTCCTTCAGTTTAATCACACCCCATGTTCACATGTCATGGTCTTTCCCCCCTTCTTCATGCTCCTCTCCCTCATCCCTGCCCCTCAGTTCTTCTCTAGGATCCCTGACTTCAGGCAATGCCTCATATTCAGGGCCTGTTCTTCTGCCTCTTCTGAATCAAAATTGACCTAACCATGTTCTCATCCTTCTGTGCCTTCTAGAGAAGTTGCTGAGTGAACTAAGACTTGAAGACAAATACGTGCATACTCTGTGTACCTCTTTTGTGATATTTCATGATGGTTGAGTTTTCTTAGAATTGAAAAACCATTTCACAAAATAACGCCTCTGTGATTATAAATGGAATGCAGGTGGTCAGCAGTCAGGGGCAATAGTTTAAAGTGTGGTCTGGTTGGACACCCCACATCCCACCAGCTAGGTTACCCACACTGCACTTTGTTGTAAAACTGGGAACTATGTAATGGAGGATTATTTTTAAATCCCTTAACTCATTCAACAAAATTTATCAGTTTCTTCACTGGAGCAGTTACTATACTCTTGAACCAACACCATGACTGAAACATGGGTAACATTATTAAACTAAAGTTAATTCATTGTTTTCTAAAAGTATATTTTTTTTTCTTTCTTGCTGCGTTTATTTGTAATTTTTTTCCTATTCCTTTCTTTCACTTTATTGATAAGGAATTGTATATATTTAATGTGTACAACTTGATGTTTCATATATGGCATATATTTACAATATAATAACCTACAATATTAAACATATAGTCTATATTTAGGATATATAACTTGATATTTTGATATATGTATACATCTTGGAGTAATCACCACACTCGAGCTGGTTAACACATCACCTCACATATTTTCCTTCTGTTTTGTGTGTGTGTGTGGCAAGAATGCTTAAGATCTACTAAAAGTTTAAGTATTTGTTGTTCATGGGACTAAGCTCATTATTTTTCCTTATTGAGTCAAATTCTACTTTTTTTGGTAAGGAGTTCATTTATCTTACATAGAGGCTAAAGTGATTTTTTTCAGTTTGTCAGGAAGAAATAGAATTAGATGCCAAAAGTCCACAAGGCAATGGAGATGAAATATGAGGACAAGGGCTTGGTTAAGAAGCTGTAATCACAATGGCTAACATTGTGTCAATTTACCACAGTCTTCTGCAAACTAGCTGTATATTGCTCCTGAGAAAATACAGTTATGCCATGGATTATCTGGATTTATACCATAAACACCCAAAGAGACTCTCTGTTGGCCATTTATCTGACAAAAACCATGACAAAACAGATCCCCCTCTTTCCACTGGACCAAAGCGGTGAAACAGAATAAGCCACCCAGTAATTCCAAAGAAGTCCAGTTTCAGGGTTTGGAGCATTATTCTTATACCAGCATGAATTTTTCCCCTTAAAATCGCTGGTGTTCCAGAACACCAACCTAAAAGAGAGGAAGCCTCCTGTGTGTCATCTCACATGTTTCAAATACTGCTTTTGCTCCAAGGACCATTTTGAAAATACATTGTCCACTTGAGGGTAACCACTTGGAGTCAAGGAAAGAACCCATAGATAGAACAGCCATTTTCTCAAACTCCCTTTTCTACCAAGAACTGAAGAACAAAAACAAAAGTTTCAACTACTTGTGACCTGTGGCTAACCAATGCTTGGGAGAGAAAATAGCACAGGTAGGATTCCCTGATTTACTGGGTAAATTAGACTTGCAGTTGAAAACAAAAATGGTTTATAGTCCTTATGGAGGCTGCCAACTCCATTTTTGAAAATGGGGGCAGTGATAAGAAACATTTGCTTTCTGTTTTGCACCCTGAACATGCATGCTACTTGTATGAGCTCATTCACGGAAGGGATAATTAAAATGAATGTTGCACATGCTCATCTTAAAAATAACCTCATGCAGAAGAAAATATACTGGTTGATCCAAACTCATTAAGGAATAAGATATGATACATAAGTTTCTTTTTTTGTGTGTGTTTATTTATTCTGAAAGAGAGAGGAGGGAGCATGAGCAGGGGAGGGGCAGAGAGAGAGAGAGAGGGAGAGAGAGAATCCCAAGCAGACTCCACACTGTCAGTGCAGAGCCCCACACGGGGCTTGATCTCAAACTGTGAGATCATGACCTGAGTTGAGATCAAGAGTTAGTCATTCAACCAACTGAGCCACCCAGGAGCCCCCGCAAGTTTCATTTCTTTTCTTCTCTTCTCTTCTCTTCTCTTCTCTTCTCTTCTCTTCTCTTCTCTTTTCTTTTCTTTTGTTTTCTTTTCTTTTCTTTTGAGAGAAAGAGGGCACAAGTGAGTGAGGGACAGAGAGAGGGAGAGAGAGAGAATCCCATGAGGGGTAGAGATAGAACGAGAGAGAGAGAGCTCACCTGAAAAGCAGGGCTCATGTTTTACCCCAAGTGGGGCTCATGCTCCCCAGAAGTGGGGCTCACCGAAGTGGAACTCGAATTCATTAACCATGAGATCATGACCTGAGCTGAAGTCAGATGCTTAACCCACTGAGCCACCCAGGCCCACCCCACACCCCGCCCACCACCATGTTTCTTTTATTTAATAAAATGTATCATTCAGTGGTGGTGAACCCAGAATTAATTGAACCAGCAGCTTATATAATTTGGGGGACAGGATGTATTTAAAAAGATGCCTCTTGGGGGAGCCTGGGTGGCTGAGTCTGTTAAGCATTTGACTTCAACTCAGGTCATGATCTTTCGATTCATGAGTTCAAGCCCTGCATCAGGCTCTCTGCTGACAGCTCAGGACCTGGAGTCTGCATCCGATTCTGTCTCCCTCTCTCTCTGCCTCTCTCCAGCTCACAATCTGTCTCTCTCCTGTCTCTCTCTCTCTCTCTCTCTCTCTCTCTCTCTCTCTCTCTCTCAAAAATAAACAAACATTAAAAAATTATTTAAAAAAAGATACCTTTTGGTTGAGTGGGCAGGTCTTCCTATGTGCCTCCTCCACCACAGATAGCTCCTTGCTTTCTAGAAGACAGAACCACACTTCTCGGGCAAGAAAGCCTCTCCTCTTGCTGCTGGAAGATGGACAGGGAGCATCCTGGACCTGACTGCCCTTATGTTGCTGGCAAATGGTTTCCCGGTAGCAGGGCTGGAATCCAGCACCCAGATGTCCTTGCTGGAGTCACAATTTTTGTTCATCCTTTTGACAATATAGAAAACGGCCAAGATGAAAATACCTGCAGTTGCTATTAAGTAAACAGCATAGAGGATAGCAAAAATGGCCAAAACAAGTGTGAGATCCACCACGAAAACAATCAGCTTGGCCAACATGTCTGCATTGCTCCACGTTCACAGAAGATACTTAAAAATTTCCAAAGGCTCCCACTACGCAATTATGCCTTTGTAAAATATGGGCAGGAAAAAGGCCATTTCAAAACATGCTGAAGTGTGTTGTAATTTCTCCAAGTATCTACCAGGAGGGCTGTATAATGAAACTTTGATTTCGCAACTGATATGAAACAGTGGCTAAAGGTAAAGTATGGGATATAACTTCACCATGAATATTGTAGTGGAGAGAAGCCCAGGGATTTATTTTATCCCCTAAGTGTGTAACCAATTCACTTAGGTTGTGACTTCCAAGGGATAGGAACGCACTAATGTTGTGCATTCATAACATGGAAGGCTACTGTAGAAATTTGATGTTTCTTGGAAAATTAAAATAGGCTGGTACAATGTGAAAGAAAAATAGAGCCATTTTCAAACATGCAGAGTCAGAAAGTTTACCTCTCCTACATGTGTTTGGAAAAAAAATTACTAGAGGATATAATCCTATAAAATATCTCTTTTTAAAAAGAGGAATACTTGGCATATAAAAAATTGTGAATTTAACCAATAGAGCAAATGGAATTAAATCCCAGAACCACAGTTAAGTAGCAGACATGCCAGGTAATAAATTCAAATTAGAAAAGGAAGTTAGTAGGCTACCAGAGAAAGTCTTTAAGAAGACAGTCACCTTCCTGTATTAAATGGCATGATTAAAAAGTGTGATGATCTAAAAACCAAATGGCCAGGATATTTCTTAGTTAACAAGGTAAATGAAAGGTAATAAGAGAATCCAAGAAAATACATAAAGTTAAATGATGAAGCCGTGGTCCTCAAATGGAGCAAACTAAACTGAAGAGTGATTCTGAGTAATGGAATATGAGAAATAAGAATCTATTGGTCCTTAATATTCAGAGTCTTCTGCTCCACGTGGCACAGATTAAGAGCGTGAGAATGTATTTCCAAAATGGTTAATCATATTCCTTGGCTTAACGAATATTTCTAAACTTTTAATATTCTCAATGCTATCTACTAGTTTTATATTTCTGGAAACCTAATACACAATAAGATAATTTACTACAGTGATATAGCAGAATGTATAAGTTAGAACCCTTGACAATTTAAAAGTAATGATAAAACTGACAAAAGTTTGGAGGTATAGTGAGGGAGATGAAGAGAGGTGAGGGAATATGGATTTCCACGTTTTGCATAGTTGAAATTCAAGGGATACTGGTCTACTATTGGTGTAAGAAATAAAGATTTGGTATGGTTTTACAAATAATAAAAAGGACCAATGGCAGAGCTAAAAATATAAATTTAACAAGATTTGTAAGATAGATTGGGTAGTAGAAGGTATTAACATTTTCATTTTCATGGCAGGAAATCAACAGATACTATTTAAAATTGCTAAATAACAGGGGTGCCTGGGTGGCTCAGTCAGTTTGGCATCTGACTCTTGATTTCAGCTCAGGTCACGATATCAGAATGGTGGGATTGAGCCCTGAGTTGAACTCTACACTGGGCATATAGCCCATTTAAGATTCTGTCCCTTTCTCTCTCTCCCTCTCTCTCTCTCCCTCTGCCCCTCTCCCTCTCTCACACACACACTCTCTCTCTAAAATAAAAATGTTTTAAATAATAAAATTACTAAATAACAAATTAAATGTATATTATCTGGACCTGTGATATCCAACATGGTGGCCACCAACCACAAGTGATTCTTGAACATTTGTAATGTAGCTAGTCTGATTTGATATGTGCTCTAAGTATGAAATACGCTTAACATAAAAAAAGAACTTAAAATTGTTCATTCATAATTTTTATATTTACTATATGTGAAATGATTACATTTTGGTTATATGGGATTAAATCAAATATAACATTAAAATTATTTCACCCTTTTAAATATAGCTGTTAGAGTAATTAAATGTTGCCTACATTATATTTCTCCTGTACAACATTGGTCTAGAATTTTAGAGCTAATCCCCAGGAGAACCCAAACCAAAGAATGTTAAATTAATTCTCTCTGGAAAGTAGCTCTTTTTTGTAGCTCATTTTGTGCTCTTTTGTATGGTCCAAGCTTTTGTTGACAAGTCTATCTATTATTCTTTTCTTTAATTTAAAAAAAATGTTCATTTATTTTTGAGAGAGAGAGAGAGAGAGAGAGAGAGAGAGAGCAAGCATGCAGGGGAAGGGCAGAGAGAGGGAGACACGGAATCCAAAGCAGGCGCCAGGCTCTGAGCTGTCGGCACAGAGCCCAACACAGGTCTCCAACTCATGAACTGTGAGATCATGACCTGAGCTGAGCTGGACACTTAACCAACAGAGCCACCCAGGCACCCCTATCTATAATTCTTTAAGTAAATATTTAATAAAGTACAAACAAAGGATAAAGATTATGATACTTTTTTTTTTTTTTAAAGAATAGAT
This sequence comes from Leopardus geoffroyi, assembly GCF_018350155.1. Taxonomy (NCBI): domain Eukaryota; kingdom Metazoa; phylum Chordata; class Mammalia; order Carnivora; family Felidae; genus Leopardus; species Leopardus geoffroyi. The sequence goes on along the minus strand of NC_059336.1, from coordinate 35,930,103 downwards.
TAGGTGGGTTTACTGGAGGCAAAAATCAAAAGAACAAAGTGAAGAGAATAATGTAAACAAGGAACAAGACAACATAACATACCTTTTAATTATAGGAAAAATGAAAGGAGTGGTAGGTAATTATAATTGAGAAAGGAGGTTAAATTAATAAAATGTTTTATAATGATCAATAGTGCATTTTTTAGCTTAAAACTCTATGTTAGGAATTACTGGGTAGTTTTCTGCAGACTAATCAATAAATGTAAAATAATGAGAGATAATGGCATTGTGATGGTTAATACAGGTGTATGTAGCTTAAATAATACACACGTGCTCCAGTTTAACAAAGCGATGGACCTGGGTGCCCTTACTTGCTTTGCTAAAGAAGCTTGTCCTTAGCTAAAGGAATCAACAAAGAACTTCAAAATCAAACACCTTTAAGTATTATCTTGTAAATTCAACCTCCTGATTTCAAAAAAATGCTAGAGAAGTAACAAAGTCAGGGAAATTTTCAAATAACTTTCTATTATAATGACAGTGAAAGAATATTTAATCAAACTAAATTTATATACACCATTTAATGAAAGTGTATATTCAAAATTTCTCAGACACATTCATTATATACAATAAAATTAATTTTAGTATTAGTTAGAGAAAATACGAGCTTAGACTTTCCTTCCTGATAGTATATTTTCAGGTCACACTGGGGAGGAACCCTCTCTTCCCTTAAGAATTTGTCATACAAAAAATTCCTATACAGGGGCACCTGGGTGGCTCAGTTAGTTAAGCGGCCGGCTTCGGCTCAGGTCATGATCTCACGGTCCGTGAGTTCGGGCCCCATGTCGGGCTCTGTGCTGACAGCTCAGAGCCTGGAGCCTGTTTCAGATTCTGTGTCTCCCTCTCTCTCTGACCCTCCCCCATTCATGCTCTGTCTCTCTTTGTCTCAAAAATAAATAAACGTTAAAAAAATTTTCTTTTAATTCCTATAAATTTTTCAGAGGAGTAGCAGAAATGTAACATCAATACAGATCAACTGTCCTTTTGAATCATTGCTTTTAAATTTTCTCCATTGTATGATTTTACAAAAGAAAGGAATATATCCCACTCTCACTTTTAATTATCTTTATTTTCCCATTTGAATATCATTCCTGGCTAAAATGTCATTTTTTTTCAATTGATATTTGCATGCTGTGACCTAAACTAAGAGATATAATTTCCTGTCAGTGAGGTATTGAGATCCACTGGAAAGATTTTAATAAAAATAATTTATAGAATTTTTTTTAATGTTTATTTATTTCTGAGCGAGATAGAGAGCGAGCAGGGGAGGGACAGAGATAGAGTGAGACAGAATCCCAAGCAGGCTCTGCACTGCCAGCACAGAGCCCACCTGGCCTTGAACCCACCAACCGGGAGATCATGACGAGTGCGAAACCAAGAGTCAGATGCTTAACTGAGCCCCCCAGGCGCGCCATGGAATAGGTTTTGATAGGAAAGGGGAAAGGGAGATTGAGACATCAGAGAACATCAAGAGATTCAAACAAAGGAATACAGAAAGGCTCAGAGAAAACTAGAGCAAACCTCACCAACTTTGTAGGCTTAAAACTCAAAGGTGTCTGGCTAGTATGAGACCCGGAGGCATAAATTGGGATCCTAGCCTTTCATGTCCCACAGTGTGAAAACTGGGATGATTTGAAATGTAGGATAAAAGGATATGGGGAATTCTCTCATCAAACACAAGGATCTTGGGTTCTTATCCTAAAACAGATTTATGTAAAAATCAGTAGATCTAGAACAGGTTATGGTGGAGAACAGTGCTTTATTATATAAAGAGGTTTGCTGACATATATGTTTATTGGTGGAGAGGTTTTTTTCTTTATGCAAATAAGATCTTCATTTCCACCACCAAAAATCACATTCACCTCTTCATCCTAAGGTGCTTCCCCAAAGATATTTCCAATTATTTAAAATACATTTTAAATCAGCAGCAATCAAGGTTTAAGTCAAGTGGAGACTACTGCAGTGAGTCCTGAAGCTAAATTATACATTTAATATCGCTTGCCTTTCAGATCAGCAAATCCCCAAAGACTCACTATAAATCTCTCTACTTCCAACCATAATGACTTGGGCAGAAACATTCTGAATTAAATGATGCTCTGACGTGATTTATGTACATCTGGACTTTCAACCCAATGGCTTCCCAGCACTCTATCAATCTTTATAAAGTCCTGGTAATGTACTTGAAAAGAATTGCAATGCTGTGAGTTAAAAGCGAGGCCGGGATTTTTGCCAATGTGACAGGATAAGAAGCTGTGTGACCTGGCCCATGCTGTGAAGCTGGTGCTGGAGGAGTGATTGCACTTTGGGCTTAGAAGCCCCCTGAGCTCTGCTGTTTGCCCTCTCCAGTCAACTACCACAGCTTGAAATGACTACTGCCGGGAAAGGTTGAGAGGAACTTCAGTGTGGGGGCTTCTTTAATATTTCTTTCATGACATTAAGTTGAAGCTGCTAGAGCATGCTTGCATTTGTACCCTGTTAATTTATTCAAATAGGAGACTCCCTAAATCTGCCCAATAAAATTGAGTAAGTCTGATGATTGTATTATTATTCCCAATATTAAGTAACTCTTACCCCTTATAAGGGAATGAAATCTTCCAGGCCCACTGACATGGGTACGTGACTTTCTTTGGCCAATGAAACGTGGTCAGAAATGCTAGATGCCAGTTGTGAGCAAAAGCTCGAAGAACCATTGTGGGATTTCATCATTCTTTTCCCACGGGCAGGGAGCTGGCAGGTCCCTGATGGAGGCTGCTCATTCAACTCGAGCAGGCTCCAGATAGAAGAGCCAAAGCCAACCTATGATTGACAATATAATATGAGCAAGAAGAAAATTTTGTTGTAAGATACTAAGGTTTGAGGGTAGACGGTGTCTTTCGTTACTGTAGCATAACTCCGTCTAAGCTGACTAATAAAATCATCATCCCCTATAGACCGTAGGAACCACCTAAACACGAATAAACCAAAACAAGGTCAGCAAACTTTCGGCCAATGAGAGTGCTATCTCATTTCTTGAGATTTGGATTAGGGCACTACTGGCCTATCCTTTTTATTTGTCCTTTGAAAAATACTGGAGACTGAGCATGCTGCCGTTTAGCAATGCTACTTGCCTATACCCAAAGGGATCTCATACCCTCTCCTTTTCTTGACAGAAGGGAGGTAGGTCTGGAATCTTAAAGTCTAGTGATCTCTCTCTCACCACTTATCCATGACGGCAGCATTAAGCCATCCATAATAAACGTCTCAAGCAAGAGCTTGTGTCTGGGAAGATTGCTGGGAGAACAGGATACCTCAATTTATGAGGGACCCTACAGAGATGGGGGGCATGAAATTCCAAACAACATACTGGTCAAGTGCAGAGAAGTATCCGTGGTAAACCAGTTGGACTGGTAGGTCTAGATGACACTTGTATTCCAGGGGGATGTAATTTTTGACAAGTCTGGGGTTGTCCAAATCAAAATGGAATGTAATTCAGGGAAGACCTTAGCTCTAAATTCAATACCACCTTTAATAGTTTATTATATAAACTTCGATGCTCTTTTTATCTCTAAAAATAAAGATTGAGTGATTGCACCAGTCAGCACTGGGTTTTAATTCCAGTGATACTGTTTACTACTTCTATACATTTGAGAAGCTACTCAATCTTTTCTGTACTTCAATGTATTCCTCTAGGAAAGGAAAACAATAATATGACCCACCTCATCTGACTGTTGCAAAGATTACATGAGCTAATAGTGGTAAAATGCTCCAATAGTTCTGTAAGTAGCCAATGAATGTAAGCTAACATCATTAGCTGTCTTGCCTATCTCTAAAGGTTGCCAAGACTCAATTGCCTAAAAAGAACTTTACAAACTTCACGAAGCATGACTTGTTATTTCTTATTTCTCACTTTGCCATACAACATGACTTGTTTCTCTTTGTGATTCTTTGAGGGGTAGCAATAGTTTAGGATGCTTACTTGATTTGATGAGACTAGTATCTTCTTGTGAGACCATGAGAGTCAAAAATAATTTGTCTCCACAAATCAGTCTTAAAATGTGTGCCAAATGTTGTAAAATCTTCATAATTTTGTTGATTATTTGTGTCAAATTTTTATCCCAAGGTGACTTCCTTTCTGCACCTGGACCTCTTTTCGAACCATAAAGACTGATTTCAGAAAACAAACAAAAATGACAAATCCCATCAGAGAAAAAAAGAAAAAATTGATTCTCCGTGCACAAAACAATGTTTATTCTTTGCTATTTATTAACTACCTGTATTGCCCTCTTTCCTCCAGCACAATGAATGCTCCTTTTGAGAGCTATTTCAAATTTTACAGAAGTTTACTGAAACCTGTCTATCATTTTACTTTAGGAAGTTAAAGAATTCTTTCATTCTAATTTTTCCCCAAACTACTGTGGAATCATTCTACCAAAAGTTGTAGAAATCAGATGCCCTCAACCCCAACCCCAACCCAGAGACTTTCAGTGTCCTCTATTTTTAAAGCCCTCTGTTGCAGTGGGTATTTACTTCTGCATGTGGGTTAAGATGTGTTTTCAAGTCAGTTGAGAAATATCAGAGATCTACCAAATACATAACCTTCCTTACAACATCTGTATGAAATGGACATGGTGGCTATAGCATTGGCCTGAGACACAAAAATTGAACACTTCAACTCCATGGGTTAATGATAAGTGATGGTTGAAGCTCAGAGGAAAGATGAAGAAATGACAATACCATCTCTTGAAGAAATCAGAAACGAGGGTTATGTTTTTGTCCTGTGTTCTTTCTGGCAAATATTTTTCCCACAGCATGTTTTTCCTTTTGTCTTTCTTGGAGCATTCCACATGGCGATAGCACCATCTATTGGCCTACTCCATCCATCTGCTCTTTTGCTGTCCTGAAGATTTTGCTAACCACGCTCCTGACAGGTATGGGGAATACAGTTTGTGGTCTGACTGTTATCACCTTACTCTCCTTTACTACTGAGCAGCTCTGTTGTACAGTAGTTTTGTGGTTAGTTCAATAGCTTACATCTATTAAAAAGAAATTTTCAGATAAGCCACATCTTAGCTCCTAAACTCTTTCAAAATAATAAGTTATAAAAGTACCATAACAGATTCTTTAGTTTTCTGTTACGGTATAGTGTGAATAAATGAGCCATCCTAGAAGACACATAAAGTTAGCTGCTTAATAACACTTGCTAATTAACCCAATTCAGCTTTATTTCCTTAACCTCAAGTATTGTTTCTGCTTGTAAGGACAGACATAAAAAACTTAGAGTTATGAGTTCATATTAACTTCTTGGAGTTAGAGAGTGTACTGAGTATGTGTATGCAATAGAATCTTAGAAGAGCTTTGTGAATAGATTACTCATAAGGATAAAGATCCTGCTTTCAGGAAGCATGGAAATTCTCTTTTTATTCCTATTTTTGCTGAATTGTGAAGTTGGTTGATCAAATAAAATATAAGTCAAGATTGTTTTAGAGTTGGTAGGTGGGACACAGGGGTGGCTTAGTCGGTTAAGCATCTGACTTTGGCTCAGGTCATGATCTTGGGCTTGGTGAGTTTGAACCCCACATTGCAGAGCCTGCTGCAGATCTTCTGTCTTTCTTTCTCTCTGCCCTTCTCCCACTTGCTCTCTATCTCTCTTTGTCTCAAAAATAAACAAACATTAAAAAGAAAAAAGTTGGTGTAAAGATCTGCTGACCAAGACTGACTTTTAAAGAAGTAATTAGATTGAGTGCTAACAGTCTCACTGTGGCTTCCTGATATTGGCTGCATAAAAGCAAATGACTCACACACAATAAGGAATTGATAAATATTTGAAAAGCAAGGGAAGAGAAGAAGGAGTGAGTACAGGACTATCATAGCATAGTGCATGTAGGTCAAGCCCAAAACAGAGGCTGAGAAAGGGATCCATGTGTGTGTGATGTATTAAGAGAGATCTCTTCAGGAAAATCTGGCTGTAAGAAAGCGGATGAAGCAGGATAGCAAGGATATGATCTTAAGTAAGGTCTAGGCTCACCCCGATCCTATGGCAGAGCCACATCACAATGTGGATTTCCCTGTTGGTCAGTCACTGGCTGTAAACTTGTCCCTGGTTGCATGGGGGAAGACATAACTTCCCTGGCAAGACATCTCTTATAAGAATTGAGTGCAGTTCTCTGGAGAAGGAGCAGCTGGTAAAATGACTAATGAGCATCTAATATTCACAGCAACTGGGAAATGGGCACTTGGCTCCTCTAGGGCATCTGGGTAAAGGGCTTCTAGGTGGCGCTCTAAAAGTGTGCTTCCTCAGTGCACCATTGTGGTCTTAGTTTTATGTCTAATTGCATTCAAATATACTATCGGTCATTTTATTTAACTTTTTCTGTTCCTGAGTTATTTTTATTCAACTCTGAAGTGACTGGACTTCATCCTCAAGAATGTCCTTTTTCCAAAAAGAATTCCTGGGCATGATGGCTTGTACACTTGAAGTGTTTGTTTTGTTTGTACATTTGAAGAACAATCTGGGGGTGGGGGGTATAAAACTCTTGAGTCTCACTTTTTTCTTCTCAGCAGTTTATAAATATTACTTTAGTCTTCTGTTATTATTTCCAGAGAAAACTATGAGGTAAAGTAACTTTTCTTTTGTATGTCACTTGCCCTTCCTGCCTGTGATTCCCATGTGATTTTTGTTGTTGTTGTTAAACTTCTGAAATTTCACCAGGATATATGTTAGTTGGCAGAGTGGTATGGTAGGCAGAGTAATGTCCCTTTCACCCCAGAAGATGTCCATACCCTAATCCCTGGAATCTGTTATTTTACATGGAAAAGGATCTTAGTAAATCTAATTAAGGATCTTGAGATGATGAGATTATCCTAGATTACCCAAGTGAACCCGGTTTAATCACAAGGGTCCTTTAAAAAATTGGAGAACGATGTGTAAGGATGGAAACTGAGTCAGAAACTTGAAGCTGCTATAACTTCTGGATTCGAAGGTGAAAGAAGGGGCCATGAACCAAATAATTCAGGCATCCTTTAAAATCTGGAAAAGGCAAGGAAATGATTCTGCCCTAGAGCTTCCAGAAGGAATGCAGACCTAGTGACACCTTGATTTTTAAATCAGTGAAGCCCATTTTGGACATCTGACCTCCAGAACCGTAAGATAATAAATTTGTGTTGTTTTAAGCTGCTAAATTTGGGTAGTTTGTTACAACAGCCATAGGAAACTAATACAGTGTCAGCCATCACTTCATCTCCTTTGCATGTCTTTCCTATCTATCTATACACCTACAATCATTTTTTTTGTTCTTTCCCATTTTGTTTTGTATGACTTTCTCAAACCTGTCCATCATGATCCTAATCACATTTTTGGTAGTGATGTTTCAACTTTGTCGATACTAATACGCCCTTCATTTCAATGCTGCTTTTATATTTCTCTTCAATTTTTTCCTTAGACTAAGCCAGGTAATTTTTCATCTCCATCTGTTGTCTTGCAATATCCTTGAACTTGTGCATATTTTATTTGATTCCAGGCTGGTTTTCTTTTTCTTTTTCTTTTCTTTCCTTTTTGAGTCATCACCATATACACCATTTCTTTTAAAACATGGAAAACTATATGCATCCCGAGGATTCCTCTTGCGGGGTACTTTTTTCATCTTTTTTACTTGTGTTCTTTCCTTCCCTCAGTTTTATTTGGTAATGTCTATCAACAGGTGTCACACTTTGTTAAATTAACATGAGTGCCAATGGTAAGCTGTTCAACAACAGGCCACAAGAGCAATTGAAATAGAGAAGTTTGTTACTCAGGCCCTGGAGAAAGAGCACAGCATGCTTTGAAGAGCTTCATGGTGAGGTCAAGGCAGGGTGCAGACACAGAGTGAGGCAGATCCTGAGGCACATGCTTCTATGAGGATCTGTGGGTGGAGTGATTTAAGGTTTCCAGGCTAAGGCTGAATTGGTTAATTCAAACCCAAAGAGCATGGTGCCTTATCTAAGGGGTGCATGAATATTTCATCTGCTAGTTCTTATCTAAGGGGTGCACAAGGCATATAGGTGCTGGAAAACAAGGCAGACTGTTGATCACAAGGACTGTGGGGAAATCACATCAGGAACTCACTTGCTTATAAGAACGCTGAGGGCTGCTATCCAGGATGTGTGCTTGCATGAGGGGCCATCTGACCAAACAGAATGGATGTTGAGGAACAGTGCCCTGGAGTAACTTAGCTAAACTCTGAGAACAGATCTCAAGCTGGTCCCTAATTAATACTCATTTTGCCAGGAGACAACTATATGAGGGATAATATTGTAGGGGAGTGAGGAAGGAATGCTCTGGGACAGTCTGCAGTTCTAATACAATCTGTTATTTCCAGCATCCTCTCAAGAAATATGTTTGTCCTTGGGCCTTACAAGTAGTATAAGGCTCAACTAAATTCCAGAAATTGAATTTCTCATTTGAAATTCACACTCTCTCTTTCTTTAGCACAGCAAGCAAAATTCTTGTATGTGGTATCACAGCTGTGGTAATGTGTTGTCATTTTAGTGTAGACTTGATACTTGGGGCATTATATTTCTTTGTGATTTGAGGTTGTAGTTCCTTTTTTCTTTTCTTTTTTCTCTCTTTCTTTCTTACTTTTTTTTTTTTTTACATTTTTTAAAGTTAGTTTATTTACTTTAACTTCTATACCCAATGTGGAGCTCAAACTCACAACCCTGAGATCAAGAGTTGCATGGTCTTCTGACTGAGCCAACCATGGACCTCCCCACCATTTTTTAAACATTTTTAAAACTAGGTATATAATTCACATATCATAAAATTCACCCTTTTGAAGTATAAACTCAGGGTTTATTCTGTTATTGTTGTTTGGTATATTCGTGATGTTGTATAACCATCACCACTGCCTAATTCCAGAACATTTTATCACCCCCAAAAGAAATTTTATACCTATCAGCAATCACTCCCTTAGGTCTCTGCCCCCAAGTCCCTGAAAACCACTACTCTACTGTTTCTATGGATCTGCTTATTCTGGACATTTCGTATCAGTGGAATCATACAATATGTGATCTTCTTTGTCTGGCTTCTTTCACTTTGCATGTTTTCAGGGATTATTCATGCTGCAGCATGAATTGGTTCTTTATTTTTATTGCCAAATAATACCTCATTGTGTGGATATACCACATGTTCTTCATGCAGTCGTTTTCTGATGGACATTTGGGTTGTTTCCACTTTTAGGCTGTTATGAATAGTGATGCTATGAACTTAGTGTACAAACTTTTGCATGAACATGTTTTCAATTCTTTTGGGTATCCTCTTCTCTTTGTAGATGGAACATTTCCCTCTGTTTATTCTTTTTCTGGTGTGTTTCAAGAGAGAAGTGAAAGACAAATGCTTTTATTCTTCCATCCTTAATCAGAAATACTCTTATCTAAACCACAGATATGAAAACAAAGTCCAAAGAGCTTACATAAATTACTCAGAGGCACTAGTCAGTTAACAATAGAGCTGAGAAAGGAAGTCTCTTAGCCTCTGTGAGGGTACTTTATTCCCTTTTTCCCTTATGTTTCTATAATACCTTGATTCCTCCCCCCCCCACCCCGAATTCCTTTGGTTAGCTATTGCTGCATAATAAAATGCCTCAATACTTAGTGATATAAAACATCAGCCATTAATCAATTCTTATGAATCTTCAGGTCAACTGGGTGGTTTTGCCCATCTGAACTGGGCTTGGTGGGGATCCCTCATTCATCCTGGTCAGTTGTTGGTCTGCTAGGTAGTTGATTGATTGTTGCTATACTCTTTGACACATTGAAGATCTTGACTGGGATGATTTATTACTGCTTCTCATGGCCCTGTCAACCTCCAGCAGGCTAGATAGGACTTGTTCCCATGGAAAGGCAGAGTTGCAAAAGAGAGAAAAAAGTACACAAGTTTACTTGAGCCTCAGACCTGGCACACTATAACTTCCTCTATACTATATTGGCCCAAAGAAGTCAGGTCAGCCCCAGATAAGAGTGGAAGGAATAGCTTTCACCTGTCCTTAGGGGGAGCTGTAAGCTTACACTGTAAAGGGTTTGGATTTGGGGGTGGGGGTGGGGAGAATCTGGGCCATTTTGCACTCTCGCACAGTCTTGTCCTAAGAGTTATCTTTTAATAATTATATATAAAAGTTGACAACAAGGTGACAGAAAATAGTTCAGAGGAATATAAAATTAACACTGGGTATAGACTTTTTACTAGGGTAAAATACCTATTCAGGACTTTCTATTAACACTCTCTTCTAGACATACTAGTATGCATGCTGTCTTCAAATCTACTCCCTCATTCTCCTGATCTCCACCCTTGTTTCAATGGTGACTGTTCTATGGAATGGCCTTTCTGCCTACCTAAATCCCTCCCATGCTTTGAGTTCCAGCTTTGGAATCTCATTAGCATCCAGAGTGCTCCTCTTATAACATACTCCTATAATAAATTTACTTGTCTGCCCAACATACCCTGTCCCACTGGACTGGAAACCCCTTGAGAACAGAGCTATTGCCTAATGCAACTTTGTGTCATCTAGACCAGTGCCTACCACATAGAAGTGCATATTATATAGCATATTAATAAATGTTTGTGGAATTAATAAATTCATTAATAAATGAAAGAAGCCCTAACTGCCCTCTTCAGCACATTGTGACTTTTCTCCTATGATTCATTTCATGAATTGTCTTTATCACTCACTGCATATTTTTCCCTTTGTATATATTGTGCAATATGTACACATATATTTACATACATATACAAATAAATGCATATCTTTGTGCATATATGCATGTGAATACATATGTACACATTTTTATGTCCTATGTGGTTATTTAATCCTTCTATTGCTGTTTGGCTTAATTAACAACCTCATCATAAATAATACTTTTTTATTGAAGCATAGTTGACATGCAATATTTTATTAGTTTTAGGTATACAACATAGTAATTCAACATTTACATACATTATAAAATGATCACCACGATAAGTTAGTTACCCTCTATCACCGTACAGTTATTACAGTATTATTTACTATATTCTGTAGTATTGGTGCCTACCAATCAGTAGATAGATTAATTCCTTACAAGAGGAGTAAATTTAGGATCTGAAAGCTTAAGAAACTTGCTCAAACTTTACTTCTGGGTAGTGGTAAAACTAGCTTTCAATTAGAGGTCTGTTGAGCATTAAGCCATTACATGTTTTCATTAAAACCCTTCAAAGGAATTGCCTTATAACTAGAAGTTTGTACCTTTTGACTTCCAGTTATAAGATAAATAAGCACTGGAGGTGTAATGTACAAATGATGACAATCGTTAGCTTTGCGATATGGTACATTTGAAAATTGCTAAGGGACTAAATCCTAAAAGTTGTTGTCACAAAGGAAAAAATGTGTAACTATATGAGGTGATGGATAATAATTAAAATTATTGTGGTATTCATTTTGCAACATAGGTATGACAAATCATTACACTGTACCCTTTAAACTTACAGTGTTTATGTCAATTATATCTCAATGAAACTACAAGAAAAAAAACCCCAATATTATTGACTATATTCCCTCTGCTGTACTTTACATCTCTGTGACTTATTTATATTCTGGCTAACTCTAGCTCTTCATTAATATTCCACTTTTTCTAAAAACAATTTGCAGTGACATATTTTTCAAAGATACAAAATAGGTCGTTATGAGTAAATATTGAAAAGAATGGGGGAACCATTCTTTTATGATAGCCATGTTCTAGAAACCAGATTTATTGACATTGCTTTAGCAATTATGGTAATTAGGAATGCAAAACTAGAAACCTCATTTTTAGAGAAACTTTTAGAAGGTTATATGACTTCTTACACAAGAAACGTCACAGAATATAATAGATGTCATCTATAAATGTAATTTTGGGGCAGAAGACACAAATAGACACTTCTCTAAAGAAGACATCCAGATGGCCAACAGGCACATGAAAGTTGCTCAACGTCACTCCTCATCAGGGAAATACAAATCAAAACCACACTGAGATATCACCTCACACCAGTAAGAGTGGCTAAAATGAACAAATCAGGAGACTATAGATGCTGGAGAGGATGTGGAGAAACGGGAACACTCTTGCACTGTTGGTGGGATTGCAAACTGGTGCAGCCGCTCTGGAAAACAGTGTGGAGGTTCCTCAAAAAATTAAAAATAGACCTACCCTATGACCAGCAATAGCCTGCTAGGAATTTACCCAAGGGATGCAGGAGTGCTGATGCATAGGGGCGCTTGTACCCTAATGTTTATAGCAGCACTTTCAACAATAGCCAAATTATGGAAAGAGCCTAAATGTCCATCAACTGATGAATGGATAAAGAAGTTGTGGTTTATATATGCAACGGAATACTACTCGGCAATGAGAAAGAATGAAATATGGCCTTTTGTAGCAACGTGGATGGAACTGGAGAGTGTTATGCTAAGTGAAATACGTCATACAGAGACAGACAGATACCATGTGTTTTCACTCTTATGTGGATCCTGAGAAACTTAACAGAAGATCAGGGGGGAGGGGAAGGGGAAAAAAAAAAGTTACAGAGAGGGAAGGAAGCAAACCATAAGAGACTCTTAAATACTGAGAATAAACTGAGGGTTGATGAGAGGTGGGAGGGAAAGGAAAGTGGGTGATGGGCACTGAGGAGGGCACCTGTTGGGATGAGCACTGGGTGTTGTATGGAAACCAATTTGACAGTAAATTTCGTATTAAAAAAATAAAATAAAATAATGTAATTTTGTAGCATAAGCAGAAACATGTTTCACAAGATTATTTCTCATACTGACCTTCAGTTAAACCTAAAGTATTAAACCATAACTTAATGATGGCTTTTCTGTGGAGAGCTAAGCTAGTTTAGTAGGGCTTGTTTCTGGGGTATACCAACTCAACATAATGATAGGACTTTTAAGAATACAAGCTAAGAAAGAATTTCAAGTTCCTGAAAAATTTGCCCTCAAGTTTCTACAATGTTTCCTGCTATTGGAAGGTTTCCAAGATCAACAAAATTGATACTGAACTCCCTAAAACATACCAGATATGTAGGTTTTCATCACTGACTAAAATGTGATCCACAATAAAGTTTAGATACAGATTACAGGAGATAATACCAACATATTTTTATAAAAACAAATTTCCAAAATCCTTCCATTTGCAACAACATAGATGGAACTGGAGGATATTATGCTAAGTGAAATAAGTCAGGCAGAGAAAGACAGATATCATATGATTTCACTCATATGTGGAACTTGAGAAACTTAACAGAAGACCATGGGGGAAGGAAAGGGGAAAAAATAGTTTCAAACAGAGAGGAAAGCAAACGATAAGAGACCCTTAAATACAGAGAACAAACTGAGGGTTGATGGGGGGTGGGGGAGGGGGAAAATGGGTGATGGGCATTGAGGAGGGCACGTGTTGGGATGAGCACTGGGTATTGTATGTAAGCGATGAACCATGGGAATCTGCCCCCCAAACCAAGAGCACACCGTATACACTGTATGATAGCTAACTTGACAATAAATTGTATAAAAAAATTAAAAATTAAAAAAATAAATTTCGTGATAGAAGCTCACCACAGAATATAAGAGAGCCAAGAAAATGTTTCCGAAGTGTATTTAGCCAAGTATGTCTTCTTTCATGTCTAGATCATACATTCCTTAAGAGAAAAGTTTGTTCTTATATTTAAATTTATTTGTATTTCCCATAATTTAATAATGCAGTTAACAAATCTATGTTGAATGAATGAATGAAGACATTCAGAAACCCTTTTGAATTTGGCCAATGGGAATCTCTTCCAGAGATCATGGGGAGAAAAGAGCTTAGAGCATTTCTTCCCTACTCTCTGTTAGCTTTAGTTTTTCAGTTCTGGAAATGACTGAGTCCATCCATAATTACAGGAGCTCCTAATCTTTCATGGCTCCATCAGTAACATCATCGGTGCCCCACATCCTTTCAAACCTATGGATGATAGCAACTTCTCAGTGTTGCCAGTATCTGCCTGCTTCATCCTTCCTCATTAGTTCTTTGAATGCTACCCTTAGTCTTTTCATTGAATCATCCAGAAAAAGAGTGTTGTTCTCTCTTAGAACTCTGACTAAATCGAACAGGAATTTGCAATAGATTATTTGTAAGTCAAGGGAAATAGCGATGAAGTTAGATATTTTAAGATTATGTAAACTTGTTGTCTGTATAGAAAATGAAGGTAGTTGGGGCGCCTGGGTGGCGCAGTCGGTTAAGCGTCCGACTTCAGCCAGGTCACGATCTCGCAGTCCGGGAGTTCGAGCCCCGCGTCAGGCTCTGGGCTGATGGCTCAGAGCCTGGAGCCTGTTTCCGATTCTGTGTCTCCCTCTCTCTCTGCCCCTCCCCCATTCATGCTCTGTCTCTCTCTGTCCCAAAAATAAATAAACGTTGAAAGAAAAAAAAAATTAAAAAAAAAAAATGAAGGTAGATCTCAGAATATTTGCTTAACTACCATAGAAGCAAAATGTGGGTGGAAGGCAAGATTCAAGTATTACAATGAAAAGATAAATGGGAATAAAGATGCAAGTCACACCAACCTGAGTATGAGCAGGGGTGTGTGTGAATCAGATTAGATGAAGGAGCAAGAAAATCTGGATATTTGTTTTCCCACAGAATGTGTTTGAGTAAGCTACTAAATTTTAATACAAAAGTCAGGATAAGAAATCATGTGAAGCACTTTTTAAGCTTCCTAATTCATTGGGCACCTGGGTGGCTCAGTGGATCCAGTGTCTGTTGATTTCAGCTTAGGTCATGATCCCAGGGTCATAGGATCGGGCCCTGTGTTGGCCTCCATGTTAAGCGTGGAGCCTGTTTGGGATTCTCTCTCTGTCTCTCTCTCTCTCTCCCCCTGCCCTACTCTGGCCACTTCCCCCACTTGCACTCTCCCTCTCTTTAAGAAAACATAAAATTAAAAAAAAATACACTTCATAATTCATGACAAGAGAGTAAATGGTAACCCCTATGACCCAGCAATTGCACTACTAGGTATTTATCCAAGGGATACAGATATGCTGTTTCAAAGGGACACATGCACTCCAATGTTTATAGCAGCACTATCAACAATAGCCAAAGTATGGAAAAAGCCCAAATGTCCATTGATGGATGAATGGATAAAGAAGATGTGGTATATATATACAATGGAGTATTACTTGTCAGTCAAAAAGAATGAAATCTTGCCATTTGCAACTATGTGGATGGAATTAGAGAGTATTATGCTAAGTGAAATCAGTCAGAGAAAGACAAATATCATGATTTCACTCATATGAGGACTTTAAAAAAAATTTTTTTTTCAACGTTTATTTATTTTTGGGACAGAGAGAGACAGAGCATGAACGGGGGAGGGGCAGAGAGAGAGGGAGACACAGAATCGGAAACAGGCTCCAGGCTCTGAGCCATCAGCCCAGAGCCTGACACGGGGCTCGAACTCCCGGACCGCGAGATCGTGACCTGGCTGAAGTCGGACGCTTAACCGACTGCGCCACCCAGGCGCCCCTCATATGAGGACTTTAAGACACAGAACAGATGAACACAAGGGAAGGGAAGCAAAAATAATATAAAAACGGGGAGGGAGACAAAAAATAAGAGACTCTTAAATATAGAGAACCAACAGAGGATTCTGGAGGGGGTGTGGGAGGGGGGTGGGATAAATGGGTAAGGGATATTAAGGAATCTACCCCTGAAATCATTGTTGCACTATGTGCTAGCTAACTTAGATGCAAATTAAAAAAACTAAATTAAATAAAATTTTTTTAAAAAGAGTGAATGGTAAAGACTCAGTAAAAATTAACAGTCAAGATGTTGGCCTCAAGGGAGGAACCTGTTTTTTTCAGCAGCCAGAATGTACCTACTTTTCACTGTCTCCCAGGGCCTGCCACTACCAAACCTATTAAGACCATCGCTTAGAACTATAAAGTAGACAACTTTTTTTTAAATATAACTTCACAACTTCATCTTCATAGTGTGATCTAATCAACAGATCAAATTAATTTAGGGCTAGAGACAAGGGTCTTAACCTAAAACCATCAGCAACTCTTTGTTAGAGTCCAGATTTTTTTCTGTGTGCTCTGCTTTCTCTCTTCATTAGTAGTGCTTCCTTTCCAGGGTTCTAGTTAGGTTTAAATGACATGATGTTACATGAAAGCCCTCAACACTGTTCTTGGGCCAGAGAGGGCAACAAGTAATTTTATTTTTCTCCACTGTTCTGAGAGACCGTGATACACAGCCTGGGGACATGGAGCTGAGTTTGAATTTAGCCTCTGCCTTATTTGGTATTAGTTCTTGAGCAAGTTACCTAATTTCTCAGAGTTTCAGTTCCTCATCTGAAAAAGAGATCATTACAGCCTAGTGTGAGAGCAGACATCATACACATGTAATAAAGGCCGTGCCCTTCTGGGCATCAATTACCTCATCAGGATAATTCTGATTCCATTGGATTGTTGACTAGAAATAAATGAGATAATACATGTGAGCTACCAGGCTCTCTCAATGTATGTTCTTTTTAACCCTTCCCCCAGTCCTTGATTGTGGTCAAGAGTGACAGGGCACTCTTAGGTTCCACTCATTAGGTTCCATTAACACTTCCTCCCTTTACCTTTTTAGGCCTCGACCCAAGGTGACAACTGCTTCCCACCATTGCCAGTCCTCTGGACACTGTAACCCCCCTGTGGGTTCCCTTAACCCTACCCACACCCCTGTAAGCCATCTATTTATTAAAATCTCTTGTACAGTTGGCATTGGGTTCTGTTTCCCAGCAAGATCTTGAATAATACAGTAGCTAACCCCTGATCTATAATTTCCCCTGAAACATCACCCCGATTAACAAGATTTGGGGAAGTCGCCAGGGCACTATGTATCCTACCAGAGGCATTAGTGCCAGGACATTCAGCTATCCAAGAGGCTTTGCATTCGGCACCAATTATTCCCACACATTCCCACTTCCTCTGGTCTTGGTTACCTCAGTTGATGGTTCCACCACTCACCCAGTTGTTCAAAGCCAAAGGAACCATTTTTTTAATTATTTTTCCCAACTTCCAGCCCCTGTCTAGCCTATCACAAAGTCCTGTCACTTCTTTCTCCAAAGAATATCTGCATCTGCCCATTTCTCCTAATCTCCACAGCTAACAACTTAGCCCAAGCTTCCGTCATCTCTAACCTGGATGGTTTCAATGACCTTTTCACCGGATCTCCCTACTTCTTCCTTCCAAGTCGTTTTCCACCCAGCAGATACAATGACATATTTAACAAATAAATCAGACTACATCACTCCTCTGCACCCTCTAAAGCCTTATATTGCTCTTAGATTAATGTCAAAGTCTTAGCATTAACTAAAAGTTCCTGTGACATCTTTTATCTCCTTGCCTTTTTCTTACTGTGATACAACTACCCAGGCTTTCATTCCTTTTTTAGAACTTTCCATACCTGTGTCCTCAGAACTTTTGCACTTGCTGCTTTCTCTTCCCAGATCCCCACCCACAGTTTCTGCATGGTTGGTTCCTTCTTGTCATTCATGTCTCCATTTAAATGTCACCTCCTCAGGGAGTCTCTCCTTGATCGCATACTATAAATTACTGCTCCTTCACTATTATGATCACATCATGTGTTTATTTTCTTTACTGTCTGGAATCTCATGGATGCTTTCTGAAATTTCTTCGTTCTTTCATTAAGTTTATTTCCAGTCTACCTCAGTTCCCCTGGAATAAAAACTCCAAGGGAGCCAAGCTGAGGTCTTTGTCAATTAGCTCCAAGGGAGCTAGGTCTTTTGGCCTAGAAGAGGACCTACCCATAATAAATGACATATAAATATTAACTGAGTGATGGAATGAGCAAACATTCTATAAATTGGGGGAGGGGGGAGGAAAAAAGCAGAGATACCATTTTCATTTATCCGATGGGGAAACATTTTAAACTTTGCCAAAACCAAGCTTGACAAAGTATTGAAAAAAATGGAACTTTCAAGAATTACCCTAAGAATGCCAAGTGGTACTCATTTTAGAGAGCAATTTTGCAGCATAAAATTGAAAATGTGCTTAACATTTGACTCAAGAATTCCACTTATAAGAATCCACATTAGCTTGAATATTTCTATAAGCAGATATTATGAGAGTGTTTATTGCAATATTTTCATATTCACAGAAAATTTAGCCTCTCTAAATGTCTATTAATGGAGGAATAACGTGTGACATATTTATATGTTGAAATACTACACAGCAGCCAAAAGGGATGCCTGTTATGTGCATAAATGTATGAATATATAAAAATAAAATGGCTATATCTTCAAAGTATAAAGTAAAAAAAAGGAAAGATGTGTTTGACATCATATATGTAAGTAAAACATACATATATTCTATTCTAGCTTTTGTTCATGGAATGGAAAGATACCCCCCATTGACTATTGTTACCTTTGGGGAGGAGGTTAGGTAATGGGGTCCAGGAGATTTCTGATGAAGAGGGACTATGTAATGTTTTATTTATTTCTCAAAGTAAACACAAACAAACATTAACAATCTCTAATTCTGGATGATGGCCATATGGGTGTTTTGTCCTGTTTTTAAAATCATATTCAGCAACTTTTTATTTGTAAAATTGAACAAAATCAAATAATAAAAATGAAGTCAATTTTTTGGTAATGGGAGCAGAGAGAAAAAAGCCATCATAAAAAAGCAGGAGCTGAATTAGGCTGCTGACCGTGCATTATATGAGGGCAAGGAGGGGATGCTATTAGGGTCTGACCCCCTTTGCTCGCTGCACAGTGTGCATCCATCTCCCTCTGCTGCAAGAGTCGGCTACAAACAGCTCAGAAGTGTCTTCTCCTCTGGACAATTGCCTCATCCTGCAGTCTCTGAGCTGTGCTGCAGGAGTCCTGAGGCCCAGCTTTCTTGGTCATTACATACTTCTCAAGGCCTGAGTTGAACAGCTATTGGTATGACGGTTGGGCTCCAGCAGTAAAGATAACATCTAAACACCTTTCCTGAAAAAGAAAAAAAAAACCTAATCCAGTGAGTTTGGGGTGCATATGTATACAGAATTGGATTAAAAGTGGTCCAAAATGATTAAAAATAAATCCTAAACCCAAGAAGGAAAAGATTCCCTACTCTTATCAGATGTCGCCATTTGATTTCAATTGACTGAGCTCCTTAATATGGAACAAGCACACAATTAGAACAATAAACGTGCAGGATGCCAAGAACCAGGAGATGTCAGTCTACTCACTGGTGTGAATCCATTGACCAGCCAATGGGCCTCGAGTAAATTACTTACCCTCTCTGACCTTCCATTTCCTTGCATGTAGAATGGAGTTACTATACGTTTTCAATGAAATCATGCATTACATGAGTCCATATTAGGCACAAAGTCAAGGTTAGTGCCTTTTCTCTGAGCTAACACTGGCTTGGCTTGGCTTTGATGACGACACCTGTTGCTCGTCAGGCCAGGGCCTACCTTGATTCCCCCTACCCCCCCCCCCCAAAAAAAAAAAATGGGCTGTAGAGAATGCATAGATTCTCCCTAGTGGAGTGTTCTGTTCTTCCACACTCATGAGGGTTCTATATTTGCACATGCAACTGACAGTCTTCACTACCCTGAAATGCAGCATGGCTAGGAACAGAGGCTGAGGTGAAGCCATGATCTGCTTTTTTTATTTTTAATGTTTTTTCTTTATTTATTAAAAATTTTTTTATTGTTTTATTTTTTATTTTTGAGAGAGAGAGAGAGCAAGAAGGGGAGGGGCAGAGAGAGAGGGAGACACAGAATCTGAAGCAGGCTCCAGGTTCTGAGCTGTCAGCTTGGAGCCGGATGTGGGGCTTGAACTCATGATCCGTGAGATCATGACCTGAGCCGAAGTCGGAAGCTTAACCGACTGAGCCACCCAGGTGCCCCAATGGTCTGCTTTTTTTGATGCCATCCCAAAACATTTAATCTCCTAAAAAAATTTTTTTTTGAAAACATGTGTCTCACCATTTGAGAACTTGTAGTTGCTTTTATCCTCCATCTATATATAAAGCAATACAGTCACTATAGCTTATCCCCAGCAGAGGTTGGAAATAATGTCTTGGAAGGAAACCCAATTCCCTTTGCTTTCTCAGCCTATTCCAGAGCAGCTGCATGTTTGCCTGATATAAAACATTTAGCGGCAAACAGACTGGTAGATGTTATCTCATGTAGTTTCAGGATATTGCTTCATTAGTGGATCAAGTGGGAATTGACTGTTTCTCTCCCAATTTCTCACACACACCCTTACCCAAGTTTATTCTTTTTCTTCCTGTTTACTCCTTTGCTGGAAATATTTTGACATTTCAACTTCCTAGCAAAAATGGGTGATTGAATATACACATTTGCTTTCCCTCTCTCCAAGCCCTATTTACACATAAGTTAAGCAATTTTTTTTTTATATAAAAGAATAAGACCTACAAAGGACAGGGGAAGAAAATACACCACAGGATGTTAGAAGCTGGGAAATGGATGAATGAGAGGAATGGGACTTAGCAAACTAAAGAAAGCTAAATTATACACCTGAAGTGGCGGAAGATGAGAAGCAATCCAATTAATGATCAGGGTTGGGTATTCCTAGAACTGGGAATGAAGATGCGGCCAAGATAGGCAATTGGTTGGAAGTCTCTTAAGGAGGTTTGATTCTAAGATCCAATCGTCCACTCTATGTAGTTGGGCAATTGCCCATTTGCATACGTAAAATACAAGAAGGTGAGTCATAGGAGCAGGTAATTGAGAGGTCTTTTGACTGGAGGGCTCTAGGCACAGTTGGGAATGGGGTAACTATCACAGTGAAAGCAGCAAGGCTCAGGCCTTTGTTGGGCATTTGCAGAGCCCAAAGTGGGGCCATGGCTCCTAGCCTACTCTCCCTTCTTTTCCCACCCTGGTCCCTTACATCACTATCAAAGCCTCAAATGAGCACCTGTGGAGACCCAGCCCTCCTGTTCAAACTCTATCAAATCTCCACAAACTGCCATTCATTCTCCATGGCATGGGTTCATGGATACGTACACTGGTGGGTGGAATTATTCCTCATAAGAAGGATAGAGAGAAGAGGCCCAAACAGTCCCTGGAGACAAACTTGAGGTCATTTGGGCAAGAATTTTGAAGTATGGTCTAGGAATGAGGGGCAGGTCCCCCTAACCTTGGGGAAGGGCACTCCAGAGAGGGGCCAGAGAGGGTCCTTTAAAGAATATCTAAAATAATCAACTGTCCCATCCTGATTTTAGCACTGAAAGTCCTGAATCCCAGGAAACTCCTTAGTCCTGGGCAACCCATGGTGGTGGATCACCCCCTACCAGGCTCAAGAGTGGTACTGTACTTGCATACTTAACTCTGCAATCCCCAGCCCTCTTTTCCCAGAGTGCTGGCAGCAAGGACCATGTCTTCCAGGCAGGAAACAAGAAATATTCCTCTGGGGAATCCTATCCACCCAAGAAGAAAGAGCTAAAGACTCTGACATTAATGATTCCCCAAGAACTCCCTTAGATGCTTCTACAGTAAAGCCCAGAGTTGACAAAGCCCATCTACTAGCTCAGAGCATCACGTCAGTTTTTCAGAGGCCTGTGCTTAAATATAAATAGACGGCACAGGATCACTAGACATTCAGGAAATCCTTGGCATGAAAGATTAAGACCAAAAGAAACAGGGAAAACAGCTATTTAGAAGGAAAGATATTATGCTAAGAGAAGAAATTTTAAAGCATCTACATTAATATATTCAGAATCACAGAAGAAGATGTTGCATTCATGAACAAAAGAACAGGATATTGTAAAAACAATTATTCAGATAGTAAAAAGAGCTCTTGGAAATTGAAATGTGAAAGCAGATATAAAAACTCCATGCAGATATTGGAAAATAAAGTTAGGAATACCTTCACACAAGGAAGAATATAGAGACAGAGGTGTAAAGTAAGAGAAAAAAAAAATAAGAAGAAAGCTAGAGTACCAATCTAGGTCTAAAAGAAAAAAAAAAAAAGGAATTTCAGACAGTGATATCAGGGGAGCAGAAAAGATGAAAATATAAATCAAGAAATTCCCCACAATGAAGAGACATAAATTTCCAGGTTAAATAAACTCAGCAAGTGCCAAGCACAATGGAAGAAAATATTCTCATGCCAAGACATTGGAGGTATACCAAAGGCATGGGACAAAAAGAAGATACTACACGAGGACAAAGTTACAACTAAAGAATAAAAGTTGACACCTGGGTGGCTCAGTCAGTTAAGCATCTGGCTGTTGATTTTGGCTCAGGTCATGATCTCACGGTCATGAGAGCGAGCCCTGTGTCTGGCTCAGCGCAGCGCATGTTTGGGATTCTCTCTTCTCTCTCTCTCTCTCTCTCTCTCTCTCTCTCTCTCTCTCTCTCTCAAAATAAATAAATAAATAAACTTAAAAAGAATAAAAGTTGAGAAGGGTCTTGAACTCCTCATGACCAACACTAGAAGCTTTGGTAACACTTGAAGCTGTGGACAACAGAAAAAAATGTCTTCAAAATTCCAAGTGAAATTTATTTTCAACCTAGAATTCTATACCTTAGCAACACGTCACTTAATGTGAGAACAGAATATTTTCAGATATGTAAGATCTCCAAAATTTTTCTTCAAGAAACTATTGGAGGATGAGTGCCACCAAAGCTAATAAATAAGTGAAGAAAAAAAAAAAGATATAGGATTTAAGAAACAGAGAACCTAATATAGGGAAGAGATAAAGAGAATCACCAGAAGGATGTTGATTTACGAGGCACAGGACAACTCTCCTGATGGAAGTATGTCAGAATGTTTGGGGAGAAATTTATTTGAGATAATGAAATTATTAGATAATGATATATCTGAATATTTAAAGAGGAGCTGTAAGTAATTGGCAGAGTATTTGGGGTTGGTTTGCTAAAAAAATACATGAAGAATTAAGGAAACAAAACACAGTTATTAATTATAAACAAAAATGTTGCAAGAAGTGAAAATTAATTATAGTATATCACATGGATCAGCTGTGGATAGCATTTGTACAATAAAATGCATATTTTTCTTACCCAAATTGGGATATAACTATCCTAAGAGGATGGGGGAAGGGAAAAGGTGCATTTGGTGGGGGATAAGGGAGCAGAAATACGCAGGAGAGGTCATGCAAAGTCATCCTTTTCCATAATAAAGAAAAAACAGGTAATGCCTAAGACTGAAAATTAAGAGGGAACAATAAATACAAGGATGCAATTTTAAGTAATATATATATTTAAACCAAAAAAAAAATAGCTGCAAATGTTTGTAAATACTTGTCTATTGCATGAGGACAATTCTTGCAGGAATATAGGGGACTGTTGTTTTTCATAACAAACATTGGAGAATGATTTTACTCTTTGAACTGTGTGCATGTATAACTTCATAAAATCATCCTCTTCAGGAAAAGACATATTAGAGAATTCCAATTTACAAAGTAGCTTCCTCTTTATTTTTTTTTCTATTAAAAATTTTTAATGTTTATTTTTGAGAGAGAGAAAGCATGTGAGCCAGCAGAGAAGGAGCAGAGAGAGGGGGACAGGGGATCTGAAACAGGATCTGTATGCTGACAGCCTCTAGCCCGATGTGGGGCTCAAGCCCACAAACTGTGAGATCATGACCTGAGCCGAATTGGACAACCAAACAACTGAGCGACCCAGGTGCCCCTATTTTAAAAATTTTAATATAACCGTTTAAATATTTTTTATTTAAATTAGTTCAATGGAATTGACCAAAATAACTGACAGATGACCACAATGGTACTGTTTTGTCTTCAGGTTATATGTATTTTATTAAATTGAAAAGAATCCAATAAAATTCTTTTAGTTTTTCATTAGGGAAAGTACATAATTTTTTTATGAAGTGTGAAGTTTAATTAGCTTTGTGTTCATGAGCAGAATAAATTGAAACTTTTACTTACTTAGAATTACAGGAAAATTGGATCTTTTAATTAATTGAATA
The DNA here is from genome assembly GCF_018350155.1 of Leopardus geoffroyi. Lineage (NCBI taxonomy): Eukaryota > Metazoa > Chordata > Mammalia > Carnivora > Felidae > Leopardus > Leopardus geoffroyi. The sequence goes on along the minus strand of NC_059336.1, from coordinate 35,906,111 downwards.
TTCAGATTTTATTAGTGTAGTAGCCTGATTTCAGAAATGTCCCTAATTCTTCACCTTTCCAATATACATTCTGTATGTAATCTGACTTTGTAGCAACATCCACTGATGAGTGGAGTCTTTCTCCATCCTGAAATCTGGGCTGGCCTTGTGATTTGCTCGGCCAGTGGAATGCTGTAGAAGTGATGGTGTGCTAGTTTGTAAGGAGCTATGTGTATGTCCACACTTTCTCTTGGACCCCTACCACTGCCATGAAAATTGCCATGAGAAGCCAGACTATCTGGTTGAAAAACGTAACATGGATGAGAACTTAGTAGTCTTAGCCAAAGCCATGTTAAAACAGCTGTGTGAGGGAGCCTGGCTTAGGTTAGCAGAAGTGTCAACCAACCAACTGTTGACTGTAGCGACAAGAGTGAAATCAGCTGAGATCAGAACCACCTAGTTCACCTAAGATCTCATGAACAATAAAAAAAAATTTTGTTTAGCCACTAAATCTGGGGTTGGTTTTTTACACAGTACTCGCTAACTGGTACACACTAACAGCTGTCAACTTGTACCATAAGTGAATATTCAACTTTCGAAGAATTGGGAATTTTTCTTTTTTTTTTTTTAATTTTTTTTAACGTTTATTTATTTTTGAGACAGAGAGAGACAGAGCATGAACGGGGAGGGTCAGAGAGAGGGAGACACAGAATCTGAAACAGGCTTCAGGCTCTGAGCCGTCAGCACAGAGCCCGACGCGGGGCTCGAACTCACGGACCGCGAGATCATGACCTGAGCCGAAGTTGGCCGCTCAACTGACTGAGCCACCCAGGCGCCCTGAATTTTTCTTTTTAATAGCATCCTTAGGAAGAAACTGTCGTATGTTCTCTAAGCAATTTGCAAAGATTACATGGGAAACGTGCTTCAAAATCAGGTTTCAAAGTGACAAAATTTGAGACTTTGGGAATGAAGGCTTGTTTTTACATTGAGATTTCCTTCAAAATAATAAAAGGATAAAAGTTAGGGGGCATTAAGAAATGAGATCATAATCATGAAATCAAGATGGATCAAGTTTTCTTTGCCTGAGATAGCTATCAATTGCAAAGGAGGAAAATTACACTTTTCAGTTAACATTAATTTCTAGAGAATATGTTTATTTATACTGAAGAATTCCAGGTGACCGAATGAAATTCTATTTGGGAAGAATATGATGTTTTCATTTTAAACTCTCCTTCATTTGTTATGATAATGATCTGTTTCAATAGACAATTTTTTGTATTTCCACCTAGTTCAGAGATTAACTTATTAAGATGGTTCTTACCCTAGGCATACACATGTGAGTTGAGAATTATCCAATATCCAGCATATCTTAGACTCTAAATAGTTTGGACAGCTCTTCTAATCAGCTTCAGAGTAAAGATTTGTGCAAAACAGAAGTGCATATTGCTCTTTTAAAATATATTCTCAGTTTGGGTTTGCCCCCAAGGGCTTTGATGAGAGCAGGACATTTGCCTATAATGATAATGGCCAATGTCATTTCCAGTGATGTTTGGGTTTGGTCACTTAAAGGAGCAAACACCCCCCAAATTTTCCATATAAGATTTTCATTATCATTAAATACTCAGGGCCAAAAATAAACCAGGTGGGCTGTGAGGAACTCAGCTTATTTAAAGCAAAAGTAGGTGCAGACTTATTAGTTCCTTTTATTATTACTTCTAAATATCTAGAACAGCTTCAGGTCATGTTTACTTTCTTAGGTCAATGAGTAGCCAAAATAATTGCACACTTCACTGGGATTTGTAATTTAGCTCTTTTTAATAAGGTTCCAAGCAAGGTTTTACCAGATTGGAATTTAGCAGCAGCATTTACTGCTACTGCCAATTAGAAACAGAGCACTATAATGTGCAAAGATTGTGTGCGGTGTGGACAGGCCCTAGGAATGGTATCAAGGTTAATTAATTTAATTTGAAAGTTTTGATGATTGTTAGAAAAATCTCAGAAGATTTCTTAGAGAAGTTTTTAGGCCTCCAGGATATTCTATGATGATAATGCTGAAAAGTATTGTTGACAACATTTGGAATGAGGGTTTTAAGGAATGGTATAACAGTTTGAGTAACTGTTGACAGTGTTTTCCTTGGTTCATCATGCATTTTTTAAGTTCCAAGAGCATTGTAACCAGTAAAATATTCAAACAATGTAAAAATATGCAGGGTAAAAACTAAAGCCTCCCTCTCCCTTGTTCCCTTATCCTGAAGTAATCATTAATTATGTAGCATATATTCCTCCAGAACCTTTCCTCTCTCTCTCTCTCTCTCTCTCTCTCTCTCACACACACACACACACACACACACACACACACACACACACACCACCACACACACCAGAGAAGCAGTGTAAATACTGCTGAGATATTTTTGTAGAGAAATAGGGATGGATAGATTACATGCATTTTTATATTTTTTTAAATGGGATCTCTCTATATATATAGTTCTGCAATTTGCTTTTACAGTTACTAAATTTATGAGCCTTTCCCATGACAGTCCTTATAAATATTGTTCTCAAAAAATCTGTATAAAAATCTATAACATGGTTGTGAAATTTAAATATAGCCTTTCTGGCGAACATTTAAATTCTTTCTAATTACTTGATATCAAACCATGATACAATAAATGATTTATACATATTTTTTGTACAAGTACAGGTATTTCTGAAATACAGATTACTGGATGAAGTACTGTTGGGTCAAAGGATTTTAAATATTGAAGTTACCTTCTTAAAAAAGAAGGAGAAAAAGCCCTGTATAAACTTACTCTTATCATGGTTCAGGTGGTCAATCAGAGTTCCTTCTTCCTGTCAATATTAAAGACTACTTTTTATTTCAGCCAATTTGATTTTTTTAAACCAGATAAAGTCATTCCCTATTTGCTAGTGAAAAGAAACATTCTTTTATAGTATATAAGTTGTTTTCTTTTCCTTTTTTTTTTTTTAATATATGAAATTTATTGTCAAATTGGTTTCCATACAACACCCAGTGCTCATCCCAAAAGGTGCCCTCCTCAATACCCACCACCCACCCTCCCCTCCCTCCCACCCCCATCAACCCTCAGTTTGTTCTCAGTTTTTAACAGTCTCTTATGCTTTGGCTCTCTCCCACTCTAACCTCTTTTTTTTTTTTTTTTTTTTTTTCTTTTTTCCTCCCCCTCCCCCATGTGTTCCTGTAAAGTTTCTCAGGATCCACATAAGAGTGAAACCATATGGTATCTGTCTTTCTCTGTATGGCTTATTTCACTTAGCATCACACTCTCCAGTTCCATCCACGTTGCTACAAAAGGCCATATTTCATTTTTTTCTCATTGCCACGTAATATTCCATTGTGTATATAAACCACAATTTCTTTATCCATTCATCAGTTGATGGACATTTAGGCTCTTTCCATAATTTGGCTATTGTTGAGAGTGCTGCTATGAACATTGGGGTACAAGTGCCCCTATGCATCAGTACTCCTGTATCCCTTGGATAAATTCCTAGCAGTGCTATTGCTGGATCATAGGGTAGGTCTATTTTTAATTTTCTGAGGAACCTCCACACTGCTTTCCAGAGTGGCTGCACCAATTTGCATTCCCACCAACAGTGCAAGAGGGTTCCCGTTTCTCCACATCCTCTCCAGCATCTAGAGTCTCCTGATTTGTTCATTTTGGCCACTCTGACTGGCGTGAGGTGATACCTGAGTGTGGTTTTGATTTGTATTTCCCTGATAAGGAGCGACGCTGAACATCTTTTCATGTGCCTGTTGGCCATCCGGATGTCTTCTTGAGAGAAGTGTCTATTCATGTTTTTTGCCCATTTCTTCACTGGGTTGTTTGTTTTTCGGGTGTGGAGTTTGGTGAGTTCTTAATGGATTTTGGATACTAGCCCTTTGTCCGATATGTCATTTGCAAATATCTTTTCCCATTCCGTTGGTTGCCTTTTAGTTTTGTTGGTTGTTTCCTTTGCTGTGCAGAAGCTTTTTATCTTCATAAGGTCCCAGTAATTCACTTTTGCTTTTAATTCCCTTGCCTTTGGTGATGTGTCGAGTAAGAGATTGCTGCAGCTGAGGTCAGAGAGGTCTTTTCCTGCTTTCTCCTCTAAGGTTTTGATGGTTTCCTGTCTCACATTCAGGTCCTTAATCCATTTTGAGTTTATTTTTGTGAATGGTGTGAGAAAGTGGTCTAGTTTCAACCTTCTGCATGTTGCTGTCCAGTTCTCCCAGCACCATTTGTTAAAGAGGCTATCTTTTTTCCATTGGATGTTCTTTCCTGCTTTGTCAAAGATGAGTTGGCCATACGTTTGTGGGTCTAGTTCTGGGGTTTCTATTCTATTCCATTGGTCTATGTGTCTGTTTTTGTGCCAATACCATGCTGTCTTGATGATGACAGATTTGTAGTAGAGGCTAAAGTCTGGGATTGTGATGCCTCCTGCTTTGGTCTTCTTCTTCAAAATTCCTTTGGCTATTCGGGGCCTTTTGTGGTTCCATATGAATTTTAGGATTGCTTGTTCTAGTTTCGAGAAGAATGCTGGTGCAATTTTGCTTGGGATTGCATTGAATGTGTAGATAGCTTTGGGGAGTATTGACATTTTGACAATATTTATTTTTCCAATCCATGAGCAGGGAATGTCTTTCCATTTCTTTAAATCTTCTTCAATTACCTTCATAAGCTTTCTATAGTTTTCAGCATACAGATCCTTTACATCTTTGGTTAGATTTATTCCTAGGTATTTTATGCTTCTTGGTGCAATTGTGAATGGGATCAGTTTCTTTATTTGTCTTTCTGTTGCTTCATTGTTAGTGTATAAGAATGCAACTGATTTCTGTACATTGATTTTGTATCCTGCAACTTTGCTGAATTCATGTATCAATTCTAGCAGACTTTTGGTGGAGTCTATCGGATTTTCCATGTATAATATCATGTCATCTGCAAAGAGCGAAAGCTTGACTTCATCTTTGCCAATTTTGATGCCTTTGATTTCCTTTTGTTGTCTGATTGCTGATGCTAGAACTTCCAGCACTATGTTAAACAACAGCGGTGAGAGTGGGCATCCCTGTCGTGTTCCTGATCTCAGGGAAAAAGGTCTCAGTTTTTCCCCGTTGAGGATGATGTTAGCTGTGGGCTTTTCATAAATGGCTTTTATGATCTTTAAGTATGTTCCTTCTATCCCGACTTTCTCAAGGGTTTTTATTAAGAAAGGGTGCTGGATTTTGTCAAAGGCCTTTTCTGCATCGATTGACAGGATCATATGGTTCTTCTCTTTTTTTTTGTTAATGTGATGTATGACGTTGATTGATTTGCGAATGTTGAACCAGCCCTGCATCCCAGGAATGAATCCCACTTGATCATGGTGAATAATTCTTTTTATATGCTGTTGAATTCGATTTGCTAGTATCTTATTGAGAATTTTTGCATCCATATTCATCAGGGATATTGGCCGGTAGTTCTCTTTTTTTACTGGGTCTCTGTCTGGTTTAGGAATCAAAGTAATACTGGCTTCATAGAATGAGTCTGGAAGTTTTCCTTCCCTTTCTATTTCTTGGAATAGCTTGAGAAGGATAGGTATTATTTCTGCTTTAAACGTCTGGTAGAACTCCCCTGGGAAGCCATCTGGTCCTGGACTCTTATTTGTTGGGAGATTTTTGATAACCGATTCAATTTCTTCGCTGGTTATGGGTCTGTTCAAGCTTTCTATTTCCTCCTGATTGAGTTTTGGAAGAGTGGGTGTTCAGGAATTTGTCCATTTCTTCCAGGTTGTCCAATTTGTTGGCATATAATTTTTCATAGTATTCCCTGGTAATTGTTTGTATCTCTGAGGGATTGGTTGTAATAATTCCATTTTCATTCATGATTTTATCTATTTGGGTCATCTCCCTTTTCTTTTTGAGAAGCCTGGCTAGAGGTTTGTCAATTTTGTTTATTTTTTCAAAAAACCAACTCTTGGTTTCGTTGATCTGCTCTACAGTTTTTTTAGACTCTATATTGTTTATTTCTGCTCTGGTCTTTATTATTTCTCTTCTTCTGCTGCGTTTAGGCTGCCTTTGCTGTTCTGCTTCTATTTCCTTTAGGTGTGCTGTTAGATTTTGTATTTGGGATTTTTCTTGTTTCTTGAGATAGGCCTGGATTGCAATGTATTTTCCTCTCAGGACTGCCTTCGCTGCCTCCCAAAGCGTTTGGATTGTTGTATTTTCATTTTCGTTTGTTTCCATATATTTTTTAATTTCTTCTCTAATTGCCTGGTTGACCCACTCATTCGTTAGTAGGGTGTTCTTTAACCTCCATGCTTTTGGAGGTTTTCCAGACTTTTTTCTGTGGTTGATTTCAAGCTTCATAGCATTGTGGTCTGAAAGTATGCATGGTATAATTTCAATTCTGGTAAACTTATGAAGGGCTGTTTTGTGACCCAGTATATGATCTATCTTGGAGAATGTTCCATGTGCACTCGAGAAGAAAGTATATTCTGTTGCTTTGGGATGCAGAGTTCTAAATATATCTGTCAAGTCCATCTGATCCAATGTTTCATTCAGGGCCCTTGTTTCTTTATTGATTGTGTGTCTAGATGATCTATCCATTTCTGTAAGTGGGGTGTTAAAGTCCCCTGCAATTACCACATTCTTATCAATAAGGTTGCTTATGTTTATGAGTAGTTGTTTTATATATTTGGGGGCTCCGGTATTCGGCGCATAGACATTTATAATTGTTAGCTCTTCCTGATGAATAGACCCTGTAACTATTATATAATGTCCTTCTTCATCTCTTGTTACAGCCTTTAATTTAAAGTCTAGTTTGTCTGATATAAGTATGGCTACTCCAGCTTTCTTTTGGCTTCCAGTAGCATGATAAATAGTTCTCCATCCCCTCACTCTCAATCTAAAGGTGTCCTCAGGTCTAAAATGGGTCTCTTGTAGACAGCAAATAGATGGGTCTTGTTTTTTTATCCATTCTGATACCCTATGTCTTTTGGTTGGCACATTTAATCCATGTACATTCAGTGTTATTATAGAAAGATACGGGTTTAGAGTCATTGTGATGTCTGTATGTTTTATGTTTGTAGTGATGTCTCTGGTACTTTGTCTCACAGGGTCCCCCTTAGGATCTCTTGTAGGGCTGGTTTAGTGGTGACAAATTGCTTCAGTTTTTGTTTGTTTGGGAAGACCTTTATCTCTCCTTCTATTCTAAATGACAGACTTGCTGGATAAAGGATTCTCGGCTGCATATTTTTTCTGTCTAGCACACTGAAAATCTCGTGCCAATTCTTTCTGGCCTGCCAAGTTTCAAAAGAGAGATCCGTCACGAGTCTTATAGGTCTCCCTTTATATGTGAGGGCACGTTTACCCCTTGCTGCTTTCAGAATTTTCTCTTTATCCTTGTATTTTGCCAGTTTCACTATGATATGTCGTGCAGATCGATTCAAGTTACGTCTGAAGGGAGTTCTCTGTGCCTCTTGGATTTCAATGCCTTTTTCCTTCCCCAGTTCAGGGAAGTTCTCAGCTATTATTTCTTCAAGTACCCCTTCAGCACCTTTCCCTCTCTCTTCCTCCTCTGGGATACCAATTATGCGTATATTATTTCTTTTTAGTGTATCACTTAGTTCTCTAATTTTCCCCTCATACTCCTGGATTTTTTTATCTCTCTTTTTCTCAGCTTCCTCTTTTTCCATAACTTTATCTTCTAGTTCACCTATTCTCTCCTCTGCCTCTTCAATCCGAGCTGTGGTGGTTTCCATTTTGTTTTGCATTTCATTTAAAGCGTTTTTCAGCTCCTCGTGACTGTTCCTTAGTCCCTTGATCTCTGTAGCAAGAGATTCTCTGCTGTCCTCTATACTGTTTTCAAGCCCAGCAATTAATTTTATGACTATTATTCTAAATTCACTTTCTGTTATATTATTTAAATCCTTTTTGATCAGCTCATTAGCTGTTGTTATTTCCTGGAGATTCTTCTGAGGGGAATTCTTCCGCTTGGTCATTTTGGATAGTCCCTGGCGTGGTGAGGACCTGCAGGGCACTTCCCCTGTGCTGTGGTGTATAACTGGAGTTGGTGGGCGGAGTCGCAGTCAGACCTGATGTCTGCCCCCGGCCCACCGCTGGGGCCACAGTCAGACTGGTGTGTGGCTTCTCTTCCCCTCTCCTAGGGGCGGGATTCACTGTGGGGTGGCGTGGCCCGTCTGGGCTACTTGCACACTGCCAGGCTTGTGATGCTGGGGATCTGGCGTATTAGCTGGGGTGGGTAGGCAAGGTGCACAGGGGCAGGAGGGGCAGGCTTAGCTCGCTTCTCCTTAGGTGATCCACTTCAGGAGGGGCCCTGTGGCAGCGGGAGGGAGTCAGATCCGCTGCTGGAGGTTTGGCTCCTCCGCAGAAGCACAGAGTTGGGTGTTTGCGCGAGCAAGGAAGTTCCCTGGTAGGAACTGGTTCTCTTTGGGATTTTGGCTGGGGGATGGGCGGGGGAGATGGCGCTGGCGAGCGCCTTTGTTCCCCACCAAACTGAGCTCTGTCGTCCGGGGGCTCAGCAGCTCTCCCTCCCTTTGTCCTCCAGCCTTCCCGCTTTCCGAGCAGAGCTGTTAACTTATGACCTCCCAGACGCTAAGTCGCGCTTGCTGTCGGAACACAGTCCGTCAGGCCCCTCCGCTTTTGCCCGCCAGACTCGGGAGCTCTGCTTGGCCGGTGAGCCGCCCCTCCGCCCCGGCTCCCTCCCGCCAGTCCGTGGAGCGCGCACCGCCTCGCCGCCCTTCCTACCCTCTTCCGTGGGCCTCTCGTCTGCGCTTGGCTCCGGCGACTCCGTTCTGCTAATCCTCTGGCGGTTTTCTGGGTTATTTAGGCAGGTGTAGGTGGAATCTAAGTGATCAGCAGGACGCGCGGTGAGCCCAGCGTCCTCCTACGCCGCCATCTTCCCTCCTTCTCCTAAGTTGTTTTTATTTCTTTTTTTTTTGTGAGATACTTTCACTAATCAGTTAATCATGCTTTTCTTATTGATTTGTAGGAATTCTTTGCATAGTAGAGACTATGGTAGATACTTTGGGTTGACTCCCTTAACTTTCATTCCAACCCACTCTGGCATGCAAAAAATGGAAAGGTAAAAAACAGATTTGCCAGATTTTTCTTAAACTTGGGTACTGAACGTAAGCTAGGAGCCACCAATCAGATGCACTTACAAGCTAATTTGTTCACAAGAGAGGGAAGAGGCAGATCCCAGGACACTTATTTTGCAAATGTGACTTGTAGTAAAAGTGGTATGGTTTTGGAAACAATGGCTGTAGTGTCCACTTTCTAATCTGTATGCAGCTTTTTGGAACAGGCTTTCAAAAAAAAAAAAAAAGGAAGAAAAAATAATTTATCTGCCAGCTGCTTTCATCTTCTCTCTTTTATTGGTCCAAGTGTTAATTGGGGCCCATGAATTTCTGGATTGTGTTGCACTGTCCTCCTGGCGGTCACCCTAGGACGCTGAAGTGCATGAAAGTAAAGATGAGAGCAGTGTGCTGGGTGAGTGTGGTATATTTATTGCAAAGATGGCCTCATTACCCTACTTGGTTTTTTATTTATATACTTTTCAATGTGACTTTTGGTTCCTCCCATTAAGTGGTAGAATTTATTCTCCATGCCTTGAATCTGAGCTGGCCTTTTAACTTGCTTTAGTCTACATAATATGACAAAAGCAATTCTGTGCCTGTTCTGAGCTTAGACTACTGGTGGCCTTGCCTGTTTCTGCTCTTTTTCTCCTTAGACCCTTGCCTCTCCATGTGAACAAACCAGGACTAGCCTGGTGGTTAATGACCCAGTTGTTCTCATTTTGTACCAGCCAACAGATGGTCAAATGCGAGAAGTAAAGCCAGCTAGTTGATCTATTGCTGGCTGCGCATGCATATTGGTGGTTGCCTAGACAAGAATAGCCATTCAACTAAGCCTTGCCTAAATTTCTGACCCATTGAATTAAGAGCTAAATATATAACAGTCGTTTTAGACTACTAAGTTTTGGGATAACTTCTAGGCATCAATAAATAAGTATCTATTTTTTAAAATTTTTTTTAACGTTTATTTATTTATTTTTTTTTAATTTTTTTTTCAACATTTATTTATTTTTTGGGACAGAGAGAGACAGAGTATGAACGGGGGAGGGGCAGAGAGAGAGGGAGACACAGAATCGGAAACAGGCTCCAGGCTCTGAGCCATCAGCCCAGAGCCTGACGCGGGGCTCGAACTCACGGACCGCGAGATCGTGACCTGGCTGAAGTCGGACGTTTAACTGACTGCGCCACCCAGGCGCCCCAACATTTATTTATTTTTGAGACAGAGAGAGACAGAGCATGAATGGGAGAGGGTCAGAGAGAGAGGGAGACACAGAATCTGAAACAGGCTCCAGGCTCTGAGCAGTCAGCACAGAGCCCAACGCGGGGCTCGAACTCACATACCGCGAGATCGTGACCTGAGCCGAAGTCGGACGCTTAACCAACTGAACCACCCAGGCGCCCCTATTTTTTGCAGCAATAACTGAGCGAGCTCTCAAGTGAGTGTGTGGATCAGACTTACAGAATCAAAACTTGAAAAGGTTCATATTTTTAAAGACTCTAAGCATGGAAACTTGCTTATGACATTTGGGCTGAAAAGCATTGTTGCAAATTAGTTTTCTAATTAGTCAAGCTCCAACATAATGAGGTTTTTTAAAAAAAATATTTCTTTTAGAAGTAATATATGATACTGGCAGGCAGCCTTGATTGCTTTTTGTACTGAAAAAGTGTTAATAAAATGTTCCCTTGTTTTTCTGTACTGAAAAAAGTGTTAATAAAATGTTCCCTTGTTTTTCATTAATTATTGCTTAATTTCCTGTGCATTGGGGTGGATTGTTTTTTGTAACAATAAAGCCTGATGGAAATGTTTGCTTAGATCTGTCATCAAAAACAATGGACATATGTTACTTGTTTTATGGGCAGAGAGGTATTATTCCCCATCTCCAGGAAAAACACTCTTATGTGAAGAATTATGGTTGCTTTTATTAGCTCTAACATAGGTCTAATGGTAGCATAACTAGGAATTTGGATCATAATTGATTCAGTGTTTTAATAAAATAGTTCAGTTTCCTTTTGCTTTAGAATTATGTGATGAGGTTGGTGCTCTTGACCCCTGGCTAGAGGAGAGAAAGGGAGACAGAGTGTGTCAAGACCCAACTGAGGGCACTAAGGAGATGCCTAAAAGTGTTCTTTCTAATGAGTTCTAGTCAAGCAGTTAAAGGCAGAAGAGAAATGCTATAAGCAGTTACTTAGAAATGTTAGTATCAAAGACAAGCTCTACATTTTCACCTCCTAATAAAACAAAATATTTAAATGAATTTTATGAACTCAGCCTCAAAGATGGAACAAATCACACTGAAGTGTTGGCATGTCTTTAACTCTTGTTCCAGTTCAAGGTTTCTTAGTCGTGGCACTACTGATGTTTTGGGTCAAGCAATTCTTTGCTGTAGGGCTGTCCTGTGCATCGTTGGACGTTCCCTAGGATCCCTGGCCTTTACTGGCTTGATACCAGTGAGACAAACACACATTGTCAGGTGTCCCCTAGGACACAAAGTGCCCCTAGTTCAGAACCACTGCTCCAAATCAATATCTTTTTGTGGTCTCTAGAGTTATGTATGGCTCCTTGGGGCTGATGCAGAAAGCAATGGGAAAACCAAATAAGTGAGGCTTCAGGTTCCCCAATCCGACTTCAACCAGAGAAGCTCTAGTTTAATCTAGTTAAGTCAGGTTTTATTGTAAAATTTTTCTGAAAATGATGTGAAGTCAAGTTTAAAAAATATACCTCCAGGAGCACGTGGGTGGCTCAGTTGGGTAAGTGTCTAACTCTTGGTTTTAGCTCAGGTCATGATCTCACAGTTGTGAGATAGAGCCCCGTGTGAGCCTCTGCATTGACAACACAGAGCCTGCTTGGGATTCCTGCTTGGGATGCCTCATGTGCACAGGCTCTCTTTCTAAATAAATAAACTTAAAAAAACCTCTAAATATGGAACAGTATTAGTACAATGATTCAGATATTAGCAACTAAAAATCACTTTTCTAAAAAGAGTGTTTGAAAAGCATGCTAAACCTGTTTATTCTAATGCTGCTGGTTATGCACCTTATGACAGACCTTTTGGCCTCTACAGTCATAACCCAAGTTTATGGCAGCAACATCATCTGCAGTCAGCATCTCCAGGGAGAAATATAGCAACCTCTTAAGAATTTGAGCCATGATTCCCATTCTTAAAAGGAATGCCTCTGGTCACAAAATTGGCTAACGGAGAGAGGATGGAGAGTTAGCAGAACCCACAACTACTACCTACTGTATGTTACTGGAAAAAACTCAAACATGCTCTCTTGTATGACTTAGAAGAATTAGAATGCTAGTTTTATAATGAAATTCAGCCTTACTTTAGCCACAAAACTCTTTTCCAAATGAAATTTTATACAGAATCTTAATATATAGAACAGAAAAAGAGAAGTTTTACAAACTGAAGCAGAAAATTATGGGCCCAGAGACTCACCCAGGCCCTTAACCTGAGCACGATGTTGGAAGATTAAGTCCCCGAAGAAGCACAGAAATGAATGATCTATATGAACATTTACACACCTATGTGATAGCTACAGTCATTATAAAGCACCTCATATGGAATGAACCGGTCAGTCTACTCTGCTACAGTTGCACACCTATAATCTCTATATGTGTATTTGAATTTCTACAAAGTTTCACAATTACTTTTTTGTGAACTTTCCTATTTCATTACATAACACATAATTGAGCAGTATCCTCAGTAGAGCACACATAATTAGTCAACCACCATTTATTTAATGCTGTGTGTATTTGAATAATAACTGATCCCTATTTGGTAATATGTTTTCTGGTTATAAAATCGACCTTTGTTCTTTACAATCAGAGTAGCAAAACTAAAATTATTCCTGAGTGCCTGACTGCTGCTGCTGTTGTTAAGGTGTAATTTACATAAAATGAAAGATAGTTCTTGAGTGTTCGGTTCAATGAGTTTTGACAATTGGATAGGGCTGTGTAACCACCACCCAAAACTAGATATTGAACATTATCATCACCCTAGAAATTCCTCTTGTCCCCCTTTCTAGTCAAATTCTTTCCCCAAAGCAACAACTTTTTGAATTTCATCATGACAGATTAGTTTTGATTGCTCTAGACTTCATATAAGTGGAATCATACAGTATACAGTTAACCCTTGAAAAAAGTGACTTTGAACTGCATGGGTCCACTTATATGCACATTTTGTTTTCAGTATATACAGTACAGTACTATAAACATATTTTCTCTTCTTTATGATTGTCTTAATAACATTTTTTTCTCTAGCTTCATGGCAAGAACAGGATATATAATACATATAACATACAAAATATATGTTAATTGACTGTTTATATTACCACTAAGGCTTCTGGTCAACAGGCTATTACTAGTTATGTTTTTGGGAAGTCAAATGTTATACGTGGATTTTTGACTGTGTGTGGGTTGGTGGCCCTAACACTTGCATTGTTCAAGGGTCAACTATATATTCTTTTGGGTTCATTTCCCCCCTTGTTTCAATGGCTATGAAATTTATCTGTGTTGTTTCATGTATCAGTAACTGTTTCCTTTTTATTACTAAATAGTATTGCCAAGCTCCATGCAACCTTAAAAACTTCTCTTCATATATGGATTTGTGTATATACAGGATGGATTTTAAGAATATAAAAATATCATATATATATACATATATATATATGTGTGTGTGTGTGTGTGTATATATGTATAAAATCTTCTTTATCCATTTATCAGTCAATGGACATTTGGGCTCTTTCCACAATTTGGCTATTGTTGATAGCACTACTATAAACATTGGGGTGTATGTGCTCCTTTGAAACAGCACAACTGTATCTTTTGAATAAATACCTCATGTGCAATTGCTGGGTCGTAGGGTAGTTCTACTTTTAACTTTTTGAGGAACCTCCATACTGTTTTCCAGAGTGGCTGCATCAGTTTGCATTCCCACCAACATCTGTTGTTTCCTAAGTTGTTATTTTAGCTATTCTGACAGGTGTGAGGTGGTATCTCATTGTGGTTTTGATTTGTATTTCCCTGATGATGAGTGATGTTGAGCATCTTTTCATGTGTTCATTAGCCATCTGGATATCTTCTTTGGAAAAGTGTTCCATGTTCATGTTTTCTGCCCATTTCTTCATTGCATTATTTGATTTTGGGGTCAGAGAAAGACAGATATCATATGATTTCACTTGTGTAGAATTTGAGAAACACAAGAGATGAATAAATATAGGGGAAGGGAAGGAAAAATAAGATAAAAAACATAGAGGGAGGCAAACCATAAGAGACTCTTAAATACAGAGAAAAAACTGAGGGTTGCTGGAGGGGAGGTAGGTGGGGGTGGGTTAAATGGGTCATGGGCATTAAGGAGGATGCTTTTGGGGATGAGCACTGGGTGTCATACATATGTTAGAGATGAATCACTGGGTTATACTCCTGAAGCCAAGACTACAGTGTATGTTAACTAACTTGAATTTAAATTTTTAAAAAATCAGGAAAAAAAATGTAAAATCTCTACCATAGTGGGTTTTTTGAGTAAAATTCAGGTACAGTCTTCATATGACAACCACTTACTTGAAATTAATCTAGTACTGAGAAAAGGGTCTTTGTTTTCTAATTTGCTTTTGTTTTCTAAAAGCATATTAAAATCATGATAAAAAAAATACAGATGGAAACCTGTCCTTGTGGCTCATTGGTGAACATTTTAGCAATTTACCACTGTCCTGTGAATATGATCATCAGCTTATAAGGCAATTACACTGTGTAAAAATAATCAACATAAAATAAAAGAGCTAAATTCACAGCAGTTGGTCTTCAAAAGCATGTCCCTTTTGCATGACAAGAATGATGTGGGTTTAATGTGATGTGCCTAATGAGAACAATTCTACCCCCTTGAACTTTAGGGGCGAAAATTATTTTGCTACATCGCTTGGGACTGCTATAAATTTCTTAGTGATAAAATGTGATAAAACCACATAGGTTTGTAGGAACATTCTGAATGTTATTTGGGGGATAAGCACTAATCCAAACATTAATGTTGCCAATGCCCCCCCTATTAAAATGGGTCTCTAGGGTGATCTGCTATATTTCTTGGTGGCCTGCTATATTCCAGGCCCAAAGCTCACTACAAGTCAATAAAGATCAACGAGTCATGGTTAGTGATATAGATCTGTAAATTTATTACATTTTTTATTTATTTTTTATTATTTTTTATTATTTTTTTAAATTTTTTAACATTTATTTATTTTTGAGACAGAGAGAGACAGAGCACGAATGGGGGAGGGTCAGAGAGAGAGGGAGACACAGAATCTGAAACAGGCTCCAGGCTCTGAGCTGTCAGCACAGAGCCCGACACGGGGCTCGAACTCACGGACCGCGAGATCATGACCTGAGCCGAAGTCGGACGCCTAACCGACTGAGCCACCCAGGTGCCCCTTATTACATTTTTTAATTCACTTTTTTCCCTCTGCCCAACTACTGAGGCCTTATTGGAATAATTAAAGTAAATAAAAAGCAGAGGTCCAAGAGAAATTTAGCACATGCCACCTTTCTTTTAAAATTTCTGCTTTCTTGGTTTTCCAAGGAATCTGTGTTAACACAGTGTGTGAATGTGTGATACAAAGAAGCATACAGCCATTTTCTGCACAGCAGCGCATAAAGAGAAATTCCTGGGGAAGTATATGGGAAAAAAATCAAACGTTGGTAAAGACAGCACAGATTTTGCAAGTTGGATGAAATTAGAGTAAGTTATTTCTAAGGCTTTCTCTCCCTCTTACAAAGTAAGATTTCTCTTCACCTTACAAAATGGAGAAACCAATAAAGGCACAGATGTCTAATTTCAATAACCAGAAATGAGACCATCAGGTACATTTTCTTTCTTTTTTTTTTTTTTTATTTATTTATTTTTTTTTTTAATTTTTTTTTTCAACGTTTATTTATTTTTGGGACAGAGAGAGACAGAGCATGAACGGGGGAGGGGCAGAGAGAGAGGGAGACACAGAATCGGAAACAGGCTCCAGGCTCTGAGCCATCAGCCCAGAGCCCGACGCGGGGCTCGAACTCACGGAACGCGAGATCGTGACCTGGCTGAAGTCGGACGCTTAACCGACTGTGCCACCCAGGCGCCCCTCAGGTACATTTTCTAAAGTTAAGTGGAACTGAAAGACAAACCTCTGCATAGTCAGATTCCCATTTTTGTTTTACCCTAAGGACATATATTTAATTCATTGAATTCTTAATTATAAATTTAAAAGACACTGTTTTACTACATGTCTAAATATTTGACGGTTTCTATATAATTGTCATCTTAGCAAAAAATACTGTCCCTCCTCACAAATTCTTGATCTCTATATTGTTTCCCTGTCTACCTAGATAGATAGATGATTGATGGATGGATGGATAGACAGATTAGACTGATAGATCAATCAATAGATAGATGCCATTTGTATTAGTTACCAAGCCATTTCAGAACCTACTGGCTTAAAATAACAATCATTTATTATTGTCCAGGGTCTACAGATGTCCTAGGTTATTCTGCTGATTAAGACCTAGGCAGGGCAGGGCTCACTTGTGAGTCTCCAGTCTGGTGCGGGCCATCTAGCGTAGTTTTGGTGATCTTGCCAGTAACTTCTCACATGTCTGGACCGTGGCTCTACTGAGCCAACTCAGCTCTGATCCACATATTCCTCATCCTCCAGCATGCTGGGCACATCCATATTCTCACAGGGAAGGCAGGGAATCATGAGTGAAAGTAGAAATGCACAAATGCTTTTTTAAGCCTCTTCTTTTTTTATCTCATTTTTTTAATTTCAATTTTTAATTTAAATTCTAGTCAGTAAACATATATGGTAAAATTGGTTTCAGGTATAGAATTTAGTGATTCATCACTTACATATAACACCCGGTGCTCATCACAACAAGTTCCCTCCTTAATACCCATCACCCATTTACCCCATCCCATCCACCTCCCTTCATCAACCTTCAGTTCTCTATAGTTAAGAGTCTTTTATGGGTTGCTTCTCTCTCTCTCTCTTTTTTCCGCTTCCCTTATGTTCATCTGTTTTGTTTCTTAAATTCCACATGAGTGAAATCATGTATTTGTCTTTCTCTCACTGCCTTATTTGACTTAGCATAATACATTCTATCTCTATCCATGTCGTTGCAAATGGCAAGATTTCATTCTTTTGATGGCTGAGTAATATATATATATATATATATATATATATATATATATATATATGCCGCATCTTCTTTATCCATTCATCAGTGGATGGACATTTGGGCTCTTTCCATAATTTGGCTATTGTTAATAATGTTTTTCAAGCCTCTTCTTGCCCCATGTTTGCTAATGTCCAAAAGCAATTCCCATAACCAAGCTTAAGGTCAGTGTGGGAAGGCATTACCAAAATGGTGGGTATAGGAGAAAGAGAGAAAAGAATCTGTGAGCCTCAGTAGAGAAACCCATTCTAACTAACTAGACACTCTTCCCACCTTATGATTTTAAAAAAAAAAAAATTTAACATTTTTAATTCATTTTTGAGAGACAGAGACAGTGCACAAGTGGTGGAGGGGCAGAAAGAGAGGGAGACACAGAATCTGAAAGAGGCTTCAGGCTCCGAGCTGTCAGCACAGAGGCCAATATGGGGCTCAAACTCATGAACCATGAGATTCATGACCTGAGCTGAAGTCAGACACAACCTACTGAGCCATCAGTCCAGGTGCCCCTTCCCACATTATAATTTTTATCGCAGCACCACTTCACACTTATCACTAGCTACCAGTAATGAAATAATAATAACATTTACTTTCCTACTTTATTTCCTGCCATTGGCTTCTCCTGTATCCCTCATTAGAGTGTCAATTCCAGTGATGCTGGGCTGGCATTGCCAGCCTGTGAGAATGAACTGTCACATTCCTGGGAATTCTGTGAACCAGTTGACATCATGGTGGTAACTTGAAATCAACCATGGCAGGATATTTGCTCCATAGAAATTGGCATAAACTACGAAGATCTTTGATTTGGAGAGAGGAGCATAAGAAGCACTGATCATGTTTTCCATGAAAGCAGTGGCTTGTCTGTCTTTTTCCTCATTTCTTCAGCATATAACATAAAACCTCTCTGTATTAGCACTCAATAAATATTTATTGAATAAGAGAATGAATTGATTCATTAATAGACAAGTAAGTGAATGAATGAATGAATGTCACATAGCCAATCAGTAGCAAATGGATCTAGATTACAGGCTTTCTGATTCTTTTTTTTTTTTTTTTTTTTTTTTAATTTTTTTTTTTTCAACGTTTATTTATTTTTGGGACAGAGAGAGACAGAGCATGAACGGGGGAGGGGCAGAGAGAGAGGGAGACACAGAATCGGAAACAGGCTCCAGGCTCTGAGCCATCAGCCCAGAGCCCGACGCGGGGCTCGAACTCACAGACCGCGAGATCGTGACCTGGCTGAAGTCGGACGCTTAACCGACTGCGCCACCCAGGCGCCCCCAGGCTTTCTGATTCTTGATCCTCTGAGGGCTCTGATAATCCTGGAACATTGAGACTCTCTACCTACCTGACATTAAAGTGGGTTCAACTTGTCCTGACGCATCCCTCCATGTCTGTAATTATGATAACCTCCTTTTGCCCAGAACTTGACCTTATAGACATGGGTGATATAACTTGTATTCATTCAACTACTTGCAACTACCCTACCACCCCATCCTGTGCCATCATACGTGATGATGTATGTTCTACTCACCTTGCCCCTCTAGCCTGGGTAACTTCTGGATTCCTTCTAATTTATTCTCATTCTGTTGGGGCTATTTAAATTCACATTTCCACAGGAGGCTTAAGACCTAATGATCTCCTAATACATCTTGAATTCTTCCGTGCTTTCCATCTCCACGGCCACTGCCCCAGTTCCAGCCACTGTTATCTCTTGCCAGGACGTTTGCAGTGCCCTCCTAACTGATCTCATTTTATCCGCTATTGCCCTCATCCATCCATTCACTACTTTGGAGCCAGAGTGATCCTGTCACACTCCTCGATGCCACCCTAACTCCCACTCACCCCCACCCACCCCACTTAGATTTCTCAGGCTTCCTCTTGCTCTTAGGATAAAGTCAGCTCTCTCTAAGATGGCCAGCAAAGCCTGCATCCCTTGACTCCTACCTACTTCTGTAGCGCTTGAACTGGGCTCTTTTTGTTCCAGTCACTGGAGCACAGGCTCATATCTTGCCATTCTCCTCCCCTCACAGGCTTTTTGAACATGCTATTCTTTGTTTAATCCTCTTCCTCTTTGGCCCAGATTTTCCTCCTGTGATCTGGATACTTATATTCCTCTGCTTACTGGACACCTACTTCTGGGGAAGCTTTTGGCATCTAAAAAATCGCCAAATGTCCTCCTGCTCCTCTAGTCCTAACTGTGGCTGTTTACCTCTCCCTCTGGTTACCTCTTCCACGTCCACCTTGGTTAATGGAACTGGGACTCTCTCTGTCTCCTGGGCCAGAAATCTGGCAGTCACCTTAGAGCCCTCCTCACCATAACTTCTCAAGGCTAGTCAGTTATCAAGACCTGTCAATTTTAATTCTTTAAAAGCTCTATAATATCTCTTCCACCACCACTGTTACTTTCTGAGTTCGGGTTCTTATCATCTCTCTCACCTAGGCTACTGCAATATTCTCCTAACATGATCCCCTTCTCCTCAACTTAAGCTTCATCCAGTCCATGCCTTACTCAGCAGTGAGAGTGATCTTTTATTGTAAATCTGGTCACATTATTCCCCTCTTTAAATTATTTTAATGATGTTTGATTGTTGCAATCATTTTATTTTTTTAAAGTTTATTTACTTTGGCAGGGGGTGGGGGAGGGAGAGAGAGAGAGAGAGAGCAGCAGCAGGGCAGAGAGAGGGAGAGAGAGAATCTCCAGCAGATCTGCACTGTCAGCACAGAGCCTGATGTGGAGCTTGAACTCGTGAACTGTGAGATCATGACCTGAGCCTAAATCAAGAGTTGGACACACTTAATCCACTGAGCCACCCAGGTTCCCCATTGTTGCAATAATTTTAAAACTCTTTTATTTTTTCAGTTATAAGGAGGCAGACTTTTCACTTTTGGTAGTTTCTAGAGAAAATGGTAAACAACAGGAATTAATCATTTTTTAAATATTTGGGAGAAAATACCCATAAAACCAGTTAGACAGGGGGTGTTTTTAGAAGTCTTTGACAATCAATTCAATTTCTTTAATTCTTACTGGTTCATTTAACTTCTCTCTACATTGATTATGTTTGCCATTACTCTCCTAAGAAATTGTTCATTCCACGTAGGTTTTCAAATTAATAGACATAGAGTAGTTCATAACATTCTTTTTTTTTTATTTCTGTTGCATATATAGTCTTTAAACCTCATGGATTTGTGTATTTGCTAACTCCCCCCAGTCAGTCTTGCCAGACATGTATCTTTCTCACGAAGCTTTTCGAAGAGCTAGCTTTTGGGTTTGCTTAATTATTGCCATTTGCTGTTATTTCTATTGTTCACAATTTCACAGATTCCTGTCATTATTTTAATATTTCATTTGTCTTTGGATTATTGGATTTTCTCTCCTGCTATTTTTCATATTCTTTATTTCCATGTTTAGATCACTTTTTTTTTTTTTACCCTCTTTGGTTTCTTGAGGTTTCTATTAAAGCCATATATAGGGGAAGGCATGGGGGAAGGTGTGTAGAGCTTCCATGCCCTCTCTTGGGGCTCCACCCCCAACACCTCCATGTGTTTACCAACCTAGAAGATCTCCAAATTATTTCCTTTAGGGTTTTTATGGAGGCTTCATTATATAGGGATGATTGATTAGATCATTGGCCATTGGTGATTATGTCACCTCCAGTCTCAAGTGGGGCTGAAAGTTCCAACCCTTGAATCATATGGCTGGTTCCCTTGGCAACCAGACCCCATCCTGAGGTTAATCTGGAGCTCCCAGCCTCTGGTACTCTCATTAGATGCTTGTGATTTTGGAAATTCCAAGTGTTTTAAGGAGCTATGTGCCAGGAAATGGAGTAGGGTCCAAATACATAGTTCTTACTATGTCACAAGTGTTTCATTACCATTTATTTCTAGATGTTGCTTAACTTAGATGTATCACAGAGTAGGGAGGTGGGAGGGTATGACCTGACCTCTTAAATCCCTGAATATCGTCAAAGAAGGAATTCCTCTTGAGGCAAATTCCATGAGAACAAAGCAAAAAGATCATAAGAAATAAGACAATCTAAAATGCCACCTCTTTCATGTGTTCAAATGTAGGTCATGTCTGTTCTCAATCCTCATCCCTCATCCCAAGGGAGAAAAGAGCCTTTGAATGAAGGAAGGATGACAGGCTAGTGACTCTAATTCATTTACACATTAACTGGACTCTTTTCTGGGAATACCACCTCATTCTGGGTACGAATCAGAGATGAAGTTTTATAAGACTTCTTTTACATTTGTTGTTAAATAAGAGAATCAAAACCTACTTTATCAAATAATATCATTAGCTATTTATCTTGATTACAGTAACCCTATCTGGTTTCATCTTATAAATGTCACATTGTTTTTCTTGCATTGAAAAAAATTAAATTAAATTATGTGCTGGTTGTCAGATCAATTTGTTTTCAGCAGTCCAGCTATTCTTTTAAATTAAATACACGGAGGCAGTTTGATCATGATATCTAATGAACTTTAAGAAATTCTTTCTAATTTGTTGTACCTGAGTCTTATTTCATTATTCTCAAAAAACAGAACACCCAAATATAACACACACGTGTGAGTGCGCATGCACACTCCCCCATAAGCATGAATTTCAAAGAAATATCATGCTTTCTATCACACTCTTTGTATACAGATAATTTATATTTTAACTATGTTCAGAAATTACAAATTAAGGAATAGAAGCAGCCTATTGACTTATTATCGTGTTTTTACAATTTACCATGAAATTAATAAATTTTGCATCATGTTTTCAGTAATATGCCTTACCATACACATCTTGTAAGATGGATATTGTGTAGAAAAACAATGTCTCATTTTTTTCTGACAGATAAGACGTGTTTGGCTGATGATTTTTTAAAATGAGGCTTGGCTTGGTCAATGGGGTCACTCAGGAGACTTTTCCATGATTTGATCTGTAGCTCTGAGATTTTGATAAAAAAGAAAAATGTATTTAAGGCATGTAATACTGTAAGACATTTTATAAACATATTTCATTCAAAAAGGTGTATGGAAATTAGCAATATTTTGATATCCCAAAACTTTTCAGAATATATCTCTAGTTGAAAGAGTAATAAGGCTTCTAATAGTATTTGATTATTCTTGATAAAGCCTCTTTGTTATTCTTCCCAGAAATTGAGATTTTGAACAACTGTAGTGATTGGGATAGAAATCCTTTTGCAAGGGAGTTTCAATCATGAAGTTTCAGCAAAATTGAAGGAGGGGTTTGTCAAGTTCACGCCTGGTAGCTGATCATTAAAGGTTTTAATGATAGATCACAATGTGATTTTGCCATATATTTGGAAAGTTCAAATAACTGAATGCCATTGCTGTAACAAAACTCCTTCCAATCCTGTGTACTTGTTCACGAGAACAAGCTTTCACAGTGTTTATATTTATAAAACAGAAGAATAGAAATAGAATCCATGATAAGATCCATGTTCTTTGAGCCATAAATATTTGTGTTCATAAATATCTACAAATATGTAAATTGAGGAAAAAATCACATTTATCTCATTAAGAGATACACTTGGAAAAAATTGGTTTTATGTTTAACGTTTATTTATCAAAATTTATGATAGATTTATAATGCTTTTATCAATTGTAAATTACCAATAATCACAAAGTTATTCAACACATTTTTAAACATATTAACCTTTAGGGTCTTCAAGAATCGAAAAAACCTTCAACTTATTATACATATTTTTGTGCTTAGAAGAATATAGAATTTTTCAAAAATAAACAAATTACCTGTGGATAAAATCATATAGGAAGACCATAATAAAAATTTGATTTCAACTAGCAAAAGAAATAATGAAAATTTTCTTTTTAAAGTTTATTTATTTTGAGAGAGAGAGAGAGAGAGAGAGAGAGAGAAAGAGAGAACACAAGCAGGGGAGGAGCAGTAAGAGAGGGAGAGAGAGAAAATCCCAAGCAGGCGCCACACTGCAAGTGCAGAGCCTGATGCGGGGGTTAAACTCACAAACTGTGAGATCATGACCTGAGCTGAAATCAAGAGTCAGATGCTTAATCAACTGAGCCACCCCGGTGCCCCTGTAAATTTTCTATCACTGGAGAATTTCTTTTTAATGGATGATTCTAAGTTTCAAAATGCCATTTGTAGTTATATTCCTTTTGAGTACTTAAAATAAGCTGTAACAGTATTATCTCATTGGATTCACAATTTGTGAGAAGGTCTACAATTTTTCAAAATTAGTTTTGGGATATGACAGGAAAACATTTCAAGACCATTGTGTTGAAATGTCACTTCTGGAGAAACAGGTTCATGTGTGGGCAGCACCAGGGCCACACAGCATCTCAGCCATAATATAGTAGGGATGTCTTGAAAATGGTATGGACCATGGGAGAAGTCCAGATGAATATCTCAGAATAAACCTTCGTCATAGCAGCTGCCAGCACACCTAAACACTCATCTCAATTTTCAATGCTCTTCCAATAAAACTCCAAGTTCCTGGAAGTCATGGCTCCTGCTATTAAAGAATATTATGCAAAATTTTGCCCTTTTAGTATCATAGTAGAGTATTTTATAACAAGCCTGTCTGAGGTTTACCTGATGTTCTAGGGAAGTGCGTCCAATAGAACTTTCTGTGATGATGGAAGTGTTCTATATCTGAGTTGTTCAGTATGGTAGCCACTAGCCACATGTATCTATTGAACACTTGAAACATGTGCAATTAAGGAACACAATTTTTAACTTTATGTAAGTTTAATTAATTAAAAATTTTTTAAATTTAAATCCAAGTTAGCTAACATGGATATAGTGTAATGTGTAATAATGATTTCAGAAGTAGAATTTATTGATCCATCACTTATATACAACACCCAGTGCTCATCCCAAGTGCCCTCCCTAATGCCCATCATCCATTTAGCTCATGCCCCCACCCAATATCCCAATATCCCTCCAGTAACCCTTAATTTGTGCTCTGCATTTAAGAGTCTCTTATGGTTTGCCTCCGTCTCTGTTTTTATCTAATTTTTGCTTCTCTTTCCCTATGTTCATCTGTTTTGTTTCTTAAATTCCACATATGAGTGAAATCTTTTGTCTTTCTCTGACTTGGTATGCTTAGCATAATACACTCTAGTTCCATCCATGTTGTTGTAAATGGCAAGATTTCATTATTTTTGATTACTGAGTTATATTCCATTATATATATATATATATATATATATATATATACACATATATATATACATATACATATGTATATATATATATACACACACACACATATATATATATGTATATATATATATATATATATATATATATATATATATATATATACCACATCTTAAGTTTAAGTAATTTAATTTCAAATTTAAATAGCCAGATGTGACTTGGCCACCATCTTGGAAATAGCAACTCTAGCATAATGTACCTTTGTTTGATTTACTGGTTACCAATGATTAGGGCCCAGACTTTCCAAAGTTAAATGTTAACTTCTAAAAGATTGATAAGTGGCAAATGATTTCTGCCCTATCCTGTAAAATAGTTTTGTTGCCCTGTAGCACTTTAACCAGTTTTGTATTTAATTAACAATCTCATTTCAACATTTTTTCTTTGACTGACAATATCGCTTCAGTATTTTGAACTCTCCTTTGAACCCATTTTACGATCCTGTTAATACTGCCATTGATGAGTTTCTGCAATTAATTGACATATTTCCTATATATTTGTGAGAAAGTATTGCTTTTGAAGTTTTTGAAAATTATATTCTGATGTTGCTTCCCTCATTTACTGTTTGAATTCATCTATCCTCAGATTTTGCTCCTGGATATGATCTGGAAGTACCCACTAATTACTTAGCTCTGTTTCCAAACCAAAATCCTATTTGTATTTGCTAGAGGAAAGAATATGAATTTCAGACAGAGTGGAGTAAAATCAGCTCTGCCACTTATATCACTGCATAACCTGGACAAAACTATTATGTTAAACATAATAGGAACTACCTAATAAGGTTGCTGTGAGGAATGAATGAACATCATAGAAATAAACTCAGTATAGTGCTGAACAGTCATCAGTGTTCAATGAAAACTAGTAGCTTCCCATGGTTTGGTGTCTGGCCCCATCCCCTTTTTCCATATTTATTGGCATTTTCCCTGCAAGCTCTTCCACTCTGGAAGCTTTCTGCTGTCCCCACCCTTTGCTGTATGAAATTCACTGAAACGACTTGTTGTGGGTTTGTGTCCTGCCCCCCTCCCCATTCTTAGGTTAAAGTACTACCCCTCCGCCCCGGCAATACTTTCAAATGTGACTGTATTTGGAGATAGGGTTTTTAACAAGGTAACTAAATTAAAATGAGGCCATGAAGATCGGCCCTAATCCAACATGAGTGGTATCTTAAAAACAGGAGATTAGGGCATAGCCATGTACAGAGAGGGAAGACCATGGGAAGACACAGGAAGAAGAAGACCATTTACAAGCCCAGGAGAGAGGCCTCAGAAGAAACCAATCCTGTTGACACCTTAATCTTGGACTTCCAGCTTTCAGAACAATGATGAAAAAATAATTTTTTTTGCTGTTGAAGCCACCCAGTCTGTAGGTGCCCCAGAAAACAAACACAGCCATTTAAAAATTGAACATCTATGATCTTTGGAATTACA
The DNA here is from genome assembly GCF_018350155.1 of Leopardus geoffroyi. Classification (NCBI taxonomy): domain Eukaryota; kingdom Metazoa; phylum Chordata; class Mammalia; order Carnivora; family Felidae; genus Leopardus; species Leopardus geoffroyi. Next base: position 35,880,205 of record NC_059336.1, on the reverse strand, counting down.
GAAGTCCCTCTCAGGAAATGATTTTAATCTTCAGTTAGTGATTAACACTTCAACATGGATGAAGGCCTAACACTGAAGTGAGAAACTGGGGACAACAGACTGGGGACTTTGGTATCTAAATAGTTACTGAGGAATTACCATTTGTTTAGGGGAAGAGTCAAAGAAAGGGAGAAGGCATGTGAGTACCAAGTATATCTTTGTAACAAATATGGGCTGGCCCAGCATATCAAGTCAACAACTGATGGATTTTTGTAAGAAACTATTACATCAGTTAACTATGGCTAAGTAACAACTATTCAAAATTTGGTAGCTTAAAACAACAGCTCTTTGTTATTTCTTTCTTCTTTCTTTCTTTCTTTTTTTTTTTTTTTTTTTTTTTACTTTTTAATGTTTTATCTTTTGAGAGTGTGTGTGTGTGTGTGAGCAGCGAAGGGGAAGAGAGAGACAGGGACAGAGGATTCGAAGTGAGCTCTGCGCTGACAGCAGTGAACCCAGTGTAGGGCTCAAACTCAAGAACCACGAGATCATGACCTGAGCTAAAGTCAGACGCTCAACCGACTGAGCCACACAGGTGCCCCTAGCTCTTTGTTATTTCTAATGCATCTACAGATTAGCTAGTTGGTTCTGAAAATCTGGGTTGGGTCCTTCATGGCAACCTAGTCCACTGGTTAGTCAGTGTGAGCTGACTGATCTAGGATAGCTTCGACCTGGAAAATTTAGCTCTCTTTCGTATGGTCTCTCATCTTCTGACAGGTTAGGTCAGCCTTACTCTCCTGGTGGTAACCAGGATCCAAAAGTAAGAATGGAATAGAGCAAAGCCTCTTGAGGCCCATGCTCAGAACTGGTACAATATCACTTTTGCCTCATTCTATTGGCCAAAGCTAATTCCAAGGCCAGGCCAGAGCCATTAGGTGGGGAAGTCTCTTGGTGGGAAGAGTGGCAATAACAGCTTAGAAAGGAAGTGTATTTAGGAAGGAGCAGAGAGTTGGAACCATTTCTATACAGTAGCCCCCCCTTATCTGCAGTTTCATTTTTTGTGGGTTCAGTTACCTGTGATCAACCATGGGCCAGAAGTAGATGACTTTCCTTCTGACCTATCATCAGAAGGTCAATGGTATAATGCTATGTCACAATGTCAGCATCATTCATCTTACTTCAACTCATCATGTAGGCATTTTATTGTTGAATATCATCACAAGAAGATGGGTGAGTACAATATAATAGGATATTTTGAGAGAGGCCATGTTCACATAACTTTTATTACAGTATGTTATGATTGTTAAAATTAGTTATTGCTATCAATCTCTCACTCTGTCAAATTTATAAATTAAACTTTATCACAGCTATGTATGTGTAGGAAGAAACAGAGTATACATAGGGTTCAGTACTATCTGTGGTTTCAGGCATCCACCAGGGGTCTTGGAATGTACCCCTCCCCCCAGATAAGGGGGAACTGCTGCAATATGCTAAACTATAAGTCTAGTTTAAATTGTATTTTGACGTTTCTGGAGCTCTTGCACTTTACTTTTGCATGAGTGCTTTCTCGGGATATCTTTATATATCCTCAGAGCAAAATGTGCATCAAAAGATGCAGAATGTGGAAAATTAACAATTACGTGGGTTGAATTCTCATTCTTTTCGATATTCACCTAATGCAAACAGTTATTTTCAGTACAAAATAATCACAAGAGACAGTTTCCGCTTTCAGGGCTCTTCCAATATTAACAAATGGGCCATGCAGATTTCCAAGCATACCCTGTCTACAGGGAATATATTTGTGCACTGCCTGCTCCTACATGCTGCTCAGTACACTACCATCTCCCATCAGTGTCCCTCCTCCCTCTCTCCTCAGATGTACCACCCCTCTTCCAGCACACTAACTGTTCCCTTTGAACAGCATACTCGCGCCTTCTCTGAGACTTTGCACCTTCTGTTACTTAACAATGGTCACAAAGTGTTATATGAAGTAATCAGCAGTTACACAATAAAAGGTACAAATATTCAAAATCAGAAATATTCAAAATTCATACAACTGTTTTCAAATGATAGGACTTCATGCCTGCAACAAATAAGTAACTCAGCTAAAAACACTAACAGCTCAGAAATCTCAGTTAAATGGATAGATACATGATTAACAAATATAAGATGTATGTGCTGTGTGTGTATTAATTCCACTTCTGGTTGGACACTCCTCTCCATCAAATTTTCATAGACATTGGAAACAATTATGTATCAGTTTAGTCAGTACTATTTATTATTCAATGGTTATATTTAATTATTGAATTTTGGCCTCTTAATGCATCCCAGACTATGAGAATTTAGCTAAGTGTCTTGTTACACATGAGGTCTTGTCAATATTTCTTAAATTGCTTATATTGTCTTAGGACTGATAGTTCACATACACATATTCATGACTATTATTGCTTTAACATAAAACAAAATTGTCTCATTCTATAATTTTAACATTAATTCTACTTTTCAGATATTAAAGATTCCATTGTTTGCTTTTCTCAATATATATTTATCCACCTGTTTGCCTCTATTAACACAAGGTGTTTCAACATTACCATCCTTAATGGTATCCTTAATTTTTTTAATGTTTATTTATTTTTGAGAGAAAGTGAGTGGGGGAGGGGCAGAGAGAGAGAGGGAAACAGAATCCCAAGCAGGCTCCAGGCTATCAGCACAGAGCCTGCTGTGTGACTTGAACTCATGAACCAAGAGATCATGACCTGAGCTGAAATCAAGAATTGGACGTTTAACCAACTGAGCCACCCAGGCACCTCTTTAGTAAATATCTTAATTTTAGATTAAAGGGAAAAAAAATCACCTTCTCAATAGATACTAAAAATTGATAAAATATAGTACCCATTCCCTCATCCTGTCTCTTTCTCTTCCACTCCCTCTCTTTCTGTCTCTCTGTCTCTCACTCTCTCACACGCACACAACTATTAACCAACTAGAAGTAGAGGAATCTGTCCTAATTTGAGAAAGGGTACTTAAGAATAACATAATAATCATTACATGCTAGCTGTGAAGACTTTAAAATTTATTCAGTAGAACAAATTCTTACAGTCTTAGTGACCAATTTATAGCTTTATAAATCTTTATCTAGATTTCCAATTATCATAGGAAAGAGTAAGTGACCCCTGACTCTAGTCCTAAAAGCAAGGCTAGAATGGAGGGCAAGCAGGATGGGTCTAAAGGAAACCGAGCTCCCCCCAAAACAAATAATCCAGTTAAGAAATGGGCAGAAGACATGAATAGACATTTTTCCAAAGAAGACATCCAGATGGCTAATAGACACATAAAAAGATGCTCAACATCACTCATCATCAGGGAAATACAAAACCATGATGAGATATCATCTCACACCTGTTGGAATGGCTAAAATTAACAACACAAGAAAAAAACAGGTGTGGAGGATGCGTTGAAAGGAGAACCCTCTTATGCTATTGGTGGGAATGCAAACTGGTGCAGTCATTGTGGAAAACAGTATGGAGTTTCCTCAAAAAGTTAAAACTAGAACTACCCTAACATCCGGCAATTGCACTAGTAGGTATTTACCCAAAGGATACAAAAATACTGATTTGAATGGATACATACACCCTTATGTTTATAGCAGCATTATTAATAATAGCTAAACAAAGGAAAGAGACAAAATGTCCATCAACTGATGACTGATGCATGGATAAAGAAGTTGTGGGGTGTGTGTGTGTGTGTGTGTGTGTGTAGTGTAATGGAATATTATTCAGACATCAAAAAGAATGAAATCTTGCCATTTGCAACGACATGGATACAGCTAGGGAGTATTATGCTATAAGTGAAATAAATCAGTCAGAGAAAGACAAATACCATATGATTCTACTCATATGTGGAATTTAAGAAACAAAACAAACAAACACAGGGGAGAAAAAGAGGGGGAAACCAAGAAATAGACTCTTAACCATAGAGAACAAACTGATGGTTACCAGAAAGGAGATCGGTGGGAGGATGGGTTGGACAGGTGATGAGGATTAAGGAGGGTACTTGTCATGGTGAACACTGGGTGATGTATGGACGTGTTGAATGACTATGTCCTACACCTGAAATGAAATATTACATTGTATGTTAACTGGAATTTAAATAAAACCTTGAAAAAAAAGTACAATGAGGAAAATTATCCAGCAGGGGAAAACAAGAGGCCTCTAGAGAAAGCAGAAATTTAGCTAAGAAGTACTTGAAAGGTGATTCAGACCTACTGAAAGAAACTATGTGAACTAAGAGACAAAAAGTACAGAAGCAAATCCAGAAGAGCATGGCATATTTCAGGTGTGGAGAATGATATTTTTCAGTCAAGTTTGGCCTAACACAATACATTCGAACATGCAACAAGCTACATTTCCTGTAGACTGTGAGCCATGTCTGATTTTTCATGAAGGGCCCCATGAATCAATCATTACAGTACTTCCAGAGAAATTGTTCATGGGCCATTTTATTCAGTAGAGTATTCCTTTCCATGAATAGATGAAGATCATAAATGATAGCACAACAGACATATAGGACTTTAAAAGTAACTTAAAGTAAATAAAAATTGTCAAATATGAACAAAAAGTTAAAGCAGCAAATACCTTGTGTGGGGGGTGGGTAAAAATCAAGATTTGAAATAAATATTTCTCTGAGGAAGAGAATATATAAAGGTTCTGACCAGAATCCTTAAAATAATATCTCAAATAATAAATGAAATATTTCTAGAGAGTGTACTAGTTTGGGGAAAGTTAGTATAAAATATAAAAGCAAACACTTAAAGGAAACAAAATCAAACAGAACAAGGCATTGGAAATATAAAACAAATATTTTCAAGGGATTTTTGTAAAACTTTCAAAGTGGACAAAATAAAAAAGCCTTAATGAAGTTACATTCAGCAAAGAGAAGACTGACTTCTAGCAGGTTCATGAGAAAAAACCCTCAAGACCTAAGGAGAGCATGGAGCAGTTACTCCAGAAAGCAGAAAACCAGAATAAAACTTAGCTGAGGGAACCAACCAAATCAGTTCATTGCAAAATTCAGAAAGACCTCCAGGAAATGCTTGTTTACAAAAAAAACGAATTTGAAGTTTTGAATAATTGCACCGGGCAGCTGAAATAATGGGTAAATCACCAGAGTGAGAAGATAAAATAAATCAGAGATGACAGATGATATATATCTCCTGGCTATAATCTTTGTTAACAATAGCTGGAAAAGATTGAGGCCATTTCCTATCCAAACTGAGTGATGAGGTGACAACCTGGAATGGGCTGGAAGAACAAATAAAGAACATGAGATTTGTTCACTGTGTTGAGCTAAGTTCTACTGGAAAATGAAAGCAAAACCTTGCAGCCCAGGGTAGGGTTCCCAAAAGTACATAGAAAGGTGGCTCTGTAAAAGAAGCTGATTTACGAAGAGAATAAATGGGGAAAGAAAGAGCAAAAGCAACCAGCTGCAGAGGAGATGAAAACCTGCAGGCAGAGAATTTAAGACATGGAGGAAGAATTACAGAAAATGGAAATATGCATATGCAATTCATGATAAGAAAGGAATCACTGCTTAAGATCAAAATTAGGGTGCACCTGCCTGACTCATTTGGTAGAAAGTGCAACACTTGATCTCAAGGTCGTGTGTTTGGGCCCCACATCGGGCATGGGACCTACTTTAAAAATCAAAATTAATGCCACTATATAAAAAAAAAAGGATGCTTCTAAACCAGGGACTCTAAAACCAAATCCAGGAAAACTTGAACCTGAAACAACCCAAAAAGAACTAAATTAGTGGGCAAACTATATTGTGTGGTAGAATCACCTAGATGGCTTGTTGAAACAAAGATGGCTGAGCCCCATCCCTGAGTTTCTAATTCAGTAGATCTAGGGTGAGGCCTGAAAATTTGCTAAAGCAAGTTCTCTGGTTATGGTGATGCTGCTGGTCTCAGGACATTTTGAGAACTACAGCTCTAAACAAATTTTGGTCGCATATTAGAATCGCCTCAGCTCCTTGCAGACCTTTTCAATTAGAATCTCTGTCGGGGGGGGGGGGGGGCTCAGGCATTGGTATTTTTTGAAGGATCTCAAATGATTCCAACCCAATCAAGGTTGAGAACCACCACAGTTAGTCAAGGTGGTTCTTTTGACCAGTTCACTGAAATTAGCAACATATTACCTCTCATCCCTAGTGACGGTGTTTTTATCTTTGATGCCTTTCTTTTCTCTTTAACAGAAGAGATTTGTCCAAAAATGAGCAAATCCAATGCGTGAGCCTTTACCATGTCTTAGGGAGTCATCTGGTTCATCAATGGAATAGTAACCGCCTCTGTTTGGGTTCTAATGAAGCTTCATTGAGAAACCCGAGGAACCACTTTGATGATAGTTTAAGAGTATGATTCTGGTGTCAAAGGCTGCCACATCCCTCTTCCACCCTCTCCACTTCCAAACAGGAGAATGCCCACCACCCTCCAGTCTATCTGGACCTCTACCTGAAGTCTGGGGGATTCACCTGCTTTTACTTTTCCTTCCACCTCTGGATTTTCCAGAGCTAAGTAAATTGCCTTGGCTTTTGCCCAGAATAAGGAACTTGCCTTCTGACTCTGTGAGGATAGACGTGGGCACTCAAGTTGAAAATATTCAGACTCTCTTGGTTCAACAGAGAGCATCTTATCTGGTCTCTGATCAACACCTCTCTCTTTACCCCTGAACCCAATTCAAGTGGCTCTATATCTCTAGCTTTTGCAAGATCTTTTTTTTTTAGCTTCAAGCATATTAGCATCCGCACTACATGCATGTACACACACACATATACACACATTTACTGCTCACAGCAGTGCAAAGGACAATGCATACACTTTCTCAGGCTTTTAATATAAGACAATGAATGGGCAATTTAAACATTTCACTTGATGGGGCGCCTGGGTGGCGCAGTCGGTTAAGCGTCCGACTTTAGCCAGGTCATGATCTCGCGGTCCGTGAGTTCGAGCCCCACATCAGGATCTGGGCTGATGGCTCAGAGCCTGGAGCCTGTTTCCGATTCTGTGTCTCCCTCTCTCTCTGCCCCTCCCCCGTTCATGCTCTGTCTCTCTCTGTCCCAAAAATAAATAAACGTTGAAAAAAAAAATAAACATTTCACTTGATTCAAAATCCTGTATTTTTTTCATTTTATTGAGGTAAATTTAAAAAAATGTTTTTTTAAGTTTATTTATTTATTTTGAGAGAGAGAGAGGAGCAAGCAGGGTAGGGACAGAGAGAGAGGGGAGAGAGAGAATCCCAAGCAGGCTTCGCATCATCAGCACAGAGCCCAATGTGTGGCTTGAAACCATGAACCGTGACATCATGATCTGAGCCTAAATCAAGAGCCAGATGTTCAACTGACTGAGCCACCCAGGCACCCCTATTGAAGTCAAATTTATGGACAGAGTAATATACAGTTCTCCAGTGTAAAATTCAGTGAGTTTTGACAAATGTACCATCACATAAATAGAGCATTTGCATCATCTTAGAAAGTTCCTTTATGCCTCCTTTCAGTCAGTCCCATGAGCAATCTCTGTCCTGATCTCTATCACCACATACTAGTTCTGCCCGTCCCTGAACTTCATATAAATAAAAGCAAACATTATGTTTTTGTTTGTGTGTATTTTTTTTTTTTTTGCTCAGCATAATGACTGTGAGATTCATCCATACTGTTGTGTCTCAGATGTTTATTCTGCTGTGTCCTTGAGTAATATTCCATTATTTGAAAGTAACATAATCACTTTATCCATTTTCCTGTTGATAGACATTTGGGTTATTTTCAGGTTTTGGCTGTTTTCAGTAAAATTCTATGAAGATTCTTGTGCAAGTATTTTTGTGGGCATGTGTTTTCATTTCTCTTGGGTGCATTTTCTCCCAGGAGGGCAATTCCCGTATCATAACCATAAGTGTTTAACTTTATAAAAGACTTTTGTTGAAGTCAACTATACCATTTTACACTCCAAGCAGAAATGTATGAGCGTTCCAGTGGCTCTGGATCCTCATCAGCATGTGGCCAGTTGTCTTCATTTTAACCATACTAGCGGGCTTGAGTGCTAACATTTACTAATTTTGCAGAGTTTTTTCCCAAGGTATGCTGACCTGAAATTGTCCATATTTGAGCCAAGTTATTTAATTCTGAGGGCTCTATTTAATGTTTTTAAAGTTTACTATGGATGGAAATCATCTTTTGAGCTTTAGTCTCCTACAATATGACTGGACTAATTTTTTTTTTTTTTAGTTTTTATTTATTTATTTTTTTGAGGGAGAGAGATTGTGTGCATGCATGCATGCAAGTGGGGAAGCAACAGAGAGAGAGGGGGATAGAGAATCCCAAGCAGGCTCTGCAGTGTCAGCGCAGAGCCTGATGCGGGGCTTGAACCCACGAACTGTGAGATCATGGCCTGAGCTGAAACCAAGAGTTTGATGCTTAATTGACTGAGCCATCAACACGCCCCTGGACTAGTTTATTTTTAATTATTTCAACCATGTAATTTTATTTAAAGTTTATTTATTTTGAGAGAGCATGCACAAGTGGGGAAGCGGGGGGTGGGGGGAGAAAGAGAGAGAGAGAGAGAGAGAGAGAGAGAGAGTCCCAAGCAGGCTCCATGTCCAACATTGGGGCTCAATCTCATGACTGATAGATTATGACCTGAGCTGATACCAGGAGTTGGGCGCTTAACAGACTTAGCCACCCAGGTGTGCTTCAGTCATGTAATTTTAAATGGTTTACAATGTTATGAAAATAAATAAATACCTTTTAAATAAAAATTATATAAATAGCCATAAAAATAAATATGGGCTAGAAGGGAAATTTGGAATATGGAGTGTAGGTGGCCTTGCTTTAAGGTTAGCACTTAAGTAGGAAACTGAAGGAAAATTAAGAAAGGAAGGTTATTATATTCTAGATAATATTTAATAAACCACTATTCTGAGAATAACTTGCAGATTTTCCATGAGCATTTAGTATACAATTCAGGTATAGCTTCTTCTGCATCAAAGCAAAATGAAATATTTTTAATAGGCTAATACATAAATTGTTTCTATTTGATTTTGCAATATATTATATTGATTTCCTTTTGTTGTTTTTTTAAAAGTTTTCTGGAGTGATATCAATTTAAAGACTTTTTTCATAGGCGTTTTGCATAAAATAATTGCTCAAAATATTTGAGAAAAATGTGTGTATAATCTACAGCAGTGATTCTCAAATTCAATGGGTATGGGAACTTGGTAAAAATACAAAAGCCCAGGCCCTTGTCCTTTTTAGGAAACTTAGTCATGTGTGTTCTCCAGGTGATTCCGAGACCCACCAAAATGTACTAACCACTGCCCTCCAGCACATTCCAGTGTGAGGGAGGCCACACTGAAGGAAAACAAAATAGGACTTAATTATGGTGCAGTTGTCAGCAGTGACCAAAAGGTGGCTCACTGGATCACAACACTGGTTAGTGAACCGAGTTCATTTGCATATCAAGGCATTTCTAGAGAAATAAGCAGTAAGTGGAAATAAATACTACAGTTATAGTTCTAGAATAATTCAAATGCCTCTCTTTTTAAATGTATTTGAATGTATGCCACTTCAAGAGAAACATATAGAAACTTCTTAAATCTGAAAACATTTCTTTAGACTATATGTTAGGCTGCATTTCTTCTGAAGAAAAATTCAGTTCTGCCAACATAAAGTGATCAAGAAAAGGCTCCATTCATTACACTGTGCTTGACTTCACCGAAAGGTCAGGAGATGATTCATTCTGCTCTGTTTTGGGCTTACTAGGGCAGATATCCTTAAAGGTTCACGCTGGGAATTACTTCAAAGATGAAAAGTCTGCCTCTTAGGCCGAGTTTTAATTATGGCCGATCAATTGCAGTGATTCTGGCTGCAAAGCTGGCTTGCTTTGAGTTTACTGTGGAGGAGCGGGAAGCACGATGTGTGGAACTGTACAGAGTGTTCCTTCTGGGTGACAGCTAAGCAAGGATTACAACTTCACTTAAATGTCCCCAGTCAAGGTGACACGTTCCAAAGCAGCCAGTGATTTCCCAGATCTGTGCTTATCAGTAGAGTTTAAATGCCCAGCTCAACCTGGAATTGTTCTTCGGGCTCACAATTTTCAAATAAAGGGCTCCAAATCAGCCCGAGGAGTATACTTCACTTATTCACTGATCATTGGGAAACATTTATTGAATGCCCACTCTGTGCCAGATAATGAGTAAGGCCTGAGAATTAAGACATAAAAGAGGGTCACCCGATGGCTCAGTTGGTTAAGTGTCTTACTGTTGATTTCAGCTTGGGGCATGATATCACCATTCGTGAGACTGAGTCCCTTGTCGGCTCTGTGCTGACAGTGCGGAGCCTGCTTGGGATTCTCTCTCTCCCTCTGTCTCTGCCCTTCCCCCACTCATTCCCTCTCTCTCTGTCTCTCAAAATAAATAAATCAACATTTTTTAAGAAAGACATAAAAGATATTGTTCCGACTTGGGGGTAGACCAGTGGTCAACTTGCTATAGTTGTGTGATACTCATTCCCCTGCAACTGATGGTTGGATGCCTGCTGTTTTCACTGCTACACCCTTGTTGTCCAGCACAATGCCTGGACGATGGCACGTACTTAATAAATATTTTCTCAATTATGTGGCTAATATGTTGATAGAAGTTATCATAGCTACTGAGAGCACAATGGATAATTACATAACTCAAATAAAGCAGAAAAACCTTTGGAGAACTTCCTTTGAGTTGGTTTCCTTTGACTGGATATGTTTACTATGAATGTGTACAGTTGGGGTTTTATAGTGGAACTGGCATTGCCTTGTCCACCTTCCCTCAGCACTCCTATGTTACAGGTAATTTCCCTGGAACACCTAAGACTCACCACCCAAGGGCTTTTCCTTTGACATATGCCCAATTGCTGCCAGAAGTCACCCCAAGAGTGGCTTTCAACCAGAGATTTCCAGGAGTTGGTGGATAAACACACCAGCTTCCTGACTTTACTGGTGAGATAACGGAAGTTTTTCTACACTCTCAGTTCCTTAGTGGGCTGGAGTGTCTCTAATTGCCCACAGTGGTAACTGCCTTCACGACATATCTTTTACTAGATGCTTCCCATTCTCTGTCCCCCATTGGTGGTTCCTGGCATCAACTCCCAAATAAAACACACTCACATCCTTGTCTTAGGGTCTGCATCTGGGAGAATTCAACCCAAGGATAAACATGAACTGTCCATGTTCAGATGGGTGAGAAGTGGGGAGAAGTGTTGGTGACATGTGCACAAACAACAAAGCATGAGGAAATGTGAGATTGTGAGGAGTTACAGTTGATGGGACATAGGGTGCAAGGCAGGAAGTGATGAGAACAGACCCTGTGTGCTAGTCAAAAAAATCTGCATTTGATTTGGAGGGCAGCAGGGATCCATTAAAATATATATATTTTAAGTTTATTCATTTATTTTGACAGAGAGAGCATGCATGTGAGTGGGGAGGGGCAGAGAGAGGGAGAGAGAGGGAATCCCAAGCAGGCTCCACACTGTCAGCTCAGAGCCTGACACAGAGCTCAGTTTCATGAACTGTGAGATCATGACCTCAGCTGAGATCAAGAGTTGGATGACTGACCAACTAAGCCACCCAAGCATCCCCACTAAAATATTTTTAAAAGGAGGGGAAGGGAGCATGTTAAGGCCTAGTTGTAAGATACTAGTGTATCTGCAAGTATGGATAAGGCTTCAAGAGTGAATGAAATAGCCCAGGACAAGTGAGTACTGCTTTTAGAAGCTGATAAAAATTACAAAATCTTCTACATAAAAATGCACAACAACAGGTGCACACAATTTGCTAAGGAATTTCCAGGTGTTCATTGACACCCTTCATAGCATAGCCATGGACCTCCTCAAGGTTTCCAGAAGAGTGGTTGGGAACTCCAGGTGCTGAGTGAGAAGACAAGAGGGTTAAGGAATTGAAGCCCTGAGAACAATAACAGTAAATAGAGACAGGAATAAAGAAGGTAGAATAAGAAGCTGTCACTGGGATGGGAAATGACTCAAAGCAGAATTGTATAGGGAAAAAAACACAAGATGCTCTTGGTTGAGCTACCTTTGAATAACAATAGATGACAGAAAGGATCACCCTCTAGTACTTCCTGTTGTTGTTGACTCAAATAGGAAGAAATAGTAATCATCAATCAGGAAATACTCCCTGGCAGAAGATACAAATCAAAAGCATCCAGGTGAAATGCAGTTAATAAATGTATTGCTTGGTTCTGACAATGTTAGTTGTTTAGTTTTCTTTCAGTTAGTCATCAACCCTTAAAAAAATGTTTATTTATTTATTTTGAGAGAGGGGGGCTGGGGGGGGGAGAGTGTGAGCAGGGGAGGGGCAGAGAGAGAGAGGGAGAGAGAGAATCCCAAGCAGGCTCTGCCCTGTCAACACAGAACCCTATAAAGGGCTTGAACTCACAAACCATGAATTCATGACCTGAACCAAAATCAAGAGTTAGACACTTAACCGACTGAGCCACCCAGGGGCCCCAGTCATCAACATTTAAAAATAAGTTTTGGGGTGCCTGGCTGGCTCAGTCGGTTAAGTTTCTGACTTCAGCCCAGGTCATGATCTCATGGTTCATGGGCTTGAACCTCATGTCAGAATCCTCACTGATGGCGCAGAACCTGCTTGGGAATCTCACCTTCTCCTCTCTCTCTGCCCCTCCCTCACTCATGCTTTCTCACTCTCTCAAAATAAACTTTAAAAATAAAATAAATTCTAGATTTCTTGAAAAAAAAAAAAAAAACAAAGAGAGGAGGGAGCCAAGATGGCGGAGCAGCATGGAAGTTCTCTGCTTCTCTCATCCCTGAAATGCAGCTACATCAGCACCAAACCATTTTGTATACCTAGAAAATTGATCTGAGGATTAACACAACAATCTGTATAACTTGAGCCATAGAACTTGGCAGTACATGGTGCGGAGAGGTGAACTGGGGAAGAGAGAAGCCATGGAGGGTAGGGAGCTGTTTTTGCAGAGAGAGGACAGAGAAAGGGAGGGACAGGCTGGCACTTTGGGAAAGTACAGGAAAAGCACTGCCCCCAAAAGTAGAGAGAAAGAGAAAGAGTGGGAACACTCACAAGAGACTGAAGAAAACTGTTCCCCAAAACCATTGACAAGGAGAGAGGAGAGGGTTTCAATACCATTAGGGTTCTATAAGCAGGGGAGTGCAGAGTTGGAATTCCATAGCTCAATACCTGGTGGTGCTCTGGTGGGGAGGAAGGGTGAATCCTCAGGAGCAGGCAGCAATGTCTGGGGTCCGGCGGTGGGGGGGGGGGGCGCGGGGGGGGTCCATGGGCCACACAGGGAAAAGTGCTTCCCCTGCTTGGAGGGCATTGGGTAGAGGCCATACAGTCTCTCCACAGGCAAAGATCCTGATGGACTCTGGAGAACAGCCATGTTGGCTGGTATTGGACCAAAGACACCAGAGTGCAGTGAAACCTGGCACCAGCTGTGTGTTGTGATTTGCCATAATCTCTGAATCTTGGCCACTGTGCAATCCCACAGACATTTATTGGAGCAAGTCAGCACCCAGCCACAATCTCTGAAGCTCTGCTGCAGCGTGATCACATGAATATTCTTTGGGGCAAGCCAGCACCTGGCCATTGCTCAGCGCGACTCTCCCCCAGAGAGGGAGACAGGGCTGGAGTGAGTTCCAGCTGCAAGGCTCTCAGAAGTGAGGGGTTTGGAAACACAGCCCCATCTGAGATTAAATTTGGGAGGGAAGTGCCACCTGGCAGGTTGATGGCTTGGACAGGGACAGTGTAAAAGGGGACAGCATAGAAGCAGGGAGTGGACAGAAGCCAGAAACAAAGGAGGGCTGCTTGATTGTGGGTCAGTGAGAGTGCAGAGTTCCTGTGCCAGAAACGAGGAAGCTGCATGTGCCATTTTCACCTCTCCCGTGTGCATGTGCATATAACATGCGTGTGCCACACCAATCACCCCAGTAAGCTAAGCGGCACCACCTAGTGGAGGACAGAGCCATTACACCAAGCCCCACCCAACTGTGCCCTCCTAGCACATGCCCTAGGGGACCACCACAAGTCTCTTTGCCTGCTTAGTGTACAAACTATAGGGTGCTTCATAGTTTGAGTTTAGGGGATACTGGGTGTAACTTCATTCAGGTTTCATTCTGCTTGCTAGTTCATCTATTTTTTTTTTCTTTTTCTCCTTTTCTTTTTCTTGGATACAGAAAGAGAAAATTTTAATGGACAACTAATCTTTGACAAAGCAGGAAATAATATCCAATGGAATAAAGACAATCTCTTCAGCAAATGATGTTGGGAAAACTGGACAGCAACATGCAGAAGAATGAACCTGGACCACTTTCTTACACCATAGACAAAAATAAACTCAAAATGGATGAAAGACCTAAATGTAAGACAGAAAGCCATCAAAATCCTAGAGGAGAAAGCAGGCACAAACCTCTTTGACTTTAGCTGCAGTAACTTCTTACTCAACATGTCTCTGGAGGCAAGGGAAACAAAAGCAAAAATGAACTATTGGGACCTCATCAAGATAAAAAGCTTCCACACGGTGAAGGAAACAATCAGCAAAACTAAAAAGCAACCAATGGAATGGGAGAAGATATTTGCAAACTAAATATCAGATAAAGGGTTAGTATCCAAAATCTACAAATAACTTGTCAAACTCAACACCCAAAAAACAAATAACCCAGTGAAGAAATGGGCAAAAGACATGAATAGACACTCTTCCAAAGAAGACATCCAGATGGCTAACAGACACATGAAAAAATGCTCAACATCACGCATCATCAGGGAAATACAAATTAAAACCACAATGAGATACCACCTCATACCAGTCAGAATGGCTAAAATTAACAACTCAGGCAACAACAGATATTGGCAAGGATGGAGAGAAAAGGGAACCCTTTTGCACTGCTGGTGGGAATGCAAACTGGTGAAGCCTCTCTGGAAAATAGTATGGAAGCGCCTCAAAATATTAAAAATAGAACTCTACGACCCAGCAATTGCAATACTAGGTATTTATCCAAAGGATACAGGTGTGCTGTTTTGAAGGGGCACATGCACCCTAATGCTTATAGCAACACTATTGACAATAGCCAAAGTATGGAAAGAACCCAAATGTCCATTAACGATGAATGGACAAGAATTGGTTTATATACACAATGGAATATTTCTCAGCAGTCAAAAAAGAAGGAACTCTTGCCATTTGCAACAATATGGTGGAACTAGAGTGTATTATGCTAAGCTAAATTAGTAACAGCATGACAAATATTACATGACTTCACTCATATATGGAATTTAAGATACAAAACAGATGAACAGAAAGGAAGGGAAGCAAAAATAATATAAAAACAGGGAGAGGGACAAAACATAAGAGACTCATAAATATAGAGGACAAACTGAGGGTTGCTGAAGGAGTTGTGGGTGAGGGGAAGGGCTAAATGGGCAAGGAACATTAAGGAGGATAAACACTGGTGTTATATGTAGAGGATGAATCACTGGATTCTATTCCTGAAATTATTATTGCAGTATATGCTAACTAAGTTGCATGTAAATTAAAAATAAATAAATAAATATAAGGTGCATTTAGAAGACTGAAAAAAAATCAAAACATCTAGGCCAGTGTGTGTGTGTGTGTGTGTGTCTGTGTGTTGTATGAAAATCCTGGTTGTCAGGTGTACAATATCAAAAGGGTCCCAGTACACTATCTTTAAATTATTGTGCTTTGATCCCAAAATTCAGAGATCTATTCTCTCCTGAGAAGCCATTAGTCATTCACAGGTTGGGTTAATTTTTCAAGGAATAATGCAATCATTCATAACTTTTGAGAGTGGAACAAAGGAGAGCTTGAACACTAAAGGAAAATGAAAAGGGAATGGTGACAGAATACAGTAACAGAAGGCAAAAAGGAAGTTTTCCCAGATGAACAAAAGAAAGAGGAATGTGGTGGATGCTTTTAGATCACCACTACAAGGCTGGTGTACTCATGGGCCAGTGCAACCCATATTTCAGCTTCTCTAATAACTATTGGTTGTTTACGGTTCATGACTGCATAGAACTGCCCTTAGTCAATGAGAGTTGCCTTTTACGATAGGTTATAAATCTTTCTTCTTGGAAGAAAAGGACATCCTACAGCCAACAACTGATAGACACAGAGGTACAAAAGACCAAGTGATAGTGATACAACTCATTCTCCTGAACTCCCAGTGGGATCAGAGACTAGATTCCAGCTGAGACCATGCCCTTGCCTTACATTTTCCCCTGTTCTAATCATTTTCTCCTGAGAATTCTTCCTCAGTGAATTACCTACTCCTGAATCCGTGTCTCAGGCTCAGAATTTTAGGGAATTGTGACTATCATAACATACAAAGACTAACAAAACCTTTGTTACTACTTGTCTCCTTAACAGAGAATATCAAAATATCAACCTGTAAGGGTGCAATCGGATTTTGCAAAACTAGATCAGGGTACAATGATATAGTCATGGCACTTAATGATTTGTATATTACAATTAAACTCAGAATTCAATTTGTAGTTCTCTTTAGAGACAACGGTATGCTATCCTAGAAGTGTGGATATTTCCACATTGGAGGTGAGACATTACTAACTTTCATTCCAATGATAAACATTGTCAGTCACCACAGGCTTTTGAGGAGCTTCCTGTGAACGATGACAGGAAAGGTGGTTTCTGTTGGTTTGTGCTAGGCATATGGGTTTCACTGCTAGAACAAAGCCAAGGAATGTGGACTCCTTATTTCACTGCTGGAACAAAGCCAAGGACTGTTGATCTGTAGGTTGGCCTACAGATCATGTGGATCCTCAATTAGCCAGTAGATGAGAAAAATGAAGTTGAGATGGAAAAGGCTACAAGATCATATCTTTCAACAGTAAGGACAGTCTTCCTGCCCTTGTGCAAACATGTTAGCAGCGGCCTCATTATCTTCCCTTCTAGTGCTTTCAAGTCTCCTCCTACTTCTATTTCCATGTCCACTTACTCTTCAGACCACATAACACTGAAAGCAATGTTACATCTTGCATTTAAAGAGGATGACATAAATCAGGGTTGAAAACTAAGTAATATCAATATTTTGACCAAATAAATACTAGGATTACTTTGTTCCAGCTTCCGTTTCTTATATACTTGCATATCTGGGATAGACACCCACACGCCCATGCCTGCTGATTATTCACTTATTCAATTCTCTTCTCCAAGTTGGTTTAATAAGGTATACTCCCATTTGAGGAAGGAAGTAGTTGGGCCCCCGATAGTATGTCATCACATTCACAGCAGAAGGAAAAGAAAAAGGAAGCCAGCTATTGTCCAGTTGGGGTTGTTGGACAGCAAATGCTCAGGCATGTCCACAGAAGGTTTTTCAAGTTGTCAGGAATAATGTAGAACCTTTTTTGAAATGTATCAATATTCTGTCACAGGATATAGGTTCATCTCAAACTAAAAACATTATGTTGGACAGTCATATATGGAAAACAAATGTTCATTGATTTGCTCTCTTGCCCATTTCAGGTTGCTACCCCAATCTAGGTAACACTATCCTCCTTACTTATCTGACTTATTTGTTTGTTTATTGTTTGTCCTCTCCCCATACCCTCCTTTACCCCACAAGCTTGCAAACACCATAATATCAGGGGTATTGTCTATTTTGCTCACCTTCTGTCCCTAGCAACTAACTGATTCCTGGTATATTACATGTGCTTACTAAATATTTGCCAAACGCATACTCACAGGATAATGGCAACTTCAGACATATGAATTGTAAATAGGAAAAAATGTGGGGTGCGAAAATACCAATAAATAAAGTAAGGATCTTGACAAACAGTTCCAATATTTAAGAAACATCTTTATGACATTTTCTAACTGTTTAGGTGATGCCTTCTATCTGCTGAATCTTCAAGGAACTTCTTTGAAGGGTTATTTTAGTACAAAAAAAACATACTGATTTATTTTTCTTAATAAGGTGTTCACTCTTGTGACCAAGCAGAACGTATAATGTACACATCATGCGGTTAGTCATAGAGAGTAGGAAGAAAATACGAAATGCCTGACACATAGTTAATATTTGATTGTTAACTGACGTAGTTGTTATTGTTACTATCTTTGATCTTCAAAAGCTTAACATTTTCTAGGGGAGACAAGTCAAGCATGGGAAATGTGTAAATGATCGTGAAATTTGGTAGAGGGTAATACTCTAAATCAATAGGACCGATGAGTGTAGCAGGTACAAGCAGGGGCTGGGGAGTAGGAGAGAATTTTAACTGTGCCCTGTGAAGTAGGTGGGGTGGAAAAGAAAGAAATTAGGTGCGCTGAGGTTTCTTCAAAAGCACTTTTCTACAAGGGCACCTGGGTGGCTCAGTTGGTCAAGCATCTGACTTCCACTCAATCATGATCTTGCAGTTTGTGATTTCAAGCCCCGCATTGGGCTCTGTGCTGACAGCTTAGAGCCTAGAGCCTGCCTTAGATTCTGTGTCTCCCTCTCTCTCTGCCTCACTACCGCTTGCGCTGTGTCTCTCTCTGTCTCTCAAAAATGAATAAATGTTAAAAAAAATTTAAAAAGCCCACTTTTCTGCAAAAGTCTTCCTGTGCTTGTAATTTAGTTTGCTGAGTACAATTCACCAATATATTGCCACTGATGGGAGTCATATTCTCATTTCAAGGCAGCTAGCAGCCACTTTGTAGTGGATAGGGAGGAAGTGTTTTGGTTTGTTTTAATGCTTATTTCTGAGAGAGAGAGAGAAAGCACGTGTGTGGGGAGGGGCAGAGAGAGAGAGAGAGGGAGACACAGAACCTGAAGCAGGCTCCAGGCTCCAAGCTGTCAGCACAGAGTCTGACGTGGGGCTCAAAATCACAAACTGTGAGATCATGACCTCAGCCGAAGTTGGACGTTTAACCGACTGAGCCACCCAGGCGCCCTGGAAAGTACTGTTTTGATACCAGGGTCTTTTCTGCTCTCCAGAAAAAGAAAAAAGACAGTAAAGGAGCTTCACCTAAATGGAGAATTTCTTTATGGAAGACAAGCATTGGAATAATTTCCGTAATTAAGAACCCATAATAAACAACTGTGAGATACCCTTACTCTGCTGAATGATCTATCTAGACCTATCATGTGGTCCATGGACCAGCAGCATCAGCAACACCCTATGGGCTGTTAGACATGCAGGTTCTGAGGCTCCACCCCAGACTTGGTGAGTCAGAATCTCAGTTTAAGAGTTACTGTTGTATAACACACTCCTGCTCTTAAGAGGTTAATATTTGGAGAGAAATAAAGCACAAACCCATTGAATGAGCAAAATGATGAACACACAAATTTCAGGTGATTCCAGAATAACCAAGAGTTTGACATCAAACCTATCTGGACATTAAAACTGTATGCCAACTCAGAGAAAACTTCATTAAGACAGCTGTTGTTTGTTTGCTTAATACGCCCTACTGTTTGGGAGAAGTACACTATCTCTTTCTGGCAACTTTTGGTACTCACTCCATCCACACTGTTCTCATGTTGTAATCAAAGAAAGTCTTTTATCTTACATGAGTCGGCCCCTAGCCCTATTCATTACACTCCTTGGGAGGAGCCTGTCTTTGGAGGATATTCATTGATTATGAAGAAAAGTGCCAGATCCTTGTTGGTGGCTTCTGCTTCCTTTATTAACATTGTCCTCAATCCAAGTTACCATACCCTGTCCCTGCCCCAGCACTTATACCCACATTTGAGAACACAAAGTGTTGAACTGTCAAAGGAGACTCACAGTGATAGATCCTACCTAATCCAAAACTTACTAATAATTCAAAGGAAGCAGGTGTCACTGGTGAAACATTCATTTCTTGGAGGAATCTGAAATATTGAGATACAGATCCACAAAAAACTATGTTTGTCCCTCATTTCACTGAATTTTTGTTTCATATTTAACAGAGCAATATATATGGAGATATTACTCACACAAAGAGACCCATTTTCATTTTAGAAAAGCCCATTTTATATTCTGCTAATTATGGTCTATGGTACAACGTTCCATTCTTCAGTCATTCATGACCTATAAATCCACAAATTTCAGTTTTGTGAACAATAAGTAACCGAGAGAGACCAGGTATATCCCATGGGGGGAAAAATCATAGGTAAGATCTCCATGGTATTGTTCTACCAACAAACATTTGTATGTTTACCAGGAGGTCTTGTCTCCAAGTCCTTACCACATTTACATGAAGATTTGACTGAATTCATTACTTCCAGGTATCTCTCCTAAGAAGGGAATGGGTTACTGGCCTGCTGCTGTTTCCTGTCCATTAAAAAAGCTGCTTGAACTCCTGTATTTTCCATTTATCACAGTCAGATTTGTCAGTAATCTAACCTACAAATCAGCAAGCTGTCCTCAACTCCATCATCTCCTTCTTCATCCACATCCAATAAATAACTATGGCCCACATCCTATATCACTCTTGAATCCATTTTTCTTTTTTTCACTGTCACTGTCATTCAATTCTTCATAATTTCTTAGCTAAATATTGTAATCTCTTGCTTCTCTGTCCACCTCTAATCTCTTCCCCTTCAAATTTACTGTCAATATGTTTTTTGAACTGGTCTTTCTAAAATATACACCTGATAAACTGTTCAATAGCTTCAGTGATTCCTGTATGACTAGCTATTGCTGCATGATAAACCACCAAAAACTAAGGGGCTGAACACAACAATTTGTTTGTATATATCATGAGGCCAACGATGAGCTGATCTCAGCTGGGCTTTCTCACACCTCTGTGTGTCAGTGGGGCATGCTGCTCTAGGCTAGCTTGACTGAGGTAGCTTAGTTGGAGCACCTTCATTCCATCTGTCTCTCAATCTCCTCCTGATACCCAAAGACTGACCTGAGCATCTCCTTATGACAACAGTAACATCACAAAAGCACAAACTCCCTTATGCAAATCCATTCCACACCGCTACTTGCATTATGACTAGTATTTTCTCAGCATTAACAGATGTGACAGGTGACTGCCCCCATAAAGTCATGTGAAAAAGTATATATATTTTTGTATATTGGGGCCAACAATGTGAGCTACCATATCTTCTAATTGCCAAATGCTAAAACCTAGGTGTGATGGTTATGTAGCCACTGCACATGAAAACTATGTCATTTCCATATTTTCCTCCCAGATAGTTGGCTATTGCTTCCTCAAAGCTGCTTCTCTCTCTATGTCTATATGTCTATTTTTTTGAGAGAGAGAGAGAGAGAGAGCGCAAGTGTGAGGGGCAAGGTGGGGAGAGAATCTTAAGCAGGCTCCACACCCAGTATGGAGCCCATATGTCTAATACTTAATACACAGTTGTGTAATATATTTGCATTGCAGTCTCCTCAACAATCCTAGGAACTTTTTGAGAACATTAGTATGTTTCATTTATCTTCATATCCCCAGACTCTAGTATGGGACTAGGCTCTGAAGTTGCTTAATGAATCTTTTTTGAGTTGAATTGAGTAGAAGTGAAAATACATTGCCTAGAGTTGAAACACAGTTCATGTTTTACACAATGTTTCTAGCATTTCTGAGAAATTCAGCCAGGTGTCTGAGTTGCTGATGAGATTAGTGGGGAGCAATCCTCAGACTCTGGGAGGTTAACATATAAAAGGAAAGCAGATTCTCAGGTCCTAGAGAAATTTGGAAATCAGACTGTCTGCAATGATAAGGAACAACAGGAGATTCAACAGTAGCAACTGGGGTGGAAATTGGAAATCTGGCCCCAAGAAAAAATTGCAGAGGCCCAGTACCATCTAGAGTTAGAGCAGGAAGGATTTGATTCTAGGCACCAGAGACTTGTGAACACTTTAAATCTCTCTTTCTGAGGTCAAAATTGGTTCTAAAGGACTGACAGTGGGGTCAAATGACCCTATTTCTGAGAAGAAAAGGCAAGTGGAGAAGACAAACTGGTCATTTTCTGGCAATTCTTAGAGCTGTGATATTTATTAACCTTGTCATCAACAATAACATATGGTCTAGTGCCAGGAAATAAGATCAGAATCACAAAGTAATAAAGATGTTTGACTGGATGCTGAATGAATGTCTTGTTGGCCTAGGGGTGAAATATGATATACATGGCATAGTGTGCCAATTCAATTTCAGAGAAAAGGAAAAATACAACTTATAATAAAAGATTATTTTTCTGCACACACACACACACACACACACACACACACTCCTCAAAAGAATTTTGATAAGATAACATATGGTAATATGGCCAGTCAGGCTTCCTAAATAGTATGTGCAAAAAGAGAAAAGAAATCAAAGGGCTTATCAAACATCCTTTAAAGAGTCTAAGTCAGTATCCTAAAAATATAAAAATGGAGGAAAAGAAGTCTCAGTAGAAGGAAAGTGCCAATGTTGATCATTTCTCATAACTAAAATCACAAAACAAATATTACAGTTTTATTTATAAAATATATCTGTTACAATATTTAACCAGTTCTATCCTATTTTTTTAGTGCATTTCTAGTTGCATTTTTACTTCCTAAGACATAATAAGAAGCTTGCTGCTTTATTAGAATGAATTAATATATTGAGATTATTAAAAAATCATTAAATCCTTTCTGTGAGAAAGTAGTTTTATAAGGGACAAGAGAAATAATTCACAGCTATTTTATAACTGTAAGGTTGTAAACATTGTTCTATATGCTTTAGTAATTTTGTTTCCTCTTAAAGAGCCTTATTTTGTTGAGAAAATCTAAAATGCTTTTTGAAATTAATTCACTTTTATAAATAAAATAATTATGTTTCAAAATGTGTGACTCCCCAGAAAATGTGGCTCTACTGTTTATTATACATGCAAAAAAAAAAAAAAAACCCTGTAAAATGTCCTATACAAAAAAATTAAAATTGGGTCTTTCTTTGAGAGCACTTATGGTCTAGCACCAACTATAATGTAAGTATAGGAATTGACATATTCCATGGGGAAAAGCAAAATGTGATACAGATTAAGATCTATGCAATTTCAGAAAAGTAAAATATTTCTTTTAGCATTGGTGTCAGGGTTGATTTCATGGGATGAAGGAAAATTACACTGAGACTTAGAGACTGGGTTAGATGTGGACATGAAGCAAACACTTCATTCAAAGATAAGAGAATATATATGCAGTTCTGTCCACTGAAAGGAGCTAAAAGCAATGACAACCAACTAGCAATGAGCACACCTAGTGCCCCGATCTTGGTTTCTAAACACGATCCTTCAATGAAAGGAATCAGGGTTCCTTATAAAAGTGATTGATACCAAGGCCAACACAGGGAAAATATAAGACTCCTGGGGAGCAAGCCCAAGTCCTTAGAATATCTTGTAGTGTAAGAAAATAAGGAAGTACTTGATAAAGGATGAGTCATCTTAAAAGGGCATAGGAGCCACCTGGATGAGCAACCAAAGGCCAAAGCCAAAAGTATCTATGATAATATTGCATAACTCATAAAAAAATCCATGAGTCCATGCTAAATAAATATTTAAATATATAAATAAGTGCAGGAGCACAGATAACTTTGTCTTATAATATAATTATAATTAATACTATGATATTATCAAATATTAATATATAGTATAAATGTACTATTAATATATAACATTTATATGTGATATCATTAAATATATTAACATAATTTAATAATATTATAATTAATAAATGCAGAAGAAATGAGGGAAATACAAAGTTACCATTAGGCAAACATCATTGGTAATAATTGCTAGAGGCATAACCCACCAACAGATGCTAAAATTAATGGGTGAATGTTTGAGGAGAAATAGGATTTTTACATAGTCTCAATGTATCTCTTCCAAGGCAGTCATTAATTAAAAGAGTAGAAAATAGTAACTTTTTAGTAGAGAACAATTTTAACAGACACATCTTGTACACAAAGATTTACAATAACAATGTTTAATGCAAAAATATGAGGAGAAAACACTCCAAATGCCCAAAGACAGCGAAGGCATAAATAGATCAACCTCCCAAAATATTATACAGCAATCCCATGGATGAATCTTAGGGACCCAAGTCTCAGAAGACCACATAGAACATGATACTCAGTCTAAGAACAATTAAACTAATCAATATGTGGTTTAAACATATAAACATTTTTTATAAATCTATATAAATGTTTGAAATTTATGTAAATTATCAACACAGAATTCAGGATGGGGGTTCCTTTCAGGGAGGAGGATGGCAGGGGAAGAAGCACATGGGTGGATGCAAATGTTTGTTAATTTCTCGTTTTTGACTTGAGTGAAGGAGCCAAGACTGTCCATTATATCATCTGAAACTAAGTGAATAATGAATAGATGAGTGAATTAAAGAGGGCTGTGTATAGACTAGTGATAGCATATCAAGAATTATGATTATGCTAAATCCCATCCTGAGTACCTGAGGTCAAATTAAATAAAAAGCTGATGAGTACAGGGTGGGAAAATATTCCCAAGTTTACCGTTAATAACACCATTACACACATTTACCAAAATTTATTAGCAAATGTCTTTTTCTTCAATATTTATTTAAACATTCCTAACAGACTGTCCCTAAGCATTGAATTAAGTAACAGAGAAGTTCTGACACTTAGTATATTTGTTTTTTGTTTTTGTTTTTGTTTTTGATTTTTTGTTTTTTTGTTTTTAGCTTTTAGATGATATTATCATGGCCTTCTACTAAATTGTTATGATAGATAGATAGATAGATAGATAATAGATCAATCGATCTTACTCTGCTTTGCTTGATGGGCTTTTCCCCCTTTTATTCTGAAACCTAAAAAGCAGTATTGGGTTCACCATTATTGTCCACTCCCTGCCTCTCCTTCTATCTCCTGATGATCATCGATTGTTGATATTTGAAATATTTTAAAGAGAAAAATAAACAGCTCCTCTATAAAAAGAAGAGCTACAGCCACAGCGTCTTTGAACTGGAAGGGATCCTGGATCCTTTAGTCTAACCTTCTCATTTCACAGGTGCGAAGGAAGAGGCCCTTCAGGGCCACGTGATTTGCTTGTGTGCACACAGCTGTTGGAGGCAGAGTCAAGATTAGAAACACATCCCAAGAAATCTTTCCTTGGCACCATTCTCAGAAAAATGCAGAATTCATTCCTAGATGAAACTGGAAACTTTAACCAGAGCATTCTCAATGATGGACAGAGGGGAATACAACTTGAGAAGAAGTGACTTTCTCAAGACCAAGCAGTTAGCTAATAGAAGAGTTGGAAACATGGTTTTCCTCGCTAGGCGGTAACAACAATTACCTCCATCTTCCACTCTTCTCTAGGAATGTCTCAGTGGCATTGAGATCCTTTCATTAGTGCCTACCCTCTATTTTGTTTGAGCCCCATTTGAATTTGCAGTGTGGTTCTGCAACCAATCACCATCCTTCATCCACTTAGCTTCTCCCCTTCTGACTTCTTCCTTTTCAGTCAAAACCAATTTTATGGGGCTAACCACTGTGCTTTATGAAACCCATAGTAAAGTAAAAAATGAAAGAGGGAGGGAAGGGGAGGGAAAGAGGAAGGAAGAGGGAAGAATCAATCTCTGGTAAAAATGGGGCCTTTGGAGAAGCTAGACAAGAGGCAGGAAAATTGGTTTGGTAGGTACAATTTTAATCCAAAAGACTCCATCCTGGCCCCCATCAGTGGTATAGATAGAAACTACAGAACTTAATACCTCATAGATGAAATGGATGAAGGAATGCAGATACCTAGGCCCTGCTACTTGAACTGTAGCCCCTGGATTAGCATTCACAGATCTGGTAGCTTGGTAGAGATGTAAACCCTTGGGCCCAGTCCAGACCTCCTGAATCAGAAACTGCGTTTTCACAACATTAAGATTAGAGAAGCACAGCCATGGGATGACTCTCAGCGTTCTGGTTTGGGTGACATGATGCATGGTGGTGTCATTTGCAGGATAGGGGCAGGTCTAAGGCAGGAGGATAGGCTGGAGGAACAAGCATGGCTAGCATTGAAATGAGACTATGACATGGCAGGAAGGCTTTTATCTGGGCTGATGACAATAGGAACATGAGGCTTAGTGGAATTATCAACCACATTTTTACCTGGAATGCTGAAATGAGATGTGCACCTGTCTTCTCATTTGTAGCAATTACGTGGTGAACTGTGTGGATGCTCCCATCCTTCACCAGAAGCCTTTGTTAAATTTCAAGAATAACACTGGAGATTACTTGTTTTCTATCTCAGCCACAGTTGTCCCTGAGTATTGTCTAAATAAGGCCCAAGTGAGAATGGAAAAGACCAGGGTTGGCACGCGTGCCTACTCCAGTGAAGGTATTTTGCCCTGAGCCTGCTCTCACCTCTTTATACAGTGTCCCCAGAACCATGGCCGAATACTCCTATGTGAAGTCCACCAAACTCGTGCTCAAGGGAACCAAGGCTAAGAGTAAGAAGAAAAAGAGCAGAGAGAAGAGAAAAAGAGAAGAAGATGAAGAAACTCAGCTTGACATTGTTGGAATCTGGTGGACAGTAACAAATTTTGGTGAAATTTCAGGAACCATAGCAATTGAAATGGATAAAGGAACCTATATACACGCACTTGACAATGGACTTTTTACACTGGGAGCTCCACATAAAGAAGTTGATGAGGGCCCTAGTCCTCCAGAGCAGTTTACAGCTGTCAAATTGTCTGATTCCAGAATTGCCCTGAAATCTGGCTATGGAAAATACCTTGGTATTAATTCAGATGGACTTGTTGTGGGGCATTCGGATGCAATTGGACCAAGAGAACAGTGGGAACCAGTCTTCCAAGATGGGAAAATGGCCCTATTGGCCTCAAATAGCTGTTTTATTAGATGCAACGAAGCAGGCAGTATAGAATCGAAAAGTAAAACAGCAGGAGAAGAAGAAATGATAAAGATTAGATCCTGTGCTGAAAGAGAAACTAAGAAAAAAGATGATATGCCAGAAGAAGACAAAGGAAATGTTAAACAGTGTGAAATCAATTATGTAAAGAAATTTCAGAGCTTCCAAGTCCACAAACTTAAAATAAGTAAAGAAGACAGTAAAATTCTCAAAAAGGCCCAGAAGGATGGATTTTTGCATGAAACACTTCTGGACAGGAGAGCCAAATTGAAGGCTGATAGATACTGCAAATGACCAGAATTTTTGTTTCTGTCTCCTCCTATTGTTTTTTTCTGAATAAAATAATCAATGGAAAAAAAAAAAAAGACCAGGGTTATGAAAGTCTTCAGGCTTTAGCAGATCTAGGCCAAGGTGAAGGTTGTGAGGACCCATGGCTCTGGATGTCAAAGATGAGTTTTCAGGTTAGTAGCTTGGAGCCCTGACCACACTAGAGAATCAACGTTATTGTTTTGTTTTTCTGAATACATGAGATCCTATCATCCATGCAACTATATTAATTTGAAACATGTTCTTTCCAAAACCCAACTAAAACAGCTTAGAATTAACTAACTTTCCTACATTGCTATTTTCTATTTCTGTTTTTCTTTTTGGTCATGTTCCTGGGAGATTTTCTAACCTTCCAGTATGTTTTTATAATTTGGCAGTCATAATTTTTTAAGTTCCCAAGGTCTCCTTTCTTTGCCCTGCCTGTTTCTTTTTCATAGTATTTATTCTACCATGAATGTACATTTTCATCTTCATCTAAGGGTGTGATATTTTTCATTTTAAGTTTTTTTTCTATTTCCCTCGCTTTATCTCTCCACTCTGGGTCCCCCTTTTTTTTCTATATATCTTTTCAGCTCCCCCCACCCCGCTTTTCCCTTTCATCTTAGAGTGTTTCTTCAAATATCATTAACTTTTATTGAAGAGAGGCATTAAGAAGTAGTGTGTGGGTGGGGCTTTTGAAATGCCCCATTGCAGGTCTTGAATTATGGCCCACTGTTTTTTAACCTGAGCCTTTCATGTCTCCTTCTGATGTATTGGTGCCTCCAAATCCAGAACCTTCAGTGTTGCACAGAGTGGATCAGCTTCCTTCTTGCTACTCTGCCCTCCCGCCTACCTGAGTCAGCTGTCTCTTCACTGACCCTCTCTCCTCCAAGTAGCAGGTGAGATTACTCACCTGAGAATATCTCCTCTCCTGGTCTCTATTCTTACAGGTTTAGGGTTTTTAAAAAAAATTTCTATACTTTATCTTAGTGAAGTTTCAGGAAGTGGAGGAGAGAAATGCATATGATCATGTTAAAATCAGAAGTTCTGGACTTTAATTAAAAAAAGCAAATGTAGAGAAGACATTGAAATAAATGAGGCTTATTGCCTCAAGGAGGGAAGAGTAGAGTGTGACAGCTCTTACCCTGGGGCTAATGAAATTCCACTTAAGATATAATTGTCTATGTCTGTATGTTACAAGTCATATTTATATTTTAAACCTGTTTGTATATATTTTTATAACTTTCATTATGAGAGTAAAAATCCTAGTTTATAGGGCACCTGGGTGGCTCAGTTGGCTAAGTGTCTGATTTCAGCTCAGGTCATGATCTCACAGTTCGTGAGTTTGGGCACCGCATCAGGCTCTGTGCTAACAGCTCAGAGCCCGGAGCCTATTTGGGATTCTGTGTCTCCCTCTTTTTCTGCCCCTCCCCCACTCGCACTCTGTCTGTCTCTCAAAAATAAATAAACATTTTTAAAAAAATCTTAGTTCCAACAGATAGTTAAGGAATGCTGGCATCTTGGTAATACAGTTGCAAGAGAGACAGAGGAGAAATGGAAATCCAAATTACAGGGAGCACCAAGTTCAAGTGTGTTTCAAGCCACCATTTCCATTTGGAGGACTTCATGCAGGTGAGTGGGACATCACATTGTGAGATGTGCTATTTGCTATTCAGCAAATAGCATTATACATAATGGTCTGTGAACTAGCAAGGGCCTTTGGTTCTAGGGATCAGGCCTGACATAACCAGATCCTAATCTTACAACAGGTCACTTGGCAGTCTGGGACTGAAGGAGGGAGGCACAAGACACAAATACATAAGGCTGAGGTTTAGGGAAACTGGCTAGAAGAACCTGGTGCCGTGGGCTGGGACACCATAGAATGGGTGCTGGCAGAATTAGGGCAGGGGCATTGGAGTGGCTGTGACTTGGAGGTTTCACTCCCTCTAGTACTCCCTCAATTCCAACCTCTCCCCAGAGTTCTCTTACCAGGTGTATCAGCTTTCTCACTTCCATCAATGAGGTGAAGTATGACATGCTTTCAGTTCCTTTCTTGAATCTTTCTTTCAGGTACAAGACATCAATGACTCCAGTTCTGAGGATTCCAAGATAAGACTTTTTTATTGAGCATATGGGGTGCTAGAAACTAGCTCTCAAAATATAAGGACCCTTGAAACATGTAGAGAGATTATCATAGCTTGATGTTAAGGAAAATACAACTCTAACCACACAGCTAAAGCTGTAGCTTATTACTATTACTGTATTGCCAGCCAATCTAAATCATCCTCCGCTTTCAAATGATCGCTGGTTTTGAGTCAGAGACTAATTACCTCTTGGTAATTAGTATGTTTCTGGACCTCCAAAGACCTAAAGTCCAGTCCTTCCAAAACATAATAATGTTGTCTATGGCTTTCTAGCTGACACCTCTGCCATGTCTGACATTTTAACTACTCACATCCCACACTTGATAGTTTAAATTGGCTTCCTCTCCAAGAAGAACAATGGTCCCCATACAAAATTTCATTCAGAAAGTTTTATTTCAGTAAATTAGTGTTTCTTTTTAATATTTAGATTTTTTAAGTTATGCAAAAAAAGCCAAAAGCAAACCTAATGTAAAGCATGTGACATCATGGCCATTTAGAAACCATACATTGTAGAAGAGGTAAGACATAACTGTTGAGCCAAACACAGGCTCAATCACATGCCACACCGAGAAGAGACTTTGGGTCCTGGGATGGAGGAAAGCAGCAGGGGCAGGATATAATAAAGTTCCTCTCAGTATTACATCACAGTTACTCCAGAGCAGCAAGGTCTTCTTGTGAGTTTATATTAAGGAGGGGAAAAAATCAATATAATCAAGGAAAGTGGTAACATATTATGCCCCTGGTAAAAAGCCAATTGCTTTGAATATGGTCTCCATGAAGAGTACATCTTGTGAATCATGATTACTACCATGTACTGGTAGTTTATATTTGCCATTTATAATCCTTAAATCACACCAGAGCATATGGACCACATTATTCCTTTTATATAAATGAAAATAAAAATTTATTAAAAGCTAAGTAAATGGCCCAAGGGAATCCATAATAAGTGGTAGAGTCAAAATTTGACCTCAAATTGTGACTCCAACTCCAGAGTTTACTTTCTAGCCATGAGCCACATTGCCTCTTTGAAGGATAACATGATGGCAGCTAATTGCATGAGCAACCATCTACCATCAACTCTTCTCTGAAAGATGCCTGAGATTTGCTTTCCTTTTCTTACTGCTCATTTATGTTAATATCAAACCCTGCCCTGTTCAGATAGGGATAACTACCAGTGCCACCCAAAAGTATTAAGAGTTTTGTTATGATTTTCCCTAAATGGAAAAAAAGGAAGGAAAAAAGAAAAAAAAATCTCATCTAAGTCAGTGCTAAATTTGTTGTCATTCAATTAAATTGAGTTAGACTTTCCCCCCTACCAACATACTGGGAGGAAGTGTAGTATATAAGATAAAACTGGACAGTTCTGGCACATAATCCCAGCTCAGCCAATTGCTAGCTAAACTGGCCTTAGGCAAAGCACTTAACTCCTCTGAGTTTTTATTTCCCCCTCTGTAAAAATATTATAATACCTTCAATCTCAGAGTGATGATGCCATGAGAATCAATGACTTGACCTAGGTAAAGGACTTAGAAAAGGAAATGGTACATGTTATATGCATAATAAATTGCTATGATTGGCCATTATAACTTTTTAGTGAACTTAATTTTTAATTCTGCTTTTCGCTGGGCAAAGGAAAATTGATCTTTTACTGTTAGTGGGCCTCAGTCTACTTATGTTGACATTTCCACTGAATTTTTAAAGGTCTTGAAAAATACCCTACATTTAAGCAAAGCTAAATTAAATTTTAGCAAATTGTGACTTTCCACAATTTGTGACATCCTGCAATAACCCTGTAATATAGGCCAAAATAATAACATACTGTCAGTATGACATACGCTCAAGTACTAGTGACTGTGTTGTACTAGAGCATTTCAATTGTCTGTCTTCTACTTAAAACCGAAGGCTTTCAATTTCACAGGTAATTGTTGACTATTTACCATGTGAAAAGTCTCAGGCTACATATTTTGAATAACACAATCGTGAACAAGATGGGGTTCCTGTTCTCAAGAAGCTTGAAATCTAGTGAGAGAAAAAGGCTAGGCTTGTATGATAAATTGCAGACATGATGTGCCCTGCAGTAGATCTGTGTGTTGAGAGAAGCTCTAAGAACATGGCAAGAACATAGACTTACTCCAAAGGGAGACGATCATAAATCTTTTATTGATTGGATTGTGTTGGGCCTGAGCCTTGGAAAAATGGGTAGAGATTGCCCAGGTAGGATATTTAAGAAATAATTAGAATAGGGTTGATGTTTGGTACAAACTGGTAAACTTGTTTACAAGAAATTCAGATCTAATTGCTTGGCTGTTATATTTAGTTGATGTCCATTTAAGTTTTTAATAGCTCAAATAGCACATCTCAGGTACAGAGAACCAGTCTTTATTCATGGTTACCTCTACAGTATTTAGGCACACAGTGAATGTTTGGAATGAATACCTGTAGCTAAGAGTGTGCTTCAGTAATCTTGAGTGTCATTTATAACCAGTATCTAAAGTATCTATGCAAACTAGAGAGTGTTGAAACATTGGCAAGATTAATTGGTACCAGATCACAGACATATTCCAATTGCACCCTGAGAAATTTTTACTTCACTCCATAGCATAGGGTAATGTTGAAGTGGTTTTTGGAGGAAGAAATTACATGGGTATTGCTTATACTTCAAGAAGTTTACTCTGGAAGCTATGAGAGAGTAAGTTGGATGCACAGAATCATGATTTGGGGGAATAGAGAGCAAGCCAATAGTAGGTCATTGCCACTTCCTAGAACAGAAATAATGAAGGGACAAATCACACCACAGGAATAGAAAGAAAGTGTAAGAGACAGACAGAAATATTCCCTCCAGAATTCAGCACCAGAATTAAGGGCCTTAAGTCATCAATGCCATCAATCTACTATTATGACTATTAATTTTTGAAGTTATTAGCAAGCAAATACTCTTCCAACTTCGTGAATATCCCAAAATAAGTATAATACAGAACTTAATTCCCACCATGGGAGATAAAGAGGGCAATCATTCTCCTTCCTCACTCTCAAGCATCTAGGATATGATGATGTTATCTAATTTGGGACAGAGGAATGCTCCCATGCAGGCTTTTGAAAGACCCAGACCATTTGTCATGGCAGCTGTGGGACTGAGAGCTGGAAGTTCAATGAGAGCTGTCTAGTGGTCAACACTGATGTCCTAAGAGGAACCCCATGATGCAGCCTTGGCTGTGTTCCCAGCCACCTCGCTCCCTTTGATTACTGTTCATTTTAGATAATTGGTTCTCTAGAACTTTTTTTTGATTCCAAAAGCTAACAAATATATTTACAAACATTCTTTTTTTTTTTTTTTTTTTTTGGTTTCTATTAGTTGATTTTGTTGGTTTCCACCACAGAGTTTGTGTTCTGCCATCCCAAGTCTCACATAAGGCTGCCTACAGTCCTGCCCTGTCAAACACTGTCAGGGCTACAAGCTCTTGGGTAAAGCAGCTATTTCTCCAGAGCAGCTGATGTCAGATAGGGAAGAAGCATCATCATCATATAATTAATTAAATGTCCATTTACATATTTACCTTAGTCAATTTTCATTTTGAAATCATGGCCTACTAATTGTGAAAATTAGTAAAGGGAAACCTCATTTAAAATGAAGTCTGGAAGCCAGAAGGGGGAGCTCTCATGCCATACCACTGAAGATCAATCACAGGAAAAATTGTCAATTTACAGACCCCAACAGAATCCTCAATAGGAAAGAATCATCAACGATAGGCCCCAACAGGGAAAAATGTACATTGCATCTCCTACAAGAAGCCAACTACCACAGCAACTCAGGACTTGCCTATGGTTTTGCTGTAGGTTGTATGTTCCAAATTGTAATGTTCTGCTATTCCCAAATAAACCCATTTTTTGCTGGTAAAATAACAGTTTTATTTTTAAGGTTCTCATAACTCAAAGGAATCTCCCAAAGGAGGATTACATATATTGATTGTTCATTTAACAAACATTTATTGAGTTCTTGCTATGGACTAAATTTCTTAGGTCTTGTGATTAAATAAGACAAATAAGATATCATCCCTTCTTTTCAGGAGCTCATAACCTCTGTAAGAAAATTAGATTAAACAGGTAACGGTGGGACCTTTCCTAAGTGCCAAGATAGCACTGACCTCAGAGAATTCAGAATGTCATAGGAAAGGTAACCTTTCCACAGGGTCTAGAAGGATGAGTTACACATTTTCAGATGTTAGTATGCTTACAGTGATGAGCACTGAGTTATGTATAGCATTGTTCAATCACTATATTGTGCACCTGAAACTATATAACACTGTATGGTAATTATACTGGAGTTAAAAAAAAAAAAACTTTCAGATGTATAAGAGATAGTGTAAATATTCATGAGTTTAAGGAAATACTTTATTTTTTTTTAGAATAAATGTACTATTATAAAATTTTAATGTATAAAGTAAAATACATAGTTTTTTTTAATATATGAAATTTATTGTCAAATTGGTTTTAAGGAAATACTTTAGAAGAAATAAGCTTTTGAGTCATACATGTGGCCATTCACTATTTGCTCATTGGTTTTAAATTTCAGTTTCCTGACCTCCAAGTTAGTGATTCCTAGAGAAATTCTTCATTTAAGCAGGATTAAATGAGAAAGCACAGGGAGAGGTGCCTGAGATGATACAGACATTCACCGAATATTATTTCCTTTGTCATTTATTTATTTATTTATTTATTTATTTATTTATTTATTTATTTATTTAAATTTACATCCAAGTTAGCATATATTACAATAATGACTCAGGAGTAGAATCCAGTGATTCATCCCCTACATATAACAGCCAGCGCTCATCCCAACAAGTGTCTTCCTTAATGCCCCTTGCCCATTTAGCCCTTATCCTTACCCACAACCCCTCCAGCAACCCTCAGTTTGTGCTCTATATTTATGAGTCTCTTATGTTTTGTCCCTCTCCCTGTTTTTATATTATTTTTGCTTTCCTTCCCTTCTGTTCATCTGTTTTGTATTTTAAATTCCACATGAGTGAATTCATATGTTTGTCTTGCTCTTACCAATTTTGCTTAGCACAATACACTCTAGTTCCATCCACATTGTTGCAATATTAAGATTTCATTCTTTTTGATTGCTGAGTAATATTCCATTGCTGAGTAATATATACACCACATCTCCTTTATCCATTCATCAGTTGATGGACATTTGGGCTCTTTCCATACTTTGGCTGTTGTCAATAGCACTGCCATAAACATTGGGGTGCATGTGCCCCTTTGAAGCAGCACACCTGTACCCCTTGGATAAATACCTAGTAGTGTAATTACTGGGTCACAGTGTAGTTCTATTTTTAATTTTTTGAGGAACATCCATACTGTTTTCCAGAGTGGCTGATCCAGTTCGCATTCCCACCATACAAAGGAGTTTCCTTTTCTCTGCATCCTCACCACCATCTGTCATTGCCTCAATTGTTAATGTTAGCCATTCTGTCTGGTATGAGGTGGTATCTCATTGTGGTTTTAATTTCTATTTCCCTGATGATGAGTAATGTTGAGCCCTTTCTCATGTATCTGTTAGCCATCTGGGTATCTTCTTTGGAAAAGTGTCTATATATGTCTTTTGCCCATTTCTTCACTGGATTATTTCTTTTTTGGGAGTGGAGTTTTGATAAGTTCTTTATAGATTTTGGATACTAACCCTTTATCTGATACGTCATTTGCAAATATCTTCTCCCATTCCATTGGTTGCTTTTTAGTTTTGCTGATTGTTTCCTTCGCTATACAGAAGCTTTTTTTTTTTTTTTATCTTGATGAGGTCCCAATAGTTCATTTTTGCTCTTGTTTCCCTTGCCTCCAGTGACATGCTGAGTAAGAAGTTGCTGCAACTCATGTCAAAGAGGTTTTTGTCTGCTTTCCCCTCTAGGATTTTGATGGCTTTCTGTCTTACATTTAGGTCTTTCATCCATTTTGACTTTATTTTTGTGTATGGTGTAAGAATGTGGTCCAGGTTAACTTCTCTGACCTGAGTGTCTGTTTTTGTGCCAGTACCATACTATCTTGATGATTACAGCTTTGTAATACATCTTGGAAGGCCAGCATTGTGATGCCTCCAGCTTTGGTTTTCTATTTCAAGATTGCTTTTGCTATTCAGGGTCTTTTCTGATTCCATACAAATTTTAGGATTGTTTTTTCTAGCTCTGTGAAGAATACTGGTGCTATTTTGAGAGGGATTGCATTGAATATGTAGATTGCTTTGGGTGGTATTGACATTTTAACAATATTTGTTCTTCCGATCCATGAACATGGAATATTTTTCCGTTTTTTGTTTCCTCTTCAATTTCTTTTATGAGCTTTCTATAGTTTTCAGTGTATAGATTTTTCACCTCTTTGGTTAGGTTGATTCTTAGGTATTTTATGGTTTTTGGTGCAATTGTAAATGGGATCAATTCCTTGATTTCTCTTTCTGCTGCTTCATTATTGGTGTGTAGAAATGAAACCAATTTCTGTGCACTGATTTTATATCCTGTGACTTTGCTGAACTCATGGATAAGTTCTAGCAGTTTTTGGTGGAATCTTTTAGGTTTTCCATACAGAGTATCATGTCATCTGCAAAGACTGAAAGTTTGGCTTCTTCCTTACTGATTTGGATGCCTTTTATTCGTTTGTGTTGTCTGATTGCTAAGGATGGGACTTCCAATACTATGTTGAATAACAGTGGTGAGAGTGAACACCCCTGATCTTACAGGGAAAGCACTCAGTTTTTCCCCATTGAGGATGATATAAGCGGTGGGTCTTTCATATATGGCTTTTATGATCTTGAGGTATGATCCTTCTATCCCTACTTTCTTGAGGGATTATCTCAAGAAAGGATGATGTATTTTGTCAAATAGTTTCTCTGTATCTATTGAGAGGATCATGTGGTTCTTGTCCTTTCTCTTACTGATGTGATATATCACATTGATTTGCAGATATCAAACATCCCAGGTATAAATCCCACTTGATCATGGTGAATAATTCTTTTAATGTCTTGTTGGATCCGGTTGGCTAGTATCTTGTTGAGAATTTTTGCATCCATATTCATCAGAGAAATTGGTTTATAATTCTCTTTTCTGGTGGGGTCTTTGTTTTGGAATCAAGGTAAAGCTGGCCTCATAGGAGAACTTTGGAAGTTTTCCTTCCATTTCTACTTTTTGTAACAGCTTCAAAAGAATAGGTGTTACCTCTTCTTTAAATGTTTGGTAGAATTCCCTAGAAAGCTATCTGGCCCTGGACCCTTGTTTTTTGGGAGATTTTTTATTACTAATTCAATTTCTTTACTGGTTATAGGTATTTTCAAATTTTCTATTTCTTCTCATTTCAGTTTTAGTAGTTCATATGTTTCTAGTAATTTGTCCATTTCTTCCAGATTGCCCAATTTATTGGCATATAATTGCTCATAATATTCTCTTATTATTTTTTATATTTATGCTGTGTTGGTTGTGATCTCTCCTCTTTCATTATTAATTTTATTTATTTGGTTTCTTTCATTTCTCTTTTTGATCAATCTGGCTAGAGGTTTATCAATTTGGTTAATTCTTTCAAAGAACCAACTCCTGGTTTCATTGATCCATTCTACTGTTTTTTGTTTTTGGTTTTGGTTTCGATAGCATTAATTTCTGCTCTAATCTTTCATGATTCTCTCCTTGCCTGAGTATTTTGTGAATTTGACTATGATGTGCCTTACTGATGGTCGGTTTTTGTTTAATCTAATGGGAGTTTTTTGTGTATCCTGGATTTTGATGTCTATGTCTTTCCCCAGGTTAGGAAAGTTTTCTGCTATGATTTGCTCACATAAACCGTCTACCCCTTTTTCTCTCTTCTCTTCTAGGACTTCTATGATTCTGATGTTATTCCTTTTTAGTGAGTCACTGATTTCTTAAGTCTTATATTGCGCTCTTTTGCCTTGGTTTCCCTCCTTTTTTCTTCTTCATTTGTCTCCATAACTTTGTCTTCTATATATCTGATTCGCTGCTCTGCTTCATCCATCCTTGCCGCTATGGTATCATTCAATATTGCATCTCAGTCATAGTGGTTTTAATTTTGTCCTCGCTAGATTTTACTTCTTTTATCTCTGTAGAAAGGATTCTATGCTTTTTTTAAATTCCAGCTAGTATTCTTATTATCGTGATTCTAAATTCTAGTTCAGACAGCTTGCTTATATCTGTGTTGATTAAGTTCCTGGATGTTATTTCTTCCTGTTCTTTCTTTTGGAGTGAATTTCTTCATTTTGTCATTTTGGAGGAAGAAAAAGAATTAATAAAATAACAAATAAAAATTAAAAATTAAAACAACACAAAAAATCAAATAAAGAAAGCCAGATCCTAGGTGTGTTTTGGTTTGGTTGTTGAAAGAAGCTTGATAGAATAGAGAAAAAATGGGGAAAAAAGAAAAGAAAAAGAAGTAAGAAAATGCTTACAAATTTAAAATGTATAAAATAAAAAAGAATAAAATGAAATGAAAAAGGAACAATAGATTTAAAATATATTTACAAAAATACATATAGTAAATTTTTTAATTTTATATAAAAATGGAAAATAAAAATAAATTTTTTCTCTCTTTGTATCCAAGAATAAGAAAAGAAAAAGAAAAAAAAGATGTACCATTGAACAGAATGAAATCCGATTGAAATTAAATTAAGTTTCCCCTAGAAGTCACACTATGAAGCACTTTATAGTCCATACAGTAAGCAGATGGAGACACTTGTGGTCATCCTCTAGAGATTGGTTGGTGCCATTGGACAGGAGCTTGGTGTAATGGCTACATTGTCCACTAGGTGGCGCTGCTTAGCTTACTGGGGTGGATTGGTGTGGTGCACGTGCACATGTATGTACATGCCTGGGAGATGGAAAATGCCATCACCCACTTTCCTAGTTTCTGACACAAGAACTCTGTGCTCTCACTGACCCACAATCAAGCACCTTTGTCTTTGTCTCTGGCTTCCCTCCACTTTTCATTCTACACTGTCCATGTCCGAGCTGTCAGCCTACCAGGCACCATTTACCTCCCAAATTTTATCTCAGATGGGGCCGTGTTTCCAAACCCCTCACTTCTGAGGTCCTTGTGGCTTGGACCCACTCTGACCTGACCCTCCCCTAGCAATGGCCAGGTGCCAGCTTGCCCCCAGGAACGTTCCTGCAATCACACTGCTGCAGAGGCCCAGAGATTGTGGCTGGGTGCCAGCTTGCCCCAGAAAAAATTAATGGGATCAAGTAGCAGCAGAGGTTTAGGGATTATGGTAATCCACAACACACACACCTGGTGCCAGGTTTCACTGCACCCTGGTATCTTTATTGCAATACCAGCAATTGTGTTCTCCCAAGTCTGCTGAGACCTTTGCCTGTGGGGAGGCTGTATGGCTTCTAACAAAAGCCCTCTTAGCAGAACTGCTTTTCCCTGTGTGACCTGTGGACCCCTCGGACCTCACTGCCTGCTTCTAGGGGTTCACCCTTCCCACCAGAGCACTGCCAGGTATTGAGGTCCAGAATTTCTGACACTGCTCTCCCCTGTTTATATAGTCCTAATAGTATTGAAACCCTCTCTTGTCTCCTTTCTCCCTTACTTGTTCAGTCGGTTGT
Source organism: Leopardus geoffroyi (assembly GCF_018350155.1). Classification (NCBI taxonomy): domain Eukaryota; kingdom Metazoa; phylum Chordata; class Mammalia; order Carnivora; family Felidae; genus Leopardus; species Leopardus geoffroyi. Next base: position 35,841,318 of record NC_059336.1, on the reverse strand, counting down.
GGGTATTCCCTCTCTTTCTCTTTCTCTCTAACTACTTTCAGGGGAAGTGCTTTTACTGTACTCTCCCCCTTTCTCTGTCCTCTCTCCACAAATACAGCTCCCTACTCTCCATGGCTTCTCTCTCCCCAGTTTACCTCCCTGTGCTACACACCTGCCAAGTTCTGTGGTTCAAGTTATGCAGATTGTTGTGTTAATCCTCAGATCAATTTTCAAGGTTTGCAAAAATGGTTTGGTGCTGATCTAGCTGCATTTCAAGGATGAGAGAAGCAGAGAACTTCCATGCTGCTCCGCCATCTTGGCTCCTTCCTTGAATCATTTATTTTAAGAACATTTTTTTCAGTAGGATTGTTCTGTCAGATTCATGAAGCCCACTGCTATTAAAGCAAATCTTTTTTCCTACTAAATCAATTTAATGCATTACTTGCAAATATTTTTTTAAATGATTGTTTAGATGGGAGAACACACAGTAGAACTAGTAATGGAAAAATAATTGAAATTGCTTGTTTAAGAGAACAAGGAAATGCTGGAAAAGTCCTTTTCACAGTTACCAAAGACAGGAATGGCACACCATCTACTCTCCAGGATTCAGTTCTTATACCTTTCAACTAGAATTTCCATTTGGTTCTTCTTTTTTTTTTTTTTTAATAATTTCTATTTCTTAACTGATATTTTCTATTTTAGGCAACATTGTCATTGTACCTTCTTTTCCTGTTTAATCACGGTTTCTATTTGTTCTTGGAACATATTTATAGTGGCCATTTTGATGTCTTTGTTAGATTCAACATCTGGTTGCTCCCAAAAGTACTTTCAGTTGCTTGCTCTTTTTCCAGTTCATGGGTCATACACGCCTATTTCTTTGCATGTCTTGTAATATTTTGGAAATGTAGTCACTCTGGGTTCTTCTCCCCACCTCTACTCCCACCCTCCTCACTTCCAGGGCTTATTATTATTATTTGCTTATTTGTTTAGTGACTGGATGGAGAATTTTAGTGGAGTCTCTTCACACTGTGTGAAGCCTCTAATGATGCCCCTGTTGGTGGGGTGTGGGTGGGGGCTGTGGTGGGTAAGTCTATAGTCACCCTCAGAGCATAGTGATGTTCTCTTTGGCTGTTTCTTTAAATTGACCACACCCAGCTATTAAGAATCACTGATTTGGTGGCCAATCGCTCCATTGTTTACAACAATGTCCTAGGCTCTACAAAGTAATACCATCAAATTAGGCTCCTTTGAAAAGATAGTTACTAAATATTAGTGTTTTATATTTGTTCTGAGCCCAGGAGGGATTCTAGTTCTCTCTGGCAAACTACCTCTCCCAAGGTTGAATTTGTATTTCCAGTGAATCTACCAATCTCCTTCCAATTACCTTTCAGCACAACCTCCAACTGTTTTTGAGAGTACCCTGAGGTTTGAACGTCTCTATACTCTGCTGCAAGGAAGTCAGTTCCTTTGTGAAGACATAAGGAGCTGTTTTAAGGCCTACTTTGTCCCCCAGTCCACATCTGGGACTCTGGAGCTAAGGATGGGGACGGCAGCACGTATATTTTTGGAACTGAACCCCAGGTAAAAGGGAGAAGCAGATGTCTCGGGCCATCTCAGCCCACCTCTCCTGGCACAGAACCATGGCTGTGCAAGTCAAGGTATGGGACCTCAGCATTCCCAGAGGTGCTATGCCCAGGTAGAACCTGGAACCTCCTTCCCACCAATGGGAGCTGGCAGACCAGGGACACCCACCTCTTTGGTAAACTCTCCCAGAACTGAGTCTTAGCAACAAGTAGCTGGGGGTAGGGTGAGAAGCATTGAAATCTTGCCCCTCCCAGTAAGATAGGACTGAAGTAGGAAAGGGGCATAGAGGGCACCCTATGTTTTGGCTGCACTAGTCTAGAGTGAAGCTTTGTCCTACAGAACTAGAAGGCAAAGAGGGAATGGTCAGTCCAAATACCACAGACTCACTGTTCTTAATGAAATGTGGTAGATTTTCTTTTTTTTTTTTTAATTTTTTAAGTAGGCACCGTGCCCAGCATGGAGCCCAGAATAGGGCTCAAACTCATGACCCTGAGATCAAGAGTTGAGATCAAGAGTTGGATACTTAACCAACTGAGCCACCCAGGCACCTCCTTTGGTAGATTTTCTTAAACCGATATTTGTTTATTTGCTGTATTCCCTTACCATTTCTAGAAACTTTAAATGTCATATATATTTTTAATTTAAAAAATTATTATTATTATTATTATTATTATTATTATTTACCCTGGGGAGCACACCCACTGAGTTCCTCAGCTCCTCAACTGTCATGATGGAAAATAAATGCCCTTTATCTAATACTTTTGTCTGTAAATTCAACTTTGTCTGATATTAAGACTCATCTCTGATTCCCAATTTCATTTAGCATTAACTTTCTACTTTTGCCCACTTTTCTCTTTTTTGTTTTTTCTTTTTTTTGCTTTTCTACTTTAGATCTGTTTTGTATATTTTGCAGATTGGTGGATTTTGTTTCTTGATCCTAAGGTATGATCTTTTATTTTTAAAATTTCCTTTTTCTTTTATTTCTTTTTTAATTTTTTAAATATTTATTTATTTTTGAGAAATAAGGAGAGCCTGGGAGGGGCAGAGAGAGGGGAGCAAAGCATCCAAAGCAGGCTTGGTGCTAGCAGCAGAGAACCCGATGTGGGGCTTGAACACATGAAACATGAGATCATGACCTGAGCCGAAGTCAGAAGCTTAACCAACTGAGCCACCCAGATGCCCCTTTTTAAAAAGTTTTTAATGTTTATTTATTTTTGAAAAATTTCCTTTTTATTTTCAAAGCCTGGGACCATACCTAGTGTTCATTACATATCTGTGGAAGAAAGGTTTTTTCTTCTCCTCAGGCCTGGGTAGGGAGAGTCCTCCCAGGCCTCCTGGGAAAAGCTCCAGAATTTGCCAAAAACCTGTATCATTCCTGCCAGAAGCTGCTTTTAGAAGTCATTAAGATCAACTTCATTAAGAAAAAAAAAAAAACTTACTACCTTTGTTGACATAAAAATGACATACCACAAATTGCCTATGTCTAAAGGATATGCTTTGACAAGTTTTGACACATGCATACAACAGGAAACAATATCTACAATCAAGATGTACCCAGGGCACAAAGATCAATAGCACCTGAGGTCCGGGGATCCCACACAGACCAATTTGGCCACTTGCTGCTGACAAAATCTCAAGGCACAGAGGCTAGTGCTAGTGAAACAAAGGGAATTGATTTCAGTGAGGCCAACACTGAGATGACAGTGTCTCAAAGACTGTATTCAAAGTGCTGAAAATAGTTCTAAGTTCATATGAGGGAAATGTAGAATCAATGTTGGTGGGTACATGAAGGTGGGCAGAAAGGTCGGGTTGATCATTGTCTTGGTTTCAGTCTTGCTGGCATCAGGGCTTGATGGGGTGGTTTTGGTTGCCATTATGGGATGCTTTGTTGCCTGAGGTAAGAGACAACCTGGAAAGAAGAACTTAATCAGAAAGCACAGACTGAGGTCAAAGTGGAGGTGGTTGAAGTCCTTTTTTAAAGGTAGTTAACCATCATCCCCAAGAGTTTCCTGGTGCCCCTTGTGTTTCCTGTGTTCCTTCCCAAAGAAAGCATGGCCCCCGTTCTCATGCAGCTTGGGTTCTAGTGCTTCTTGTTTTTTGTTTAAAAAAATTTTTTGTAATGTTTATCTTTGAGAGAGAGGGAGAGACAGAGTTGGGGAGCAGAAGAGAGAGAGGGAAACAGAATCCAAAGCAGGCTCCAGGCTCTGAACTGTCAGCACAGCCCAACATGGTGCTTGAAACCATAAACCATGAGATCATGACCTGAACTGAAGTCGGACAATCAACTGACTGAGCCACCCAGGCACCCCATGGGTTCTAGTGCTTCTTGACCATGATGCCACATATATCTAACCCAACTGAAGAAAAACTTCATCAGAGACATAGCAGGCCCTTTGCTGTTTCATGATACAACTGCCTTATGCTCTTAGTCCAGTGACTTTTGTGGAGGATTTGGGATATATCTCCCAATGACCTTGTCTAGTACTGGGTAAAATAAATAATGGAATTGTTCAAATTAATTTTGGGAAAACCAAATCTCATGCAGGTGATCTTACTACTTATAGAGCTGCAACCCTTCACTCTTGTGACTCTTCCGTATTTTAACATTTCATATTCATCTATATGATTCTTTGAAAGAGAATTCTTTTATGGGAGTGAAGAGAGGAGGAGAATAACCTTGCTAGGTGCTACCAGCTGCTGACTCTACTTTTCTGAAGCCTCCAAAATAAATATATTTTAAAAACCTTCCAGAACATATTTACCAGAAGCATCATGGCTGGCTAAACTTGCCTAGTTGGGATAACAGATGTTAATTTGTTTACCAAGAATAAAGTAAGAATCTAAGTATATTTTTTATAGAGTGTCCAATTTGGAGGACACAAACATTTATTTAGCCCAAACAGACTTCGTGGTTTATTTTTATCTGAATATTTTACCTACTACATTTTATGCATGCTCAATTAATATGTTATAGGATACTTTTTTAAAAAGTAAAAGGAAATGTGTATAGTATCTCCATTGAATCAAAACTTGTCTGTTGTGCTTAATTAATTTCAAATCTTGATGGGAGTGAAGGAGAGAGCTAATATTTGAATTTAAGAGCACAGACACTGTCTGGGATTGAGTAACTACTGTGCCTATTGCTAGCTGCGTGATCTTCGGCAAAGTACTTAGCATCTCTGAGGGATGATTTCATCTTTAAAATGGAGATAAGGGATGGCCGGGTGGCTCAGCTGGTTAAGTACCTGACTTTTGATTTGGCTCAGGTTGTGATCTTCTGGTTCTTGAGATTGAGCCCTGCATGGAGCTCTGTGCTGAGCATGGAGCCTGCTTGGGAATTCTCTCTCTTTCTCTCTCTGTCTCTGTCTCTCTCTCAAAATAAATAAATAAACATTTTTTAAAAACTAAAATGAAGATAGTAAAATATACCTCACAGGGTAATATTAAGTGTGGCAATATATGTATAATACTTAAAACAGTGTCTGGACAATAAGTGCTATTTATGCTTATTATTCTGCAATGAAATAATACTACTTGAAATGAATGTTTTCCTTGATGTCATGATTCCAAAAGCAAACCAAGTGGTCATAAATGTGAATTTGATATTTAACTTTGAATATATGGACATTAAGATATGATTTTATAGTTTACATTATTCTTAAATATTTTTTGTCACTTTGGCACAAAATAATAGCTCTAAAAATGTTAAGCAGCAAAGGCAGAAAATAGCTCAAGACTATTTAGGGGAACCTCTCTCTGAGAATATTGAGTGAGAGGGGTACCTGGGTGGCTCAGTCGGTTGACCCTCCGACTCTTGATTTCAACCCAGGTCATGATTCCAGGGTTGTGGGATACAGGCCCACATCTGGCTCCATGCTGAGCATGGAATCTCTCACTCCCTCTGCCCCTCTTCTCCACTCACTTTCTCTTTCTAAAAAAAAAAGCGTGTATGTGTATATACATATGTATGTATATACACACACATACATATATACATATCTATGTATATATATATACATATATATGTATACACACACACACACACACATATATATAGTGAGAAAAACATATTCATTTTTCACCTCAATCTTCAGAACACTTGGTACTCAGGACAACTCAGTTTTGTGGTCAGAAGATTTTGCTTTAGGTGGATCTGGCTATTTTTCTTTGTATTTCTTATCCCAGTGCATATATGCAAAGGGCATTCTGTAATCATCTGTTAATTCAGTGGAAAACTAGTTCCCCTAGTTTTCCCCTACCATGTTTTTATGTTCCTTGATTCCCAGTACACTTGAAACCAATGTGGCCTTGAGTGAGCAAGTGAGAGGGGGAGGGGCCATGGCAGAGGATGTGGGGACAGTTGTGAGCATGAGCTTTCTACTTCCTGTGATGATTATGCCCTGGAAATGGTCCCCTAGCTCCTAAGGAATGGTACCAATAAATTACACTGATGGCCAAAACCACAGGTGCTCATTAATGTTTGTGTTCTTTCCTTTTTTTCTTTGGCCACAGCTGTGTTACATCTCCCAGCCTCTCTTTGGGCTAGCAGCCATCATGTGATGAATTCTGGCCAATGGCATGTGAGTAGAGGCCATGAGTGCCTCCTCTAGTACTGACCCATAAAATAACTGGGACTCCTGATACTGATCTTATTTTTCCCATCCACTGACTGAATTAGCAGACTTCCAGGATGTTGATGGGAGACATGCATGGAAAGATCCCTTCAGTAACTGATTAGGTGTCTGATCCATTTTAAATAATGCCATGGCCATATTGTGGCTATAAAGGAGACCCAACATAAGTCCACTGCTGGATAAATTATGGAAGAAGGCAAATTTTTTCTCTGATTCTCTATTCCTGCTTCAACACTCTCCTTCCTTTGATGAAAATAATTAACATTTGTTGAGTGCTTAACATATATCAGAGATTATGTTAATTTCCATACTAATTATAGGTGCTGTCTTATTTAATCTCCCCATCAACCTGATGCAGTGTAATCTGTTATTAATCTCATTTCACAATCGAGGGAAGGAAGTACAGAGAGGTTAAGTTACAGATCTCTAGGAATCAAGATTTAACTCCAGACATTCTCATCTCATCACTAAACTGTACAAATTCCCAATACTTTCTAGGTGTCCGGATTCCTCAGTTGTATAGAACCCTTTACAGAAGTTTTCCCAGATGACTCACCAAACACATAAATTTTCCTCTTTTTATGCCCTTCAGAACACCTTATCCTAGATTCCATCTCTTTAGTCATCTACTGTGCAAAGAAAGTAAATACATTGATTAAGATTTTACTGTTAGCTATTCACTATTTTAAAGGATCAGTATTAACTGCAATGGGCACAGAAAAATGTATAGGATTTGGTACTTGATTTCAAAGGGATTTCAGTTTCTTTATCAGCTTGCCACCCTACCCTGAATTGGAATCTAGAATGTTAGAAAGTCCTGGATGGGGTTTGGAGTATCCTTGTTCCATTATCCTGACATGTAATATAATCATATCCAAAGGTAGTAGAGACGTGTGTCCAACTAGACTGCATAAGTGGAGGGTCAGCAGTGACTAGAGTATCAAGGGCATATATGATGAAATAAAAGGGAATTAGAAAGCAGGAGGTGGGAGAACAAGAATCTCGGGGCAGAGGTAGGTGGGTCTGGCATAACTCCAAAACATGCTGTGCATGTGTATCATCTCCTAGTCTGTTTCTATCTATGTGATGGTCCTGGATCACTTCCAGGAGCCAGAACAGGCTGAAATATGAAGAGATGTCACATAATCATATAACTTGTGTATAGGGAAAAGCAATAAATACCGTGGGGTGGGGGTTCAGATAATATAGAGTGAGAGCTAAAAAGACAACTGGAAAGATTGTATGAAACGTTGTATGGTGTTGGGCTTTCCTGGACACACAGGAGTGGGAATGTGGATATTAGAGAAAGGGCAAAAGAGGCACCATAGGCAGTGGAACTTGCATAAGCAGAGGCATGGAGGTAGCAAAGTTCAAGATGTGCTAGAGGGAAAAAAGAAAGATGTGCTAGAGAAACAGCAAGTTGTTAAATTTTCAAGACCTTGTAAGCTGCACAAGGGGTAGCACCAAGAGATAAAGGCAAGAGATAAGCTACTCAGAGGAAGAGCTCCTAGGTGGCTGAGACCTTGAGGCTAGGTGATCTGGAGTGATAGTGGACCCTCTCCAAGCAGAATTCCCAAGTGAGAGAATTTAGGGAAGGAAGGAAAAGGGCTAAGGACAGAAGAAAGCTTTGGAAGAAACTACAACATATTAGAAAAAAAGACCAAGAGATGAACAGCTCTGAACGAGCAGAATGAAGACAGCAAAGGAAAATTTCAGCAAGTTTTGGGCTAGGAAGAAGATAAGTTGCAAAGTGCTGACTGGCACGCCCTCACTAAGCGATTAGTCATCGCCTATCAGGGGACTGGAGCTGTGCCACGGGCTGGGTATAGATGACACACCAGACTTCTTACATGCAGCTTCTTCTAAGGCAAGAGAGAGAGATTACAAATAAATGAGGAGGAGGACGTGGAGGTGTGGGCGGAGGTTATTGTCCAGAGAAGCACTTAGATGCTCAGAGGAGCAACATGAGGGAAAGAAGATGAGTTTTCAATCTAGGGGACACTGAAGAAGGTTTCCAATGAGGAGAATGAAGGAATGATGAGAAAAAGCTTAACATGCAGGAGGAGGCTAGGAAAAAACAACGGAGGGAGACGTGGGGGATGGTAGGAGGAGAGAGGCTTCGCGCAGAAAAAATGGTGGGTTAATCTGGAAATTCCTTTGGTGGAGAAAGTGAAAATGAGAGAAGCCAAAATCAGATGACTTTGAACTTAATGAAGTTGGGCATCAGGTTATCTTTGAAGAAGGAGGGGGTGAGTATGGGGAGAGTGGAATGTTTTGGCATAAGATCTGTGAGGAATGTCCACAAAGATTGTAATATATTTTAATCCATCAATCACAAAGTATTTATAGAGCATCTAATCTATGTCCAGTGGTATATTAGATATTATATTTTCACTTTTCCAAGTGCTGGTGGCTCCTGCCAACTTGGCAATATCAGCAAATGTTGTAAAATGTGTTCTCTAACCCATCATAGAAGTCACTAATAAAAATAAGGAGTAGTTTTGGATTTAGGTCCTTTAGGAACCCGGGTTGCTTTCTGTTTCCAGTTTAAGACTAGAGCATTGATAGCTCCATTTGAGCGTTTTTAAGTCAACATTATTTATAGTACTATTTCACTGTAACCTATATTTTGTATGCTCGACTATGAGTACATCTTAGCTTTTCATCACAACTTTCTGAGAATCATGTGTGGCTTTATACTTAATAAATTACCATTTTATAAAAAAGATAGTGGGGCTTGGATGACTCAGTTGATTGAGTGTCCGACTCTTGATATTGGCTCGGGTCGTGATCTCATAGTTCATGAAATGGAGCCCTGTGTAGGGTTCTGCTCTGACAGCATGGAGCCTGCTTGGAATTCTCTCTCTCACCCTCTCTCTCTCTCTCTCTAATCCTTTCCTACTCATGCTCTCTCTCTTTCTCTCTCTCAAAATAAATAAACTTAAAAAAAGGTAAAGTTACAGGTGTAGAGGGTTACAGAAAGTATGATTTTAACATGAAGTTCAAAAAATTTGTGGAATCAATGATTAACTCAAAATATGGCAATGAAAAATACCTGAGAAATGGGCCAGTAATCAAAAAAGACAAAAGCATCAAGATAGAGGAAAAGCACATTGAGAAATGCACTTTGAAATCTTAAAGTAGTGAATTCAAGGATGGTAGCCACTGTCCATGCTCCATTGGTTTTTCTTCAGCCTTCTTTCTGCCAATGCAATCTGATGTCTTATTGAGAAAGCCTGAGGCTTCCTCTGGCTTCCGGAGCATTATTGGCTAGAGCACAGGACAGGCTATAAATGTAATGAATTAACTCTGTAGGAGGATCCTTCAACCAATAATGGATAGAATTTGGCACTAAAATATTTCAGATTCCTCATCACCCAGATGCAACAATTCAGAGGCATGTTCTACCCATCTCTCAGAGGTACCCATCAGGAGAAGCCTCCTTAGTGCTAACCTGTTCATCAAGAAATGGATTCCTTTCCTCCCCTTTCTTATTTCCTTCTTCCTTACTCATGTTCCACATTTGCTTCCCCAAAACAATGACTTGCATTCAAGTTCTTGCTTCTGGTAGAATTGAGCCTAACATACAGAATGAAACCAAATTCCTCTGCAGAAGAGGAAAAAGTAGAATCCATCAACATAGACTCCATCTTCCCTGTAAATCTAGTCCACATCCAGTTAAACTTCTATCTACCCAATTCCCTAAAATAGAAACCTAAAAATTATCTTTAATAATTCCTCCTCCTCACATTATATTCAAATGATCAAGTTCTGTAGGTTTGCCTCATAAATATCTCTCAAATTGACTTCTTTCCATGTCAGTTTGTACAGCCTTCCTCCAATCCAGTCTCCATTCAGCTCTCCAGGATGAAATTCTCAAAGACAAGTTTGTTTTTTACATCCCACACACTGCTTATAACTCTTTCAATGGCTACCATAGACTGAATGTTTATACCCATCCCCCCCAATTCATATGTTAAATCCTAATGCCCAATATGCTAATATTTGGAAGTAGGGCCTTTGGAAGATGATTAGGTCATGAGGATGGAGTTCTCATGAATAGGATTCATGCCCTTATAACAGAGACCTCAGAGAGCTTCCTCACCCCTTCCACCATGTTAGGACACAGTGGGAAGATGGCTGTCTGTTTCTACTAGTAAGTGGGATCTTGCTAGACACCAAATCTGCCAGTGCCTTGATCTTGGGCTTCCCAGTTTCTATAACTATGAGAAATAATTTTCTGTTGTAGTTAAGACTCCCAGTTTATAATATTTTCTTATAGCAGTCTGAGCTGACTAAGGCAATGGCTTTTCATCTCTTTTGCATTACAGCCAGCACTCCTGCAAGTTTTTGCATGATCTGGACTCTCCCCCATACCCTACATCTCCTCTCTTACCTTAAGCCACACTCCTCTTGCTTTCAACTTTCCAGCCATCCAGACTTTCTCTCTCTTTTTTCTTTTTTTGAAGCTTTTATTTTAATTTCAGTTACTTAACATACAGTGTTATATTAGTTTCAGGTGTATAGTATATTGATTCAAGAATTCCATAAGGCGCCTGGGTGGCCCAGTTGGTAAGCGTCTGACTTCAGCTCAGGTCATGATCTCGCGGTTCATGAGTTCGAGCCCTGCATCAGGCTATGTGCTGACAGCTCAGAGCCTGGAGCCTGCTTCAGATTCTGGGTCTCCGTCTCTCTCTGCTCATCCCCCACTCACACTCTATCTCTCTCTCAAAAATAAACATTAAAAAAAATTAAAAAAAAGAAGAGTTCCATACAATACCTGGTGCTCATCACGACAAGTGCACTCCTTAATCCCCATCATCTATTTCACTTATCCTGCCATCTGGCCTTTCTTAACTTTGGTTCCTCCAAATTTCTTGCTCCCTTGCACCATGGGATGTTTGTAATTATGGTTTGGGCTTCTTAGAAAAATCCTTCTCTGTAATCTTCTCCTCACCTAAAAACCCCTTGCCTAGTTAGTGTCTATCCTTCTTCAGACCTCAGATACAGAGTAATTTTCTCTAAAACTTTCCAACATGCCTTGTTATGTTAAATCTATTATAGACTGTTCTAGATCTAAGTAATTCTATGCTCACTTTTCACTATTTTAGTTTTTACATTTATATCACTGGTTGTCTGATTAAATTTGGTCTTGTCTATACTGTTTATAATAGATTTTTTAAAATCACTTTTCTATTTCTAATTCCTAGCATAGTAATGTGTACCTAATAACCGCTCAATTTGGGAATGAATGAAAGAGGAGATGAGTCAGTGAATGTACGTGTGATAACTTTGCATTTATCACCATAGAAGTAGATATGTTGTTGTGGGAATAAGCAACATAAATTTTGAGGATGCAGAAAAGGACACATAGGAAGGAACCCTGAGTTAAGCTTCCATGTAGGAAAGGATTGCCCTTCTGCCCTAATAACAGAAAAATTACAGAACAGAAACGTGTAGTGAGTCAAATCTGCTTGCATCTCTGACTTTCTCCAGCAAAGTGATAACAGGGTATAAATAAAGCACATTAGTTAGTCCTGAGGATGATGACTACGGCAAATTAGAAGCCTGAGGGTGCACAGGATGTTCAGAGATGATTATTCTTATATGGATTACTAAAGCATCTTCAAGATGTCTTGCTTTCCCTTTCCCCCCTTCCTGAGAAGAGATCTCTCCTTATCATAAAGTTGTCCCCAATGTATGTTCTGAGAGTTGCTCAATATTAACAGAAGAACATTTTGTTAGTTTGGAGGCCTTTTTCTGGGAAGGAACCGGAGGAATTGAAACCATTTCCAAAGGCTTCACAATATTGAATGAACTGATAAGGATTCTTAATCTCTACAGGGTGGATAGAAGACCAGGGAGAACCTAATGTAAGGAAGAGAGACCCTAACAGTGGGTGGTCCAGAGAGATAAAACCATGGAAGGGACCAGCAAAAAAGTATGAATGAGGAAAACCACCTAATGCCTACCTCAGATGGACCCTGGAGGGACTGATTAGTGACTTGATGAGAAAAACTCTGTTTTTTACCAAACTTCAGCCTCTGTGTGTTTTTGTGAACACCTAATAATGGATTTGTTTTTTAATGCCATTATCCCATGTCTTTTTGTCCTTGAAATTTAGGGACAAAACCAAGGGCTACATGAATCTTTACAACTTTGTGGAATGAATGAATAAAACCAAATGTGGCCCTTGTAGAGCATGGAAAGGGAATTTCAAAAGAAAGGTTAAGGGTCTTGGTGAAGTGAATGGGGATTTGAAATGGACATAAGCTTCTGGGAAGAAGGAGACAGTGGATAAAGAGGTTCTTTCAGTAAGACTTGGAACTAATTTGGAGACCTCAGGAAAACCACAACAGACTGAAACCTGTTTGGTAAGTATAAATGTAAGGTGAAGATGGAAGTCAAGGAAATAAGAAGTGACTAATATTAAAGATGACTAATATTAAAGATGATGAAGACAAAAGCAGATGATAACAAGAGATCTAGTGAAGGAAAAAATATTGACTAGGTCCCGAACACTGCTGTAAATACAGATCTGGGGTCCGTGCTGATGAAGATTTGGGAAAGGAGATAATTGTGAATAGGTGAAACCAATTCAATTTAACATATGATATAATAACACATTAATATAGGCTATTAACACATTTTCTTAAGTTTATTTATTTACTTATTTATTTATGGGAGCAAGAGTGAGCAAGAGCAGGGGAAGGGCAGAGAGAAAGGGAGAGAGAGAATCCCAAGTAGTCTCTACACTGCCAATGGAGATCCCCAGCCAGGAGCTTGAACCCATGAACCACGAGAGCACCCTGAGCTGAAATCAAGAGCTGGGGGCTTAACCGACTGAGCCACCCTGATGCCCCATTAACACATGTTAATAAATGAGGACTAATGTACTGTACATTGTACAGTATGTATGAGAAAGTTTCTCATACAGTTGTATGAGAAAGTTTGTTTGCTTTATTTGGCATAACCCACTTAAGCAAAATGAATATTGTTGCTCATTAACATACATTTATTTTCAAGGTGCCTACAAATGAGCCTTTAATTAATTGCTCCAGAACCTTTTCAGATACTAGAATTGTGCTGACTGGTCTCTCCTTATTTTCCAAATTTAAAAAAGGAAAGCACTGAGAATATTTAAGTAACTTTCTCTCCTGATTTGGAGAGTGTGCAACCATAACAAATCTGGAGGTAAACCATAAGAAAAAAATGATCTTCCATATCTCCAGTACTGTTATTCTTACAAAGAACACCACCGGTGGGTTATGAGAGAGAGAGAACAGCTCACTGTCATGTGGTGTAACTCCATCTGTTGTCCTTTAGCGAATGTCCAGATGGATTCCATTTCTGGTCTCTGGAAAGGCAAGGCCAATCAATATAAAAAAGCTGCCTTTGATTATCCATCACAATCACCCAAGGAGAATCACAATTTTTTGGTTTCTACCCATCATCCTTGTCAAGAGGCTCACAGTTTTATTTTTACTCATGAAATCTGCTTCTGAATTTCTGAACAATAACAATGCCAACCGTCTGTTTTTCCTTGGGTTTCTTTCATATGGTGACCGGGAAGTCTGGCTTGAAAATGTCTCTCCTATTCCTTGTCAATATCTTTCACTCAGTTTTCTGAGGAACGATGTTTACTTTCAGGAAGTATGGGGCTTTAAAAGGCTTATCATATTATTACAGCTTAAAGATACCTCAGATTCAGGAGTGAAATAAATGGCTTGAATTGGAATACCACTCTGATGAGAAATGAGACCTGTTGAAGCACATTCATGTTTGAAAAACTTCCCCCATATGCTCATTGTACTTACGTCATCTCTTTTTCACATGGATTAAGTTGTGTGACCGTTTTTGTAACATTGCCGGTATCAAAAAGAAAGGACTCCATGGGTGCCTGGGTGGGTCATTCCATTAAGAGGCTGACTCTTGATTTTTGCTCAGGACATGATCTCACAGTTCCTGAGTTCAAGCCCCGCATTGGGCTCTACGCTAACAGTGCAGATCCTGCTTGGGATTCTTCCTCTCTCTCTCTGTCCCTCCCCTACTTGCACTCTCTTCTGTCTCTCAAAATAAATAAATAAATAAACTTAAAAAAAAGTAAAGGACTCCTTGTAGGATCCTAATTTACACACCCACACCAACCACCCACCCCCTCTCTCCTTGGAATAGGTCCATCCTGTTTGAATACTATATTTTGATTTACATATATATTTTTTTAAGTTGATAAGATTTTGACCCAAGTATAAATTCAGAAGGGTCTAAGGAAAATACTGGTTTTCTCTTAAGCCTAAATAATCACTGCTTTAAGCTGAAACTTTCTGGTAGAAGTTACTTATGTTTTAAATTTTTAAAAATTCACATTTCCTGTTTTTGAATTTGTGAGGAGAGAGTGAGAGTTGTCCCAAATATCTCTTTCCCCATTTCTTCAGTAGTAAAGCTTCCATTTCAGCTGGGCATGTGGCCACTTGGAATAAAGATCGTTTTCCCAGCCTCCCTTGCAACTAGTTCTGGTCATATGGCCAAGTTCTTGGCAATGGGATCTAAGCAGAGGTAGGATGTGCAACTTCTAGGAAGTGCATTGCATCTCTTCCATAATACTTCCCATTTCTTTAGGCAGCAGTAAGAGACTGGGGTAACTGGAGTGGCAGCTGCCATGTAGACAGTAAGATGACTTTGAGAATAGAAGCCATGCTCAACAGGGCAGCAAGATAACAATAGCTCGGGTCTCTCACATCATGGAGCACCACTTTAACCCTGGATGGACTGACTTCTTGGATCAGACTTTTTGGATGTGAGGTCAAAATAAATTGCTATTCTTATATCCTTATTATTTTGGTGCTCTCACTCATAGCCTATTATATATATATATATATATATATATATATATATATATATATATATGTGTGTGTGTGTGTAAGTGGAGACTGTCCTACTAATAAAAGATTCTAGCAGATGCCATTTCCAACTAAGATCCAAGTACTGATATGTATAATTGCAATGGAAATTTTTAAGAAAAAGCATTATGTAGTCAATATCTTTTCAAATGAAGAAAAGACGAAAAGAAAATGAAATTTTGTGCATAATTATTTTATCCTTTATGATTTATTTTATTTTACAAGTTCCTTTTTAGTATTCCAGCTAATGAAATTGAACTTCTATAACTCAGCACCAAAAAATCTGACTTCCAACTGCCAATACCTGTGATTTTTTTTTTCCTGAGTGCTTGATCTAGCAACAGAACTGTCTCTTTCTCTTTCTGAGGATGGACAGGCTGGATTTGTTGGGAGAATTAACACACATACCCCTAACTCAGAGGCAGCTCGAATGACTGAAAGGAGACCATTTATAAATATACCAGGTGCTTTGTCCTACCAGGTAGATTCACTCAAAGGCATTTGTTCTATGCTGGTCCCTAGAGTTCCCCACCAGGATTAAGATCTGGTTATCCAGAGCAGTAACCTGCTTGATAGCATACCCTTTATTGGCTGCCTGCTTTTCTCTGCCTCTACTCTTCTACCAGTGTTTTCTGGATTCACATCCTAAATAAACGATTGCACATACATCCTTATCTCAGGGTCTGCTTCTAGGGTGCTGGAGCAAAGACATAATATTTGCATATTGTGTGAGTGGCTGTAAAAACATTTATGGCCAAGGGAATGAAATAAACAGGGACATGACATAAATTGCAAAGTAGACCTGGAGTATCTTTCATCTTTCTTTCTTTTTCAGTCCTCAGTGGGAGAACAGAGCAAGGCTTTACAACAACCCTAAAAAAAAGACTGATTAGTAAAAAAAAATGTGCTTGGAAAATAGAACCCTAAAACACTGGGTAGAGTATATTCCCATATCCTTTAAATAATTCAGATGAATTGGCTCAGGGTGAAAGCAAGCTACATTAATTTCTTTCAGAAGAGTGTAAACAGGAATCATTACGCTTATTATTTCCCCCCAATATCTACAAAGTGCCCAAATACATAGCAGTTAATTAATAAATATTTGTCGAGTAAAAATGTGGTAGAGAGGGAATTGGAGTAAAGTTAGATCAGTTGATCAACTACTCTACTAGGGATAGAAGGGCATACCACAGAGTCAGAGAAGATACATATTAGCAATACATAGCCAATGAAGGACTCCAATCCAGAGTATGCAGAATATTATAAATCAAATATAAAAGCACAACCCCACAGAAAAAAAAATAGTGAGGAAGTTCTTCATGTGTTATATCTAATTGGTTAATAAACATGTGACAATGTGCTCAACTCTATTAGTCACCAGAATGATGCAAATTAAAACCATTATGCCATACCATATCTTCTCACTAGATTGGTTTAAAGTGAAAAGAGAGATAATGCCAAGTATTGGCGAAGATGTAGAGCAGTTGGGATTCTAATACACTGCTGCTGGATGGAGAAATTGGTACAACCGGTTTGGAAAAGTTCTCTGGTGATATTTACTGAAGCTCAACACACACATTCGCAATGATGCAACATCTCCACCCCTGCATATATAACTAACTGAAGTGCACACACGTGTTCACAAAAGGCATGTATCAAAATACACATAGCAACAATACTGATAACCCCAAATTTAGAACAACCCAGATGTCTGTCTACTGAGGCATGAAAACATAGGTTGTGGTATAGTCAATGGATTATCATTCTACAGCAATCAAAATGAGTGAACTATAATTGCAAACACTACATGCATGAGTCTCACAAACAGAATATTTGGATGAAAGAAGCCAGATATAAAAGAAAACAGACTGTATGATACCAAACATACATAGTTCAAAAACAGGCAAAATTACCTTATGCTATTAAAAGTTGGTATGGTAGTTATTCTTGGGAGACATACTGAATTTAAGGGGCAAGAGAGGGACTTCTGAGGTGTTAGTTGTCTCAGTGTTCCCAAGACCATCCGCTAGTTTGGAAATCTACTGGAAGGACTAATATGATTCAGCATAAAGTTAGTGTCATGGCTTAAGATTTATTCCAGCAAAGGATACAGTGAAGGAATAACAGACAAAGTATATACACAGTAAAACCTAGGATTGTAAGTAACTTGTTCTGCAAGTGTTCCACAAGATGAGCAAACATTTCTAATAAATTTTAACTTGATAAATGAGCGATGTCTTGTAATACGAATACTATATGAGGCTGAATGTCACATGATCACAACTGAGCCAATTGTTCTTCTCTCTTTCTCTCTCCCTCCCTCTCTCTCTCTCTCTCTTGCTGCAGGATTGTGGGTGATCGTCACCCATGCTCAGATGCTTGGTCTCAGACCGCGGTGTTTGGCAGAAATCAGTGATTTTCAGAACACTGGAAGGTGCCCACAACTGGCACCAGTGTATTTTTTGTCACTTCAAAGCACCTATGGACATTTTTTGCTTTTCCTTACAAGAGTAAGCTTAGGAATTCTTTGCTTCATTCTAGGTCAGGCTGTCTGCAGATAGAGACCCTTTCCTCTTCTGCCTTATTGCCAGTTACATTAAATGCAGCATATGACAAGAGTTTATTAATACTTCTCTGTAGTCAACATCCATGTGAGCATGTACAATGGCCCCCATGCGGAAAAAGGTTGAAAAGAAAGGCGGTAAGAAGAAGGAGATGATTACAGTGGACGTTAAGAAGGGAATCATCAAGAAGTACGAACGAGGTATGCAAGTGGCTGAAATTGCAAGATTTTATAAGAAGTCCACGTCTGCATCTCGTCTGCAGAGGAGGAGGAGAAAGAGGCAGAGGAATCCCTCACTTCAAATGAGATTAGGGAGATGTGTAAAATGTGGGAAACAAGTGCAAACTTTGTGGAAAAGCACCACCCGAATAAGGCTGTAGCAGTATGAGCAATGAATCTGTCGAACAATGCAATGCCACATTACTGTGAAATCCTCAAAAGGAGGCAAAAACAAGTGTCATTGGATAGATACCTTGTTAAATCTGCATGAAAAGAAAAAGATTCCTTTGAGCCAATAGATAGCAGTGATTCCGTTAGTGATAGTGAAAGTCATCCTACATAACAACCCTCTTCTCTTTTGTCTCCCTCACACCAGCCATGAAGGTTTTCAAAGATAAGTGCAGGTTAATTTGTTTATGTTTCTTTATATTTTATATTTTCTTTATTATTTTGTATTATATTACAGTAATTGTCATCATTTTTATATGAATATTTTTGGATTGTGGAACAAATCATCTGAGTTTCCATTATTTTTTTATTTTTTAAAAAATGTTTATTTGTTTTTGACAGAGAGAGAGAGAGAGAGAGAGAGATCATGAGTGGGGGAGGGGCAGAGAGAGAGGGAGACACAGAATGTGAAACAGGCTCTGAGCTGTCAGCACAGAGCCCAACCCGGGGCTTTAACTCACCGACAGTGAGATCATGACCTGAAGTCAGACGCTCAACCGACTGAGCCACCCAGGGCCCCTGAGTTTCCATTATTTCTAATGGGGAAATTTGCTTTGATATACAAGTGTTTTGAATTACAAGCATGTTTCCAGAATGAATTATGCAAACCAAGGTTTTACTGTATAGGCAAAGGCTAGAAGAGGTCAAATGCACACTTTCTTGTATGCCCCCTGTAGGGAATGCATAGGTGTATCTTCTTTTCCAGTTGGGAATTGCAAAGATATGTGTGAGATTCTCATGCCTAAGAAAGTTGACTTGTATCTTGGAGTGCAAAGTTCTTAAATAGAATTGGTCACATCTCTGCCAAATGGTGTAAACCCCAAACCAGGCCCTGGGTGCACATCATCATGATCCTTGATGTTTACTTTAAACATGCTGGTAATCTGGTTCATCCTGACTGAATGCTTTGGGCATGTAGACTAATATCTTTACCTAGTCAGTATGTGAACATTCCAGGAATTTAGTCTCCAGAGTTGACCAAAGGTCATTACCATGGCTTTAGAGATAAACAAGAACTGAATAAAATAGACCTGCTTCATTAACTCCTTCTGCTCATTGGTAACGTTATCTTTCTTGCTGTGGGAACTGATCATACGGGTATGTTTAGTTTGTACATATGTATGCATATTGTACTTCAAACATTAAAAAAAAATTAGTCCATAACCATCAGTTAGAGCTTGTTTGAGAAAATAAATACTTCTTTTCCATGTTCATGCAAGATTACTGAAACTCTGGGAAGCTACCAAAACAACATTAGAAAACCATTGAATACCAAATACAAGAGTAACTCTAAATCTAAGAATTATTGAAGTAGATATAGAGATAATGAGGAAGTGAATTAAATACATGAGGTTGAGTTTCAGAATATGTATAAGTAGGTATGTGTAGTAATTTTGCAAAATAAAATATTGTATTTCATGTTTTGATTATTCTCCAATGTGTTTGAAGTGGTCAAAATAACTAAATTACAAACAAATTTTTGTTTCAGATACTCATGTGTGTGGGAAATTAATTGATTGTATAATCTGTTAAAAATTACCAAAAATGGGTTTTCAAATGTTTACTTAGTATGTTTTTCATTTTAAAATTAAGTATTGATATATATGTGTAGTAGATCTGAATTATGGTTCCATTATGGTTTATTAATTATACGACTTCAGGCAAACCTTCTAAACTTTATCTGCCTTATCTATGCAATAAAGGGGGGCAAGATCTTCAATGATATAGTCTATGGGATTCTTCTAGCAGTACAAGTCAGTAAGTTACTGTTTCAATACCATTGACTAATCCAACAAATGCTTTGTGTATCTATGACCAAGGCACCAGGTTAATTGATGTGGGAAAATGAAATGCTGGAAAACAAAGGATTGCTGTTTCCAAGGAGTTCAGTTGATGAGCAGAGCATACACATAACACACCTCCCAGCAATGGGATGAGGCAGGAGTGAGACTGGGGAATCAAGAAAGAACCTATGGAATCAGGTAGCACCTGAAAAGGCACTTTTATGGGCCAGTAGATTCCAATTTAAAAAGAAAGAGTAAGCAGCTTGTGTCTGGGGAACATTTAACGGATTCTATTGTGAAAATGCTCAGTTGAAAAGAAACCAGTCTGTTCTTGTTGGTCTAAGGATTAAGAAATGCATATGGACAAATGGGGCAGTAAAGAAAGATTGGTACTAAATCATGAAAGGCCTTAACTTCCATGAAATGAAATTTGTAGGCAAAGAGGACTAGGAAGGCTTTTAGGATGAGAAAGAATGTCATTAGCTCTCATTTTAGATCCATGATACCCCAATGTCACAGGTTGGTTTCTCCAAGAAGCAGACTCAGACTCTGAGACAGAGATTAGTGTTTGGGATGTGTATTAAGGAGACAATATGTAAGGACAGAAAGGAGGGAAGCAAGAGTGGGCAGAGAAACAAGGTGAGAGTAATGGAGACCCAACAGTAGCCCTGGCCAACCCCAGAGGGAGCTCTAAAGCTAGAGTGGCCCATCAGAGTTGTTCAGGTCTTGATATCTCCACATTAGTCTGTCATTGCAAGTGGGCAGCCTAACGGGGACTGTGACCTTTCTGTAGTTGAGCCCATCCCTGAACGTGCTTAGTATTGAAAATCATCTGCCAACCATACTTCCGGGGGCTTCCTTGAATGGGGAGCTGGATGGCACATCATGCATCCACTCCATCACATTTGTGCTTTATAACCAATCACTCAGGGGCCTGTAGAGACCCATGTTTCACTCTGAATTGGTAGATATGGAATAAAACCAGACAGTTTTGTTTTGTTTTATTTTTTCATTCCCTTTCATTTCATTTCATTTTTGTTTTTGAGAGAGAGAGTGAGAGAGAGAGAGAGAGTGCAGGAGAGTGGGAGTGAGGCAGAGGGAGAGGGAGAGAGAGAATCTTACGCAGGCTCCACACCCAGTGCAGAGCTGATATGGAGCTGGATCACAGGATTGTGAGATCATGACCTGAGCGGAAATCAAGAACCAGGTGCTTGGGGCACCTGGGTGACTCAGTAGATTGAGTGTCTGACTCTTGATTTCCGTTTAGGTCATGATCTCACGATTCATGGGTTTGAGCCCAGGAGTTGCTTGCAATCCTGTCTTTCTCTCTCTGCCCCTTCCCCACTGGCTCCCTATCTCTCTCTCAAAATAAATAAGCATTAAAAAAAAAAGTTATATGCTAAATCGACTGAGCCACCCAGGCACCTCAACACTTTTATTTTAAATAAACTTCCTTGATGATTTTGATGCACAGAAATTTGATCATTATTCTTTTAGAAATTCATTCAAAACCCTTGAGTAAAGACTGGACCAGGTCTAAGTCCTTTGCTTGTAGGGCATCACTCCTGTCTCAAGTATCTTTCTTTGCTACTCATGACAACTCTATGAGGGAAGCAGAACTCACATCTGTAAGTTCTGTGTTTTGCAGGTAAGGAAACTGGTTTAGAAAGCTTCAGTGACATACCCAAGGTCAAACAGCTGTTAAATATTACTGAGGCTCATACTTGTCCATTTTGCTTTAAGCTTCCCCTGCCCCCCCTTATCTTTTCTCGCTATCACCCTCTCTCATACATTTAAAATTTACTTGTGTATTAGTCATATTGTTCTTAAAACGAAATGAATGCCCTCATTATCCTTAGAAATTTTTCTAATGTTATATTAGTGGTCCTTCTCATGAAAATAAAAGCTTGTCCCTGTCATGGTAATAATAGATTTCCCCCTACAGTTTATCCGGCATAGACAGTCACATGGTGCTGACTTTGATCTTGGCAATAGCTTTTCCTTTAACTCACAATACCAGATACTGAAAAGAAGCTGCAACGCTCTCTCATCTGTTTGCTCTGAATAAATCCCTCCTAGATCCTTACAAGACAGTCAGGTTTTCCAGAAAAAGGAAAGCCTATTAAATTCCCCTCCTAGAGGCAACTGAAGCTTTATGTGGCATCAGTGAGGATGTATTTTAAATAAAAAAGCAAGTTAAAATGAAGGTGAGGTGGTTTTAAGGGGCAAAGAACCTGCTTGTTTGTTTGTTTGTTTGTTTTTGTTTTTGGTATTAGCATGTGGTACCTCCTTCAAATCTCTGATCTACTCTCTGATCCTATCTAGACCACTAGGTCACTGCAAAGCAAAGAGCGGTGGCCAATAATCCCTCCAAAAGAATCCATGCTGCTCTCCAGGCTGACAGCTTTGCTAAATGACAGGGAGCTGTAATCTTTCAGCACCCAGGCATGGCCCAGGGACCATGACTAAGTTGTTGTAGATATGCTTCTGGTGGATGAGGTTGTACGCTATTTTCCACCCTTCAACCTCAATATTAAACAATGGCTTATAAAGGCATTAAGGGATAGTCTTTACATTGTGGTGTTGATGATGATGTTTGTCTTACAGAAAAAAAAAGTGGCGTTGATATTCATCGGCATGCTGGGATTTTAGTAAGATAGAAGCAATTATGCACACTTGTGTATGAGCAATTTACACAAGCAAAGCCCTTAATTGCTTGGCTGGCAAGCCTTCTACTTTCTGAGTATATATAATATATAAGCAGTGAATATTTTAATTTTCAAAATCTGGCGTCTCGTTTAGAATTCTTAAGCTTGTTCTGGAGCGAAATTCAACCTAAATCATTCAAAGGGATTTTATACAAATTTTGCTGAAATCCATGACCTTAAAGGTACACGGGTTTCCCTTTCAGAAAGAGGATAGCGCTCACTAAATTGAGTAGAGTAATTTACTGTTGCTTAAGGCCACTGGCACTTACAGCTCAATCCCACAGAACTTCAGCTGTACTTTTTCACCAATAAAAATCCATCTTTTCTCCACTGACTTATAATGCCACCATTATTATAAGTGAAATTCTCATATAGATTTGTGTTTATTTCTGGACTCTTCTGTTGCTGTTCATGTATTTCATGTGCAGATATCAAAATATTTTTATTTCTGTTTCCTTCAGGCCAGAAAAAAAAGGACCTCTATGAGTATTTGTCAGTGTAGATGCCTCTGTCCTCATGGAATCATGTTCCATTTGCCTTCTCCAGCACCGTTCCGGCTCTTCCTCATATCATCTCTCCAGTTACTCATCTTCTTTTGTAGCCACTTGGTCCATCTACTGCTTTCACAGTGTGTTTGCCTGAGTTCCATTCTTTGACCACTCCCACTCAATATAGTGTTCTCAACTGTATTGTGTTGAGATCTGGCATTGAATTGACACCCCAAATGGTATGCCATCCATCCTTCCTTTCTGAGCCTCATATTTGCTCTTCTTACTGACCTCTTGATATGAGTCCTGGAGGGTTCTCAGCCCTTTCAATCTCAATCCATTAAAAAAGTTGAGCCACATGGCCTCCGCTCCAAACCCATTCTTTGTTTTGCACTAACTATCTCAGCCAATAGCACCACCATCCAGGAAGTTATCCTAGTCAATTGCCTGGAAATCATTTTGATTCCTTTTTACCCCATATCACCTACATCCATTTGGATACAACATCCTTCTGCTTCTACCTTTTTAGTGTTTATTTAATCTCTTTCCTTTTTTCCCTCTCCTACTTCCACTGCCGTTTTTGAGCCTTTGATACTTCCTCTCAGAAGCTACACAAATAGCTCCCTACAGAGTCTGGCTCTATTCCAAGGTATTGCTGGGAGAACCATATTTTATTTTATTTTATTTTATTTTATTTTATTTTATTTTATTTTATTTTATTGCTTAAAAAAATTATTATGTTTATTTATTTTTGAGAGAGAGAGAGACAGTGTGTGAGTAGGGGAGGGGCACAGAGAGAGGGAGACATAGAATCCGAAGCAGGCTCTAGGGTCTGAGCTATCAGCACAGAGCCTGACTCGGGGCTGGAACTCATCAACCGTGAGATCATGACCCGAGCCAAAGTCAGATACTTAACCAACTGACCCACCCAGGTGCCTGGGGAAAATGGTGTTTTAAAGATGCAAACATAATTAGGTCATCTGTTTTGTTTCATTTTGTTTTTATTGTGGTAAAATATACACAACATAAAACCAGTTTAATCATTTTTAAGTGTACAGTTCAGTGGCATTAAGTATACTTATCTTCTTTTGCATCCATAACCAGTATCCACATCTGGACCTTTTTTCTTACCCCACATAGGAATAACTACCTGTCCCATTCCTTACATTAGCTCTGCTAAATACTATTCTACTTCTGTCTCTGTGAATTTAGCTGTTGTATATACCTCATTTAAGTGGAACCACACACTATTTGTCCTTTTGTGTCAAATGTCTTCATTCAACATTTGCATAATGTCTTCAAAGTTCATCCATATTGTAGCGTGCATGTATCCACATTTCATTCCTTTTCAAAGGAAAATATTCTATTGTGAGTATATATCATATTAGTTTTTCCATTCATCTGTCAGTGGATGTTTTGTTTTTCACCTCTTGACTATAAACCATGCTGTTGTGATTATTGATGTAAAAATATCTGTTTAAGTCCCTGTTTTCAATTATTTGGGTGTAGATCCAGAAGTGGAATTGCAGGATTCTATGGTAATTCTATGTTCAATTTTCTTAAGAACTGCCATACTATTTTCCACAGTGGCTGAACCATTTTATATTTCCATCAGCAGTGCACAAGGTTCCCAATTTCTCCATGTCCTTGCCAACATATGTTCTCTGTATTTTTTATACACACATGAAATTATTTATTTATTTATTTATTGCCATCCTAATGGGTGTGAGATACAATCTCACTCAGGTTTTGATTTGCATTTCCCTGACTGAGATAATGAGCTTCTTTTCATGTACTTATTGGCCATTGTATATCTTTTTTGGACATATATCTATTCAAGTATTCCTATGTTGTCTTGTAAAAGTTTTATAGCTTTTAGCTCTTATATTTACCTTTTTGACCCATTTTAATTTAATTTCTGTATATGGTGGAAGGTAAGCATCCAACTTGATTCTTTTGTAAGTAGATATCCAGTTTCTCCAACACCATTTGAAAAGACTGTTCTTTCCCCCTTACATGATCTTGGCATCTATGTCAAAAAGCATTTGACCATATATGTGAGGGTTTATTTCCAGGTTCTCTATTCTATTCCATTGGTCTTTATATCGGTCTTTATGCCAGTGCCACACTCTTTTGGTTACTGAAACTTTGTAGGAAGTTTTGAAATCAGGAAGTGTGAGTCCTCCAGCTTTGTTCTTCTTTTTAAAGATTGTTTTGACTGTTTGGGTCCTCTGAGATTCCATATGAAATTTAGGATAAATTTTAGCATAGTTTTCATACCAGGGTAACACTGGCTTCATAAAATAAGTTAGGGATTGCTTTCTACTCTTCTATTTTCTAAAGGAGATTGTGTGAAAGAGGTGTTAACTCTTCTCTTATATTTGGTAGTTTCTCCAATGAAACCATCTGGATCTGGAGATTTCTTTCAGGAGAGCTTTTTAATTATGAATTCAATTTTTGTTAATGGTTATATTCATAAAATATTGATTTTTTTGAAAACTATTCTGATTATGTATTTCATCTTAGTTGAGTTTTTGGTAGTGTGTGGTTCTGAGATATTGTCCATTTCTTTTAAGTTGTTGAATTTATGAACATAAAGATGTTCAAAGCATTTGTTTATTATCCTTTTAATGGTTGTAGAATCTGTAGTTACATCTCTTCTTTCATTCATGATACTGGTGATTTGTGTTCTCTCTTTGCTTTTGTCTAAATGAATCATTTTAATCCAGGTTGATTTTAAATATCTATTTTCATTCAATTTGTATATTCTGTAATGTTTTACTGTATCACAAAAGGTATTATATTTTGAAATTTTTTGAAAAGAATGATGACTTATTTTTGAAATACATACATTCATTATTAAAAATTTCAAGCAATTCTGGGGTGCCTGGGTGGCTCAGTCAGCTGACCATTGGACTCTTGATTTCAGCTTAGGTCATGATTCCGGGATTATGAGATTGAGTCCTGAGTTGGGCTTCGTGCTGAGCAGGGAGCCTTCTTGGCATCTCATTCTCAATCTCTTTCTATCTCTCCCTCGACCCTGCTTGAGTGTTTGCTCTCTAAAATAATTCTTTTTAAAAAGCAAAAAAAAAAAAAAAAAAAAAAAAAAAAATTCAAGCAATTCTAAAAAATGTAAAAAAGACAGTAAACAATCAACCAATCTATCAGAAATATTCCTTGGTTTATAATATTCCACAAATCTTCCTATAGAGAGAGGAATAGAAGTGTAAAGTTATAATTAAAATAAACGAAAAGGCATGATTTTTCATATATGGGTGGTACCATACGTGTAATTTTAAAACTAAATTATATTTAACCTTACTAAAATTAAATTTAAAAATAAAAGGAAAAAAGCTAAGATGTTCCTGCAGTGTTTTCTAAATGTCAGAAAAAAATGTTAATTTCACAGAAAAATGTTATTTTCATAAGAGAAATTTTCTAAGCTATTCCTTTAAAGATAAGAAAAAAAGACTAAAAAAGTATATATGAAGCATATATAACTATACACTTCAACATGAATAATATCCATTGACTTCTTGCCAAGGAAAATGAGGAAACTATTGTACTTAAACCGCCTCATAACTCCCTTCTTTCTACCTTCAGAATTTAGTAAATTTCACAAAAATATTAATATGGTCAAGGTTTACAATATTTATGTTCTATTTTAAAGCTCCCAAACACATAATTTTTAGTCTCAAATTTATTTAAAAATAGGTATAATGAGGGGCGCCTGGGTGGCGCAGTCGGTTAAGCGTCCGACTTCAGCCAGGTCACGATCTCCCGGTCCGGGAGTTCGAGCCCCACGTCAGGCTCTGGGCTGATGGCTCAGAGCCTGGAGCCTGTTTCCGATTCTGTGTCTCCCTCTCTCTCTGCCCCTCCCCCATTCATACTCTGTCTCTCTCTGTCCCAAAAATAAAAATAAACGTTAAAAAAAAAATAGGTATAATGATTATTATCACATTTGACCATAGCTCCACCATTCTTGAGATTTTTTTACTTTTTTATTTTTGAGTAGGCTTCACACCCAGCGCGGAGCACTGGAGCCAGACCCTGAGATCAAGACCTGAGCTGAGAGCAAGAGTGAGGTGCTTCACCGAGTCACTCAGGCGTCCCTTTAGATTTAGATCTGTTTTTTTTTTTTTTTTTTTAATTTATCTCTTGGGTGAATTTCATGATCAAAAAGAATTTTGTTTAAAGGTTTACATGCACTTTGTATCTTGATCCATTGTTTGAGAACAATTTACTGACTTGAAAAGCTGAAGAATAGCCTGGCTAGGCAAAATAGACACCCTTGGGTCACTGTTTCTTTTTCTCAGAACATTCCCTCAGGCACTGTATGATGCTGTGAAGCAATCTAAAGACAGCTTTTCTCTTCCTTGTATGTAAATTGCCTTTTATGCCTGGATGCACCACGGATTACTTGTCTTTGAAATTCTATAACTTCATCAGAGTACATTTCAAATGTATCCTTTTGTTCAGAAGACTTAAGACTCCTTATTTCATGAAATTAGCTTCTATTATATCTTTGATTAATTTTTCTATTTCATTTTAATCTGCTTTTCGTTTTCTGGTTTTTCATAGCATAGGTTGTAAAAAGTGGTTTATATGCTAGTAAATGAAAACAAGTAAATAAAAACCTTTGATTTATACTGTTTATCAATTTATGTGCAGTAAAAACTCCCACGATGGTGGATTTCAAGCTATCAGTGTTGTTACTATAAATGAAATTAGGAGCTCTTGCAAGCTGGTGCAAGCCTATATGTGTACATGTGTTGGATCTCCTTTGTTTGACTTCCATATAATTTTCCTATGATTGGTTTTATACTTTTTTTTTTTTTAGTAGCTAAGTTCTGTTTGTCACAGGGTTTCAGTTGTGTTTAGTCTCATTTCCTATTCTTTTACCTCTTGAATGGCTTAATGACTTCTTTCCCCAAGCCCTGAAACTCTGCCAGGGTCCCTTTCATTTCTGGTCATGTCGTTTCTTCTTTAAATCCTTGTATTGCTTCAAAAAAATCTTTTTGTTAGATCATATAATCTTTAATTTTTTAGAATGTTGGAGAATTTTTTTAATGTTTATTTATTTATTTTGAGAGAGAGAGAGAGCATATGAGCAGGGGAGGGGCAGAGAGGCAGAGAGAGAGAGAGAGAGAGAGAGAGAGAGAGAGAGAGAGAGAATCTTAAGCAGGCTCCATGCCTTGCAGGGCTCAATC
Source organism: Leopardus geoffroyi (assembly GCF_018350155.1). NCBI lineage: Eukaryota > Metazoa > Chordata > Mammalia > Carnivora > Felidae > Leopardus > Leopardus geoffroyi. The sequence goes on along the minus strand of NC_059336.1, from coordinate 35,813,021 downwards.
CCAAGATGGTGAGATCATGACCTGAGCTGAAATCAGGAGTCAGACGCTTAACTGACTGAACCACCCAGGTGCCTCTGGAGAAATTTTTATCTGATCTTGCTGTTTCCTGAGGGTTAATCTCCTTCAGGTGAACATTTCTCTTATGCTTTTTGTTTATAGTCCTTGAAACATTCATTTCTACCCCCTGTTCTCCCTCCGCTGTTATCTAAGCATGTGTCCTGTCTCTTTCTGGAGTCTATGCTGGTTCCATTATAACTGTGATTCCTCTTTGAGGGATTCCAGCTATTTACTGATGAATGGCATAGATGACAATGGAGAGTAAGCTGGGGTAGTCTGAACCTAGATTCCAGGGTGTGGTCTCAAACATCCCTCTCAACCAATCTACCAAGTTCTCTAACCCTCAGGCACAACTTCTCACAGTTTTTTGTATTAGTAAGGTTGGTTGAGATTAGTTTCTCATGAAATAGTCACTAGTAGGTAGCTTTGTTATATAGAAAAATACGCATTTCTAGTGAATATTTAACTGCTCTTTCCCCCTCCAAAATTACAAAGTACAAATACAGACTCTGACAGTGGGTAAAATCATGTCTTAAATGTTAGAGAATGAATACATGTCAGCACAAGAGATCATAGTTAATAAGTTCATATACAAAAAAAATGTGTGGAGCCAGATACCTAAATAGAAAGTGTACTGTTGGTTTGTAAACTCAGGAGCTTCCCGGATGAAATCTGAAACTGGCCCCCGTACACAGAGGGCAAGGAGAGAATGAAGAAGGAGGCCATTCCAGAACAGCAGGTGGCAATCTTTTTTTTAATTTTTATTTTTTGTTAAATTTTAATGTTTATTTTTGAGAGGGGGGGGAGGGGCAGAGAGACACAGAATCTGAAGCAGGCTCCAGGCTCTGAGCTGTCAGCAGAGTCCGGTGTGGGGCTCCAACTCGCCAACCATGAGACCATGAGCTGAGCTGAAATCGGATGTTTAACCAACTGAGCCACACAGGTGCCCTGTCATGTGGCAATCTTAATAAGCAAGGGGATTTACAGGTATGGTTTATCTTAGCCCAAGATGAGCAGATCTCCACTCCTACCCATCAGAATCTTAGAAGTTTACAGAGGTATTACCTAGGTTAAATCACATATTCAGCAGATGGACCCAACAGTGTGTTACCCTCTAAGGTTGTGTCATTGAAACTGGCTCTTACTGTGGGAATTGTGGGCTGAATGTACCTTCCAAGGACAGGGGAGGGGGTGAGGAGTCTCTGCCCAGGTCCAGATTGTGGGTCAGTCAGAAGTCAAATCCTCTTGATGACCTCCTCCAACAACTCCCAATTACTAATTATATGTTATTTTCCAAATTTTAAATATCTGAGCCATGGGGAAAGTCTATTATTTGTTTAAAAATAAAGGTTTTGAATCCCTCTGACAAATTGGTACAGTCCTACCTTGTATATTCAAAAGTGATGTCTTTGATAAATGTATTAGTGTGGTGGACAAAGTAATGTTTTGCTCAGATCCCCCTTAAGTGAGGGACCTGTTACCCCAGCTGCAGGAACTACTGCTGGCAGATGGCCTTCAGTGGTTTTCTCCTTCAGGGACTGCCTCAGCTTCAGAGGGCTGCCTTCTTTCAAGTTCATGCCCCTTCCAATGCAGCCAAATGATTAATATTAGTATATAAAGGACTGGACAACTCATACCAACTGGAGACAACTCTGAAGGGTCATCCTAGCTCCAGAGATCCCTGGAGGGCTGGCCAAGACTGTCACCAGCCTACAGCCTAACTTGACTTCTACCTCTGTCTACTCCTGCTTCCTGTATCTCCCAGTCACATGTGTTGGTCCTTAATGAACACCCAGCCTGCTAAACTCTCAATAAATGACATTATATAAAAAGAAACTCTCTAGGTCTTGATGCACTGCAGTATGTACAGAAATAGTATTATTATTCACTTATAAAGTTTAGCTTGCATAACTCCTAAATGAATTTGAGGCAACAATAATCATAGTATTCAACCAATTGAAACAACTATGCAAATGCAAGCTTTGTGTTTAACAGGTGAGACTTTTTTCCTGTGATTGAAGTTCAGTATTTCCAAGCAAAATTCTAATGGCTACCAATCACAAATAAACTACACCTCTATAAAATTATTTTCTAGCTTTTGCATCTGTGCAAGCACACATACAAGAAGGTCAAAAATCGAAACTTTATGCAAATAATCGAGTGGTAGGTGGCTAGTTATGGCTACGTGCGTGGCTTAGACAATAAAGAGGTAGACTTAGAGACTACTACTCCTTTAAACAGAAAAACAAAGCATGATATACCAGGACATATTTCTCCTTTATACATGGGAGCACTGAGAGAGAAAAGTAACTATCCGTCTATCCTATGGTTCCTGTTTTGATACAGCAGCTGATACATTAAGGGTCCTGAATGAATGGAAAACAAGCAAGAGAGAAATGATATTTTACTATTAACTATAAAACTGTTTAAGAGTTACTGAGTATAATAGAATACTGATAGATATAAACCCTTATTTTGAATCTGCTATGCAGTTATGGAATCAGATACCCTATCACCAGCCCATGAAAATATTTTTGAGGCAGCTAAAAACAGACAAGGGTAGAACTTCATTTCCAAGGTTGAAAACTCATAACTGGTTTTTGTTAATGTCTCTCTCTCTCACTACAGCATGAGCAGTGAATATTATTGACAGTGCTGGAGACTCCGGAGGTTGGGAAGAGAGTGGACAACTAGGGGATTTAATATGAACCACGAGATATCATTGCAAGCTTCAGCCCAAACATCACTCATCAGAAAGCCCTGTGTCATCCCTTGGTATATAAACATACTACTCTTATTATAATCTGTCAGTCTTCTTAATTGGGCAAGCCCGGCCTTACCATCGCATGTATAATACATTGGACACTTGGTTGTCCAGTCTGAGTTTTTAGCCCAGCTCAGGAGAGGCAGGGGACAGCCAAGGGAGGCTGGTTCAGACTCGAGTAGAGCAGCTCAAGTAGCAACTAGTTTGCTAGCCAACCAGCAAAACGAGCACGGAGAGGTCGAGGAACCCATGTTCCCCTAAGCCAGTTTCGGATGGGTGTTCAGAGCCCAGCCCTAGCGTGATGTCTTCCAGGGCAGCACAGCAACCCGGGGGGTGGGGAGTGGGGGAATCTTCCCTTACTAGCCGCCACATAATCTGTAGGCAGGAGGGACGTCTGTGGATGATACAGACCGTTTCTGGGCTGGCTAGTTGAAGGATGGCCACAGAGAGGTCACAGACCGAGGCTCCTCTAGATCCTTGCTACTCCGTGTGGTCAGAGGACCAGTGGCAACATCACTTGGGACCTTGTTTAGCCTGCAGAATCTCAGGCACCTGTCTGGACCAACTGAACCCGTATTTGCATTTTAATCCTACCGCACATTTAAGTTTGAGAAACACAGGTCCAGGTGGTAGCAAGGAGGCTTGCGGAAGGATCTGCCTCTCAGCCCCGCCCCCTCCCCCGTCTTTGCTCTCCGCCGGAGCAAAGCTCAGCCCCACATTGGTCTTGCACATTTCTGCGAACCCCGGGTGTGTGCGGAAGGGGTGTGCAGGAGGTACCCCGGCGAGAGCAGAGGGCAACTGGGTGACTGGATTGGCGAAGGGCTGCTTTCTCTGGCTCGGGGCTCCTCAGCGTGTAGACACTCCCCCGACCCTTCCCCCCCCCCCCCCCCACCCGCCTCCCGCAGCTGCTACTGCCTGCCTCCCGCCGGCTGCCGCGAAAACCCGGAACAGCTGCGTGCGCTCGTGGAAAGTCCTCCTAGGGGCGAAGCCGGGCAGCTGGGCATGCTCAGTAGCTGGGGGAGGCTTGGGTGGAGAGTAGAAAGCCGCGGCTCTGCCTCCCACCCCCTCCCTCTGGCCCCCGCCCCCCTTGCCCCTACCCAGCCCGTAGTAGTTGCCCGGCGTGCGCCCGCGGAGACCGGGAACATGGCGCTCCGAGCGGTGTATTAGCCGCGGAGGAGAAGCGGAGGAGGCGCCGCCGCTGCGCTGACAGCCAGCCACCAGGTAGGCAGGCGCGCCTGGCGGGGCTGCCTGGGTGGGTAGCGGCGCGGGGAGGGGCGCTAGCGTGGATGCGCACGGCTGGGACCCCGGGCATCTCGCTTCGCCGGCAGGATGCGAAGGGGATATCTGACAGCGCGCAATTGTGCATCGCCTAGGAGATGCCAGAGGCTGGGGACCGGCTGGCTGGAGGGCAGGGATTCGGGGACCGCCCCCACCCCCCATGCGCTGCCACCCAGCCTGGGCTCTCTACGGGTCAAATAAAGGATAGTTCCTTTCTGCTGGGCGAGAGGGCGCGGGGGGAGATCCCCGGATACCAGTTCTGGGAGTGCGCTGGTCCCCTGGACGGCTCGCAAGCCCAGCACCGGTTCTTTGTGTGTACAGCCACGCACGCCCAGGGGGGTGCCACGGTGCCTGCTTCTCCCCGGGAGTGTTGCACATATTGCCAGGGCAGGATTTCCGTATGGTTTTTGTCTCTTGGCAGGTGTGGACTGGAAGATGTAATAGCAGAGCCTTTATGGGGCTGTGTTTTCCTTTGTTACTTGCCTTGGTGTGTGTGTGCGTGTGTGTGCGCGCGTGGTGGGTTGTAATGGAGAGAGAGAGAGAGAACTTCTGCTCGTGGGCACGGGTGTGGGCAGAGCGTGGAAGAGGATCTCGGCTCCAAACTTGTAAAAATCGCGTGTGATGCCGGCCTCCTGGAGGGTTAACTTGAAAAGTCCAGAGATCATCTGTGCCCGGTTTGGAGCAGAGGCGTGTTCGCCCCTCTTGAACCCGTGTGTGTATCTGGAGCTTTAAACATGGGATGTGAGTCACTTCAACATTAGATAGCAGTTAAGGGAATGTGAAGCATTTGGGGCTATCTGTGGTGGTCTTTTTTTTTTTTTTTAAAGGTCAAATTAATAAATAGAGAAGTTGGCAGCAAGCCCAAGGAAAGTGTCATCGTTAATAGCTGATGACAGCTTCGAAGGCTAAATACACTTTTGGGGAAATCAGGAAACCTGGCATTCCACAGGGTTCTACCAAGAAATAGCCATAGGGTCTTAAGGAACTCCCAAAATCTCTTAGTGCAGCCGTTTTCTCTTCTGGGGTTTGGAGGTATGTAGACCCCCTCTCTCTTACCTGAGTCCAGATGGACACTATTCTTGAAAAGCCCCTCCCACACCAGAATTCCTATGAAACTGACACTCCAGAATAACAGCTGTGCCACCTTATACTTGCATATCTGTTATATTCAGCAGCACAACTCCCTGAGTTAGGGAGGGAAGGCAAATTTAGAATACGCTTTTATTTTTTACTCCAAGGATGGACATCTGTGACTATGAAGTTTAGAGACACTTTCCTCCGTACTTAGAGTATTTATTCTTATGGTCTCCTTAGGTGGCAAGAATGAGTCAGTAGCATCAAAACGAAATGGGGAGTGCTTGAGGAAAATGCATTTAAGTAAATTAAAGCTGTAAATGTCCAATCTGACAGTAATACCTTGACTTAGAATACATATGTGCAAAGCAGAAGCATTGCTAATGGAAGCAATATTGTTGATGGAAGTTTATTGATAGCATTGGTCTTAGAATACAATTTTTGTGTTCCTCTGGGACTAGGTACAGATTGATTATACTAGGTGTCTGCAAGTTGGTATTTTGTTAATAAATGTGAGTTTTAATTTCAGGCATTGAAAACCTAATTTGTCAGCTCCTCTCCTTTACTTCATCAGAGTTTGTTTCAGCACTGCAGGTGTGAGTGGCAGGTGTTCTGGGGTGTGGTATCATTTTGGTGATGAGACAGCTGAGTTTGAGCTCTGCCTCTGCCATTATTAGCTTTGTGATCTTGGGCAAGTTATTGAACTTTGTGGAGCCTCAGTTTCCTCCCCTGTAAAACAATCCTGGGAATAGAAAGACTTGTCTAAGTGGGAGAGTGTGTGGACTACTGGTAACATAAACCAACCAGGAAAATGGTGGGGACATTGGAAGAGGAAGGGAAATGGATATTTATTCAACCTATACTATGTGCCCAAATAAGTGATCTAACACTTCAACTATCAGTTTCTTAGGGCTGCCATAAAACAAATGGCCAAAAATGAGGTAGCTCAAAACAAAATTTATTCTCTCACAGTGCTGGAGGCTGAAAGTCCATAATCAAGGTGTAGACAGTTCTGTGCTCCGGCTGAAGCCTCTAGGGGAAGATCGTTTCTTGCCTTTTTCTAGCTCTGGTGGCTCCAGGTGATCCTTGGCTTGTGACAACATAACTCCAATTTCCTGCCTCCATCGTCATCTGGCAAAGTTCCCCCTTCTTATAAGGACACCATTCATACTGAATTAAGGTCCACTGTAATTCAGTATGACCTCATCTTGATTATATCTGCAAAGACCCTATTTCCAAATAAGGTTCACATTTGTAGGTTCTGGTTAGGTGTGAATTTGGGGGAGACACTATTCAGCCCAGTATGCCAGCATCCCTATGATCTGTGTTTAATGACATGATTATTTCTGCATATGAGCAGAAGATAAAGATAGAGTATTGTGGGTTCAGAAAAAACTTTAAAAGTTATTTAATACAGCTGACATATTTGTGGCTTCCCAAACATGGTAGGGAAGAGCAGCATTTAGAGATACTAGACAAATGTCACTAATCTGGAAACCCAGATAATCTAGGATCTCAGTCTTCCACAGGTAATCTGCCTGATGTGCCCTGTCCCAAAAGGGTTTGTTAATGTCGCCTTCCTCTCTTTTGCTACCCGACCAACACGATGCAAACAAACAACAGAAAATCAAATTAAACAACCAAAATAACAAAAGCGGCAGAAACACCCCAATATTAACACCTTTCTAATTTTTCTAATTTTTGTAGAAGACACCACTGTACATGGAATTGCTTTAGCCAGAAACTCAAGAATCATCTTTTGACACCTTAATTCCTTGTGCCCTCCATATCCAAAACCATCACAAAATTTTATAAATTTCTCCATGTATCTCTTGGTAGATTCTCCCTTCCATCTGTACCACACCACACTATCAATCCTCAAGTTGTCTTCCCCGTACTGAATCACTGGCATAACTTTCTAGCAAGACCCGTGGCTCCTTGCTTGGCTCTTCCAATCATTCTTCTAGAATAGATAGGATCATGTCAATTCCTTGCATAAAATGCCTCTACATACCTGAGGTGGGTTCCAGAGACTGAGCCTTGGGCACTTGGCCAGGCTCATCTTGGGCATCTCCTTCTCTCGCTGCTGTTACACTGACCTCCTGTCTGTCGAATTTCCCAAGAACTTCCCCTACACCTTGCTGGTACAAACTGTACTTGTCCTTTGGGCCTCCTTGATCTCCCTTCCCCCGCAGCCCAATTCTCTTATCAGCCTTTTAATTTTCTTCCATAGCACTTACCTCAATTTGCAGTTTCCTATTCATTTGTTTGACTATTGAATGTCTGTGAACTCCGTGATGGCCATTTGTTTTGTGTCTTGAATGTAGAAGATGATCAACAATGGCAAATGAGTGAAGGAATGAAAACTCTCATAGCATTTTTCTGTGCCAACTTAAAGATCTGATTTTTTAGAAACTTTTTTTTTCCCCCACTAACTTGTATAAAAAGAGCAATTGAGAAACTCGTTCTGACTGGAAAAGAGGAGTATTCTTGGCTTTAACAAATGCATCTTCTAAGAATTGGTTTTAAGCGAGCAGTTAAGAATTGAGTCAAAATATTTTCTGCCAACTGAGGTCTTTGTAAAAACCTATCAGTCAGCAAACATTTCACAAATATCTGTTGGACATTTGTATTTGTCATGGTAGGCCCTAGAGGGGACAATGGAGAACTAGACTTTTAGCCTTCTAGAGATTAAAAATAAACAGTAAATAATAATTGCAGTAATATTTATTGGGCTTCTGTTCTATGCCAGGTTCTCCTCCGTCCCTGTCCCTACTGGTTACTATAGATAGCCCTCCAGTCTCTCCTAGTAACACAGAATCCAAATCAAATGCACAACAAATACTTCATGAGCTAATAATTAGTAGGTGCTTTTATCCCGATCTTTTAAAATAGGAAACTTCTGCTTATGGGGGGGTCGGGGGAAGGAATCTGCTCATATACAGAAGAGCTTGCAACTGCTTTGTGAATATAGCCAGGTGGGTCCTGTTCTACTTTGCAGAGCATCAGCCTATTGTCTCTGGGGTTAAAATAAGAGCCAAGTTGCTCTTTATACAGGAGCAAGTTCCTGGTGTGTTTGTCTTCCACAGTTGTCAAAATTCTTAACTGGCAGCTGAATTGTTTTATTCTGTTTAATCCAAGTGAGAAGTAACGTAATGTCTCATTCAGGGCACTTTTGGGTAGTCCTGAAAAGCAAGACTCAGTACCCCAGGAAAATGAATGTGGTGGAATGCAGGAATACAGGATTACATTTGGATTTCTTGGATGGCCTCGATTTCCTGTAATTTCATTTCATGAATGGTAATTTTTTTAAAAGCAAATAAAAACATTTAATGCACTTTTTTTTTTAAAGTTTATTTTTGAAAAAGAGAGGGGGGGGGTGGGAGGGGCAGAGAGGAGAGAAAGAATCCCAAGCAGGCTTTGTACTGTCAGTGCAGTGCCCCATATTGGCTGAACTCATGAAGCCTGAGTTCATGACATGATCTGAAATCAAGAGGCAGATACTTAACAGACTGAGCCACCCAGGTGCCCCTTAATGCATATGTTTGAGTATAACTTTTCACCTAAGTAACAGAAATCAGACATTGTGTCTTGATTTCGTTTAAAAGTGATGGATACACAGGGGTGCCTGGGTGGCTGAGTCGGTTGAGTGTCCAACTTTGGCTCAGGTCATGATCTCGGTCAGCGGGTTCGAGTTTCTTGTCAGGCTCTGTGCTGAGAGCTTGGAGCCTAGAGCCTGCTTCAGATTTTGTCTCTCCCTCTCCCCCTCTCACACTCTGTCTCTCTTTCTCTCGAAAATAAATAAACATTAAAAATTTTGAAATAAAGTGATAGATACACAATTGAGTCTAAAGGAACTAATAAGATATTTCAATAAGGTGGTTAGTTATAATGTACACATTTAAAAATCAAGCTAGGGGCACCTGGGTGGTTCAGTTGATTAAGCATTTGACTCTTGATTTCAGCTCAGGTCGTGATCTCCTGATTAGTGGGATCGAGCCCAGAGTCGGGATCCTAACTGACTATTGAGCCTGCCTGGAATTCTCTATCTCCTGCTCTCTCTGTTCCTCCCCTGCTGGCATGCAGTCTCTTTGTCAGAATAAATAAACTTAAAAAAAAAATCAATGGCGACCCCAAAATGCTAGTATTTACCAGCTAAGAAATGCAATAGAAAATGATTTTGCTCATGAATCCACAAAAATATAAATTTACCTAAGAAGAATAGAAAATGTACATGACATACTTGGGAATAATAAGAAATGTCTAAAAACTTGTGTAGAAAGCTGTAAAATTTTACTCAAACACATAAACACATGAAAACATGCCTTATTCTTGGGGTAGAAAGATGGATATTCTGAAATGGCTGTTTTTCCATAATCAATTATATAGTTTTATTGCTTTGGGGTTTGGGAAAATTTGACAAAATGATTCTAACATCAATCCAGAAGAATTACTGTGTGATTATACTCAAAATCTTGCTAAAGCATATATGTGGGAGTGGATTGCCCTTACAGAAATAAAAATAAATCTGGTCATCGAACTCCATTGGAGCCATGTAGTACTGGTGTGAGAATCAATAGATATAGCTCACTGGAATAGCATAGCCTGGAAGCCATCTCAGGTAGTTTCTGGAAACAAGTGCAATGGATAAAGCATTTTGAAAAGCGAGAAGCATTAGACAAAATCAAGAAGCTACACCAAATAGGTAGAAAACTTTGAACTAAGACCCTCTTTATATGACTCACTAAATTCCAAATATATTGGAAAGTTTATCGGTCAGGTGAGAAACAAAGCTAGAAGAAGATATTTAACAATTAATGCAAAGAATCACAGCGAAAGATAGCTTTGAATATATTTTAAGCTTTCGTATGCGAAAAGACCCCATTTAAAGCAGAAAATAATCATGGAGAAAAATACTGACACCAAGCATGACAGAACAGTTAATAGAATAATTGCACTGAAGAACTCTTGCATATCAGTAAGTAGAAAATAACACCCCAATAGAATTGTTCAATTATCTGAATAAATGATTTGGAAGGATGAGATAAAAAGGCTAATACACATATTTAATAAATATTCTTACTATTAACCACAGAAATGCAAATTAAAACAAAAATGAGATGCCATGTTTCATGTATTAAACAAGCAAATATATATATTTGCTAAATATATATTTGCTATACACACACACACACACATATATATATATATGAACTCAGTACCAGCAGGGATGCAGTGAGAGGACATTTTCATTACTGCTGGTGGGAGAATTACAGGATACAACCTTTCTGGAGGACAGTTAAAAGCTTTTGACAAATATTTTCAGAGTTCAAATGATTTGACACAACCATTTCTCTGGCTTTAATTTTAATTTTGGTCTTTGCTAAGGAATCAGATGCAGGCAAAAACAATAATAAAAAATTTAAATGCCCTTTAAAACTAAAAATTGGGGGCTGGTTAAAGGTATTTTAAGGTCCCCAAATAACACACATTACTTAGATATTAAGAGTGTTCATTTCAAAGATTATGTATCTTGAAACAACTTCAGTTTTAAGTGGAAATATATAAGCAAGCACATAATGATACGTGTTTTGTGAAATGGAAATATCCTATAGGTAAAAACTGGAACAAAAAACAAAGTTAGGCCATGTCTGATGGTAGCAATAGGGCTTTGCTTTTGTCTTTTATTTATATATTTACGACTTAAAAAAAATTAGTCAATAACATTGTCTTATGAATCAGAAAAAAACCCCATTATTTTATAAATATGATAGTGATACACATTCAGGTTATAATTATTCATTTATGTAACACACATTCATTGATTATCTCTGTGTCAGGAGCTCTGCCAAGTGTATCATCAATGACTCTTAGTTTGCATGCAAATGAAAGAAGCTGTCTAACTTGAGCAAAAAGAATTTACTAGAAGGTTATCAGATAGCTAAAAGAATTGCCAGGAAGGAGGGGCGGTGTGGTGGGGGACAAAAACAACAACAGAAAAACAGGCTTGGAAGCAAACCAGAACCTAGCCACCTCCAGGCTGTAAATACCAGGGGCTTAGAGAAGCAGGCTCTAGCCTAGAATAGCTTGCTTGGGGCTGGGCCACAGTCTGCCAGTAGTTATACTGGGATGCTGTTTTCTCCTGGAGTCAGCAGTGACTTGTTCTGAAGAGCGTGGCTTCTCAGACTTGGTCTTTGTGGCTGGACAGGATTTTTGGAGGGGGGGTTGCATTCTCAGGTTAGATAAGAACCAGTGGGAGGATTATCCAAAGCAGGCAGTTTAGCAGCAGCAACAAGAGATGTAGTTTGGAAATAGATGGGGCACCAACATGAGTCTAGGCTTTTTTTTTTTTTTTTTTTTTTTTTTTTAATTCTGACTTACATCTAGAAAGTCCTATAGTAATGTTTGAGTTTCGTCCACCATGAATACAGCAGTCCCTGTTCAAATAGCTTGGCACATAATACCAAACATCCGTAGGGAAGTTGGTATTCTTCCTACAGTTCTAGGAAATGTCTGTGGCTATCTGGATAATTCAGTGCTCAGGTTCATGTTGCTTGTATAATTGTTTGTAAACTTTTCCCTGAGGAAAGACTTGCAAATGGCAGGGGAAGAAGGAAATTGTTCTTCAGTTGCACTAAAAAAACAGGACAGAGAAAATCTTAAATTACCCAGAGGGGCCCGGCCCTGGACACTGCACGGCAAAGAGCTCAGTTGCTCTGTCCCCCAGCCTCTGTGCACCTGCACGGCCACCCGCCGGCTGCACCAGTCAAAGGGCCCATGTGCCACTTTGGCCCCCTCTGGGCCCTGCCATGTGAACCCAGGTCTTGGACTTACCTGCTCAAAAGGCTCCTGGGCCCAAGGGGTGCTGAGGAAAGACCGTTCGTGGGAGGTGCACCTGGAGCTCAGACAGGTGGGTGTTGTAGTCCACATACACGGTTCAGGGTGGAAAGAGCTAGGTGGCCGGGCAGGAAGCTGGTTCTCCTTACTTTGCTGGGTTCTGGAATTCAAGAAATCTGAATTTAAATCTGTCTTCTAGGTTGTTAGGAACATAGATGTAAAGCTAGGCAGATAGAACATATTTAACAATTTTTAGCTTATTTATCATCTTTAAATATATGATAATTAAGACTCTGTGCTCTTGCTCCCTCAAATGTTAGGATCAGGCCTGCTCAGTTTACTTTTTTTTTCCTTAAAAATTTTTTTAATGTTTATTTTTGAGAGACAATGAATACAAATGGGGGAGGGGCAGAGAAAGGGAGACACAGAATCTAAAGCAGGCTCCAGGCTCCAAGATGTCAGCACAGAACTTGATGTGGGGCTTGAACCCACAAACCATTAGATCATGACCTGAGCCAAAGTCGGATGCTTAACCAACTGAGCCACCCAGGTGCCCTTCAGTTTACTGTTTTAGAAGGGTGATAGTTGTTCACACACACACACACACACACACACATGCACACGCAACTAGCTACTTGTGCAACAACAACACAGATCATAAGAAAAGTAGATTGCACTCCTGTGATTATAGCTAACATTGAACAAGATGTATTAAACCCTCATCCCAGTGTTTTACCTGTATATCTTAATCTTTATAAGAGTCCTGTAAAATATTCAAGGCAAAATATGCAGTTAGGGTAACGAAGAGGAGTCAAACTCTGGCTCATCGGAATCTGATGTCAGTGATAAGAAAAGTTTTGTTTGGAGTCCTTGAACCTTCAATAATTTAAAAATCGCTGGATTAATCAACCCACTCTGATTCCAATCCTCTATTTCAGCATTTCTGTTCATGCAAATTTCCCCATGCAAAAGGAAAGTAAATGCATTGATGGCCTTGATGTGTACAGTATTATGATTGACTGAATGATCAAAAGCAAAAATCAATATCTGGTTCCTTGTATAGGAAACAAATTTAACTTATATTTTAAAACATATCAGTTATGGGATCCCCTTTGCCGGTTTCTAAGGGAATTAGCATTTATGTCACTGGCAATGAAGAATACCTTTTTTTTTTTTAATTACTGGTTCATAAACCTAAGCCTCCATTTCCCCACTGTCCAAGTGAATCAAGATGACTTTATCCAAACAGTGGTTCCATTACTTTTTTAATAACAAGTTACGGAAGGAGGGAGGGAGGATGGATGTGAGCTCACTCCCTCACACCTTCAGTCTCGAATATAAATTTTAGGATAGTCAACAATTGTTAGCTTCACTTTTCAAGTTCAAGGTTGACATACTATTTAAGAAACTCTTTAGCTGTGTTCTGGATGGAACTTGAGCGCTTTGCTTCTAAGGATGGTCATTTGAATCATGAGAATAGATGTTTGTATAACACACTGATTTTCTAGCTAAGTTGTTCTTAACCATCAGCTGAGTTGCCCACCTGCCTAATTTAGCTGCACTGCAATTTACTGACCCAGGAAAAGAACTTCCTGGTACCGAAGAGTAGAAAACTTCACTTGTTTAAAAGGTTCTTCCCCCAATGTAGAGACAGTTGCTATGTGGGTATGATTTAATCTCTAAAAATACAAATAAACAGTGATGGAGGAGGGTCGGTTAAGGGAATAAAAATCTTAAACTGAATGTAGAGTTTTCTTTTTTGTCTAGGTTTTAGAGACATAGAAACAAATAGTAAAAAGAAATTTCTAATAATACTTGAGTAACAGCAATTCATGACTTGAGTTAGTTTGTTTTATCCCCTCAAATCCGAGGAGTCCCTAAATCTCTTCAACTTAAAACTTTCTTGCATATGCCCTTCCCTGTCCCCATTGCCACTTCCCATAGCATCTCTCAATTAGACCTCATGTCAACCTCTTATTTGTTCTCTTTGTTTTCATTCCCACCCCAAAATGAACACCTGATCATCACCATTCATTGAAAACTTCCTACCCAGCTACCACTTCCCCCTGCCCCACCCCCTGAAATTTCTTCCACATGGTTTTGGGTTACCCTTCTGAAAGCAGTCATCACACTGTTTTATATAGATGTTTTCTCACTTGGCTCCCTTCTTATGCTAGCCTGAGAACTCTTCCAAAGCAGGTAACTTGTCTCTTGGTGTCTGTATCCCCAGACCCCAGCTTTATGAAGATGTATGTCAGGTCATTAACAGATGTTTGTTGGGGGGGGGGGGAAATGTTTGTGGATAAATGGACATTACTGAGACTAAAAAATGAGTCCAGATGCAAAAGGGCGATGCCATGGTTTAAAATTCTGGAATGGGTCCTAGCAATGGTCTAATCCATTTCCTTAATTAGCATGGGACTTTTTCCCCTTGCTTTCTATAAATATGAAAAACATGTGGAAGGAAAGATTAATACTTGGTTTCTGGTTAGAGACAAATTCTAATATTGGATATGGGTATAAAGCAGACCTTCTAAATACATTGAAAAGAAAGTAATGAAGCAAACTGTAAGCTAAGAGCCAGCTTTCCAGTAATAGAGTAAATAAACGGAGCTTCTGAAAAAATGAGAATAATTATTTAGTTACAAGATTCAATTTCCTCTTCTCTGTTGCCCCAAACCTGGTATGAATAGTACATGGTTGGTGATGTGACCCCTGCTTGGATATTAGTTGCTTTTTACTTGGAAAGCTGGGGTTTTACTCACTTCTGCCCTGGTCTTTGGCACCACATGTTTCCATAGTAACGAATGCACTATAAAACCAGGAAGGCTTGGTAGGGAAATGGATGAAAGTAAGTGGTTCAAATAAGAGGTTCCCCAGTGTGGGACGGGGGGGTCATCAAGCTTCTGGTCACAGATATTTGCGGCAGGATGCCGAGAGAGAGAAGATTCTAGGGTGATAACTGGAAGGGATTTTAAAGGCAGTATACGTATACACTCTTGACAGCAGTTACTGTGTTGATTTTAGCTTGGATTCCTGGGGAAGGGTACCTGCTGGGGAGGGTACCTGCATTGCCATATCAGCGGTCTATACTGGTGGAAAGAAACACTCAACACCACAGCCCACTACCGACTAGGAATCAGGAAACAACAACTGGAGACTTTTACTATCTGTGAAATATAGTTGAGCTGTCCTTTTAAAACTGGAAGGTGTAGGAGAACACTGTGAATTAGGTATTAAACATTTGACAGTGCTGATTTAGAGCAGAGTCTTGTGGCCTAGATATGTTCTGTTTGGCACCCAGAGTGTGAAATTTCCCCTAAAAATTCAGATCTCTTCACTTAAAAAAAAAAACCATATATACACAAATTCAAAATTTGGCAATAGTGTGTATTTTTATGGCACCCATCCACGGTGGCTGAGTAGTAGCTGCCTCCGCCATGGACCAGTAATGAATGGAGTCTTTGCCACAGTTTCCATCACTCCCTATCGGGTCCCATCAGGCTATTTCAATTGTTTATATTACCTTCTTTTCCTTGAAGCCTTTTGAATTTGTCATCTTTGGATTACAGGAGAGGATTGCTCTAGGGTTTTGAATCATTCTTATACAATGTTCCTTTTTTTCCTAATATTTATTTGTTTTGAGAGAGTGCAAGCATGAGCAGGGGAGGGGCAGAGAGAGAGGGAGAGAGAGAATACCAACATTCTTCGTGCTGTCAGTGCAGAGCCCAACATGGGACTCAGTCCCAGGAACCATGAGATCATGATCTGGGCCGAAATCAAGAGTTGGCTGTTTAACCCACTGAGCCACCCAGATGCCCTGCCAATGTTCCTTCATAATCTCATTTCCTGAAAGTATAAGCCAATTTATTTAATAATTTAAATATAAGGCAATATATAGGTTTTAAATATAGGCAAAATATGAGGTTTTAGAAGGATGCATTTTTACAGTTCCATCCAGAGGGAAAAAATCTTGAGCTAAGTCTCCTTAATATTTGGTGGGAATATGTGCATGGTTAGGCTTCAGCAACTCAACTTCTTCAGTATTTTTGCAATACTGGGTAATTATTAAAAACCTCATGTGTTCCATTTGAATTAAACCAAAATACAAAAGGAAATCATATGGTCTCAAGCTTGCTGGAGGTAGGGATTATCAAAGCTCAGAAGGATGCTATCATATTTCATATGATACTATCATCTGGAAAATATAAAACATTCAGAATGCAAATATGCCCACAGAAGTGAAGTAGAACCTTATAAATGATACACACTCTATAGAATAGCTGGAAGAATCTCAAAATCAATATTGGAATCACCCAGGGCAACTGAGAATAATGATATCACTGTACCTTAGTAAAAAGTAATGAAAAACAAATGAGATAGAAAATTCCAGTGTTGTCCCTAGAGTTACTATTTGCTTGAGATAGAAGAGTGAGACAAGACTTTAGAAAGTGGTTTCCCAGGTCTTGTCAGACCTCAACTTTATTTTAAACACAGAGCAAGGCCTGCCTGTTGAAGAGGGTTTTCTTTTCTGCATAAACCAAGGTGTGCAATGTCACTGTAAAACAAAGACCTTTGGTTCTAAGTGGTAGGATTAAAATAAAGATAACTGGATCTATTAGGGTGGTGACTGCTTGCTTCTGTTTTATTGTTTTTGACAGGCTAGATAAAAAAAAAAGGATTAAAGTGTAAAGTTTAAAACTAGGATAAAAGTAGATACCACAGTGACCTTTCCTAACTAGTCATTCATTTATTCAGCAGACATGCATTGAGCACTGCTGTGTTTATAGAGGTGGCGCTTCAGTGAACATAAATAAACATCTCTCGTTTGCGGGGAGAAACAGTAAATAATCTAAGAGATAGAATGTTGGAAGGTGATCTGAGCTTTGAAGAAACAGAGTGGGATAAAGAGGTTGGGAAGTGGGTGGCATGGTGGCAGGAAAGGGTGCAGGTTTCAATAAGGAGAGGCATTGTTGAGAAGTTGACATTGAAGGAGGGGAGGGACATGTAGATCTACCTTGTGATGCACATGAGAGAACATCCTAACAGAGAACCCAGTGCACAGGCTCCAAGGTACAATGCCTACCTTGTGGGAGGAGGTAGAGGGAAGCCAGTGTGGCTGGGACAAAGTGAAGGAGGGGCAGAGCCAGCAGGGCCTGAGAGGCGGTGGTCAACAACATCTTAGCCTTTACTTTGAGCAAGATGTGGAATCACTGGAGAGATTTGAGCAGAGGATAGTATCTGACATATTTTACACTAATCTCTTTGGCTTCCCTGTTGAGGAAAGTGTGAAAGTGGGGGGATTGATCAGGGGAACACTGCAATAATTCAGGCAAGACAGATGGTGATTTGACCAGACTTCTAGCCATGAAAGTAGGGAGTTGTGACCCAATTCTTCTATATTTTCAAGGTAGTGTTTCCTTAGGATTGGGTATGGGTTATGAGAGAGAGAGAGAGAGAGAGAGAGAGAGAGAGAGAGAGAGAAGTCAAGGATGACTTCAAGGCTTTTGACCTGAGCAACTAGCAGAATGAAATTGCCTTCACCGAAGGACTGTGGGAGAAGGAAGTTGCTGGGGGGGGGAATTAAGAGTTCAGTTTAAACAGTGGACATCTACTTTTTTTTTAATATTTATTTTTTGAGAGAGCGTTAGCAGGGGAGGGACAGAGAGAGGGGGGCAGAGGATCTGAAGTGGGCTCTACGCTAACAGGCTGACAGCAGCGAGCCCTATGTGGGGCTCAAACTCATGAACTGCAAGATCATGACTTGAGCCAAAGTTGTTCACTCAACTGACTGAGCCACCCAGGTGTCAGGGGACAAGGGATGCCCACTTGGGATCCCAAGGGATGCTCACTTCTAGTGAAGATGTTGTGTTGTTTGAGAGTCTGGAGTCGAGGAGAAAAGTCTGGGCTGGAGGTAAAGATGATGACTTCACCAAAACAAGTAAGTTTAGCTAGAGAAGGAATCTAAGGGCCGAGTCCTGGAAAGTTCCCCAATTAAGAGTTTGGGTAGAAGTGGCTCCAGTAGAACCAGCAGAGCCAGCTACTCTAGGATCTGCCCAATCACATATGTGGTGACTGAGTGGCTGCATGTTGGGATGGTGGGGCTGACTGGGTCATGTGATCTTCAGCAGGCTACCCTCAGCCTGTTCACCTGTCACCTGAGCAGGTCTCCAAGAGAAAAGGGAAGCACCCAGCCATCTGAAGGCCCAGACTGGGAACTGGTACCCTGTCATTGTAGTCACATTCTCTCAGTCAAAGCAAGTTTCAAGGCCAGCCCAGGTTTAAGGGGTAGGGAAGTAGACTCTACTTAAAGGAAGTTGCTGCAAAGTCACATTGCAAAGGCTGTGACCACAGAGGTGGAGATGGAGGCCATTTTGCAGTGTACTCCAGTTTATTTATGACTGTCCTCTTGCAAAGACCTTCAAAATTTTTGATAGGAAACATAATTTTAGTTTTGGGTCAAACCTTAACCTCATGCTTGAGCCACTGAGGACACTATTACTGCAGTCCTGCTAATTCTCCAAAATGTTCTTAGTGAAAATAACTTTTCACACAGGTAGACGTTGATAAAATTTGAACCATAGCTCTGTCTCTTCAGGATGAAATTATGGCACCTAGTAGGTACTCAAGAAGCTATTTATTTGGTTATAGGAAGAAAAGATATACTGTAGAGTTAGAACAATGGTATTTACAGTAACTGAAATTATTTGAACACTTATTATTTGCCAGATATTGTTATATGCATTATGTACCCTATTTTATTTAATTCTTCCAATGGGCTTACAAATTAGGTGCTGTCATTATTCCTATTTTATAACTAATAAATGGCAGATTCCCCATCTAGTGGTAGATCTTCCTTACTCTATTGATTAAGACTATTTTCCCACAAGCATAAAAGATGAAAGTAAGTATTTTCTCAAATTCTAAGACCTAATTCCTCTCACCTCCTCTGTTTTAGTTTGGGTCCCCCCCCCCGAAACAGACCTTGAGTCAAGGATTCAAGAGCAAGTAGTTTATTTGGAAAGTTATAGGAACACTGTTAGTAGAGAGGGGTAAGTAAGGTAAGGAAGGAAAAGCTGCCAAAATTTGAATTTACTACTGGTGGAACCAGAAATGGTGTGTAGTTTATACTTCAGAATTATTCCGTCCAAAAAAGGAAGAGCTGAGATATTTATACACCAACTCCCATCTGTAACTAGTTGAAGACTGTACCCAGGGGATGTTAATTCATCTGTATTTCCAACCTTATGTGGTTTGGAAATGCTCCCAGGAACACAGATACAGGTTATTGGAAGTCAATAAGCATATGGGTGGCATTCACAGGGCTTGATATATCCATACCTGTTTTTGCCTTAGCATGTGCCTGCAGAACTTCAGAGGTCATGTTTAAAAAAAAAAAATGCTATCTTTTGCTAGCCAACTGTGAGTGTATTGGTATCGATTGAACCACTATTAGCGTAGACAAGGACACCACATGTACAGTGGGTAAAAGGACATTGAGCCAGAGGTAAGTTGCACTCATAGTCGTTTCCAAATGAATGCGGTAATATAACTATTGATGCTGACTTGGAGTCTTAGATAATTAAGCATGTAGTTGTTAAATGTGTCTAATAATGAAAAATGGGACAGAAGTAAGGCTACAATTGACCTTGTCACAAAACAGAGGATAAAATATTCCCCAGGAGTAAATCATTTACCCATGTAATGCAATTGCATTCTTGTAGGGCACTGGTGGACCAGTTGGTAAGCCATCTCCTCCAAGGCATTAATGGAACTCTGTGTCCCAAATAATGTATTTCATGCCGTGATCATTTTGTAGCAACAGATATCATGAAAGCAGGGAAACTTTGGTGAAAATATAATAAAACATCTATCATGAATGACAAAAATGGCCTTGAGTCTGGGCTTTTCTAGAAACCCCAAAATAAAAATAGTTTGGTATTGAGAAAGAAAGAAAGGTGTAACAGGTATGCTGAGGGCAGAGAGACAAGTCTTTTTTTTTTTTTTTTTTTTTTTTTTTATTTTGAGAGAGAAGGAGAGAGAAAGAGAGGGAGAGTGAGTGGGGGAAGGGTAGAGAGAGGGGAAGAGAGAGAGAGAATCCCATGCAGGCTCTGCACAAAGCCTGATGTGGGGTTTGAACTCATGAACTGTGAGATCATGACCCAAGCTGAAACCAAAAGTCGGAAGCTTAACTGACTAAGCCGCCCAGATGCCCTAAGAGACAAGTCTTAGTCATATTTATATATGGATATACAGTAAATGTTAGTGATTTTAACTGGGTGTTGACATGTACTTGATCAGCAAGAAGTGAAGAATGGATACTGGGCAGGCTGTTAGCAGCCTGTAGTGGGGTTTCAAAAATAACCCAGATGGTTTCCTTGATGAGAATTATCAGTTGAAGTGGGATTGTAGGGAAAATGCTTTAAAATAGACCATCTGCTTCAAACAGTGTGGAGCAAGAAGGGGATCCGAAGTTGATGAGGTCAAATTCAGTAGAATCACCAGTAGGGTATTCAGGCTTAGCAGGCCCCAAATCATTGCACTTTAAAAATAATAGCTGTTATGCCTTGGATTTGAGGTATGGGTTTAAGAAGCTCATCCTCATTGGTATAGCAAGGAGCCCTTAGGTTTTTTTGTTTGTTTGTTTGTTTGTTTTTTCCACACTAGACTGCACCATGGATGCTGGAGTCTCTCCACCTGTATTGGCAGAAACATGTAGAGAATGCTCTCATAATTTCCGGTGTGCCTTAAGGGGTAAGGAGGAGAAATCTGAAGAGCCAGAGGAAGAGTGATCCTTAGTGGCTTTGGACCATCAATTTTGAGCCCTTCTTAACCATCTTTGGTTGCTTTAATTGTTGACTCTGAGGGATCTAGTTTTGTCCTTCCCTATTCAGAACTTCAGGGCTCACCATTCAGTTCCTTTATATTAAGGATGTCTGTGTTGTGAAACTTCAGGGGTGACATTCACATCTGGTCAGTATAAATAGCGCCTCCTGGATAGTGTAGTCCACAGCTGGAATGGCTTTCTCCAGTGATAACACTTACAATGCCATTGGTTTGGACCAAACTTGGTGAAGTGGATCACTATGTCTTGTAATTATGTGTTTTCTATTCTCCTTCCTCCTCCCTCCCTGTGAAATGTAAGAGTCCTGAGAGAAGAAGCCTGAGAGAAGCAGCCAGGTATTTATAATAAAGCATCTAATATGGCACCCTCTGCACTGAGTTGCTCAGTACATCTTTACAAAATACATGAATGAATAATAGTGCTGTGACTTGTGAGGCTTGAAGATGTGTTAGGCTCTGTGTAAAATACTTTGCCTGTTGATGTCCCTTGATCCAAATAGCAACCCTGTTGGATATTTTTAAGTGATCATTGATATTGTGGAGAGGTGAACCCAGAGGACACATGGAGAAGTAGCCAGGAGGACTGTGCTAGAAGGGGAGTAAAGAACAGGATAGGATAGTTTCAGAGAAGCTTGGTGGTGGGAAGCTGAAAGTTCTTGTTTGGAGCCTTTTTGTCTTCGAAGGAGGCAAATTTACCTTCTCAGTTTGAGGAGGAAGGTTGTGGCAGTCAATGCAGCAGTGGTGGCAGTTTTAAGGAGAGTGGATAAAGTATGCTCTGGTCTTAGCAGAAGTTCAGAGAGACTTAGTTGCTCAGAGGCCCTAGCATTTCCATGTATTTCCATCAATTTCTATTAATGAAACCATGGCTGCAAATGAAAACTCTTAAGTATACATTTTCTTTATAGCTACCAAAAAATGAGTTTGGCCCATTTAATTAGAATCTAAAATAAAAGCAGAGAGCCTTTGGGCACATAGGGGAAATTTGAATTTTATCAAATGCATTTAGAGAAAATAAGCATTCCTTCTACTGATTTCTAATGCTTGATTCATTTTTCATGAAAGATGGTATTATGAGGAGGAAATACTGAGTGGACTCCCTGTAGGCTAAAGTTGTATTTGCAGCCTGATGCTACGGGAAACAGAGTGAGTGTCTTCATCCAGATTAGTTGCTTGAAAAAGACTCAACTCAAAGAGATCCAGCTCAAAATGTACCAAGCCAAGTAGGACTCCACTGATCTGAGTAGTTGAAATGTCCAGGAATACATCTGGATCAGGAACTCAAAAGTATTATCATGCCATTTCTTGACATCTCCCAGCTGTGAAATGTTTTTGTGTGGCCTTCGATTTCAACAGGTTCTGCCATTTATCTGGCAACATGATCCTCTAACAGCTCTAGGTTTAGATTCTACTAGTGTTAAAATCCAGAAAATGCTTTCCAGCTCAAGAATTCTGACAAAATCTCAGGATTGGATTTCAGTTTTACTTTTATGGGTCACATGAAAATGCCTTTTCCTCATCTCATTACTGTAGATTGGGGGAATATGTTGCCCTTTGACTCCATGTGGGCCTAAACCTTCTCCTAGACTCAAGTCAGAGCGGAGTTACTTTCTCCTAAACCACCTGGACCTGGGTGAGGGTAGAGAGGATTCATAAGGAATATCAGGCTGTTGTTACCAGAAGCAGGAGCAGTGGACATGGTCATGAAAAAAACTTCCTTGGAATGGATAGAAGGAGAACTCACCATTGTAATGATATTCCCTACAAAATTTTCTGGCCCAGTGAAATTTCTCTGGTCACATGATTTTTGCAGCTCTGATTTATTAGACTGATTGTGTGTGAAAATCTATATTTTTCCTGGAAATGAATTAGCTTCCAAAGATACTATACATAGATTCTTTTTCCTCATCCTCTTGTGATCTTCGCTCTTTATCTTTGTGTCCCAATTTTGCCATTGTACTGCTGCTTCTATTTTGGAACCTTGGTAAGAAATAGATTTGTGTGCATATACTGATTTAGTATGAAATTAAAATGAAAAGTCATTTGCATATTCAGAACCTAACTTAATGGGAAGAAAATCAGTGATAATTGCAACATAAATGTCTCTCAAGGAAATGAACGTATGTGGGTTACTGGGGACGTAATGTCCTACCAAACTATTGTGCAATGTATGCACCCAAGCCCTCAACCTCTCCTGAAATTTTTCTCTTGGGTTTTGTCACGCAGGGTAGGTTTCCTGTCCATGATTTAAATGATTTGGTATGGTAATGCTTTGTATGGCTTCATGTGTTGTTATATGTGTTCAACTTTTTGACAAGACAAATTGGAAAGCACCTTTGGTAGCTACTCTGTTGTTATTTCGTTGAAATGATATCCAGTGCCCTTGTTTGTATGATTTCTATAGTCCGCCTGACAGCCTATGTTCTTTTTTTTTTAAATTTTTTAATGTTTTATTTTTGAGAGAGAGCACGCGCGCGTGCACGTGCATGAGTGTGTGAGCGGGGGAGGGGCAGAGAGGGAGACACAGGATCTAAAGCAGGCTCCAGGCTCTGAGCGGAAGTCCGGGCTTAACTGACTGAGCCACCCAGGCACCCCTACCAGCCTGTGTTCAATTTTAACTGTGTACACCTACCATTATGTTGGTTTTGGAGGTTCATGCATTCTTGAGAAAGTGGCAAACTTAGAATCCCATCTGATGATTGCCTTCAGCCCTACTGAAACCATGATGTTTTCAGTCTTTCCCATGGAACATTATCAGATATATACTTTATGATAAATTCACCTGTCGTTCAGAGATTAAGTATCAGTGGCTTTTGGAACATCATATCTGTGTGCATCTGTTCACATATATTTTCTTTACCTGAAGTGATTTGTGTGTTTAGTTCTTGCATAGTCAGCCTTCCAGAAAACTCTGTGAGCTGCTGTTCTCAGGTTGTTGAATTGATAGTCCCAGATCCATGTCTTTCCCTTCCTTTTACCTTCTTTTGGGTTGCCTCCTTGAAAAATCTGTATCTTCCTCTACTTTCTCCTCCAGAAAAGAGAAGATTTACATCCTCCTACCGGGGGGTGTGTGTGTGGGGGGGGAAGTCCCCCCCCCCCCGAAAATTTTCCTCCAGACCAAAACTCAGGAGAAAAGTGTTGCAAGGGAGTGTTCATTCGGTGTTTGCATTTCTTTATTTCTTTGTTTTTCTTCTCAAAAGAAATTCTGCAGCCTTTGATTTTCACAACAGAAGCAGTTTGAATATTTGTTTTGGAAATAGAAGCTGAAGTTTTATGTGATGAAGGTAAGCTGATGACCCCAGCTGCTCTGTGATCCTTTTCCAGGGAGGAAAGTCTTGCTGCTGGAGTCTGGTTGTGTCTGGCCCTCACTTGGTTCGACCTCATGAATTCAGAATTGACAGTTTGGTGTGATATAAATCGGAGGGGCCAACCTGCTATGTAGCTCTGTACTAGCCATGACCATTAACCCATTGCATAGTGGGTAAGACATTGGATTTGGAGTTTGGCAAACGTAGGTTCTAGGTCCAGTGTGGACCATTGCAAGCCATGAAAATTGATCCAATTTGTTAGTTACTCTGAGCATTGATTTCCTAAGCATTAGGGTTGCTGTGGGTTATTAGCATCCCTGACCCCAAATGTGACCCTGGTTTACTTGCTACATATTTTTTCCCCACCACATGATGAAATTGTCTCCTTCATTGGTCTGTTTATCTTTCGTTATCTTCCTCCTTCACCATTAAAATCTCTTCCCTACAAGATCAAGGACCTTGTCCATTTCATTGAGCCCTCTATTTCTAGGATCTGGAACATATTAAGGGATCAGTAAATATCCATTAAACAAATGAATAAACCATGCTTGACACAGAACAAGGCATTCAATAGATGCACATTGTCATTTGCTGAAACCTTAGACTCTTCTGTGTGTAAATCTGAAAGTCTTTCATTTGGATACAAGTGCTTTGGCTGTACAGATTTAAAATACTTAGAGATTCCACTTCTCCCACAAACTGTTGTTGCTTTGATCGCCCTTACTTGTGTCTTCTTAAATTCATATTAAGCCATGAATTTGCTTCAATAAAAGAAATACCAGAGAAGCTAAGAGAATTTGTTCAAGTGGTTAGTAGCAGGTCCAAGGTGGGAGTTCAGGTGTCCTGTTGTCTGTTATTCTCCCTCTGCAACATGTCCGTGTAATGGTAAAGTAGAATAATAAAACCAGGAATGGTAATGATGGCCAACCTTTATTTCACTTCTCACTGCGACAGCTATTCAGTTCACAGTAATCCCAGGAGGTTAGCACAGTAGTAATTCCCATATTTCAGATGGCAAAACTGAGGCTTTAGAGGAGTTATTTACCCAAGATCACACTGCCACTTCTGAACGCAGTCATGTCTCTCCCCAGAGCCCGTCTTTTTAACCACAAAGCGATACTGTCCCCAGAGTACCAGTTCCCGTAATTGAGAACTTTTATGAAAGCAGGCTGACCTTCACACTGCAAGTATTCTGAAACCATGGTTCCACTGTGGTGTGAATTTTTAGTTCCCCGAATGGTGCATGCGTTTTCCACTTTGTAAGAGCCATCTTGACATTGTACTGTGAGAAGGTGTGTGTCTGGCCCCAAGAAAGGGAAGACCAAAGAAGTAGCAGGTTGGTTTGAGTTGTTTGAGAGGTGGGCAGGAGCTGGCCTGTGAAATCGAAGTGTTGGATTGTATTTTCCCCTAAATAGGTTGGTAGGGTTAAATTTAATTACCATTTTAGTAGGCAGAAGAAGGGAAAATTTTCAGAGTAGAAACAAAAAGAATTGCTGTACGGTAGACCTTTGATCCTAGTAAGGACTACTTTTGGAGCACTAGGGGCCACAGAAAGAACAGAAGATCCAGAAGGCTAAGAATCAGAACAGGACCATGATAAAATTATAGCTGAATGATGATTTGACATATGAAAATAATGACTATCCCATGTTGGGGTGGGGAGAGGCTGGTATTGGGGATGGACAACGAGTGTGGTCTAAACGTGGGGGTGTGAATTTGAAGAGTTGCTCTAGGAGTAGGGGGATGGCCCGGTAGCACCACCTGGACCCCTAATAGTGCCTTTCTTCCCAAGAAACTGCAAGCAATCTGCAAATGCATTTCAGTTACCACTCCCTGCATTCATTCCCAAGGAATGGTAGCAGGGATTCATGTTTCTGTTTTCAGTGCAGATATTAACCCAGATTTAGAGGGCTGATCGGATTGATAGCCAAAGTGTCACACGATGTCCAAGTGGCTACCCTCCTGCCATTACTATTGCCTGCACAGCTGCTGAAAGCATGGAGTTGGAGGGATTGAGTCCAAAAGGGATTCAGAGCTGTGAGATTTTGAATGGAAGATGTTTTGGTGAGAACTTTTATTTTTACTTTGTATATAAACCTAAAGAGTGGCATATGATTACATGCTTTTGCAAGGTAAACTGAACATCCTGATAAAAATAATGTGGTATTTTAACTGGCAACTTGTTTTTTTCCTTAAAAATTTCTAAAACAGTGGTGCATTTTATAATCCCTGCTATCTTAAATTCAGTGAAATATGTTAATATCAACCATTAGCAATTTTTGAAGGCTAAGCACTGGGTTAAGCCCTTTATATGCATTATATTATATTTTCTTATTCCCATTTCACTGATGATGAACCTATGGCTCAAAAAGGTAAGACAAGTCACAAGAATACAAGTAATTTCATAACATTTCCAACATAGAAATTTTCAGTGGTTTCACATTGGATATGAATAAAATCTAAATTTTTTATGCTGTGGTGCCCTTTTATGACATGGCCCCTATCCACTTTTCCCACCTCACCTCTTATCTTCCTCTGCCTGGCTCTACTATTTATGTTCACTTGCCATTCACTGTGCCTGGAATGTGCTTGCCCAAGAACTTGACATATTTGGCTCATTCTTGTTGTTTGAGTCAGCCTAAATGCTGTCTGCTCAGAGAGGTATTTGACTTCCAACTTAAAATAGTCACTCAATCCCTATCACATCATGTGGCTCCATTTTAATTTAATTTTGTTTTAATGTTTGTTTATTTTTGAAACAGAAACAGAGTGTGAGCGGAAGAGGGACAGAGGAGATGGAGACACAATCCAAAGCAGGGTCCAAGCTCTGAGCTGTCTGCACAGAGCCCAACACGGGGCTCAAACTCACAAGGGGTGAGATTATGACCTGAGTGAAAGTCCAGCACTTAATTGACTGAGCCACTCAGGTGCCCTAAAATACTTTTTAATAAGGCTTAAAATATTTACAAAAAGTACACAATCTTAAGAATATAACAGGTGAGGGGCACCTGGGTTCCTCAGTCGGTTAAGCATCCGACTTCAGCTCAGGTCATGATCTCGCGGTTTGTGAGTTCAAGTACCGGGTCAGGGTCTGTGCTGACAGCTTAGAGCCTGGAGCCTGCTTCGGATTCTGTGTCTTCCTCCTTCTTTGTCCCTCCCCTGCTCATGCTTTCTCTCTCTCTCTCTCTCTTTCTCTCTTTTTCAAAAATAAATAAACGTTAAAAATTTTGAGGAAAAGAATATAACAGGTGAACTTAACCTGTGCATCAGCACCCAGTTCAAGAGACAAAATTCCCCACCATCCAGAACCCCTCCCCCCACCCTGTCATGTTCCCTTCTAGTCACTACACCCTAAGGGTAACTGCCATCCTGACCTCTATCAGCATTGAGCAAAATTGGGGTCAGAAGTCCTTATTTGTGCTTGGCTTCCTCCATTCAATATTTTATTTGTGAGTAGTAGTTCACACATTCTCATTGCCATATAGTATTGTATGACTATGCCACAGTCTTTAATCTAATTTACTGTTGATGAACATTTGGCTGGTTTTCAGTTTGGGACTGTTATAAACAGTATTGCTATGAACATTCTTGAATGTATATTTTGGTGAGTATCACGGGAATTGATTTTAATTCTGCTAGAACTATGTGGTATGCACTTACTTAAACTTTTTATGTCTAGTTGTACCCCTGTTAAGAAGTAGTCTTGGGGGCACCTGAGTGGTTCAGTCGAATGGGCGCCTGACTTCAGCTCAGGTCATGATCTCGCGGTCTGTGCTGACAGCTTGGAGTCTGGAGCCTGCTTCGGATTCTCTGTTTCTGTCTCTCTCTGCCCCTCCCCAACTCACACTCTGTCTCTCTCTCCCTCAAACAATAAATAAATATTAAAATATAACAAGTAGGGGCACCTGGGTGGCTCAGTCGGTTAAGTGACTTCAGGTCAGGTCATGATCTCACGTACAGTCTGTGAGTTTGAGCTCTGCGTTGGGCTCTGTGCTGACAGCTCAGAGCCTGGAGTCTGCTTTGGATTCTGTCTCCCTCTCTCTTTACCCCTCCCCCACTCACACTGTCTCTCTGTCTCTCAAAAACGAATAAATGTTAAAAAACAAAACAAAACAAAAGTAGCCGTAGGAAAGTAAAGACTTTATATTTTGTCCTGTTAGTGTTTATTTTTTTTTTAGCTTTACTGAGACATAATTGTCATATGATCTGTGTATTTAAGTTTTACAATTTGAGTTTTGATATGTGTCTACCTATGAAACCATTACCACAATCAAGATAATGAACATATCTGTCACCCCAAAAGTTTGATCTTGTTCCTTACAATCTCTCTCTACGTCTTCTCCCTGCATCTCCTGTCCCAGACAACCACTGACTTGCTTTCACTATACATTAGTATGCATTTTCTAGAATTTTACATAGATGGGATCATAAATAATATTTTTTGTTTTGCACAGCACAGTTTTGAGATTCATGTTGCATGTATTGGTAATTTCTTTTTATTCATGAGTAGTATTTTTTTGGTGGGTATACTACAGTTTGTTCATTCATCTGTTGACAGACACTTGAGTTGATTCCACTTTTTGTCTCTTATAAATAATGCTGCTGTGAACACTGATGCATATCTAAGCTTTTATGCGTGTGCTCTTTGTTCCCTTGGGTATGTGTCTAGGGTTGGAATGGCCGAGCCATATGGTAGGTGTCTGGTTAATTCTGTCGGAAGCTGTCAACTCTTTCTGTGTAAGAGTTCCAGTTGCTCCATATCCTTCCCAGCACTTTAATCATTTTTTTTTTTCATTTTAGCTAATCTAGTGGGAGTGGTGGTATCTTATGGCTTAATTCACATTTCCTTAATGACTAATGATGTTGAGCATATTTTTATATACTACTTGCCATTATGTATCTTAATTAGTAAAGTATCTGTTAACATTTTTGGTTCATTTTTAAAATTTGGATTTTTCTTGTTCAAGAGATGAAGCTTTTAAACTGTATTTTAGGGGCGCCTGGGTGGCGCAGTCGGTTGAGCGTCCGACTTCAGCCAGGTCACGATCTCGCGGTCCGTGAGTTCGAGCCCTGCGTCGGGCTCTGGGCTGATGGCTCAGAACCTGGAGCCTGTTTCCGATTCTGTGTCTCCCTCTCTCTCTGCCCCTCCCCCGTTCATGCTCTGTCTCTCTCTGTCCCAAAAATAAATAAACGTTGAAAAAAAATTAAAAAAAAAACTATATTTTAGATATGAGGCTTTTGTTGGACATATATTTTACAAGTATTTTGTCCCAGACCATGGCTTGACATTTCAGTCTCATAACAGGGTCTTTTTGTCTCCTGTTGTTGCCAGAAACCAGAGCAGTAGTTGGCACCTGTTGGTGGTCAAAAATTGTTTCTTAAAAAGCAGACTTAGTAAAAGGCGGCTCCCTGGCAAGCATCTTAGATTCCAAGTCAGGTATGAGAAACCCCAGAGCCCCTAATCTGAACCCTATACATCACACATACAGGCATGTGTACTATGTCTATAATGTAGTATGTTTACTTGAAGGAATTTCTGATGTAGTAATAAGTAACATGTTCTGAGAGATTACTGTGTGCCAGGCCCTAGTCTAAGTGCTTGTCGTTCATTAAAAACAAGAAGTGAGATGGGGATAAAGTACAGTAATTATAGCACCTGTTATGAAAATAAGTAAATTGAGGCTGATGGAGATGAAGACACCTTGTCCAAAGTCACTAAGAGGGAAACTGGTAAAGCTAGTGTTTGAACAATCCATCTTGACTCCTTAGTCATGAAGGGTGGATACGTGGAAGGGATGAAGAATAGCTGCATTTCCATTACCCAACTTGGCATTGTTTCATTGGCTGTGTGAGCATATACCTTTTTTTGAAGGGTGCTTAGAGATTATATTCTAAAACAAGTACGTGTACTCAAGGGTTAGACTACTTAAGGACATAGATGTGTAGTAGCTACAAGATTGTCTTGAGTTTCTACTTGTAGAGACCAGTGGGATGACTGTGACCACTATGCTGCCATCTGTCAGCCTTTGGTCTTAACTGGTGTCACTGCTTTCTCTTTCAGTCTGTGTTGTTAGACCTGATGCTTGCAGATTACAAATGGTTTTCACTATGTCAGTCTTTGACCTGCTTTTTAATACTTCAGGCTTAGATTTAACTTACGAGGGTATTCTTTATTAGTAAAATAAACAAAAAGCTTTTTGTCCCTCTTTTCTCCCCTAAGTTCTCTGAACACATTTATCTGGAGACAGAAAGAGGGTGTGTGTTTTAGTAGCATTTAGGAGTTGCTGAGTGGTGTTTGGTAAGTCTCATGAAAAGGAAAACTGGGTAGGATAGTACATTTCAAGAAATCACATTTGATCAGATTTAGGGGCAGATTAATTTGTAAGGAGATCTATGGCCAGCTCTTTGTAAACAATCTGGTGCTCATTTAAATCAGTTTATTCCACAGTCATTAAAAATGTTCAAGTAGTGCTTAGGCAGCACAGAATGTATGAAAATGTGCAGCAAATTGTGGTATGTATATAAACCATTATACTTCTTCCATTACTGATGTGGCTATCAGATGTATTTTGTGAGTGGACTTGGATAGTATTTTCCTTATCACTAGAGTCACTTGAAGGCTTATTTCCTGAATGTTTCCAACTGTTTGTATAGGCAGTGTGTATACAGTGAAACTTGGTGAAATTTTTATTCGTCTATCTCAAAAAATGGTGAAACCTGACTCTACTATTTTTTATTAGTTCATATTAAACTTATTCTCCATTTGGGTAATAGCAGGTAGAATCCATTTTGCAAAGATAATCTTAACAGCTAAGATAATATTAAAGATAATACTACCTTTAATACATTCTTGATTTGCCTTGCTGATATTGTGTCTTTCTAAGAAGTAGCTGTCAAATTTGGCTACATGCTGGAGTCACCTGGGAAGCTTTAATATTACTGATGTCTGGGCCCCATTCCAAGTGATTTTGGTTTAATTGATCTGTGGTATGGCTAAGATATCAACATTTTTTTAAGCCTTTATTTACTTAAATATTTTAATGTCAGTGTAGTTAATATACAGTGTTATATTGATGTCCAATATAGTGATTCAATAGTTCTATACATTACTCAGTGCTCCTCGTTATAAGTGTACTCTTAATCCCCTTCACCTATTTCATCCATCCTCCCACCCACCTCCCCTCTGGTAACCATCAGTTTGTTCTCTATAGTTAGGAGTCTGTTTTCTGGTTTGTCTCTTTTTTGGCTTGCTTTCTTTTATTTTTTTCCTTTTTCATTTGTTTCTTACATTTCTCTGATTTATTTCAATTAGCAAACTATCCTGTAGATTCACCCATGTTGTTGTAAAATGGCAAGATTTCATTCTTTTTTATGGCTAAATTATATTCCAGTGTGGGGTGTGTGTGTGTGTGTGTGTGTATCTACATCTATCATTTGTCTGTCTGTCTGTCTGTCTATCTATCTATCTATCTATCTATCTATCTATATCTCTATATCTCCATCCTCACATCTTCTTTATCTATTGATGGACACTGGGGCTGTTTCCATAATTTGGCTATTGTAAATAATACTTCAATAAACAGAGGTGCATATATCTTTTCAAATGGGTGTTTTTGTATTCTTTGGGTAAATCCCCAGTAGTGGATTACTGGATCATATGGTAATTCTATTCTTAAGTTTTTGAGGTACCTCCATATTGTTTTGCACATTGGCTGCATCAGTTTGCATTCCCACCAACAGTGCATGAGGATTCCTTTTTCTCCACATCCTTGCCAACACTTGTTGTTTCTTGTGTTTTTGGTTTTAGCCACTCTGACAGATATAAGGTGATATCTCATTATGATTTTGATTTGCGTCTCTCTGATGATGAGTGATGTTGAGCATCTTTTCTTGTACCTATTGGACATCTGTATGTCTTCTTTGGAGAAATGTCTATTCATGTCTTCTGCCCATTTTTCAATTGGGTTATTTTTTGGTTTTTAGTTGTAAAAGTTCTTTATACATTTTGGATAGTAACCTTTTATCAAATGGGTCATATACAAATGTCTTCTCCCATTCAGTTGATTATCTTTTAGTTGATTGTTTCCTTTGCTGTGCAGAAGCTTTTATTTGGATGTAGTCCAATAGTTTTTTTTGTTTGTTTGTTTCTCTTGCCTCAAGAGACAAATCTAGAAAAACGTTGCTATGGCTGATGGCAGAGAAATTATTGCCAGTGTTCTCTTCTAGGATTTTTATGGTTTCAGGTCTCACATTTAGGTATTAAATCCATTATGTGTTTATTTTTGTGCATGGTGTAAGAAAGTCGTCCAGTTCCATTCCTTTGCATGTAGTTGTCTAGCTTTCCCAACACCATTTGTTGAAGAGACTTTTTTCCATTGGATAATCTTGCTTCCTTTGTCATAGATTAATTGATAATATATTCATGGGTTTATTTCTGGGCTCTCTGTGCTGTTCTATTGCTCTGTGTCTGTGCCAGTACCATACTGTTTTGTTACTACAGTTTTGTAGTATATCTCATTACTTGAATTGTGATACCTCCAGTTTTGTTCTTTTCAAGATTGTTTTGTGGTTCCATACAAATTTTAGGATTATTTGTTGTAGTTTTGTGAAAACTACTATTGATATTTTGATAGGGATTGCATTAGTCTGTAGATTGCTTAGGGTAGTATGGACATTTTAACCATATTCTTTCAATCTATGAGAATGAAATACTACATTTGTGTCCTCTTCAATTTATTTCATCAGTGTTTTATAGTTTTCAGAGTACAGATCTTTTACCTCCTTGGTTAAATTTATTTGTAGGTAATGTTTTTGGTGCAGTTGTAAATGGATTGTTTTCTTAATTTTTCGGTTACTTCATAATTAGTGTATAGAAATGCAACAGATTTCTGTATACTGATTTTGTATGCTGCTACCTTACTGAATTCATTTACCAATTCAAGCAAATTTTTGGTGGAGTCTTTTGTTTTCTATATATATTGTCATGTCATCTGCAAATAGTGGAAGTTGTATGTTGTACTTCTTCCGTAGCAATTGGCTGCCTTTTAATATTTTTTTCTTGTCTGGTTGCTGTGGCTAGGACTTCCGTTACTATGGTGAATAAAAGTTGTGAGAGTAGACATCCTTGTAGAACACCAGGATTTTTGAAAGTTCTCTAGATGCAGAGGAGGTTGAGAACCACCTACCAAAAGGTAGAGGACACAATGAGGGACATCTCTGACCATGGACTCTGACTGACAAGTGTAAGATCATGAAAGGAAGCCAGTGAGTCTTGGAAACAAGTGTTGGAAGGTAGAGCTTCAGTGTTAGGAACATACTTAACAGAATGGAAAGGTCAGAGAAAAAAATAAATAGGATCTGGTGGCTAGAGGCTTTCCAAAGTTTGGCAACCTAAGTGGATGAAGAGGCTTCTTGAGAGTAAAAATCTGACCTTGCAGCCTTTCAAGCACTATTCTTCAAAGGGTAGTTCCTGTGACACATGTGGTATGCATTATGATGTCATGTAGTTCACAAACTTAAAAATTGTTATTTATGCATTTATATAGTACATACTAAACAAAGAGGCACATGAAAGTTGTGAATTTATTTGGAGTAGGTTAGGATAATTTAAAATTTTTTTTAAATTTAGTGTTTGAGAGAGACAGAGCATGAGCAGGGGAGGGACACAGAAGGAGGGAGACACAGAATCTGAAGCAGGCTCCAGGCTCTGGGCTTTCAGCCCAGAGCCTGACGTGGGGCTTGAACTCAAGAGCTGTGAGATCATGACCTGAGCCAAAGTCAGATGCTTAACTGACTGAGCCACACAGATGCCCCAGGATAATTTTTTAAAAAGTGAGTCAATTTAAAATTGATTCAGGGGCATCTGGGTGGCTCAGCAGGTTAAGCATCTGACTCTTGATTTCAGCTCAGGTCATGATCTTGCAGTTCATGAGATCAAGCTCATGTTGGGCTTTGTGCTGACAGCGTGGAGTCTGCTTGGGATTCTTTCTGCCTCTCTCTCTGCCCCTCCCCTGGTTATGTGCTCTCTCTCAAAATAAACTTTAAAAATAAATAAAATTGATTTAAAAAACTATCAGTTAATAACTTTATAGGTGGTATATTGTAAAAGTAAAGAATGTGGGGTGAGAATAAATTTAAAAGCATTTGAGAAACATTAAACCAGTAAAGACCATGCATCTTAAAAAAAAAATGGTACTCTGAGCTTAGAGTTTTGAAGGAATGGTGTTAGAAATGTGAAAGAACCAAAAAACCAGTGACAGAATCATGCCCTGAACCTTCAAGAACATATTCAACTGGGCTAAAGATGGTATAGACTGGGTTTCAAAAATGCAAAGGCATTTCTTAAAGGTTTTCAGTGAAAAGAAACACCAGGAAGAGATAAGCCTACTTCTGAAAAGGCAAATGGTAGAAGGTAGAGTTGGCAGGCGAAATCAAAACTATTCAAGTCAAAACTACTGAAGTGTGATTTATTCACCAAGTAGAATGAACTAGAACCAAATTTAAGCCCAACATAGATTAGATAAAGATAGGATCCAATCACATACCCAACTAAATTCCTGATGGTAGGAAAAATGAGGTTTTTGCCTGTGTGATCACTCAGTTGTCTCAGCTGTTACTTTCCTTTCTAAAAGCAGATATTTGTGGCTTCATGTTCTTATTTTCTCTTTTCTATTTTTTTTAAACACAGGATTGTCCCCAAAACCTAGAATCTGAGTCAACATCATTATGAGGCAGCCAAAAACATAAGACGATTTTGGATGGCCTCAACAGATAAGTAGTATGAGTTTTTCTCTAACTAGATTGTTTAACAAAATGACCTGGCCATGTTCCATACTCCATTTACCTTCCTGGAGTCTCTGATTTGATCAGTCTGGTGTGAGGCCCTGAAATCTGCATTTTTATGTAACCATCTTAGGTGTATCTGGTGTGTACCAAAGGTTTACAATGTTGGTTGAGAACTTAATGATGATGATAATGAGGTTTCCCATACTGGTCAGGGTGCAGATATCCCCTTTGGGGCCATCTTTTAAATAAAATGATAACAACTGACTTACATACAAGGTATATAGAGTAATAAAATGCACCCCATCTACCCACCGGCAGCAT
Source organism: Leopardus geoffroyi (assembly GCF_018350155.1). Classification (NCBI taxonomy): domain Eukaryota; kingdom Metazoa; phylum Chordata; class Mammalia; order Carnivora; family Felidae; genus Leopardus; species Leopardus geoffroyi. The sequence goes on along the minus strand of NC_059336.1, from coordinate 35,777,756 downwards.
AAAAAATAATATATTACTAATATGATTGAAATCTTTCTGTGTACTTGCCCCCAAATTGCCTTCTTTCCCCCAGAAATAATCACTCCTGGATTTTTTTTAATTAACAGCTTTATTTAGATGTAATTAATATTCCATACAATTGAAGTGTCCAATTCAGTAACATTCAAAGTTGCGCAACCATCCCCATAATCAGTTTTAGAACATTCTCACCACCCTAAAAAGAAACCTAGTAATCATTAGCAGTCATTCCCTTCTTCCCTGTGTTCCACCAAACTCTCAGCCAGAGGCAAGTACCAATCTACTTTCTGTCTCTGTGGATTTACCAGTTTTGGACATTTTATATAAATCAGATCATCAAGTCTGTGGTCCTTTTGTGATTAGCCTTTTTTTTTCACTTGGCATGATGTTTTTAAGATTCATGCATGTTTATATCATCTATCAGTATTTCATTCCTGTTTATGACCAAATAATTGTTGTATGGCTATACTATATTTTGTTCATCCATTCATCAGTTGATGGACATTTGGGTAGTTTATACTTTTTGGCTATTTTAAATAATGCTTTTTCTATCAATACTTGAGCAAATTTTTATGTGAAGGTATGTTTTCAATTCTCTTAGGTATATATGTAGAATGGGATTGTTAGGTTGTTTGGCCATTGTATTTTGCAGAATTGCCAAACTGTTTTTCAAAGTCATGTACCATCTTACAGTCCTACAATAACTCCAATTTCTCCATGCCCTCATCATTTCTAGTTATGATCTATTTCATTCTAGCCATCTTAGATGATATGAAGTAGTATCTCATTGTGCTTTGTTGTTGTTTGTTGTTTATTTTTGAGACACAGAGAGAGAACAAACAACTAGAGAGGGGCAGAGAGAGAGGGAGACACAGAATTTGAAGCAGTCTCCAGATTCTGAGCTGTCAGCGCAGACCCCAACACAGGGCTCAAACCCAGAAACTGTGGGATCATGACCTGAGCTGAAGTTGGATGCTTAATTGACTAAGCCACCCAGGCGCCTGTCTCATTGTGTTTTTGATTTTCATTTCCCTAATGACTAATGATGTGGAACATTTTTTCATGTGTTTATTGGCTATTTGTATGTCTTATTTGGAAAAATGAATTTTTTTAAACGTTTATTTATTTTTGAGACAGAGAGAGACAGAGCATGAACGGGGGAGGGTCACAGAGAGAGGGAGACAAGAATCTGAAACAGGCTCCAGGCTCTGAGCTGTCAGCACAGAGCCCGACGCGGGGCTCGAACCCACCGACCGCGAGATCGTGACCTGAGCCGAAGTCGGACGCTTAACCAACCAAGCCACCCAGGCGCCCCTGAATTTATTTTTAAATTGGGCTATTTGATAACTCTTATAACTGCAAAATAAAAATTATTGAGTAATAAGAGTTCTTATGTTCTGGATTCTAGACCATTATTACACACAGGATTTGCAAATATTTTCTCTCATTAAATGCATCATCTTTCTCTTGATAGTGTTCTTTGCACAAAAGTTTTTAATTTTGATGAAGTCAAATTAATCTATTCTTTGATTGCTTGTGTCCTTTCTGAGAAACTATTACCAAAGAATCCGAGATCCTGCAGAAGATCCCATGTGTTTTCTTCTAAGAGTTTCATAGTTTTAGCTCTTGTATTTAGGTCTTGATCCATATTTAGTTAAATTGTGTACATGTTGTCGAGGTAGTGCAATAAAGTTCATTCTTCATGTGGTTGTCCCAGCACCATTTGTTGAAAACACCATTCTCTGTCTAAGCATCTTCCTGGGTATATATTCAAAAGAACAGAAATCAGGATCTTGAGAAGATACCTACACTCCTGTGTCTGTTGTAGCATTATTTATAATAGCAAAGGCATGGAAACAAATATCCATCAACAGATGAATGTATAAAGAAAATGTGGTATATACATACAACGGAATATTCCACATCAAAAAAGGAAATTCTACCATTTGCTACAACATGGATGAACTTGAAAAACGTGATACTAAGGGAAATAAGCGTACACAGAAGAATAAATGCTGGATGATGCCACTTATATCAAGAATCTGCAGTAGTCCAACCATTCGAAGCAGAATAGGATGGGTTTACCAGGGACCAGGGCGAGGGAGACTTGGGGTGTTGCTGAAAGGGTACGTGGTTTTACCTGCGCAAGACTAGCAAGTTCTAAGGATCTACTATAGAGTATAGTATGTGTAGTTAATAGTACTATACTGTGTATTTAGAATTTGAAAGGGTAGATGTGTTAAATACTCAAAATGAAGGGAAGGAAACTTTTAGAGGTGATGGTTAATGTTATGGCATTGTATCTGGTGGTGGTATATGGGTATATGCTTCAGAGTCATCATGATATACACATTAAATATGTACAGACTTTCTGTATGTCAGTCATGACTCAATAAAAAGAAAAACCTTAAAGACCTGTCAAGATAAAATTTTAAGGAAAAAATGAATTGACCATAGATTTTTTCTTTTTATGTTTATTTAGGGAGACCGCATGCGTATGTTCCTGCACAAGTGGGGCGGGGACAGAGAGAGAGAGAGAGAGAGAGAGAGAGAGAGAGAGAGAGAGAGAGAGAGAAAGCAGACTCCACAACATCAGCGCAGAGCCTGACCTGGGGCTCAATCCCTGAACCATGGGACCATGACCTGAGCCGAAATTGGAAGTCGGGTGCCCAACTAACTGAGCCAACTGGGTGCCCCTGTTTTTGTTTTTTTTATGGGCTTTAATTTCTGTTCCATTGATGTATATGTCTACCCTTCCTTCCTGGTTTAAAAGATGACCAGAAGTGCTTGCTTAATGTATCTATGTAGCCAGTGCCAGGAAATTCAGTAAGTCTGAGAAGCCTCTTGGAAACCTATTTATATTTTATATAAGCACCACCAGGTGACTCCGGGGTCAAGATTCAGAAACCACGGTAGTGCTTCTCAAACTTCAATGAACACATGATTCACTAGGGCTCTTGTTAAATGCAGATCATGATTCAGCAAGCCTGGGTTGGGGTCTGAGATTCTGTACTTCTAACGAGTTCCCGGGTGATACTGCTGCTGGCCGCACACCATGCTGTCAGTGGCAAGAGGCAGGAGGTCTCCTACCATAGCCATGACCCATGCTTTCCTGGTGGGCCTCTGAGGCTTTATTAGGCTTCATCGGATACTTGAGATTTCTTCTGTGTTAGTCTTTGCTTTCCTTGATTTTAATACTGCTGATGTGATAAACTTCTCTATCTGGTATATGGTGCCTTACATGTCAGATTTGGGGGATGGTTTTTTTTTTTTTTTTTCAGCTGAACAAACATGTTTTATTAAAAAAATTTTTTTTTAATATGAAATTTGTCAAATTGGTTTCCGTACAACACCCAGTGCTCATCCCAACAGGGGCCCTCCTCAATACCCATCACCCACCCTCCCTCCCTCCCACCCCCATCAACCCTCAGTTTGTTCTCAGTTTTTAAGAGTCTCTTATGTTTTGACTCCCTCCCTCTCTAACCCTTTTTTTTTTTTTTTTTTTTTTTTTTTTTTTTTTTTTTGAAAAGGCAGGACTTTAGAAGACATGGAGTCAGGAATGCCTAATTGAGAAAGGGAGTTTTTATTGGTTTCTGAACAACATACTGACCATAATGTTCCCATTTGTTTTAATTCTATCTTTTCCCAGAAGATGTCTATTGGCAGGTTATTTTTCTCTTACAGTTGATACTCGAATGCAGATACAGAACTGCAGCATGTTTGCCTAAAACATTGGTTTAGGTAAGCCACAGGTGCTGGATTACATTAGCTCTTCCAACATCCATTTGATCTGCCTTTATTGCGGAGATGATCTGTTTTGAAGGCTAATGTTGTTAGAATCTTCCCGATTTTTTTCTTTTCTTACTGTTTGCTTTTAGTAAGTCATCCTAATTGTTGGGATGCCAAATATCTCCATTTTCACGTGAGGAGAATTTATCCCTTTCCTCTCTGAGAAACTGCTGTTTCTCAAGTACTTTGGTGACGCTTGCACTTCCAAGTCCTCAAATGTGTGCTCAGATGTGTCCTTGCATATCATTTGATGCTAAGCTGGGCTTGGTGTAGTAAGTGGTCATTGGTTTCCTGGAAAAGGGGCTTTGTCAGTTCAGGCAACTGCAGACGTTAATTCTGGATGTCAAACTCTAGTAAACCCACATTCTTAAAATGAGCTCTTTTTTGTGCCATTTTCTGCTTTCCTAATAGTGGCAGTGTTCTGAGTTATAAGCACTGATGATGTTTGTTATTGTCCTTTATTGTTTCTTGAATGTTTCAAGAAGCTTTGGTGCTCTTCAAATAAGTGTCTTTAGGGTTAGTGGTGATTTTCTGATTTGAGGTTTTCTTGGTGCAGCTACCTAAGTGGCTCTGTATTTAGTCTGTATTTGAGGAGTGGATGAGAACTTCCATATTTTTTTTTCAACGTTTATTTATTTTTGGGACAGAGAGAGACAGAGCATGAACGGGGGAGGGGCAGAGAGAGAGGGAGACACAGAATCGGAAACAGGCTCCAGGCTCTGAGCCATCAGCCCAGAGCCCGACGCGGGGCTCGAACTCATGGACCGCGAGATCGTGACCTGGCTGAAGTCGGACGCTTAACCCACTGCGCCACCCAGGCGCCCCGAGAACTTCCATATTTTTAAAAATTTTTACTAAACCGTGCTTTTAACGTAAGAGTAATACACGAACATGTTTATAATATCAAATAGTACAGAAGTGAATAAAATAATAGTTAACTGTACCCCTTCTAGCCCCATCCCTCCTTTTGTTTTCTGCTTTGTTTCAAATGCTATTTTGACACCACTCTTGCTTGCTTGATGCAGAATCTCTTCAACCCTCACTCAGGGGAAGTATGGGGAATTAAGAGTGATTACATCACCTCTAACTGCTGTGGTCCCACCCCTCTCCAACCCCCAGGTTTTCCCCTTCCCAACGTTATGTATTTCTCCTTTAGGACTTTACAGTAGATGTTTAAATCCTATTACTTTTTCAGAGCTCTAAATTTTGATAATCACTTTCGAATAGGAAACACATTTATATGGTTCAAAATCAAAACACAAAAATGTTTTCATGTTATTAATTTCTGGGCTACCCTGTATATGCTTTCAACACATATGAAAGATGTGCATGTGCTAGCTCCTTCTGCCAGTGACATCTGTCTGAAGTGTCATTCATAAGCCACTTAAGGTCCTCTTGGCTAGACTTGTCTCTCCTTCGAGTCACTGCTATGGCCACCCACTACTGTGGCCTTTACCTGTTGTCCCACACATCTAGCCTGGTCCTCATATTATGCATGAGCCACGTGCCTTTTGCCTCCCTTGTTTATACCCAAAGCATGAGACTCCACAAGATCTTACTTACTCTACACAAACATACAACCCAGAAATAAGGGAAATGAATGCCCCAAGGGGCTAATCTTTGACAGATGGGAAACAAGAGCCAGTTAAAAAAAAATTCTCCCAGATTGTCCTAAGAAACATTTGTTAAGGCTTCTCAGAGGATTGCCTCCCAAGATCAAGTGAAATCAGTCACCCTTAGTTGTGGCCAGCACCAGAAAGTACTTTTGTATTGGCTCTTTGCTTCCCTGTCTCAGTTCCCACATCCTTCACTGTCGCTTCCTGAGCTGGCACTCCCTGATAAAGTAGCAATGTACAAACTTTTGCCTGAACTTTTGCCTCCTCCTTCATGGTATTTTGGTGGCCTTTGGTTTGAGTTATTTTTATGTAGAATGAACCTTAATTTATCTCAAGCTATTCAGAATTGAGATACTTGAATTTACACTGGCTTTTCCTACAACTAGTCTGAATTAACAAGGGTTTATTATACTTAAATGTTGAATTACAAATCTTATCAATATCACATTTAATGAAAATAGAATCTGAAATCATTATGGGATGGAGAGGAGGAAAATTTTATTTTTTCTAGCTGGCAGAAATAGTTTACCTGCTTACATGTGTTGCACACACACAAATACAGGAAAAAAAAAATCTATCTTCTACAGGAACTGAGTTTCCGAGATATTTTCAAGTGATAAACTCTTTAAGAAGATTGGTCTACAAATTTGCTGCTTTAAGTACAGAAGAAGAAAATCTTCATTCAGAACACAGCAGGATATTGTGAGATACATAGGGTATGCTATCTAATTATTGTCTTCAGCAAATCAAAACTTTTAAGACTGACATTAGCATATATACTTGGCAGAGTTTGAAAATTTGAGACTTTTCATAGGCCAGAACAAAAGGAAGAATTAGCTGGGTGCTATGCCTAGTGTTTTCCCCCCATGGCGAATAAATGCGTCTAGCTAGTGTCCCTTTTCTCCTTGTGGGTTGCAATGAAGGGGAGAGTGACCCACTAAGTTATTCTCAGCCATGACCTGAAAACCTTCTTGACAGGGGTGATATATAAAGTTTTCATGGTATCTTTTCCCACAGGGACAATAGTAATACTGAAGTAGGAATTCTCTATTCATGTTTTCTTTTTCTTTACTGATTCCGTATCTTACCGTAAAGATAAAAGATTATGCATTAATTGGATAATTAGATATCCCTCTCTTATATAACTATGCTGTTAGCAGACTTTTCAAATTCTCCTATAGCCTTTGAATTTTCAGCATGTGTCTTTATATTCATTTCTTTCACTATTCAGTTTCTGCAGTGCATTTTGCCACTCCCAGGGGTCTCTGTCCTTCAGGAGCTGGAAGCATGATCTAGAATGCAACTCCTTAGCGGAGGGAGGTTATGTCTGTGATGTTGGTTAGGCTCCTTACGAAAAGAGCAGGTTGGCAGTAGGTTGACATTTGTGACTTAGATTCCCCTCTCAGAAGGTAGAAGTGGAGATAGCAGAGGTTGTTAGGCCATAATCAGTCATTTCACCAGCCATGGAGATGTTGGAAGTAAATCTACCAAAAGAACCACCGTGAACTGCATCATGATAGATTCAGACTCTGGGTCTGGTATTATACATTCATTTCTTACTTGCTGGTCTTATTTATCATTTTGTCAAAACTAGTCCTAGTGCAAGAATATTGGGAAGTAGAAGGTCTCAGGGTATATTTTTCCTGCTATCTCATAGGCACAAAGTTCAAATAGATGTTAATCTTCACGATAAACAGTTGAGCATTTCAATATAAGCTGTTTTGATAGTGGTTAGATAATAAACTGAAAGTTTAAAGAATGAAAGTGACCTGTAACTCCTTGCTTACAGCTAAATGAGAAACTCAAGTTGTTTGGTTAGAGTACAGGCACTGTTAGAAATTTAAATAACAAACAAGTAAAGTGAATTTATGTGCATGAAAATGGAATTTGGAACCCTCAAAACATCATAAATCTCAAAGTTCGAGAAGAAGGTAAAGATCCTTGTTGTAGACCTTAGCTAATGCCATTCAACCTGGACCAAAAGCCTGGGGGATCAGGAAAGATGGTTCTGTTTTATTAGGAAGTACTATTCTCATAGGTGGTACTAAAAGCTGTGTCCTTAAAAATTCTACCCTTGAATCTTTCAAAAAGATTTATGATGATGAAGTCTACGCCGTCCATCATCTGTCCGTTATTCACAGATTTCTTTATGGTTGTCCTGCTGGTCTCTTTTTCTATATTCTCTTCCCTCCACTGAAGTCTCTATTTTAGGCCAAATATTCCCCATTCAACTATACCTTATGTTCGGTGGTCTCAGGAAGGCACTTTATCATTATGGTAGAGTTGTAGGTTACAATTTTTTTTTTTTTCAAAGTGTGTTATCCAGAACTGAGTAGGAAAACCCCGAGGAATCTTCCTGGGACAGAACTGAGTGGGAGTAGTGCTGAAGTTGAACAGGACACACATTCCTATTAATGGAACCATACCATACTCTGGACTTCTTGCCTGTTTGACTCAGACTCCTCTGGCTCTTTCCCTGTATGTTTTTGTGAGATACCCTCATACTGTTTTTCTAATTTTCATTTTGGGGAACATAAGTGCAATAAAAGATAGACAACAGTAACACAAAAACAACCACCAAAAGATAATTTTGTCACTTTTTAAATGGATGTAAATGAAAAAAAGAATTGTTCGCCTGAAACTAATATAACATTCATTGGTTGTTATTCTACTTCAATAAAAAATTGTTGGGCAAGTATACAGTGCCGGGGGCATGGTTTTGCTTTGTGGATAGGTATGTAGAGTTTTTGGAAGGCCATTATGTAATATGTATCACAATTTAAAATTTAAAATAGGTATACCTCTCATTTAAACACAATACTTTTTAAATCTCCATCCAAAAATGGCTAAGGTATTTATAAAGAATGTCTTCACAGCTTACCCACTTCTTATTCTGTGGATCATCAGTATAATTACTCTTGCAGATGCATTTTAATTATTAGCACTCTTTCCCTCCTTTGCTTTCACATGGCCAAAAAAAAAAAAAAAGAAAAGAAAAGAAAAACTCTTCTTCGATTAGAGGTTCTCAAACTTTCTATTGCATCAGAATAACCTGGAGAGCATGTTAACAGATGGCTGGGCCCTACCCCCAGGCCTTCTGAGATAGGTAGATCTGGGGTGGAGCCAGATATTTGCATTTATCATAACTTACCAGGTGAGACTGATGGTGCTTGAGCAGGTAGCATACTTTGAGAAGCATTTCCCCAGATGAACCCTTCGTAAGTGTTACTTGACAGAATCACGGCTGGAAGGTGGTTGTCACTATGACTTCAGGAGCCCCAACTAAAATGGAAGCAAAACATGACCTGGAGAACCTACCAAGCTTCCTTTTCCAGTGTCCACAAAAAATTCAGCGTGTTGATTTTTCCCCTTCAAACTCCTCTTTTTAGAGGCACATAGATATATGCACTTGAGCATGACTTGCCTCATGTTTTCTTGAGAAAATAGAGACAATTTGAACAAATGTTCTTGACATCACAAATCCACAAATCAGCTGGTGTCTGAATCCCATTTTCTCCTTTATTCACCCTCTTTCCTAAAGGAAGTTAAAGATAAATCTGCACTTTGAATCCTATCCTTTCTAACCTTTTCCAGACTTGATTGTTGGTGTGGGTATTCTCCCATCATCATACACATTCATTAATACACAAACATGCTATAGGATTTCTCATTTTAAAATTATACTTAGAGCAACAACTGTGAACCATTTTTGATCTTATAACTCCTGTAGTTACTCTTCTGCAGATTTTTAAAGTGAAACTTCCAAGAATTGTCTTCATATACTTTGTTCTACCTTCCCATGACTGGTAAACTCATTCCAATCTGTTTTTGCCCCCAAAATATCCCTGAACTGGATTTCCCTGTGGTCTCCCCTGCTCTAAGTTCCAGGTTCTTGTCTGTGTAACATTCGACCCAGGTAATCTCCGCACTGCCTCCTTTGCCTGAGCAACCTCCTCCACAGTCTGTTTCTCTCAACCCACTTTTCCTGTGGAGAGGAACCCACAGTTCCTCTCTTTGTGGATGATAGTCAACCATTCATAAGCTGAGGAATTGTTTCTATGTAGCATAGACCTTTGTGCTGAGATCCAGACTCTCACATTCACATAATTGACACCTCCACTTGTACGTCCAATAAACAACCCAAAACCAACATATCCAAAGTGGAACTCTGCATTTTCCCCTAACCCTATTCCTCTTGGCTTTTTCTGAAATAGAGGAAAAAGGAATCTTGTATTTGCTCATCCATTGTCCCTACTCTGGTTCTAACCCCACCACTCTTACCTGTGCCCTGTGGTAACCTGCAACAGTTCCCCTCATGTACTAATCCCTGGTGCGTCCCCCACAGCGGTGAGAGGGGTCTTTTAAAAATGTAAATGAAATCATCACTCCCTCACTCCTCATTCTTCGGTCATTATCTGTAATATTTGGAATAAACTTAAAACTTTTTTTTTTCAACCTTTATTTATTTTTGGGACAGAGAGAGACAGAGCATGAACGGGGGAGGGGCAGAGAGAGAGGGAGACACAGAATCGGAAACAGGCTCCAGGCTCTGAGCCATCAGCCCATAGCCTGACGCGGGGCTCGAACTCACGGACCGCGAGATCGTGACCTGGCTGAAGTCGGACGCTTAACCGACTGCGCCACCCAGGCGCCCCAAAACTTTTTTATTTTTTATTTTTTTTTAGCATCTTGTAAGATCTGCCCATTTCTCTCCCTCTTAAGCCAGCCTTGTTCTGTATTGTCTATACCATAGTCACATTCATTGTCTTTACTGGAAACAAGATTTCTCCCTGAGCCCTTTGCATTAGCTGTTCCGGGTACTTAGATGCCCCTCACACCTTTACAGCTGGCTTCATTTTCATCTTTTGGGTTTCCAGTGACTGGCTACATCCTCAGAGGGACCTTCCTGCCTATCTGCTCTACGTCTCTTCCTTCTGCTCCCCACTCATGGTACAAATTAAAATTGGAAAGGATACGTTCATTTTTGTTTTCTTGTTCTCACTCTCCTTTCGTGAACTCTAGAGGTTAGAGTTCTTAGCTGTTTTGTTAGCATCTCAGTCTCCAGAGTCAGGCTCATCGCTTGGTGTGTGGGTGCTCGATAAGTATTTGTTGGGAGACTGGATAATGCTTATTGCAGCATTGTTGTTAACAGCAAAAAATCTGGCCACTTTTTAAAGGTCCATCAATTTAATAGTGAAGTTACAGAACAATCCACATGAAACCTCGATAAAGAAAGAAGTAACTTTGCGTGTGGATATGGGAAACTGAAGAAATAATAAGTGGAAAAAGTACTGTTAAACATCATATAGACTTTACCATTTGTTCTTAAATATAGCCCTGTATTTATATCTGCATGCATCTCTCTATCTCTTTCTGCGTGAATTTCCAGGATTTCTGCTGGGATTTCTTCCAGGGAATGGCAATGTAGAGTGAAAAGAATTTCTCTCATTTCATCTCTTTTTGAACTATTAGATATTTAAACTTTTATAATTTGCACATAGTCCTTTTATCACAACCTTGTTTGAAAACAAAGACCTTTTAAAGCAGATTACGAAACTGTATGTATTCAGTCTACAAATATTCATCATCTATGTACTAGGCACTACTGTACAATAGGGATCCATTTTTTCCCTATAATTGGATATCTGAAAAAGAAGGTAAATATTGTGAGGATTTATCTCTGAGGGTGGTGGAATTATGGTTGGATTTCATTGTGCCTTATTTCCAAATTTTTGATGGTAAACACAATCAAAGTTGTAATCCAGTTATTTTTAGAGGCATTTAAATGCTTATATGGGAAAATACTCATTAATCATTTTGGAACAGTCTATTTAGCCAGGTGCATCCTTTTTGATGGAAAACATTGATTGTATAAATACCTTTGGTGTAGATGCAGTTATAAAAATATGTGTGGTACTTACAGCTTAGTAAGTTTATAAATATGCAACGGTTCCCAGTAGGAAACACAAAACTCAATCTTGCTTTTCTTTGCCTAGAAACTGATTTCTTTAACAGGCTTGGTGACACGTTCATCTTGGAAAATGAGTACCCAAGGGAGCTTCAGGATCTTCTGTTAATTGCTAATATTTGTAACACACACCTGAGGGTATTTATGGAAGCCACATCTTGAATCCAGAAGGGCAAAGCTCTCTATGTGGTGGAAGCTGAGTTATAGTGGAGTGGGTGCAGTGGGGGTCTGAGGGATGGAGGGAGTGTACATCTCATGGGGGAAGAAAGATAAAAATATGCAGTAGGAGAGGGAAGGCATGGTGGAATGGGAGACAGAGGGAAAGCCATCCAGGGAGCCTCACGGACTAAAGTTGGGATTTTTGTTTTATTGGCAGTGTGTAACTTGGAGGGGGGAAAAAGACAGCTGTCAGATTTGGGGACTTTAAGGGAAAATGAAATGGTCTCTTTCAACAAGTATCATTGTGACCAACTTTTCAAAAACAAGGCAAGCACAATGTGTGTCCACATTTCTTCACAGGTTCCTTCATCTTCTCATTTCCAATGACCTATTTGTGCATTTTATCTTAGCCACATTCTCCCGAGGTCACACTGGGAGTCCTGGCCAGAAACACCTGTGCCTTCAACACAGGTGGTTGTGTATGTCCTACTTTCTGACCAAACCTTCTATCCTAGTTCACCTGCTGTATTCTCCCACAAGTGACATTTCTCCTTCATCAAACCACTGGTCTGTTAATCCACATTTTTCTCTCTGTATCCCTGTCCTGTTTCTCTTTGTTATTTATGCTGAGATTCAGTGATTTACATCCACATCCTTGTATGTGGATGTATCTCCATCAACTCTTGTGCCTTTTTCTCCCTGTGAAACTTCTCATAATTCTAGAATGCTGAGTCTTCCCTCTTACCACCTGAAACTGACTTAGGTCACCCATGGATACCTCTAGGTAACCTTTTGGTATAGGTACCCTCACCCACAGATTATTTAGTATAGGACAAATAATCCAGGACAAACTGATGTCCTTTACAGAATATTCTTATCTTTTAAAAACACTTGTTTACTCATTTGTTTCATGCTTTTGCTACCAAAGATTGATAATCACAAGGTTACGATTAAAGTTCATATCCCTAGGAAGTTAGTCCATTGCGGCAGAGTAAATTTTCAAATATTTGCTGAATAAATGAATGAAGTTAGCTCTAATGAGAACACAGAGAAGCAGAGGGAGTGGCCAGTTGGTGGATATGATTCATAAACTCTTCTACCTATAAGGCACAAAATGGCATCTCTGTGGTGCTGAGAAATTGATGAGACACTATCAGTTATTTAAAAAACTTCCCCCCTAAGTTTTCAAGGTACTCTGCTGATGTAACAGAGTAATTGATTTAGTCTCTTTCCTCTAAGCAAGCAATCTAAGTTACCTGCCTGTTAACTTTGTGCCAGTGTCTTTGATTGATTCATACCATGATTGAGTCCTAGAAGGATTTCAGGTGCCAGCTTGATCTGAGGTTAATTCTATCTCCTGTAACCTACGAATCTCTTACATAGTCTTGCTTTCTGAAAATACTGCATTGCCAGGGTTACTACTATAACATGTTGTAAAATATAAATGGGTTGTCAGTCATCCCTGAAATGGTAATATATTCTCCAGCTTTCTATTCAAATATGTTTCTTTGGGCTTGTTTCTTTGGGGTCTGTTATTAGGTATTCTCAAAAGGATTGTCTTCACTTACGCTTCTTGAAAATTAAGTTCAGAGGTGTGTCTTCCAGAAATTACCATCCCACTTAAAAGGTGCCTGGCAATTCTTGGATACATCTTCATGTGAAAATAACTCCTTTTACTGTTTGTAGGCTGAGGAATAACGGCAAACAGCACTTCTGAAAGGCACTTAACTCATGGCTCTGTTGTAGAACTATTGTGACTTTGTGACACAAAATATTGTCTCAGTTTAGGGGCCAGAACCAGGGATCTTGTTCACCAGGATTATCAAGATGCTTTTCCTCCTTAGATATCGTAGTTTGGATTCTGTAACTTTCTTGTTGTTTGGAATAGATCCTTTAAATACTCAATAATCCCCATTTTCCTGCCAGTGTAAAGCTGTTAGAAATATTATCTTCTTAAATTGTTCACTCATTTTTATTTTATTAATTTTTAAATGTTCATTTTTGAGAGCAAGTGTGAGTGGGGGAGCGGTAGAAAGACAGGGACAGGGGATTTGAAGCAGGCTCTGCATTGACAGCAGTGAGCCCAATATGGGACTCAAACTCATGAACCACGAGATCATGACCTGAGCCGAAGTCGGACGCTCAACCTACTGAGCCACCCAGGTGCCCCTATTCACTCACTTTTAAATTTATCTGTCTAATAAATACAGCATGTACTGTTTGCAGTGAGAGTATCCAAAATAGTCATCAAACCCAGTCCTGCCCCTTAAGGTGCTTATGGTCTAGTGAAGGATGTAGGCAGATGAGTAAGAACAAGAACATGGTAGAGATTCTGAGATAGAATGCACTCTTCCCTCCCAAATGCCTCTGACTTTGTTAACTAAAAGGTTTGCAGGAAGAAGCAGCTTCATAAAGAAGGTTTCCCTTGGATCAAGTCCTCAAAGACAAAGCGTTCCAGGGATGTGGGAAGCAACAATACCAGTAGAGGCAGCAGCTTGAGCAAAGCCATGGAGGTGTGACCCAGTCAGTAGGGACAGGTCCCTAGGGAAGTTGCTTTTATGCCGCCCATGGCTCATCCACAAAATGCCTTTTTAAAGGACTCTTTCTTTGCTTTATTTCCATGCCATAGCCCTTGGATATAAAGCAGGTTTATGCAAACTAACTATAAGAGTGATTTGGTCTGAGCACCAGTGTCTTGTTTGAAGCTATACTTTTTTTTTTTTAAAGAACTGGTGTGTTGTTTGTACCTGCTCATCCCATCCCTTGAGTGCTTTGCTGCTCTCCGAGTCAGGTTGACGGCCAGCCTGCTACACAGGTGGCAGAGAGACTTGACATGAAGAGAGAGGTAGAGCTGGTATTTGGAAGTCCCGTGTGTGTGAGGTGGTAAAGACAGAGGGTATGAATGGGGCACACTCCTGCCTCTGTTGACATGTGCCAGAATGACAGGAATCCAAGATGATTGAACATTTTCCTTTAAGTGATTGGGTGAGTGGTGGGTCATTCACTAAAACTACTCATGGAAGAGAAGATGGAGTATCTTTGTGAGGAGTCCAACTGTAGACAGATGTGTGGACTGTCTAATGCTTGAAGTCGTGCTGATGGACGTGTCCAGGAATCAGGGAATTTGGAGTACATGTCTAGAGCTTAGAGGTGAAGTCTGGACTAAAAATTAAGGTTTTTAAGATCTGCAAGTGGCTAATGGCAGCTAATGAGCACAATAGAGGGAGAAGAGAAACCTAAGAGATGCTAAATATGGGATGTTACTCTCATGTAAGGGGAGGGCAGATGAAATGGGTCTAAAAAATTGATGTCATGAAGGAGGGGCAAAATCAGGAGGAAGATCAAGGAATATGGGAAATGCAACCTACCCATTCCCAGTGCTGCAGAGAGGTGAGGGAAAAGGAGGACTAGATCCCATGGCTTTGTAAATAGGGACTCAAAATCAACTCTGTTAGAGATATCAAGGGGCAGTGGCAGTGGGTGATAAAGAATGAGATGGCCCCACTTTTATGAAGCTTGATGATAAAAGGGAAGAAAAATGGAGTAATGACCAGATGGGTTTTGGGAGAAAACCAAAAAGCTGTTCATAACATTAAAGGGAATTGGGCACAGTAATGCCTATGGCCCATCCCTTGACCTGTGTGACCTTGCCTATCCAATTGGAAGCTGCCCCTTTGTCCTAGACTGTGGTGCTATTCCTTGTTACGTGTTGAGACACCTTAACTTTTTCATTTTCCTCTTAGCCTTGATTAGATCTGAGACCAACTGTGAAGTTGGGGAAGTTTATTTTCAGAACTAGTCTCTCCCCTTTCCCCATCTTTGATCCAAGATCAGACTATAAAATAGAACTCTTCGCAGGTGGCTTATTTTAGCAGCCACTTTCCCTGCGGGTAATGTTCCCACCCCAAGCCTTCTGTCCTCCCTTTCCCTCATGTCCTGGAATACATTTCTTTCTCCCCTGTCTTCCTCTTCCCACGCTTCACCTCAAAATAAGAACTTCTCTTTCCATTTGCTCTGTGACAGCAAACAAATCGGATGAATTGTTTTGTATAAGGTGCTATGGCTTAATAATGGTGTGGTATCGTTTGTGTCTTAACGTTGGATCTCAAAGCCTTGAGCCAAAGCAGCTGGTTGCAGGAATTTCAGACATCATAGGAGAGCCAAGATAGGAACTTTTGTGGGTACAGTTGGCTTTGCCTTGGAATGTGGCAGGCTCTTTAGCTGTCATGGATTGCTATTGGGCAATTAGGGTAGAAGGTTATGATGGGGAAGAAGGTTCCTTAAGCTGAATTCTCTGACACCCATCTCAACTTCTTAAGGCTGATGCTTATTCATTTGCTTGCATCTTGGGTATAGAGACACCCTCCTTCTCTGATTTGCATCAGCATCTTTTTGCAAACTCATGTGGTTAAGATTACAGGGAAATGAGCCATTTAGTCTTCTTGATATCATTCCTGGGGCAGTTTTTGACTGATGATAGTCCATATGGTCCCAGGAGTGACTTTAAAATAGTCTCTGGAGGTTCAGGGAGAGGGGATGCTTTATTTCAGCCTCTCCTGGAGCCTCCGCAAGAAATTCAGGAGACAGTTCCTTTGCTTGCCCCTAGAAATCCTGGTCTGCCCAGTCTTCTCCAGACTACCCTCTATAGGACCAGGAATGGATATTCAGGCTGGTGCTAGCAACCTCCACTGAATGTATTGAACCCTTCCTGGTCCAGGGAAGGTCAAGCTTGCGGTGGTCTTGAAGTCCCCTTGAATGTTAACTCCAGATGATGGAAAGAGTTAACATTTGATTTAAGTGATACTTTATGAAAAACAGAAAAGAAAGGTTAAAGGAAGCTTTTTTTCTTCCTGTTGGAAGAATGGAAAGTTAAGTGACTTTTTAAATTTAGAGGGTAAATACTCACACCTTGAAGAGCCTAATGTTGCACTGGAATTGTGAGGGCATCTGGTGTGTATTTTGAATGGAAGTGTATTTTGATAGCCATCTGTCTCCAAGAAATGCAGCCTAGGCAGCAAGATGAAGCAAAAACGACATTCTTGGATTGAGAGTTGTGAATTAGGCATAACTTCCATTACAGGTAGTGTTCCATAAAGAAGAAAGTGCATGGAGAGATTGTCTAGAAGTGTTCAGAGTATTTGAATGAACTTGAATGTTGAGATGTATTTGAGTAACTGAGGGCTTGACTTTGTGGCAGTGAGCACATACTTCTACAAATAATTGATCACTTTAGTCCAAATTGCATACTGATAGTTTGTAATGCAGCTTAGCTAGGAATGCTCTTAAGGCCTTCTGGTGACCTTATTCTAATTGGTGCATCCCCTTCTGGAGGCTGCACCTTGACAGGTGCATCCCTTTCTAGAGGCTGCACCCTAAGAGTTAGTTTCACCTTGGTGAGTACATGGAGAGATGTCTGAGGACAGGATCTGGGTCTTCATTTGCTTGTATATCCTTACACATCCCAAGTTTGTATTTGATGCCTATTAGAAGCTCTGGCACCTGAAATTCACCTGCATGGCTGTGTTCCCTTGGTACCTGGCTCAAGGTGAGTTTTACTCCTTGGGTTTAAATGCTCTTCTGTTGGCTTTGTCAGTGATGAGATAGCTCTGGGATTAAGCTGAATCTTGGAACCTCTTTGATTTGTATCACATGAAGAATAGGATGGAGAACTTGAAGTGTTGGATGGAGTCAGGCATAAATTGGCCCAAATGTCTAATTTCAAACAGTTGTAAAAGCATGTCAGTGGCTTAGCTGTGAAGAGAGACTATGAAGACAAGTCACTTTGTATGATGCTTTGGCTTCAAAGTAACAACCAGGTTCATCTGTGTGCTCCATCTGCCAAATGTACCTTGGAGTAGAGGAACCTTAACTTTCTCCTGGTTCTCAAGTTGGCAGCCAGCACTTAATGCTTCTTTCTCCCATTTTGATCATATTCCCCCCACTTGGATTTTAACATAGTTGAAGCAGGTTGGCGGTTTAGGACTTGGGTAGTGGTGTGGAAGGATTGGACCCTAACCTTGATTTAAAGCTTGTCTGGGTCTGTAATGTGTCCTGACAAACTTTTTGGAAATCTGTCAGGGTGAGATTTTGTGAAGAGACCAAGTATCTACTACAACAAAAGGGTAAGCCATGATATATCCCTGCCTTTTTACTGGAGACGCATTTTCTGAGGTTCCTTGGTTGAGATTCCTTGGTAATTCTCAGTATAATGTATCTCCGTTTCTGTGCATTAGCAATGAAGTTGCTGCTGTAGCCCCGTGATTAAACATGCTATTACATCACTGGTACAAGATCCCATTCAATGAAATCAGTGCTCCCTTTAATTTAGGTCTGTTTAGAGAAAACAAAGAAAATAGTGTAGTTTTTCATTTCTGTAATAGCCTTGACTTTGGTTTATCCAGTGGTGTTTGTAGACACACGCAGTGTTGTGCCAGAGCCAACTCATTTTCAGCCATTATTACAAATTATGTAAACATAGAAATTTTAAAAAGTAATAAGCATTTAAAACCTCCTCACTTCCTCATTATTTTACCATGTTTGACTACGTCCTTGCAGTTTTTATGTCCATTGCATGTATAGGGAGGAAAGACTACATAATGGTGTGTTACTGTGCATCTTGTATTTAGCAGCATCAGGAACTTTTTTTTTTTTTGGAGAGCCAAGTTGTTCAACATTTACCAGCGCAGTGCTGGCAGCATGCACACGCACTTACACTGTTATATGTACATGCAAATCCTTTCCATAACCACGCAGACATAGGTGTCAGTTTGTCTTTTTCATACATGAAGAAATGGAGACTCAGAGCATAAGTTACTTGCCCAAAGAACCACGCTCGTGCCGCAATTCTCGCAACTCTCTCGCAACTCTCACAAACTGAAAGTAAGGAAGCAAGCAAGCATAGGGAGTGACAAGGGAGGACAGAAGCTGCACTGGAATAGAAGTAAAAAGCCAAGATCTGAAGGAAGAGCAAGAGGCAGGGATGGGGGAAGGGGTGGGGGAGACAGAGGCATGGACAGAGTGGGGTACAGCCAATGCAAAGGCACAGAAGTAGGGTCATGTGTTTCTGAGCGCAGCAAGGATGTTTTGGAGGGCTGGAGTGGAGAGAGGGGGAGAATTTAAAGAGGTGAGAAAAATAGGCTAGATCACTGACCATCTTCATGAAACCACACAAGTGACTTTGCTCTCTTGGACTTAATTTTCTGATCTGTTGTGTGGGTCTCTTCATGCTTGCAGTGTGAATAAGCTGATGGTAATATGTGTGAATTCACTGTGTTTACATATAGTTTCCCATTAGTGAAGCTAAGCCGCTACCATGCTTGTTATCGATGCTTTTTCCTTTTGACTTAAAATCATTCTCTCTTAAAATGATACTTTTCCTGCCATCTTTACAGCAATATGATGAGTGATTTGGAAATACTTAAATATACCCCTTAGAACTAGTACCTAATAGCTTACTTACATCTACGTAAAATCCACGGTGCAGTGCAGCTTAAATCCATCTGGGGTTACAGGGGCCTATCTTTGGCTATGGTAGAATCCCAACAGGATGCTCTTGTGACACTTTTCCAATGGCCAGTCACATGGCTCATGCAGTAATAGTAAAAGAAAAAACAAAACTAAACAACAACAAAAAACAACGAAATGAATTCTGTCTTTTGAAAATATGGGTCTTCTGATTTTTTACCATTCATTATTCATAAAATAGTTTGCCAAGTCCTCTTATCCACATATCGATTTGTAGATATATCTTAGAGTATAGTTAATAAGTTAAGAAAGGTACAACATAATAGGCTTCTGCGGTTTTGGCAAATGTTCTGTTTCTTCTTACATGAGTATGTTCAATTTATCAAAACTGAGCAGGATGTATGTTTGCTTTGTGCACTTTACCGTGTGTGTGCTATACTGCCATTTTAAGACCATTTTTCTTAAAATAATGAGTAGGATTTCAACAGAGAGGAAAGTGTGTGCTCTACTGGACCACAAAAGCAAGACACCAAATGAGGTGAGGCTGGAGTTAGCATGGATGTGACCTGCGTGTCACAGGGGGATGGATCATTGTACAATATGTAAATGTTCACTGAACACTTATTGTGCCCCAGCTGGAAGACCCTGAGGGCTGGGTACCCTAAAATCATTTACAACCCACATTCCCCTTGCCTACCTTTTTAAATCAAAGTTGGGAAAGCTCAAATACTCAATTTATTAACCTTGCCAGCTAGGCATGGCAATCTGTAAGCTGTTGAAAGGGCGTCCAGAAAAGCCTTTTCAAAAGGGACAGACCCACTAAACATACCCCCCAATCCTTTTGTCTTTTGCCTTCTCTTTTCTTCATCCTGCTGGAATGGGGTGATAGCACCCAGAAGCAGGTCAGCTGTCTTTCAACCATGCCATGACAAGTGTCAGGAAAGAGGCTTGTGTACTCAGAATGGAGGCTGGACAGATAAGAAGAGTGAAGTCCCCTGGGCCAGTTCTCCTCATTGATTGCTCAGTATGACAGGCAGGCTACATGAGTCAGAGATGTGCGGGTCAGTCTATTTTAGGACACTGTCTTTCAGACCTTGAGCCTGCCCAAAAAGTTGCCCTTTGGGAATTTCAACATGTTTATATACAGACATGCTACTTTTTTGAAGAATTATTTAGGTATTTGTTTTTATATACTGGACATAAGCTTGCAAGCAAGAACACATGATCAAATTAACCTAAGTTTTGTTGACCACCAGCTTTTTCAAAGTTACTGGCAGAAGGTTTTTACTGATTCAAACACTTTTCTCTCCTACTCCTTGGACTCCCACCCCCACCCCACCCCAAGATGGTAATCTCATGTCCTCTTAGTCTTAGAGTTGTTCTCTCTAGAAGGAAACATTTTCAACATTTCCATAACTGGAGAGAATATTTTATCTTTACTTGGAGACTTGATAATTTTCCAAGTAGACATACTCAGAGGGAAATGGAAAGACTGGAAAAGAATTTGATAAACTTGGAAAGTTGACAGAACAGATGCTGTGATTTTTTTCAGTTGAGCTAGCACATTTTATCACAGCCATTTTGAAGCTGAACATTGAAATTCTTTGCACACCATCATTTGTCACCAAACTTTTTATTTGTTTGCATTTTGTTGTTATACTCGGACAAGTCATATGTGAGTATACTAAGGCATGGTGATAATTTAAATAATGCAAATATAGTTGTATGTTCATTTGCCAACTTTAAGGAGAAAAATGGATTCAATATGTTTAATAATTATGGATGAATATTTTTACATCCTTTCCTAGAAGACTTGATTAATGTCTGGACTTGCCATGATCATAGGGTACAGATTGGGGGAATGTTTACGGAATTTGATATTTGAAGCTGTAACTTGATATAGGTGTTTTGAGAAGATACAATGTAAGTAAGAGGGAATCTCATATGATACGAAGAGGTGCTGCAGTTACTGGAAAAGTAGGATCATATTAAAATGA
Organism: Leopardus geoffroyi; assembly: GCF_018350155.1. Taxonomy (NCBI): domain Eukaryota; kingdom Metazoa; phylum Chordata; class Mammalia; order Carnivora; family Felidae; genus Leopardus; species Leopardus geoffroyi. Next base: position 35,756,745 of record NC_059336.1, on the reverse strand, counting down.
AGAGAATGTTCTTCCCTTGAAACTAAGCTGCATTTATTCAATTTAACAAGCATTTGACCAATTTGTTCCCTTTATGTGTCTGTAAAGAGTGAGAGAATTTAGGCAAGTAGGATTGTGAGATGCCAAGCAGTGGTGTGGCTCCAGGTCTTGTGGTTTTCTCCTTGCATTTTGCTCGTGGTCCACTTCCACTTGGCAGAGACTGCCTCTGCTTCCCTCCCTCCCTTCCACCCGCCCACCCTGGGGCTCTTGAACTAACACCAAACTTCCTGCAAACCCTGAGCTCAGACCCCACCTCTGATCTAGGAGTTTGCATCTCCAGATGAGCCTTACATTTTCCAGGGGTATTCAGAGTATTTTTATTTATTTATTTTTATTTTCAGTATTTTTATTTTTTAAGTAATCTCTATACCCAGTGCGAGGCTCAAACCCCAAACTCCCAAGATCAAGAATCACATGCTCCATTGACTGAGCCACCAAGGCTCACTGAGAGTGTTTTCTTGCCTCCTCATTCTCAGCCCACAAATAGCATCAAGCCTTCCCACCCCTTGGCTTTCCCTTCAAGCAACTGAAAAACCTCAAG